>NC_140566.1:14453949-15888949 GCF_057381845.1 Rhamphochromis longiceps | reverse complement strand
GAGCCAGTGCCCAGCGGAATGTAAGTGCTGTTTTTTCTTAGTTCTTTAAACGAACTTAGCTAAACATTGCAAAATGTAGTCTCGCGAAGAGCGCCAGTCGACCCAAAACAAAACTGTCATCGCTGTTCTGACCTTGTAAGCCTGAATGATAGCTTCATTAGCTAACACGGTAAAAGTTTGCGCACAGATTTAAAGTTTCAATGTCAGCGGACAGTCAGTAACTACTTAGTTAATGTTTAAATGAATGGAAATGGGAACTGTTAAAGGAAGGATGAAAGCTAGCATTAATAACAATCAGTCTTAAATACTGAGACAGCCAAGAAAACTCACTTTACTGTTCTGACATCACTTTAAAAAAACCGAAACATAAAACAACTGTATTTGATATTTTTGTGGCGCTTTATAATAAGGTCACAGAGTTATTAAGGTAGTAATAGGGTATTAGCAAGTGCATAATTCATCATTTATATAGCATTACTCTTCCTTAGTATTCCATTCATAAATACAGATATATTATCATGACTGTGATTATGATTATTGCTAGCAGTCATGTAGTAACAGTGATAGATGTACACATTTACAGCATGTACAGCAATGATAGGTGTACATGGTCATTTATAAATGTTATAAATTACATACTAAGGAGGAGTAACAATATATAAAAGATGAATTAAGCACATGCTAATACCTTACTAATGCTTAATAGTCTGAACTTGCTGTTAAGAACTTAACTTAAATCAGATGACAACTCAAACTTTTGGAAACTTAGTTACAATCCATTTAAAGACTATTCAGTGAATGATTTAACTATAAACCAGGTCCTATGAAGGACAAATTATAATAATGGCTGGTTGGGGGAGGAAGCTTTGCAGTAAATGGGATGAGGGCTAACATGTAAAAGTCCAGTCGAAACATTTAACAGACTAATGGGAAGGCACTCTGTAAAAATGAGTGCCTTGGGAGTTATATGATCTCTGTAGTTGTCTCAAAATGTGACACGAATTACTTTTATAGATTAAAAGCTCTTGCATACTTGTTTCTCACAGGGGGCTGCAGTGATTATGTCAGCACGCACATATGCTGACTTCACGACCCAGGCTACCTTTGAAATAAAGGTAAGATTGAAATTGTGATGTCGTGAACACAGACTGGCACTTGGCAGTTTGACTCATGGGTATTTGCTTCTCTATAGAAATGTGACCTCTTCAAGCTGGATGAGGGCCCTGCCACTCAGGTGGTTCTGACTCGTGATGAGGGTCTGCAGTACTACCGCATCATGCAGACGATGAGGCGTATGGAGCTGAAGGCAGATCAGCTCTACAAGCAGAAAATCATCAGAGGATTCTGCCACTTGTATGATGGCCAGGTTGGATGATTTTTCTGATCTACAATGAAAGTTAGGGATGGTAGTTTAAATTTCGGAATATCTGGCAAGGATGTTAAACTTTTTGGAGGAGTGGAAGTTTTGAAGTGTTGCCCTGTGAAACATTTATTGATTACTCTTCAGAATAAATCTCCCTTTAGAACCAGACATGTCAAGCTGTTTTCTCATTATAGGAAGCTTGTGCTGTTGGTATTGAAGCCTCAATTAACTTGTCAGACCACCTGATCACGGCATACCGTGCCCATGGCTACACTTACACCCGGGGAGGGACTGTGAAGGAGATTATGGCTGAGCTAACCGGTGAGTTGTTGGTGAAGACATTAAATATCAGTACACAATGGGACTCATTTTGAATTAACTCCCCTGTGAAAAGCGGCAAATGTTCAGTTGCTGCTGGAGTAACTTGGCAGGCTTTGAATCTTTATTTTCCCAAAAGGGAAGCTGTTGAGCCCAGGACATAGACTATTGAAGTTATAAAATGATGAAACTAGAAATGTCTCCCTAATTGACTGAAGGCGGGACACATTTGTTGCTGGCCCTGCTTCAGCCTGGTTTTCTAGTCCCTGAGATTACGGTTCTAGGAAACTTATTTAGTCTGGCTGAACCTAGGAACAAATTTCAGTTGATGATGTACTTTGAGCTGTAAATGCTTTTGTTAATATCACCTAATATCTTTTTCACGCACAGGCAGAAGAGGTGGTATTGCAAAGGGCAAAGGAGGCTCTATGCACATGTACTGTAAACACTTCTATGGTGGAAATGGAATTGTTGGTGCTCAGGTAAGTATAACATTTGGCAGCTTTGCTTTAAATTTGTTACTTATCGTTCTGCCTTCCATGGTTTACGTTCATCTAATTGCATTACAAGATATTTCACAGGGCCATTGGTTTGAACTGACACTTGTACATTTAGACTTTAACACTGAAGTTTACTCAATGTTGGACTTCTCTAGGTTCCTTTGGGTGCTGGTGTAGCACTTGCCTGCAAGTTTCAGGGCAACAACCAGCTGTGTGTCTGTCTCTATGGTGATGGTGCTGCCAACCAGGTATGTGTAGCTTTTTTTTCTTTTTACATAAATGGGTTAAAGAGCAACACGTTTGGATCTACACCTGGCCAGTATTTACTTTACTTTGCAGTAGGTTTAATCTTGTTCTGTGGGAATTGAGCAAACTTGTGCTAAATGCACAACATAACTAAATTCTGGGAAGTGTTAAAGGATAATAAATGGCCTTAGTACAAAGGAGAATCTAAACTGATGTAACTGGGCTTCTATTACAGGACACCCTTTTAAAGTCTTGTGTATATTTCACAGGGCCAGATTTTTGAAACGTACAACATGGCTGCTCTCTGGAAACTGCCTGTTATCTTTATCTGCGAGAACAACCGGTATGGCATGGGCACCTCAGTGGAGCGAGCTGCAGCCAGCACAGATTACTTCAAGAGAGGAGAGTTCATTCCTGGTCTGAGGGTAAGGGTCTGGCATGCTTGAGCACATTTCTTACATGTAAAGCTACATGTTAAGCTGTTGCATAGCTACAGACACTTGACAGAAGCTGATATCTTGCACAATTTGTTAGTAATCGAACAGTTATTCAATTTGGGTTTGTTCAATCAAAATTACAAATGAATGATTAACCTTGACTGTCTCGAACACAATGCACACTAGATGGAAGTGTGCTAAATGCTATTTGGAGTGATGTGTTCGTGAAATGTAAACACTTTCAAATGTGTTTGGTGCTACCATAAACTTGTAGAATCTGCATGTTGACCATGTCAGTTTATTACTTTTTGTAAGATAAGATTAAAGAAAAATACTCAGTAACTTTGTGTACAGGTGGATGGAATGGATGTTCTCTGTGTCCGGGAAGCAACCAAGTTCGCTGCTGATCACTGTCGCTCTGGGAAGGTACGTTTAAAATGTTATATTGACGTGTGCAGGAAATGCGACTCGGATCTGTAACTTCTTTGTCCTTTGCTCAGGGTCCTATTCTCATGGAACTCCAGACATACCGCTATCATGGACACAGCATGAGCGATCCTGGCGTTAGGTAAACGTTAGGCTACTTGATTATTTAAATTGATACAACTTAAAGTGGCTAAAGTTCTCACCTACAGTTTAATCTTACAGATTTTCTCTTCACTGTGCCTGTGCCCCTTACCTCTGCTCCTTAGTAGTCTCCATGTACCCCCTTTGTAGTGACCTGACAACAGCCTAGGGATGAATTGAGATTCAGTATCTTCTGTCAGATTTCTTTATTTGATAGGCTTCACACCTCAAAGTAATTTGAATTTCATTTGAATCTGCATAGAAATGATCACAGAAATTTTGAAGGCACTGGATTTTCCAAAATGAGCCTAAATTTGTCAAAAGTAATATTACAAAACATTTGAAATCCTCAAAGTGCATTTGATAGCAATAGTAGTGCATCCCTCCAACTTTCCTGCACCCTCTCCCCTTTTAGCTACCGCACACGTGAGGAGATCCAGGAAGTGCGCAGTAAGAGTGACCCCATCTCCTTGCTGAAGGACCGCATGCTCAGCAACAACATGGCTAGCGTGGAGGAGCTCAAGGTAGGAAATGCTTCAGATATAGAAATCACATTTCTGTGAGCCAACACTTCTGACAATTTGGAAGCCTCAAACAAGAGTCCTTGTTTTTGTAACTGGGTATTAAAAGACAGTCATACTGCAACAACTTAATAACCAAGTGAGTTTAAGATCATTCTGACTAAGCATACTGACATTTGGGTTAGCTTTAGTCTGTCAAGTGAAAGTGAACAGCATGCTTTAGAGGTGAGGTTAATGAAAGTGTCTGCTCTTTAACAATAGTGTAAAATTCTACAGCTGAATTTAAGATGAGATCCTCTAGGTTTCATCCCTTGTCTTTGAGGAAAATTGCATTCATAGACTGGAAAATGCATTTGAGACAGAACAATGCTAAAGTCTTTATAAACAGGTGGGAAAAATACATAGTCCCATGGAACGAGGGGCACAAGCTAGTTACCGCGCTAGAGTTATGCTTCTATGAGCTTTAGTAGCCTTCTCCATTTGAAGTAGGATGGTAAACAAAATATGTCTATTCTCTGCTTCTATTGGTTTGACCAAACGTTCTTTGCTGCAGTGTCTAACTGTCCTTATTTATCTGTAGGAAATTGATGTAGAAGTGAGAAAGGAAATCGAGGATGCAGCTCAGTTTGCCACCACAGACCCAGAGCCCCCACTGGAAGACTTGTGCAATCACATCTTCTGCGACATGCCGTCTTTGGAGGTGCGCGGCACAAACCCATGGGCCAAGCTGAAGTCTGTTAGCTAAAGTTCTTGATTCTCCTCCCTCTTACAATCATAACCCACCCAACCCCTTTCCTTAATGCACACGCCATGTACTTTAAACGAGTGCCTCATCACTAGAGCTTTTAGCATCAGCAAGTAATCGACTTCTAGAGCTAAGTAAACAGTTGGGGCCATTTTTACAAAGAAGTGTTGGTTTAAACTGACACAAAAAGAATTGGAGATCAGATTCACTCTTCTACCTCAAGTCTTGAAATTGCTACAGTGAAATGTTAAAACATTATCAGTGTTGCCAAATTAAAATTTATACCTACATTTATCCACTTCACCATATTTAATTTTTAGCCAGAAATGTTTCGTGATTAAAATCGCAGTTTCTGGCAGACATCCTTTTATTAAGACTTCTTGAGGCATATTTATTCCTTAAATCTCTGTAAATCTGACTCCATGTGAATATGTAGTGGATTATTTGCTAATTGATCTGGTAATTTTTGAGGTGCTGTAAGTGTTCACTGTGTCAAACACAGGCTGTATGACCTTAACATGGCTTTGTGCTCTTTATACTTAAATGTACATGATAAAGAAGTCAACTTGAGACATTTGCATGTGTCTTTATTTCAATTGTCTTCAAAAATGCTGCAAATTGTAACTGTTCAAAATGTTAATCTACATGAATGGGTCTGGTAGATCTGAAAGCTGAATTTGACTCACAAGTTGAGCAGATGTCTGTGTTCACATGATCGTGAGGTCTTTTTCAGATTTGGTGGCTTGTCTCCAAACATTTTTAGAGGCTTGGCTTAAACTAAATGTGGGTGAACTAGAAATGAAATGATCAAGTGAAAATTTAAAACCTAACATTGGGTGGCAAGCTCATGCAGCTGTGCCTCTGGCTTTGTAACTTGTGTGATCAGATGTAACGTCAGTGACTCATCAACAAGCTTCTATCCCTACTGGCTTGCTTTGCAGACTATTGATGCAAGTTTTTAAAGAACTCTGCAACTCTTTCAAGGGGTACTGGGAGATTAGGACTTTCTACAGAAACATATTGAACTGTTGGCTTCAATGTCTAAAGCTAAAAGTCTTAGTGAATCTGTTACAAGGTGGGGAATGATGTAAAACACTGTGGAAAACATTGAGTTGCTTTGATAAAGGGATTTTGTAATGCTATTTGTGTATTCTGTAAACAGAGTAAAGAGGTCAAGGTAACTTTTCAGTAATGCAATGCACCATGGTTAAACAAGTTTTGGCTCTTCGCCACTGCCAACTTAGGGAGGGTATTGGATCCTGTGTGAAATGCTTACAATAAAGTAATTAAGTCAACAGTCAAATTTGCTGTCAGTTGTCTTTTTTGCAAACATGGAAAATTTCTCAGCTTATAAAGCCAATAAAGCACAAAAAGTCTATTGAACCCTGCAAAAATCACAGGTCAAAAACGAAAATGGCTTAAAATTATTTTCTAAGATGTTGGGCAAATCTGCCACCAAAAAAGCTCCAATGTGGCCTTGATTCTCCAAGGGGAACTCCAACCAAAATACCATCCTTCCAAAGATAATTGTTATTGTGGAAGCTGTTTAACACCTCAGTCCAAGAGAATTTAATAATGTAACTGGGTTTAGCTGCAAATGCAAATACACATTTTGCATCTTCTCTCCCATTAAACCATTTTAGTCAACCATTGTGTTCTATTGTGAGACATTATACGCAGCTACTCCCATTAGCATATAAATTGCACATAGGATGGATGGAGGTAGTGACTTGCCCATAGTTGTGTATCCTTGGGCAAGATACTAACCCCAAGTTGCTCTCCGATGGATGAATGTGTGTGAATGTAGTTAGAAAGCACTAAGTACAGATAAAGTGCTTGTGAGAATGGGTGTGATTGGGTGAATGTGGCATGTTGTATAGAGCGCTTTGAGTACTCCGGGAGAGTAGAAAAGCGCCATACAAGAATCAGTCCATTTACCAATCAAATTTTTATGGAGTGCTTTCTCCCAATCTTCATCAGAGAATGAAACCAACATATGTTTACTCTATTCTTCTCTTATTTGATTAACAGAAGGATTGATTTCATTCATTATCTGAGTATATATCATTGATACTCTTCTTTTGTTTAATAAATTGACCTTCAGCAAAGAGTCTAAACAGGATGTTGGGAAGTATCTGGAAAATTTACGTACAAAGTCTCTAATGTTATTGTTTTATTCACAGACTGCAGATTATTTTTTATTCAGAATCAAAGAATCAAAATAACAGAATTACAAAGTGCCTTGATGCTACTGTTGTAATAATACTGAACTGAACTTAAATGAGCTGAACTGTGATATACAGTGATTGATGAATTTGTTAGACACCATCCAGTGTAATTTTTATGCCACACTGCCACAAATTAAGTGTATTGGTAATCATTTTTGTATTTCTGTAATGGTTACGGTAATCCACCAGAGTGCACAAGCTCTTTAATCCAAATGATATTTTAATGCTAATTTATAAATATTGATTCATTTCTAACTTCTCACAAAGATGTGAGTTCAGTTTCCTATTTGTCTAATCAATGAAATCATTTGTAGTTTCAACCATGTTTTTGACAGATTTCTAAAATATTAATCTTTTTTTATTTTTTTAATGACAGGTGGTCTGACATTTTGTTAAGCACTGTGTGTATCACCATCAGTTACAGTCTTGACAGGAAAAGATAAATTTGTGTCTATTTTGGAAAAAAAATGAGTATTTCCAGCCTGGCATTGTAACCTCATTTGGACAGGTAGTAGCTGCCAAAAGTATTGTTGCTGTAAAACCTTTAGCCCCAACACCTCCAAGAATTCCCGAAGCTAAGCAACAAGGACCTCGGCCTGGGATGTTGCTCTGCCATGCAATAGCCATCGCTAAAGAAAGTAAGTCGTTTTCCTCAGTAACTGTAGAAGAAGATGTGTACTGAAACTTTGATTTAAGGGATTTTTTAAAAAGCATTTTATAAACGGTATAAACAGCATTTAAAAAGCATTTTTTACAAGCTACATCATCTACAATCCTTTGGATTATTAGAAATCACATGTGTTTTACTAACCTGGTTGACTATCAGGCACGAAAGCAGACAGTCAGTGCATACCAAATATTGCAAGAGAGGGTAGGGTTGAGCTCCCGCCTGTCCCTTAGCTTAAGTCTGCTGTCTTCAGATAGCTGGTAAGAAACGCAGCAAGGAGACATTAAATACTGCACATAAGAAGTGCTGTACACTGCGGCTGTGTTATTTGTGTTGTTCCTCAAGTCATGTTCAGTGTTGTGTGGTGTAAAAACAGAATAAAGAAAAGACGGGGGTTAAAAAGTTTTCAAGCTCTGGCAAAGCACCACTCGCACATCCTGATGACTGATTAGATTAGATTCAGCTCCAGAAAACAATGGACCTGGAAGTAGAAGGAACAGGCTGAGCGCTATTGCTGAAACTTGCACAGACTACAAATGACTTTATTCATCAGGAGGTCAATCAGGCCCTTGATGCCATTGTTGGACAATTGCAGCCATGGTTGGGCCTTTCCTTTGGATTTCTCTGAAGCAGTGCTGGGAGTTTGCTGAGTGGCAGTGTTGTTGCCGTCTTGGTCCCTTGGGACATGAAAACCTGTACAGGAAGTTTGTATATCAGGTTATAGTGTAGTGCAATATGTAGTGAAAACAATTTTCGACTCCTGTTGTTCACACTGAGATAAAGCAGTAAATCAAGTGAATTACTTCATTTACTGCTTTATCTCACAAGAATCTAAAATCCATCCATCCATTCGCTTCCGCTTATCCTTTTCAGGGTCGCAGGGGGCGCTGGAGCCTATCCCAGCTGTCATGGGGCGAGAGGCGGGGTACACCCTGGACAGGTCGTCAGTCTGTCGCAGGGCCAACACACAGGGACAGACAACCATTCGCGCTCACATTCACTCGCACATTCACACCTGTGGTGTGAAAGAATCTAGAATTTGAATAAAAAGTGCAGTTGTATTAACAGAAAATGTACTTTAAAAATATATCTGCGGCATCTGAATAAATCTGTAAACAGTAATTTCCCTCACACAGTATACTGTTGGTGCAGATGAATTGAACTTTAGAAGGCTTTAATCTCTAGCAGTGCATGAGATTGTATTAATTTATCACAGGAACACCTGTAAAACCTGAATCTGCAGAGTAACTTTTTACTGCTACTGTTAAATAAATGTACAAAACTTCACTCCCTTTATCACTCTAAAACTAACTGGTTTTGACTGGTAAGTCATACCTTGTTCCCACATAATACTTGTCCTTAGTTAGTTCCGTATTATATAAGATGTCAGTCCCAATCAAAGAGGATCAATATCAATCTTCTGTCACCTTCCTTGTATTTCCCCTTTGTATAACTGTGGTGTGAATCTTTGCTGGTCAGTAAACTTAATCACTCTCAGTGAATCATAATTTTAAATGAATGACTCTTCAGAGCAAAGCGAGGCTATGTATGAATGAGCTTTTATCCACGTTCTCCTCCCGCTGATCGCTTCTTCCACCCAGATGATACCATTGCAGCTTGTCTCACTGCCTGTTCTGTGTTTTGTATGTTTTAAGTGTAATGTGCTCAAGGTTCCTGATAACATGGTCCAGTACCTGCATCCTGTTGGAGAACTGTAGGTATCAGCCTCGTCTCGGAACAGAGACGCCATCATCTACCTGCTCAGTCGTGTCTACACCCATCTGGACCAGCCAGCCAGCACTGTGACGGTCATGTTTTTTGACTTTTCCAGTGCTTTCAACACCATCAGGCTGACCCTCCTGGGTGATAAGTATTAGCGATGCAGGTGGATGCTTCTCTGGTGTCCTGGATTGTTGATTACCTGACAGGAAGACCACAATATGTACGTCTCCCACAGTGTGTGTCTGACAAGGTAATCAGCAACATAGGAGCACCACAGGGGACTGTCCTCTCCCCCTTCCTCTTCACCCTCTACACCACAGACTTCAGCCACTGCACAGAGACCTGCCATCTTCAGATGTACCGGGCTGTGGTTGACTCCTTTGTCACGTGGTGTGAGCAGAATCATCTGCAGCTCAACGTGGCAAAGACCAAGGAATTGATAGTGGACTTCAGGAAGACCAGGAAACACTTAACCCCTGTTTCAATCCAGTGGGTCAATGCTGACATTGTGGATGACTATAAATACCTCGGTATACACATTGACAATAAACTGGACTGGGCTAAAAACACCACAGCACTTTACAGGAAGGGCCAGAGTCGTCTCTATTTTTTGAGGCAACTGATGTCCTTCAACATGAGTCTGTTGTGGCCAGTGCATGCTGGGGGAGCAGGCTGAGGGTCGCAGATGCCAACAGACTCGATAAACTGATTCGTAAGGCCAGTAATGTTGTGGGGGTGGAGCTGGACTCCCTCAAGGTGGTGTCGGAGAGGCGGATGTTGTCCAAGATAAAGACAATGTTGGATAATACCTCCCACCCACTCCATGACATGCTGGTCAGTCACAGGAGCTCGTTCAGTGAAAGACTGAGAGTACCGAAAATCACCACTCAACGACACAGGAAATCATTCCTGTCTGTGGCCATCTCTCTGTACAACACATCCACTTAACACACTGTTTACTGCAACAGCTACACCCTTCTTGCACAAGTTCTTTTTCCGCTATTTATTAATAAGTGACTTTTATGTACATATATGCCTGTATAGATTGTGCTATTCTTAGTTAGTGTATTGTCTGTCTCTGTTAATGTTTGTTTATAATGGAGCACTGTAACGAAAAATAATTTCCCCCTGGGATCAATAAAGTATTCTGATTCTGATTCTGATTCTATGTGCAGATGTCTATGTGAATTATTGTAATCAGCCTCCTTGAATGATTTCATTCAACTTTACTCAACTATAAAGCTGTGCTCTTACGCCCAGAGCTTGTTCTGTCCTTTAGATACATTTGTTGACTGTTTAATCTTTCACCAGTCAGTAAGACACTTGTATTGATTTATTTAAATTATTGCTTTTTTTGCATACATTTAAAGGTCCTGATGTCTCTTGATGCCAGTACGAATCTTGTTCAGGCTTCACAACATGCTCCTCCACAGTGTGACTATCAGCGGCTCATTGGACAGCTGACTGCACCAGAAAAGTCAGCAGCTTAAAAACCTGCTCCCTGTTTAACTTTACAGCAACATATTTGTCTGAAGCCATGTGTTAGTGAACGACCGAGTCCCCGTTTATGAATCAAAATAAAGAAAGGATGTAACTTCTCAAAAATCACGGTAGGTTTTCTTTTTCATTGATAAAATTGTCATAACAATAATTCAGTCTGTATAAAAGTGGCGAATGAGGAGTTTCATTAATTTCGGAGTCATGAGTATTTCTACAGGCACTGCAGCGTGCTGTCGATTTTTGAAAAGCTTGATGGATTTTTAAGGCGACATTTTTCCATATGCAGATCAACATGTGAATTTAGAGGCTTTCGCATTTCAAAGCCCTTCAAAGCCCAAAGTCTTCAAGAAGTCTGTGTATTTGGGCTAAATAAAGTAGAAAACAGCGAAGCTGAATTTCCGAGGACTGGACGTCGAAAGTGTTTTTATGCTTTTTATGATAAATTTTGTATCGACTAAACCAGAAGTGATCGATACCAATGAAAGTTTTCAGTCTTCTCTGTGTAATTCTATTTGTCAGCTGTCTGCTCAGCAAGGCTGCGTGAGAAAAGAAGCTCTTGTGACCTCAGGGACCTCAAACATGTGTAAGATAAACGCTATGAAAGTTTTCTTTACCTGTCTGGTGCAATGAATAGCTGTCTCCCAGTACTCGGGACGCTCGTCATTGTTTTTGTTTGTCTTTTTTGTGTGCAAAGGTTCTGCAGTGTCATGGCTGCTTTCATGGACACCTTGGGTCCTTTGTCCTCCTATAATATAATCATGATCTTCACAGCTGTAATGATGATGGAGTTGAGGCTGCTGGGGTGCTTATACAGCTTCACTCCCACTGCCATCAATGTCAAGAGGCAGTACTATAAGTAATCTGGAAACTAAATTGTTTTAGTGTCAAGTTTCAAATGCATCATACATGTCTGTATGCTGTCAACACACAGTAATAAGCAGCATCACTTTCAATCCTATAAATGGCATTATTGTTACTTTGACCTTCAGATCAATCTAATGACCTTTAAGGAGAGGTCAGAGGTCAAATGTGGCATATTTTAAATCTGTATGTGGTCGCTCTAAGTTACAAGGCTCTTTATCAGTTCTTGACCAATAAAGCTTGATTTTGAAGACATTGGTGGATGTAAGCCAAACTTTAATGGACTGTTAACATTACCCCACTCCACACCTCGACAAAAATATATCAAAATCCATTCAAAACATTTCGAACTATCGTTTTTTCTAGATGAAAACTGGCACTGTGTGTGCACGCCAGTGATACACGCAGTACGCCTGATGGGCTAATTAATTCCAGAAGATGGCAGCAATGCGAAAACAAGGATGTCAGCTACTGGAAAAACCTGAGCGAAGAAGAAGAACAAGGAAGACTGCTCCAATCCTGCAGTAGGTCTGAGGCGCGTTGCTGCTGAGTGGCTACGTGCTGTTAAAGGGACGTAACAATGGAGTCTGCTTTCCACACTGATATGAAGGAGCTTTTCTGTGCTCTGTGCACCGCTCTGCTCCTCCTCGCCACGGTCACGTCTGCAGAGGAAAGCGCTCAGGTGAAAAACCCCCAGTGTCAAAGTTACGCGGGAGGACACGTCTATCCCGGAGAGGCTTTCCGTGTGCCCGTGTCCGACCATTCCCTCCACCTCAGCAAAGCCAAGAGTGAGTTTCTCTCATGCTTTCATCCAGAGAGTGCTGCTAGATTAGCATTTGCATATTTAAAGTGTGCACTGATTTAATTTTTTTTTTTTTTTTTTTGCTGCTTTCTCCTTCCTGTCAAACTACGACTAGCAGCTTGTGCATGTTGATGTAGCAGGCTGGTGCTGCACAGAGCACCCATGTTATGGTTTAATTTTGCAGTTATTGTTAAAATCCCCAGGTGATATCTTTATTTAAAGTTTAAGCCTAACCTGAACTCTCATGGTTTTTGTAGGACACGTCATACTCTGAAAATCTTGGCATGAGCACCTCTCCCCGCCCCTCTGACACATGACTGTGTGTGGCGCAGTACCTACACTTTTTAATACAGACCTGATAACATAAATAACACTACTTTCAAAATAATAAAAGGGGACCACTAAACTCATGTGATTATGTATGGGAGATTTACTGTGAAGATGTCCGAGTCATTGTCATTACTGCAGGTTTTTCCTCTTCCATATGGAAACATGAGTTTGTAGACTTTACCGGGCAAAGTGCGTAATTTTGCGCCTATTCCACAATTTGCATATTTATGACATGATGCAAATGTACTTTTTAAAAGGTTGGGGAAACCTTTTATCGGCTGAGACTAAAGAAGTCACTTGGATAAGTGACTAAACGTTTCTCCCACTGAAAACACTAAAAACGTCCAGATTAACAGAATCAACCTTTTGGGGCTTATTCCACTGGTTAAATACAGTGCACTGCTAGTTGTAGTACGAAATACGTTATATTATGTCCAAACGTTTAACTTGGTTTTTCATCCTGGTTTAGTTTCAAAGCCTGCACCCCACTGGGAAGGAACAGCTGTCATCAATGGTGAATTCAAGGAGCTGAAGCTGTCGGACTACAAAGGCAAATACCTCGTTTTTTTCTTCTATCCCCTGGACTTGTAAGTACCATCGAATGCACGTTACATTATCACTTTGCACATTCTGCTGGGATTGCTGCACAGCGTTGTTCTCAAGTGAAAGCATTTGTTTTGTTTTTTCTGCAGCACATTTGTCTGTCCGACTGAGATCATTGCATTCAGTGATCGTCTGCACGAGTTTCAAGCCATCAACACGGAGGTGGTCGCTTGCTCAGTAGATTCCCAGTTCACACACTTGGCCTGGTGAGATTGCTGTTTCCATCACAATTTAATGGCTGAAGATCAACCCTAATAAAAACAGATGATGTTGTATTATTTTGCTCTACTACTTTAACCTTTTGTATGTACTTTTGATAGACTTTTATTCATTTTATGATAATGAAGACTGATGTTTTTTGCTTTCTGTTTTTTACAGGATCAATACTCCCAGGAAGCAGGGTGGACTTGGACAAATGAAAATCCCTCTGCTGTCTGACCTCACTCACCAGATTTCAAAAGACTATGGTGTCTACCTGGAGGACCAAGGACACACACTGAGGTGAAGTTATAGCCATCATCAAAGTTTTATAGCTTAAGCAGCTTAAAGAAATATTGCTTATTATGTAGCATTGTTATGGCTCCTTGCTGTAAGTTAAAGGTTTTATTTGCAGTTGTAAAACTAATGGTTGCGATCAGTGTGTAAATGATAGATGGACTGGGTCTTATATAGTGCTTTTCAACTTTACCTGAGCACTCAAAGTTCGTTATACAACGTGCCTTATTCACCTTATGCAGGAAGGCTTAAATAGTTCTAGAACCACAAATGGCATATATGAGGCAGAGTCCTGCTGCTGACATTTAGATAATTTACCCCCATGGAAACATTAACAGGAAGCATTGAGCAGCCACTCATGCTCTATTCTAACTCATCCATGTCTTCCTCAGGGGTCTATTCATCATTGATGGCAAAGGTATCCTGAGGCAGATCACTATGAACGATCTTCCAGTGGGAAGATCTGTGGATGAAACTTTGCGGTTGGTCCAGGCCTTCCAGTACACAGACAAACATGGAGAAGGTAAAACGATGGATTTTATTATTGGCAGCTGAAATGTCTGACTGTCCTTCGTTTATGCAGAATACCTAGAAACAAACAGCTGGCTGTCAGCTGAGTCTTTGAGCTGTTTCTTCTTTAAATTCTGACTAGTTCTGTGTTATTGTTTTCACAGTGTGTCCAGCAGGATGGAAACCAGGCAGTGACACAGTAAGTATCACTGGGCCAGTGACTAATATGGATCCTTAGGCACTAACTGCTATTGTCTTCCAGCATATTTAAAAAAAAAAAAAAATCAGACAGGCAGCAATGTATTTGTAAAAACTGATGAGCTGTCTCAGGCTGATTGCCATAAAGAAGACTGTATACAAAGATGGATGTAGTTTCTGAGTCTGAAAAGTGAAAGCATGATGGAAGTGCTTTAAAATTGCATTGTTTCTGTTTAGCGGCCAGCAGGGGGCAGCACTAGTTGCAAAAAAGCATCTGACTGTGTAACAGGATTAGAAAATGATCCTGCTGCTCATGTGAACAATGATCTCAGTCTATAGTTTCAAGTCTTCTTAATGCATCATGATTTGATTTAGTAAATTATGGTCCCATTTAGAGTAACATAGACCTTATTATTGACAATTAGGTATTAGGGCTGCCACGATTAGTCGACTAGTCACGATTACGTCGACTATCAAAATCGTCGACGACTGATTTAATAGTCGACGCGTCGTTTGAAGCTTTGTAAGATCCCAAAAGACGCAGGAATGAGTAGCAGGATTTAAGAGTGTAATAACGGACTGAAACAGAAGATGGCAGCACTGCATGTACAACGATGCCAGCTGCCGTTAAACCCCGAAGAAGAAGCTGTGTCCCAGAATTCATAGCGCGGCCCTGCTCAGTTTCCAACAATGGCGGCAGCTAGTTAGTTTTAATGTTACTCTTATTATTCTTTCTGGGTCACAAAATACACGTTTAACATATTTTTAGGCGAGAATGTAGCTGTGTAAACCTCAAATATCGGCTCAGTTTATCAAGACACCGCATATTTTCAAAAGCGCTCCGACGTTTTCGGAGACGTCTGTTACCCACTAGCTCGATAGCTAGCCGGGGGCAAGGCTAACTAGAGCCGTGAGAACACCGGACTCCCGGCAAATCGTTTTCAAACCCACCGCCGTCTTTCGCTACTCAGGTTAAACATGATATATGAGTCACTTAGATAACTTAAAAATGTTATTGTTTGGCTTTTTTAGTATTTTATTTGTTCCTGAGTAAATCGGTTTGGCTGAGATTAAAGTTATAGTTTTTACACAGCTGAATAAACGTCAAGCAGACAGCTGATTATCAGAAGTGTGAGATGCTGGAGAATTTACTCCGGTGTCCTGTTATATTTTAGATAGCAAGGAGTTTATTAAACTTCACCGAAACAATCTGCAAATTTCATTAAAATTTAATAAACTATCATCTTTTCTTTATTTTTAGTTAGCACATACCTTAAACACTTAAAGCTGTAAGCTAATGCTAGTTATATAAGAGCAGATGCTGCTGGTGCAATAAGCTGTACGTTTTACGTCCAATGGATCTGATTAGTCGACTAATCGCAAAAATAATCGGTGACTAGTCGACTATCAAAATAATCGTTTGTGGCAGCCCTATTAGGTATACTATGAGATACATTGTCATTGTTTTTGCAAATCAGACCCACCACTTTTTTTTTTTGTTGTTGTTGTTATTCCTTCAAAAGAGGTTTTATTATTTATTTGTTTAGTTAAAACAGTTCAGTTTGGCCTCGATGGTTTACCTTAAATTATTACCCAGCAATTACACTGCAAAGATAAGAATTCACCTTTCGCTAATTTCTTCCATTGTTAAGTGGGAATTGCACTATGACTAGTTTATTATCAGAAATCTACATTATGTGTCATATAGGTCTTCTTACATGAAATGTGCTGCACACTAATTTAATGATTTCTTTTCCACAGATCATTCCTGATCCTTCAGGCAAGCTGAAGTATTTCGATAAACTGAATTGATGTATTTGTTTTCCCAGTCTCTGAAATCCAACACTTACACTTTAAAATTTCCAATAAAATGTGTTTTCCTAAACTGCTGTGTGTCTGGTCTCTTAAACCATGACGGTGTTGAAAGTGATGTTGAAAAACTAGTTCATGCATTTATTACTTCTAGGCTGGACTATTGTAATTCGTTACTATCAGGATGTCCTTAAAAACTCCCTGAAAAGCCTTCAGCTGATCCAAAATGTTCTGCAGTGACTATATATCCAGTGACTCCCAGATTCTGGAGATACAGAAATGAAACTACTCGTTTCCTCTCTGCTGTCTGTGCTTTGAATTTGATACAATGTAAATATGTGATGAACAAACATTTTGCTGTAAAAAAACAGCCCCAGGCTGTCCAGCATGTGCAGTGAATAATGCAGGTAATGCCTTCAGCATTTACTTAGCACGCTGAAAACGCATTTAATCATTCTAGTTTATAGCTGCAATATGCAAACTTCACTGTGACCTTTGGGCAGCATGATGGCCTGTTGGCTACACTGTTGCCTCAAAGCAAGAAAGTCCTGAGTTCAAATTCAGTCTTTTTGTAGATGCACTTGTTTTTAAAATGCTTTTAAGGACTATTGCAGCAGGGCCCTGCTTGCTTGGCTTTGCAAGAGAAACAAATGCATGCAAAAGTATCAGTGCCACTGTGATTTCAAGGGTAAAATTTGCTCTCGAATGAGTAAAACAAACTCAAATGTTTCATACAATAAGGTAACTGAAGTTTGTTTATCAGCTGCTGGTTACTAACTTGATCACCTATAGATAATGTTCATCCTCAACCACACCCCTCTTTTTTTTAAGCTGTTAAAAGCAGGTTATATAACCTGTTATATAAACTGTTTTTCTTTTCCCACAATGCAAATAACAGCATCTGAATGCAAAGAAGCAGTAAGTTTTAGCAAGGGAAGAACAACTGGCTCAATGTTATGGGTTGATTTTGTATGTAAAATATTTTACACTCATTTTCAAAAGTGGGTTATTCTTTACTCAGCATAACAGATGTGCTTGGCTTTTTTTTTTCTTAGGTCTGGTTAATATTAACCTTTTAAACAACATTCAAATGTCGTCCAGTCAACACAAAGATAAGGGACGAGCAGAAAAGGAAAAGAAACAGGATGTAATGAGCTGTTTGCCCATATATGGGTCACCTTTCTTTCTGGGATGTTTAAAAGAGAAGCGTCTGAAGCTGCTCTGCCACTCTGCAACGCAGCCAATGCAGTTCTGTGTATGTTGGTTTCCCCATTTCATTGTCGGGGGGTAGACTCCTGAGGAGCGGATGAAGAAACAAATTTTGCTTTTGTTTACATTCAGAGGATTAGTGAGCAAAGGGAAAAGGGGTAAAAAGAGAAAATGGCCAGTTTTATATTACGGACAGCTGAACCAAAGGATGTCTCAGATATCCTGCGACTCATAAAGGTAAACCATATGTGAACTGATAATACTTCAAGCCTTTAACTGGGAGTATGCTTAACTAACAGAAATATGACTAAATGACCTTGCCTTTTAGGAGCTTGCTAAATTTGAAGAGATGGAGGAGAAGGTGATGCTGACAGAAAAAGGTGCTGTGATTTAGCTTCACAATGAAGTTTGCATTGATCTGGAGTTTGAGAAAGCTTAAAGATTTAATAATGTTATGGTTTTTTTTGTTTTTTTTTTCAGATCTGCTTGAAGATGGCTTTGGGGATCATCCATTCTACCACTGTTTGGTTGCTGAAGTCCCAAACGAGAAGAGCTCAGAAGGTAAAAATGCGCCTCTTAAAAGTATTCTCATATTTCTCAGGAACTATTAATGTTGTTCACGGGTCTGATCCACTATTTAATCCCCTGCTCTGTGTTTTCTTCAAGGGTACACTGTGGTTGGGTTTGCTATGTACTACTTTACATATGACCCATGGATTGGAAAGCTTCTGTACCTGGAAGATTTCTTCATCATGCAGGAGTTTCGTGGTATGTTTGATGAAAAGTTTTATTGCAGTGCTAAAGGTTAATGACTAACAGAGGAGAGACTTCTTTCCTACTTTGCGGGACAATTTGTACTCATTGCCAAAGAACTTTCTTAATTGCTCCATGAACACGTAATCTTTCACCAGGTCTTGGCATCGGTTCAAAAGTCCTGAAGGTGCTGAGCGAGGTACTTTTAACATTGCACACTTCAACATTTTTCTGGTGACAGAGTCACCTTTATTTCAGCTGCATTCACGCGTGCACTTTTCTTTTCTCCTTTTTCCTAGACGGCAGTGAAGACCCGCTGTAGCGCCATGCATTTTATAGTAGCAGAAAACAACACCAAGTCTATTGAGTTCTACAAGAGAAGAGGTGCAGCAGATCTGTCCTCTGAGGAGGGGTGGCGTCTTTTTGCCATTGAAAAGAAAAATCTGCTGAAAATGTCTGCCAAATAGAGTTTGCCACTCTTAAACTTGTACTGATGTCTGGTGATAGCAGTGAACTTTGCTCTATGTGATCAGTGACTTGGAGCAGCCTCAATAAATGCATTTATCAATCAGCTGTTCCCTTCTGATCACAAACCATGTCTGGGACTTTTGAGGTCATTGCTAAATTTACACTGATCTCAGAAGTTTGATGAATGAACACTGAAACGTGATAATTACATAATAATCTACCACAGCTGGAAAGTTTGTGAGACTTGAACAAGCATGCTAATAAATACATTAATAAATATAGATTTTGTGTGTTTGGGATTTTCCATCACAACCTACATATCATCCTGTGCCTCTTTGCTATGTTGCCTTTCCCAAGCTGACTAATATTATAGTGCTTTTTTTAAATCATATGCACATTGTAATTCAATCAGACCTTAGAATTATAATACGGCATTAAGAGTTTCTGGGATCATTTTACTCATTAAATGCTGAAATGTCACAATATAAGAGAAAACAAAAGGCCCTCTTACATACTGAGTAATTTTAACAAAAGTGAAAGTGTAGAAGTGTGTATGCATAAAGATAAGTATGGAGAAGCTGTTACTATTACTGATTAACTGCAATAAAAACCCTATCAGTAGATAAACGGCAACATATTTAAAACTGATGGATGCATTTCAGATATTTTCTGTCTAATTTCTGGAAATTTTTAACTGCACTTTAGTTTTATTTTCTTTTTAGATCACTTTTAATGGAGTTCAAAAGAAGCGCAGTTAACACACTATTTGGGAGAACATAAACTACCCAGGTACAGTTGTGCTGCAGATGTGGGGAAAAACAGCTGTACTTGTAGGCTTAACAAAACTGCAGAAGTGATAGGTTCATTCATAAAATAGGGCAGTCGTCGGTTTGTTTAAATGTTGAAGCAATGCTCTCTATCTTGAGGTCATAGTTTAATTGTCCTTTTATTGTGATGCACTCTGTTGTTTGGCGCGAACTGACGTAGTCCTCAGTCAAATTATTTGCTGATACACCGAGCCATGGAGCATAAACTAATTAGAGTTACCGCTGCAGCGCACGCTTTCACACGACCCGCGTTGTTCTTTAGATTATGGCCTGTTTGGTGCCTGTCGGGCTGATTTCCACCACAACCCTTCCGCATTTTCCTGCTGCTCTCGGGCTGTGACGTGTCGTGCTGACGGCGGCCTCGGAGCTGGAGGAGCGGGGGGCTGTAGCATGACAAGATCTGGCTCGAGACGTCCTGCTTTGCTTTCAGCGGTGCTCCTGAATCAACCCCTAACCCCTCCTTCTCTTCTCCTCTCCGGCCCGCCCAAATAACACAAAATTCCCGACTGAATCCTGCCCGAGTCTGGGGGAACCAGGCGGCCTGGGAAGCCGAGGAGCGGACAGAGGCATCCCTGCAGCACGAATCTGGTACGCGGCTCGTTTTTGTGCCAAAGGCGTCCGATTTCAGAGCTGTGTTTGCATTTGTACGTGCCCGTGGCCTTTTGTTTTTTACATGCATGTTGTATTTTAATTTATTTCTTTATTTTTTCTGAGAGGCCGCAAAGGGTTGGGCCTTTTCTTTTCTGGGCCGGGGCCTCAATAGAGGCCGTAATTGGCAAATCAGGCCTATCCCGTTAGCTAGCGAGCCACCCGGAAAAAAGGGATTGTATATTCGTCTGTCGTAGTTGACCATCGGCATTTGTTATCGATAGCTGACGGCTGATATGCAACGCACCATTCAGCCTCAGTTTCGTCTGACACCTTGTCGTCGCCGAGGAGTAGTTTAATAAACGTTAAAATTAGCATTCGTCCAGCAGTTAAGCTAACAAAATGGCGGACGCTTGTGTGATGGAAATTGGTTGTAGAAAAGGTATGTGTGTGTGTGGGTTCAGCCCTCCTCTCGCTAGCTGGCCGGTACAGAGCGACATAAGTGTGCACTTAACGAAAGCCTCGTTTCTTTGCATCTTTATCTTTTCGCATCTGTATGTGTGCGTGCAATCAGCCTTTTCTAAACGTCTGTTTGCACCGTGACAGTCGGGCTTTGCATGTGTAATCAGTGCTAATCTTCCTCCAGTGGTCAATTGAAGACATTGCCGTGAATCACCTCATCGGGATTTGTGTTGTGCTATAGATTTCTCGTAGTGTGTCCGATCGCCCGAGTTTTTAAAATTAATTATTTTTTTATGTGATGTCGGTGTCTTTTGAGCACAAGTGATGCGGGGTTGTGCCGCACATCTTCCTCACACCGTTGTCATATTTTTCCACCTGGAGGTGGGGGGATGGTACATTCAGTGGAAATTAAATGGCAACCCGGTTGCATCGTTTTCTGTTTACACCTCAGTGTTCCCTTGTGTTAGTTTCAGAGAGATATCTGTGTTGTTTTTCTTGTCCTACATTAGCTCAACTTTACCTCCATTTTTTGGGTGGGGAGGCGAAACGTGTCTTTGATTCTGTTAACTGTAGTGATGCGGGCATGACAATAATGGCACTGGTCATTTTAGTTTCTGTCCGTTATCGCATACACGAGCTAACAGTGTAAAGCACATTTTATTTATTATTATTTTTTAATTTTGTGGTGTCCCTTTTAAAAATAGGTTAAAACCACAAAGCTGAAGTCGTGGGGTTTATGTGTGTGTGTGTGTGTGTGAGAATTAAAGGTCAAATAATTTGGATCTTCATAAAGAAACACTGCGTGAGCCAAGGCAAGGCTACAGCGCGATTTTAACCAGGGTTGTTCTTGATAAAGTTAGATTCAAAAGTTGGTTTATAGAGTACTGTGAGGTAACAATCAAGTCTTTGAAGCCTGATTTGGATGCTTGACGGCTTTTAATGCTCCAGGGCAGAGAAGAGCACACTTTCTATGGGACAAAACGAGAACTGAGGTTAGTGAGTGTACACCATGTTTACAGTATCAAGCCCACAGATGTCCATACATGCCCCGTTTGCTGTAAAGTGAATCTTGAAAGGATAGGCATTAACTGTTATGGTGGTAGCAGGGAATTGTGCAGCAAAGGCCAGTGATGGAGGAGTGTGGGTGACTGTAGAAAAGCATGGACTCAACCAAAGTGGGGGGAAAAAAGATGACTTTTAAAAGTTGATTTAATATACTTTATGCTTCTCTGTTGAGGGCTTCTGAAGTGGAGCATATCATAAAAAGTTTGAGAACCACTTTGTTAAGGAACTGCTCAAGCTACAGTACTTGTACAATGCCAGGCCACTGGTCTGTATCATGTGATTCACGTTACAGTGATTCAACAAGTTATACTAAGTCTTTTTTTGAAAACACGCTGGATGCCAGGCACATTAGGGGCTTCATGGGGTAGTGTGGAAAAGAAATGACACCAGCATTGTTGGGCTAACATTTGGCGATGTTGGCCACGTTTGCATTAGCAGCTCGTGTGGTAACTCTGACAAATTGAAATGGATTTAAAGCAGATTTGGGACATAAACATATGATTTTTTTTTTTTTTTTTAAATCTTTTTTTTTTTTTAGTTCCAGTGGCTTGAGGCTGTCAAAGCAGCAGTGCTTTCATCACATATCGTGTGTGTGTGTGTGTGTGTGTGTGTGTGTGTGTGTGTGTGTCCTGAGTAACCTGGAGTGGCTGCTCTGAGTGTCATACAGAAAAGCATAACCGTACACCTGTAAAATATTGTATAAGAAGGGCAATGGTGTGTAACAGCATTACAATATATAAGTAACCTATTATCTGCATAATTTTCTGCCTGTGCTTACTTGATACTAAGCTGTCTATCATTTGGTTTCAGCTGTCCAGTAACAAATGCAGTGCGAGGACAATGGATGAGGATGTCACCAGGCTTGCAATACATTCTGAAGAGCCTAAAATAATATTGCACGGATCGGGTAATTAGCAATGCTTATACTTACAGAGTACGTCTTGCTGGTATGAGAAGTACAATAGTACTAGCAGGATTTCTTTCTTTTTTGTGGATAGCCAGATAACTTTAAATATTTGAGTGAAAGTGTTGTTTGGAAGGAGATGACATGACCATCCAGAGCAAAGTCATATTATGACTGTATGACCATTTAAATCATTATCACACAATAAACCCTTGCTCTTCACTGTTATCTGGTTAACCATGCAATCCTGCTTCTTCTAGATGAAGGTGGTGCCGGCGGGCAGGAGTTTGTTGTGGAGCTTCAAGAGACTGTGTTGGTGTCAGAAGGCGAAGGGGAAGGCATGGCAGTTCACAGGTTCGCCCCAGACGAGCTTGTGATCCAGGATGCTGTTGAGGATGTGGTTTCTGAGTACGTGCACTGCGATGAAGATGAAGATGTTGCTGTAGAAACCTGTGTGATGGCTCTGGACGGTGAGGAGGAAGGTGTTGCCATGGGAGACATCCCTGAAGATGGGCTGGACCCAGAGCAGCAGGAGGACGATGACCAAGATGGCTGTGGAGATTATCTAATGATATCCTGTAAGTTTACTAGACTGTGCTGCATTTACACTTAGCATACATGTCTTTGGTTTGTTGTATTATTATTATTATTATTATTATTATTATCTGTATAATATCTGTCGCTTGGAGAGATCGAAAATTTATATGCATTTGCGGTGTATTTAAAAGGAAACATCCATGTAAATGACAGGACGATAGGTTTAAATCTACAGTGTAGGCTAACATGCACCTTCCCACCTGCAGAAACGTAGACCTCAACAACTAATGTAAACACAGTTTATAGATTAGCACAGTGATAGTACCCCTGTGAAATTAAATCAATGGTTTTAACCATATGTAGCTTGCTCATTGTGCTGTGGCAGCCCAACTGCCATGGTGGTGGCAGATGGCTGCCCCTCCCTCAGCCTGGTTCTGTTAAAGGACCTGTTGAAAGGGAGTTTTTCCCTCCCACTGTCACTCAGTGGTTGCTCATAGGGGATCGTATGATTGTTCAGCTTTTCTTATAAATAAAACTGAATTGAATGTAAATAAGCAAATCTTTCTCATTTTCAATGTGTTTTTGAATGTGTCAAGTTTTCCTTGTTATTATATATTGTACAAGTTGAAGCACTTATGTGTTTGGCTTAGTTTGCCTTAGTTACTTTGCACATCCAGCTACATAACTACTGCATGTGCACACCCCTGCTGGGGAAAAAATATCACACTTATAGCCACATAATGAGCTGAGGTGGTCAGTTTGTGTTTTTGTTTTTCCCAGGCTTATTTAAAATTACAAAATTGTGGACAGACACACTGTACAACTTCTTTCTCTTGCATAGTAGTAGTTTGCATTGAAACAAAACAAAAGATCAGTTTTTTTTGTTGTTTTTTTTTTGGGGGGGGGGGGGTGGACTCATTTACTCTAATTTCCCTGAGTACCCGGAGATTTTCTTCATAAATGCTATGAAGATGTTAGTTTGGAAAAGGTGGAATTGAAGGGTTTTTTGTTGCTGTTGTTTTTTTTTGTTTTTTATAAGCGATCATACTAAATCATGATAAGTTTTGATCTTTAGATTTAATATTTAGATAAGCTTCTTAAACGATTGAGTACCTTATTTGCACTCATTACATGTAAATATTTCCAGTATGTCATAATTAAACTGCTACAAAGTCTCTGCTGGTGACTCTGTTTAATCAAGTCTGATGTGTGTCCCTTTGCTAGTGGATGAAGCTGGTAAAATGGTGTCTGAGGATGGAACAGAGGTGACAGTGGAAGGAGCTGTGGAGGACCAGGAAGTGGAGAAAGATGAGGATGGACAAGAGGTGATAAAGGTCTACATCTTCAAGGCTGATTCTGGGGAAGATGACATGGGTGAGTGGCAGTTAGCTTTCTGTTAATAAAAGAATCATGATAATAAATAATACTGGCTGAATCCTGCAGAAAGCCTTTCTATTTGGGTCTATTTTTCAGAAAGTAGAGAACTGAACTTAAGTTTCATTGTGCAGGAGAATCTGTTGACATCAGTGACGGGGACACAGAGAACGTAGCGTTAACAGAGTCTTCGGGCCATACGCTCAGAGAGAAGATGGTTTACATGTCTGTCGGGGATTCTCATCACAATCAAGGAAACCACGGTGAGTCATCTGGATGCAAGGAGCGGGGACAGCTGTCATGAAACTGAACGTCACCAGTTTTTTTGGTTTTGTACCTGTTGGGCTCATCTACAGGTGGGTCCAAGGTGACTGATGAGGTTTATATGGAGGTGGTGGTAGGAGGCGAAGAGCCAGTAACTCACGACCGCTCGTATGACAGCGTGTCTCTAAGCAAGGACTTCATGCCTGTGGCCTGGGCAGCTGCTTATGGTCAGCACCCTTGTCTATTAAATTGCTTTAAAAACCACACTGGAAGCCTGTGCATCAACCACGTCTCTTGGTGTCCTGGTTAAGCTTTACACGCACCGGTTTTGTTTGTTTATATGCCAAAGACGTGCCGTTTTTCTCACAGGTGCAGAAGATAGTGAGAGTTGTGAGAACCGGAACGGTGCAGCCAGCGCGCTGCTGCATATCGACGAATCGGACGGGGTGGACGAAATCAACAGACAGCGCAACAAGACCAAGAGGCGGTCAGAGCCTCGACAAGTCCAGACAGGTGAGAACGGCACAAATCAGACACAGACTTCTCAGGCTTGTTTGGATAAAAATGAGGATTTGTCTAGTCTTTTTAGGACTGAATAGCAGAAGAGATGATGAAAGCAGCGGCTCTATCAGTAACAATTAATTTTGAGATATATTATAATAGTGAGGTTTTTTTTACACCAGTGCCCTTTTTTTTTTTTTTCTTTTTTTTTTTCTTAAGTAAATTAAGAGTGTGGTATAACTAAGCGTAGTTGTCATTTTCACATTGTTGGCTGTGCATATTTCTACAGTTTGTACAGCACCATCCAAACCAGTTCAGTGTGTTAGAACAGCGGTCCCCAACCCCCGGGCCTCGGACCGGTAACGGTCCGTGAGTCGTTTGAGGCTCAGGTGTGAAATGTATAGTTTTCAGGGTTTTTATCGGTTTTCAGCGTCATTTTGTTATCGTTTACTCGGTTTTCCTGGGTCTTTTCACGTGTGTTATGAATAAATCTACTTTTTTTCGGTACTGGTACTAGTTTTATTTTGTTGTATTTATCCGCGACACCTTAAAGGCTGGTCCGTGGCGCAAAAAAGGTTGGAGACCGCTGTGTTAGAAGCAACAACTTCTTCTGATCTTGTTTAATAGTTGTTGACGAGCAGCTTCATTGTGCATTACCGCCCACTCCTGGCAGTTGTAACACATTACATCCTAAAAGGCAATTATGAGAAAAACTGAGAAAATATGCAATTTGTATAAAAAAAATAACTGCATTATTTATTTATTCTAAAATCATGCCTGTTTGTATTTGGCATTAGCACTCAATATAATACATAATATGATTTTTATTTTTTATAGTGGTTAGCACAGTTTAAAAGGGCTCATTGTTTATGACTTTCCTGCTAGCGGCAGTTAACTAGTTTATCCGGTTTATTGTACCGATGTGCTGTTTTGATGACACCTCTTTATTTAAATACGATTGTCTCTGAGCAGTAAAAGCTGGTTGACATTGAATTCAGATTTTATTTGTACACTAAGCTTGATTAAAAGCACACAATTACTGTGTGCTGCTGCACAGTACATGTTCTACTTTTGTTGCTTTAATTTTCAGTTCAGTTCATATTCAATATTGTACAGCGAAACATTTAATTTATATATATAATTTCACCAGTATTGAAATACTGAAGATAAACACTGTTCTTCAAAAAAAACAAAAAAAAAGCTTCTGTTTATGAAGGAAATGACCAGCGATGTGGTCATTTCCTTCTCCCTTTTATTTATTTATTTTTTCTCAAATTGAATTTTAATTTTTTCTCTTTCTCTCCAGCCATTATCATCGGTCCATATGGTCAGCCCCTCACCGTTTACCCCTGCATGCTCTGTGGTAAGAAGTTCAAATCACGAGGCTTCTTGAAACGCCACACCAAGAATCACCACCAGGATGTTTTGACCAGGAAAAAGTACCAATGCACAGACTGTGATTTTACCACCAACAAGAAAGCCAGCCTCCACAATCACATGGAGGTGCATGCTCTGAGCAGCAAGGCCCCTTTCGAGTGTGAAATGTGTGGCAAGGAGTTCCACCAGCAGGCGGCACTATTTTCTCACAGACTGCAGCACCACCACCGGGAGCCCAAGAGCCAGCCACCTCCACCTCCCACCAAGATGCATAAATGCAAGTTTTGTGACTATGAAACTGCCGAGCAAGGGCTGCTCAATCGACACTTATTGGCAGTTCACAGCAAAAGCTTCCCCCACATCTGTGTGGAATGTGGCAAAGGCTTTCGACATCCTTCGGAGTTAAAGAAACACATGCGCACTCACACCGGCGAGAAGCCTTACTCCTGCCTGTACTGCGACTATAAGTCAGCCGATTCCTCTAATCTCAAAACGCACATCAAGACTAAGCATAGCAAAGAGATGCCATACAAATGTGAGCGCTGTTTCCAGACGTTTGCAGAGGAGGAGGAGTTAATGCAGCATGGATTAACGCACGAGGAGAATAAGACCCACCATTGTGCCCACTGTGATCACAAAAGTTCCAACTCCAGTGACCTGAAGCGTCACATCATATCTGTTCATACCAAGGACTATCCCCACAAATGCGCCGTTTGTGGGAAAGGCTTCCACCGGCCGTCTGAACTGAAGAAGCACTCGGTATCCCACCGTACTAAGAAAGTCCATCAGTGCCGGCACTGCAACTTTAAAATCGCAGACCCCTTTGTTCTCAGTCGCCACATCTTGTCAGTCCACACAAAGGAGCAACAGGCCTCACCTGAAAAGAGTGAGACCAAGAGGACAGAAACGCACACTCCTGCTGTGACGCCGAAAAAGTCCGGGCCCAGCGGGTCGAGCAGCTCTGGTCCGCCGGCAAGAGTTAGCGCGGCCAGCTTAGCCAGCAGCGTGACTGTAGTTATTGGCAAAGGACAAAAAGAAAGGCGGATTTACCAGTGCCAGTACTGCGACTACAGTACCGGCGACGCGTCGGGTTTCAAGCGCCACGTGATTTCCATTCACACAAAGGACTACCCGCACCGCTGCGAGATCTGTTCGAAGGGCTTCCGACGACCCTCGGAGAAGAACCAGCATATCATGCGTCACCACAAAGATGTGGTGCAGGCAGAGTGACTCTGACTGAGCCAAATACTGTGCCACAGCAAAGAACAATGTTGAAGCATCCGTCAGACCCCGACCACCGCGCCCTCGGCACGTCGCCATTCACATTGAAGTAGTGCGGAGTGTGTGTGCTGCACTCGGTCCATTCTGTTGTTTTGCTCTTTTTAAATCCTCGGCCTACTGTTTGTTCAGATATGTATACACGTGTAGATAACATTAATGCTCTGTCAGAGTTAGCAAACCAAGCCCCTCTGTAGACTCGCACTTTTAACTGCATGTCCCTTGGTGGTGACAGTGTGCATGGCAGATTGTGCAGATGTCTCTTTGTAGATACACTTTTTTTTTTTTTTAACTTTTGCAAATAGCAATCAGTTCTCAATCAGAATGGTCCTAATTATTTGTCTTAAAAACAGATGTGTAATTTTAAAAATGTTTGCATAATTTTCTTAAAATGTATTTAACAGCAGTTTGGATTAACAACCTGTTTCCAGTAGCACTTGGTAAAAAAGCGCGCGCGCGCGTGTGTGTGTGTGTGTGTGTGTGTGTGCGTGTGTGAGTGGGAGAGAGAGAAAGAAACAGAGGGAGCTTGAGGGACAAAAAAAGCAGCGCAGCCGTTGTGCTTCCTTTGCTCTGACCCGACCACTTTGTAACATAATGCTTCCTGGTGCGTTGACTAAACTCACAAATACAGGCAGAGGGGGAGTCACTCTAAGCTTCGTCGGCAGGGGGTTTATGCTCATTGATTTGCTACAAAAACACAGTGAGAAACTGCATGCATCATGTTGGTGAATAAGGTTTCACACGTGCACACAAATCCGAACGCTGTCACTTGCCCTCAATGCTTGGTTATCAAATGTCCAATATTTCTGTTACAAGTCCAAAAGCGTACTGTACGTTGTTCAGAACAAGTGCCCAAAGCTGTAGAGATGACACCCTCACTAACAGTATTATTTTTATTTTTTATTTTTTTATTTTTTTTAAATTAACGCATTAATGCTTTCTCGGAAGTGAAATCCTTTTAATTTGACATGACTTTTTCTTTTCTTTCTTTTTTTTTTTTTTTTTTTTTTAAATATGTGAAGAGAGGAAAATGTTTCCTCCTCAATTTCTTTTGAAAACTGATGAACTGTTCATAAAAAAAATTTTTTTGTAACGATTGACATATCTTTTAAATCACTGAAAAAGGGTAATCTGCAAGTATCAGTATGCTACCAATGTTAGACTGGGTTATAAAAAATATGCCAGATCAGTGTCCTAATATAAGTGTCTGGTCTAAATGAGAGTTGAATAGTATATCTGGTGCTGCTGTTATAAAACTAAGGACTGAACTCTGATTTCTCCTACACAGATGTACTTTTGCCTGTAGAAAGGGAAACATGTATATCTTTTTAGATGCAACTTCAGAAGACAGGTGCTGGTGGTGTACATGTACTTTTGGCTTTTTACATTTTTTTTTTTTTTTTTTTTCATTTTTTTGTTATCACCTGTGATTATCTGTTTTATATTTATTTCATTTACAAGTTGTTGTATAGTTAAGTGTAACTAGACTTCTATGGGACGTAAATTATTGTTTTGTATACAGATCTGTACAAAGCGTGTAGATGTAAACACTTGATTAAAAAGGAGATCTCAACTGTGTTGTTGTGGATGTACTTCAGCGTATTTGTTAAAAAAGATAATAAAGCAAAGTATTTTAGCTGTTTGGGAGTTTTTGTTTGCCAGCAAATAGTTGGATTCAATTCAGTTTTATTTATATGGAGTCAAATGATAACAACAGTTGTCTCAAGGTGAAAGGCCCTAGAATAGCCCCAGGTTTGGCCAGGTGATGCTCAAATGGAAGGAGTAATAAGGGGATCATTTATTTATTTATTTTTATAAAATCTGAATGTTTTGGAAGCATGATAATATTTTCACCCAGTCTCCAAGTAGAACTGCCTGAACTTGCAGTGAATACAACTTTACCGAACACAAGTGTAGAATGAGACATTTTGCCTTTTCATGCAATCTGTTAACAACAAAGCTTTGGCTGCCCTGTTGTTGATGGTGTAAGTCAGGTAGTGGTCATCATACTTCACATCAGCTATGCACAAGTCAGAGTGTCCACAGACTTTCAATAATAAAGCCAAGTAGATGATGTAAAAATAGGAATGGTTAAATAGTGCATTCATAATCAGTTGTATGTGTCAACTATGGGCACCTCAGTCTTGTTGGGATGAAGGAAAGTTGTGTAACATGTACCATAAGGGCTTCAAAGACATCGTTTAAACAGTAGTCGTCTTATTAGTTATTACGCATCTCCTTTTAAATATTTACAGTGGCTTGCAAAAGTATTCGGCCCCCTTGAACTTTTCCAGATTTTGTCACATTACAGCCACAAACATGAATCAATTTTATTGGAGTTCCACGTGAAAGACCAACACAAAGTGGTGTACACGTGAGAAGTGGAGCGAAAATCATACATGATTCCAAACATTTTTTACAAATAACTGCAATGTGGGGTGTGCGTAATTATTCAGCCCCCTGAGTCAATACTTTGTAGAACCACCTTTTGCTGTAATTACAGCTGCCAGTCTTTTAGGGTCTGTCTCTACCAGATTTGCACATCTAGAGACTGAAATCTTTGCCCATTCTTCTTTGCAAAACAGCTCCAGCTCAGTCAGATTAGATGGACAGTGTTTGTGAACAGCAGTTTTCAGATCTTGCCACAGATTGGATTTAGATCTGGATTTTGACTGGGCCATTCTAACACATGGATATGTTTTGTTTTAAGCCATTCCATTGTTGCCCTGGCTTTATGTTTAGGGTCGTTGTCCTGCTGGAAGGTGAACCTCCGCCCCAGTCTCAAGTCTTTTGCAGACTCCAAGAGGTTTTCTTCTAAGATTGCCCTGTATTTGGCTCCATCCATCTTCCCATCAACTCTGACCAGCTTCCCTGTCCCTGCTGAAGAGAAGCACCCCCAGAGCATGATGCTGCCACCACCACAGTGGGGATGGTGTGTTCAGAGTGATGTGCAGTGTTAGTTTTCCACCACACATAGCGTTTTGCATTTTGGCCAAAAAGTTCCATTTTGGTCTCATCTGACCAGAGCAGCTTCTTCCACATGTTTGCTGGGTCCCCCACATGGCTTGTGGCAAACTGCAAACGGGACTTCTTATGGTTTTCTGTTAACAATGGCTTTCTTCTTGCCACTCTTCCATAAAGGCCAACTTTGTGCACTGCACGACTAATAGTTGTCCTATGGACAGATTCCCCCACCTGAGCTGTAGATCTCTGCAGTTCGTCCAGAGTCACCATGGGCCTCTTGGCTGCATTTCATTAATATTTTTCAACACACAGATGGTTGAATCTGTCTTCAGTTTACCAGGAGTTGGAACAATTGCACAAGTGCTGCTTATTACTTGCAAATGTGCCACAATTTCAATGGAAATAAAAAGGCTTTCCAGTGGTGTAAGGTTTATTGCCACAGAGCATTGTTACAAAAAAGAAAGTTTCAACCAAAAGCTAATTTTCTACTTTTTTACATAACACTGTTCTCTTCAGGACTTTCAGATATGAAAAGTATATTTATGTGGATTCACGTCTGTTTGCACCATTTAGTTATGAGCTGTTGCATCTGTGGATGCCAAAGAGAATCCTCACCCCACTTTGCAGTTATTTATTTGTAAAAAATGTTTGGAATCATGTATGATTTTAATTCCACTTCTCACGTGTACATCACTTTGTTTTGGTCTTTCATGTGCATTACATCATCTGTGAGGCTTTGCACCCCTGATGATCCACCAGGACAATCTCAGCAGTATGTGAGGAAGAGGAGGAGGAAGAGCCAGCAGCAGCTGACAGATGGAGAGAATAGACAGACTGTTCCCTGTTTGTGAAGGACTGCTAGAAAAGTTTAAAATAACTAATTGTCTGTCCTGAATCAGTCTTATTAGGTAATGTTCAAATAATGTTATCATCCCAGTGTTTTCAGTGTGAGAGAAAGTACTCAGGGCCTTCAAGTTACACACTATGAAAGGCAGCAACAAGTTCAATGTTCAGAAACCTAAAGTATGTATCAGCAGCAGAATGGAGCTAAAAATAAATGTTTGTTTCAGTTCTATGAAGCTTTGAGGATTTTGGATCAGTAGCACTGCTGTGTTTGTTGCATCATATTGCTGTAATTGTTTATATGCTTTATATATTCTGAGCTAAGTTGATCTATAGTGTTACATCATATTCTATAAGGATGTTATGTGTTTGTATACTTTCTGCCCAGTTTGACCCATTTAGCAGACGTCAGCCTGTTTAAAGCTCTGATATCTATTCTGTATGACTTAAAGCAGTTATGACATGGTCTGATTTTCTCACCCAATAAAGGAATATTTAATACATCAGTCTACTCTTCATTTTATCAGAAACATATATATACTATTATATATTGTACATATATTTATTAGTTTCAGATGTAGCCATTCTTGTATTTTGCTTGTTTACATTATTGTATTTTGCACAACTCTGTTGCTTGTGAAGCTCGCACACAAGAATTTCACTCACATGTGCTGTACCAATGTACCTGCACATGTGATGTGACAATAAAAGTGATTTGATTTGAAACAGCTCACAGCTTGTACATTTTCTTTTTACACATGTATGTAAGCATTTGAGCCAAATTTAGTAATGCCAACATACTGAAGGAACAACATTTGTCTCTTATATATGATACACCTATGCACTGTCAATATACATTTTGAACCAGCTGCAGATGTCAGAGTAACAACTGACTGACCCCCACATAAAGTGCGTTACAGTAGTCCACAGGGGAAGAAATAAAAGCATGGATCACGGTTTCAAAGTGCTGCCTAGAAAGAAACGATTTCACTCTTGCCAGTCGCCTTAAATGATAAAAATGGACTGGTCCAACTTAAAACCAAGGGCAGTAACAACAGGTTTAAAATAAACCTCCAGGGGTTCCAAATGAAAAGAAGAGGACTCACAGGGGCCACTGGGTCCAAACACCAACAAATCTGTTTTCTTTTCATTCAAATTTAAAAAGTTTAGAGCCAACCAAGCTTTAATGTCATCTAGGCATGTCAAGAGAGGTTTTATTCAGATGCCATCCTTCGGCTTCAGTGGCAAATAAATTTGGCAGTCATTCCTATATACTTGTCTTTGAGTGAAGATTTAAGGTGGTAAGACATGTAAATAACTGCAACTTGAATCTGTACTGAAGCTCAGTATTTGACAAAGAGTTCATGTTCACTGCTGTAATACCTAATAATGACTAATATAATAACCATAATATTGGCCATATTATATTTACATTACCAAAGTGATATGACTTTAGTCTCATGAACAACATTAGCTAATTGTTATTTACTAGCTAATCTTAAATGACTGTTCAGTACAGAAATGAAGCCCAAAAATCATGTTTTACTGTCCTGTGGTCTCAGCCTCAGATACTTATCAAATCACACAAAGCTCTTGTAGAAACAAACAAACAAATGAAAAAAAAATGTTCTCCTTCATTTCTGTCAAAAAAAGTTGTATGACACGTTTCCAGCTGTTAGTATCATAGTTGCTAGGCAACCTGGGAAGCGCAACGGAGACTAGAGCCCATGTGTTTGCAACAAACTTGCCGTTTATTTTACAAATCGAGCTCAACACTGCCCCTAGCGTCCTGGAGCACTTCCGTTGTGATTTGGAGTTTGCATGTGTTTTGAATTTTGTACGTGTTTTGGATTTTGCACGTGTTTTGGATTTTGTACGTGTTTTGGATTTTGTACGTGTTTTGTATTTTGCATGTGTTTTGAATTTTGTACGTGTTTTGGATTTTGCACGTGTTTTGTATTTTGCATGTGTTTTGGATTTTGTATGTGTTTTGGAGTTTGCATGTGTTTTGAATTTTGTACGTGTTTTGGATTTTGTATGTGTTTTGGAGTTTGCACGTGTTTTGAATTTTGTACGTGTTTTGGATTTTGTATGTGTTTTGGAGTTTGTATGTGTTTTGGAGTTTGCATGTGTTTTGAATTTTGTACGTGTTTTGGATTTTGTATGTGTTTTGGAGTTTGCATGTGTTTTGGATTTTGTACGTGTTTTGGATTTTGCATGTGTTTTGGATTTTGTACGTGTTTTGGATTTTGTATGTGTTTTGAATTTTGTACGTGTTTTGGATTTTGCACGTGTTTTGGATTTTGTATGTGTTTTGGAGTTTGCATGTGTTTTGAATTTTGTACGTGTTTTGGATTTTGTATGTGTTTTGGAGTTTGCACGTGTTTTGGATTTTGTACGTGTTTTGGATTTTGCATGTGTTTTGTATTTTGTACGTGTTTTGGATTTTGTATGTGTTTTGAATTTTGTACGTGTTTTGAATTTTGTACGTGTTTTGGATTTTGTATGTGTTTTGGAGTTTGCACGTGTTTTGAATTTTGTACGTGTTTTGGATTTTGCACGTGTTTTGGATTTTGTATGTGTTTTGGAGTTTGCATGTGTTTTGAATTTTGTACGTGTTTTGGATTTTGTATGTGTTTTGGAGTTTGCACGTGTTTTGGATTTTGTACGTGTTTTGGATTTTGCATGTGTTTTGGATTTTGTACGTGTTTTGGATTTTGTATGTGTTTTGAATTTTGTACGTGTTTTGAATTTTGTACGTGTTTTGGATTTTGTATGTGTTTTGGAGCTTGTACGTGTCTTGGATTTTGTACGTGTTTTGGATTTTGCATGTGTTTTGGAGTTTGCATGTGTTTTGGATTTTGTATGTGTTGAGGAGTTTGTGCGTGCTATTTGGAATTTGTAAGTGTTTTGGAGTTTATACATGCTTTGTCTCTAGGGGCCACCGTAGAATTGAACTGAATTAAAGAAGATTTATAGGAGACAAAGTAAGTCACAGAGTGAACCAGGGTATTATAACATCTTACCCATAAAAATAAAAAATTGCATTAACCAAAAAATCTGTTGTCTGAACCTGTAATTTTGTCTCATTTAAAACATGTAAAAATGTCAAATTAGAACAATCTAACAGCAGAAATAAAAATGTTTACATGCTGCTTGAAAACATTGTTCTGTGAATGATATCTACTGTATCTGTGCTGTTGATGCCTTTTGAAAGCATTCCTAATAGCATCTATCAAGTAATATGCCTTGCTCAATGGTTCATGGAAGTATTAACAGTTTTGGTAACTGACTTTGTAAATTGAAATTCTACAGCCTTACACTAGTAAACGCTTGTGCTACACACGGAAGACAGGTATAGTCAGCTCAGTATCCAGTGGGAAGTTTTCTCTTTGGCATCCACAGATGCAACAGCTCATAACTAAATGGTGCAAACAGAGGTGAATCCACCTAAGCAGCACTTGTACGATTGCCCCCCGGCTCCAACTCCCAGTAAACTGAAGACAGATTCAACCATCTGTGTGTTGAAAAATATTAATGAGTCCACACCGCATTTTCTTCTTAGTAATAGCCATGTAACAATAGAAATATAGAAACAGTAATTAATCAGATTACTAGTTACTGAAAAAAGTAACGGCCGTTATTCTCATCACTGATAATGACACGATTATTTGCATTTCCACTACTTATAAACTAGTGTCAGTATTTAATGATCAATATCCACAAATAAGAATTGGAAATAAATGGCACTGGATAAGCACAAATCTGACTGAGAACTTAAACTTCACCTTCATTTTTCTGTCTGTCCTGCTCACATCTCCAATGCTTGTACACGTTGTCATTAGCATGTCTTCACTCAGCCACTCCACATTGGCCACACCGCTTTACTAACTAAAACGCCGGTGTCGGCACATAAGGACGCCGTCACAACCCGTCAACGACACTGATTAACGTTTATACACTGTAAAAACGATAACTAGCAATTGTTGATTTCACTAAAGTTTTTAAATTAAACTGACTTAGAAATAAAACTTTCCATTTACAACCTAAAAAAGCTTGTCTACCCAACAAATTTCTTTCATTGTTGTCCTAACTAAGATTTTCTAGACAGCATAACAAAGATTATCAACTTTTGAGCAGAGTTTCTGAGTCAAGTTGGGAACCAGTGGGAAACCCCGTAGATGACTGGCACATGTGGTCTGAACAAGTTTGAACTAAACCAAACGGACTTTCAACTGAGCCTGAGCAGACCTGAGCTGTGTGATAGTGGTTTACCATGTGTTCTAGACTAAAAACCTCCTAAGAAAATTTGAACCATCGTGGCTAGATTTGGATGTAAAATGCAATTTTTCGACCATTGAGGATTTTCACTTCTGCAGTTTTGGACAGGTGCTGGAGCTGCCGACCATTTACCCTAGCAGGTAAGCTAACTACATGTGTTATTAAGATTTTCTACAAGCGCCTAGGCTGCATCCTCCTGAGGACCCGGGAGGATGGAACTAGTAAAACACTGAAAAAGGCCAACTATAGCATTTTTAAGTTATCTAAGTGACTTAATTGACCCCCCCCCCCCTTGGCTAGCTATCGAGCTGGTGGGTAACAGACGTCTCCGAAAGCGTCGGAGCACTTTTGCAAGTATATGTTGTCTTAATAAACTGAACAGATATTAGCAATTTACACAGCTACATTAACGCCTGAAAATATCTTAAAAGTTTATTTTGTGACCCAGAAAGAGTAATATTAAAACTAATTCCACAGATAGAATTTGCACATGCGCAATAAGGATCGGGGAGTCCGATCCGTAACTTTTTTCTCTCGTTTTTTTTCTACATTATATTGAAATGTTTCAATATTGCAAACATTTTAAGAGATGCTTATTATAAGGAGGACGTATTTCTCGGACGCATTTAGAACTTGTGTCAAGCCAGCCTCCAATTCGAGACTTGCAGTCAAGCCAGCCTCCAGTTTGTTTTACGTTCCCTGTGTATTCAAAGTATTACGGGAATGGATGTGGAAACCGGATTTCAAAATAAAAGCCAACTTCGAGTGAATTAACAGATATGTTAAGAACATAATAACATATAATTTAGGCTTTTTTTTTTTTTTTTTTACAAACTCTAATGTTAGATCTATATGACACAGCCTTGTACCCTAATTGTGCCCTGTCACTATCAAGGCCATCTTATTTTGGATTTCAAAGTAAAAGCCCTGTGAATCTTCATTTTTGAACTACTCTTTCAATGACTTAATAATGCTCTTAAAAGCAAAAGTCGTATTTCCAAATACTATTTGAACTTTATATCAACACTTTCCAACCACAGTCTTTTTACAGTGATACCATATCAATATCAAGTCAGTCTGATTTTGCCTTTCATAGTAATGGCCCTTTGAAATTGTCCATAATTGACTTAATCTTCTAACGATTCAAAATGCTCTAAAATGAAAAATTCTTGTTTCCACAGGGTAATTCCACCTTAGATCAACAGTATACAGCCCCACAGTGATACCATATCAATATCAAGTCATTCTGATTATGCCTTCCAAAATAAAAGCCTTTTTAAATTGTCCATAATTGACCTAACTTTCAGTGATTTCAAAATGTTTTAAAATGGAAATTTCCTGTTTCCACAGGGTAATTCCACTCCAGATCAACAGTATACAACCTCACGATGTTACCATATCAATATCAAGACATTCTGATATTGCTTTAAAAAATAAAAGCATTTTCAAACTGCCCATATCTGAGTTGCTCCTGGAACAATTTCAAAATGCTCTAAAATGGCACATTCCTGTTTCCACAGGGTAATTCCACTTTAGATCAACAGTATACAGCCCCACAGTGATACCATATCAATATCAAGTCATTCTGATTTTGCTCTCAAAAATAAAAGCCTTTTCAAATTGTCCATAATTGACCTAACTTTCAGTGATTTCAAAATGCTCTAAAAAGGAAAATTCCTGTTTCCACAGGGTAATTCCACCTTAGATCAACAGTATACAGCCCCACAGTGATACCATATCAATATCAAGTCATTCTGATTATGCCTTCCAAAATAAAAGCCTTTTTAAATTGTCCATAATTGACCTAACTTTCAGTGATTTCAAAATGTTTTAAAATGGAAATTTCCTGTTTCCACAGGGTAATTCCACTCCAGATCAACAGTATACAACCTCACGATGTTACCATATCAATATCAAGACATTCTGATATTGCTTTAAAAAATAAAAGCATTTTCAAACTGCCCATATCTGAGTTGCTCCTGGAACAATTTCAAAATGCTCTAAAATGGCACATTCCTGTTTCCACAGGGTAATTCCACTTTAGATCAACAGTATACAGCCCCACAGTGATACCATATCAATATCAAGTCATTCTGATTTTGCTCTCAAAAATAAAAGCCTTTTCAAATTGTCCATAATTGACCTAACTTTCAGTGATTTCAAAATGCTCTAAAAAGGAAAATTCCTGTTTCCACAGGGTAATTCCACCTTAGATCAACAGTATACAGCCCCACAGTGATACCATATCAATATCAAGTCATTCTGATTATGCCTTCCAAAATAAATGCCCTTTCAAATTGAGCATATATACGACCTACTTTTTTAACGATTTCAAAATGTTCTTAAAAAGAATTTTGCTGTTTCCACAGGATAATTTCACTTTAGGTCAACAGTATACAACCTCACGATGTTACCATATCAATATCAAGTCATTCTGATTATGCCTTCCAAAATAAAAGACTTTTCAAATTGCCAAGATACGACCTACTCTTTTAAAGATTTCAAAATGCTCTAAAAGTGAAAATTGCTGTTTCCACAGGATAATTTCACTTTAGGTCAACAGTATACAACCTCACGATGTTACCACATCAATATCAAGTCATTCTGATTTTGCTTTCAAAAATAAAAGCATTTTCAAAATGCCCATATCTGACTTGATCCTGGAACAATTTCAAAATGCTCTAAAATGGAAATTTCCTGTTTCCACAGGGTAATTCCACTTTAGATGAACAGTATACAGCCCCACAGTGATACCATATTAATATCAAGTCATTCTGATTTTGCCTTCCAAAGTAAAAGCCTTTTCAAATTGTCCACAATTGACCTAACTTTCAGTGATTTCAAAATGCTCTAAAATGGAAATTTCGTGTTTCCACAGGATAATTCTACTCCAGATCAACAGTATACAGCCCCACAGTGATACCATATTAATATCAAGTCATTCTGATTTTGCCTTCCAAAATAAAAGACTTTTCAAATTGCCAAGATACGACCTACTCTTTTAAAGATTTCAAAATGCTCTAAAAGTGAAAATTGCTGTTTCCACAGGATAATTTCACTTTAGATCAATAGTATCCAACCCCACAGTGATACCATATCAATATCAAATCAGTCTGATGTTGCCTTCCAAAATAAAAGACTTTTCAAATTGCCGATATACGACCTACTCTTTTAAAGAATTCAGAACGCTCTAAAAATGAAACTTGCTCTTTCCACAGGATGAATCCATGTTAGATCAAAAGTCTACATCCACACCATGGTACTACTTCAATTTCAAGTCATTCTGATTTTGCCTTCCAAAATAATGGCCTGTTGAAAATGCCAATAACTTACCTAACTTTCAGTGATTTCGGAATGTTCTAAAAAGGAAATTTTCTGTTTCCACAGAATAATTTCACTTTAAATCAACAGTATACAACCCCACAGAGATACGATGTTAAGATCAAGTCACTCTGATTTTGCCTTCCAAAATAAAAGTATTTTCAAATTGCCCGTAGACGACCTACTCGTTTAACGATTTCAAAATGCTCTTAAATTGAAAGATGCTGTTTCCACAGGATAATTCCACTTTAGATCAACAGTATCCAACCCGACAGTAAAACCATGTAAATTTCATGTTGGTCTGATTTCGCCTTTCAAATTAATGGCCCGTCGAATTTGTCCATATGTGATATACTCTTTCAATTATTTCAGAATGTTTTAAAAATGAAAATTGCTGTTTCAACACATATTGGGTTTTCATTTTGAAAAGCAAAATCAGACTCAATTGATTATGACAGAATTGAATCATAAAGATGATGTAAAAGGAAGCTGAAATTGCCACTAGGTTGTAATTGATAGTACGTTTATATTTTAAGTCTGTGGAAAGATGTCATGGTTGGTTTGCAAGCTGTTTTGTAATTTCTTTATTTAGAATGACATCTTTCCACAGACTTAAAATATAAACGTACTATCAATTACAACCTAGTGGCAATTTCAGCTTCCTTTTACATCATCTTTATGATTCAATTCTGTCATAATCAATTGAGTCTGATTTTGCTTTTCAAAATGAAAACCCAATATGTGTTGAAACAGCAATTTTCATTTTTAAAACATTCTGAAATAATTGAAAGAGTATATCACATATGGACAAATTCGACGGGCCATTAATTTGAAAGGCGAAATCAGACCAACATGAAATTTACATGGTTTTACTGTCGGGTTGGATACTGTTGATCTAAAGTGGAATTATCCTCTGGAAACAGCATCTTTCAATTTAAGAGCATTTTGAAATCGTTAAACGAGTAGGTCGTCTACGGGCAATTTGAAAATACTTTTATTTTGGAAGGCAAAATCAGAGTGACTTGATCTTAACATCGTATCTCTGTGGGGTTGTATACTGTTGATTTAAAGTGAAATTATTCTGTGGAAACAGAAAATTTCCTTTTTAGAACATTCCGAAATCACTGAAAGTTAGGTAAGTTATTGGCATTTTCAACAGGCCATTATTTTGGAAGGCAAAATCAGAATGACTTGAAATTGAAGTAGTACCATGGTGTGGATGTAGACTTTTGATCTAACATGGATTCATCCTGTGGAAAGAGCAAGTTTCATTTTTAGAGCGTTCTGAATTCTTTAAAAGAGTAGGTCGTATATCGGCAATTTGAAAAGTCTTTTATTTTGGAAGGCAACATCAGACTGATTTGATATTGATATGGTATCACTGTGGGGCTGTATACTGTTCATCTAAAGTGGAATTACCCTGTGGAAACACGAAATTTCCATTTTAGAGCATTTTGAAATCACTGAAAGTTAGGTCAATTGTGGACAATTTGAAAAGGCTTTTACTTTGGAAGGCAAAATCAGAATGACTTGATATTAATATGGTATCACTGTGGGGCTGTATACTGTTCATCTAAAGTGGAATTACCCTGTGGAAACAGGAAATTTCCATTTTAGAGCATTTTGAAATCACTGAAAGTTAGGTCAATTATGGACAATTTGAAAAGTCTTTTATTTTGGAAGGCATAATCAGAATGACTTGATATTGATATGGTATCACTGTGGGGCTGTATACTGTTGATCTAAGGTGGAATTACCCTGTGGAAACAGGAATGTGCCATTTTAGAGCATTTTGAAATTGTTCCAGGATCAAGTCAGATATGGGCATTTTGAAAATGCTTTTATTTTTGAAAGCAAAATCAGAATGACTTGATATTGATGTGGTAACATCGTGAGGTTGTATACTGTTGACCTAAAGTGAAATTATCCTGTGGAAACAGCAATTTTCACTTTTAGAGCATTTTGAAATCTTTAAAAGAGTAGGTCGTATCTTGGCAATTTGAAAAGTCTTTTATTTTGGAAGGCATAATCAGAATGACTTGATATTGATATGGTAACATCGTGAGGTTGTATACTGTTGACCTAAAGTGAAATTATCCTGTGGAAACAGCAAAATTCTTTTTAAGAACATTTTGAAATCGTTAAAAAAGTAGGTCGTATATATGCTCAATTTGAAAGGGCATTTATTTTGGAAGGCATAATCAGAATGACTTGATATTGATATGGTATCACTGTGGGGCTGTATACTGTTGATCTAAGGTGGAATTACCCTGTGGAAACAGGAATTTTCCTTTTTAGAGCATTTTGAAATCACTGAAAGTTAGGTCAATTATGGACAATTTGAAAAGGCTTTTATTTTTGAGAGCAAAATCAGAATGACTTGATATTGATATGGTATCACTGTGGGGCTGTATACTGTTGATCTAAAGTGGAATTACCCTGTGGAAACAGGAATGTGCCATTTTAGAGCATTTTGAAATTGTTCCAGGAGCAACTCAGATATGGGCAGTTTGAAAATGCTTTTATTTTTTAAAGCAATATCAGAATGTCTTGATATTGATATGGTAACATCGTGAGGTTGTATACTGTTGATCTGGAGTGGAATTACCCTGTGGAAACAAGAATTTTTCATTTTAGAGCATTTTGAATCGTTAGAAGATTAAGTCAATTATGGACAATTTCAAAGGGCCATTACTATGAAAGGCAAAATCAGACTGACTTGATATTGATATTGTATCACTGTAAAAAGACTGTGGTTGGAAAGTGTTGATATAAAGTTCAAATAGTATTTGGAAATACGACTTTTGCTTTTAAGAGCATTATTAAGTCATTGAAAGAGTAGTTCAAAAATGAAGATTCACAGGGCTTTTACTTTGAAATCCAAAATAAGATGGCCTTGATAGTGACAGGGCACAATTAGGGTACAAGGCTGTGTCATATAGATCTAACATTAGAGTTTGTAAAAAAAAAAAAGCCTAAATTATATGTTATTATGTTCTTAACATATCTGTTAATTCACTCGAAGTTGGCTTTTATTTTGAAATCCGGTTTCCACATCCATTCCCGTAATACTTTGAATACACAGGGAACGTAAAACAAACTGGAGGCTGGCTTGACTGCAAGTCTCGAATTGGAGGCTGGCTTGACACCAGTCATTTAGAGGAGTCCACTATGAATTTGGGCAGCCTTCGTCGCGCCGCTGTGTCGTAATCGGGCTACAAGCAGCCTCTGAAGGTTTTAGCTCAGAGAAAGACTTCAGTAGATTCATTGCTGGACATCTCTATAATGACTTTACTGTGAAATGGGAAAATGTTGTATTTTGTTTCTTTCGAAGGCAAAAAAAAGAAGATGTTTACTTTATAATAAACTTATTAGTTATCTTAGCTAAATTTTATTTTCACAAATGCAAATACAGTAACAAAAAACCTAATTTTAAACATTACTATAATGATGTTTTATGTTACATAAAATTGATTAGTGGATCACTTAACAAAAAGGCTATGAAAACTATTACCATTTGTAGTAATTACAAATTATTTGAATGTATGTAATTCTTTGTATTACACCCCCTGGCATATGTTAATTTTGTTCTGATTGTATACATGTTCTGTATACTGTTTCTTAATAAAGTTTAATATTAAAAAAAAAAAAAAGGTTTTAGCTCAGAGTAGTGGCCAGCGCAAAAAGTAATGTTTAATGTTAAACACTCTGAAATTCAGACAGACATCACTAAATGACGGTATCTCACACTGGCTTTTTACAGCACTTCTGCCATGGTAAAACTTATTAGCTTATTACCCGTTTTGTAACCAGTTTCAATGTTATCTTTGCATGAAAACGTTATGTTAACCTTGACAACAAACTGGGCCAAGCACGCGTTGTCATGGAGACTCTTTCATGGGTCGGTGTAGGATATGTGCGCCAATTATATGACAGTGATATAAGTAACTTGCATATTGTCTAATATTTGTCTAATATTGTTTTTTCACTTTTTCAATAGTCACCGTTTATCCGGTGCAGCACTGTTACTTTAATGTTTAAAGCTGACTTGACAGTTTGTCAGCTGGTGTAAGATTGCCTAATGTACTGTAAGTTAATGTCACACGCAAATTAAAGTTGTACTTCATGCTCTGTATTATAAGATTGCTACATTTTCAGAGCTTTTTACATAATGGGGAAGGAGACAATATTAAAGGAATGATTGTGTGTTGTTGATGTATACTGTGTTACAGATAGTATTAATTTTTCTATAGTTATTGCATTTTTTTATCATAGTAACAAAAAAATGTTTGAATTCAAGCTTGCATTTATGTTACATGTCATGTATGTTATCAATCATATACTTGATATAGTAGACAAGTGGTCATATGTAAGTTAATATGATTCCTTACATATTTTTTTCATGATGTCTCTGGTTTTGGCTTGTTGATGTATTCAGCTCCTGCATCTATGGATTCCTTCTGTGTGTTAGATATGGATGTTTTATCCCATTGCAAAAGTGCTTTTGGCAAAATTGACTATGTCTCTTGTGTTTCAGGGGTGGATTTCATGCAGTGCCGATTTTGCAAATTCACAAGCTCCAGTCAAGAGACTCTTTTGAAACATTTCCGCCTTCATCACGGACAAGGTGCACATTGGCCATGCATTCACACAGACTTTGTATGTGTATTTAAAACACCTGGAGCATTACGATCACACCTCTCAAGGTCACACTCAATAGTAAAAATCCACAAAAATTCCACATTTCAGTGTGAACATAATATATATTTGCATATTGATACTGTTTTTTGTGGAGGGTGTTTCTATTCCTGTGCAAAATGTGTATTCATGAGAGATTTTTGAAGTAGGTTTTGCGGTTGATAACACAGTCAGGCATATAACATGGTGCAGACTGTACAAGGCAGCTACCCAGAAATTTTCTGTGCTGAATAAATGGCAATATTTTGGTTATTGTCTTGTTTAGATATCTGAAGAATTTCATCGGATCACAAGCAAAGACCTCCTGGGGACGTTCAATGCATCCCTGGACAAATTTGTGCCTGGCCTGCTGAAACTATACCGGTCTAAGAAGGGAGCTCTTGGTGAGGAGATGGAAGACATCTCTGATAAACTTGATGAACAGGTAAGTGCTCCTTTACCTGACATTTTTAGAAGAGAGTATACCTTTGTCATAACAGAAAAAAATGTTGGCTTCAGCCAAAACACATCAATGGAAATGAATGTCATCAGTCATTACTTTGTTTTTATTTGGCGGTATTTTATTTAATTTGTAAAAAGAAAGTAAAATTGTTAAAATGGTGTTTTGTTTTTTTAAGTTTTACATGTTGCTGGGCCTGATCTGTATTTTATTTTCATTACTATAAGAGTTCTGATTTTGCATTGTGTGTAGGTACACCACGTTACTATACTAATTTAAATGTCTGTTTTCCACTGAATACTCTTTAGACATCTGACATTGTGTCCCACCAAAAGACAGCAGCACTGAGAGGCCTGCCCATTTTCCTCGGAGAGGATGCAACACAGGTTTTCCTGAAGTGCTTAGTAAGTACAAAAAAGTAATGCAAGAAAAACTAGTTACTATGAGATGTTTTTAAAAGATGATTTAATCCAAAATGGAAATGTCCACTTCCTCAGTGCAGTCCAGATAATTTTATGGTGAGGATTGCAGTTGTCATAACTCTCGCTGCTTTTTTTTCTGCTGAGGAGCACCTGGGCATTGTTAGCGGGTGTTCAACAGCAGAAAATATTTTTGTACAAAACTCATCACAAGGTTGGTTGGTGAAAGATATTGTGCCGTTAATTAAAGGAAAATAAGCTTTTTCTTTTTAAAACCTCCATGAGTCAAATGAGCATCATGGTATAGAGGTTAAAGTTAAGATCTTTAGAAATGTATTTTGTCTTTAATTTTTCTTAGCTTTCAATAATTCATATTTTACTTTTCTTCTCTTCAGGACACTGACATTTTGGAACCAGTGTTGAACGGTGCATCAGTTGCCATCCTCACCATCCTGCAAGATGACGATGCCGATACGTCTGTGCGAGAACATGCTGTTGTGTTGGAAGGGGACATCGTGCTACATAACATTCCAGACCTCTCTACTGCCTTGGCATACCTCTTTGGCCTTCTGTATGCCCTCAACATTGATTATCCAAAGCAGATGAGTTTACCTTTGAAGCAATTCAGGGCATCTTTTTTGAACTCGGTGGCTCTCGATGCTCACAGCGCATAAGGTCTCTAAAAACAAAGCTTTTGCTGTGACTGTTAACGGGGAAGCCAGACATGAGTTTAACTTGTTCTTAAACATGTTCAAGTGCATTGTAGAGTCATGTAAAAAAACAAAACAAAACCCAGTAGTTCAACCCATTTCCCTCTATATAATCGTTCATTTTACCTGATAGTTCACTGTTCATTGATGGTAACATTTCTAATAACTTTTGACTTCTGTAGTTCATCATAGTGAGCCCATGTAAAATGTCAATGTCTGGGTACAAAGGCAATTGTTTGTTGCACTACCCTATTTAGTGTGCAATAGTTAAGTTAAGCTTTTACAGGACAGTCAGGGTGTGAACGTGAATGACTAAGCTGCTGGACACTTTTCTTTTTTTCTGGACTCTGGAATTTTAATGTCTCTGCTGGGGTGCTCAAAGCACCCTAAAGAAACTGGCAACACGTTTTTTTCTGTTTGTTTGCTTTTTTACAGAAATTCACCCCACTGCCCATGACCTTCTGAAATATACTGAAAGCACTGTTGAAAAAAATAAATACGTTTTTACATAACATTCAGTTGTGCTTTGTTTTATTCTATATCTGTTTGAGTGTTTTTTCAAGTACGATAACAGCATACATTTTTCTTTATTAATATTGGTAAATTTTCAACTCACTGGAGTAAGAATTGTATGATTATTCAACAAGAATATCTGTGTTTGGTGAATTTAGGAATACATGTTGCAGGTTATGGATGCGAGTGGAAGTGGTCCTCTGTGACATGACCACTGGGACAGAAGACTGGGCAGCTGAGCACTCCTCTGAAGCAGTACAAAGTACAGAACTAACTGAACCTCCATCCGCTATATAAATGTGATATTAAAATAATATTAATACAAGAAATACAAACTTCTAATTCTAATGATTTCACAAAGCTTCAAATAGCTCCATGTGCTTGCTGATTATATTGTAGATGGATGACGTTCCTTACACACTTGGAAAAATGAGACATTAAATTTAAATGAGATGTCTGTTCCCCCTGATGTAACCCAGCTCTGAAATAATTTGTCCAAAAACAACAACAAAAAAAATGGTAAATGGTAAATGGCCTGTATTTGTATAGCGCTTTTCTAGTCCCTAAGGACCCCAAAGCGCTTTACACAACCTGTCATCCACCCATTCACACACACATTCACACACTGGTGATGGCAGGCTACATTGTAGCCACAGCCACCCTGGGGTGCACTGACAGAGGCAAAAACCGCGTTAGCTTGTGGAAATCTGATGTCAATAATTAATTAAATGTGTCAATAATTAATTAATTACATGTGTCATAACTATTTATTTAATTAATTAATTCCAATTTTAATTAATTATTGACACATTTAATTAATTATTTAATGGTGTATTTAATTAATTCATTATGGCAGTCCTGGCGTTCCATAGTTTAGAAGGTTGCATGTGTATTACTGTTAAAGTATACAATCAAGAGAGAGTTTCACTTGTTTGTTTTTGGAACTTTGTTTAAAGTTGTAACTTTCACTGGTGTGATATCTCACCACTAGATGTCAGTAGAGTACAGACTGCAGTCAGCTGAGTTCTGTTGTCTTACCCCCTCTAAAGTGCATAATCCTAGCAATGGTGGCTGCAGGAGGACGAAAAACTGTGACTGGTTGATCCATATGGAGTGCAGGCTGTCAGTCTGCTCTTTACCTGAGCTCTGAATAGAGCTTTGTTAGTTACTGAAGGCCATTTCTGTCGAATGACAGTGATACTGAGCTGAGTTGCTGAGTTTTTCCTGAACTTCTTTTGTTGGTAAGTGCTGCTGTTTTTGTCACTGTAAGCCTCTGTTAGCTGGTGTTAGTAAAACTTTCATTGTTGGACGCTTAGAGAATAAATCCTCAAATGATGTGTGGGTATCACACTGTTTACCAGAGGGAAAGTGTGATTTTCTTAGGAGACTCAGTGATAATATTAGCTGGCAAAATGTTAGCTTATAACCAGCTGGTGTTGTTGTTATTAAGCCAGGTCGTTGTCAGCTGTCTGGAGGGTCACATGTCTAATCTTCTGACAGTAAATAACTGCGAAAATGTCTGGAATCGTTAATAAAGACATTTGGGACAGTTGTTAAATTGTATAACTCTCTCAATGCTCTCTACCTGACCACCTAAAATTGAGCCTTCTGATAATATGATGTAACTGAGATTCATTATGGTCAGCAGAATTTCTTTTTATTGCTGAATGTTGGAGGCACTGCCTTTCAAAGCAGAGACGTCGCCCCGATAGGATGATCGCTCTGCTGCAAGGCTGACTCAGAGAGCAAGTTTAGAATAACCAGTTAACCTAACACATATGTCTGTGGGTGTGGAAGGAAACCAGAGCACTGAGAGAAAACCTACAGAATTAAAAGGGAACAGATGGGCTGTGGATCTTTGTGCCCTTTACCACCATGCCAAGTACCAAATAATCATATAGCCCACTGTAGAGTAGCCAAATGTGGTAAAAGATATTAATTATTTTTCATGTATTAGTATTAGTAATGTTGAAAGACACATGTATATTTAACAGGAACAGGCTGTATCACCTTTTTTTCTTTTTTTTTCTAATAAAATTCAGATTTGTTTTGCAGCTCTATATAGATTCTTTTTGGCCACTAAAATGCTCAAAAATGATATTTTGGGAGCACAGGTTGCTCACCCCAGAAGTGGAATAGCTACTTCTGAGGAAAAACGTTCTGATTTGGCTTTCATGAAGACCAGAAAACAAAGAAACCAGAGTCTGACTACATGATTGTCCAACAATCATAATATTCTGGTTGTAAGGAAATGTACTCAAAGGAGAGTTCATGTATAAACCAAGAAGAATAGTGAAAAATATCTGATTTCAAATAGTGGGTTAATCAATGGAAGAAAAAAATGTAAGAAATTTAAGCACAGAAACAACTTGTTAAAATTGTGTGTGTGTACAGTGGGGCAAAAAAGTATTTAGTCAGCCACCGATTGTGCAAGTTCCCCCACTTAAAATGATGACAGAGGTCAGTAATTTGCACCAGAGGTACACTTCAACTGTGAGAGACAGAATGTGAAAAAAAAATCCATGAATCCACATGGTAGGATTTGTAAAGAATTTATTCGTAAATTAGGGTGGAAAATAAGTATTTGGTCACCTCAAACAAGGAAAATCTCTGGCTCTCACAGACCTGTAACGTCTTCTGTAAGAAGCTTTTCTGTCCCCCACTCGTTACCTGTATGAATGGCACCTGTTTGAACTCATCATCTGTATAAAAGACACCTGTCCACAGCCTCAAACAGTCAGACTCCAAACTCCGCCATGACCAAGACCAAAGAGCTTTCGAAGGACACCAGGAAAAGTATTGTAGACCTGCACCAGACTGGGAAGAGTGAATCTACAATAGGCAAGCAGCTTGGTGTGAAAAAATCAACTGTGGGAGCAATCATCAGAAAATGGAAGACATACAAGACCACTGATAATCTCCCTCGATCTGGGGCTTCACGCAAGATCTCATCCCGTGGGGTCAAAATGATCATGAGAACGGTGAGCAAAGATCCCAGAACCACACGAGGGGACCTGGTGAATGACCTGCAGAGAGCTGGGACCAAAGTAACAAAGGTCACCATCAGTAACACACTACAACGGCAGGGAATCAAATCCCGCAGTGCCAGACGTGTTCCGCTGCTGAAGCCAGTGCATGTCCAGGCCAGTCTGAAGTTTGCCAGAGAGCACATGGATGATACAGCAGAGGATTGGGAGAATGTCATGTGGTCAGATGAAACCAAAGTAGAACTTTTTGGTATAAACTCAACTCGTTGTGTTTGGAGGACGAAGAATACTGAGTTGCATCCCAAGAACACCATACCTACTGTGAAGCATGGGGGTGGAAACATCATGCTATGGGGCTGTTTTTCTGCCAAGGGGACAAGACGACTGATCCGTGTTAAGGACAGAATGAATGGGGCCATGTATCGTGAGATTTTTGAGCCAAAACCTCCTTCCATCAGTGAGAACTTTGAAGATGAAACGAGGCTGGGTCTTCCAACATGACAATGATCCAAAACACACCGCCCGGGCAACAAAGGAGTGGCTCCGTAAGAAGCATTTGAAAGTCCTGGAGTGGCCTAGCCAGTCTCCAGACCTCAACCCCATAGAAAATCTGTGGCGGGAGTTGAAAGTCCGTGTTGCTCGGCGACAGCCCCAAAACATCACTGCTCTCGAGAAGATCTGCATGGAGGAATGGGCCAAAATACCAGCTACTGTGTGTGCAAACCTGGTAAAGACCTATAGTAAACGTTTGACCTCTGTTATTGCCAACAAAGGTTATGTTACAAAGTATTGAGTTGTATTTTTGTTATTGACCAAATACTTATTTTCCACCCTGATTTACGAATAAATTCTTTACAAATCCTACCATGTGGATTCATGGATTTTTTTTTTTCACATTCTGTCTCTCACAGTTGAAGTGTACCTCTGGTGCAAATTACTGACCTCTGTCATCATTTTAGGTGGGGGAACTTGCACAATCGGTGGCTGACTAAATACTTTTTTGCCCCACTGTGTGTGTGTGTGTGTGTGTGTGTGTGTGTGTGTGTGTGTGTGTGTGTGTGTGTGTGTGTGTGTGTGTGTGTGTGTGTGTGTAAGCAACTGGTGTGCTATGAGGTACTCTGACCTCACCACTCGGTAGCATATTTCCTTTAGTATGTTGACTAAAACCACAATATGGGCAGATAAAACAAGGAGTCATTCTGACCTTCATCTACAGGTGGATGATCTAAGATCATTTAATCACATAAAATAAAACTCAGTGAATTGTAAACGGATGTAAATAAAAGCTTGAATATGCATTTAACTTATAATGTGACCACTGTTTGTTTTTAACAATCGAATGCTCTCTGCTCTCTCGTCTTCAGCTTGTTCAGAATGCTGCAGCCCGACTCTTGACAGGCACTCGTAAACGTGACCATATTTCCCCAGTCTTGGCTCGTTTACACTGGTTTCCAGTATGTTCTAGAATTGATTTTAAGATTTTATTGCTTGTTTGTAAGTGGATTAGCTTCCTCGTAGCTCTCTGATCTTTTAACTAAAAACACTGCAAATAGAACTTTTCAGTCAGCTGTTACATTGCTTCTGATTGTTCCTAAAAGCAAACTAAAGCACAGAGGAGACCAAGCGTTTGCCTGACCCTTTGGAGCAGTCTGCCTCTTCAAATTAGGACGTCTCCACCACTTTAAATCCCGTCTGAAAGCACATTTCTACTCCCTAGCTTTTAATTGTGACTGAGTTTTTGTTTTGTTCTCTTTAGGTGTGTTTGTTTTACTTTTTGCTTTTATAGCACTTTGGTCAACCTCTGTTGTTTTTAAATGTGCTTATAAATAAACTGATTGATTGATTGATTGATTGATTGCTTGAATACTATAAAGTGTGTGAATGGGGGGGGAAATACATTTTGGTTGTGTTGTTATGGGTGTTCTTCAGTTTATTTCATACAAAGGATGAATAATGAAGAAAAATATTCTCGATGTTTGCATTTTTATTGTTAAAAACATCTCAAGATGGTGCTCAGGCACATTTCCATAACAGATGGTGTAAGATCTTCATGCAGTACTGGTGAGACGATCGGTGGGACAGAAGGTTAGGCAAGTGGACACTCCTCTGTGGAAGGAAAAATGGAAAGTGTAAGGTGATCAGTGCACAACATCACTGTATTCCAAGCTGTTTTTATATAGAACTTCACCACCAATGTAAAAGTACCGCTTTTAGGAAGAAGGACAGTATATTCAGGAAGGATGCCGGTCTGCAAGCAGAACTGCCTGAACTTCTCATCCACCTCATCGCTGAGGTCCAAACTACGTCCTGTGAAACCACGTGATGTAAATCTGCTGCAGTGGGTGTAACTTTGCTAAACGGTTTACTGAACACAGCTAAATGCAACTTTACCAAATAGTCTGTTAATGACAAAGGTTTCATTCCCATTGGTGTTGAAGGAATAGGTCAGGGCGTACTCATCATACTTCACATCAACCATAAGCATGTCACTCACATACCCCCAGTCTGACAAAAAGGAAAAAAGCAGAAGAGAATATGTGAAAAAATAATACTGGATGATGATGATGGAAAATTATTCGTTTCCTCTCTTTGTGGGCGTACTCACGCCGACTCTTGTATGTGAATTTTCCAGGCACCTCGGTCTTGTTGGCTAAATTCTCCATTTTCTGACATGTATCATTACTGTCGCAAAGACATCGCATTAATCTCCAGTGTAAATATTTTAATGCTATTCAAATGATATTTGCTCTGTCTGTCCTCTCGCACTCACATAAGACTGAAGAACAACAACTCAAGACCTCCATCTTCAGTTGGCGTAATGATGGCCGTGCCGGTCTTCATATTGGCTTTGCGACTGACAAACCACTGGTCATTAGAGCAAATTCCAGTCCGGTACCACTTACCTGCCATCTGTGGACACACAAATGGAAAGCATTGAGAATTAGACAGAAGCACAAGAGCTGTTTATTGTAACACAGAATATAAATCCAGCGTGAAACATAACCACATAACATAAATGGTGAAGTCATTATAAAAGTAAATTGTGCAAAGGTTAGCCTCCCGTGTAGACTGCTAAACTGTCTTGGGGGGGGGGGGGTCCCTGCTTATCCCTGTTAGATAACCTCCAGTACCCCCTTTCCATGGCCCTAAGATAGAGACATGGTTATGAAAATAGATGGGTGGTAAAATAAAAATGATTATCAATGATTCTTACCGCCTGTAAATCAAAGTCTGCCTGAGGTAGGATTTCAGAGGAAGAAACCATGAGGGAGCACAGTACCACTCCCAGAAGGGTGTGAAGTGAAGCCATAGCTGCTGATAAGTGGTGAAATGATGATGGAGGAGATCGCAAATGAAGATCTGGAAGTTGCTGTCCGGTGACTCTTTATATAGAAGAGTGAGATTATCTCCCCACCAACAGCTGCACTTATACAAACCCCAGGTTCTGTGACGGCTTTGAACACGTGACATTTTATGCAAACACTTGGTCAGTTTCATAACCACAAAGTTTATTCCTGCAGGGGCAGAATTGTATCCACTGTGTGAGAGGTGAATGTCAGACAGTTACCAAGAAAAACAGTAAAAAACACACAAACTAAACAAAAAAACTCAAATAACAGGACATCTAAGTTCATATCATAGAAATCACAAACTAAGGAGCTGCAAAGTAGTAAAGTTATAGTTACATGATTCATTTATAAACTACGTTTCTACTTTTAACAACGTAGTAGTTGCCTTCCAGTACTCTCTGTGGCGGAGATCACAAAATCAAATGCACCTATCAGCATTTGCGACAGTCGCAGAGACAAAACACACGCCCTGACAGAGATATTAACCTGAGATGCTTTCTTCGAAAATGTGGTTTGTCTTTTAAGGCTTTAATGTCTCATTTTACCCTCATTTGTCTAAAAACTACTGTGCAGTGTGTACCATCCCCAGAGTAAAAAGAAGAGCTTTGTTCACACACAGTTCAAACATTTTTTTTCCAAAGCTGACTGATTAGGAATCCCAAAGTTGGGTTTCCTCATAAGTAATACACGGTCTCACATGACATGATCACTCCTACAGGAAGCAAAGTAAATGTACTATCATTTCATTTCACCTGTAGGGTTGCCAACTCCCTGAAAAATAAATAAGGGACACCTCGTGGCCAGGGCCGGGCAACCCAGTTCACCCTTCCCAGTGTGGTGAATTTTGTAGCTCTTTTTTTTGTGTGTGAAATTATTTTTTAACCATTTGACTTGAATTTGATTTAAGCAGATGCATATTCTTTGTGATATGACCATATGTGAAACAAATGATCATTTAGCCATTTATTTTTAGCTCAAAATGAAAACATTAACACAGTAAAACAGGTCTCTTTCTTAAACAGAAGCCTGTCATGCTTAACTTTTGAGAATATAAGTAAATCTTTCTTTAAAAGAACTGTCCTGCTTAACTTAAAATTATATAAATTAATAGAAAACAATAGAACGAAAAATATTCTTGTAACAGTGCACATATGCATTTAGTACAAATGGCTTCAGTTGAGGTATTATTTCAGCTTTTCTAAAGCTAATCAGCTGCTCCTGTTTGTAAACCCACTTGTTCCCATGATTACGCATCATAACTCATCATCATTATTAAAATATGTATTACTTTTATGTATTAGTCATCTATTTGTTGTAATCATCTATCCTTGCAGTTGTTTATTACACAAAATAAATTATATTATCACACTTCTGGCCACATAGCGCTGATATTCACTGCACATGCCCATATCCTTAACCAGAGGGTTTAAAAAAAACAAACCAATGTTTACATACTGAAGGAAAAAATGTCCATCCCGGTTTTCCCTCCAAGGCACGAGCGATAAGCAGAGTTCTGTCCTTTCCTTCTAAGATTCCTAATTATTTAAAGTAACACTCAGGTATGCCATTCAGCGTGTTAGTACGAGCTCGGGAGCAGCTTGGGAGAACAAGAAAACAGAGACTGCTTTAGGTTGCCTTCCCAATCGACTCAAAGGTTTATTTAGTACATAACAGCTTATATAGAGGAAAAAAAGATTCGTGTGTCAGCAAGTTCTCAGTTCAAACCGGTACAGACCAAATAAGGAAACGTCTTCCTGCCTTGTGAGCAAAGAAGTATCCTGTGTGTAGTTTATCAGTTCAGCTACAATTTATGATCATTCCAGCAAAATACACTCCTAGACATAGAATACAGAGTTCTTTCATTAGTGAATTCTGAAACAAACCACCTGGCCTTTAACGAGCCTTTTTCTAAGAGATAAAGAAGGGAGGATGGGAGTAAGGAAGTGGTCTCGTCTCTGTGGTATTTTCGACCTTGGGGTACCAGCCTGTGAGTCTTACACATCAATTCTTGGGTCAGAGAGAAAGAGAAAAACAACTAGTAAATGGGCCTTATTGAGTAACAGTTTTCACTACAAAGCAATATCCTGTAAATGCTACCGTGGTATCAAAATATCACAACACATACCATATCTGCTTCTGCCTTGGCCTGGCGGACAAAAAATTGGTAAAGGGTTCCCCGAGCTTTCATGCCCCTCATGTTCTTCATGTGCCCACCAATAGAAGCATGCCTATGGAAAAAGTGCGCCGGCACACAGTGCAGTGCGCTTTAAAGGTGTTATCGTGCATTTTCCCAGCCAGGTGTTTTCCTTTTCCCATTCCTCCCTGTACTTTTGCAGCCTTTTTTTCTTTCTCTGAGCGAACAAACATTGCTGCTCTAATGCTGGGCTTACACTGTGCGATTTTTGGCCCATTTTGAGACGATTTTTGAGTCGTGTAACCGATTTGGTGATCGGCCCGATTTTGGCCTTCATCGTGCATCGTTTAGTATACGTGGGGTAACGAGAAGCGGCTGTGGTGACACAGCCGCTCACACTGCTCACGCGCAAACACGTAAACGTCTGTGAAAAAGACGGAGCAGCACGGCTGTGCAGCGTGTGATCTGGACACCAGCGATGGAGGCACAACTTGTAGAACTTTGGAAAGCTCATCCAAGCCTTTTCGATGTGGCCTCACAAAATTATCACGACCACAACAACCGTGAAAATAGTTGGATCTACACTGCTGCTCAATCACAGCTGCCTGATCAATGTTTTTCATTAGCAATTTAGCAAAGTTGGTGGTGGTGGTGTGTCTGTGTGAGTGAAAGAGAGAGAGAGAGAGAGAGCGAGCGACAGATTTTCTGTTATAACCTTCATTTTCTGGAGGCACAGTGTGAGCACTCAGGTCGCATCAGAGCATCGGGCCGTATAGTGTGAAACCCTGCATCGTGACCTACCAACTTCTAACCCCTGCGAGTCAATCGTGCAGTTTGAGCAGGAGCTGAATAACGTGACTGAAAAAAATCGCACAGTGTCTGCCCAGCTTTAGGTGTACTGTCGTCCGAGACTTGCACCGCAGTGTCGGCGTTTGTTTCCCTGTTGGCCATGCTTCTTGTTGTGGTCATCTGTTGTCTTCCGGTATTTTCTCCGTAAGCGACCTTTCCTCGACCAATGAGATGAGCGGTAATCTGAATTGTCATACTCGAATTGTCATAAGTGTGCTGTCAGCTCATTGGTCACAAAGCAGGAGAGGGGCTGGGAATTATGTTTTCAAACAAAGCGTTAATTCCATAAACATTTATAGACTACTTTTGATTCTCACTGTATTACGGGACAAAGTGCGTCCCTTATTAGCTCAATACGGGACGTGTACTTTTGTTTCGAAATACGGGACGATTCCGTTTTTTAAGGGACGGTTGGCAACCCTATTCAGCTGTGACATGATGAAAAACAGCAGAATAGCTAACGCTAACAAATGGGTGTTGAAATGAGAATGTTTCATTTTCTGCTGTTTCATGGGTCAAAAAGGGCGTTGAACCAACCTCACTGGCCGAATGTGCTGCCAGTGTGAACAAAAAATCCTGAACTTTCAAATAAAGTCTTGCTAAGCTAAGTCGCTAAGCTAACTCTGTAAATAAAAGACATCGGTGTGACTGAAATTGTTAGCTTAGGCACGAGTACCGTAAATGTCGGGCTATAAGCCGCTACTTTTTGCACAAGCTTTGAACCCTGCGGCTTTTAGTCAGGTGCGGCTTTTCTATGGATTGTCCATGATTTTTGTCATATCGTAAGACGATTTGTTTTGTGTGTTCCGCTGTTGTACGGCACTACGTTGCCTGGCGGAAGGATCGGGGTTCAAGAGTGGTATGTTAGTCACATGTCCGTCCGCCAGGCAACGTAGTGCCGTACGAAGTAGCGCGAAAAACAAACTTCAAAGTAGCGCTACGCATTCAGCGGGAGGCGTGGATGATGAGCGGCGATAAACTTGCAAGTTATGCCCAAAAAGCAAGTTATGCCCAACTCCACCGGTGGATTCTGACAGCGTGGAAAAGTGTGAAAACATCCACGATCACCAACGGATTTTGAAGGGCTGGACTGCTGCATGATGGAGAGGAGGACACCGCCACGGCCCTTCTGAGGGTGTTCGACTCTGACACTGACAATGAGGATTTCTTTGGTTTTGAAAGTGACAACGAAGGAGAGAAGAAGAGTGGATGACGAAGCCATCCTGAGCCTGTTTGTATCCGACACTGGAGAAGAGGACTTTGGTAGTTTTAGTGCGCAGGAAGAAGAGAAAGATGGTGGTGAATGACTGACTTTTCTTCTTGTTAAAGCTGTGTCACTGCACCTGAGCCTAAAAGGTAGTCCGAATCTATTTTTCTGGTGTGCTGTAGGTTATTGTTATGTACTACATGTGCAAATATGTACCCATAACTTGTTTTTCAAAATATTAATAAAAGTGATGTCTCCAAACAGCCATCTCTTTCCTGACAATTCCCTTTGTGCATATTCTCTTACATATGATAAGTCAACATTGAAACACCTGCGGCTTTTGGTCAGGTGCGGCTAATGTATGTACAAAACAGGATTTTCCCCTGATTTTAGCTTGTGCGGCTAATATTTAGGTGCGCTTTGTAGTCCGGGAAATACGGTAGTTCATTTTTCTAAGGAGCACTGGACTGTTGCTGCACCAGTAGGCAAAACACCCATAAACAATATATTCATATAAACTGCTACTGTTATTAAGAGTAAACTTTAATCAGTGGTCCTTTGGCAAGTTAATTGTCCCGGCTTAGTCTACAGCAAATAGAAATCTTAAGGTCGAGACTGTCAACTGTTTTAATATTACAGTACACTGAGCACTGTGTTACTTTGTGTGAACTGCTGCTACTATTGTTGTGCAGTATCTGCTATGTGGTTAATCATATAACCTTTTGTACACAGCAGACAGAGTCTACATCCACTTTGTCCATCTGCTAAATAGCTTTAAAAATTGGTTAGGGAAGTGGCTTTGATTATAATACACTATACTGTGCCACTGTCACAGGACAGAGATCCACCAGGGAACATCTGTCAGGATGAAGAGCCTTTGCTTCTCTAAATATAAACCAAGTACTTGTAGGAAACTTTGGGAAGAGGCATTTTTCCTCATGTTGTCTAAAGTTAAGTTAGCTTGGATACTTCTTACATTCTTGCTCTGCAGAAAGCAAAAAGCAAAATAAGGACAACATAAATAGACTCCGATCTGACGTGGAAGGAAAAGACTCTGAGGTTTTTGCCCTCAGTAAGAGCTTAAGGCATCAGAGCAGAAACTGAGCATGGCTCCGGAGGAGCTGGCTGCTAATTGAACCCATCACTCAGACTTGGAGTCCCACATACAGGACTTGAAATCAGGCGGAAGCTTGCTGGAGCAGGAGGTCGCCAGACCTGATGCAAAGCTCCAACAGCAGGAGCAAGCCCTGAAGGAGCTACAGAAGCAAAAGGGTCAAGTTACAAGGAGAAGATGCAGGCAGCTGCAACAACGGATGCAAACAGACCCAAAGAGGAGGGCAGGACCTCAGGGCATGCTTCAGGCCGCTGGTTTACCCAAACAACAGAACAGGAAGGTGATGAACACAAACACACAAACACACACTTCTGCATCCGCCGACTTAGAATGAAGAGAAACACACACATGAACACTTATGCACTCGTTGAGTGAGTGAAAACTGATACACACCCATGCACCAAAATCAAAATGTTGATTCAATTCACTAAGAAGTGACACACAATGCTCCAAGCTGCTGCAATGAAGAATGCTTTACTGACAAAGGCTCAATGCTGCACACAACAAATTCAAATACAGAATCTGTTACAATAATAAGCCCAGAGGGCATCTGTGTGGTCTGGGGAGCAGAGTCCAGAGCGGTTTGGTTATGAAAACGATGCCCGTGCGAGATATCTGGGGCTTAAGGCCTCGACTCAATTGTTTACTGTACACTAAAAAGAAAAGAAAACAGCCTGAGCAGTGGTGCAGAGTGAAAACGATGAATTAACAGTGTGAGTCTTATTTCAGAGCGCCACATCATTGTGATGGAGATTTAATAAAAGGAGGAACACACGGACAAAGAAGAAGAGAAAGGGGGGGGGCAGCCCTTGACCCCGATTGCCTGAGGTATTAAAGATCTGTACGAAATTCTGCTTTCCAGTGTGAGAAAAGTCACGCAGTGCCAGTATTAGAGTTAGGTTGAGTGATGATTCTAAATTATTGTAAGTAAATCAGTGTAGACCCGTTCAAGTTTCATGATAACTAGGATCTAGACTTTGTTGAACCCTAGGCAATTTGAACAGGTAAGATTTGAGTGACCAAGTAGCAGTTGAATAAAAGTTATGGAATGAGTGTTGAGGTAAACTGGCAGAATTAAGAGAACTAAAACATTTCAAGAGCTCAAATTACTTAATATGGAAACGGTTCAATTTTGTTTCACGAACACAAAAATATATAGGTTTATGAATATGAAAAGGTTGAGGTGGTGTTGATTTGACTCTGTTTAGGTTTAGGTTTGGCATTTTTACTGATAGGAGGAATATTCAGTGACAAGTCCTAAGACCCGGGCGTCTGCATTTTTGTTTTTGTTATCTTTCATTTTATTTTGTTTTATATTTTGAACAGTGCACTGATTTTTGTTTGTGAATCTTTTCTTTAAGCAGATCTGCACATCGAAAATTACAAGCATTACACGTCGGCGAGAAAATTGTTGTAAGTGAGTTTCTCCGCATTAGAATTGGCTCTGGAGGAAACCACTTATGGGGACAATTAGAAAATGAGAGTCCCTGCCCAAAAAAGGATTCAGCGAGGTAATCCGATCTCAAGTTCTTCTTTTTCTTTTTGAAATGAGCTCATTTTGCTGAGGGCGGAAATCTAAATGTGGCGATGGTTTCCACTATCAGCAAAGAAAGAAAGAATGGATGAATGAAAGAATGGATGAAAGACTGGAAATAAAACAAACGGACTGACTGGTAAAAGCTGACAAGACTTGACTACGACTTAAGGTTAACCTCCACCGAGATAGAACAAGAGGGTGGATGAATTTATGTGTGATTCTTTTTACAGGAAATCTTTTTATAGCACCTCTGGAATGTGGATGTGCTGCTAATGTTTGCTTTGCTTTGTTAAGAATGTGTGAGGAGGGTGCAGTAGAAAACAGACAAGTGACATGAAAACAAAAGAATAATAATAAAACAAGTAATAATAACAAATAACTAATTTGGGGACTGTTTGACAGAGCTCACTAACTGGCCACTAGGGAGCTCTTGGTAGGGATACACAAGTGGAGTAACATTGCCCAAAGGGTGAATAAAATAAATTGTGGCAATAATAGTGATTTAATGATCAGAGAAATCCTGAACATGATACTTGTCTGTTGTCCTGAATCTTTTATTACTCTCATGATTTGCAGGTGGTTGTAAATAAGCTGTTTGCTTTAACAGGTTTGCTTTTTAGCTGAATTGCAAAATACAACTAGAACGATTAATTGAGACTAATCGCAACTAACCTGAAACTGAGGAGGTTCTATATAAGGAAGAATTAAAACAGGTATAAAATGCATCTGATCTTTAATTGCAGGTGTGACCATGAAGATTTTTGGTACAGATTGCAGGTTGTTGCTCATTATTGAAGTGTGCTCATAAAGGCAAAAGCTATATAGGGGGTCTATGATTTGCTTTGTGTTTTAATAATTTAGGTATGGCAAAATTAAAGGTTTTTAGACAATTTAGGGGACCAGTCAGAAGCATAATTAGATGATCAGAAACTGAGTACTACACTTAAGTTGGAATTAAGAATGCCCAATTTGTTTGAGGTCTGTTGTTCACTTTTATACACACATTGCAAATGTGCTTATAAGGAGCTGGCACTTAGTCTGTGAAGGTCAAAAGCTTCATCCGACAACGGATCGGATTGATATATTGGAGCTATTGACTTCACGTGCAGAGGGTTAAATGTATGCACGCTTACACACATAGGCATAGCATAGGATTGGAATACATACAGTTAACAACATTAGGTTATGAGAGCCAGCGCGGGAGAGGGGTTGGCTTCTGTCTCTTGCAGAGAAAGGAGTAGACACCAGAACAATGAGGTCTCGAGGAGTGCGTGGAGGAGATCTGAGCGGAACTGGCACCGAGAGCTGTGCTACTGAGCTTCCAGGGGATGGAGAGGTGTAACCTCCTCTGCCTCAAACCTTCAGCAGCATTGGAACATGAAAACCGGAAGGATGGAGGGAGCGTGCCAAGCTCCGGAAGTAATAGTTCTGCTTCTAGTGGTCTCAAGGTGAATGAGCAGAGGGGAGCTCAGGGAAAAGCTCATTCCAAGTCACAACACGGGTGGTAAAACAGAGGCAGAATAATCCTCTGCAACGTGGCTAGCTCACTCAGTAGTCTACCTGGGGAGCTGAAGAAAGAAGAATCCGAGGGCGTTTCTTCACTCCAAGAGGAGGTGGTAAAGGGGCCTGAAGCGTGACAGGCTGAAACTCGAGTCTGAAGCTAAAAGAACAGCTGGGTTGTGGGAAAATTGGAAAACAACGGAGGTGTTGGGGTTGATAAGTGTCATAACGTGTTTGTTTGGTTTGGAGACAAATCCTGGTGTGAGTTGGGCTGGCAAGCCAGCCCAAAGAGGAGGAATGTGACCAGGAGATATTTTATTTTGTATTCTTATGATCACAGTTATAATTAGAAGTATCAATCATTAATCATTTACCATTGTGGAATCTGATGACAGTATAATCTTTGTTTTATATCTATGGTAATCTGAGTAAAGATTAATGTATGCATGTTATCATCATTGTAATCAAGTCTCAAATGGTACCCACAGCATTGTATTCACCGTCCATAACTGGAGGGTCCAGCAGGACCTTGTTCTAATTCATTTGCAGGCCTACATCAGAACATGCACATAGAGAGTTATGTAAACATGCACGTTCACCCTTATTTACACAGGGAGGTCATGTCAGGACATTCTCTAGTTGGACATACAGGCTCACAGAACTGCACAACATGACATGTCACACACTTGTTTTTCTCTAAAGTATCATCTGATGTTTGTATAAGGAGAACTTTGGACTATGGGGAGACTGTTATCATTTCCAGTAAGGTCTAACTGTGTGATGTCATCATGGGTTATATAAGGATGGGGAACGGTCCACTCTTTGGAGATTGTTGCTGTACGTCAGTCTTCCCATACTTCTGGTTCAGAAGTGTGTAATAAAGATCACTATTCTGACATCTACTGAGACCATGCAGTCGTTTGTCTTCTCCTCAAAACTCGAATCATGACAAAGCCAAAGAGTTTGGACCTCTGAAAACATTTCCAGTACAGCTGGATTTGTTTCTTTGGCAGAATGGCTGGGTGTTTGATGTTGGGATGGATTGATGCTTTTGTAAGTCTTCCTCCTACCCTCAAGATATTGTGTTGATCAAGGAATGGACTTAACTGAAGTAGCTTTGAGTGAGATGGTCTGACTTCCTCCTTATCCTTTATGATCTTAATTTCCTTTCCAAATGCTTCTTGTTGAACTGTCTGTATGATGAACTCCTCGGCTTCTTTCCTTTCTTCCAACGTAGTACTTTCATTGGACATTTACTTTGAGTTCTTTGCATACTTTACACGTCGTCTTAATCTTGCTATTGCTTTCACAACTCTCGTCCAATCTGAGAATTTTTCCAGTCGTTCTAAAATGGATTTCTCTTCTTTTGCCTTAACTGCGAATACTGTTGTGACTTTGAGTTCTGGATCTTCGATACTGATCTCTTTCACTTTAGCATCTTCTTGTGGTAGTTCCTTTTGCCATAAAAAACTTGGTCCTGTGAACCAGTTGGACTGTACTAGTTCTTTTGTCATGACTCCACGTGATGCGTGATCTGCAGGATTTTGTTCAGAGGCAACATATCGCCATTGACTTGGTTCTGTACTTGATCTGATTCTCTGTATTCTGTTAGCAACGAATACATGAAAGCGCCTTGCGTCGTTGTTAATATAACCAAGGACAACTTTGGAATCAGTCCAGTAGTACACCTGAATATTTTGGATCTCCAATTCTCTCTTTAGAAAGTCAGCTGCTCTCGTAGCTACTACAGCCGCAGAAAGCTCCAATCTTGGGATGGTTGTCACTTTAGTAGGAGCGACTCTTGCTTTACCCATCACAAGAGTGCACTGTACTTCTCCAAACTTGGTCACTGTTCTCAAGTATGAGCACACACCATAACCGGTTACACTGGCATCAGAAAAGCTGTGTAACTCATACTGCTTCACTTGGTCAGATGTTGATGGGACATAACAACGTGATATCTTTATGGAGGACAGGTTCTGGAGGTCTCTGAGCCAAGCTTCCCATTGAGGCTTGAGATCTTCTGGAAGCGGCTCGTCCCAGTCCAGCTTTTCCTGACACATTCTTTGGAGGAGTTTCTTACCAACTAAAATGAACGGAGCGACGAATCCAAGTGGGTCGAATATTGAGGCCACTGTCGAGAGCACTCCTCTTCTAGTGAAGGGGTTATTCTTTACAATCACCCTGAATTGAAAGGTGTCTGAGCTTACACACCATTGGACCCCTAAGGCTCTTTCTATCTTTGGCTCTCCTAGTGCCAGATCCAGATCAGTTGCTCCTGCTACACATTCTTCCTTTGGGATAGCAGCAATCACTTCCTTGCTGTTGCTAATGAACTTGTGCAGGTGCAGCTTACCGGTGGCACACAGTTCTCTAGCTTCCTTTACAAGTTGAATAGCTTCTTGCACTGAATCCACACTCACCAAACCGTCGTCCACGTAGAAGTTGCGTTGCATGAACTTCACCGTGGCTTCACTGAACTTATTTTCACCTTGCGCAGCGACATGCTTGAATCCAAAGTTTGCGCATCCTGGTGAAGATGCTGCACCAAACAAGTGGACTCTCATGCGAAACACTGATGTGGACTTTTCCATGTTACCATCCTCCCACCATAGGAATCGGAGGTAATCTTGATCTTTTGGGGCAACATGAAACTGGTGAAACATGCGCTCCACGTCACACATGACAGCTACACGTCCTTTCCTGAAACGACACAGAACTCCAACAAGAGTATTTGTGAGGTCAGGTCCTGACAGGAGATGCTCGTTGAGCGATGTATTCTGGAACCTTGCAGAGCAATCAAAGACGACGCGGATCTTATTTGGCTTCTGCGGATGGTAGACGCCATGGTGAGGAATGTACCATGCTGGTTGATTATTTAGCTCAGCCTCTGGCACTTTCTCTGCGTCACCTCTCTTTATGATGTCTTGCATGAAAGTCACGTAGTCCTTGTAGTAGCGCTCGTCTTTTCTGAGACGCCTTTCTAAACACTTCAGTCTGTGTTCTGCACAAAGTTTGTTGTTTGGCAAGTCAGGTCTTTCTTGTCTGAAGGGTAGTGGCATTTCAAAGTGGCCATCTTGCCTTTGTTTTATGCCTTCTTTTACTTTGGCTAGAAACAGTAGATCTTCTTGTGACATTGACTCTTCTTCAACACTTTTTTCAACAAAGTCCATCTCTAGCACATTAAGTATCTCGGCTGGAGTAAGTATTTCTTTGACTTTGTTTCTGCTTACAAAGTGAACTTCCGTTTTGAGCTTGTGAGCTGGTCCTACAGCTGGCAAGACTTGTCTAACAATAACACAATGGCTTACTCCTATTTCATCTTCACAATCACCTTCAGAGTCACTGTAGCCAATGATGCTCCAGCCAAGCAGAGATTTCTGTGCAAATGGCTGGTCTCGATCACCACTGACCACCGCTAGAGGGAGCAATGCTTGAGGACAGTTATATCCGATCAGTAGTCCAACTTCACAATCAAGCTTGGGAGCCATCTCCTTTGATAAATGTTTCAAATGTGACCAGTTCTCTGCTGTTTTGTTTGTGGGAATATGTGATCTGTTAGCAGGAATGTAGTCTCTGGTATAGCTTGTTGGTAGTTTGATTCTCGTTTCAGAGTAAATGCCTCTTACTTGTAAGTCCTTTAACTTGCTGCTTGAAACAACTTTTGTTTTGGACGTTATAGTGGAAATCTTGAGTTTAACTGGCTCTAACATGGCGTTGAGCGACTGAGCTGTGTCTTTCAAGATGAAAGTGGTGTCACTTTGAGTATCGAGCAAAACATACACCAACTTTTCATTCTCTGGTTCATCCACAGTGGATACATAAACTGGGACAACTGAGGAAGTACAACCTTTTGACTTTTGTTGCACAACTCTGTTGGATGTAACTTGGTTAGATACTTGCTCTTGTACTTCAGAAACCTCTGTTTCCTGGTTAGCCTTAAATTGTTGTTGGCTATTCTTTCTTTGTTCCTTGTCTCTTTTCTCTCTGTCTTGATGTAGACAAGTTGGGTGAGGCTTTTGGCATTTGTCACACACACTTCTGGAAGTGCAGTTCTTAGAGTTATGACCAGTCTTGAGGCAACCAAAGCACAGTTTTTCAGACTGCACAAACTTTACTCTCTCTTCAACTGACTTGTCCATTATCTTGCGACATTTCTGAAGCGTGTGACCAGGTTTCTTACAAAAGAGACATGTGACATTTGTCCTTTCACTAGAGCTTGTACTAAGTGACTTAGCATTCAGCATGTAGTTTCTTTTGGGCTTGTCTTTGAATGCATGCTTGTCTTGTTCAGTCGGCTTTATTGCAGGCAGAGAAGTGATAGGATTACATGCAATTCTTGCTTCTTTATTCAGGAATTTGACAAAATGACTAAAATCTGGGAACATTCTGTGTTCATCTTGAAACTCTGTCACCGTTCTGTTCCACCGTGCACTTAGCCAATCAGGCAGCTTTGCAGCTATCCTCTGATTTTCCACGCAGTCATGCAAAACTTGTAAACCTTGAACATAAGGTATGGCTGACTCAACACTGCTTAGAAAATCTGCAAACTCACATAGATCTTTAGTGTCTTTGTTGTTAATTTTTGGCCATGACTGAATCTTGTCACGATATGATTTGCCTATCACAAAGGGATCTCCAAACCTGTCGTTGAGTATCTCCCAGGCAGCATGATAAGCGGTGTCTGTTCCAACCAGAAAATGTCCTTCAATAGCCTTCTTCGCTGAACCTCCAACATACTTTCTCAGGAAGAATAGCTTTTCTTGAATTGGCAGATTCTTGCGGTCAACTAATGTTTGAAAAGACAACTTCCAGTCATTATACTGCAGTGGATCACCTGTGAAGACTGGAGGCTCTGGGATTGGGATTCTGTTTGCAGTGATAGCTTCAGCGAGCATCCTTACAAGATCAGTGGAGGGCGTTTCATTTGCACTACGAATTGCTGTTTGAGGGACAGAGGCTCGGAGAGGTGCAATTTGTTGCGGAGCTCTAACTTGAGATGGGATGAATGGTTTCGAGTTCACATTTGGAAAGCTTGGTTGCGGGACGGAACTATCTTGTCTTACTTGGGAATGAACAGGAGATTTGTCTTCATCCTCACTATTCACACTTTCAGCATACACTTTCAATCTTGCTTGTGCTGCATTACGCTTTTGCAATTCTCTCAAAAGTTCCACTTCCTTTCTCTTTTCATCTAACCTTGTCTTTATTGAGGTGCTCTCAGTTAGAAATTGAGCTCTTTTCCTTGCATCCTCAACTTCAAGTTCTCTGATTTCTTCCTCACACTGATGCTGTGTTTTCATTATTTTAATGACTTCTTCTGTAGCTGCTACATCAGCTGCAGCTTCTTGTCTTTGTTGTAGTGTGACCAGATATGATTGCTTTGACATCCCAGAGATAGACCTTGACTTATATGTGATCCTTGAAGAAGCACTGGATGAACTGCTGTCATACACGGACTCTGAATCAGGCCAGGGTATACTATTTGGATCACCATCTTCTTCTAAAAGGCACCGAGCCTTTGCTCTGGCAGTTTCACTGATAGCCATGCACACATCACATCTTCTGCGCATTTCAATATCAGGACTTTGTATTTTTCTGATCTCATCATGAATGTTACAGATGTCAGTCATACTAGTGTCTATAACACTTACAGCTTCAGGTATTAACTCAATGTCTTTACTCTTCACCATTCTTTTAAATAAGTTTATGTGGTATTTCCACTTCTTGTAAACTCGCTCAAAATTGTTTGTCAAGTCATTTAACTTGGCTTCTTGTAAGGATTGTCCCTTTTCAGTGAGAGTGCGTGTGCGCTGGCTTCTGCGTAAGCTTTCTGACTGTGTGCCTTCAGTAAATACTGAGCACTGTGGAGTTTCTTCTCCATTTGTCTGCTCTTTACTTTCATCATTTTGAAAATTATCCTCAGCACTTTCTTCTTCAGTGGGCTGTATTGCATCTTCATTTTCATCTGCCATGTTGTCTTAATAGTATTTTCACTTGACTTTAACATTTACTTAATAAATCTTGATTTTAGCTGCTCCTTAATATGAAAGGTCACTTTGAATTTCAAATGGAACTGAGGCTTGATAACAATTTACAAGTGCTTTGTTACTTCCAAGACACGGACTTTTGTGCTTGCTTGACTATCTTTCACTTGTTAGCTTGCTTCTTTACGTATTCAATGCATTTGCTGGAGCATGTGATACTTCTCTTGCTAGTAACTTCTCTTGCTAGTAGCGTCTCTTGCTAGTAGCGTCGGTCCAACCATCTCGTTGCCTTCTCCGGAGCAGTGGAGTGTTCTACTATGCCGGCTTGTACACATACACGAGAGACACGAGAGTTCTTCTTTACTGATGTTTACTGTGCTTCTCTTAACGTACAGGTACACCGTAGAACTGGTGAATACAAATGTACAAGAAAATTATATTTCAGCATTAAAACATATTACAATATAAAATTCACAAAATATAAACAAACATACCACTTTGGCCTGCAAGTAGACAAACCGGTGTAACTGGAACTTAGGGCTTATTTCTTCTTTCTTAGCTTGACTTTTACACGGCTAGACCGTCACCATGCGCAGCTTCTCTGACTTTTTTCCAAAACAGGAAGTGACCTCTGCCCTTACCTTATATTTACAAAATTAACCGGCTATTTTCCATGTATCAAATTAACTGTACACCAATCCGGTAGGCAAAAAAGGAAAATGTTAACATGCTCAACACAAAAATAAAACATACAAAATAAAATGAGTTAGTTACATTATCATTACAAGAGCTCCGCCTAGTGGTCAAATACTAACATTTCACCAACTGTTACAGTAACTTTGGTCACCTTTGTATCATCCCTCAGATTCTTTTATCTACTGCACAGCTTTGAGACCATGACACCACTAGGCTGAGGAGATGTACTAGTAACGTGTTTTGCTGTTAATGATTTCTCCTGCCTGCATTCCGTGCCAGTTATAATAGATCTTTAATCCTGGAAAACAAATATATGAAGTTTTGTCGCACTAATGGCTCAAGCAATCTGTATGTTTGTCTGTCAGTCTGTCTGGTCGACAGTTCATCTGATCTACTTCGGACTTGGTGGGTGTTTTGTTTGGATTCAAATAAACTCTGTGTGCTGTGACAAAATGGTCAAAGTCTGTCACCCCTGTTGCTTTGTCTCGTCTAAATGAAAGATGAACAGTATATCTGCTGCTGCTGTTTTAAAATTAAGGGCTGAACTCCTTGTTTTCTCGACTTACTTACGTACTTTTGCCTGTAGAAAGGGAAACTTGCATGTTTGTAGATACAAATTCAGAACACTGGTGCATTGTTTTGGTCATCTTCTGTGATTATGTATATTTTATATTTTTTTAATTCACAGGTTCTTCTATTATTTTTTGTATCTAAATCTTTGCAAAGTGTGTAGATACAAAGACTTGATAAAAAGAAGGTTTTAGCTGTGCTGTTATGGATGTAATTCAAAGTATTAGTTTAAAAATTGAGTAAATCAAAAGATTTTAGCCATTTCATACTTTTTAATTCTGTGGTTATAACAGCAGGTGGATAAATGCAAAGTGATGAATATAATTTTGTGATATTATGAGCTCTCTTAATAACGAAAGAGCAGAGATAGTAAAGTAAAAAGCAAACTGTCTCAGGTCATCGACGTGAGATTTTCAGAACAGTGAAAGCTCCTCGGTGAGATGATCACCTGGACACAAGGTTAGGCAGCTGGGCACTGCTCTATAGAGAGGAAAAGGGAAAGAAAATGGAAAAGTGATCAGTGCATAACATCACTCTTGATTGCAGTTCTTTTAAATAAAACATCTCAGAGGTAAAAGTACCGTTTTTGGGAAGGATGACAATATTTTCAGGCTGGATGCTGCTTTGCAGGGAGAACTGAATGAACTTCTCTTGCACCTCAGCGCTGAGGTCCACACCACGCCCTGTGAAAACAGATGATGTAAATCTGCTGCAGCAGGTATAGCTTTACCGACCAGCAGAACAGGTTAAAATGGATTGAGCAGAGTGTAGAATCAGAGATAAATGCCATATTACCATATAGTTTGTTAACAACATAGCTTTCTTTCCCCTTTGTTTTGATGGAATGAATCAGGGCATACTCGTCATACTTCACGTCGACCATGCGCAAGTCACTGAGATACCCCCAGCCTGACAAAGGGAATGCAGCAGAAAAGGGGTCATGAAATTATGAAAGCAGAAAAGGCAAATGTACTAGATCGTTAAATCGTGCTTCTGTGTGTGGGTGCACTCACGCCGACTTGTGTATGTGAACTTTCCCGGTATCTCAGTTTTTTTGGCCAGATTGTTCATTCTCCAACACGAGCCATTAGGGCTGCAAAGAGATCACTAAAACATTAATTCTTTCACATGTTGTCTTTCATATATATTTATATACAGATATATAGATATATATTCCTATTTATTTAAATGTCCATTGTCCTCATGCCCTCACACTTACCTAAGACTGGAATATGACATCTCCAGATCCCCGTCAGCAGTTGGGGTAATCATGGCCGTGCCCATCTTCATGCTGGCTCTGTGACTGACAAACCACTGGGCATCAGTGGCAATTCCAATCAGGTACCACTTACCTGCCATCTGTGGGCACACAAGAGGAAAGCATCGGGAGTTGAAAACTTTACTGAAGCGTTTTTGAAACACTTTCTGTGATCACCTTTACAAAAAAGTGTGTTTTAATAACTCGCGTAAGCTTTGGAAGACAGAGGGGAAAAAAACACTTCATGTGCGCCTTCTTCTTTTTCTTTGTTTTTGAAGACAGCTACATTGCTTTTGTTTATGAAGGCAGTGAACAAAAGATTTATCACAGCATGAAACACAAAAGTCAAAAAGTGAAAAGCCAAAACCATATAAGCAAGTTGAACATGCATTGCTGCTGGACTTACAAACGATATAGGGAATTAAATAAATACAATGATCATAGAAATAAATATTGTAAAATAAAACATACTAATGTAGCCATTTGTCTTACCGCCTGTACATTGAAGTCTGCCTGAGGTTGGACTTCAGAAGAAACCATCAGAGAGGAGAGCACAGCTCCCAGCAGAGTGAGAAGTAAATGCATGGCTGCTGATGATGAGTGAAGAAATGATGATGTGGGAGAGTGTGGATGAAGATCTGGAAGTGTGCTGTTGAGGTTCTGCCTGACTTCCTTTATATAGCCGAGGGAGATTACCTCTTCCCTCGAGGCCAGCGCACACACACACACACCTAGACAAAACCCGGGTTCGGGGATGGGTTCACCACATGAACCTGCATGCATGGTTTCACAACCATGCAAAGGCAGAATTCAGTGAACCATATGAGAGGTATATAGCAAACAGCTGGCAGGAGAAACACACAAAAACAAATCAAAAATTTGAATAACAAATCAGCTGGGATGTCAGAGAATTGGAAAGCAAATAAAGTAGTAATTAAATTTCAGCTTGAGTGGAGACAAAAAAAAATCTGTTTTGAAACAAAGTACACTGAATCCACAGTGGTAAACAAGGCTAAACTCCAGCGCTTTCTGCGACTGAGACCACAGAATCAAATGTAGCTGTCAGCAGATGTGACAGTAACGCGCACAGACAAAACACATGGCTTGCAAACTGGATTCCTAATCACGCTTCCCTGTGTAGTAACCTGAAATGATTCCCTGGATAAGCTAACAATAATAAGTAAATACATTTGTGGAATCTTTTTTCCACTGCTGTTGAGTGATGAAGAATCTCAAAGTTTGATCTGTTCTTGTTCACTACAAAAGGTAATCAATGGTTCTTCTAACAACCTTTTATGTGACAAGAATGAAAGTGTCACACCATCCATCCACCATCTATCTGGGTCCAGAGTGAACTTGCTTGTTTGATCACTACCCACAGATTGTGGCCTTCTGGTAATTTGGTTAAAACATAAGGGTTACCTTCTTGTGACCTAATTACTGTTGCATTTAGGCCAGATGCCAGTCAGTGACCCCCTGGTAACCTCTGATTGCTAGGGAAACACTAGCCCAGCAAGTTAGCGTGCTGGCTGCCGGATGAAATCATTCCCAAAGATTACAAAGGATTACAAATCACTTTGTGAATGCTTTGGTTGTGAGAAGGCTGCAGCAGTTTCCCATACTTCACATGGAAGATGCAGGAGGTGTTAATGTAACTCCTGTGCTACACAAAAGCTCCATTTGCTGTTGCCTGCATTGTAGGCAGTGGGTGATGTTGCCTACTTTGAGTGAAGGTGTCTCACATTGTTTTCTCTCCCTGGGAAATGCTCACAATGAAGAAGTTGTCCTAATTTAGTCGTCTTGAGTAAGCGTTAGTTTGTGTTTGTTTGCTGACATTTTTTAAAATTGTATTTTAAATTATCCTATTTTTAAAATGCCAGACTTTGATGGACAACTGATCGACATCTGCTCCGCCTCACTTTAACACTTTGTACAGTGCTATAAATGATGCATAAATTATGTTGTTTATCCCCCTTTTTCATCTCTTTATGTGCACTTGGCACTAGTGATGGACACACCAACACAATCTTCTTTTATGTGTTTTTGTTCCCTCATTTAAGGCTGAATAGGTTTAATATTGGTAAGTCTTCCAGTGATATAATGACTTCCCTCAAATGTCTTAAACATGCTGTGAACCGACTGAAAGGAGCAAACACATTTCATTCCTCTGTGTTTCTGGGTGCAGACATGTTTCCTGTGGCCCAAATCTCAAGGCAGTGCTGACTGAGGATGAAGTGTGATACCAACTCAACCCATAGTGGTAGCTGTGGGAGGACTGCCATTAAGGAAGCAACCACAACTGTCCCCAGCCCACCAACTCATCTCTTTTGTGAAGGGACACAGATATTTTTCTTTGTGATTAGATCCCCCCCCCCCCTCTTTGATTTCTATTTGTTTTAAGGAAACTGTATTTTTAAACTTACTTTAACCCCTTGCTGAGACTGGTTGCTTAAACCTAGAATCAAGACATCGATACACATCACAAACTGACTGAGCAACAGACTTAATATTAATGTTATTGGGTGTTTTTGTTAATGTTAAGCACAGAGTGGCCTGAGGGTGGCAGCAGAGGAAAAGCTAAAAGTGCTGGCACTGAAGTTACAGGGATGAAATATGCCTTCAAATGGAAGAAATGTATCGGTATAAGAATATTTATTGATGTGCTCCACCCAAAATGTGGATTATGAGAAATAATGCTAATTAGTGAACAGTGTGAAATGAAAATTGAGACTAGAAATTACAGTAGAATAGATGGGGTTTCATTTTCAATTCACACTATATGACTGAGAACAGTGATTTAACTGTTTACATAAATTATTATCTATAACAGAATAATTAGAGAAAGGATTGGCATGTGTGTTTAGATTTGTAGATCAGTGTTGAAGGCACCGTGAGACAGTTATGACCAAAAAACATTAGTTAAAAAACACACACAATAATGCAGCACACTGCAGAGAAGAAAGGCACAAAACGCACATTTTATTGTGTCCAAGGTGATGAACTTTGTTCTTGCTCTAACCATCACATGCAACATATTTTAGACATTATTTTAACATCTTACACTGAGCTAAGCTAGCCTCTTTGTTCTGTATTAGTTAGGCCTCTTCTCACAGATGCAGATCCTTCTATAACTCGTTTTTCTTGCCTTCTTATTAATTGTTTTAATATATCTTTGTTTCTTTTTAAATTTCCAACTTGACCAGTACAGTGGTGTCAGTATTTACTGAGTGCATGTCTGCAGAACGGGTCAAAAGTGACCATTTGCTTTTCTTTGGCTTTCCCTCTGATGCCATCTTAGGGCCAAACCACGTTGCTACTGGATATTAAATTAGTAAAGGACAGCTATCTAGTCTTGAATCCGGCAGTTTTGTTTCTGGTTTATCTTCTTTGATTTGAACTCCAGAATCATTTAATGTTTTTTTTGTATCATTTTGAAGTTTATTAGATTTTTTTGACTTGCATGCAGTGAGATTATTTTTTTTTATAAAGACAACATATTTCCTTCTTACTTTCTGCACGTGTATAAAAAGGCAGGCTATAATGTCTGCAGTCTTCGATTAAATTTTATAAAAGGCACAAAATCCACAGACTGTCTTGCATGTGTCCAGGTCAAAAGCTTCAACAGAAAATGATGCTAAAAATCCAAACCCCAAACACATCTATGCATCTTTAAACAGTCATTAAAAACATGTTCCTATTAGTACCGCAGTCCTGGAATGTATTGAAAAAAAAAAAAGAAATCGAATTCTTCATGCATGCAGCACGAACAGTGTATTACCACGATGTCACCGAGTGCATTAAGTACAACTAGACCAAGTCAGTAAGGCTGGACCGAGGAGAAGCTGAAGCATCTGTCATGGTGAGGAACTCAACCCAGTTCTGATAGAAGCCACGAGAATACTCTCCTGTGTCAACAACGAGTCCCCACAGGCGGCTCTGGCCCGTTTTGTTCCTCAGAGCCAGCTGAGCCTCTCGCTCTGTCACGTTAAAGCTGATATTGAGAACTTGTGCCACCAAGAGGTAAAGCAGTCCACCTGCGACAATGCTGCTGTACCACGCACAGGTAAAGCAAAGTGCTGTGCTGTAAAAGTAAAGAGAACAAATCATTACTGCAACATAACCCACCTTTTCTTCTCATACTGGCAGGACAAATTCAAGAAAAACACACCAAAAACAGTAATTAAAATTGTCATTGATGAATTGAAATAATTATTTAATGATTAAAGTGATTCAATTTCAAGGCTGCAGCAGAAAAAAAAAACATATAGAGTGCTGTACCTAGACTGAGTGTAGACGCCTGGGCAGTAGAAGAGCGCTGTCATTAGATACTGATGAGGACAGAGGCTGCAAAGCACCAAACTGATCCCGTACAGAGAGGTCAACACAAACACAGAGAGGGTCAGCAGGAAACTGCGATGGTTTGCCTGTCCTACACAGCTGTTTATCCTACAACATCTCAACAGGGACACACAACACCAGAGAGACCAGGTTACATGTGTATCTCACTATCATGCTGTATATAAAATGACAGAACTGCTACATTTACAGATTTTATTTAGTTTAGAAGTGTCATGGTTCTCAAGATCTGCAGAGGTCGTGGTGTGTGTGTTATTTGTCTTCGCCTCTCCCACCAGGGCGGAACTGGACCTTGATTCCCCGCCTCTGAACCCGCCCTGAACACACACCTGTGGCTCATTCACACTGATCCTGGCAGACTACTTAAGATGGCAAGAGAGGCTGCTTCCTCGCTGGATCGTCAGATTACCTAGCGTCAGTGTAGCCTAGCCTTTGAAAGTATTCCTTGTGATCACCTAGAGTTTCCTCCTAACGTTATTTTTCTCTGTGTACAGGCCTTCTAGATTCCCTGCCGGTCTTCCCTGCCGTCTGGATTTCTGTGGATGTGTGTGAGTGAGCGTGAGCATTTTGGAGTGCCCATTCGTTTTTCCTCTTGGCAGAGCACTCTGCAAGAGGACTTTCAGTGTGGCAGAAAAAAAATCTAATTTGTAGATGTCCCCAAAATAATAATATTAATAGGAAAATCTAAATCCATCTGCATGAGTTTTGGAGTACGTTTATCAAAATCTGTCAAAAGGAACTGATTATGGAAAACTTGATGACATGTGATGTGTTTATGGCCTGATGAGGCCCATCATGTGCTTACTAAATTATGATCTAACAGTAAAATTAAACTATTTTTTTCTAGTGTGGGGAAATGTAAAAGAGAGTTCAGTTCTCATCTGCTGATCAGCTGTGAATGTGACGTCCCCCTGGTCCAAGCTTCTGCTCAGGTTTGTTCCCCTAATCTAATTACAACACAAGAGGTGTGGACCCACAAATTCAACAGCTCATTTTAATTTCGTTGTTTATTTCAGCAGAATGGCCACCATGACCACCAATTATGCTGCCAGACAGCCTAAAAATGAAACTAATAGTTTAAGACATAAAGATGTGGATGTCCTGTAATTTTCTAAAACTAAATTCAGATAAAACTGAGGTTATGCACTCGGCCCTAATAAATCTTAGAAACATGATGTTAACCAGACACTTACTCTGGATGGCATTATCAGGGCCTTCAGCAACACTATGAGAAGCCTGGAAGTTGTTTTTGACCAGGATGTGTCCTTCAATGCGCATATGAAACAAATGTATAGTAACACTTTTTTTCATGTGCACATTAATATATACAATTAGAACCATACAGTCTCAGAATGATGCCACAAAACTAGTTCATACATTCATTACTTCTTGGCTGGGCTATTGTAATTAATTATTATCATGTTATTCTATAAATTCCTTACCTGCCTCCATTATTCCAAAAAACAGTGCAGTGACAGTACCGACAGGGATGAAAAAGTCATTTTTGCTTTATCTTTCCCTTAGTCTGTGGCTTTTCCGGGCTCCATGTACCCTCTTTTTTCCCTTTTCTCTTGTTTTCCAATACCCCCACAGCCAGTCATGACAGATGTCTGTGCCCCCGGGCCCGATTTGCCAGGGGTTTCCTTCTCTTAGATGGGAGTTTTTCTTTCCCACCATTGCATCGTGCTTACTCAGCAGGGACCATTTGATTATGAGGGTTTTTCGAGAGAATCTCTACCTTACAGTATAAAACACCTTGAGGCAACTGAATAAACCCAAACTGAACTGAATATTAAACACACAATGCTTTGCTTACAAAGGAAATATATAAACATGACGTGAAGTCAGACCCACCAGATACAATGGTGGTCCAAACGCTGGACACATGAGCCACAGGTTCGACAATGACCAGCCCGCGGTGGTCGCATTATTTTGCACAAAGGACACCTGCTCCACTTTGCTCCGAGGCCCTCCTTTGGGGTTTGCAGCTCTGCTGGTGTCCCTGAGGGAGAGGCTGCTGATTGGAGAGATCCATTATTTACTTGTGTGGACTCCTTTTTATCCTCCTGACTGTGAGAGTTGTGAAGGGCAGCAGTCACAAATCCTGGGCCTTTCTTGGTGTGAATAAGAGAGACTATAGTGAAGATCATCCCAGAGGTCACGGTGCACATCTGCAGCTGGCTGACGTCCCCACGCGGTAAAATCTCTGTGATGAAGAGGTAATACATGTAGGCCAGAGAGTACAATGCGAGGGTGAGGAAGAAGAGGGTGCGTCTCTTCTTTCGGTGCGTTGCATAGTAGTACCACAGCACCAGGCCAGGCAGAGCTGTCAGGACGGTTATACCCAGCAGGTAGTGCAACGCTGCAACCTTCAGCAGGAGAGGCAGCATCAGCAGGGCTGGGATCAGGGAAATTTCCAGATTTTCAGCCATGGCACCAAATACAGGAGACTGAAATGTACTTTTAGATGGTACTTTCAGCCACCTACAGAGAACAGTGGTCATAGAGTTATAATTAGACAAATGTTTATTCATGTGTCTAATCATTTCCCTTTTCACTGATGGAATTTATTTTCAAGTTCTTGAGCTGCATGCAAGGTAAAATGATTTCATAGTTGGCTTTTTCAGGTTTGAGACATACACGATAGTTTGCTTTGACTCTAGAATAATAGGAAAGATAAGATATGACTTTTGCATTCTCAGGTAATCTCAGAGAAAACTTTTAGAGCCGCTCTAACCGATAAGAGGGGCCTGCCAAATAAAAAAGGAATAAAAAAAGAAAGAAAGAATTATATGTGCCCTCCTTTTCTCTCTCATTGTGAATTTTGGCACATTTTAGGAAGTAAAGTTAATTGTTTGTGGCAAATTATTAAGAATTTACATAATTCAAAAATCTAAATAAAAAAATAACAGCATCCTGCTACAAGACTTAATATGATAATATAATAATTCAGGTATCACAATAAATATATGGTAAATTTGCATCTTTGGTTTTCTCTTTGAAAGTTTGATTCATTTTATTAGAAGTCAGTAGACTCCCTACCAACACAGCTAAGGCTCATCTCGATCTTATTTATCTGTGCAAAACAAAGAAGAAGAAAAAGAAAGAAAGAAACTTCATCTGTTTCTCGGCCGCGAGACATTGCCAGTAAACCAGTGTGGGTGCGTGGACTATTTCCAGTCTTAAAGCTAAGCTTGTTATCCAGCTGTTGGCATTCGTTTCATGTTTCATTGACAGACATGAGAATGGTATCACCTCCTCTCGCTTTCTTTAGAAAGCCAATAAACTAATAGCATAAAATCTCACACTATTTTCTGATTCCTTTGTATCTGGTTTGTGTCCAACCTTTCTTAGTGCCCACAAACAACGGCTACTTGTGTAGCTTTCTAACAACAGTACTACACATACAGCACACACTCCTTGATTATTAGTTTATTCACCCATTTCTTCACACCTTCATACCTGTTAAAGGCTTCATCCAGATCCTCGCAGTCACAGCAACATCCGTACTGGTAGAGATCGCATTCACAGCAACAAATAGGATCATCTGGCTCCGGTGGCTTTAACTTCTGCCATTGCATAATGGCCTGCTAAAGATGGAGATTTAACAAAAAAAGGTCATTGCATGCCACAGATGTCACAGTTACAGCGTGCTGCGTTTGCATGATACATGACTTAAAAAACACAAGCAAGTAATCGTGTCATGATCAATAAAAACTATCCAAACAAAGACCCTTTATTGATTCCTTGTTTCCTTACGTGGCCTTGAAAGACCTCACAATTAACTTGCAGTGCACAGAGAAAAGCAAACATGCTCACACACACACAGCTCTCACCCCAGCTTACTGGGCTCTAAGTAGGTTGCTTTTGAGAATTAGCAACAGTGCTGACAAATCTAGGATCCGTTTTCAAGATTATATTTTTAATACAAGAAATTACAAAAAGTTTTAAACGCCTATTACAAAAAATATGCATAAACAAGTGCAAAAGATAAGTAAAAACAAAAAATATAATCAGAATCAGCTTTATTGACCAAGTACTCTGGCTATTTCTTTACTCTCAATATACATACCAGAAAAGACACCTGGCAATGTAGAACAGCACGTAGAGCATATTTGTGTTCATACTTGTTGATGCTATTAATACTGTAACAGCACATTTATATTTAGATTATATATTAGAGTAACAAATACAGTAGTAAACGGATTATAGCAATGCGTACATGACCTGTACTTGTAACTCTAAAAGATCCCTGTTTAAAAAAATATATAATTTTCATAATCAGAGTATTCTCAGTCTTATTATGTCCCCAAGAGCTTCTAATGTAATTTGTTGAAACAAGGCCACGGTGTCCGCAGGGACAAACTATCTGGGCCAGCAAACCGAAGACTTAAACTCTCTGAGATGTCTTTGAGTTATTGTCTGTGTGAGTTATTACATTAGTCTGATTTGTATCTGTGGTTATAACCTTATTATGTGGCATCTGACACATAGCTATACAGGGATTTCCAGAAAAAAATAATTTTAAAGACAAAAATAGTTATTGCAATCTGAGTTTGTCTGCTAAAGATCATTATTATTCAGAAATTACTTAATTAGCACTATCTAACACTTCTAGGTGTTAACTGTTAATAAGGGACACTCACAAAGAAAAGATTTATTGTGTTGACTTACCTTTTGTCTCCAATGCAAAAACACAAAAACAGCAAGCTACGTTGGCTCAAAAAAAATTCACAGTTTCTACACGAGAGCTACGCCATCCTCAGCAAACAATGAGGAGAGAAATGCTTAAGAAGATGACCCCTTGTCACCAGGCTCCTTCTGCAAGTGACTGAAGGGGAAAAAATGAAAAGCGCAGCCTAGTTTCTCATCAGTCATTTGTGATGAAAAAGGAAATTGGCATGTCCCTGCCCCGATGGTGCTGTGGCGACACCGAATCAGTGCAGTGAGATGGTTTTCATTTCTTGCATTCCCATGGTGGAAGCGTCCCAACAGAAGGCAACTTGAAGTCCTGACAAGTAGCTTGATATTGTGTTGCATCTGCCAGCTCACATTTCCAAAGACTATCTTTCTCACATGTCATTAAATAGTTCACAAGTCGTTCTCGGGGATACTCAGCCTGCTTCTGCCTTACAGCTTCCATCAGCTATCATTTTAGATTTTAATACTGGCGTGCTTGGCAAATATAGGCCCTCCCTCATTTGGTTGAGGGAGCCAGAGAGAGCCAGGAGTTTTTCATACCTCTGCCCACAGCTGAGAGGCTGTGTTGAGGTATTCAAAAGCTGCAACAGCAGCCCTGATAATCCACGCTGAGCCGAACGAGGGTGCGTATGAGAAACATGACAGGCACTCAAAGATGAGAGACTGAGCGATGATCCACGGGGCAGCCCCACCCTCTGGCATCATATTTCCTCCCACAAGCAACCTGACCTTGAGGCTCACCCACCGAAAACTCTCGAAGAGTGCATTTGTGCGGGATCAAAGGCGCACGGGAGGCCTCTGTGTTTACGCTCATTAAGCCCTGCGCTGTACACATTGCACTCTTCGTGCGACAACACTGGATACCGACACTAACGGTGTGCTCAGTGACCCATGCAGGGAAGTTCTCTTTTCTCACCTGGAGCCAAGGTCCTTATTCACATCTGTTACAACACATTTTCATGCTTATGAACACTTTAGCGGACAGTTTATCCAACTTGAGCTTGATCTGGGTCACTCTGCAGCATAAACCAACTTTAAAATGAAATGCTGTTGCAGCTCAGTGAAAGGGGAAACACTGGAACCTGAAAGACAGACGTTAGGACCCATAAGGTATCTTATCAGAGACAAAATAGCCAGTATGACCTTTACTAAGAACAGTTTAAATAATGAAATAATGGTTATCCTGTTTTCAACGTGGCAAAACAAAAGGTTAGACATGCCTTGGAAGTCCATGCCACTTTCGCTTGCACATAAGCAAATCCATTTACAGTTTTGTTAATGTCCTCTTTACACACACTGCCCCATGAATCATTACTAATTCAAGAATAAGAGAAAGAGGGGCAGGTGCATTATGAGCTATAGGCTGGTAGTGTCTGCACTGGATGGACAGAATCAATGCAGAGAAAAGCTGCTGCTCTTTCTCCAGCGGGTTACGCTTCCATTAGTCCTAATGGAGCCCGGAACCTGAGATAGCGACTCTAATCTATTTTAGAGGGTTTAATGCTAGAGAAATACACTGAACCAACAGTGAATGCTGAAGATTGTGCATCAGCAAACTGCTAAGATGCTGATAATGCAGTATGACAAATAAATGTAATAATCAGTCCATCTCCTTGTTGTATATTTTGTATATTTGTGCTCTAATGTACTAAAGCATCACATATCGAGTTAAGATGCTTTCAAAGAGAATAACATGAATTCTCTTTATTTGTCAACTGACAAAGAGAAAAGAAGAACCAGTTTTTCGTTTTACTTTGCAGGTAGTTTGCTGCAAACATCATGGAAAACCACTGATGCTTATAGTCAATTCTCGATCCTTTTTAGAGGATAACAGCGATCCCGGCCAATTCTTCTTTGGTAAATCTCTCAAGTTCCTCTAGATTTGGTGATCTTCTGTCATGGTCTTCAGTTTACCCCACAGATTTTCAACAGGATTCAAGTCAGGGCTTTGTGCAGGCCAGTCAGTAATGCTCATTTTGGTCTTTCGAAGGTAGTTCCTCACCAGGAGCGACGTATGTTTTGGGTTGTTGTTGTATAGGAAGACTAAGTGACTCAGATTTGTGGCATCTGAAACTGGCATATCCTCCATTTCCAGATGCACTGAAGCATTCCCACAGCATAATACTCCCACAACTGCTTTTCACTGTGGGGGTGGCCTTCTTTGTGTTGTATGCTTCTCCCGTCTTTCTAAAAATATAAGCAGCATCTCTGTGGCCAAAGAGCTCTAGTTTCTTCTCATCTGACCAAAGAACTTGCTTCCAGTATAGATAGTTGTTCTCCAGGTTCTTAGCAAACTTCAGTCTGGCTTGAAGGTGTCTCATGTGCAAAAGTTGAGTTTTTCTTGGTCTGTAGTCTTGAAATCCATTCCTGCACACAGCTCTGGTGATTGTCTTCTTTAAGACTACAATTTCCAACTTGGCTAAGTCATTCACATGTTTTTGAAGTTGTTCTGGGGTCTTTAGACACGTTTCTCACTAGTTTTCTTTCCAGAGTCACACTTGTTCAATACTGTGTGGCTCTCTTTGAATTCCTTGATTATGCTTCTAATTCCAGTTCTTGACACTTGATAACTTTACATATACAACTCCTAGTTTGTGAGCATCAACAATTCTTTTTCTCAAGTCTAAACTGATTTCTTTGGTTACTGTTACGATTACGTTTTCTTCAGTGACAGCTCAAACCCTCACTGAAGTTTTTATACTTTGTGTAAACTGGAAGACAACCCGTTTGAAACTCAGCACATCATTACACAACACTGGTTTGTGCTGTGGTGACAAAATGTTCAGCTATAATACTGACCCCAATTAATGCTTTTTAAAGAAAACTAGTATGTTTGCAAATGCTATGTTGAAAATTAATTTGCTTTATTTAAAAAAAAAAAAAAGAAAGAAAAACACTGGAGAAAATGTTGACAAAACTTTACATTTCATACGAGGGCTAATAATTCACCGCTCATCTGTACATATGTCTAAATCTATCTGCGCGCCATCTACAGTAACGAGTCCTTTATTGAATTGAGGTGTGCTTATAAGGTTGCACCAATGACCGATTCTTACATCAATTATCAAAATTTGTGTATGAAAGTTTGAAAGATTTCAAACTGCTGGTTTATGTTTTGAAAGAAATATGAGAAATAAAATCTTACTGAAACCATCTACTTTATTTATTTCCCATTTATTTAGGGAGACAATAATGTACCATGGACAAAACAGCAAGACTTCTTTTACAACACAAACCAACAATCTCATTCATTCACATTTTACACATAATATCAAGTATATATTCCACAGCATCACAATCACACTTTAGAGGTAAGACGTGGAAGAACTCCTCACATCCCCTGAATACACTGCCTCTGTCCCTTTATCCACATTCATGTTCCCATTTGATTAAATATCTGCATTGATCACTGTTACATCTGGGGGAAAGAGACATCAACTCTTTTTTCGCAGCTACTAGTGGAGTGCGAGTGCAGCACTTGATTGGGGCGAATTTATTTAAGTAATATTCTGAGACAGCCTAAGGGGATTTCAGTACTGTTTTTTTTTTATGAGTAAACTTGTCGAAAATCAGCAAAATGAAATACAATTTGTGTAGGTCATGGAATGTTTGGGCGTAAACATCAAGGAGAAAAAAAAAAGACTATGTGACTGTGGCAGACATTCAGAACATGGGCCAATCAGTCTTTACTATGTTGCACTGCACTGGGGTCTGGATATCTGAGAGACAAGCTGAGAGGTAGGAAACTCACTCCTCCAAGGTTCGGAAAGCATTCTGCATGTCCTCCAACAGTTGGGCGTAGTCTCCTTTGATCTTTGCTTCACCATCCTTGACAGGATCCTGAACGATACATGAAAGGCACAAAATCTTTTAAGGGGGTTGATGATCAATATGGCAAAGAAAAAACAAAACAAAACCAAACATCTCCTGCCACATGAGAAACAAATGTGTACCTTGAACTTCATGGAGCTGATCTTGTACAGGATCTCCCCCATGTTTTCCCTGATGATGGCCCAGGTGATTTTGTTGTCACTCTGAGCTGTGGACTCCACCGCATGTCGGGCCATGTCATAAAACGCTATCATGTTTGAGAGGATGCCAACAGTTTTGTAGAAGGGGCAAAACCTAAAAGAATATTTACACACATGTTGTTTAATACTTTTTCCTGTTTTCATGGGAATTACAGTAATATCATAAAATACAACATCCAAAATGCACAATTACAAGAGTCAGCATGTTCTTTTAAGACTTTCAATGTAATCTGTCTAAATGTAAGTGCTTTGTATTCACCTGTCATAGGGAGTATAACCATTCTGCTGCAGGTAGTCGTCCTTAATGAGCTTAGCAACTTCTAGAGTAATTTTATCAGTCTCAGCGAGTGAAGCCTGGGAACAAAACCAGATGAGTTCTTGTTATATTTTTCTAGTCATTGCCACATATATATTTTTTTTACATATAATGTATCCACTAACTTGGCTTAGAAAAAATATACAAGAGATTAAGCATTAGATTGCATTTGATACACTGGGCCTTTTGTACCAACACATGTTTCTTCAGTCTCATGTACAGACTTCACTCTCTTCAATCTCCCACCTTCATCTGGTAAAACTGATCAACAGATCTAAACCCATTTAGAGTCCATAGTAACAGAGCTCGTAGAACTTCCAAAGCATTCAAACTGAATAAAAATTGTAATGATTAACATGAATTCAGACCATTTACTGTTCATTGGTCATCAAAATGGACATAAAACACTACATGCATTAACGCTAATTTACACCTTTGAACACTACTTAAAAAACTGTCACAGATTAAACGCTATCCGTGAAGCTGGATTTTAAAAAATGAGTGTTTGCAGTAGAGCATTTGTGGCGCCATCATGTGGCAGTACAGAATATTACTTCACTAAGTCAATTTGTTGGTTGCTGCCAATAGACTTACATTAGTCTATTAGTTTTTGTGGAAATCATGGAAACTAAAATGAAAAGCAGGGTCACTTTTGCACCGCCCTGGCAGTATTCAAGAGAGGAGACATGCTCTGCCAGCTGATTATGTCACTCAGTCTGTATACACAACCCAACAATGGACAAACCAGTGCATTACCAAAAGGTGGATTCTCCCATTTGAGTGCATGTAGCTTAAAAAAAGAAAAGTGATCGCAGCAGCCAGGGGCAACAGAAAAGTGACGCCCTTAAACTGTTTTAGTTTTAGTCTCTGAGTTTTATCCAGTATGTGACTAGTTAGCAAACACAAAATAATCAACCTTGTGACGTCATGTTCTGTATCTCACAAGAAAACGCTATAATTACGTTAAAAACTTCAACTTTAAACACTTATTTTTTAAATTCAGCCACAGAGGCAGAGTTCAATCTGTGACAATGTCTTTTAGAGTAGGGCTCAATACTGTAACCTAACATGCTTGTGTTTGGACAGTAGGAAAGAGATGGTGTGTCCAGAGAGACTCTGACCATACAAACTCCACACATAAAGGAGCACAGACTGCACAGTGACACAGTGGTTAGCACTGTTGCTTCATGGTAATGAAATTCTGGGTTCGATCCATCGCGCTGCTGGGGACAGTTTTAGACCATTTAATATAAACTGACTCACTTTGCCAACAAGCTGCACAATCTCAGCCAGGTCCTCTTCTTCCTGTAGAATCTCTTTTGCTTTTGTGCGAAGAGGAACAAACTCCGGGAAATGTTTGTCATAATATTCATCCAGAGCTCGTGTGTACTTGCTGTAGCTGATGAGCCAGTTTACAGACGGGAAGTGTTTTCTCTGAGCCAGCTTCTTGTCCAGCCCCCAGAACACCTGCAAACAACAACAAAAACACAGGACAGTGTAAAAGAGAGACACTTTCACTTTAAGGTGAATTCGGTCAAATGTTTACATTAAGTTTCTACATTTTACTTACCTGAACGATTCCCAGTGTGGCTGAAGTGACAGGATCGGAGAAGTCTCCACCAGGAGGTGACACACTAAGGAGTTCACAGTATTAAAGGTAAAGTTTACTAATAAAATAATCACCTGCTGGATTCTATTTAAAGGTTTCACATGAAAAACTTTACATTTTCTAACTAATTTTCCCACCGAAGCAAACTCAATATAACGACGTGCAGCAGTCAATGACCATCTACAGAACGTGCACAAACAAACAAAAAGCACAAACTTGCTTATATAAATGTGAACTCACGCTCCTACGATGCTGACGCTGCCTTCTCTCTCTGGATTTCCCAGGCACTTCACACGTCCAGCACGCTCATAGAAGGAAGCCAGTCTGGCGCCCAGGTAAGCCGGATACCCGCTGTCTGCAGCCAGCAACACAAAGGTAAATGCTTCACATGAGTTTACCTACTGTGTGAGAGGGTCTTAACAAAATCTGAATGAACTGTACTATGAAGTGAGTTCAACATACCCAGGGTATCCTTCTGTTATCTGGACTCACTTACACTAGCACTGGTACTCAGGATAAGCAGTCAAACAAAGCTAATTATCATCTTGCTAAGTTAACCCAGTGTTTCCTCTGCACGTTCACAGGAAAAGGGTGGTGTCGGCAACCAATCACAATTTTCTTCTTACTATAACAATCGCAGTGTATGTATGTATATATGCACCCCCATCTCTTTCTTAATAGGTGGGCCAATCTGAAGGAAACACGAACACTGCCACACACAATGCGATTATTAACATCTATGTTTTTAAAACGATTCATTCATTGCAATTCTTCTCATTTTCATATATACCATTTTAATTTCGACATCCCGATATTATGCGATATTATGTTCTTACGCTTGCCTTTCTTTCAGCTGCAGCTCCAGTGTTGTTTAACATCTGAGAGTAAAGATTAAATAACAAACATGGGCTTAGACTACACACGAATTTGATAGAAGGTCTTCAAGTACAGTGTAGGCGTCCTGTTTTAGGATTGTATATTAAAACTTCTAGAACAATAAAATTACTGTACAATTGCAGCCCTACATAAAAGGGGAAAATTTTTTGTCTAAGAATATATATTTATTACCAACGCTCATCAGGTAAACTGGTAAACATTAGACACTATTGAAAGACTTTAAACCCTCCTATCTCCACACAGATGTCCAAATGATCCTTCAGGAATAGTGACACTATTTTCTGGAGAACTGAATGGTCAGTAGGAGGTGACTTTTGTAGGGGCAGGGATAGCTCAGTAGGTAAAGTGGTCGCCCCATGATCGGAAGGTCGGCGGTTCGAATCCACTTAACGGCTACCCTGAGGTACCCCTGAGCAAGGTACCGTCCCTACACACTGCTCCCCGGGCGCCTGCTTAGTGGGCTGCCCACTGCTTCACTGAGTGAATGGGTCAAATGCAGAGAAAAACAAGTAATTTCCCCATGGGGATCAATAAAGTATCCATTATTATTATTATTATTATTATTATTACCTGCTGATCTCTAATCTAGAACCAGAGCAGGTTAAATTCACAACATAAGTTACCTTGGCAGTATACCCTGGTAAGAAATAAACCACCTTCATAGTACAGAAACCCCAGAGCTACCCCTGAAGTTACCTAATGAAGTCCTGATTAATAGTACATCCTCACTAGTTAAATGAAAAAGAAAGTGCTTTAGAACATGAATCAAAATGGAATTAGTAAAATAAACCAAATATATTACAAAAAAAAGCCCTGAAATAAATGTTACTGAACTACAGTATGAGGTGACTTTTGTACCTGCTGATCTCTAATCTAGATCAGCAGGTACAAAACAAACATGTTTTGAGATTTTGATTGTGACCACTGAACTCACCAGCAGGCATTTCAGCCAGTCTTCCAGAGATTTCTCTCAGAGCTTCGGCCCATCGAGACGTTGAATCAGCCATCATGCTCACATTGTAGCCCATATCTCTGAAGTATTCAGACAGTGTGATCCCTGCACAGGCAAAAGTTTGACATTTGATGACACTTTCAAAATACTGTGCAGGAAGAGGAAAAAACAACAACAAAATACACACTAGCTCACTACTAGCTACTTTCATAAAGTTCTGAATAGGATTTTAGAGTGTTTTAAGTTTTTCAATTACTTTTCAATTACTTTTTTTTTTAAGTATGTAGTAAAAGTTAAGGTTAACAATGACTCAGTTCTCTATAATGTAGGCAGCTTATACCTGTGTAAATGGAAGCCTCTCTAGCAGCCACAGGCATGTTGGAGGTGTTAGCAACCAGCGCTGTTCTCTTCATGATGCTCTCAACTTTGCCGTCAACTTCCATAGTGAGCTAGTGGCAAGAGCAGTGTGAACAACAGCCTTAGCTTAAGCGAGTCAAAAGTGATGCTGTAGTGCGTTTGTTACAGTAGATAGAAAAAAACTTAAATAACAAATCGAAAGCTTCGTAATCTTCAAACCTCGGGGAAATCTCGCAGCACTTCAGACATTTCGTTTCCACGCTCTCCACAGCCGACATAGATGATGACATCACTGTTGGAGTACTTGGACAATGACTGCGAGATCACAGTCTTTCCACATCCAAAAGCTCCTGGTATAGCAGTAGTGCCACCCTGCACACAGCTGTAAAGCACAACAGCCACACGGTCTTACTATGTAATAAATAACTAAACAATCCACCAGTGAAAAACCCACTTTTCATAATATGTGATATGCAGTACTTGCAGTACCACCACCCACTGTAACGCTTATGGGCTGCCCTAAATTAACTCTAATGATAATCACTATAATCCTTTTTTTATGGTTAAGTAATGGTTAATCCACCAGTATGTGCACGATTTTTAAACAAAATTATATTTTTAATGCTGAAAATAATTTCAAATTTACTGATTTATAAAAAAAAGTTTGTTTTAAACATGTTTTTGAAAGATTTCAAAAATATTAGTGTTTTCTTGTTTTTATGACAGGCGGTTTAATAAATCTGTTAAGCGGCATATATTAAATAAAGATGTCATAATGCACAGCAAATGAATACTCACGGGAAAAGTGCATCCAGAACTCTCTGGCCGGTCAGCAGTGGATGATTAGCTGGTAGTTTTTCTGTGACGGGGCGGATTTGTCGTACTGGCCACACTTGCACCATGCTGAGTTTCTCTTTAATGCCTTCAAACTCAAGCTCCAGAACCACATCCTGAATGCAAGAAACCCCCCCAAATCAGTTTTGTTTTTATCCAAAATAAAAAGCACTTTGTTTCAAATGCAACACTCACTGAAATGTCGTAGTTTCCAGGTGGAGCCAGGTAGGTTATGGTGCCTCTGCTACGAGGTGGAAGCATTAGCTTGTGTTTGATTAAGGAGTTTTCAAATACCATACCATAGATATCTCCACCAGTTACGTGACTGCCGACCTGGCGAGGGGATCACATTTTTGGTCAGCACACTTAAGAAGAAAAGACTTTGAAGGACTCATCACTGCAACAATGCGCCTTCCTTACCCGAAGGTTCTGCCCGGGCGTAAATTCCCATTTGTTGTCTCTGTTGAGAGCACCAATGTTTACTCCTCTTGGGATGTAAATACTGTTAGTGAGGTCATTGATGTCTTTTAGTGGGCGCTGGATACCGTCAAAGATGGAGCCCATGATACCCGGTCCCAGCTCTACTGACAGGGGCTTTCCAGTTCGCAGGACAGGGTCCCCGACAGACACGCCAGCTGTATGATCAAGTTAGGGTCACCAAACAAACCACGAAATGTCTGAAACGTGATATCTGCCAAGCAGCTTTTCTTAATGCAATTCAGTCTGATTTGTTTTTTTGTTTTTTTACTTTTGATGTTTGACAAAAGATGAACGAAACACGGCAGCAGAAAGGATACATGTCTCCTCGTAGACCTGGATAGTTGCCATGTCCCCTTCTAAACGGATGATTTCTCCCACCAGCTCACTGTGACCGACTCGAACCAGCTCATACATGGCTGCTCCTGCCATGGCGGTAGCTGTCACCACTGATGGCAATAGCAAGAAAGAAAATTACAGATACTGAAACGATTAAGAAACAATGAAAAGTTTTACTTGTTTATATTTTCAACTGGGACAATTTCAAAGAGATTATTAAGACAAAAATGACAAATGTTATAGCTTGAACATATGTGACAGACCAAAGATATCCTTAAGCAGAAGTCATGCAGTTCAGGATAACTATATAATCTACAGCTATGCTAGAGAGGCATTCTTTAGTGAGATTAGACGGGTAATAACAGGAAATGTCATGATTTTGTCATCATGTGATCAACTTCCTTAATTTGTCAGCTACTTAGCTAAACATTGCAACCATACTACTTTTAACTACATTCAACCTGATAGATTCTAGCCATTTAAAAGGCAAGAAGACCAGACCTGGTCCAGAAACACCGTGTACATATCCAAACTGGCTTTCTCGGTCCTCATCCTGGATCTTGGGAAGTTTTGAGGTATCCATCTTGATAGTTTATATCTTACTAAATTCCTTGAGGGGCACACAGAGGACAAAATATGCTTTCAAGTCATTTTATAACACTCACACACAAGTTAAGACATCGTGCAATACTTAATCATTAGCCAGGGTAGAGTTATTGTATTACTATTATTTTTCCAGACTTACTTTAGATGCTAGTGTGACAGGGAGAATTATGCGAGCACCGTGACTTGGTGGTTTCTCTCATGAATGAATGACCACATCTAACAGTGTTAGGTCGTGAGCTAACTCTGCTAAAGCTTCATTTTCCTTCCATCAGATACTAAAGATGAGGTAAAATGAGTCAGCGCTGCCATTCCTGGCCAGATGGTAGCTTGTTTGTTCCTCCATACGGAAGGCTGAGAGTAAAGCTGATTTGAGCGTGTGCACGTAGAAGTCAGGTGACTAGTTAGCACACACTAGCTATCTTCATCATCATCGTTCACAGTTTAAGCTAAACAAAGAATTTTACACTCGAAATTTGCCCCATAACTGAAAGGCAAGCTGGTGGGAATGTAAAACCCTACAAAGCCTGTATAAATACTATACCTTATTACAATGGTCAGCTGTCCAGATTTGTGTCTACTGTAGAAGACTGAGGAGGAGCTTCGCTGTGCTAATCACCTGCCAACCAGTACACTGTCACGGGACGAAAACATCTCCATTGCGGCTCAACTCGCTTCCTGTCTTGCAACGCTGGCAGTTATTACAGAGCCAACATGGCGTCTAATAGTTAACAGTTTCTCAAGTTCCGTTGAGCTACACTTTGGCATCGGGTGACCTCTGCTGGGTGTGAATGAATTTACAGGCCTCGTTGTTTCATTGTTTTCTTTATTTTATTAAATACTTATATTCCATAATTAATTTAGCATTTTTAATATTATATTATATTTTTATTGACACTATGATATAGCCTATAAAATTAAAGCTGAAAATTGGTTGCAGAATTAAAAACGGTTTTGGTTTCTGTAACTTAAGTGGCTGTAAAGTTGATTTGGTTGTAGTTTTGAGAGCACAAACTTTTAAATCACCTCATTGTCCTTCCAGGTACTGTAACTTGAAAATTTTTCACAGTAAATTTTTTTTCATTCCTTATTTAAATATCCCCAAATTATTGTTCAAAAACTGGTTAAATGAAAAAAATTTTTTTTGAGTGTGAGGCAGTGTTACCAGTTTTGGTGCGTTCATATATGAAGTCCTTTAATGATTTGCACATTTGCACATTGACTGTTTTGATTATCATTTTTTATGTAATTAAATTTACATATCACTTTAGTTCTCAGTTGATCAGTGAATTTAGCCATCTCGTGTCTCTTTGTGATCATTTACTTAATTTTGATTTTGTTGTGTATTATATTACTCCTTTTTGTCTGACAGAGGTAATTTTCCATCATTTTGTAGTCATTGTGTGACCATATTTTTGTGTCTCTGCTCAAATTCTATGATATTCTGTCTGATTTTGCCTGTTTTTAATCTCTTTGTAGCCACTCTATGCCTCTTTTTTGGCTACTTTGTATGTCTGCAGGGTTGTTTAGGTCATTTTTGCCTTTACGGTCATTCAAAGTCATTATGTGTATTCATCATATGTCTTTGCAACATATTTTTGACCCACTGGCCCATCCCCATTAAGGTTGTGCAAAAATCTATAAATAATTTTCAAGTGGGTTTTGACCTCTAGTATCTAGTGGAGTTTAAGTTAAAAAGAAAGAAGTAAAAAAGAAAAAAGACAAGGACTTAATGATAGCATGATTTTATTGCTAATTTGGAAAGTTTATTGATATATCAGTATTTGTAAAGACGCATCACAACTAATAGAATTAATGTCAGACATGATACCTTCATACACACAATCAGAACTGAGAAATTGTTACAACTTGAGGTAGCTATTACAAAACTAATGGAATTAAGTGTGAGATTAGGAAGATTAAATTAAAACAAAAACCCTTGAATCTTTCAATATTATGGTATGATTCAGTGCTTGTTTATATCACAGCACATATTTTAACTTGTCATAGTAGGGAAAGCACAGGCTTGCTCTACTTGTGTGTTTGAGTGTTTGAGCCGGCTAGTTAGGTAGTGTGCCAATGAGCCAGCGTACCTAATACAAAGACCTTGAAACTAAAGAAGCTATGTGGAAGTCAGCCAATGGTAACATGTATTATTTATACCTATGCTTTTCTTACACTGAAATGCTCTCCGCTGGGATGCTGCTGGACAAAGATAGGAGGTCATCACGTAAGGACATTTTGCTAGAACAAGCAGTATACAAAGACAATCTTAAGAAACTAATGGGTCACATTTCCATGTGATAGAACTGTGTGATTTATCACACACTGACTCAGTTTTGAAATGAGGATATTAACCTGTTACAAAACAAACTGGTGCAAACTGTGTAGATGTGCTAGATTAGTGGTTCAGTTGCTCATGAAATATTTATTATGAAAGTAGAAATAAAAACTACAAGGTAGAGGTATTTTGGCAGTAGTGGCTTGGTACAAAGACTCCACTAGATGGAGCTAGATGGAGTGTTTCACAGTTTTCTTTCATCTGTGCTGAAGATCCAGTGGAGAAAAGACCAATTCAGTGTTTTGTCAGTCCGACCACTCATTCTCATCAAGCTCAGAGTCCTCCTCAGAGTCGCTGTACTCAACTGCAATGCGTCGGGAAAGGATGGTGGCTACGTCGTTCCCCACCGGCTCCCGCTTGCTCTGCTGCTCCTGCTGCTCTTGGACTTTCTTCAACTGGATGCCTAATGAGGGCACACACATGTAGAGAGAGGACAGAATATTATATGTCTGTATTGCACAGAGTGTTAGCTGCTCACATGTGTGCTCATCTGACCAGCTGGAAGCCATGCCAACTGCGTCTAAGCACGCTGACTCACCCATGCGGATGGCAGACAGCAGGTCACTTCTTGCGTCTCTCACAGGTTTGGTCTCACGTCTGCAGCCTTCACTGTGTCCCGCTAGGTGTGAGGGTGCAGATGGCGGAGGGAGAGGAGGAGGTGGGGGACCCGGGGGTTGAGGGACCGTGTGATTCCCTGGAGGAGGTATTGGTGGGAGTGGGCAGCCCGGGCCCGCGTGCCCAACGCCATTATGTGGCGCTGGAGGATGTGCACCCAGTGGAAAACCAAAGGCTGTCTGGGCTGATGGGATTGGAGGGCCGGGGGCAGGAGGTGGTGGGATAGACCTGTGTGACAGTAAAAGAAAGAGGATTAAGTTGCAGATGCCCAAAAAGAGTATATTATATTTCAATTTCTCTCACATACTTGTAATCTGCAGGGAGACGAATTGAACCGTTCATTCGGTCTGCAGCACGAGGCTCTGCTGCGGCATAGGTTACTCTCTTGTAGTTGACATCAATGCTTTGGTATTCATGCTCCACAGGTGGTGAGGGATGCGTGTTCCCAGGAATGTAATCGTGAGACTTGGCAGAGTTACAAGCAGCATGGGCAGGCACTGGAGGGATGGGGTAATCTAAGAGGTCAGGCCTGGATAAACAGTAAAAGAGAGTTTGTCATGCAGATGCAGATCCAGATGGTAGATTTGTTGTTACAATATCAAAGCCGACGCTTTACACAACAAAGATATTACAATTTGGGTCACAAGGTCCTATTTGTGAAAACGGATCTACCCCTCCTTTTGGGCACACACACACACACACACACACACACACACACACACACACACACACACACACACACACACACACACACACACACACACACACACACACACACACACACAAGTCCCCCCATCTGCTAAGTTTTATTTTAAAAGTAACATAAATCTACAATAATTTTACAAATTTCTCCATAAAAATACAACTAGGATAAATAAGATCTACATCATTAGTCCCAAAGATGGGAAATTCTTTAATTCCCTCTGTAGCGTTGTATTATACAGAAAAATACATTGAAAACCTATCCAAAACACAATCTTGGTAGCTTCTCTAACCTCCCATCTGGCGAAAGGGAGCCCTCAGATGATGCTCCTCGCCTGAGACTCTGTGGATGTCTGTGATCTGGACGGAGCTCTTTATCAAACGCCATCATGTTCCACTCCTGCCTGCGGTTTCGTGCCTTTCTGACCTTCTTCACCTCACGCTGAATGGTGCTGCTGTCCACACATCGCTTCTGTTCCTGCAGAAACAACAGGAATACAGAGTTTGAGTAAGCAGTCAGTAAGTAAATACGTACATGCGTAAACATGATGGGTAAAATGCACTCTGACCCTATGCCTCCGCCTTTCTTTCCTCTTCTCCTCTGTGTCCTGAAGCATTTTCTCTTTCCACAGGTCAAAAAAGTATGATGGGTCAGAGTAGTATTTCATTGCATCAGTAGAATCCTCTCTGTATTTAAAAACCAATTTCCAACATTAACTGAAGACAGATATCTAACTTTAGAACAGTAAAAAAAGAAAGAAAAACAGTGCAGCACCTGTAAGCAGTGAGGTTGCTGAGAGGAGGAGGTCTGTCACTGCTGTTGTACATGTCGGCTACAGCACTAGGAAGGCTGCCCTTGGATAAAACCTGCTGGTCCTGGACACTCGAGCTTCTGAAGCCCTTCCTCATGTTTATGTCTTGAAGGGAAACTTTAAAAAAGCAAAATTAAGGAGGAAAGTTTGATATAAAGCGTGTAGGAATAACCATAGCAACAAACAGAAGAAGATTCACTGATACCCAATGAACTAACCCTCCTCCACACTGGAGTCTAGTTGGGTGACTTTGATGGCCAAGCGGTCAATTCGATCCTGAAGAGAGTTTGCGCGCACGTAAAAGGTGTTGGCTTCATTAAAAAGCTCCCCGAAAACATTTTCTGCATGCTTACCTGCAACCAGAGCAAGAAAGCGGGAGAGAATAGAGGAAAAGCAATAAATGGAAAGGTGTGTCAAATCTCAATAACATTTAAAAGATAATGGCACCTTAAAGGCAGAGTGTTGATATCAACTATCTAAATTAAACTGCTCAAAATGTTTGTTTCCATTACTCAGTCAGGGGCACATTTCAAACAGCTCTAGTCTGCTTAATGTAAAAGCTATAATTAGACTGCCTGTGTTTGTGTCTCCGCCCAGTTACTTTCCATCTTATCGTGCTGTTGTACAAATCTGTACGCTAAGCTCTAAGCTTCGGTAAGTTTACTAATCGCACACACACACACACACACACACGGATGTACAAACTATCAAAGGATATGTTGTAGGATTTCTTCTTGTCTCCTCTCACTTATTTGTAACCACAAAAGCACACAGGCTTTCTAATCTTTATACAGACATTGCAACAACATGTTTAACATTAACCACTGTACTTCTGCACAAACCTGTGTACAGAGTGAAATGCATTTTAGCAACGACTGCAACAAATCACACACTGACAAATCTGATACCCTTAAAATATGTTCTTTGTTTGTTTCTCCCCTCATTCAAAGCCAGCAATTAAGTGACACTCTTATCTGATAATCCCTTTTAAAGGATTAAGAAAACAAAAGCACTCCCATGACATAGAGGGTATATGTCAATATGTCAAATTATTATCCCCAGAAAACTCAATGCGTATTGTGTTGTGTTACAGGACTGATATACACTATGTAGCCAACGGATTAGGTCACACCTCTTAATCTTTGAATTTAGGTATTTTCAGTCCCACTGCCACCGATGTATAAATTCAAGCACTAAGCAGTCTCCCTTTACAAACATCTTCAAAAGTGTCAATCCTCCTAAAGAATTTGAGTGTGGTGCTGCAACAGGATGTTACTGTTACAAAAAGTCAGTTTTTTTGAAATGCCTTCCTTCCTAAATGTTCCACGATCATTTGTAAGTGGCATGTAAAGTTACAGAGCAGGGAGAAAGTGCAGAGCTCCAAAGCTCCTCTAGCATTAACATCAGCACAAAAACTGCACTGGGAGCTTCATGGCCTGAGTTTCAATGGCTGAGCAGTTCCTCTAGAAGTAAGGTGTAGGAGGCCAAGTACTTTGGTCCATATTATGTATTAGTTGTGACAAATCGATCTGTTAAATGCATAATAAATCAAGCTAAAAATCACTGTGTGCAAATTAGTTTCCCACCCCATCACTTCTAACGATCTTTCACAACTTGAAGTAATTATGCCCTGAATATTTAGATAGTTTAGGTTTTTTACTGTATAATTTTCCTTATGATTTAAATTTCGATTTGCTTAATAGTGGCAACACCTTGATTGCATGTAATGAGCACAGGTTAAAGACGCATTGATACTTTATTCTGAATCTGATCAACTGTAAGCTTACTCAGACTGCTGAGCTGTCGAATTATAGCGGACAGCGTGTTGTTGGTTACACATTCCAGCTCGTTGCCAATTCCATCGGGCACGGCACTGTGGCACAGGTGCCGAGGCTCAATGTTCCTCTTCACCAGAGGCATGACCCCTTCTCACATCTCCCCAGCTGCTTGGAGTCAGAGGACAGAGCTGACAGCTCACTGCTTACTGCAACCTGTGGACTAGAACAATCAACATATTAATGCATAAAGTCGACGCAGTCACTAGTGTTCTCAAATTAAGTTAATAATTTCACTTTAAATGTGTCTTTATATTTAAAAAGCAACCCTGTAATGCATAATGCACAATGCATTAGTATGCTTGTTAGCTTTCCATGCTTTTACAATTTAAAAAGTGTGTGGGGAACGTGTAATAGAGAGACAAATCAAAAATGACACCTTTGAGGGGTTTTTTTTCCAATATTTGCTGCTTTGTACATTGGGCCACTTGCTGTTGAATGTCCCAGTTTATCACTACCTGTCAAAGTGGTACGCCTATTGTATGTAATTGTCCATTTTTGCAAAGAGGTTAACGTACTCGCTGCAACATCTGTTTTATTCAGGAACCTTATTGTGACAAAAGGGGAGCTAACACAGGCACTGTGCGACTGTTTTTTAAGCGAATTTGCATTCCTGTTTACATATCTATATCAGATGAAAACAAGGGATGGCCATGCCAGCACATTGTTAATATAGGTAACAACAAGAACATAAACTACCATATGTAATTTTAACAGCTGTTTTTGCAGCTCTGAAGCTCAAAGAAAATGTTAAATTATGGAGTGGATGCTCATTTAATGCTTGACTGACACTGAGGGAATGATTTTGGTGTAGCATCAGAGGTCCATTCTTCAATTCCCAAAAAACTACATGCTTATATTGTTGGTTAGAGCAAATGGGCTGTCTGTTAGTTTCTTATTATCATGCATATTATCAATTAATTTGAGCTCAGCCTCATGTATTTATTTATGATCAATTAATAACCAATAGCTGAATGGACAAAGGACAAAAGGACTGTTTTGTAGCATGTTCATGTTAAAACTTTGTGACCTTGGAAAATACAACTTTTATTTGTCCTCCTTAGACTGCTTTAGCTTTAGCTGGACCAGGCTTCCTATTTAGACAGTTAACATTTAATAAAAGTTCACTGAAACAACAAACTAATTACTTAAAATACAAAACTGTTCAATTCTATGATAACATTGTATTTTAAAAAATGTTTTCAATCACAGAATCTGGGGGGGTGGGAGTATGACGTTTCAGTTTTTAAAATTATTTTATTAATTACTTGTACAGGAAAAAAAAAAGGTTTTTCTTATACTAATACAGAAAACACAACCTGTAACAACAGACCTACATTCGCAGCAGCTGAAAACTTGGTCATGATTGTCCTACCATAGAATAGCTTTAGCGTTGGCTTGCCGGTTGGCTCGTTTTGTTCACGTCAGCACGCAGGGAAGAAGCTGTCAAAGTCGAGTCCAAGCTGTTTCCTCCAAATTAAACAGACTATTTGCTGGCCTGCTGCAGTCTGTAGTGTACTTTACGTTGACAGTCATCTCTGCAGGGCGGAGTTCACTCTGAAAACAAATCTCCAGTCCAAATCACAGCTTGAGCCATGAGGGGATTTAGTCAGCAGATTACTCCTGTCATCCAATCACAGTCGCCATGGCATCCAGTATTTTATTTCAGGATGTATTAGTCCTATTTTTAAGGGCCACAAGTCAACCTTCTATGAATCGGATATTCGTGTGCCAACCTCAAGTTTTTGACATCAAATCAAGACCGAATGAAAAGTTTAACTTTAGTGTGACACAGACGCTGCTTATCACTTTTTGATAAGCAGTAAAAATTTTATTGACCGTTTTAACAAAGTGATTAATTAGCAGAAAAAATTAATATATACAGTGGTTAAAATCTGCATAGTATTCTCAATTCTAAGGGTTAATTTTGTGCATTCTTTAACTTTTGCTCCTTATGTTTTTGTGTGTATGGGTGTCTGTTGTGTGTGTGTTATCACTTCACTTCAGATCAACTACTTGGCGTAAACAGGAGTGTGTCGGTCCCCTTTAGGCTATTAACATCACAGTAGGAATGACCTGGATTAAGAGTGAAATGAGACACTCAGAATTTTATTTGAAAGCTACACACACACACACACACACACACACACACACACACACACACACACACACACACACACACACACACACACACACACACACACACACACACACACAGAGATATACTGTTTTTTTTCTCACAGATGGCATAATCTGGCCTGTGGGAGGGAGTACTGTAACCCACATATCAGGGCTTAAACCTTTTTAAGTAGCACACTGTGAAATTATGATTCAGTTATTACAGGAGCATACCCTATTCTGAGACATTGTCTAATCCAGCTGTCTCAATGCAGTTTGTACAAGTGATAGTTTAAAGTTAACTCCTTATTTTTCCTTTCTTTTTTTGTCCAGATTGAGCAAATTTTTTAAAATATAGAGGAAGAATTGAGATGCGCATAAATACACTTTAAAGGTGGTTCTTTGTCATCTAGCGATGTCTTTTCCAGTTGCTGTGGAATAACTGCCTCTCTGGGGCAATGAATTGCTTGCTTGCTGCAGTCCTCTGGAATCATGACCTAAAATCAAACCCTTTGTCACTCATCATTCCCTGGTAACTATCAGACCAGAGCTCTGTCATCTGACCTGAAGCGCTTGCTGTCTAATACATGTGCACGGGGTAGCTCGTTATTGAATCTGTAATTTTTCATGTATATTTTTTGTTAAAGTGTTTCATGATTTGCAGAAAACGTCACCAAGACACATAGAGTTTCATGTTCTTTTTGTCTCTAGAGGGCACTGAAGCATTACTTTTTTCCAGCCTCCTGTAGAGTCTTTTACGGAAGAGTAGTCTGAGGGTAGCATTGCCACTCTTTACATGATAAATATTTCCTTTTAAAATAAAAGGTGCTGACAGCTGGTTCCTCAATATGAGTATCCAGGCTCGTTCACTGTGACATATCCCAACACTTGCCCTGAATGCTTTTTTTATTTGAGTTTTGGGGCTAATAGAAGTTTGGGGGTTGCAGCTCTCCTTGGTGTTGGTCTAATTCTTTCTGGGTCTGCACTACAAAATAACGATTCTCATGTATTGCCTCATTGTCTCATGCTGTAAACATTCTGATTACATTAATATAATGGTATACTTTTTTTTTTTTGCTGTATTTATTAGTCATAGCCACTCAAATGCACAGTAATATATGATTTTGAGCCACCCATCTCTTTCTTTTTTGGTTTTGATTCCAAGGAGTCAGACTTTTTTTAATTAAAAAAAGAAGCTCTTTAGCAATAGTTCCCCAGGTTTTCTGAAGGTCTTTCAAAGTTTTCTTCTTCTCTTTTTTTTGACACCAGTTGCATTTTTTTTTACAGTCTTTGTATCTGACTAATTAAAGGGGATTTTGGTTTGTTTATTTCTTTCTCTCTTTATTTGTTATGCCACTTACCAGTGATCTATGAATCATTCAAGCATAACATGACACCCAGCTCAAGGGATGAACCAGACAACTTAACATTTTTATCTTTCTATCTTTCAGGCAATATTCAAAAACACAAGTGGTCATACCAAATATTGTCGTCCAAGCTTGTTAGACTCATACAAACTCAGTTTGAAAACCATTTATGTTACCCCATGTTTCAGTTGCTGTGGCTCAAGACTTTTGCACGTTACTGTAAATAATCTGAAGAATACATAAAATATGAGAAACTGTTATGAGCGTTTATTTATTTTTTAATCATCTTTTGCACATGGAACTAACATTTGCATCTAAACATCAGAAAATGTAAAACATTTCTTGCAGTTTTTTTACACAGTTCCTCTAAACACTGTCCACTTCCTCAGTCTTAAACAATAGTCGCAAAGAAGAAGAAAAACAAGGCAACAGTAACCAGGACAGTCGTCTGTTACTTTTAATCTTAAACATCAAAGTTTGAAGCTCCAGTGTTCCTATCCATGGGATAAAGAGAAAGAGTATGTTCAGAGGGTGCAGTCATTGAGTTTTTATGTATTTGGTAATTTATTTTATTTCTGAATTCACCATGTTTTAAATTAAAGCATGCATAAAAAGTGTTATCAACAAGTTAGCATAAAGGCTAACTTCTACTACGGTGTCAATAAGCTAGCAGTTCTACTTACACAGAGGGTTAAGTAAGCTAAGCTAACGCTAGTTCCAGTTTAAGATTTTGGTGGAATTACAAAATGATAAGAATGACAACATCACGTTTCAGTAGGGCAGTCAGTGTTTTTCTTTTGTTATGAATTAGTGTGTTGTTATATGGTTGCTGTTTGTAGTCTGAAGAAACTGCGGCTAAACCTGACTTTAAACGTCTGTTTGTAAGAACAACAGCGAATCTAGCATCAAGCTAAGAGACGTCTTCGCCACTACAGCCAGGTAAGCACCCAAATCATATGTAAAAATTAATTGCTAGTTTTTCACAAAGTTTTGGTGATATTTGTAGTGTCATTTCATCGGATGAAATATGTACTTATTTAGAAATCTGGACCTTATTGGTTAAAAAAAGTATTGTGAAATTGTAAAATGTAAATATAGCACTTAACTCCAATGTTGTGAAAAAATATTTGCCCACTCTTTAATTTCTTTTCCTGTGTCATATGTGTCACACTTTAATGTTTCAGAACATCAAATAAATTTGAATACTGGGCAAAGATAATCCACATAAATATAAAATTCAGTTTTTACATGATGAATTAATTTATTTTGAAAAAAATACTATCTAAATCTGTGTTAAAAAATAATTGCCGCCCAAACCTAATAACTGATTGTACCAGCTTTGGCAGCAAGAACTGCAGTCACATGTTAGGAATAACTGTCAACGAGTCTTTGAAATCACTGTGTATGAATCCATGGTCCATGCTTCTTCCCCAGACCATCACACTTAACCAGCACCATGTTTGGCTGTTGGTATGATGTTTTTGTTTTTATCCCAGGTGTAACAAGAATTAGACCTTCCAAAACCTTTTAATTTGTCTCATCAGTCAACAGAATATTTTCACAAAATTCTTGGGGAATGCTTTTTGGTAAATTTGAGACGAGCCTTTGAGTCCCTTTTGATCAGCAGCATTTCTTTAACGATGTGAAACATGCAAGTGTGAAAAATACACACACACATACACAAAAACTGTTTCAAAGCACTGTATTGAAAACTATTTTTAGGGTTTGTTTTGACTGTCTTCAGTGCAGGACAGACAAAGCATGTCCACAAATGAGGTGATAGGTCTGCTGTTGAAAGAGCAGGAGGAAAGGGAGAAGAGGAAAAACACATCTCTCCCTACTCAAGACCTCACAGGCATGACAACGTCTGAGGTTAATCAAGGTGGGTGAAGAAAGAGCAGAATGCAGTGTTTTAAAGGTTACATTTGGTTTGAAGGATTGCTCTCTAGTGTTGACATGACTTATTCTCTTTGCTTAGACATTTCTAAGAGAGACAGCAGTGAGAACTGGATCCTCATGTCAGAGAAGAATGCGCAGCTAAAGGTAATGTAATTAAAGGGTCTAAGGCATAGTTTTTGCAAAATCAGCAGTTGCATTAAACAAAAGAAAAGAAAACTTTAGAGGTCCATCATAAGCCCATCAAAATTAGATAGAGATACAGACACTATTATTTTCTCTTACATTAGTTCTTATAATTGTACAACTATGGTTGCATATTTCAAAAATCATTGAAACTAATTTCTGTTTGAGGGGTGGCTCAAAACTTTTGCACATTGTTCTACTTCTATTAAAATGTTTAGCTTGTTTTTCTAGACCCAAGAAGAATCCCTCAATTGTAAGGACTAATCCTGAGGTCGAGATTATTTCAAAATTCATGTGAGCAAAAGTACAAATATCCTGCTCTTAAATGAAGCTATAGAGATTTTAATCTGACAAACTTTTAATTTGAATGAAAAGATGTTTGGGATTAGCCTTACTTAGGATTTCGCTACAGCCTGGAGAGACTGGAAGCGGGGGAAATAAAATCAAATTTTGTTTGTTAAAAAAGAAGGACGTATTGGCTCTTAAGCGTTATCTCTTCCTTGATTTATATTTCCTAAAATCTGGAACTATTTTTTCAATTGTATGCACATAAAGTCTAGCATATTTCATTATTTCTTTAATAAATGCGTTTTCTGTTAGAAAACAGTCATCAAAGCTTTTCTGTCTTTTAATTATGACAAATTTACAGTATGTTAATCTTATGTTGTTAAATAATCCAGTTTGATGATAAGGTGATCAGTTCAAAGATTAAGACGACCGCAAAGGCCATGACTGCACAGAAGTATGTAGTACAAAGACTTGAAGATTTCAAGGCATTTGAAGATTGCTTTTTGAAAGAATTCCTCACCTCTGTCGAGAAGAAAGTTATGGATGCCCAAAATCTGTAAGCATCAGAAAATTCCCCATATCAAAATGGGATATTTTGATATAAATATTGTTTTGAATAGGGGATGGGTTGATTTAAATATAATTTTCTGTTGTAATAACTGTAAAACTGCTTTTTTAGCAGGTTGAAAAACTCACGTAGCTCCATACAGGAAATGAATGATAAGATTGAGAAGGTCACCGATGAAACAGCAATATTAAAAAGGTATGGCTAACAATAGGAATATCATGCATGTCACTTAAATGCGGTACGCATCGGTTTAATGCATAGATCTGTAAAAGAAAGTGACAAATTTGGAATAAGTAGCATGCTAAAGCTTTCTTCTTTATAGTGAAGTTGCCAAGATTGAGAAGGTTCTGAATGAATATAAGAGGTACAGGAGAGTTCTGTTCAAGCTTTCTCCTCCCGAGTGGCAGGAAGCCCAGAAAGCAGCGACTTTAACAACCAAAGGCTTGCCAGACAGACCAGATGGTAGGAAAACAACATTAAATGGATACGGGTCAGACTGGTGTGGGTTTCTTAAATAGGAGACCAGCCTTTTATTAAAAAATAAACCGTGTCTGAGTTACTATTGAATGCATTATAACTGCTGGCATAGAAGCTCACATACATCTGATCTGTAAGTATGAACTTTAACACAGGCTTGGAGAAAGATCTGGATTCCACTCCAGATAGAGTGCTGCCTCCCACCAGTGAGTCTACACTGTTCTCAAACCACAGTGATGCCGTGTAAGAAAGCACACACACACTATCACCAGTTGGTTCTTTTCTATCAATTCTCAGGTCATTTAATTTGATTAGTTAGTTTGATTAGTTTTAGTTTTGTTGGATAATTTAATCTGTGATGTTATCAGAGCAACAGGGAGCAATGCAACAACAGCAAAGAAGGTGGTAGGAGTTCCAGCAGAATAAAACTTTTTAAAACTATGATCTTAAAATCTATTTCATTTCAGGGTGAAGAATTCCCAGCTGAATGGAAACAACACAATCTATGAGGTCAGAGTTAGTGAGTCTAAAACCAAAGATCATTAAAGCAACAGCCATTTTCATCAGGAGGCTTTATTTACAGTGCTCACTTACCTTTCCCTGCAGGACAAGCTGGAACTATATAACTTCGATCCCCTGGAGGTAATCGTCCTGCTGTCAGAGCTGACTGACCAGAACCTGTCTCTGATTCACAACATCACCAGGATGGATAAGAAAATGGAGCACACTTTCGAGGTCACCATAAAGAAAATGTGAGAATCGCGGTTTTTCTAACAGTTCTTTCAAAGCCAGGTGTACACAGCATGAATTTTGGCTTTTGTGAAGAAGTCCTCACAGTATCTTGCAGATCTCTCGTGACAGCGGTTGGTTGCTTTTTGAACTTACAATTTATGTGACTGCTGCTATGTCTGCTAACCAAGCAAAAGGAAAGCACCAAGGATAGATAGATAGATAGATAGATAGATAGATAGATAGATAGATAGATAGATAGATAGATAGATAGATAGATAGACTCTTCTTTGTGTCAAGGAAAGAGGAAGAAGAGCAGCTAAACATGCATGTAGAAGATATGAAGGAGAGAGTTGACATCAAAAAGAAGAGAGTGGCCATGCTTAAAAAGAGTGTTCGTCTCCATGAATCAATAAAGACAGAGGACCAGGTAATGATGCAGAGTGTACGTTATGCTCGACTTTTTTAATATATCATCCTATTTGAAATCAAAGCAGCCTTGGGGAACCTTTTTTTCTCTCATCTTCTACAACTGTCTTACATACAGGATATTATGTTGAATGATTTGGCGATTAAGGTGGCAAAGGTGTATTCCTCATGCGTCGATGAACGGCCGACCCAACTCACCACTTTGGAGATGCTGACTGGTTTTGAGCACCATATATCTCTGCTGTTCCAGCAAGTTGAGAGCATCCCAGAGGACGTGCTGAAAACACTGAGGAACATCAAGGACAGCGAGAAGAGGAGCAGGTTTGTCTCACTGAACGCAGATGTTTAGTAAACAGGGCTAACTTGTGAATAGTAAATTTTATCCACCTCCTTAATCTCCAGTTTTTATTTAACAATCCAGAAAGATAAAAATGGGTTTTGTTTCTGTTTATATTTTAATTCCTGTCTTTGGTGCATTGACAAAAATCCAGTATACTGTATAACTACCTCTCTTATTACATGTTGTTACACACTCCAGACAGCGAGAGGAAAAACTTAAACTGGAGATGGAGCAACACAGAGAAAGGATGAAGGAGTGCATTCAGAGATCGCTGGATGAAGCCAAGAAAACAGTGAGTCATTTAACATAGATTCATACAACATTAAATACATTCTGTACTTGCATTAAGTCAGTGTGCCACATATATAAGTGGTTGTTGTGTGATGTTAGGGGGAACATCTGTAAAAATGCAGCTCAACACAAACACACAGAATGCTCTTCTTACAATTGAGAAATGTTACCTCTAGCTTTGAGAAATAAAGACACTTAGCCTCTCAATGCTCTACCAACAAATCAATTTTAGTTAGCTTAGAAAAAAAATCTCATAGCAAGTTATATCCTACTGATGGTTAAGGCTCCACCTTTAAAATCTTATAGTATGGACGAAAGCTCATGCCCAGATGTTTCCCGGTCAAGAAGAAGATTGAAGTTGTTGATGAGGTCATCACCTTGATGGAGGACTTCCGTTCCCACCTCTTCGCCGAGGACTCAGATTAAAAATAAGTACAAATGCTCTACTTGTTACACCTGTCTGAGTCCATGTTTTCACAGGGATTGTGTGATAATCACAACTTCAGGTCTAAAAAACTGGGGAGGATGTGTAAAATGTAAATAAAAACAGAATGGAATGATTTGCAAGTCTCACAGACCAACATTTTATTTATGGTAAAACATAGAAAACTTTTAGTATTTAGTATTTTAGTATTTAATGAAATTTTCTATTTGATGGCAGCAAAACGTCTCGGAAAAGTTGGGATGATAATGACACGTAAGTGGTAATAAAAAGCAGCTGGAATCCTAAATCAGACAACGGGGCAACACTCCCGCCCTAAAAGTCCAACAACTGGTCTCCTCAGTTTGCAGACGATTGTTCTTAGAAGAAGAGGGGATTCTTCTCAGTGGTAAACGTGCCCCTTCCCAACTTTTTTGAGATATGTCACTGCCATAAAATTAAAAAAAATAGCCATTTCTTTTTTAAAATTGTACATTTTAACAGTTTGATGTTTTCTATATTCTACTGTAAATAAAATATGGGTGTATGACATTTCAAAATCCCTGCATTCTATTTTTATTTACACAGCCTTCCCAACATTTTTGGAATTAGGGTTGTAATAAAGCAGCAGTTACAGCTGATGTTCTAATTACAGCAGGGGTCATACTGACTCCTCAATAACCTGAATGTTGCCATCTAAAATCATTATTACTTAATGATCAGCCATTTGTGTCTGAATGTCAGCTCACTTGCAGCTTGGTCATGGCTACAGTTTTTCATATTAATGTGTAGTTTGAAAACTGTCTTCTCTCTTTCTGACTTTCTTAGCGGTGTAAAATCGGTGAGGTCTTAAATATTTTTCACAATGGCATAATCTCTTAGCCAGCTCAGAAGTATTAACCTCAATAGAGTGCTTACCCTCCCCATTATCATCATCATTGACCCTACTGGTGTCCCCCAATGTAGCCAACCACACTGCCCTAAACACTCACACCTCCATCATCCATTACACACAGACTGCCTCTCCTCTGATATTTGTCGCCCTATTATGGCTTTCTAGTCCTACTCTCTGCTGGTCACTGCCAATGCCTTGGCAGTTATTTCTCAGTAAATGAGTAACAGACACACACACAGACACATATACAAGCACACACAGACACAAACACAAACTGTATCAGAAGTATTGATATATAATTTACCACAATTAAATGATTTTTTTTGTAGTAATCCTTAATGTGTGAGTTTTCTTAAAGGAAAGCGAAGTTTCTTTCATATTCTGAATAAGATAAAAAGACATTGGTCAGTATGTACTTTTTCCCATGTAGTTTGTACCTCTCAAACAGATATATTCAGTGCTCTGCACCATGTGAGTTTGGAGAATGAATTTGAAGAGGTAATACATGAAAAGTAATAGACAAGGCACTCACAGGTGAAGAAATAATTTCCTGGTGTGGCATAATATTGGAACATTTAAATGCATCATTTCTTGAGTTGGAAAATGTAGTTTTTAGTCTTTACATAGTGGTGGGCTCAATGTCTTAATAAATATGACAGATAAAGATTAAGATACTTGTAAACAGTTTTGAGCTGCACTCATCAACTACTGTATTAGGTACACCTGGCTAGTACTGGGTTGGACCCCCTTTTGCCTTGTCCAACTGTAAAAAAAATATTTGCAATATTTATGTATTTTTCTTATGCTTTGCAATGGCGATGCTGAAGTTTAACAGCACTGCTTCTTTTGTGCTTAAAGAAATCATTACAATTTACCATACCTTATCATTATAAAGCTATCATTAAATTATCCAACTGTTTTCTTCTTATCCTGTTTACAATGGGCCTTCACAAAACACAAAAACTTCAATTTTCCCATAGCAGAGCACAGCACATCACACCGCAGTGGGAAAAATAATCAGCCAGAGCTTAAAGCTGTATCAAAAGCCTCACAGTTCCTGAACAGCCGCCTTCAGAGGGGGTGACTCTTAGAATGCCTCAGCTTGTTTGTCTCATGGTTTAAGTGGTGCACATAGCCATGGAAAGATCATTAAATCACTGTTTTACCACTTGGCTTAATCCCCACAACAAAGGGAGAAGATACAAAAAAAAAAAGGAGAAACTGGAGAGAAAAAAAATGGTGGGTGAGATTAAGTAGAAACTTGATGGATCTAAACTGACGGCTCTGTTTCCCAGCGTTGCCAAGGGGAGTTAAGAATCTTGATTCCACATCTCCCAGTCTGAAGAGTGGCTGCTGAACGGACGTTCCCCGTTTACCCCTGCAGTGGCTACACCCTCCCTTGTAGTGTCCGCTGCTGTGGCCATCTGCCGGATTACCCAGCAGGATATATTTTTATAGAGAGCATCCTATTCATATCCTGCCTGCAAAGGTTTACATTAAGGTTGAACTCGGGTGCACTTACAATGGCAGATGAAATAGGCTCTATCCTTCTTACAGCACCCCTCCCCATCTTCTCACTGTTTGGCAGACAGATAGCAGTGGGTTGAAAGGGGGGGCTTCACTGTGGCATGAAAGAGGATCTCATGCGATGCCACTGTCTGCTGCTGATTTTTTTTCAGGCACTGACAATAAAGTGGTGCCCAGCATGAAAAAAAACATTTGTATGTGCCAAGTGCGATTGTTTCTTCTAATAGGCATCAACAGGCCAACTTCGCCGTGTTACCATACAGGTGAACTCATTCCTGGGAAAATGTTTTTCTCTTTCTCAGCCTCGTAGGCGCGATGGCGTCCCCCTTTTTCCTCGGCCTAACGGGATTAGTCGTGCCAGTGCTACCCCGGCTGTCACGGTACTGTCTACTTCCCATCTCTCTTCTGGGCCTCTAATGTGATTAACCCATTCCCTGTGGTCCAAATGGTTCTGGAGGGTGGGTAGAGGGAAGGGGGTGGAGTGGAGCGCCCCCTTGGCATGTTCCACCCCATGGCTAACGCACCATCATTGGTACTTTTGTCGGGCAGGAAGGACTGAGGTCGGAGGTCTGTTAGGGCGTGCAGATGACTACAAGTGTGTAAAGAAAGAACTCATAGTCGCTGACACCTACATGTAAGGATGTCACTGAAATCATTTTAGCGGTCGTTTTATATCAATTTCCTTAAAATCACCATTATGGACCCTCGGGCTTTTAAGGCTTTCAAAATCTGGTTCTTGCCTGTTTAAGCCTGATCATATTCCATTCAGGCACCTCAATTAGTAATGAAAATCTGTTCAAGCTGATTTGTATTATGACTTTTGCTTTCAAAGACTGCAGCCCTGAATATTGACTGCTTTTTAAGCGGAGACAATAATAATTGCCTACGCCCATCATCTTGTCAAACGTCAGCGTTGCGGGGCTTCGCCTGTTTAACACATGTCACGCTCATTTTCAACTCATCTGCTGCAAGTCTTCTTCAGGGCATCTGCTGCACGCCGAGGATCACATGCCCTTTACCACTGCTCAGAGGGAGAAGCCTCAGACCCAAGAGCGACATACAAAACCCAGAGCTGAAATCACCTTTACAGTGGCAAGCACTTGTCACTACACATTATATATCTGTGCGGTGACATACGGCATACTGTAGCCTCTCAGTATAATGAGGAAAATTCATTAACATGTGCGTGTTAACTGTTATGTTAACAAATTAGATTCCTGATGAAAAGGCCAGACTCTAGACAAGTTTGTTGTTTACAGGAAAAATGACACTATTAAAAAACATGAAAACTTTTCTTTTATTATAATCATGTTTATTCAATTACACCTTACCTCAAAAATGAAAAACTACTTGCTATTAGGTCTTTTGAAATTTTTTTGCTACATAGTAGTGTTTTTATATTGAAAGTTTGCAACAAGCTACACAATTATATTATTATGAGAACTTTATTAAATAGATTTTAATAAGTATCTGTTAATCCTGGTTGAAGTTTGAAGAGTACAGATGATAGAACAAAACTGCCAACCTGGTCCAACGACGTCTATCCTCACGCTGCGTGCAGAAGGGTTCACGTGAGTCCACAGCCGTGGTCGGGCGACAGCACGGAGAATTAGGAGTCTTAATTAAGATTTTCTTACACCTCTACATGTGCTGTTCGAAAGCGAGACAACAGGCTTGAATAGGGTGGGGGCACGGTGGATTTTTAAACAGCTGCCTGCACTGAAACAAACCCCAAAGTTGATGTGAGGATCCACACAATGCAAGAATGTGTGTCAGTTTAGCCACTCCTTCAAAGAGCATCCATGAGATGGTGTGTGTGTCGGAGAAAGGTGTCAGTATGTGCACTTATCTACATTAAGTGTATATGTTTACACTTAAGACACTGGTTAAAGAGAAAAGAGACAACAATCTGACATTGTGGTTGAAAGACAATGCCATGCTTGAGGGGGTAGCACCGCTTGTGTGGAGATTTGGTGGGTTTCCAATCCTGATATCCAGCCGAGCACCATGTAATGGAAGGTGACGCTTATTGTATTAGTAAGAGCTAATGAGTGTCTAAAAGCCTGTGTGACTGTGTGCGCCAAGGAATCTCATCGTGTGTGGGGGGGTGGTAGGAAGAACAATATATCTGCTAAGTAGAGGAGGCCATGAAGTGCAGCATGGAGAAAAAAACAGGTCCACCATCAATGCAGAACTCACGAGGCACGCGAGGCCTCAGAGTTCTGTGCATTTAGGTTGTAATAAAGATATAAAGAGGAGAAAGTGACGAAGAAGTTTTAATTGATGATAAGTTTAGACAGGTAAACTTTAGTTACAGTTGGGTGCGTTTGCAGTGAAGCTTGAAGTGAAGTGAAGTGTCAAGTAGACACGTAAAACGCCCACTTCTCTTTCAGACTGAGTGAAAAAAATATTGAGGTATGATGCTGGCATGTTTAGATGATTTAATTTGATTTATTTTTGAATGCATGTTTAGATTTAAAGACCAAAATATGTTGCAAGGTCACAGTCTTGCATCATATCACACAATGGTTAGGTAACAGTTCCAACTCTATGGCTTTTTGTGGCTATAAAGTTGAGCAAAATACGCGCGACCTGTAAAATGGTGCAATACCACCTATTTACCACAAGGTGGATACCTAACTAAATGAATTGAGCTTCATTAGGTGGAGTGGTATCCTTATGCTTCAGCCAATTTTTAGGTTTCTTTTTAAACTCTGGTGTTCTGTTGTTTTTTGGAAACATGCATAATTTGAAGTAAGAGTCTTTTTCTTATTTCATCACATCAAAATGATTTTACATAATCCATTACAGTAAGTCTCTTAATTCTTTGTCCACACCTTTTTTATGTAAACTTCTGATACTGGTAATATAGGTGTACAATGTATGTGCACTAAACAGCTACAGTGTATCGCTTTTGGTTTCAGTACATAGGTCCAAAAGCTGTTTGGTTTTCATATTGGCACAACTTATAGAAAGATTATGGGCATTGAAAGTACCCACATAGGCCCTTTACACATGATTTATTTTCTAATGTTGCATTTACTGGGTTACTGAACCCATAACGCAAAAACCCGAATATGAGCCGTGAGTTTAAACTACACACAAAGGAAAGATGCTGAAGTCCCCTGTGGGGGCTTTTCGTTTCACACTGTGTGCCTTTTCATACTTAAAATATATGCTAAATTTTGTCATTCACCATGATTATGTATCATGCATTATTGCTGTGGCATTTCTAAATCCCTTTTTTATGTCCAGTATTATCTGCTGTTTTAGAAAGCTACAATAACACAGCACCAGTACTGTTTAATTTATAAGGCCCAGGTTTGTTAGCTCCTGACTTGATTAGCTATTGTTGAAGTCATGAAGTTGAAGTAGACTCAGTTCATTTCAGTGCCATTTATATAGCGCCACATCACAACAGTAGTAACCTTAAGACAGTGGTTAGCATACAGTACTTGCTGTAACCTACAGCATATTGGTTTGAATTATGTAGTCAAGATAAAAAACACCTCACATTTACACATAAATGCAAATAATTACAGAAGTCACTTATACATGTACATTCCTTGCAGCCCCCCACCCCGGTTTTTAGTCTTTGCCCAGGCTAATTTTCAGGCTAGCTTAGCAATGCAGCTGGCAAATTGGGAGCTGCACTCCTACTAAATTTGTGCTCAGTTAGAGCTGTGCTTTATTGTCCCTGAAACTCCTGCCAGGCATTTAAGCAAACAGCCCTCACCTAGGCCAAGATGGCAGTGAAGCAGCTGAAAGTGGACCCTTACATTACATTAATCAGGTATGGGCAGTTAAATTGTTACAATCCCTGAGTGAAAATTGTTTCGACATTCTGCATATGTTTCCTTATTTATATTACAACTGAATATACTTTCTGACAGACATCCTATTGTAGCAACACACCAACGCCTTGTTGAATAACATTGTGATGAGCTGCAAGATTCACTGCTTCAGTAATCTGTTAACTGAGCGAACAGACCGGAGGTTTGCAGTTAACAATGTAACCATAACTGAAAATAAATGAGGATTTAAATGATGATGATTTATTGCATATGAAACCAACAGTGGTTATTTTTTTTATGTTAAAAGTAACCAGCATTCCAGCATTTCATTTAATCATATTATCTGCTGTTTTTCATTCCCTGCTGATTGGGATGGTTTGCACTGCCAGGAAATAACTCTGAGCTAGAGCTTTACTTGCAATACTCATTTCAGTGGTGAAAAAACATATAACACTTTAAAAATATATATGAAAGGCTAATTTTTACATAACATGAACAACTTTTACAGAAACATTATTCTAAAAGCTATCTCCTTCAGTGTTCTACCTATAGCACTGTTCTTCACCATCACAGACCAGTGTGAATACTGGAATTCTTGTCATTGTTCAGGATTTATGAATGCCCTAATTTGTTGCCAGATCACAAATTTGCCATTGCACATTGCTGCAAATGCTTTCACCGATGGGCGGCTGTGAAAAATAATGTCGTCAAACCAGGAGGCTGTCAAGTGAAGGCACATGGCCCACTGGAGATATACTGACATCAAGGAGCTGAAATGCAAGCGGGCTTTTTCAACCGGCCGGTGGAGTCTAATACTTGGCACACAGGTCAGCTTCAGTGCAGTCATCTGAACGTAACTCAGGTTGACACAATTTGACCTCAGCCGATACCCCCTCTGCCTGCCTTTGTTTTCACATTCTCCCCATGGGAATTGCATTTAATACTATCCTTAGACATTCTATAAAAAATTCAAGTCTTCTAAGCTCTCATTTCTCAACATTTGCTTTTCTATTATTTCCCAGAACTCCTCGTCCTTTCAGAAACGGCCTTTTATAGACCTTCTGACAGAATTGTTTCTCTTGGCTTGCCCTTCAAAGAAACGGCTCCTTTAGTGGATTGAATGAAGAGGCTATTGTTGCTAGCTTAACTCCAATGTTTTTAATACTTAACATTTTAAAACTATATGTTTTTTACTCATTTAAAAATATCTCCAAATCACTGAGTTGTACTTTTATCTTATGAGTAGAAGTCTAAATGTTGCTAAACTTTCCGTAAGGCATGTTAAACAATTTGGAACCAGTGATTCCGAAGGTTTCGCAGTCAAATGAAGGGCAAAAGAGCAATATGTTTAAAGAAGCTCAACCCAAAAAGAAGTTGATGTTTCTTCTTTGGCTTTGAGCTTAGCATCAGGCTATGCAGCGACTAAACATTTGGTTTTTTAAAGCAGTGATCACCTGTTCACACAGGTCTGCACATTTAGTTTTGGGGGAAGTGTTTGGTTTGATGTTGAAACTGACTTCTGATGTTGTCTTTTTGCACAGTAAAGCTGTAAACGTTAAGATGCCATATGTAGCATCCTTTCATTCAGTTTATTTTCATTTTAAAAATGCTCTTTATTCAGTAACAGTGGGACAAAAGATGAGTTTCTTAGTGTAAGTCTTAAAGCAAAATGTACATTTTCTTTCTTTTCAGTTAGTGAAATGACTTTTATTTATGAAAGAACACATTGCCAAACACAATTCTCCTCCCTAGCGGCTTAGTGGTGTTTTCCATGTTGTTGGGAACACAGTGCAAATATTTGAAAACTCATTTAAATTCTTTTAGGGTGAATCCAAACAAAAATAATAAAAAAAGGACCCATCATTTAGAAGTAGCAGGTGGATGATTGTGCATGGTTGACCGATCAGAAATAAAAAGATCCCAGAAAGAGCATTCAAGAAGGGAAGGACGCTGTTCCTCATTTCCTAATTAGTGTTTGGATTCTCCTTCCTTATCCCACGTCATTGCAACAAACCAACAAAAAAGTTGAGTTAAGCCACAAAACCCTGTGTGTCTTTTCAGAGGAAATGGCTCCCTTGCGGGGCCCGGTGCAGCCGTGTTTATTTTCTAACTCTGAATGGTTGTGAGGTGTGAGGTCAACCCACCGTGATGCTGTAAATACTAACAGGGCCTGCTGGTAATGAGCGAGGCCACGGGTGAGCTCTCTATTCAACCCTTTAACCAAAAGAAACTGAACAGGGATGTGTACCTTTGTTTTCTTGAACAAAAAAACACATAAAAAGAGATACATTTAAAACAGACAAAAAAGAGAAACTAATTGCCATTGATCTCACATTAATCTTGTCTGTAACTTCAGCTGCTGGCATTTTGTTGAATGTAATGCTTTAATATAGACCGGCAAAAGTAAATTCCCTCATAGAAATAAATGTTTAAAAGGCCCATAGCTAGCAATGATACACTGATCCTCATCAAGAGATTTTGTGATGTGAAAAATGTGCTGGTCTATGCTCAAAAAGTTAACAAAAAAGAAAAGAAAATGTGATTTTTGAGTTTGGTTTTTTTTTTTTTTTTTTTTTTTTTTTTATATTTTGACTAAATAAAAACCTCTCTAATTTTCTTCTTAGCAGAATTAACCTTACTATGATGGCAAATGGAGATTAAAAGCTAAGGGAAAGGAGAATAACACAGTTGTGCTTTATTTCAATAGTAAAGCACTAACCTGGGGATTTATGGACCTTTGTCTTGAGTTTATTTTTATGTCATTTTCTTGTCTACAGTATTTCATAGATAGCTATTGTGGGATATGACTGTGCAGTTTGCCTAGACTTGGAGCTCCTATGGCAGCCTGTGGAGATCTGCCAAGCTGATGTTAAATGAAGCATGAGGATCATTATATACAACTACCTTCATATGATAATGAAGGAGACTTGATTTTTATCTGGATTAAATAAACTTGCTTTATATATTTGGCCACGGGCATGGTTCATTACTGGGTTTTTAAAGAAAATTTATCTTAAATTAATCCCCATGTCCCAGCTGAACCTGGCAGAGAGCATACATGTCAATGCAGACAACCCGAGGACATGCAGCTTGGTCTTTTCAAGACAATTGTAGAACCTAGTACTCTATTAGAAGACTTGTCCCGCATCCTTTTCTGTAAAACTCATGGCCGTGCAGCAGATTTATCTGTCTATATAGTACTATATTTATCTGTATAGTAGATTGGTCAGAACTTGTTGTGACGTTTTCTCCCCTGACAATCAGTCAGTGAGGAGTTAGTAGGTTAATACTAAAACATGCTGGCTGCACCTTTTTGTCAGATTTCTCACTGACTAACTGCAGTTGCACTGTTTCCCCATAGGATGTCACTATATATATGATTATCTTAAATCATCTGTTGGCATAGAGTACTTGTGCCTGGCAACTTATTGTAGTGCTAATGAAACTTGCTTGTTTCTCACTACTGTGAAGTTATTCATTTACATTATTGGGAAATATTTGGGATGAAAATAATTGTAAAGAAAGGACGGTACACTGATGCAATGCTACAGAATTTCCAGGATGCTATTAATCATTTGACTCAACTCAGAGTAAATGTAAATAGAGTAGCACTAAAGTAAAATAATTAATAAGAAAAGCACCATGGTTCTGCGTAATGTAACAGGCCATTTAGCTGTGGTGCAGATATTAAACTGAACACACAAAGAAGTTACTCCAACAGCAGCAGTCTCACAGCCTATGTGCATCGCTGTCAAAATAAAGAACGAAATAAAAGGGGCCGATATCACTTGTTGCACTTATTATTGCTAAATAATTCAATAAAATATCTGGAGTTTCTGAGATTTAATCTCCAGTATACTGAGCCTTGTTATAGTTTTCGCTGATGTAAGTGAATGTCAAACTAGGTCAGCAATTTGGCAGTGATGGTCTGTAAAAGGTACTATCTCAACAGTAACAACATATGAGGTGTTGTGCTGCATGTCAGGTCTAAGTAAAAAACTCTCTGTTAATGGAATGCACAAAACCATGGAGTCCCAGAGGATGATTTTTATTGTTTTTATCTTATGTGAATAAAACAGATTGTTTATTATGTTCCTGCATGGAACATAATACATTCACTGTAGTAATGAGGACTGTATTGCACATGAACTATGTTGCAGTATGGTGGCAGTGTGGATTGTAGAAATGTTAAGGAGCGAAAAAGTAATACAGATCCAACAAAACAAAATTCATAAAGTTAATCAAAATATTATTCAAGAAATCAGGGAACGACAGGAAGCAAAACCAATGCAAGACATGAAAACTTTAAATTAAAATAAGAAAAAACCAAAGGAGACTAATAGCAGAAGGAAACACAGAGGGATGAGGTATACACAGAATGAGACAGAGGGAGTACGGTGACAACAGCTACAAGTACTAAACACAAATTCAGACACCAGAAAACACCCAAAAGGCTGAACTCATCCCAAGCATAAACATAAAATAAACAGAAACCAGAGAGATGATTAAATAACAAGAAAACAAAGTCACAATAGAATAACAAAAAAATCCCTAACTGAATTCCCAAAACTTCACACAGAAGAACGGAAAGCCTAAACAGAAAGTCAAACTTGAATATGTGAACTAAGAATTCAAAACAGGAAACAGGGATCAAAGCAGGAAACTGTCAGTCTGCCCAGCGCAAGATTCCTGCTGGTAACAATCTAAACTTGTTTGTATCATGCATGTATCATAACAATGAGAGGTATAACTAAAACTGTCTTTGCTGTGCTCTTTTAATTGGGGTGCAAGATAAATACATTGTGTGCAAAAGATAACTTTTGAGCTAAAGATTAAGGGGGAAAAAAAGCCTACATCTGCACGTGTTCCTCATGTACTACCCTTGACTGCTGCTGCTGCTGTTTATCCTCCCAAGAAGGAGTTAGGAGGTCATATCTAACAGAGATAGGACTAATTTCATGTTTTTATGCAGGGTGCAGTTAAATGGCATGTCCTCCACGTGTCAGCGGACATAAACAAGATTTTTGCATTGAATCGCACCAGCATGTTAGAGTTGAGTTTGGGGACTTTTAATATTTGTGCTAAAACCTCAGGTTGTCTATTTCTTTGTTAAAGAGAGATTTGATTTAAAAAAAGACAACTTTCTCCTCTGATATTGTTTTAGCAGACACTGTAACCTTTAAATACCTATAGCTGTTTTTAATCCAAATAAAATCAAGGCTAATGCTTCATTACTGGGTATTTTTACATAATGATCCTCATGCTGCTGCTGTTAATTTTTTTATTAACGCAATTACCGGGCTCTTAGTGGACTGGGTCAGAGAGGTCTAATTACCCTGCGTCATGCTGGTAAATAGTTGGAGGTGTCTCTGAGCAGGTGGCCCTGGAGGTAAGAGGGAGACATGGGGCATACCGAGGCGGGCAATTACTGGATGAATTTCACTTTAATAAATGTTGAGCTACATTTGGAAATTCAGATAACAGAGCTTTCTGCCTAATGGGTGCTGCACTGAGGCCACTTGAGCAAGAAAATGATCTGAAAGAGGGTTTAATTAACACAAGCTACATGATCCAGGGAGCGCATGACAGAATGTTAAAGTGAGGGGGAGAGCACGCAGTACAGGGATAGTATGAAAATTAGTGAGGGGGAGAGTGAGGTGGGGAGGAGTGGTCGGTATGCCAACTTTTATTTCACAGGTTTAAAGGCTGAAATGTGCTCCTGGTTTCTCACATTACTACAGGAATGAGAGTGAGTCACAAAATAACACATGTATACACTAATATAAAAGACATGAGTGCAGAGCCTTTGGGCAAACACCTCGAAATATAGCTCGGTTTGATCGACTCATGCTGCATATTCATGCTACGTAGAATATTTGACATCATAAGGAAATCAGATCAAGCTACCATCGCTGGCTAAAGATTTTTCATAACTTGATAATGATGATATTTAGTCAGACTTTTTGTTCATGTTGGAACTAGTAATATTTGCTATCAGGGAAATGAACATCAAAGAGTATGCACATTCTTTGATGTTGGCTGTAGCTCAGGTGGTAGAGAAGGTCACGTACTAACTGGAAGGTTGGTGGTTCAATCCTAGTCTGCTCCAGTCTGCATGCCAAGTATCCTTGGGCAAGATATTAACCCCATGTTGCTCTCCGGTGCATCCATCGGAATATGAATGTGTGTGGATGTTAGTTAGAAAGCACTTGCTGGTGTGAATGGGTGAATGCACAAGTTGTGTAAAGCGCCTTGAGTGCTCAAGATAGAGTAGAAAAGCGCTATATAAGATACAGTCTATTTACCATTGTATTTGCTCACTATGGTAAATGTTTACACTATATGCGGTATAGTGTAAGCAACCACGATTGTAACATAGTGAAATTTCTATCCCTCCTAGATCTTGAACAATGAACGATAAGTAGTATTATTACAAGTTTGAACCATTTAAGAACCACAGCAAATTTACTGCAGCAACATCAGCACAAAAACTGTGTGCCGAGAGCTTCATGGTATGAGCTTCATGGTATGGCCAACTAGCTCCTTTAGGTCTAATGCGTAGGTGGCCCAATACTTTAGTCTGTATACTTTATTTTAAAATGGCAAAATTGACGTCAGCATATGTGCAAAAAGATGAGACTTTAGAGAGCTCTAAACACTCTGTTTCAGACATTGTTCTGTACTCTTGGCTCTCTATGATGTAGACGAGAGCAGGTGTCTCTAACATGCTAATCTTAGGCCCACAGCTCTGGCTATGAGCAGAGATGACTCGCTACCCACCCACCAACTTATACAGACCTTCTGTTTACAAGGGGCAACCAGTCAGAAGCCAGTCAGAAGAAAGCTAAGAATTGTGGAACTTGAAATGATCGTAATAATTAATAATATTTATTACAGACTGAAGATATGAATGGTTGTCCATCTCGCTGTGTTAGCCCTGCGACAGACAACAGGGTAGACAACTTTTTTGCCCTGCGACAGGGCAAAAAAGTTGTCTACCCTGCTTTTTTGTCTAACCCACTTTTCGCCCTATGGCATTTGGGATAGGCTCCGGTCCCCAGACGACCCTATATTTTATAAGCTGAAGAATTTGGATGGATGGCTGTGTTGATAGCGTTACACATGTTACAGATTGCTTAAATATTCCATAGGTGTTCAAATATAATTCAGCAAACCATTAAGTGACCCGCTTATACTCACTCATTTAATAAAGTTTTTCTTCAAGGCTGTCGCTCCTCTGTACTTTATTTTCCTGCCATGTTGAACAAATACAGTGACCGAGGAATCCATTGCAAACTTTCTTGACTTTTTACCTGAAATGACTGCAAATAGCAAAAGTATTGCTGCAACCTGATTGTGCAGCATCGAAATGAATCTCCTAGTTTCCAGCTTTTTGATGATGCACAACACTTCTAAGTGGTACCTACTGTTGACCCTGGAGTTACTATACAACAGCCCTGCTACCTCAACCCCCTCCCCCCCAACTCAGCAATGTTATACAATGAGTGCTCTCAGCTATTTATAGTTGGTGGTTACTTAGAGGAAATGTTCTTTAAAGGGAAATCGGGAAGAATGCATATCTACATGACATAGCTTAGCATGCGGTGACATAATCATATGTTTGAAAAGTTTTTGTACATGTAATTCAGTGTTGCACCTGCATTACGTGTTACAGAGAGGACTGTATTTTGGCCTGTAGCTCATGTCACTTTTGATGTTTTTAGTGTTTGTTGCACTAAAGCCTCACCGTATAGGTCTGTGCTGTGTGTATAGAAAGAGGACGCAGGGTTTTGTTTTTGTTTAAACAGTGTATATGTGTGGTTTTGTGCATGTAAGGTCCTCATGGTTTTACACACCGCGGTCTCCCTCCACTCTCCACAGGAGCTAAAAGCCCCGAAACAGAACGGTAATTGCCCAATTAGGGCCCTCGCTCTGTGGGCTGCAGAGCACTATGCGCCTCCACATGCTCACAGAGTCAGATAATTGAGCTGAAAGCAAATGAACGGATGGCAGACAAACAAGCTACTAGAAAATAATTACTTGGAGTGTTTCTTTTCAGTACCTGTACAGCGAATTTCATTATTGTCAATAGCCTCTAAAGCTGCTCGAAACTGTGGTATTTGTCATTTTCATAGAGACTTGATAATGACATTAATTTGTCTTAATGGGTTGGTTCTATTGTTAAAAATAGTAAAATGAGCAGAAATTGTCTTTCCTCAGCAGGTAGAGAGGACTTCACCACACTCCTGTCAGGCATGAGGAGATAATTTGGTGTGCTTGTCAAATTTCCAATAATTTGTTATATGGAACATGAGTAATGCTAATACCATTAATGTCCATTTTCCTCTAAATTCATTACTGCCCTTTTTCCCTTTTATGTTTTTAATGCCTCTGCCATTTTTCTGTGCTTCAAGAGGTTATACCAGGACTGATTAAAAACATGCACATTTATACTTTCGCCTCATACACACACGTGCATACAGACATAAACACGTCATTTGAAATCTGCAAGATATGCCACATCAGCACTCCTTCTAAACAAGTAAAGTGTCTCTTAAGCCTGAAATATCATTTCTGTTTGCTAGAGTGATGTTAGACCACAAACAAAAACAATAACAGTATCAGCTATAAATTATAAAATGGTAAATAATCTAAATTGGCCACTTGTTTTCATTTAACATTGCTACGACTGCTACTAGAAGATGAATTTTATAGCGCTATTTATTGTAATTTGCACATTTTAATTTTGTTTAATATTGTACTGTATTTTTCTACATACCTGTATCATCCGTATTTCACAGACATCATGTGAAAATACTTTTTAAATTTAGCTTTGAAAGACTAAAGTATAATTTTTCACATACATTTTTTAAAAAAGATTTCATGTATGTGTAGAAATAATACAAAAAATGTAAAATTAATTATTATAAATTGAAATTTTAATAAATAAAAAATGAATTTCCAAAAGTGATATTTTTTTAGTATATGCAAACTAAAAGATTACATTTTCCTTAAATACAAAAGAGCAGTGCATGAATTAATTATCCACAAAATAATGACTGTACTTTGAAATAAAATACTAGTCTTTCTAGTAATAATTTTCATCCAAACCAGTCAATTATTTTTTCATTTTTATCTATATGATTTTTTAAAATTAGAATTTAAAAAGTCATTTTACAGTAAAGTCTATTTGTTTAAAAAGTGTGCTTAAAGTCATTACTGGAACGTCATCAGAGAGTACTATAAAACAAATGTAAGAACTTAACATTTTTTTTATTTGAATGTATGTATCCAGTTTTATTTCTAAAACCAGAAGCAACATACAAATATATATAAAAGCATAATGTACTAATTTATTTTCCAGCTATTTCACAGAATTAATAAAATCTTGCTAAAGATCACTAAAAATTGCCAGAAATAATAAAATTAAAGGTAAAAAAAAAAGTGTTTACATTTTGAGCAATGGGGCTCTGTTACAGTCGGATATAAACGAGGCAGCGGCTTGGAGTTGATTCTAAATTTACCTCAGTTGATGGCTCATTGTCCGCATGTTGACAAAACATCTCAGTTCTACTCACAATTAGTCTTTATGGCCAAAATCGGGATGTCAAGTTGAGCAATTTCTCGTTTCATTCCTTCACTGTGCTGTCAATAATGAGTGAAGTACAAGGAAGAAGAAAAGGGCAGCAATATTAAATACAAAATCTAATCTGCTGGGGTTTTTTGTTTTTAAAGCAGACACTCTAACAAGCAGTTATTTGATAATTAAATTACTGAAAAGGGACTGTTCTAGAAATGTTTGATCTAATCCTTAATTTATTGTCTCCCAAATGATCTTACACACTTTTACAATACTAGATTATAGAAAAATGTTTTATAATATTTTAAACTTATAGCATATTGCATTTTCAATAGAAATGAAATTTATACAGCTGTTGCTCATTGTGTTCTACTGTGTTTTAGTTGAAAGGGCTCTCCTCATTGACTGTTGCCTCAGTGAATATAACAGCCTGCAGAGGGCGCTAGTAAATAAAATGAGGTGTCTATGGCAGTTGCATACAGTAACAAATATTGTTTTAAAATGGGTTGCATCAAACATATGTGACTTTATTATTCATTTACACTTGATGTTGTAGTCTAGGAACTTTGCAGTTTCCATTTTGTACACGTTGTAATATTCCCCACACCTCCTTTTTTATTTTAATAAACTCAAGACATAATTCAGTATAGGACTTTTATAGTGCTCAGTAATAAAAATGAAATATAAATCAAATTTTTCTGTTGTTAAACTCAAAATCTTGTCAATTATCATCAAGCTTTTATAGTAAGTAGATAAATAAGATGACTAAAAGCATTTAAGAGTACTTTTAATAAATTGAAGAATTCAACAACGACCACAGGTGTGCAGGAAAAATGCTTCACATAAGATTGTTAATATGATAAAAGAAATGTATGCTGTGTGTCTAGGATTCATTTGCTCTTTGCTCTGCATTTTTGTGCAGTATAAAAATGTCACATCGCTGTTTTCATTGCTGTCTAAATCTAATAACAGTAACATCAATTATGGTTAATCCTCTGTCATTTTTTATCTCCCGTTTATATTATGGGTGTCTTTTGATGACAACAATACAGGAAATCGGGACTGTTTTTGTAGATTGTACTGAAATAAAATGAAGATCATAATTTAACCCATTTCATCTGGCAACAAATATGATTTTATAACACGCACATTTTAGTCAGTCTTCTGACTTGAGACAGTTTGCAGTGTTTAGTCAGAGGGTGCTTCCATTCACATTTACCAATTATTCAAATATTTTTAGTTGTGTGTGACTCAGATTTAATGACACTCTTTTCACAATCTCAGCTGAACTTCATGTCTTCATCATTTTATAATTTTAATTTGCGCCCGCAGTGTTCTGTCATTGTCATGTGTATAAATGATTGTGCATACAACTTTACAAGCTTGTTTTAAAACCAGTGGTAAATAAGTTCATTCAAAACTGTAGAAACATTTAAACAAACACTGAAAAATGTGTCTTTATCAAAGGCAGGATTTTTTTCACTCCTATGTTGAATTGCACAATAATTCAATGGAACTGCAAAACCCATTTTGCCGAACCTTGTTTTCAGAGGGGAAAAACAATCAAAATGTAGCTTTGCTAGTACAATGAATGCAAGTCTGTTGTTTGAAAATAAGATCAGCATATATTGAAATTTGGTTTTATCTGTAAATAAGACTTATGCAAGAGTAATCCGTAAATCTCTTTTTAAAACTTGCCGGTGAGTCATTTTGAAACCATCGTATTATTACAGAAGCATTAATGTAAGCCCAAGTGATACTTCTGTCTGTATTTAGTTGTCTGTGAGTCTTTTTATATAGCTTGAAACGTCACAAAGTGGTTTAAGTGCCAGTGGATCACTGTTTGACATGATGACTGAACTCGTGATTCATTTGCGAGGCCTGTTTGGAGATTCTTATGTAACACTCGGTTGAATAATACTTTTTAAATAGAGACACTCTTACTTTCCACAACCACTGATAGGATGTTATGTCTGAATGTGAGATTTTACAGTGAAAAAAAAAAAACAGCATAAAGAGCAAAAAACAAAATGGGATGCAAAATACATACAGTTAGGTCCATATATATTTGGACGGGGACAACTAATTTTGCTTCTGTACGTTACCACAATGAATTTTAAATGAAACAACTCAGATGCAGTTAAAGAGCAGACTTTCAGCTTTAATTCAGTGGGTTGAACAAAAAGACTGCATAAAAATGTGAGGAATTCAAGCATTTTCTTTTAACACAAACCCTTCATTTCAGGAGCTCAAAAGAAATTAGTTAAAATATAATAACTGAAAATAAAATGTTCATTTCTAGTACATAGTTGAAAACCCTTTGCTGAAGTCTTGAACTCATGAATATCAACAGATGCTGGGTTTCCTCCTTTTTAATGCTCTGTCAGGCCTTTACTGCAGCAGCTTTCAGTTGCTGTTTGTTTGTGGACCTTTCTGTCCAAAGTTTAGTCTTCAACAAGTAAAATGCATGCTCAACTGGCCATTCAAGAATATTCCACTTCTTTGCTTTAGTAAACTGCCAGGTTGCTTTGCCTACAGATGGACAATGTTTTGGGCCATTGTCCATCTGTATTATGAAATGCCGTCCAATCAATTTGACTGCATTTAGCTGGATTTGAGCAGACAGTATGTCTCTGAATAGCTTAGAATTCAGAAGCCATGCACGCCCAAACCATCACACTGCCTCTGCCGTGTTTTACAGATGATGTGGTACGCTTTGGATCATGAGCCGTTCCACACCTTCTGTATACTTTTTTCTTGCTGGTGGAGGTTGATCTTGGTTTCATTTGTCCAGTGAATATTTTTCCAGAACTGTGCTGGGTTTTTTTTAGGGTGGCTGTAGCTCAGGTGGTAGAGCAGGTAGAGCACCTACTGATCGGAAGGTCAGTGGTTCGATCCCTCCTCCAGTCTGCATGCCAAGTATCCTTGGGCAAGATGCTAACCCCAACTTGCTCTCCGATGCATCCATCGGAGTATGAATGTCGTTAGAAAGCACTAAGTGTAGCTAAAATGCTTGTGAGAATGGGTGTGATTGGGTGAATGAGGCATGTTGTATAGAGCGCTTTGAGTTCTCCGTGAGAGTAGAAAAGCGCTATATAAGAATAAGTGCATTTACCATTTAGATGTTTTTAGCAAAGTCCAATCTAGCCTTTCTATTCTTGAGGCTTATGAGTGGCTTGCACCTTGCAGTGAACCCTTATTTACTTTTATGCAGTCTTCTCTTTATGGTAGACTTGGATATCGATACGCCTATGTCCTGGAGAGTGCTGTTCACTTGGTTGGCTGTTGTGGATGAGTTTCGCATCACCATGGAAATGATTCTGCAGTCAACCACCACTGTGATCTTTTGTGGACATCCAGGTCTTTTTGCATTGCATCAGTGCTGTCTTTCTTTCTCAGGACTACCAAACTGTAGATTTTGCTGATCCTAATATTGTAGTAATTTCTTAAATGGGTTTTTTCTGTTTTTGCAGCTTAAGGATGGATTTTTTCACCTGCATGGAGAGCTCCTTTGACCACATGTTGTTTGTTCACAGCAAAATCTTGCAAATGCAAGCACCACACCTCAAATAAACTCCAGCCCTTTTATCTGCTTAATTGATGACATACGAAAGAATTGTCCACACCTCCCCATAAAATAGCCTTTGAGTCAAATGCCCAATTACTTTTGGACACCCTCCCTTTAAAAAGAGGGTGGCACATATTAAGAAGCTGAAACTCCTAAACCCATCCAATTCATCCAGTTTCAATGTGGATAGCCTCAAGTGAAAGCTGAGAGTCTACACATTATGTCCATGTTTATGATAGAACTATAATTGGAATAGATTTCAGTAAACAGGTAAAAAAACAAAACTTGTGACAGTGTCCAAATATATATGGACATAACTGTAATGAAATACAACTTTGCTTCCAGTTGGAAGTGTGGAACTGTTCGATGTTTTTCAGTACATATATTATACAGAAAAAAAGATGGGGGTGGAGGGGACTTCATGAGCTCTCTGAAAATTGTTTCATGTCCCAGATAATTATGTATGTGTTTTATTTACACTGTGCAGTCTTGGTCATGTGTTCTTTTCAGATCACCTGCGAAATAGTTTTCATGGAGGTGTTAACTAAGGTTGGCCGATATGTAAAACATATCTGTTTATACCAGCCACAAGCACACGTTCAGAATCCGTCTTCAGCAGTGCTGGTAATATTGTTAACCACCTGCGCACACTGCTAAAACATGATACAGTAAACATGCTTGTTTTCCTGTCAAAGAATTTATAAGTTTGGTTTGGAGGGAATATTTTACCTTCTTTTCTTGTTTGTTTTGGTATTAACATAGTTACTTTTTGGATTATTAATTAATTTATTTATTTATTTGAGATGCTCCAAATCGTGCAAAAGACTTAACTTCACGTCGGAGATTTTCTTTTTGTTCGCTGGAAGAGACATTTTGATTTTTAACTTTTTTGTTTAATTTTGTATTTGTTGTTTGGTCGAGTGTGTATGATGAATAAACATGAGAACGGCCAGTTTCTCTTCATTTCCCTCCCCACCAGTGTTTTTTTATTTAAATAACATGTTTTTGTTTTTTTTCTGAACATAGGCTACTGCCGTTCTTTCTTTCTGTTATGAGTTTGAGTAAATGATTTGCTGCTGCATCTGGGTGCACTCTGAGTAGGGTGCATTTGCTTGCAGCTGAACCAGGGTGCTGTTAAAACAGCGCTATTATTTATTTCTGTTGACTGCTTCTATTAGCTTCCACCAAACTTACTCATGGGCAAATAAATAAATAAATGCTTCAAAACCATTGCATTGCAAAGCGTAAGCCTTGTGACATTTCTATTGGAAAGGTCAATAAGAACGTACTCCAGAGTTTAGAGCAGCATTCTCTTCTGACCTCTGGCATCAAGATGGCTTTTTCACTCAGAGAACTTCCACTCGCTGGATATTTTGGTATTTTCAGACCATTCTTTCTTAACACCTGTGTGAGAAATATGTGAGGACATTCCAGTAGATCAGCAGTTCATGAAATACTCAGATCAGCTCGTTTGGCATCAACAACCATGCCACACTCAAAGTCACTTAAATCATATTTGTTCCCTATTCTGATGCTCAGTTTGAACTTCAGCAGGTTGTCTATATGGTCAAGATGATGTGAATGCATTGAATTGCTGCCAAGTGGTTGGTTTATTAGGTATATGCTTTAATAAACAAATGCACCTAGTAAAGTGGCCAGTAAGTATATGTAGCCTCGACATGCCACATCCATGTAGTTTCCATTGATAAAAAAAAATTGTAATTATTTTTTCTACTTTTTATTTTGATAGTGAAATTTGTATTAATGTTTTCAAATTATCTTAATTATGTACTAGTGTGAAAGGTCCCGTTTTTCTTGATGCCTTCAAAAATATGCTATAAAAGATTTTGTAGCGTCCCTATTGATTTTTAATAATGCTATTTTATTCTAACTCGCTAAGGATAAAATGGTATGTCACGACAATAGAGACCCACTAAACAATATTATCCCAGTATTTAAATTTAATTTAAAGGATATGCCCTGTGTCTCATTTGAATAATTTATTGATGGTGTATCTCCACCTGCTTCTGCCTCCGTGCCAATGTCTGAATTTGTGTGACGGAGCGGCTGAATGGTGATGTGTGACACACTCCAGATGAAAAATAACAGCGGCCCTCAGATCTGCACAACAGCTGATGAAGAATCACTGACTTTTATTGGTGCTGAATAAAAGGATGTGATGAAAGAGTCAAAGGCTGAGGGAGAGAAAGAGGGATTCAGAGGGAGGGGCGGAGGAGTGCAAAACAAGGCCCCATCCATCACATGAGTTGAGAAGACACATTCCAGTGCCCTTAGCAAGAGGATACATTCACTCAAAGTCACAATAGAGGAGGATTCTGGGAGAAGCTGGGAGGGGCACCCATCAATACACAACCTCACCCTTGGGCTCTCTGTGCGCACAAACTCAATGGCCCTTCCAGTCCAATTCATTTCTCTCTATGGGCATGACAAATGTACATTTTGCTGCTGATAAAAGTTTCCATACTAAAACAACAAAACAGATAAAACAAAAAAAATGAGGGCATAGTTACAGCTGAAACTTTAACTGCTCAGCTCTTCCCCAGTCACTTTCTTGCCATCTCTCTGTCCATCTCTTTCTCCCTGGCTCTGTCATTAACTAGATTCAGAAAAATTTGAGCTGGGGTTGTAGGATATCTGTCTGGCAGAGTTAGTGGGGATTTGAGGGTGGAGGGAGCAGGTGATGGCTTTCTGGAGTGCACTCATTTACACTCCTCCTTTTCTCTTGCTGAGCAGCGTGAAGAGGTGGGAGAGATGAGGGGCCGGCTCCTCTCACTCCTGTGAGCTGCACCTGCCAGGGGTGAGAGGATCAATTGTGAACTCTGACCTTATACCTTCCACAGTCCTATATTATTACCCACACCGTGCAATATATACATTAAGAATGGACAAAAATGTATATTCACTGGCATGAAGTCCACATTGTTGCGCAGCTCTAGATTTCACTTTCATGAATGGACTGCATGTAAGATAGAAAAATAAAAAAAATATTAAATGCAAAATCTTTAGGTTTATAAGGTTATATCAGAAATGGTAAATTGAGCTGTATCTGATTTGTATATTTTAGCACAGTTATAATAAACATTTTAGGTGAAAATAAATAAATAAATGAGTTTCCCTTGAGGAACAATCAACATGCACCAATAAATACCAGAAGAAAAGTATTTGGACAAATGATGATCAGCAGGTCCATCATTAATGTTACACCTTTCTCCAGTTTAATTGATCACAGAACTCATTTGTTAAAAGCAAAGACAAAGATGAGTGAAACAAGCTCAGCAAAAAGGTCAAGTAATGTTTGTTTGCATGCCAGTTGAATCGTTGAATAAGCAAAAAAAAAAAAGTTCTATCCTCCACAGGTGGGCTTACTGTTAAAAGTAAAAATAGAAAATAAAATAGAACACCTGAAGCATATCCAGCCTGATAGTTGTATGGAAACAAATTAAAGATATGTGGGAGAAAAACAGCTTTAAAAATGAGCGTCACCCAATATGGCATTGTTCGTAGACCACTTTAAAATATTATCAACAAGTATGGGTACACAGGGAGAGTGAAAAGCATTGATGGGTTCAAAGGCAGGTAGGATTACGCTTTCACAGGAATATACACAGAAACACGCAGCTTTTGAGATGGAATTTGAGAGTTCAAAATCAACCTAAATGGATCTGATGGTTGAAAGCTTGGGCGGAGAAAGTGGCACAACCCACCCCAGCTGCATTAAGGGTGTGTCAGGAACAGCAAAGTCTGAAGCTGTTTTCCTTCAATAGCAGGTGAACTTTTGTATCGTTAGAATGATCCAAGTCAGGGATGCACTGAACTGAACTGAATCAGCAGATGTCAGTGTGTTTTTAATTCAATTCATTTCAGTTCAGTTTTATTTATATAGCGCCAAATAACAACAGCAGACGCTTCAGTGAACTTTATATTATAAGGTAAAGACCCCACAATAATAGAGAGAAAACCCAACAATGACCAATTTTGAGCAATCACTTGGTGACAGTGGAAAGGAAAAACCTCCTTTTGAGAGGAAGAACTCTCCGGCAGAACCAAGGTCAGGGTGGGGCATCCATCCGCCGCTTTCAGTTGGAGGTGAGCGGAGGAAGAGAAGATAAAAGACACACTGTGGAAGAGAGATTAATAATTACTGATAATTAAATGCATAAACACATAGTGAGTGTAAAAGATGAGTGAAGAAGCAACACTGCCCCACCAACTTTAGCCTATGGCAATGTAAGTAAGGGAGATACAGGGTTACCTGATACAGCCTTTATCTAAAAGGAAAGTTTTAAGACTAATCTTGAAAGTAGAGGATGTCTGTCTACCGAATCCTGTTCTACTTTTAAAAACTCTTAGACCTGATTATTCAAAGCCTTGTGTGTGAGAAGAAGGATTTTAAATTACATTCTGGATTTAACCGGGAGCTGATGAAGAGAAGCCAGTTTGTTAGAATATGCTCTCTCTTTCTAGTCCCTGCCAGTACTCTTGCCACAGCATTTTGGATCAGTTGAAAGCTTTTCAGGGAGTTTTAGGACAGCCTGGTTATAATGAATTACAGTAGTCCAGTCTGGAAGTAATAAATGCATGAACTAGTTGTTAAGCATCACTCTGAGACAGGATGTTTCTCATTTTAGAGATCTTGCACAAATGTAAGAAAGCTGGCCAACATATTTGTTAAATATGAGCATTAAAGGACATATCCTGGTCAAAAATGACTCCGAAATGCCTCACAGTCTTACTTGAGGCCAAGATTTGGCCTCATGTAAGGGCCGATCATGGCTCAAGAGTTAGCAATTCGTCTTGTAATTGGAAGGTTGCTGGTTCGTGCCCCGGCTCCGATAGTCTCGGTTGTTGTGTCCTTGGGCAAGATACTTCACGCGTTGCCTACTGGTGGTGGTCAGAGGGCTCTGTGTCGCCAGTGTCCAGCAGCCTCGCCTCTGTCAGTGCGCCCCAGGGCAGCCGTGGCTACAATGTAGCTTACCATCACCAGTGTGTGAATGTGTGGACGACTGAATGTAGTGTAAAGCGCTTTGGGGTCCATAGGGACTAAGTAAAGCACTATACAAATACAGGCCGTTTATTACTTGTTATTTCTGTTTGTTAAAAAAAAAAAACACCAACTATTTATTTATTACTTTAAAAAAAAATCTGTTTCTTCATTGTTTTGTTTCTTTTCGCTCCAGGACCGTGTGTACATAATTTCGTTCCACCTCATGTTAACGTGTTTCGAATGACAATAGAATCCTTGAAATACTGACTAAAAGTACACCCAACTTCCTGCAGTAGCTTTTTAACGACCACAGAAACATTGAAGTGGCATTATTTTTCCCTTATACAAGAAAATAAATTAGCTTATTGAAAATTATTCCATTAAGGCTGAACAAAACTGCAAATCTTTTCATTGTATCACATTTTTTAGTGGGAGGAGATAACATTGCATTCATCTAGATACTGTAGATACATTCATTCATACATTCATCTATAACTTGTTGCTTGCATCTTGGCTTATACGCAAACATGTAACAGTGCACATATTTTCCTAAACGTGTGTTCATCCAAAAATGGGGCCACTTTATTTTTTGTTGTTATAGCATTTTGCTGGCAGCTCATTTTGTGTGTGAGCTGGGTACAAATGGGTATTATTCTGTGTGATGAGATCCATTTGGGGTTTTGTCAAGACTTCGAGTGGTGTGAAAGTTGGTGTCAGTGGACCCCTGGCCTAGACCAGCTGAAAGCCAGTGTGTTAGTTTCTATGGTAATGGAGAAATAGTAACTAACTCCCAGCAGCGTCCCGCCGCGTGTCGCCTCCTCAATAGAGCGCATCTGCAGAAAACTGGGGGACCCCATGAGATGGGCAGTGACCCGTCATCACACTAGCTCTCACATATATGGTTATATTATGGACATTGAATTAGCCTAAATCTCTTTTTCACACTGCTTACGTCATAACTCTTGAGAGACGTTAAGACGGAGCCATATATTCCCAGTTTTTGTCAAAAGCAGAGTGTCAGACTGAGTTAAAAGCCATTGCAGAGGTCATTAGAATGAGGTGGGGGGTGAGGGGTAAGACTAGCGCAACCACAACAACCACGAAGTGGGACAGAAAAAAAAATGAAACAAAAGCTGACTCCAAATCACAATGTTTACAATGGAAATTTAAAAAAAATAGGGGGGGGGGGGGGGGGGGGGGGGGGTACTCAGTTATGAAAATCACGCAGACGTCTACTCTCATTCATGCAAATGTTCTTCACTTTCTCGCTCTTTGCCCCGAAAGTATGCCTGCCACTCAGGAAACTCAAACAGTTAAAGTGTAGTTACAGTTGAAAAATCTATTTTTCCTTAAGGTTTTAAACAGAATCATTAAAAACTTTTCCCTCTGTTTTCATTACACGTCTAAAACATCATGTGCATAAAAAGTTGTACCATCAGAGTTTGAAAAAAAAAAAGTAATTGAAAGTGTCGACACTCAAACCTTTGTATCCTAAAAAATGAAAACAATTCCAAAAACAATAGTGACTCTTGAATGGAGGCTAATGTGAGATGAATGGAGAGGAAATGGGCCAAGCTGCAGGAGGTCATTAATGAAAAAAAAAACAAACTTTAAAGAATCACAGTGGCTTTAGTCTCTGCTTCCTCATCTTGCTCCTTTAGAGGAAAATGCTGAGATGGGGGTAATTATAAACTGCTGAGCTAAAACTGAGTACTTAATGGTAACATGGGTAGTTTTGGTGGGTGTCTATTCCCCCTCTTTTTGCTGCTCTAAGTCTCTGACCTCCCTCCACCCAAACACTTACCCCCCTCTGTGATTTCCCATGGGTTTCCAATTGATTCAATTAAGTGAACACTCCAACACCGTATGATTGCAAGATTGTTTTTTTTTCTGCCAAGCGAAAACCAGCCAGGCAGCTGCATCAAGAAAATGCCCATCAATACACGGACATTTTTAAAAAGTTAAACACAAAATGTAAAATAGTTGTTAATTCAGTTGAAAATCTTCATCTCTAAGCTGTAGAAGAAATCCCACTGGAAACATCAAAGGATCAAAAATCAAATCTTAGAGAAAAAAAAGTGAATGAGGGGAGAGAAAGAGGGGAGGATCAGAAAAGTAAAGTGGTGAAAAGGAGGGAGGAGCAGCCCGTCACCATCAGAAGTTGTTCTGCACCGTAATTCAGCTTTGTTTTCTCTACAAAAAAGTCTCCAACATGCGCGCCTACAGCATAACATTCGGCGAAGAGAAATGAGGCAAACACAACATCGCAAAAGACGCTTTGCATTCTTTGGCTTTTGTACTTGTGGGACTTGTGAAAGCGCAACGGACACAAAATAGGGAACAAAGGGAGCAGTGTGGATGAAGGCACTATCTCTGACATCCCCAGCACTTTGAACAACTTGTCAGCGCAGACACTGAAGCAACTGCATTCTGTCACATTTGTGTACAAACCCCTTGAAAGGGCTTGCTGACCTGCCCATATCCCTTTATTGGGGTTCAAATGGCAAGAGGCATTCATTGTGTCTGGGAGAGTTCATTAAATTCATTGGTTTGACCTGTTATTTCTAGGCCAAAAGTCTGCTGATTTGGAAAAATGTGAGTCAGCCATACGTAATAGCCTACTGACCTCCGCAGGGTAACAAACCCTTTTGAAGAACATTTCAAGGCCTTCACATGAATAGGGTCAAAGGGAACGTTTGAGACATAACTATAGCAGAACCAATGGATTCACATCAAAAGGAAATTTGAAATCATCCAAAGATATTTAGACCTCTAATGGTTTGTCTAATAATAATTCTGAGCACAGCACGATTTCTAATTATTTTTCATTTATGAGGAGTGAGTGCAAGGACTGGGGCAACTTTGACGTTAAACAGCACAATTTGAAAATTCATTAGCGAACAAATGCTTTGTATACTGGAACGAACGGCAAAGTCGGTAGAAGTCAAAAAGTTCAGGGAAAAGTGCGCTTGACCATTTTAGTTCCCATAGCGTCGTCACATTTAGATGTAAATGGGCTCATTACTGAGGCCAGGCTGCCAAGTTAGCATCTATTTCTCATTTGTTTTTTTGTCAAAATAGGCAAAGGCCCCTTTTTCCTTTTAGCTATATATGACATTGAGTGAGAAAAATGCCAAAAGCCCCAGGCTCGTGATTAAATTATATGATCTGTACAAGTCTTCAATATGAAACAATACTATTTAATATTCACTGGAGGAAACTGTAAATTCTTATGGATTTTTCTCATTGTTTTTCCAGTGATGCGTCAGCATTAGTATACAAAACTAATCACAATGCTAAAAATAAAAGCTACACAAACCAGGGATTTTTGGATTGAACGGTATCAAAATTTGCAACCTCTAGTTAGTAAAGGGCAAAAGATGATGTACAGTAATTTTCAGAGGCTCTATGATAACATTTAGGTATATTGAATTTTTACCTGTATGTAAATTTGTTCATCATTTCATTCACACACACTCATACAAGCTTATTGTTGACAGGGAGGTTGAGCATGTCATTAGTCTTATGGGGTTTTTGGCACTTCTATATCTTCCTCTGTTTGATTTTTGGTCCACGTGTATTTCTTTTTACCTTTAACTGCCACGTTCTCAGCCAGGACAGAAAATGCATCATAGCTCACTTCATCCACACATTCATGCAAAAGATAAATCTAAATAACCACTTATTTTCATTTTTAATAGTTTATAAATAAATAGGTTATTCATCGCTGGTTATTCATCCATTCAAAACATTCCAAGGATCTGTTTTTGTCATAATTAGCAGTAATTCATAACTGCACCAGTCGCTGGCACTCACAGTGTGGCTGTCAGCGAGACGCTCTGTGTGGCCAGCTGTGTAGAGACAGACATAGCTTTGACGATGCACCTAGCAACAGCACTTGACCTGGACTCAACCAGATCAGAGAGGCTCTACATGTCTGACTGAGGGATCGATGCAGCAAGCAGATTCACCGTCAGGGAAGAGCCAAACTTTTTAACATGTCATCAACACATCCGCTGGTTTGCTGCTCATTCTAGAAACACTTTAGATTTGTATTTTTAGACCTATGTGTTCATACCTTCTGTATATTTTTATGTTCATCCCAATATTGATTCACTGTGAGGTTTTCAATTTGCTGGATGCACCTCTGTAAGTTAGTTTTTCCTGTGCCCCCTATGTGTTTCTGTGTCATCTCCTGTGTTAAGTCACTTTTTTCTTTGTGGTTTACTTTTTCCTGTCAAGTTCCTGTATCTTAGTTTCTGTATCAGTGTGCTTGTCACTTCCTGCTTTACTTTGACAGTCATTTGTCCTGTGATCTTCATGTTCAGCCTTGTTCCTGTCTCGTTAGTTAGATTACGTTCAGCTGTGTTCCCTCCTGTGGTGTGTTACCCCGTTTGTCAATAGCTGTGTCCCAAAACGTAGGCCGCATCCTCGCACTTCCGGCCTTCTCTGTCTTCGAAGAACCTGGCCTTCGCGGTCTACGTGGGCCGGGTCCTTCGAAGACCGAGAAGGACAGAAGTGCGAGGCTGTGAAATGGGACAGTCTAGCCTTCAGATTTGCGTCACCGCTGTCTCGGTGAAGTTTAATAAACTCAGCCGTCTGCTCCTTGCTATCTAAAATATAACAGGACACTGGCGTAAATTCTCGACCGTCTCAAACTTCTGTTTATTCAGTTTTCTGTTTGACGTTTATTCAGCTGTGTGAAAATCCTGGAGAAACCCCCCCAGAGGATTAATAAAGTTTTATTTAATCCAATCTAATAAGTTTGATCTCAGCCAAACCGATTTATTCCGCAACAAGTAAAACACCGAAAAAAGCCAAACAAGTTATCCGAGTGACTTATATATCATGTTTAACCTGAGTAGCGAAAGAGCGGGGGTCTGAAAATGACGAAGCCGGGAGTCCGCTGCTCTCGCCGGTTCGAGTGACCATTGAACCCCCCGGCTAGCTATCGAGCGGGTGGGTAAGAGACGTCTCCGAAAACGTCGGAGCACTTTTGCAAATATGCGTGTCTTGATAAACCAAGCAGATATTTGAAGTTTACACGGCTACTTTCTCGCCTGAAAATATTATTTTGTGACCCGGCTGCCATTGTTGGAAACTGGAATTGGCTGGGCCGCGCTATGAATTCTGGGATATGGTGGGACACGAAGGAAACACCCGACCCATCCTTCAAATTCGGGGAAATGAAGGACGCATTTGTCGGCCGCATTTGAAGGAGTTGACGAATTGGGACAGCCTTCGTCGCCTGGCTGTGACGTAATCGGCCTTCAAATGCGGCCTCCGAAGGATGCAGCCTACGCTTTGGGACACAGCTCTTGTGTGTATTAATGTCTGCGTCTTCCTCTGTCCTGTGTTGCAATCTCCATCATTCCCGTGCTGTGTGTGCTGCCTGTTTGTCTAGTTTTCCTGTGCCTCATAGTTTAGTTTTGTATTTTTGGCATTCCAGCAATAAAGCTGCTTTTAAGTTAAGTTTTCTGAGAGTCTGCACTTTTGGGTCCAATCGACTCTTCCCTTTTCACACCGCCTCATTTGACACAAATATATATTTTAAAATTCTCAGCAGATTTAATTGTGAATATTAAATATATTAGCGAGCAACCCAGACATTCAGGCTCAGCTTGTGGTCAAATGTCAGACATTTATCCTGCAATTTGTGAACCTAGTTACAGTAATAAAAAATAACTAAGTGACAAAGATTCTGCTCATGTTACTGATGATTAGAGAGTGTAGTTGAGTATTTCAAGCAATCAGAAAACATTTGAAAATTACAGAAAAATGAATTAAGAAGGGAGGGACAACAAGTTATACACGATTTTAAAGGTTTTATTAAAACATTAAAAATGCTATATATTTACTTGGGACTTTGCTAACAGCTAGGACAGCAAGATAAGAAGGCAATGCTTCATATCAGGATGCAGTGATTTCTGATCAGTTATCAGCCAATAATGAGGTTACATTTAGACCACAAATGCCACAGTCTACTCCAAATACATCTTCACCGCTTGGCTGATCTCATCATCATTTGACTTGTTTATATTTTTTACTTCACTTGCCTTAATCATCAGTCCTCTTCATCTTTAGAGAGATCTGAAGCTACAATAAAAAGTGTTGTGCATGGTTTACACAAATCTAAGCTTTGATTTGTGCTGAAACAAAAGGGTTGTGTACTTGTACTTGTTTACAGATGAAAACTGATTGAGAGGGAATATTGTGGCAGAGCATTTGGATTGAATGTTTCTGGAAATGTTACATTCATATCAATAAAAATGGTCCAAGTTATACATATCAGTGTTGGGCCAAAGACGAAACTCCAAAGAAAACCTGACGTATTCCACTATTTTCAGAATGGAAACAAGAATGGAATAATCAGTTTTAATCACATTTCGACACATTTCTGATCTTCTGAATATGATTCCTTTAAAAATCAGTTTTACAAAAAGGCAAACCATAATGCATATGTTTTGTAATGTACTGATTTGTAAAATGTTGCTGGTTTGCCTGATCTCCTCTCCTGATGCAGCAACATTGAAACAGGGAATGTAAAAAAAGTTCATAGACATGGTATTTTGAGTTTTTCTCATCAGTAAAAAGGCAACCAGATGTCAACAAATGTACAAACCCGACTCAAGGACAAAACATTCATTTTTGAGACTATAAAAATTTCAACAAAAAAAAACAACATTTTTTAAGAACTGTACATCAGAAGTGTTGAAAATGTAAGTCTCACTTAGCAGTTTCTTGAAACTGTTAAAGCTTAAATTTGATCTGTTTAATTGTGAGGCCAAGCTGAGTTAAGTTGTGATTATACATTTTCGAATTTTTCCTCAAATCAAAATAATCACTGACATGCCTCTAAAAAAAGGTATCTATCTATCTATCTATCTATCTATCTATCTATCTATCTATCTATCTATCTATCTATCTATCTATCTATCTATCTATCTATCTATCTATCTATCTATCTATCTATCTATCTATCTATCTATCTATCTATCTGAAATTTTCATTACAGATCTGTTTGAATGTTGAAAACCCATAAAAACATGACACTTACATTTTCAACAGAATATTTAACACAAAACTTCTCTGGTCTGCTCAAGTCCCAATTCACCTGTAGAGCCTTATATCTGTCACATTATGGTACCTTGACTGACAGCTTCTCTTTGTCCGTCTCCCTCTCTCTTAAGGATTCATTAGTCCCTATAGACTCCAGCAGCCTAAACATATTGCACCATTCAGCTGGTACTTACGTGTCATCTGTTATCTATTGGACTGGTGTTTCTGGTGAGCATATGAATGATAATCAGGCCTTTGTGCGTCCATAGAGGTGCAGCAGGATCTGCAGCCTGTGATGTTGCCTCAGGGGGAGATTAGGAGGGGCAGCCGGCCCTCTGTGTCACGTCGACAGTCACAGCGCCCATCCGCGGCTGGGCCAAACCCCACTGGGACCTTAAATCCTGTTACACTGTCAGCTAAAACCATCATTTGTATTAGAGATGTGTGGGTGTTTAAGTGTGTGTACATATTAAGTGAGGGAGGGATAGTGTCTTAAACTATGAATTATTCATACCAAAAAGAAAAGGAGATATTGACTACATCTCCATAAACAGACTGCTCTCTTTATGTCATCAGGCACGAGATCTTTGGGTATAATTGCGTAAAAGCCCCTGAAAATGTGCTTCTCCAACAGCACAGCAGGCACTGGTCAGTGTTATCATCAGGGATGAATTTGAGTGATGGCAATTGTTCCAACTTAATATCTTATAAATAATTTACTATTTCAGGGGTATGGCTTCCCCTCCCCATCAAACATTAATGTTAAGAAGCTTTACCAACCCACAGCTGCTAGTTACTGAACGCATGAAGCTATGCTGAATTAGTCCGGCTCACTGGTTTGTTACAAAACATTAAATAAATTAACAGAAAAAGAAAAGTGCATGTGGATGTGGAGGTGATGATGCATAAACCTTATAAGTGCCTACAGGTGTATTTTTGTAGCTTGGAACTAGTGCAAAAATGAGCCGTTATAATGTGAGCAGGCTATTTTCCCTCGATTACTTATCTCAGTAACAAGTGATTATGGAGGATGAGATTCTTTGCACTTCTGGCCCGCGCCTCCAGAGGGAGGTCAAAACTATTTGTCAGTCTCCAGTTGGGATTGCAAATTAGGATAAGCCTCCCCTGCGAGAGGACCCATGAAACCTCTATTCCTATCCACGGGATGACTGCTGCACATAATTTGAAAATTAGGGCCTCTGATAACATCTTTATGTTGAGCAATGCGTCAAGCTGCCACCGCGTAGGCTGCATATCTGAGAAAGCTTGATATGAGGCATAATTCTTTTCAAATCTGAAGCGATTAGAGGCCTGAATTGAAAAAGAGAGAGACGCGTTTTACCCCTCCTTTTTCATCATCATCATCATCATCATCATCATCATCATCATCATCATCATTATCATTATTATTATTATTATTATTATTACTATTATTATTTTATTTTAGGGGGGCTTTAGCGCACAAGCTGGCAAGCTCTCGGTGAGTGTTTTGAGGTATGATGAAAACAAGTCATTAACGTATTAACTAATTAGGAATCGTAATAAAAGCGGCAGATTCGTATTTACAGGTTTCAGAGATTGCAGCAAGATTGACAGACTAGTTAATGGCTCATTCCTGGCAGGAAATGAAAGGATGGACTAATGCAAAAAATAAATAAATCTGAAAATGGCTCTCGCGCATATAACAGGTTTTTGTCCTAATGACGAGATCTCGTTAAAGGATTTAACTGCTCCTAATTTGTAACTACTTTAATGGCGCCACCTAATTACAGGTCTTGTTTTTTTTTATTTTTTATGGAAGATTAGCGGTGTGAAGCTGAGCGCATTAAGCCTCTTTTATGAGGAGAGAACAGATAGCATCACACCGTCATGTGGCTGTGTTGTGTGGAGCTGAAGGACTAATTCCCTGGACGTGACAATTTATGGCAAATGATGCTTAAAGCATAACACGTAAACAATAAAGCGACAACGAGGAGCCTTTCTTACATTAAAAAAAAGATGGCCTTCGTGTCAAGTATAGGAACATCAGAAGGAAAGAAAAAGAGGGGAAAACAAGCGTCGAGTTTCGCCTTTTATGTCACGTCTAGTCGTACTTTAACGTTGTGTGCTTAGGAAAGAAGCAGCTCTGCAGAAGAAGAATCGCATTCCACTATTTACTCACATATTACGGCTCCAAGTCTCTTTGAAGGTCTTGTTCAGAAAGCCTTAAAGTGAAAGAAAATGTTTTCCTATTACTTAATTCAATCAGAGCGCGAGGCGGGGGCTTCACGCACCGCGCACTGGGCTCCTCTATGACAGAGTCGCCTTTGTTGGGTCTATCCGCCGCTGTCACACACTTTAATTCGACTCTCTTTCTCTCTCATTGAAAACCCTCCACAATGACATTCAATAAGGGCCGCGGAGTGAAAACCTGGTTATTTTTACATATTCTTTCCCCCGACTCGGCAGGGGCCCGAGCAAAGGAATTAATCACTGCTCTTTAACAGCACTGGCTTCAGGCAATGACTTGTCCCTTTTTTTGTGCCCAGAAATGACACATTAACCCTAAAATGGATATGCATAAACTTTACATTCAGCTGTTGCGTTTATGTTTTTTTCTTATTCTTTCTGCACTGTCAGTAAAGTAGACACACGGACCTGCCGGGATGCAGACGCAAATAATGAGGAAAAAAGAAAGAAAGAAAAGACGTAGGTTTTGGAATCATGGGTGTTTTCTGGTGTTAATTTAAAAAAAGAAAAACTTTAACAATACTTGGCGGCTTTGCCTTGACAGCTCCACCAAATATAGACGCGATTAACTTTTGATTTTTAAAAGCAACTGCGGGGAAATCGCTCTCTAATTTACCTGCTGGATTGAAATATTTGAATAAATGTAAATGTGTGCCAGCGACTCTCCACCTCTACCTCTCGCCCCGGGACACGCAGACCTACTTTAGACTTTAACTCAGACACACTGGTTAATGTCTAAGACAAAACTTGAATGCACGCCGGCTCTCCAAATGTGACAGAAACGTTTTCTCTCGCAAATTTAAGCTCGTCTCTATGATAAAATGAGAATGATGATAAAAGGGAGAATGGGCTGTGCCGCCTCTTGCGGCGTGGGTGGGGCTGACAAGAATAGACTACATTATGCAGTTCATTTAGTTAACAAGTGAAATAATGGGGAAGCGTGCAGTGGGAATGCCGAGAGAAAGGCACAAAACCCTATTGAGAGCTCTTGGCCGCTTACAGCGTAACCGTCACATGGCCGAACCGAGTCCACGGCAGCTATTTAAGGAGAGGCTGTGCGCCTTCAGCACCACTTCGCTGTCCACAGTCCCGGAGAGAGCACGCTGACGCAACCAAACGAGCACGAACGACTTCAACTTTCGAGCACGCCGAGCAACAAGTTTGCAAACATGCCGAGATCTTTTCTCGTGGATTCCTTGATTTTAAGGGAGGCCAACGACAAAGGGAACGAGAACAACCCACCTTTATTCCCGTACGCTGTGCACTCGCCGCATCACGCGCACGGGCTGCCAGGCTCCTGCCACTCGAGGAAAGCCGGGCTTTTGTGCTTCTGCCCGCTGTGCATGACCGCCTCCCAGCTCCATCCATCTCCACCGACGCTGCCGCTTCTCAAAGCATCGTTTCCTCCCTTCAGCTCACAGTACTGCCACTCGGCTCTGTCGAGGCAACACTCTTCATCCAACAGCGTCAACCTCAGCCACGGACCGGGGATATACCAGGCTGCCTACTCGGTCCCAGACCCTCGACAGTTCCACTGCATCTCCATCGGTGAGTAGAGGCTGTTTTAACTACTGATCGAGTTCAGAAAACGCTTTATTAAATTTGTTTCCACAATTTCCCCCCCGTGGCTCACAGTTTATGTTTGTTTTCTCAGAAAACAGTAACAGCAAACTTCAGAGCAGCAAGCGCATGCGCACCGCCTTCACCAGCACGCAACTTTTGGAGCTGGAGCGAGAGTTCACCTCCAACATGTACCTCTCCAGACTGAGGCGCATTGAGATCGCTACGTACCTGAACTTGTCCGAGAAGCAGGTGAAAATCTGGTTCCAGAACCGCAGAGTGAAGCACAAAAAGGAGGGAAAGAGCAGCGGCCAAAGGACTGGATCACATAACTGCAAATGCTCGTCCCTGTCAACCGCCAGATGCTCGGAGGAAGAGGATGATGACATTCCCATATCTCCTTCCTCGTCCGAAAAGGAAGATGTGGACCTGTCCGTCTCCCCCTGAACGCCCCCCTCTTTGATCCCCCCTTTCTGAAAGATTTTGCTCCTGATGATTTTGAATACAGCCAAAAACAAACAGACTGTTCCACTTGTGTTCAGTCGACTGTACATAGACAGAGAATATTTTAAAATCAGGGGACTGCCCTGAATTATTGTATAGCTGTATACATGTTGTACGTTTTGTATGTAGTTTTTTCTGAAAACAGTCACTTGTTGTTGCCAATCCGATGAATATGGTAGGCATATTTGTAAAGATACCCCCCCCCCCCCCAAAAAAAAAAAAAAAAAACCCCAAACAAACAATAGCAACATTGTTAATGAGTATTTTGGGGAAGACAGTATTTTGTACTATACTTGGTAAATACTGGTTAGATTCATTCTATGTGGATGGAACTGTGACTTAAAATATGGAAAGCTGGAGAGAAATCCGCCGACACCACTCTGAAATTATATCCTCAGTGTAATTGAAAAAAAAATATTTATTTATTTAAAAATGTTCATACTTAAATAAAATATTTCTGAGCGGTAGACTGCGTTGTCTTGTGGGTTATTATTTTATGTTTTTTTGCGCACCACTGAATGCGCACGGGGACAAACATTCTGTATTCTGTTTTCCGGCTGAAAATATTAGTTTGGGTATTAATTTAAAAGGAAAAAGCCAAAAAGGTACAATTACAAATATTCGAAATTGTATCTAGTATCCTTTATTTAAACTAAGAAATAAGATATAGGGACATTCACATATTAAAACTTTGGATAGCTGCGCTTACGTGAAAACGTTCGCTTTGCTCGGCTTTTCAGAACTTAGACTGTTTCTGTGCAAATTAAACACGCATATTTTAAAATTCCCTCACGAAACGTTAAAGCTGCTGGTTGCAGGGTGTGTTGGTGCTTTGGGGAGATTTTAAAGGTGCTTAACAGAGTTAATTTTCCCCCACAGAAACCCAAAACAAATTTGGTGTTACTATTTCCCCCCGTGAGATTCCCAGACTGCCCTGCGTCGTACACACAAATAAAATGTTCTTTTGCATCGAAGAAGCGCGTTGGATATTACGTGCCTAAGAAGGAGTAAATTAAGTACTTCATAATCTTTATCACTAAGAAGCGATAAATGCATTATCGTGGACACCTCTTACGCGCTTTCCCTGGGGGGCACTCGACCCAGCTATAGCTGCCTGGCCCTTCTGAGCTTTTCCCCCCCAAAGTTTCATCCCAGCTGAAACGATCTGTCTCGTGTGACCGAGTAAATAATCACTGTGGGTGTATAATGGTGCATCAGGAATGCGCATAACTTAAGATATCGATCTAACATGAAAATAAATGAGAAAAGGACGCAGTTTAGTGTCCGTGACCCAGATTGTTCTAATTGTTAACGGAGCACTGTGCACAAGATTGTTGTCGGTTTTATAAACTCTGTGTGCTTTAGCCCCATACAAACCTATTAAAACTCGACACGTGTAACTTGATAACATAAAAAAATATTAATTAGCATAGCATTTTTTTTTTAAAATTGTTAATGATTTAAACCAGCCAAATGAATTATTTGTCAAATAATACGCGGCAGCCCTTAAAAAAAGAAACCCAGTCTTCTAGGAAAAAACTAAAATGCTCTCCTGGTGAAAAACGAGTGTAAAATCAGTGTATGTGTAATTTTCTTTTTATTTCAGTTTAAAATAAATATTATGTTATAAATAAAAAACGTCCAAAAAATCAAACTATGAGTTAGGTGTATAGTTCCATATTTCTTTGCCCGTTTTACGCACCGCAACAGCGGCTGTTCTTTAGAGCCTTTGACTGCCCAAGTCATATTTATTAGGCTGAATAGGCTTTAAATTATATTTACTCCGTATAAACGTACTGCTAGAGTTTTCTAAAGAGACTAAAAACTGTTCCTAAATTGCGTACAGCACGTTATCTGCATCAGCGTGCCTTATTTGGATGTGAAGTTCCACTTGTAAACTTTCATTTAATTGTTCACTTAACCATTTTAACAAAACTCTAATATTTGCATTTGTTAAGATATGGGATTAGACCATTTTGTTAATTGCACCATAGAGCTCCATTTTGCTCACAACGTCCTCTGCAAAGCGCCCTTTATCCATTCAATAGCCCGGGGGTATGCGCCCTGGGGGAGCTTATACGCTCGGTGCTTCAAATGCTCAATTTATTTATTCTTAATTTTGTGCCGATCAATTCATTGAAGCAAAAAGGACTACGGTGTCTTTTTAAAAAGAAGAAAAGGGAATTGTGGACGTAACCTTGACGGAGCTGAGGAGAGGGCTCCCCTGACGCTGGAGAGCCGCTTGAGTCAACAGGCGCCCATCTAGCAGACTCGCCCTTGTCTTTATTCTGGCTAATTTTTTATTTACGGCTTTTCTTTGACATGTCTCTTATCTATCAGATTAAAAGAACAGCTTGTAACAAATCAGTCTGCACGATTTACAACAGCATTAAAAGGGGACAAAGGGAGCAGGCAGTCAGTACCTGAGAGTCTGGTAGACGGCGCGGCGCTGCAGCTGATTCGATGGTTTGAAAATACGCACGAAACAAAATACTTGAATCCTGAAAAAGAGCCTTTGTACGTTTCTTTAGAAATCAAGCAATTCTGCATGACAAAGGACAATTAATAAGCCGTCTTTTCACGACCAGCAGCTGGTTTCCCCGTCAAGGAAAGTTGGAAAAAATTCAGACTGAATGCGCGCAAAAGCCCTTTGCGCGCAGACAGCAACCCAAGGTGACCCATTTGGCACAGTTAAAATAACCAAGCCGAGGTAAAAGCGAGGGAACTGTCAAAAACATTTAAGCTGAAATATCTTGAAATTGCAAATCCCTTTATGTGGAGGGACGCTGCCGATGTGGGTTAGTCGTACAAAGGAGGTGGTTAAGTTGGAGAGGCTTTGGAAACGGACACGTGGCTTCTCAATGAGAGCTCTTTTGGACCCGCGTGGCTTGCTGTGGCACTGCACATTCAACTACTTTAAACTTATCCAGCTTAGTAAAAAGTGTGTAGTAAATCTTAACAAGTTAACTCACTAACTTTTTACAAAACAGTTTGTAAACTTTTACACACTTTAAGGTGTTTATTTACTCTCGCCTTAAGAAATAAATACAAGCTGTTCCACACTTCCAACTTGGTTTATAAATGCAGCGTCCAGACTTACTGCTGGAAGGGGGGAAATGACTTCCAGTAGATAATTTTCAATCAGGACTTTAGTGATTTTAATACACTTTTAGCTTAACATTTCATCACTTGAGGATGTGAGGCGTTTTTAAAAGACTTGTAACAGTTTTTGTCAGTAAGCCTAAGGAACGCGTTTACTGATAAAACTATAGTGGGTTTGTTTGTGTGGTTATAAATGAAAAAAAAAAAAGGTTTAATTTTGCTTTAACATTTAGAAGGCAGAAAAATATTATCCCCGCAGTCTGCAGTCTATCACGGTTATCATTTTATATTTCGCTGCAGCTTCAACTAACATCTCGACCTGCACTGATGGACTGGAAATGGGTTCAGCTGCTCACGCTGTGTTATAAAATGAATGTTATTAAAAAAAAGACAGAAAAAAAACCCGCAAAAGCAACACGTTTCATTACGGAGCTGTTGTTGGTGACAAAGTGTGTTGAGCTTGCTGAAGTGGCAAGGAAGAAAACCGCTCGTCATTGCCTTGAACTCCGGCTGCATTCTGCTGCAACATTTGAACCTATTCAACTGTATATAATCTGTTTAACAGCTAATCAGCAGTGTAAGATGAAGGACTGGCACGCAGCTTCACTTTTCCTCAGTCGCCCCTCGCTAATTGAATATTCAATGCGCGCACTGTGCTCTGCTTGCCTTTTTCAGTGTGCTCAGAATACGCCTTTTTAATTCTCGGCCCATACACAAGCAGTGTCAAAGGTTGAGAAATAATGAACTGCTCAGACATGGAAGAGACCTCTGCGAGCGCCACCACTGACGCAACCTGAATGCCTCCGAGGATGATTTGTCTTTTTTTTCTGTCTAAATAGGTATGAGATTTGACATTTGGACAAAGAAACGTATTTGTTTTCTGTCGGCGTTTGACTGTGGCACCTGCACACAGGCCACTGATGTAAATATCAGACTTAGACATAAAAACTGGGGATAACAGAACTGTGCCGTGCGCACTGAGATGCGAAAAAGAAACATGTTGGTGTTGGTGGTGGCCTATTTATTGTGTCTAGGTTAGAAAGAAGAAAAAAAAATCAATTACAGAGTTTTCATTTGCTTTTGATGGTGTTAAAAAAGACTTGTGTGTCATTGCGTTTTAAAGCATTCTGTCAGTTTCTGTTCCAGGTAGTAGCAGAATTGTTGCTGAGATGCTGCTGCAGTACGTAGACCTTATGCTGTTACTGTGTGGGCATGCAGAAGGAAACCCTTTTTTAATAATAATAATAAAAAAAAGGGGGTCAGGAGAGAGTACAAGCGGTTGTCTTTCCCCTAAAGACGCACAAACACGCGCAAAGTACACGCACTAAAAACACTCTGGAACCAAAGTGACAGACAACCCGAGTGATTCTCTCGGCCGACAGATAAAGGGCACCACACCTCTACCATCTCCATCGCCTTGTATGCCAAGCAGCTGAAACACTTTCACGTGCCTGGAGCGCACACTTTCTCCGTTTTCAGCGCGTTTGTCTGTTTGTTTGTTCCGCAGCTGGGTGGCTTGCGCGGATGTGCACTGTGAAGCAGGAGCGTCACCTGGTGGCAAAGCACAGAGCCAGGAGATTAAAATGGAAGCGTGTGTTCCACCAGGCTTACAGAGTTTTGACATGAAAAATCTCGGGGGGGCCCCTTACAGGAATACTTCTTATTCAGGCAGCAGCACCGGTCAGCTCTGTTATTCTCCTTTCAGGGAGCTGCTTTGAAAAGGAGAGGAAAACAGAGAATTCCTATCTAACCATCTACTTGTGAAGATTGGCACTAAGATCCAGATACATTTTTTAAGAAGGGCAGAAAAACAGTCAGGAGGGCACTCTTTAAAAACCTATTAAACTGTATTCAGCCTGCATGTACCTTTCAAAGTGATAGAGAAGCAATGGTGGTCTCTTACTGTAAAGTAGAAGATGAAGTTATCACCAAAAAGTTACAAAGTTAAAGATGAAGCGTTTGTTTCAATATTTAAAGCGAACTTGGTGTACTGATCCTTTGTGCCATGTCAAAGTGGTGAAAAGGAGCGTTACACAAAATATGTGCAGCACTCATGACTTTTACCAAAATCTCAGACTTGAATCAGCTTTGTATGGGTGGGCCTTGTTACAGTCATCACCGAAAACTTTGATGATGAAATAAAATAAACAACAAGCATCTGAAAATGTTTGGTGGGTTTTTTATGGAGTCTGTGAAGTTTTGAAATGAAAACAGAATTTGCTGGTGTTGCAGCCACTGGGTCAGGGGACAATTTACTGGATGAGAAAAGAACAGACTTATATTGGATATCAGCAAATTCTCGAGTATGTAAAAAAAGAGAAAACACCAAAGACAGAAAGGGGATCATTTCCAAATGTTTACCAATATAAAACAGCAGTGGTGAAAGATCACAGAACTAGAAGCCTTTTGAAATAACAAAGAGCTGAAAGCTGTGATTCTGAGGGGAATTATGACTAAGAACTTAAGGAACCCAAACTTTTTCTTTGGAAAATATAGCCAAATGAAAAGTTTTCTTCCTTAAAATATTTAGAAGTATTTCTTTCTTTTGCATTTTTGGGATTGGTTGCTTTCATTGTCAGGGGGTACCAAAACACTTCATGCTGTCAAAGTGGAAACGTCAGTAAACTAATAATTAACAAATAATTAAACTCTAGCTCTGAAGTGGTGAGCTGGACATGCCGTGATTTAATAACAGTCATTGACACGCTGATTTATGTAATTTTTTTTTTTGAACATTTTATTTTCATAGCTTTCTGTTGTAACAAAACTCATCTTATGTACATTACTTTAGGTGCCATAATCAGATAATTAAGGCAAAGCTCATCTCGAAGGCTCCCCCCACTCCATGATTACACGCAATTCAATCAATAATTTTCAGTATCAACAAGTATACATGAGTTACAAAGTAATTAAACACTATGACACGAATCACACATCCAGGCTGTCCAAACTACAGTATAAAAACACCGCAACTTTTAATTACATGAAGGACATCTTAAATACAATTTAACATACAAAGTGATTTAAAAAAAAATTCTTCTTTTTTTGGGCTGTTCACTCAAAAATAGCAGAAAATGTAAAACGGAGATGGTGTTATTCGACTTTTACACAAAGCACCATTAAGATCCAAGCACAGTGAATACAGTCAGCACGCACAAACTCAAGCTCCAGTTTACTGTCTGACGAGCAGCGCTGATCACATCATCAGATGACCAAATAAAACCCTCTCATTAAATCCAAAGTGAAATCCATTCAATCATATTACAGAAAAAAGTGACACAGGAATTAAAGCTCTTAATTCATGTGCTGATAGAAATTTCCTTTTAAATACTTCTTTAAAAAAAACAAACAGCCACCAGCTCTTCACTAAGCCTGTCGTTGCATGTGTAATATACAGTATCAGGTTTACGTAAAGTCACGTGAAACTTCATAAAGGAATAAATAAAGTCATTTTCCTGTAAAGGATCAGGCTTGAGATCTGTATTCAGGCTATTGAGAACAAACTAGGTTGACACAAGTATGTAAAAAGGTCATAATCTCATGCGGTGCCATCACATCGCTCACGAGTATGGGACAGGTTTCTTTCCAGTGTCTGTATTCTGACATTTTTAGAAATGAGTGTACCAGAATCCAGACAGCGCTCCTGCAGACTCAGCTCTCTCCATAACAAATGACTAACCATCAGTGATTAGTCAATGCAACCCGTGGAGCTTGCTTACAGACCGCATAGAGGAGCAGAAATCGTAAAGGTATGCTCATCTGCTGTGGGTCAATTTTTCTTCAACCTTCAGCACATTTCTGCCTTAGAGTTAAATCAGCAAACTATTCGAACAATTTGGCCTCAATAAAAATCTTGTGGGCTGGATTCTTGACTTGCAAATTGACTGGATGCAACTAACGGATAACTGAAATGTCCATATTATTATCTCACTGTTATTGTTTATCCCATGCAAAAACATGTGACAGGGCGGGTATGAACACAGGACAAGTTAACGTATCCAGATGACTGTGGTGTTGTTGGATGACTCCAGGATAATGAGACCGATCACAAGCTGGTACATTGATGATTTCATTATATTCTACTATTTTTAAAAATTGAAGATAATTATTATGATCCATGATTTTAGAAAATGTACTCATACACAGATGTTTACATCCAACATCCATTTAAATCCTGAAAAATGAAATGATAGTAAAATATTCAACTTTATGGTGGAAAAAAGTGTTTATTGACTTAACTAAACAAAAATGAAATATGATTTTGCATAAATGAGCTCTCATTTGTTTTAATTTGCTTTTTTTGTATTGTGCAATGTATTTTTCTTTAATTTTACAATTCCCCAAAACTCATGCATCAAATATCCATTCACTAGGGGTTAAGAGGGAATATCTTCAGTTTTATACATTTCTTGGAATAATTATTGATTTAAAGCTGATCTTAATAAACTGTAAAAAGCTGCGTGTAAAAAAAACAAACCCATATTCTATCATCTGTCATATTTGCACATTGATAAAGCCACCTTGAGTTTATTGTATCATGCTTTTGTTGGGGCTGCTTTGCCCTTTTCCTCAGTGTCATATTTATCTATAAAGAACAGAAACTCACTGAATCAAATGGTCTAACGGGCTGACGGGTGAGCCGCGTCTACGGCACCGCTTTGATCGTGAGTTTCAGTTTTTTTCTTCTGGAGAAAGGCTCCGCGTCCCAAAGTGCAGAACAGCATTGTTTTAAAAAACCCAGCTTTGTTCCTGCAGCGATAACTCATGTACGCAAATCATAGTATAGTTATTTTAAAATCCTACATGCTGCTATGTGGATCCTCTAGTTTATTATTTATGTCTTCACTATGGTACATTGTGCTTATCTGCTGTCCATGTATTTCTTTAAATATGCGTGTGAGGATGGATTACCTACTTACTCCATACCAAACCTTCCTAACCTGACCATTTTGAACTAAGTGTGCCTGACTTGAATATTTCCATTTCATATCTTTAAACTTCTCCATACTTCTACTTTACTGAACTACATTTCTGTTATATCAGACAGATACAGCTACTAACCCTTTTATGCACAAAAACATCTACTAATCAGTGCAACAGATATTCCCTTCGTTTTCTTTCCTACTTCGTTAATCATCTCCAGACCCCTCGGGTTTCACTTCTAACTGTGGTAGTAAAATGTGGTTTAGACACTGCTACACCAAATGACTCCATACAAGTTTAAAAGGGACATTTTTTTCAGAGGTCTGTGTTGCTGGTAACATTTTACTTTCATGTATAACTTGGATTTTGAAGCTGTGTATGGTTAAAATGGTACTTCAAGCCTCTGGATAAACAACCAGTTTTTCAACCCTGAGTTAAGATTTTGTTTTCCTTTTTTTGCGGTTTAAAAGGTCAATAGTGATTTTTCATTCATCAGAAAATATTTAGCACAGCTCACTATTCCATCTATGACAAAAGCTGCCCGGCAGCCAGTTTGCAAGTTGCAGTTTTAATAGCAAAAGGATGCTTTTCATACTTTCCAGTCTGGCAGTGATTCTCTTTGACAGGGTAGGATATATATCATAACATGCCTTGGGAATGAGACAGAATGTCTGTTATCCTAAAATGAATTTTACATAAATTTCCTAAATGAGCTAAAAACAATTAGATGACAGCAAATCAATCTCTAACACAATAGAGACCAAAATAATAGACTAATGGAGACTTAAAAAAAACATTGGTTGCAGATGTCACTCAAGGATAAATGGCACTCAGGCACATCGTGGCTTCCTTTTCCTCTTTCCCACTTACTTCCTGTTTTTAAACCGCCTTTCAAGGAATGTGTGAGTCATACAATTTACAACAGGTTATCATATCATCTTCCTTGGGATCTTGATGTATCGCATCTATTTACATACATGGTCGCTGAGTGGATCTCCAGTCACTCAATCTGCCTGTGGCTCCTGCTGTCAAATATCATCGACCTTCTCTGTGGCTGGTAGAAGCAGCTGGTTGACGTTTCCAGTCTCTGTCCGCTTTTTGGGATAGTCATTTTATTCTGAAGAGCGATCCCCTCTGTTGTCCTGAAATTTTCGGCCATCTCTTTAGAAAAGACATTCGCTGCTGACGCGTCATTCAGGCTCTTGATGGGTGAAAGGAGCTTGCCGTCATCCCCCGACGTCGGATAGTCCATGATGGGAAACGGAGGGCTGAGCAGGATAAGACTTTGAGGTCTCTGTCTGTTCCTAAAGGACGGTCTTTGTAAGAGGTTCCCTCTGCTGGGTCTGGGACAATCCACAAACACTTCCAGGCTGGGTGTGTGCCTCCTGGTTATCACAGGCAATTCTGGAGTGGATGAGATCTTCAAAGACTCGGCAGATTTCTCAACACTTGGCTGTTTTTGGAGTATGGGGGCTGGCTCTTTATTCTCCAGCTCCTCCTTTAGGTCTGACACGCTCGGAGGAGGTGCAGCATTGCTTTTCTCCGTGCTCACTTTAGGATTCTCCTTTTCTTGTTCCTTCACCCTGTCAAATTCATTCTCGGGTCTGCAGTGAGGTATCTGGCTGTACTGCACCTTTGGGGGGATGACAGGGACAGCTTTGGCCTGGCACGTTTTTATCATGAAGGCTGTCCGCACAGAAGACACGCTGACCGGGGCCGAGTTTCGCCGGAGAGGCGCCTGCCGATCGTTCAGAAACAGCTCCAACTCTGAGGGCAGCCCATTGTTCACAGCTCCAGATGAGGCCATTAGCCCCCTCTGACAGGAGGAAAACTCTGATGAAGTACGGTTTTGCTGATTAGAAATGTCTCTGATATACCTATGTCCCAGATCCAAGTTAAGCGAACACGGCCTGTGTTTAGAAAAGCATTTCTCCTCTCTTTTCTCTGAAGCTGCTGCCTCATACGACATTTGTCTATTAAACCTCTGAGATGACGCTGTGTTCTTCGATTTTGTTGTGCTGCACTTTTCCGTTTGAGGTTGTGTTGTGCTATTGCTGTTCAAGCTCGACCGTGTAGGTGCCGAAGGAACGTACATCCACGTTGTTTCTGGTTTGCTGTTTGTAGTCTGAAGGAGGTTTCCTGGAGAGCATTCGGTGCTCCTGAAGAACTTGTTGTTATCAGCTTGAGGAGATGAGCTCTTCTCCACCTCTAAGCTCAAAGTTTCCCCGTGTGAGCTGAAGGGTGACAGGTGGTTAAATAAGTGCTCCAGATCAGGTGAGTGGAGTGGGCTTGTAACCCACTGCTTAGTGGAGCTAATATCCTCCCAGGGCTCCACCAGGTCCAGCTCCTCTGAAGTCCCTCCTTCATCATCGTCGAGGTTCGGCAGCTCCAGTGTGTTACGTTTCTCCTCCAAACACACTGGAAGCCTCTGAGGGATCTCCAACTCAGGAATCATAACTTTCTTCGCTCCATCACTGAAGGCATTTTGGTTCTCCTGAGGAATTTCGTGTTTGTGAGATTTGCTGTCTATATTATCTGCAACCACAAGAACATCCTCAATTCTTAAATGATTTATGACTTGGTCTGAACTGGCTTTCTTTGGACAAAGCTGGCTCTGCTTGGTGTAAACTGAGTTATCTTTGTTTAAGGGTGGGATTTTAAGATTCAGTTTCTTCTCTTTCTCATCCATCGTGTCAGTAGGCGGTGCAGTTTTGTGAAGAGACAGTAAGATGTCTGATTCTGAAGGCTGCTTCTTTGCGACGACTTCACAATCACTCCGAGAGGTATTTGAAGACTGCTCTCTACATAGCAAAGACAGAGATGGAGAGCTGCGGCTGCGCTTCGCCTTAACATCCATTGTTAACTTAGTGTTCACACAAGTGCTTGTTGAGACGTTAACTTGTTTAACATTTTCATCCAGCAGGTCAAATTCGGGTTCAGTTATTTTCAGTTCCTGGTTTAGGTCAGACCACAGGTCTTTGCCAGTAGAAGATCTCTTATCCTGGGAAGTTATAAGGGATAAGCAAGCAAAGATTAGCAAAGAGTAACAAATTACAGCAAATGTACATGAGCAAGAACAACTGGGTTACCACACTAAAACATTTCTGGTATTTTAAAGCAGTGTTATTGGGTCTGGTTAGTTCCTTTTTGTAAAAAAGGCTAAACCTGAGTAAATAACGTGACGCAAAATACTAATAATACTAGCAAATACAGTACTTATTCCTTAAAAAAAAATTAATTTCACAAATTATTATGGAGTGTTACACCTGAACTATAATAAAAGACAACATCTGTAATCGGAGATGATTACCAGTTGCTTCTCTGTGGGCAGGTTGTGCAGTTCTTTCCCAGAAGATGGCGCTGCATCTTTGCCTTCTCTTGCATTTGCAAGGGACTGCAGTTCCAGTTGAGAAATATTCCTCTCTCCTTGACCGTCTTGGACCATTTCTTTCCTTATATCTGAATAAAACATGTTTTTTGTTTTCATTGCAACCGGTTACACAAGTATGACTTTAGATGTGAGCAACAATTCACACAAAAAAAGGAAGATGGCCTTACCTTGTGACGATACCCTGGACGTCACCTCCTCTACGTTATTCTTCTCTGCTCTTTCCTGCCTCTTCCGTTCCAGTTGGGGGAAAGTGTTGCTCTTTCCACTGTTGCCGCTCTGCTCTGAAGTCTCTTTGCAGGGTTTCAGAGTAGCTGCTTTTTCTTTGCCGTGCCCTCTGCATGGCGTGCTGTTAGAGCTGATAACTGCTGACACACGCAGAGGTACAGACACAGCAAAAGGCTCAGATATGTTGACGGCTCTGCGCTGATGCCTCGGCGAAGACTCCAGTGGGAAGAAACTTCCTGGAAAGGAGGGTCGGGAGGAGCTGTTGTGTGAGGAAGCCGAGTACAACATCCTCCTGTTTTTTGGGGAGGTGGGCTTGTAGCCACCGAGGTCGTCACCTTTAAACACCTTGAGCTGCTCTGGCAGGTTTTTCTGAGGGGGCTCAGAGCCCTTCTGGTTCTCGCTGACATTCCAGCCACCCGTTGCCCCCCCAGTGTTCTTCCCTTTAAACTCCCAGTTTTGATCATGTTCGCTGATGTCACAGAGCGAGTCGGATCCCAGCGTTCTGGATTTTACATCCGGAATGAAAATACTGCCTGGTCCACCAGCTGGACTATTGCTTCCTGTTCTGTCATCATCTGCAATTCAAAGTCCAAAAGTGATAAATATTAGCATAAGAAAATGTCATGCCCTTTTACACACACGATTTCTGAGAACTACAGTATATGCAATGGTACTCTCTTATAACGAGGCAAAGAGAAAGTCTTTTGCTAAATTAAAACATCCAAAATTTATGCAGTTTGTTTCAGTTCCATGCAAATAGTTACAACAAGGTTTAAGCCCCACCTGTGTACAAGGACTCCATGCTCCTGGATGGACGGAGAGCAGCTTTTTCTGTAAGAAAACAAAAAAGAAATATTAAATTAACACTAACTAGCATGGGCTGGATATTCGCTTTAAGGCCTGCATAATTTTGAAACATCATTAAAGAAGGTCAAAGGAAAAGGCAAATCATGTTGTCCAACTGTTTCTAACTTGCTTGGCTGTTCATGTTGCCCGGTGGGGACGTATATTTAGCTAGTTTCCCTTTAAATAGTTCTCTCCTGTGGGAATCTTTACCTGTCATTCCCTGTGCTCTTATGAGCACACTGCCATTCCGGCTAAGTTTTCCCTTTGGGTCCAAAGACCTTCCGATGTTAAAGATAGACTTCCACTTCTTCGATTTCCCAGAAAACTTTCTCCTGACAAACGAAGAGAGAAGATTAAGCTCACTGGCATCTGTCACATGTCACAGCATCACAGCACTTTAAACACACGTGAGGCTGAGGCCAAATCTTACTTGTTGTCTGATATGTCTATGACGGTGTGATAGAGCGTGGCCGTGCTTGTATCAGGCAAACTGTTCTCTCGCTGGCGTTCTTTATGGAGAGGGTGGTCTGGACTTAAGGAGCGAGCCTGAGCTTCTTCCAAACTCATCAACTTCATTGGCCCACACTGGCCACTGATGGGGAGCGTGGCGTACTTTTCCCCACACTTCGAAACCGGTCCTGGAGAAATATAAAATGTTGTTTTTTGCGCTGGTAACTGAGAAAATGCTTCAGCTCAACATTTCTCCTCAGCAAAAGAAGTGTCATACCTTCTTTGACTTGAATTTGTTCACTGCTGAAGATCTGATCTGCGTGGTTTAAAATAAACTCAACCACCGACTGTTGTATCCGCACCTCCTGGAAAGCCATGTCTCCATTACCAGATGAAGCCTCAATGTCTTTAGATCTAAAAAAGGAAATACAAAAACAAGTGTTGAAACCCAACAGTAAAAACTTGCATTGACACTGGATGGCGTATAATGTGTCTCAACCACATCTAAACGCACCTCAGCAGATTTGGAGCCCACACCAAAGCAAGGTTACGTGTATGCATGTTTGTTTGGGTGCTCAGGGTAGCGAGGTGAGACAAGTGCTTTGCAAGGTACTCCAGAGTCCTAAGGATAGGTGAGAAAAAATGTGTTTTCACACTTATTTAAACACGATTAGTCAAACACAGTAAAGAGTTTGTCAGCAGGACGACTGTCACATCCATTAAAGTTTAAGAAGTTAAAGGTTCACCTGAAGTGAGCAGTCGGCAGTTCTTTGATGACCTTCTGAATGTGTAAAAGTCTCTCATGATCGTCCTGGACTGAGACCACTTCCTGCATGCGAACCGCACAAAATAATTCACGTCAGCCTAATTTTGTTACTTTGAGATACATGAACGCCAGCATTCTTTTAAGTATATGTTAGAGGAAGTACATTAGAAGATTGTTTGAATTATAGAGTACCATTATATTTTAAAAAAAGCATTAGCGTTTTCTCTGCAGCTCTCTAATCATTAATCAGAGAAAACCTTAATATAGCTGCAGAACGACTAGATTGCCCTGCACTAAAACAACATTGAACTTTCTTTTTCTTTTTTTTTTTTTATCTTAGATTACACTCGATATGATTAATGTTATAATTATCTGTAGGGTAAAAAAAAAATCTAGCTGTCAGGGCTGTTAGCCCTGTTAACAGACAAGCATAGGTTGGTATGTTTGCTGTAAAACTAATGCAGTGGAGCTTCAAACAGCTGAGCTTTTGTAAGTTGCATTTAACTCAAACAGTCAAAGTACAAACCGTCCACCTAAAAATAACGTTTTATGCAAAAAAAGGAGCAACGTTTGCAATCTGAAAGCAATTTAGCACCAACTTTGTTCTTTTAAAGAAAACAATAAAGTTTTCTAAACTGTTCTTATGATGTTTTTAGTGCACCGTGCGAAGGGCAGATTTTTCCTAAAACACTGGAGTCCTGCAGTTTTTCAGGAACCAGCGGCACGAAATGTACGAATGCCAAGGTATGCAAATGCCCCGTGAAAGTACACAGAACGCTGGGCAGAAAATATGATCCTGATCTTAGAGTTTGATATTCCTGTTTCCTTCTTTCCTACTTTCTTGCCTGCATTTTATCCAGAAAATTCACAAATGTTCGGTGCTAAAAATCTGAATTTATGAAGATGTGATTACACTTTAACTGTGTTTTTCTAACTTCGTTGTGCATCTTATGCAACAGTGAAACAGACAAGATGTTTTTCATCTTTAAATTAAGTTTTTTTCACGAGTAACACATTTTTTGGAAGTGGTTATTGTTGTCATTACTGTAAAATTACAGCTGTTATAAACATGAAAAACTCTTTATGAATAGTGTCATTAGGTCAAAAAATACCATTTAAATGCAAATTAGCCAATATGAAGCTGATATCTGCTAATTGTACCCTTGTGAGTGACATATGACCAGCTGAACGTGCAGTCAAACCACTTCTGTGTCACACAGGATCCCCCCTCCCCCATCACGACAGCAGATGTGACTTGAATGTACTCACGGTGAATTTGCTGTAAAGCTCATATGTGAGCAGAGGATTGGGTAGCTCCCTGAAGTACAGCTTACATAAGGAACCCACACAGTGGATGTCCTGGAGGTACACTTCCTTTGTAAGGTCAGGGCACGCCTCAGAACAAAATTCCTGCCTACACACAAACACACACACAGACTTAGCTGAATGCTTTGATTGTTTAACACCCCTGCTAACTACGATTGCAGAATGTAGCTGGTAAGATTTAAGTCTATTCAGTTGACTAGTGTTATTTTGGGGGGGGGAAAATCACCAGCAAAGATGCAAAAAAGATGCAAAAAAGATCTAAGGAAACACTTGCATAACGCAGATGATTTATGTGTGTTGTTTCTTTCAAGAAGAATACATACACCAGTAACTGTTCAGAGAAGCTGCATATAAACAGAGGCGATACATACAGACCATCAGGATTAGTCTAAGATTTTAAATCGTAATTCTTAGCATGTCATGTCTAATTGTTGCAAATCTTCAAAAAAGTATGGTAGGAGTACCTGAGACGCTGGATATTTGAGGTAACCCCCGACAGTCTGTAGATCCCGTCCACAATCCCATGTTTCTCAATAAACTCTGCACATTTCTTCAGGACCTGAGGAACTTCATTAAAGAAACAATGTTAATTGTAGAGAAACCTGAACGATTATATTTCATCGTGTTTCACCTTTTTTTTTTTCCTTTACACATATCCACATTGCATTAATCGGAAAAGCAAGGGGAGGAAATTGCTGTACGTTTAACTTTCCACAGTAACAATGCATACGGTCGACTTCATGGTATGTGGTTTGTTCCACTATGACCGTTTTCGACTCCTTGGGGCTGGTGATTGTAGGTGGACAGGAAGTTAAAAATGGTTTGTTTGTTTCAGAGGAAAGTTGACACACCCAGTCCTTGTGGCTGGGATTACTTACGACATTTCCTCTAATAGAAAACGGCTTTTGAAATGTTACCACTGACCTGCGCAGCTTTCTAAACGACGGCACATCACCTTCTGAACACAACTTTGTCTTGCTCCACTATTTTAAAACCTTATGAGAATGGACTGCAACCATACGATCCGATCGCAGCTTCCCTTTAACTAATTATGAAAATAAAAATTGACTGCAAGTCACTTCCTGGGTCAGCTTACTCTTGCTTTAAAAAACTTCTGAATAATAGAAATGACCTCCAACATTTAATCAGATTTTTCATCTTCCGAGTTTCACGCAGATCAGCAAACTGCTGTCATTAATTATTATCATTAATTAACTGTGCATTATGAAGGTTTATAGAATGTATTTGACATGTTTATTTGTCGTACTTAAAGATGAAAGAATTTAATTAAGGCATTATTATTTTAAATGAGTATTTAAGGTTCCTATACTGACTTACAAGTCTTAAAAGTATATTGCTACTTATGACTGAATGTCAGTCCCCAACTTATTCCATTTGTAGTTATATTGACTGTACAGTAGTGTAAACGCTTGCTGATGTTAGCCTATCAGAAAACGTATGATAGTGGCAGGTGTTGAACTGTTTAACTGTGTCTTGTCAGTTTCATAGGCTAAATAGTCAAAGTGTGACAGGAAACTGAAAGCAGTGTCCGAAATCAACTTTTTGACTTATTGCCAAAGGAACTGGTAGCTTGGAAAAAAGCCATGCATATTTTTCACCACCACAGTTCCTGAAGAATTTCTTTTTCATAGATACTTACATATACACACTTGCCATTGCTGCAAAACTACGTTATTAGGTTGAATACAAACTTAAAGAAGAGGCCATAATATACTTTATTACAATATTGTGACATTATTGTGTTATGTTGTAAAATAAACACACTGCCCCATAGAAGGACAGACTTCTTTAGTCTCTACAAAGTTTAGTCTTTATACTTATCTTTATACTCACTCATTAACTACTTCCATATAGCTTAGAGAAATTAGCATTGGAAAAAAAATGCAACTTAAACATAAACACAGGTCTCAGGAAGCTAAAGGTTACATTCCAAATTAAAAGTCTACTCATATCTGTTGATTGGAAGGTGTTCTTTTAGGACTCTGACTGATAAGGGCTGAAATAGTAAAAAAAATAAAATAAGCATACCATGTTTTTGTTTGCCTGAAATAAAAGTTTGAATATAAAACAAATTAAAAAGTTTTAATCAACATTTAGCTTTTTTAGATATTGAATTTTATGTAATGTTTCAGTTTTTTTCGTACAAAACGAATGATCTCGCAAACAAAACATAGACTGTGTCCTCAACAAAATGAATGCCTGAATATTACTTGCAGGAGTTAGTCTCTCATTCATCACCACAGACACCAACAATCTGCTATTTAAATTCTCTTCCTTCTGACTTAATTGGACTTTTAATAGCATGCTTGTGGTTAAATTCTGGACGATGAGGCACTCTGGAGTTTCCATTTTGTGCCTCCGCGTTCCCCGACTTAGAGAAGATTTCTGCCTCTCGCAGAAGGACAAAACGCAATTTGATTTTCATCTGTTTTACAAAGAAGCCTCGGAAACAGGATTTGACTGCATGTGGCAACAAATCAATACACGAAACTTTGTAAAAAACAGGTATTTGCACGTCTTGCTACTGTCATCTTAAATGTTTCATTAAACACTGAACATGTTACAGAAACAGTTGTACGTGGACCAAAGTATTTGATGCTGTTATTTTACAGAGCCAACATCACATTCCTAATGTGAAAAACTGAAAAAAACCTTACTTCATCTAGACAGGAAGTGTATGTTTTAAACTTTCTTGGCATCAAATCAATATTTATTCATTAAATATTATCAACTATTATTTATCATTTGTTTTTTTTTTGACAGTTTAGATTAAAGTTAATCTTAAAAATGCAAAAGTTGAGAGTATTTTCTGTCAAATACCATTTATTGTAGATGTACAAGTGTGCTGAATGCATTATTGTCACTTGTGCACAACGCTGTGCTTTTAAAGCTGTTTCAGCACTTAACCATACCAAGAAGAGCAATACAGAAAACACTTTCAAATGCGTCAAAATATATAGGTTTTTGAGCCTTTACTCAACTTATCATCTATGTTGTGTTGCTGTGAGTTTGCCGGTTGCTCTCAGGGGTGTTCAGCTACTTTCATGGAGAGTCACTAAGAGTACAAAAGCCCAATATGCTTCCATGACATAGGAGTACAACCTATACCTCCTCCCTCACTTCCTGTGTTGAATACCCCGCCTTGCAGTGTGTCCACTGTAACAGGTCATCTTTAAAGTTACCCTCTGCGTAGCTATTCATATCCGCACGTGGGAGGGTTTTTTCTTCACTCTTTTCATATTTAACATATGATGTCAAACCTCGCATATGACGGTGGTGATAAAAGAACGAGGATGACATAAACGGACACGAAAAACCCCAGAAAGCTAATGAAAACCCGGTTAGTTGAACAATCTGTTGAATGAGTCGGGAAGTCTTTGTTTCTGGTCTGTTTTTCTTGGCTCGTTATTTTCTCACAGAAGCAGGGAGCCGCAGTCCTAGCAAGTCTTTTGGTAGGCACAGAATTACTCATAGGAACTATAGTCACCATAGGAAACTGACACAAAAATGTAAGAGCCACACCCAACGTCGCAAATGACCATTTAATTTAGTCAGTGGGTGAATGAATGACCTTACTAAATGTAAAAAACTTGGATACATACAGTGTGTATATGTAACCGCTGAACAAAGACTGTGTTTATTACATGAAGGAATGTTTTGTCTTCTACTCATACAATTTTTCTGTTAAAATAGCTACAACAACATAAGAAACGACTAGTAAAGCCTATTACCCTCATTATCTTCATTAGCCTCTATCTGTATGGGAAATACTTATTAATAGGAATAGTTTGAAGTTTAGCAACAGTTCTGGTAAAGTAGAATTAGATTTCAAGGAAGCAATTTTTAAAAAGAAAGAAAAGAGTTTACCATCTTGTCCTGAATTCTGGAGATGTTCTATCAGGTCACAGCCGAACGCATTTTCACTTCCTTTCTTCTTGGTCTTCTGCTTCGTCCCTTTATTCTTCATGTGGATCCAGTTAGTAGTCCAGATGATTAAAGCAAAAGGTTCCTTGAGAGCACACCGAATGATCCATATGACCTCAAGAAAGTTGAGTTAGTAGATCAAAAAGCAGCCACATAGAAATCCCAGCAAACAGCTCCCAAAAAATCTGCATCCGCTCACATTCTGTCTGACCACACTGCTGGAAGAGGAGAGGAGAAGTGACGTCACTTTTTAAACTTGAAGTCCTTTAGAGTGTTGTCACTTTAACAGAAGACCAAACACAAAAAAGACACGGTGTGACTGTTGGTTCTCTAGAATGTGGCATTATCTCTGAAAGCTCTGCAGAAACTGCGTTAGGATCCGTCGGTTTCCTGTCGTTTTTCTTTAACCCCCAACCAGTCTCGCTCTGCTCCTTCTTTCTCCTCCTCTTTTCCTTCATTCCACACTGTCTCCTTTTCTTCACAGATTCTCTGTAGCTAAGACGAACATGCGTCAAGAGGGGCAAGAACCCCCCCAATGAAGAATGGCCCTAGTTTTACACAGATTTCTCTAATTTCACAAATAAATACATTCACGTAAACGTGTTGATTTGTGGCAGTGGTATGCCTGGGATTTTTTAAATGCTGAGACTATGCAAGGGGAGGGATGTGAAGTTAAGGGAGTGAGAACAGCTGACACTTGTGTTTCTCTCCTAGTTTAGTAATTACTCTCTTCTTCTCTGTATTTTTTTTTGATGTGCCCAAACCTGGAGCTAACGGGAAAACTTCTCTCTGCCTTCCTGAATGCTCCCAATGTATACAGTTTCCTGTGCAAAGAGCTCCGGCTCGAAAACAAAAACAGACGGGTTCTGAAGGAAGAGGGAAGTGGGAGTTGACTGAAGTAAGGGCCTGAAGGGCACAGATGGGAAATGGGGGGAAATGGGGAGGGGTGGCGTGGCGAGATGGACAACACATGGTTCTTGTTACTAACTGCTACATATGTAATCTTTGTCTTTTTCAGTTCAGTTTCTATTCAAACAAATAATGAATTAATGGCTAAAACACTGAGTCGTGTTAGTTATAGAATGTAAATGATTTCTATGTAATATTTTCCATGTAATACAAACACAATTGCAGGGGTCATTATGCCCAACTCCATAAATAGTGAGTCTATACATTCACCTGCCACAATATAAGGTACACCTTATATGTATTGGGTTGGGCCCTACTTTTGCCTTTAGAACTGCCTTAATTTTTCATGGAAACATTCCAGGGTTTTGTCCGTATAAATATGACAGCATCACACAGTTATTGCAGATTTGTCAGCTGTACATCCATGAGGTGAATCTCCTGCTTCTCTCCAGACATCAGAAGATGAGTACGCTGTAGCCCTAAAAGTATGGGCATGGTCAGCATAATATTCAGGTAGGCTGTGGTGTTTATGCTTAGTTGTTACTAAGAGGCCCATAGACCACTACACCACTGACATCATTATGAACTCTAAATCCACAATTTCTTGTTTTTCAGACTATTCTCTGTAACCCATAGAGGTGATTGTGTGGGACAAAATGCCAGATCAGCGATTTGTACAACAACCATTCTATGTTCAAAATGACTGAAATCAGCTGCTACCCCATTCTGATGCTCGGTGTGAACTACAGCAAATCATCTTGACCATGACTACATGCCTTAATGCGTTTAGTCACTGTGATATGATTATACCTAATAAAATGGCCAGTGAGTGCATTCTTGAGCGTTGTGGAACTCTGACGGTTTAACAGGGAAAATTACAGACCCCAAGAAACATATTCCGCAAATGAGGCTTGGAATTTTAAAGCCGTGAAAAACTGAATTTTCCATGAAGTGACATTTTTGGACATAATCGCCGATTCCCCCTGACAAACCACCGAGTGCAATGATTTATTAACTGTAGACATTTATCGAATTAAAACCATTTACTCCTGCCAGAAAAACATGCATATGCAGACACCAAAGAGCATGTTAAACCAGCCTTACGTAACTTGAAAAACTGATTTGGAGTAAAAGCAACTTTTTCCTATACAGAAATAAAAAGCTATAAAATAACAAGCTGCAAACCAAACATTAAAAACATAAGCCTGGTATCACTTTTTAATGGTAAACCAGATAGGGAGTAGTGCTGCCTTTTACACGTCTAGGAGATATGCAGTAACGTTAGCATTAATCTAGAGTTTTGCTTTTTGTCCACCCCATAACTTAAGCCTAATAAGTCTAATAATCATGCTTCTTTTAGCTGTGTTCTGGCCTCCTCCTGCTCCCTGGGGAAATATCTGGCTCCTTGGCTGTTAAATGCTCGGCTCTGTTTACCAGCTCATTGCTGACATTGTCTGCCTCCCGCCCAGTCGCTAACACAAGCAGTGTGAGTGAACCAAAGTAAAATAACAGGCCGGAAAACCAAAACAATGAGTTGACAGAAGCTCGAATTCTCAGTAGAGCAGAGAGAAAACGGCAGACTTGGGTGATGATTCTATGCGGATTCTTTACATACAAATAATCCTTTCTTTCTCTAAAACATTAACCACCACTTTTTACTACAGCTGTCAAAAATGCCAGTTTCCATGTCTTTCTTTTTTTTTTTTTTCCCTCTGAGAACATTTTGTTAATCCATCCATCTGTTCTCACTTCTACGTATTTATGAAAACAAGGAATCCTTTTCCCAGGATCTATTTGTTCTAAACAGACATGGCTGATACTGACATCCAGGCACAAACACACCTACACACACACACACACAAAATTCAGATTCAACTCATCTGACCTGCGTAACTGAACAGTTTGAAACAACTGGAGAAAAAAGAGGAAACTTCCACATACTTAAATGACTGTTCTGCTACAAATAGAAATGAGAACATCTGACAAAGGAGCTCTTACACAAGCCATATAGTATTTAAAAGCAAGAACAACGAGGTACACACAGCAGGTAGCTGTGGACCTTTTTTTTTAATATCTGCACTGTGTGGTTTGTTGAGTAGATCACAGCTCGCAGAGTTGATATTTTTGTGAGTGTTTTGTGAATGTCACATGTGAGCTACATGACCAAGCTTGGCCTCAGCAAGACAAAGCTTTCATTCTGCACCATAGGAAGAGGAGATGACATCATGCTGTTCATACAAAGCCTCAGACATCCCGCTCTTTCTTTGCACTGGTTAATAATAAAAAAAGTGTCTATGCTAAGAGACCATTTCATTGTGTGTGCGACTAATAAGGAGTTATTCTTGTCCTTACTTTGAGTCTTTTAGAACAAGTTCTCCATGTTCTCAGAGTGATGCAATGCCTTGGTAGATCTGCAGCACAATTTGGCTCCAGCTAAATGTGGAAGAAGGGAAATGACACAACTAGGTAGAAAATGTTCTTTGTATGTACAAAAAACTGTTGATTTTGCATGAGGATATAAGGTTTTCAAGACAGAAGATTGATATTTCAGCTGTATTTGATGCGAGACAGGTGGCTATGTTGGCTTTAGTGATTTAAATAGGCGTGAGGTGCTATGTCAATTTGCTTAAACTATATCAACAGAGAGTCTAACCCTTTGTTTGCATAGCCTATTCACGCCAAACCTGATTAGGCCATGTTTTCTAACTAAGCAGGAATATTAGAATCCTAGAAAATAAGATATAAGTTTACATTATTTGAACATCAAGAAAGATCATTTATTGTTTTATTTTCTTTTATTGTTCCATGTCTGAGCTTAATCCTGTTATTATTATTATAATGAATTGAGGCCACTGTTGTCCCAGTTGTTTGGCAATAAATGCAATTTTCTTAAATACCTTGAGATGTCCTCTTTAAACTGGAAGTTGTGCTCTCCACGCCCTCCTCTGGTCAAATCTTTGCACTACAGCAAGTTGCACAGTGAGGTTGTGCTTCTTATGTAATGCACAGTTACAACAAATATGCATAGGGGCGACCGTGGCTCAGGGGGTTGGGAATCGCATCTGTAACCGGAAGGTCGCCGGTTCGATCCCTGGGCTCTCTGTCCTGGTCGTTGTGTCCCTGGGCAAGACACTTTACCCTACTTGCCTACTGGTGTTGGCCAGAGGGGCCGATGGCGCGATATGGCAGCCTCGCTTCTGTCAGTCTGCCCCAGGGCAGCTGTGGCTACAACTGTGGCTTGCCTCCACCAGTGTATGAATGTGAGAGTGAATGAATAGTGGTATTGTAAAGCGCTTTGGGTGCCTTGAAAAGCGCTATATAAATCCAATCCATTATTATTATAGATATGTACAAAATTGAATGCGTCACAAACAGCTGGACATTGCACGTCTTTACTGAACACATTCAGTGACCGTTCACTGTGTAGGGCAGTGATTCTGGCAACTCAGACCTCTAGTAGCAATAACCTGCATTTTCTTTACCTTCTTATTAATTATGAACATTAAGTGCCTAATAGTACTTTGACTTGACCGTTCCCATTTTTTTTAACAAGTGCATAAGATCGGGGTCCTGTGGTAATCACAGGAGGCCCAAACAAGGACATTTTGGTATTTTGTGTTGATGTGCAGTGCACTTTTCCTCCAGATATGACGTTAGAAATCATTTCCAAAAAGCAAAGCTTCCTTCCTTCGTCCTCTGAGATGAACACTTGCTTTTGGTTAATTATTTTCCACAGTTGTTTTTCCTGTTATCCTCAGGTTCAGCTTTTCATTTCTCTCAGATGTGCATGGCGTGCACTGCATAAGATCTTTGCAGACTGTTGTTACTAAATAATTTAGAGCAGGCCCAAGTTCCCTTCATTTGTACATAATTTGTCTTATTGTGAAACTGATAAACACTCTGCTCTCCTGACGTGCCTTTGAAGTCTTTTCCAGCTTTGTGCATATTTATGGTGCGGGAAATAATTATTTGATCCCCTGGTGAATTTGTAAGTTTGCTCACTTAAAAAGAAATAAACTAATAGAAAATTAGAGACTGTTTAATTTTAATGGCAAGAAAAATAAATAAACCAAATAAACTAAACCAACTAAAAATCCAGAAAAAAAACAAACAAAAAAACAATACATAGAAGTTATAAGTTGGTCACCAGGTCTGCACACATCTCAGGAAGGATTTTGGTCTACTTCTCTTTACAGAAACTTGAAGTCCTTTAGTTTTCTTAGCCAAGCTTCAGCTTCCTCCACAGATGTTCTATAGGACTGAGGTCTGCAGACTGGCCTGGCCACTCCATGATCTCATGACCTCTTTGGCCTTACCCATGAAGATTGAGTTTGGACTGGAATAAACTGATTCTATAGGAAGCTGTGCTTTATAAACATAAGTTAAGTTGAGATCAGAAGTATTGTGATCGATTGATTGTATTCTGTGTGGCAATGTGGGGGAGCCATAATTCTAGCTAAGACTCAGAATCTTTCATTCCATGCACACAAATCAAGAGTATCTAATAAATACAACATAAAAATATAAATGCATGCGTGTTTGAGTAATTGTTGATTGAACAGGTTAGTGGAAGGGGGACAAACGGATGTTCATTAATTGTTTACTTACTATTGTAACAACCCTGGCAAATGTACTTTTTCCCCCATTCTGTTTGTTTTAGTTTTTATTGTATTGTACTGCCTTCCTGGAATAGGTGCATGCTGGGGGATGTGTCCTTCTGGAAATCTTTTCATAACCTTGGAATTTTGGGGGAGGTATTTGATATTTTCTCGCTCTTCATTAAAATAGAATTACCATAAAAAATATTGACATAATTTCTAAGTTCTGATAAATGAATCACTCTTTCCTTCTGGCTTTCCAAGCAGACAGTTTTTTTTTTTTTTTTTTATTGCTCCATTTAGAGTAACTTGTCTATAACCCATACCTCCACTCTCACAGCCTTATTTGACACACTTCCTTTTTGGAAATAAACAACTCATTAATCTGAAGGTTTTAGAATTTTTCAGCCAGTAAATGATAAAAGAGTGTTTTTAGTAAAGATGAGAAAACTGGTTTTGTATTATTAGTTTAGCCAGACTGTATTTTTTATATTAAAACAGAGAAATACCTTTTCCCCATAAATTAAACAATACAGTATATTGTACAAGATGATCCCAAACTGTATTTTAAACACTGAAACACAAAATCATAAAACTGTTCATAAGAGAAAATATTTTTATTACGTTGTCTAAAGAGAAAATACCATTTCAAGTCAAATTGTATCCCTTTTCTTCTTCAGAAATCCCATAATCCAAAACAAAATTCTAAACACAAAAACTACACAATAAAACTACTTTGAATTTCAAAGTATAAACTGAATTCAAGAGAATTTAAGTTTAAGGTTCTTAATGCTACAATATCACAACATGATTTTGTCAGTCCTGATCAAGTTACAGTTGAAAATGTAACTACTTCAAATGTTTCAGTCATATAAAATAAAAGATTTTAAACCACAGTACATATAAAAACAAACAAACATACATAACATTCATCAAGGAGTGGAAATAGAACTACAATAACAGACAGTATGGCCACCAACACAGAGAACTTGTATTCATAATGGCTACAACACACCGCAGATTTAAAGAGTAGTTGGTTCATGAGCAGTGCAAGAATTCACACACACACACACACACACACACACACACACACACACACACACACACACACACACACACTTCATTGCGACCTGTAACTCACAATCGTGTAACAGCAGAAGTAATCTATATCCCAGTATAGTTACTAATATTGCTCATTGAAAAAGATACAAATAAGAACATATCTTAATAGCAAGTTCACAGCTATACTACCTTGCGTTCAAATAAAAAAAACATGACAAATTTGTGTATCAAACAATGCAATGATCAAAGCACGTATGCAATTTGCTCCAGTCTGAGATGCCAGTAAATAATAATAATAAATAATCCACCACCCAACATTTTCTACTAGATAAAAATCATGTTAGTCGTTATAAGAACCATGCTGCATCACAAAACATGGCTCATGGGGCTAATTTTGTAGTTGTGTGTATTAATGCAGCAAATCTGTTTTTCATAGCAATTTTAATGTAGGATGATTTACTGTGATCCTAGAGGAGCTTACAGTGTGCACTAAAAACACTACTTAAGCATATTTGACCTTCTAATTGACCAATATTCACAGTATTATGGTGTGAAAATGCACAGGTTTCACCAATAGCAATCGTGATAATAAGGCAGCTTACTGTCCTATACTTGTTTTCAGAATGACTGGTATAATTAACTCTTTGAATTCCTTTATTACATCACCCTGTTTTTTTTTCCTAACTCCTAACTCTTAAGTCCTTTCATTTTCAAAATGACATATCTGAATGGAATCCTTTATATATTATTGCATGAGATTTTAATCTTTCTGCTTAATCTGATGTAGTAGTGGTGAAAAAGACGATTATCATGCTGCACTTAAAGTGGTTGTTTACCACTCACTGAACAAAGCAAGCATAAAAAGCATACAAACGCTAGAATACTGCTGCCAAATTTAGAATAAGGAAGACCTTAGATAGCATCATTACTATGATTACTGTGATTTTACTAACATTCCAAACATGTCCTTGTTTTTGCTAGAAAAGTGAGAAACCAAGTGTTGAATCCCATAAATACAGGTGTAATTTATCTATAAACAACTAAATGATGATTTAAATGTGTGCTGTTTATTAGGCACTTTGTGCTTTTGTATTCAAATTACTTTTTAAGTAGTAATTTAAGCTAGTTTGTAGTTTGGGGATGTATCAAAATTAATAATACAGCTTTAGTGCACATTACATTCATAATCCAATAATCAACCGCTATCAGACTTGAACACTAACTGTGTCAGATGTCTTCTCAGTTATCTGACTCATGAGCCAGTTGCTCAAGTTAAAGTTAAAGCTGGGGGAAAATATACTGTGACGTGCTGGGTTAGTGGAGTGGAAAAACAGAAGCAAACATCTAAGAGGTGTTAGATTGAGATGCATGTCAAAAAAAATCATAACAATCGTAACTGCCAAACTGTAACTGTAGGAAGAGTTATATGATATTGCACTCATAATAAAAACACAAGATACACTCTGTTAACAAATGTTAAGGCAGGAACGTAAATTAATCAATGTTTGGCAGCTGAAGCCCTATCAAAATATTTGAAATTGCCAGGTAGGGTGAGGCAGAGCTGCAGATAAGAAAAGAGGTTTATCCAGCAGTAGCAGCACATTATAAGCCATCAGTTTGTTTTCTGTGGTTTACTTTACTTGCACCCCTCCTCTCCACTGCTGCACTGTGTATGTGTCTCTGCTGAGCTCGGCTTGTATTACAGAGACACGGATAAAGCAGAGGGTAGGCCAGACAGGTGAAGAAAGTGTTCCTCGAATTGATGGGAACTTATTACATGTAATAAATGTGTAATAAATATCAATGACTGTAAATCCATCTTCACAGTTTAGTTTAGTTTAACCAGAACCAAGCAGTTATCCAGTGTGCTCCTGGCACTGTCAATACTGATGTCCGCCATGATATTTTCTCTCCCCTAAGCATTTGTTTTTACTCTGCTTCTTAACATGACAGACTGTAGAGGTGTGGACCCGAGTCGGGTCTCTCACAAGAGCAGAGTTGAGGAATGCTCATAAATCAAGAGTTAGCCAACTGCCAACCTAGCAGCCAACTGTGAAATGCCGGGGTCGGGACTAAGTTGCATATTTATAGTAGATAAGCTCATAAAGGTTGATGAGGAAAATGTGTAGTTAGCCATTGTAAGGCACAAAGATTATTTAAATGGAGAAAGAAAAATGTGCACCGATTTTAACTATCATATATGACTTTTTAATGCTTTAGACCATTTCAAATGAGGGATTTGGATACTTTTCTGACAAAAGCTAAACTTTCCTTGTCAGAAAAATCTTTTGGTTTTTTTGCATGCTGGTAACACCATGAAGATTGGACGTAACTCAAATGTTTCAGCTAACTCTGAATGCAGCTGCTGGTTTAATTTGATTCTAGTATTTAAACTAAATCAAAACAATGTGCATTTTGCATGCTCAACATATTGTCTTCTGCATGTGTAGCAGTTTTCCTGCACTCTGGTATCTGTAAATATAGCAAAGTATTTTTGGTCACAGGAAGGCTTTCTATTTAAGACTTCAACTTAATGGCTTGCCAATGTCCACAGTAACATTCACATAGAGAGGCATCCTCTCAACTGATAAAGTCTTATATGAGCAGCTGTTGAGTCCATCTTTCCTCCATGACTGTGGTGTTCGACCCAACAACCTCATCCTGAAAAGCACAAATCCATACTATGAAATGACCTGTAACATGCTACACACACGTTATTGCCATCTCTACACTACTGACCTGTCCCGGTTTACTTCATTGCCACTGTCTCGTTTGTGAAACACCATCGTGTAGCGAGCTACGTCAGCGGGCGGCCGAACGATCTTCATTTTCTGTAGCTCAACCCTGCATGAGACAAAAACATGCATGCTGAATGAATACGTACTACCAGCAATGTTTAAAATGTAGTCATGTTTTCACTTATTCATGCCTCACCTGATGCGAAGGTCATCATCTTCTCCACCCCAGCCCCAGTATGCATTTGAAAACCCATTCACTTTAAAAAACTGGTCTCTGCTTAAGGCAGTGACTCCTCCAAAGTAGCCTTTATAACGCAGCCTGAAAGTGAACAAACATGAGAAAAAAATTAAAGACAATAAAACCTCTGAATGTATCATCATAGGAAAGAGAATGGCACATGTGGAAAAACAAAGCATTGCTTTTTTCCATGACTCTTCATGACTTACAGTAAATTTCCTCTTAGTCATTCTTACCTGTATCCCGTTACATTGCGGCCAACCACCAAGTGTTTGGGCTGCATGTCACAAACATATAAATTATGATCATTTTCAGGTACCAGGTCCACATCATGGAAGATGAAGCAATCCCAGTTGTAGTCTTTTAGTGCCTCCAAGTATCCAATATTTAGTAACTTGGCACGATTAAAAGTTACATCACCAGCCTTTAAAAAAGAAAAAAAGAAAGTACAAAGATTACAACATGCAAGACACTGTGGAAAGTTCAGAGCTTGTTGCAGATGTCTGTGTTCTCCTGGTGTATGTGATGGGCTGCATTACTCACTGCAAAGAAAAAAAAAAAAAAAAGGCTTTTACATGTAAAAGTGATTAGGGACAAAGTATGATTTAATGCTGCATATCTTTCTTTATCAAGAATAAAGCTATTCATTACTGAAAGTCACCCTGAAAGTGCCAAAAAAAAAAATGTGTTCCTCTAGTCCAGTTTTGGGTTCCTCCTGTACAGAAGCCATAAGGTGGGTGCATTCATTTCATATCTAGGGCTACAATAATTCACTGACTAACTCAAATAACTCCATCCATCCACTTTCCTCCGCATATCAAATACAGTGATCCGGGGGGGTGGAGTCTATTCCCAGCTACCATAGAGCAAGAGGCAGGGTACATTACTGGACAGCTCGGCAATCTGATGCAGAGCTATCATAGAGAGACAGATGACCAGTCACACCCACATTCAAATCTGTGGTTAAATTAGAAACACCAATTCACCTAACCCCACTAACTGTGGAGTGTAAGAGGAAGCTGGAACACAGAGGGTTAGTGTTAGGCTGAACAACAGAAACTTTGCTCATAAAGCCCCCGGCCAGATGGTGGTTTGAATTGAGGGCCTTCATGTTGTGAGGAAACAGTGTTAACCACTGTGCTGTCCAACTCCAGCTCGAACTTAATCATATAAAAAAAAAATAAAAAGAAAGAAAAACCCCATACATAGGCCATAAAATTTTAATCCACTGAGTGGGACTATTAAGTTGGACAGCGAACTATTATTAGCATTGATAAGATTAACATCTTTACTTATTCTTAACTTCTCCGCAAGAAACTTTGGAGACATGAGAGAACAGATGATATCTGACATACTTGCTTTTCCTGTTTGCAGTCACTACATACATGCAGACACACCCACCAAATCTATGTCAAGATGCCAGTCCCTTTTGGAGGACTTTTAATGGAATCAGTTAACAAACACTACAGCTTGCTGTGTGGTACTGACTGTCCAAGAGGTTTGTGCTTCAGTTTTAGTGATTGAAATTCTAGTACTTTACTAACAGGGGTGCCTGTAGTATTTTTTTTTATTGGGATGGGCACATGGGGCCATTCGGCTGGCACATCAAAAACAGAATTTCCAGTTTAACTATGCTGTTGTCAAATATAGGTTACTTGAAAAATATGGCAAAAAGAGAGAGAGAGAAAAAAAGAATAAAAAAAAAGAATATGGCTCGTTAGTTTCTTGCTATTAATATGTATGTGAGGACTCAGGGCTGTGTGTCGGACAGGGTCGTCTGCAGTACGGGGGCCCCACAGGGAACGGTTCTGGCTCCGTTCCTCTTCACCATCTACACTGCAGACTTCTCCCACAATTCCACCCAGTGCTTCCTGCAGAAGTTCTCTGATGACTCTGCAATAGTCGGCCTCATCACTGATGGGGACGACAAGGAGTACAGAGGTCTGACCCAAGACTTTGTGGACTGGTGCCAGCTGAACTACCTCCAGATCAACGCCAGTAAAACCAAGGAACTGGTGGTAGACTTCCGCAGGCACAAGCATTCTCCACTGCAACCACTGAACATCCAAGGTATGGACATTGAGGCTGTGGACAGCTACAGGTACCTTGGTGTTCATCTGAACAATAGACTGGACTGGACTCATAACTCAGACGCCCTCTACAGGAAAGGGCAGAGCAGGCTGTACCTGCTGCGGAGACTCAGGTCGTTTGGGGTGGAGGGCCCACTCCTGAAGACCTTCTATGACTCTGTTGTGGCTTCTGCTATCTTTTATGGTGTGGTCTGCTGGGGCGGCAGCATCTCTGCTGGGGACAGGAAGAGACTGAACAGGGTGATCCGAAGGGCCAGCTCTGTTCTAGGATGCCCTCTGGACCCAGTGGAGGTGGTGAGTGACAGGAGAACGGCGGCTAAGCTGTCATCACTGTTGGACAACATCTCCCACCCCATGCAGCAGACTGTGACAGCACTGAGCAGCTCCTTCAGTGGGAGACTGCGGCACCCACGGTGTGGGACGGAGAGCTTTCGCAGGTCTTTCCTCCCCACTGCTGTCAGACTCCACAACAAAGACTTTAACTGATCAAGCACACACATCCATACATATGCAATAATACTAAGTGCAATAATCCTTTCTGTCATCGTTGTATTTTTACTCAGTTGTATATAGTATTTGTATTCTATTTTTATCTTATTGTATATTTATTTTATTTTATTCTACTGTATATAGTATTTTATTCTATTCTGTACAGTTGTGTACTGTATTTATTCTTATTGTATTCTAATTTTTGCCTCATAACTTTTGCACTGTCCACTCCTGCTGTGACAAAACAAATTTCCCACGTGTGGGACTAATAAAGGTTATCTTATCTTATCTTATTAAAAGTGGATATCACTGAAAATAGGTACATATGAAAGCAGAGCTGAGAATCATTAAAGCCATGAGCAGAGGTAGTTTAAGATTCACTCTGCCAGTTAAGTTCAAGAGCTAAATTAAAGTTAACTCCAAATAAAAGTATTAGATCATGTAAGAGTGTGAACTGTTGCCTGTTGGTTTTTCAGAACACAGTTCCTTCAGTGTTACCGGTTATATTTTTCCTTTATAGTGTTACAAAGTAACACTATGTATGTAACCAGGAAGTTTCAACAGCTTTATGCAAAATAAAACAGAAATGTCTGTTCCACAAGCATAAGAACTGAATTAGCATGACCTTATATAAAAACTGTGCACAAAGGTGACAAATACCTGCTGGATGACATAAATGGCATAGTGTAGTTGCTGTCTCTGCAAGAAGGGGTGCAAGTGATGCAGGAGGTAGAGGAGGTGTCGCTCTCGGTTGCGATGAGGGATGAGGATTGCTACACTCTGCCTCGCTGTGCAATCCGAGGGCTCATACTCGCCTTCATTTACTTCTTTGTTGTCTTTCTCTACATCCTTCAGTTTCAGAGACGACTCAAAGGACAGTTTCACAGCCCCCACTAGAGAAACAACATTCACATTAGGGCTGCACGATTAATCGTTAGAAAATCGCGATCTCGATTCATACTTATGTGCGATCTCATTTCCAAATGACAACGATTTAAAAAAAAAAAAGAAAAAGAAAAAAAAGAAAGAAAGAAAAAAAGACGACGACGACTGTACCGCGTTTTGATCCGGGGCGTAATCTGCATGAAAACAAGCGCTCACTCTTCCTGCTCAACAAATGACAAGCCTTATACCACGTGATACAGAAGCTGTGCCATGTGATGCTAAAATTAGCAGGGAAAACACAACGGAGAGCACGTCAGGGATGACGAGAAAGTGACAGGAGAAAATCCGTTCCGGTCAACCACCCAAATATCAATATCGGGAACCTTATACAGCGCTTCCCTATACACGTCGAACTCCCGCAGGCACAAAGAAATTACGGAGGCTATTACTTATCACCTGACCAAAGATATGGCTCCCATCAACACTGTGCTAAACGAGGGATTTAGGAAAATGATCAACACCCTAGACAAACGCTACACAGTGCCGTCCCGCAACTATTTTTCTATTGTTGCACTACCTGCTCTATACACGCAGTGTCGAGCAACGGTGGAGACGGAATTTCAAGCAGTACAACAACAAAACGTGAGACATTTATTGTTTTTATGTTCAGTCTCAACTGTTACGAAGTTGATGCGCAGTTATTAAGTGCAATAAATATTTATACTGGAAAAGAAAATCGTGAGAGAATCGTGATCTCAATTCTAAGCCAAAAAAAATCGTGATTCTCATTTTATGCAAAATCGTGCAGCCCTAATTCACATGTTTAACAGTGAACATTTGTTTTAATGTGTATTAACACTTGTTAACAAACTAACATAAACAAACTAACATAAAGGGTTGATTGATGGATTCCTTGAGTTACATGGTAGTTCTTTCATCTATACAAAGGCATCTAAATAGCATTTTGTTCTATACTTACTCAGCAATGGTGACTCCTGAGGGCACTTGGTTTTTTGTGGTGGTGTATTTATTTCATTAGCTGCTTCTATCTGCAAGTCGACCTCGTTCCTCTGACTCTCTTCTTTGACATGAGTTTGTTGAGTGCCGGGGTAATGCCAGATAGGTTTCACCATCTCTCTTGAAAATATTGCTATCCATGCCAGTACTGACAGCACAAGAATCAGCAGTATGACGTACTTGCTCTTGCGTGAAATCTTCCTCGAACTTGAACAATAGCCCATGGCTATGTGACTTTGCTGATGTGAAGGCAGAAAAAGTGAATGTAGATTCTGTAAGCTATAGTTTACGCTACTTCTTTCACAAAGAACGTTTCAGCAAAAACAGTGACAGCCATAGAGTCGCTGACCAGTCATCCCATGCTGATGAGACATGCTCCTTGACTATATAGAAACTAATTATTATAGTCACTATAATATAGAGCAAGCACTTATTTGTGAAATTCCATTGGTGAATCAGAAAACTCCACTTTTAGACAGGGGGGCATAAGCTTGGGCACTCCACCAACTGGGAATAGATGAACAGAAAATAAAAATGTTAAAACCAAAAAAAGGGTGCATTTTTGCTTGGAAACATGCAAACACATTTTGAGCGCAGGTTTTAGCTAACAATATGTGACACATTAGCAGGAAAAGCCACATTAAGGAACCAGCTTACTGTGTTACTTGAACTGATACGTGTACTTTCTGAACCTGTACTACCACTTGAGCAGATTATTGCTCAGATGGTAGTTTCACTGGTAAAGTATTCATTACAGAAAATGACTGCATAATAAAACAAACTATCCCGTTTCAAAAACAGAAAATGCCCAAAGATATAGAAACAGCTGATAAGTTGATCAAAACTGTGGACTGCTTGTTAATAGTAGAAATTTTCTTTAGATCCTCCTGAGAACCGAGGAAAAAAAAAAAAGCTGAACCTTTTTTGTGATTTCCTTCCTCTTTCGAACTAAAAGAGCCCAGCCAAACACACGAGAGACCAATTGAAAGCCCTGGATGGCCTCCATTGAGTACATCAGGATTTAGTAGGGTAGCTCAAATAAGTCAAAAGACATAGACCAAAAACAAATGTCCATTACAGAGGAGATTAATGAATGGGCTTTTTTTTCTAGGTCTCCTATTTAAACCAAAAACATGTAAAACAGAGTAACACTCCAGTTTCATTGACATACTACTATAATAATACACTCTCTCCATTAAATCAAACACAGATGCCATCAGCTGACATAACAATTAACGCTAACTCTTTTTCCGTTAACATTATTATGATAATTTTTTAACTCACAACCAGCGACAAACAAAACACATGAAAGCCATTATGCTATTGCTAGCATGGTTGTCCTCTCTTGGGATGCTAGCAGGATCGTTAGCAGGAAAGCGTTTTACAATTTAAATATTAATGTTCTGCCATTTTTAGTAAGATTTCTCTGAGTTAATTTTGAGAACACAGTCAAGCTAACGTCGACTAGTTCGTCCATAACACGAGGTGCAGATCAACGAAACAGTACCTTTTTGTTTTCCTTATACTTGTGCCAGCTCCTCTCTCTTTTGACTGCAGTCCTTTTTATGATTGCAGAAGCTCACAACTTACACGTTGATGCCCTCACATAAACGCCACCTGTATTTATAGCTTACCTGCTAGCTAGCTGACGAATGCGGATATAACGGCTATTAAAAATAAAACATTAGCATTAAAAGAGACACGTGTCTTGGAATCCGAGTACAGTCTGGCCTTATTTCAATTTAGCGCAAAACACCAATTTCCTTACCTGATACTTAAGTAGCCTTTCATAGACTACAACATCGCTGTAATTAGCCCGTCTACAAGCCCACCAGTCAAGTAAACGTAAATTAGTAAGGACTTCCGTTCCACGCATTTCATAATAAAGTTTTACCTTTAAGACCTTGAAGAGATCTCGGGCGGCGGGGGTTTAACGGTTATATTATTTATTATGAGTAAATCTTCTTTAATTTCTGCTTTTTATATTATTTGCTTATGCCTCATGAACGCCGTTTTTCTGTTGAGGCAGAAAGTCTGCGAGTTGATGATGATGATGTGCGTCACATAAATACTTCCGTTGTGAAAATTTCAAAATTGAAGTTTGCGATCTGTTGATGACACCAAAAACTACTGGAGGACAAAACTCACGGATACATTTTTAACTGTTGTTACGTTAGTTTATAAATTTTCACTACTATGCAGTCATTGCTCTACACACAGTGCTTCTGATTCTGCTCATATTTCTAAAAAAAAAAAAAAGCAGAAGAATCTCTAACAAGATTAAAAGGTTTTATCTTATCTTTATTCCCACTTAAGATGTCTTATAAATGACTTTAGCTTAATTTGTGTCTATTCTACCTATGCAAATTGGTATAAATTGACTATAATATGGACTTGTTTATTTATTTGAATTTGGATTTTGTACTCGGGGTTTTTAATTTGTTTCTATTTGTTGTTGTTGTTGTTGTTTTTGCTAATTCTGAGCATTGATGGAGAGTCATAAGTAAACAGCTTGTAGAAAAGCTAAATGCAACAGCACTACAGCCTTTGAAAGTTTGCTTTCCAGTCTTTTCTCTTTCCACGTTTAATTTTGTGAGATTTTTATGTGAATAAAATATGAAAGATTTAGCTTAAATAAACTTTGTGAAAGGGTAAATTTCTACTCCACTGTAGTTAAAATTCAATCAAATTTCCTATTTCCACTTGCAGGTGTGCCAGTGTTTTCCATTTGAATAATTACAGTACTTTGACAAAACCCTCTCCTTTTTCAGCTAGGGCAAGCTTTGACAGATGTGCACAGCATGCAATGCTTCCTGGTTATTTTGCTCAGTCTATGGTTCATCCCACCCTAGAGTTCAGATGTCAGCAACATGCTGGTCGTGCTGCAGAGCTATATTTGAGCCTCTACAGATAAAGCTCGTTTCTTCCTGTCAACAGAGGAGTTGGTTGTCCAGCTGCACCTCAGTCAGTTTCAGGTCGAGTGTGGTCCTGAATAACTGAGCACACTGACCTCTTATTGAGACATGTGGGAGGTCTGGTGCTTGTGAGATGCCCTTTTACCTTATTTTTGTAACATAGTGTACATGTATTATATTATATTAATATGCTATTACATAGCTCGTGGGATTTTATTATATTTTGAGACTTGGATGTGGGGTTGTGGTTTTGACTTCAGTTGTAGAGGGCACTGAAACAATAGATGTCACTACTTTTCAGAGGAATATTTCCTTGGCTGCGTTCCTAGATGGTGGTGTTGAGCTATAAATTTTCCAAGTCTTGGCTTTCATGTTCACACAGTGTGGGCTATATAATTTCTGTTTTAATTAGTCATAAAATATGACTGGACTTTCATCTAAGTCAGAAAAATAGACAACGTCAGTGTACTGACACTAATAATATGTAAACCATCGTGGCTATCTCCGCCTTTATTAAATACACACATTAAACATTCACAACAGGAGAATTAAAGAAACAATTTCATTTCATAACTGGCCAAACATCCATTAACAGTATTCATTTGAAACATGCACTTCCTTCTGGTGTAGCTCAGACTTGATGAACTGACAAGAGACATTTTTGACTATATATTCAGATTGAACTGCTGAAACTCAACTATATTGTGGTTTGTCATTTACTGACCAGTTGAGGTCATTCCAAAGTAATAATTTTGATTAAATGTGGGGTACTCTAAAAAACTGGATTTGTCCTTTTTTAATGTCTCCCTGTATTCATTTCTTTTAAGGGTTGTAAATGTAATTTGTTGTATTGAGTTTCAGGAGATTCTGCACCATCAAAGAAGTCTTACATTATGATACCTTCTCTATTGTATTTCACTTTTGTGTTGATAATTTCATATACATGTTAATACTCAGTTCTCTATCCTTTATCATTCTTAAGGAGTTAAACCTTAATTTAAAGTAGAAAGTTCACAAAAAATATCATTAGCTTTGTAAAGGTACAAGGTGCTCTTTCACAATATTCTGGTAACAAATGATGGGATGTTTTTGAGAGCAGACTCCACATAGCCACTATTATACTATTATTTGTGCTCAGTACACCCACGAACATGTACATTTATGGGTGTACTGTATCGTCTGTTCAATAAACGTTCAGTGATTTGTTAAACAGCTTTATATGTAAAAGTATCTCTGCAGCCCTGAAATAAACACGTACCATAGAGTTTAGAAAAGTTACAGATTTTACAGTTGGCAAGCAGATGGCTACTCCTCACACCACCATTGTAAAGAAATGACTGCAGGGCAGGATTACTGCACGAATGACATTAACATGCGAGACAGGCCTGCACTGTTTGCAGTTGTCAGATACTTGTGATAAGCAAACCACAAGCAGAGCAAGTTCTTAGAAAGACCAGAATCCCCTTTAGTCAGTGTGTTCACCAGATTTTCTAGTAATAAGATCTATTTCCAAGAGAATTTAGGTAATTTTTACTTGCATCTTGGTTCATTTTTATTATATACATAACATTATAGGTAGTTAGTTTGTATTTTACAAGCTCATAGTGTCATAACAAAATACAATAGAGGGAATATAGGAGGATATTTATCAGAGGAGGGAACATTGTGCCACAAAACAGTGCGAACGCCTTTTAGAAAGTGGATAATCCTTTAAAGAACAGGCAACAATTGGAAATTTTGCTTGTATTGCTGTGTTTTACCATATTAGCAGAGTTAACATTAATCAGAAATACTAAAAGTAACAGAATTCATAGACAGTATATTGTTTTGACTGATCATTCTGATAAAATATGGAGAGGGAAAAAATTTAAAGAAAAAAATCTACATTAAAATAAATTCCAAAACAAAGTCTAAAAAAATACACTCCTACTTAATTTGGATCAGTGAAGGTGACACATCAACACCTAGCAATCACATCAGAGAACTCCTCCTGGACTCCTCGAAACTCAAGGACAAAGTAACTGTTCCACTCCCAAAGCTCACCCTTGGCCTGTGCTTTCCTGAGGCAGTGTCGTAGTCATTGCCATTGGTCTTGACGCTGATGGATGAGGAAGGAGTTGAAGCAGAAGACCCACCGAGGCTGCCGGACTTTTTTCTTGAAGTTGTGCTGTGTTTTAATGTAGCTTTGGCAGCCACTTTGAAAGCATGGGCTGCAGTGCTGCATCTGACTTCCTCAATCGTGTTCCTGGAGGGTTTGAAGAGGATGATGTAGACCTTGTTGAAGAAGATACAGGCTAGCATCCCAAAGCTAGATGCCAGGATAGCAATGACCTCCACAGCTGAAACAAACTTGCCGTAAGTACTGTAGTATGCAGGAATAAAAGAGATCCAAACAATAAAGAATATGAGCATGCTAAAAGTAATGAACTTGGCCTCTGTAAAGTTTTCTGGAAGTTTCCGTGACTTAAATGCAAAGAAGAAACATATGGCTGCCAATATGCACGTGTAGCCAATTAAAAACCCAAGAGCCATCACAGAGCCCTCATTGCATGTGATAAAAATGATCTCATCGATGTCATGATTTTGGTAACTAGAAGGAGGGGCGTTGTAAAGCCAGACCACACATATCATGACTTGGACAAATGTGCACAGAAACACCAGGAGAAACTGCAGATTCAATCCCCACCATTTACGATGGAGACTCGTAGGAATCTTGGCCTCAAATACCAAAAGGACTCTGTTAGTTTTGACAAGGATGCAGGAGATGCAGAGAACAAAACTGACCCCAAAGGCGGGTTGGCGTAAACGGCATGTCCAGTCTTGTGGCTCTCCAATAAAGATGAGAGAGCTGGAGAAGCAACAGATAAGTGAGAAAAGGAGCACATATGATAGTTCTCGGTTTGTGGCCTTCACAATTGGGGTGTTGCGAAATCTGACAAAGACTCCAATCACAAAGGCTGTCAAGACAACACCCAGTACTGCACATATAGCCAGAGCTATCCCAAATGGTTCTGTCCAGGAGAGAAACTCGACTTCCTTGAGGAAACAGAATGTGTGGTTCCCGTTTGACCAGGAGTTATTTGGACACTTGGCACAAACACTGGCATCTGTATAAGAGAAACTGTGTTAAAACTCTATCATTCATCAAGTCTAACATTAACAGAGAGTGTTTTGCATCTACCTACATACCTTTATGATTACTGTATTCACCATCAGAACACTCTGTGCATTCAAAGCAGCAAGTAGGCATGCTGTCTATGATCCCCTTTCTTGTGCCAGGTTCACAGTCCTCGCTGCAGTTAGAGAATGGCACCTTTAGAAGATAAAATAACAGGAAGGTTAATGAGAGGGGTTGATTTAGATGGGCATTCAAATGTAAAATAGAAATAAAGAAATCCCCCAGTACTAATTTAAAAAGAAGTCTACGTTACAGAAGCGGAAGGCATGGGACTTCACACACACCATCTTACATAACAGAGACTGAAGCAGACACCACCTGACTTATGGATGTGGAAACTATACCATACATGTGAGTCTCAAATACTGGCCCTGTAAGGTGGGCCATACACTGCATTTCCAGTGGTGGAGAGAAAGGAGGCCAACAGGGGGACTACTTCCCAGATGGCAAGGGCTAAAATGCAAAACTCGGAGCTGAAAAATGGTAATCCACAACCACAAAGGTGACATCTGTATTTAGCTTCACATAAAATCACAACTTTAGTTTTGGTTCACTCTTATTGCTCCGATAGTACTTATGCAGGCAGCTGTTTTACCTTAAAAAGTACCATTTATCAGCTGAGACACTGATAAGTCAGAGCCGCGTTCCCTTGTTTTTCCTCAATGACAAGAAATAACAGTGTTTTAATGGATATACAAAAGAGTTTCACTGACCTCTGTGCTATAGCCATTCCAAAGAATCTTTGTCCTGTCAATGAACAGCTTGGCTCCTCTCTTGGCATGCATGTTGTAATATCCAACCTCCTCAAAAACCACAGAGCCATCTTCAGTAGACCTGTGCCAGTTTATAATGGTGTAATTTGCTTCCATATCTGAGTTCTCGTCAAAGCGCATCTTTTCTCCCATGCTGTTGGTGTAGTTCAAATGCCTAAGCTGCTTAAGGACCTGAGAAATAGAAGAACATGCTTTCATCATTCACACATTGGCATATCTAATATTTAACTCCTTTTATTAAACATAAATTAAATACATTGTACCTGCCATGCTTCCATTTTTTTTATATCTGCGCAGGAATTGTTTGCAAAAAGTCCACGTCCAGGTGTGCATGTGAGTATGTCCTGTAGCGCCTGTGCTATGGAATAAACTGCAACATAAACGTTATAGGAGATACGAAGGTGTTTGTAGTCCAGGTATGGTGTTTCAACACTTGCGATGTCCTCCTCACCACTACACAAAGGCCTGAAACTAGTGCTGCCATTCTCACTTTCTTGGAATCTCGGGCTATCTTCTAGATAGCAGTTGAAAGTTTCTTCCCAAAACTCTCTGACAAATTCATTATGACTGTCTTTCTTTGGTTGGACGTGCCGTAAGAACTCTCTAAAGCCAGGTATACGACCTGCCTTTAGAGCAAAACCAATAGTCCCTGCCATAACATCAAGATATTCTGGTTTAGCAACAAGGGAGGAGATTGCCCAAGCTTCACTGGCTAACCAGATCCGATCTGTGATGTTTCTCCTAACCATCTCTTTGATTAGAGGTTCGACATCTGGGCCACTGGCGAACACAACGATTACTTTAGCTGTGGAATTTTCAATCCTGTCAGCCAGTGCTTTGATTTCGTGATCCTCAAAATACTGAGAAATAAGTTCATTTAGATGAATGCAGATGTCTCGCTCTTCCATCTCCTTCTCAAACTTTTCAATCCCTGGACGCCCATACTCATCATCGGAGGCCACAGCAATGACCCAGTTCCACTGAAAGTACTCAATAATGTCTGCCATGGCTGTGGCCTGGTACTCATCTGTAGGAATGGTTCTCATGAAGGACTTGTACTGATTCTTGTTGCTCAGTAGGCGGCTAGACGAGGCATAACTGATCTGAAACAGGAAATTGCTCAGTTAATCTATCAGGTTTTCATTGCATCTTCTTAATTATCTTTAACCACTTTCAAATCATTTATTGAACAAACACGAAAATCATTATATGTAGACTTAATTTTTATGGATGTAGATAATGAAGTAATGATGTGTTGTTGACATAGCTATTACCCAGCAACTCACCTGAGGGATATAAAATAGACCCAGCAAGTTTGCAACTGCTGTGGAGACAGCAGATCCAGCAGCTCCTACTACTGCAATGGTTGATGGTATGTGATCAGTACAGTTGCAAAACTCATCTAAATTTAAAGAGTCGATCTTATTTTGGGCCACAAAACTTAGGGTGGCTTCCAAGGCTTTTGACACAGTGTTGCAAGTGTCAAAAATCCTGTAGCCCAGCGTGATGTTGGGAAGGAGCGTACTGCTGTTGTTAATCTCTTCAATCGCGAAAATCATGGCCTGGAGCCAACGAAAACCACGGAAATTGAACCTGTGCAAAGAAAAAAGGCATGAGTATGACACACTTGGTTTGCAAAAGGGTTTTTTGTTACCTCAGAGCATAAATTACCTGACACACTGAGTGGATTCTGGCCGGGCTGCAAGGTCTTGATCTTTGGATGCAATGCCAAAGTGTAAGGGGAAAAGACCTCCAAGTAAAATATCACCAGTCATCTGTGCTCTCTGGTGGGGTCCGTACGTTGAAATCACATAACTGGACCCCAGCAGTGTCAAATAATACAGAAGCAGTCTCATCTTTTTTTGTCTTTGATTGGATACGATTGTTTTCTGTGACTTCCTAGGGTGAAGAAAATTTCAATATTAACTTCTCCCATCAATCTGCCTGCTGGGTTGTTTTGTGTTATTCATGTTTATGCTGATGAAGGTCTACCTGTTTGAAACACAGAGATGAACAACTCATTGGTTAGAAATAAGTACCACTGGTGAAATCGTTAGAGTTTTCTGTTTTTAATTCAGAAAAACACAGGAATATGCCGAGTGTGTAATACTGACTTAACTCCAATTATTGAGTTCATTTTCCAGCTTAAGCAGGGACAAAATATTGTAATGAGCCATCATGGCCTAAGGCTATATTTCTTGCTTGAGCCAGACCACTCAGATACAGAAGTTTTCTAAGAGTTAGGATTTTTCTTAATGAGCTGACTTCTTTAGTTGTAATTCTAAGAAGAGATAAATTTAAACATTTCACACCTCACTAACAGTGTCATAGTGTTCTTGAAATATCCTAGATGAACTGAAACAAGCACAGGATATACATGAGCCAAGAGAGAAGTCACACTCTAATGACCTTCCTGCAAATGCTATGGCCAGTGAACCCAGTCACCATGGAGAAAAGCCATAGCGGCCCTGCTGCAGCTGGTTAATACTGCTGGAAAAATGCTGGGGCAGAGCCGTGATAATGAAGCAACTACAACCCCTAGGAGCCATTGTTTGCCACATTACGGAGAAGAAGAATTTTTATTGCACTAAGGAGAAACAAAAAAAAACACATCAATTTTCTACAATTAGGATTTATTACATCTTGCAGGTAAATGTTAAAAAAACAGAAAGTAACTCAGTTAATTCAAAGAACAGTTTTAACTAAACTGTGATTAAAAATCGATTCAAAAGTGTTTTAAAATCAATAAAGCCAGTAACCATGGTTTTATTACTGGTTTCAAATGATTAAAAACCTAAATTAGAAAGTAGTTATGGGTCTATTGGTTAAAATAATGTCCTGCTTTTTAAACATCCATTTAAAACAACAAAAATATGGCATATAAACTCAAATAAAACTTACCTCCCAAATTCCCGAGTATTACTTAAAGACATGTGAAACAGTCAATTTGCAGCTATTCGTCGATTTTAAGGACTTTTTCCAAAATATCCTGACTGCTGAATGATTTCGCTAGACAATGCTGCTGGCTTCTGAACCTCTTTCTGCAGATGAATCATTAACAAAGAGAAGGATAGGCCATTTCCTTCAGCTAATGAAGTCAGCTCACAGTTCACTCCTCCTGAAAGAAATCACATCTAAAGTGGCAGAGGATAGGTTGGGGCTTAAAATCTATTCTTTTGTCTACGCTATTACAAATGAAAATTAATGTATTTCCTAGTACACAGCCTCATTGTTGGATTAAAAAAGACGAGTTGTGGAGATTGCCTTTCTGTATGGGCTTTGATAAAAATGGTATTTTAAACTGGATTTGGAACAGGGTTCTGTGTAATATTATTAATAGTAGTAGTATTACTATTTTTATTATGTAATAACTAAGTGCCTTTTTCACTTTTACATTTTTATTGTATTTCATCTGCATTGTGATTCCATGAACTCCTGGAAGCAATGGATTGTACCCTTATGTTCAACTAATTGTTCTCCAAACAATTAGTTGATTCCCGCTCTGATGAACAAGTCAATTTGTTGCTGAGGAGATGTCTCCAGTGAAAACCATTTCACTTTACAACGTGTTGACTTACCAGGGTCCCAAGGCGACTGTGTGTTCACGAGACATCAGGCACACAGAAGCTCTCCAGAGGTTACAATAAGTCTAATAAGTCTGTTCTAAGTTTCAGTCAACTTCTTTATAGCTAGAGGAAGGTCGTCATACTACATGCAGACCTTGGTATGCTAATCAGCAGGCGTATAAAGTACTGTGAGAACCATTAACAGTAGCATTTGTTAAATGAGGCCAATAATCTTACAGCAAATTAGTGCATGCTTAATTTGTTCACATATTATTGAAAGAAATGACAATAAATGAGTAAATGTGTTTCTAGATTTGAAGTAAAAATAAATTATAAAGTGAATTAATAAATTCACCAGCACGTCTTTATGACCGAATGTATGAATCAGTAAGAGCAATTCATCATTAAGGTTTCAATAGCTTTTTTTTTATAGCATTCAGTTTAATTCAAATGTAAAAACATGTTTAGTATAAGTGTCATCTACGCACAAAAAACAGCTAAAATAAGTTTTTTCCCGCTTGCTCCCACCTTTATAAAGTCTTGATATGTGAGTGCTCACACAAATCATTCTGATCCCCTCTTTTTCAGAAATGGCACATAAGTCTGAAATGTAACATAATGTGTAAAAAAATGTTGGGCTGTGAAGAGTTCACGGTGAATGAATTTATTCTCATACACAGTGTGGAGTGGGACAGATCAAAACAGACTCACACAGAGTTTAGCTAGAAAGGTAGGAATGCCTCTCTTTTTTTATTGATGTGACTTTAATATATCAGCTGTAATCTCAGTTTGTTAGTTTGTGTAATTAGTGTGCATGGCTTATTTTGTAATGACATCTTATCTGAGTCACGGTGAATCATCGGTACATTATATAAACACTGTAAAATCATAAATTTATAATGATAAAGCACTATCTGCCCTCATTTACTCAGCAAATAGACCATGAAATATACTTGTCAAATTCTTGCATGAATAACAAAGTAAAAATTAGTGCTTATAGTCTCTACTGTTCAGTAAAGTCTCTGTATGTGTAGTTGTAGCTTACTGTTGATGGTATGAAACGTGAGCTTGTTCATTTGTGAAGTCATATGGTGATTTATACACTAATAATAATTATTATTAAATGCATAAAGGCTTTGAGTGCTCAAGTAGAGCAGAACAGTGCTACGTAAGAACTAGTCCATTTATCATTTACCAACTCGGATTAAATGAACTGTAAAACAAAACAAATTTACTTTGTTTGATCAGATAACAGCATAAAAATAATTAAAATCTAGTCCTGGTTGTATTCACAATTTTCTCACTGCCAGTTCTCAAGTTTTGATTTTCTTCTAGTACCCACACAATTAACTGAATAATTCCTAATTATCACAGATGTCCGGTGCAAAGGTGCTGCAGTTTCTGCAGAATATTTCACGTAGAAAACCTCTGGAGCCTGAGGGTGAAGTGTCCAACTTTCGCCGGTGTCTGACTACCCTTGATTTGGTGGCTCTTGGGGTCGGCAGCACACTGGGGGCCGGTGTGTATGTGCTTTCAGGAGAAGTGGCCAGAGCTGTGGCCGGGCCTAGTATCATAATCTCCTTCCTGATAGCAGCAGTGGCCTCCATCTTTGCAGGACTGTGTTATGCTGAATTTGGAGCTCGTGTTCCCAAAACTGGCTCTGCTTATCTCTATAGCTACGTGACTGTGGGTGAGATATGGGCTTTTGTCACAGGCTGGAACCTCCTGCTGTCTTATGTCATAGGTAACAATAAGGCCATTGAATGAATATTAATCCTGGAAAAATCATAGATTAAAATAATATTTGTCAAGTGATTTTAAGTAACACTGGGTATTGTTTGCTAATGGCTTCTGTTGTTAAGGGACATCAAGTGTAGCCAGAGCATGGAGTGGGACCTTTGATGATCTCATTGGAAATGTCATTGCCAACTCTTTAGGCAAACAGGTTGCAATGGATTTACCTGGATTGGCTCCCTATCCAGACTTCTTTGCAGCAGGTATCATTATGCTCTTGGCAGGTAAGTTTCATATACTAAAAACCTAATTATTTATTAACATAATACAGGTACTCTTAGTTTATTGTAAGTTTAAAAAATGATTAAAAAAAAACAAACAAACACAAGAGGTTAAAGTGTCCTACATATTTTTGACTAAAGTAAATATTTGACAAATGAGTTTCCACTAGGTTCATTGACATGGTGAAATTAATTCTTATATATTTTTCTTTCTAGGGATTCTTGCATTTGGTGTTAAAGAATCGGCCACTGTAAATAAAGTTTTTACAGCAGTTAACATCTTGGTGTTGCTCTTTGTTATCCTCTCTGGGTTCATAAAGGGGGACATCAACAACTGGTACAGATATGAAGACACCCTTCCAAACCAATCCGAGTATGGCCTCCCCCTGCCCCGTTATTTTGGCTTCTGCTGTATTTTTCTTTCTTTTTTTTAGCTGCTTGACTGTTGATCACTGTTTACAGGAACTATACGACCCTGAATAAAACCACCACATATGGCAGCGGAGGATTTTTCCCTTTTGGTTTTGAGGGGACATTAGCAGGAGCAGCCACTTGCTTTTATGCATTTGTTGGATTTGACTGCATTGCAACAACAGGTAACTTTTAGAATTTAAGTGCAAAGCCAGTAATTATAATGCACTGCATAAGGAAAGTGAAAATTTGATCACAATGACATCAGAAGATGTTTGTGGCAATTTCAATTGTCCAGAAAAACACAGAGATCTTTGCACACTAGAATATTCTCTACAGCATATACATTTTGTAAAATAGTTTATTTTATAGACATGGTGCTATGTCATAAAAACGCATCTAAAGATTAAATGATGGCATAAACCACACTGGGATAATTTTGTGTTTTTCTTTAGGAGAGGAGGTTCAGAACCCTCAGAAGTCAATCCCACTCGGGATTGTGGCGTCTCTCCTTATCTGCTTCTTGGCTTATTTTGGTGTGTCTGCCACCCTGACTCTTTTGATGCCATACTATTTGCTCAGCGTTCACAGCCCACTGCCTGTAGCCTTTACATACATCGGTTGGGGCCCTGCAAAGTATGCAGTTGCTGTGGGATCACTCTGTGCGCTCTCAACAAGGTATAATGCATGAAGTATCACGTATAAACAAACCTACAATTCTTTATACATTACAATACCCCTTTGGTGACATTTATAGCACATACACCAAATAAAATCACTGGGATCATTACTAGGAATTAAAACAGGGACACGAGAATAACTGAATTGCTGTTAATGAGCTATGAGCTTTTTTCCGAAGCCTTCTAGGATCAATGTTCCCGATGCCTCGTGTTCTCTTTGCCATGGCCCGGGATGGACTGCTCTTCAGACCTCTCAGTAACATGAGTGACAGACAAAGTCCTATCATTGCTACACTGGCTTCAGGGGTCGTAGCAGGTATAACTAACTTTAGAAGAGATTATAATATAATTATTATTATTAATTATTTGATTTTGTTAAGGCCATCAGCTACTACGCTGATAAAATGGTTGCAGAATTTATAAACATATTTAATTTCTCCTACTTCTTTGCAGCTATCATGGCTTTATTGTTTGACCTGAAGTCGTTGGTTGACATGATGTCGATTGGAACCCTGTTTGCCTACACACTTGTTGCCATTTGCATTCTCATATTAAGGTACAGATGATCACAAGTATGCATGTTGGCACTGCACTTATTACTGCTTATTATTGGTATATTTTGCACCTAACAAACAAGACTTTCTTGCGTTTTTTAAAAGTGTTCTTCACCATTAGTTGTCCAGCTTTCTGAAGGTCTTTCAAAGTTTTTCTTTGCACACTGGCTGTTTTCACTCAGTTTTAGTTCAGTCCTTGTACCTGACCATTTTCAGAGGAATGTTTTTTGTTTGTTCAATCACTAACCTATGAATCCTTCAAATATAAAAGGGTTTCTAACTGAAAGGATGAAATGGTAATATGTCTAACAGACAAAGCATCAGTTTAAAACTGTATCTTGACGCACTTTGTTCCTAGCAGCCTGTCAGACCCCCCCCCCCCCCCAAACATCATTGGTTGCTATTTTTTTCCAGTTAATGCCAAAGATAACACAAAGAGCTATTAGCCAGAAATTGGCACATCTTTGTCTTTAACCCAGTATTACAGTTTGCTTGGACTTGTTAGTTATTTCTTTGGAGAAGTATAAGATGATTTATGTATATATGGCTAATGAGTGTATTGTTCTCTTGTGCTTCTGAGTTTGGTTATAGTTCTTGATTTCTCGTTATGTTAGTCACCCCTCGTGTCCTCTCTCTCTCTCTCTCTCTCTCTCTCTTTCTGTCCCGTGCTTGCTCTCTCTCCCTTGTCTCAGTCATGCCTCTGTGTTTGTTTACCCTTTCCTTGCCTTGGGTTGTATGTCTTGAGTCTGTGTTTCCGTCCCTGTGTTTATGCTTCCTCTCTTATTTTGATAGTCTCACCTCCTGTGTCAGTTTTGCTCTGTCTTGTTTCCCTGATTTAGTTCAGCTGTGTTCACTTACGTGTTTCATCTCCCTGTTTGCCTCAAGTGTATATTTAAGACCTCAGTTTCCTTAGTTCCTTGTACCAGCCACCATCATGCTTTGTCTCCCTCGTGTTTTGTTCGCCTAGTTGATTATTAATTCCATTCTGAGTTTCCAGGTTTTCTAGTTTGTGGCTTTCCTGTAAGTCTTTTTGAGTCCAGTTCTGCCTCTGAATCCTGCATAAAGGTTCAGCATGCCAAACACAACACTACACCACAATCTTGGCATGGCGTCCAGTTTGTCTTTAATAAGTGAAGAAACTGGAAATGTGGAGGACAAAAGAAGACATGGCTTGAAATATTAGCTAATGAACAGTATCTGAAAGTCAAAATATACAAAGAGCCAACACAGGATTTGAGAGATTCATCTGTCCCCTCAGTTGTTCCAGCCACTGGATGATCTCACTGGAATGATGGCTCCCCTTCAAAAGTGATTTTAATGAAGGGAGCAAGGAGTAAATGCTGAGCTTTGCCAAATACCTCAACACAAGACAAGAGCTAGACTAAAAACCAGTGACAACAGGTCTTATGGAGTGATGTCTGCAGCTAAAACACGGTGGAGACCTTGTCATGTTGTGGGGCTTATAGCCAGTGCTGTTGGAGATCTTGTCTAAACTGAGTGGCAACCAGTGGTGGCTCATTAGTTAAGGCTGCTAGGGCTTAACAAAATACAGTGGCTTGCAAAAGTATTCGGCCCCCTTGAACTTTTCCACTTTTTGTCACATTACAGCCACAAACATGAATTAATTTTATTGGAATTCCACGTGAAAGACCAATACAAAGTGGTGTACACGTGAGAAGTGGAACGAAAATCATACATGATTCCAAACATTTTTTACAAATAAATAACTGCAAAGTGGGGTGTGCATAATTATTCAGCCCCCTTTGGTCTGAGTGCAGTCAGTTGCCCATAGACATTGCCTGATGAGTGCTAATGACTGAATAGAGTGCACCTGTGTGTAATCTAATGTCAGTACAAATACAGCTGCTCTATTGGGAGCAACAACACCATGAAGTCCAAAGAACACAGCAGACAGGTCAGGGATAAAGTTATTGAGAAATTTAAAGCAGGCTTAGGCTACAAAAAGATTTCCCAAGCCTTGAACATCCCACGGAGCACTGTTCAAGCGATCATTCAGAAATGGAAGGAGTATGGCACAACTGTAAACCTACCAAGACAAGGCCGTCCACCTAAACTCACAGGCCGAACAAGGAGAGCGCTGATCAGAAATGCAGCCAAGAGGCCCATGGTGACTCTGGATGAGCTGCAGATCTACAGCTCAGGTGGGGGAATCTGTCCATAGGACAACTATTAGTCGTGCAGTGCACAAAGTTGGCCTTTATGGAAGAGTGGTAAGAAGAAAGCCATTGTTAACAGAAAACCATAAGAAGTCCCGTTTGCAGTTTGCCACAAGCCATGTGGGGGACCCAGCAAACATGTGGAAGAAGCTGCTCTGGTCAGATGAGACCAAAATGGAACTTTTTGGCCAAAATGCAAAACGCTATGTGTGGCAGAAAACTAACACTGCACATCACTCTGAACACACCATCCCCACTGTCAAACATGGTGGTGGCAGCATCATGCTCTGGGGGTGCTTCTCTTCAGCAGGGACAGGGAAGCTGGTCAGAGTTGATGGGAAGATGGATGGAGCCAAATACAGGGCAATCTTGGAAGAAAACCTCTTGGAGTCTGCAAAAGACTTGAGACTGGGGCGGAGGTTCACCTTCCAGCAGGACAACAACCCTAAACATAAAGCCAGGGCAACAATGGAATGGCTTAAAACAAAACATATCCATGTGTTAGAATGGCCCAGTCAAAGTCCAGATCTAAATCCAATCTGTGGCAAGATCTGAAAACTGCTGTTCACAAACACTGTCCATCTAATCTGACTGAGCTGGAGCTGTTTTGCAAAGAAGAATGGGCAAAGATTTCAGTCTCTAGATGTGCAAAGCTGGTAGAGACAGACCCTAAAAGACTGGCAGCTGTAATTACAGCAAAAGGTGGTTCTAATAAGTAGTGACTCAGGGGGCTGAATAATTATGCACACCCCACTTTGCAGTTATTTATATGTAAAAAATGTTTGGAATCATGTATGATTTTCGTTCCACTTCTCACGTGTACACCACTTTGTGTTGGTCTTTCACGTGGAACTCCAATAAAATTGATTCATGTTTGTGGCTGTAATGTGACAAAATCTGGAAAAGTTTAAGGGAGCCGAATACTTTTGCAAGCCACTGTATAGAGAAATAAGCGGTCACTCAAGACATATATGTATAGACAAGGTTGTATATTTGTTATTGAAAGAAGCTTACCTTTTATGAGTGGTTACGAAGAACCTGTGATAAGAGACGGAATTAAGTTGTTTATACAAATGAATTAATATTATTACTGCCTTCTATGATGCTTACAGTATACCTAATAATATGTTTAGATACACAGGTCAGTCACAAAATGGCTCAACAACCTCAAAATATTGACTATGATACGGTCATATTACTGTCATAAAATGTGTGAGTACGCTAGATAGGGAAATAACAATGCACAATAATGAGCGTAATGAAATTAAACAGATGAATGACTCAGGGTTTGCTTGTTTGAAGAGTTTATGAAGACATCAGGTTTTCTTTACTTTAATCAGTCGCTTATAATTACAAAAGATCATGTAATGAAGTGCTGTTGACTTGATGTGTGTTGTTCAGACATTAAAAATAGACTCCAGGATGTGAACAAGAAAAAAAAAAACAGGAATATAATAATTTGGTGCTTTACGAGAATATTATAAGTAGAAATAACTAAAAACCTTAAATGTTTTCACTTTTTTAAAATTATATTTCCTTAATTTTACAGGTATCAAACTGACCTCAGTGATGATTCTAGTCTAAGCAAAGCAGAACCTTTTACCATTGGAGGGATATTATGTCCTCCATACCAAGCCACTACAAGGACATCAAAAAATGTGTCCCTTTTAACTTTTGTTATTAGTGAGTCATCATCTTTCTGTTGTACTGTACTTTTTATTGATTTAATTTTTGATTAATAGAACTCAAACGTATTGATTCTCCTCAGTCTTTTTAGCAGTTGTTCTCAGCGTCTTCGTATCTGAGGCTGTAGATTACCTGCAAGCCCTGGAGTGGTGGAGCATACTTTGTCTTTCTGTGATAGTAGCAATGATTTTTCTAATCATCCTCATCGTCTGGAGGCAACCGCAGAATACAGCAGAAGCTGCTTTCATGGTATGAAAGAAAGACAGTGAAGACTGATTAATGAAAGCATAGAAATAGAAACAGAAATTTAGCCAACCTGTATTATCATTACATGTTTATTTATTTTTTAAGCTCCAAAGTTCTGAATTTTGGGGGGTTTGGGTTTTTTTTTTTCCTTTAATATCTTTTAACAATGCTTCTCCTCTTTTATATCCCCAGGTTCCTTTTGTCCCATTACTTCCTATTTTTAGTACCTTTGTCAATGTCCATCTAATGGCTCAGCTTGGATCAGACACTTGGATCCGCTATACAGTGTGGATGGGAGTAGGTATGTGCAGCACATTTCTGCTACAGAATACATAAAAAAGATTATACATGTGCAAAAATATCTCTTTTTATATGTGTGACCGCTACGTTTCTTTTAAAATTTTGAACAGGTTTGATCATCTACTTTTGTTATGGTGTTCGCCACAGTGTGCAGAAACAAAGGCTTGAAAATTCACACGATCGAGTCAGTATTCACAGCATCGCTGCTGCTATGGAGCAAAGCACGAAACCCGGACAAGACGTAACTGGATAAATACATAGTGTATTTAATGACATAAATTTTAAAAAGAATACCTGATTTGCATAAATCTCACAATGGTGATTGTCTCAGGAATTCACAAACTTTTATTTGGCAGCATCCAGCAATGCAAGGCTTTATGCAATACTCTGCTTTTATATTACTGTTTCTTATAAGTATTAATTAAAGGAAAGAATGAGGAAGGATTCAGCAAGTATTTCAAGTATAATCACATAGTTATTAGTATTATATAACAAAAAAAACCCCTAAAACATTTAGCTTATATATTAAATGGTAGAAAATCTAAAGAAATTTGGATTTTGTGAACAACAGAGTTTAAGATGACAATGTTTTTAGTAGAAGCGACCAGAATGGACAGAAGGACAGCTCAGGTTGAGCCATTTGGACACAAAGTCAGAGAGCCAAGATGGCCTGGACATGTGCAGAAGAGGGATGGTGGATACACTGGACAAAAGATGTTGAAGATGGAACTTCCAGGGAGGAGGAAAAAAGGAAGACCACAGAGAGGGTTCATGGAAGGTTCATGTAGTGAAATAGGAGGACAGAAATGTATGCTAGGGACAGGGTGAGATGGAGGCAGATGATCCCCTATGCTGAGCCCTGAAGGGGGATTTTGTGATCATCCTGTCACAGTTGTTCAAAAGGAATTGTACTCACGATGCCCATTTCTTTTATGTGACAGAGTCATATTACTCACGATTCCTTCATGTTTAAATGCAATTCAACTCTTTTATTTTTCTGTACAGAATACATTGTAATGGCATGGGTTTAGTTTGTTTGCCTTGTACTTAACTGCCAATATAGCCAATACTGTGTTATTAAATGGACTTTAAAGTAATAATTTTCTATTGCTGTAAACATTTGATATGCATGAAATTAAAAAGGCATTATAAGTTTTGAATGAGATACTCTGCACTTTGACTCCTGTCTCCCTATTTTCAGTTTTTTCTTTCTTACATACCTTCCCTATGACAACCTTTGTAAACATGCCCATACACAGCCATGCTGCCTCCACGCTATGATCAAATGCCACATTTACTTACAGCACGTGATATGAGAGGAACCAATGAAATGTGTGCTTTGTTTAAGCAGGCACCGTTTTTAAAAAATGCTCTCGATAAAAACATAAACAGGCCGTCTGTAGTGAAAGGCAAAAGAAGCCGTCCTCAAAAAAGAAAAATTCCACCTGCTACTCTGGAGGAGTTGTCACTGCTATTGGATACACTGCTGGAACACAGTAAAGCTGTGGGTTTGTCAGGAACTGAGAAATATCACACTAAATACACTGTATATTCACCTACATTACCCCAGTCTCTGGCATTTTTACACAACAAAGGCACACAGTTCCTTGGCCTTACAGTTCTACAGCTGCACTGTGTAAAGTGTCTAAATGCTGCAACAGTGACTGAAGAGCAGGCAGAAGCTACTGAAGGACACACAAGACTTCAGCACAAGAAGTTGGTTTCGATGGTGTGCAGGAAGAATCACAGCTTCGGTGATGCACGCTGTATTTTCCACAAGTTTGGAAACCAGCCCAAAGTGTTGTTAATTGTGTGAGCTACCCTGAAAACTGTCTGTTACACAAACAAGATGGGGAGTGGAGCATGAAGAGGATGCATGAAAGGCCTACACCCAAAAAATTGCAGCACATCACTACAAACTGCAGGTTTGTTTATGCAGTTTTATTGTGAACACAATTTTTCTTGAACTTGGAGCATCTCACAATGTGTGACTGTTGTGGGGAGTGGTGCCTGGAGATTAAGTGTCCTTTTAAATACACAACGGACAGCATTAAGCAGGCATTGGATGCACAGGATAAAGACTTCTGCCTGGAGTCAGCTGCAAATGGACTTCACTTAAAGAGGGCGCACCCCTACTACTTACAGGTGCAAATACTTTGTCACCAGCTCCAACCACTGTGACCTCGTTGCATGGACTCAAAGAGACATGGCTGTGGTACACATCTTCCCTGATGTAGATTTCTGGGAACCACGTTTGAAGAGAGCACAAGAGTTCTTCAAAAAAAAGAAAAAAAAAAAAAAAGTGTGCCTTCCAGAACTGGTGGGAAAATATTTCTCCGAGCATAGTTCTGTTCTGAATGCCCCATAACTTTTTATTTAGGGGGTCTAGATTGATGCCTGAAGTGCATTGCCATGCAAATAATTTTCATTTACTGAATATGTACTTACTAAGTACCACTGTTTAAAAGATGAATAAAGAAACAAACAAATTTTTGCCTGTTATTAAAACCACTTTATAGAACATCAAATCAGTTACAATGTAGAATCAATGTCGTTTATGGTTTACAACTGACAAATTTTTTTACATAAAATATTGACAGCATTTACATAATAACACTCACTAACATTCTGTAAATTTACTGTATCTTTTGAAAAATTATAACTACATATACACAGCACAAGACTTTTAATAGTACTTAAGAGCAAGTTTCATTTTCCCTTGGTTTTACTACCACAATGGGGCACATGTTCACCAAAACGCAGCAAACCTTTACTATCTTATCCTGAAGGGCCTCCTCTTCACCCTCACATTAAAGAAGTAATCTGATTGGCATGGTGGTATGCAGCATTTTATACCTGTTGCGTAAACTACCTACAACTCGCTCGACATGAATTATTAGGTGGGCAATAGCTCTTGTATCTTCAATGTCCTTGGCATCAAGTTGACAGAAGCCTTTTGTAAATGCGGGGATCTTAACCTCTGCACACAAAGATGCTGGACAGGAAGATCAAATGTAAGGCGGAAGAGTGAGTAAAAGCATTTGGAAATGCCACGGTTTCTTTGATGCTGGCAGGAAAGCTTTTACATTGTTGAATAAGGAGAGTAAAATAGCAAAACAAGGTATTCCAGTATAATATTTTACTTTTTTGGTGTCATCCTTTAAAACATTTTTCATTCAGCTGTCTTTTTCAACTGTGATTCAAGCGTTCTGTTCTCCTCCAACAGCTGGTTTATTTCTGCTCTGTTCACAGCACACACAATCCATCGGCTGTCTTTTAGCTTCTGCATCTCTCTCTGTCCCATCTCCATTTTCTACATTTGTTGCTACTACCTCAGCCTCCACTCTTGGCCACAGCCTCCATCACGTGGTGATTAAGGTGTCGGTCTTCTGTCATGTCCATCTCTGGCAGCTCTTCATGTAACGTCTATGCAGGCCTCACCTTCACACTCTGCTCCTCCATTACTAAAGCCTGTCAGATACAATGAGTGCATAAGGCAAATGTTCACCAGAAGCCCACTTAAAAGTGCATGACTCATCAAAAAGCTATGAGCTGATTACCGGACAGTGAGAGCATTTTTTTATGTTGGTGGGAGTTGTATTTACCTCCGACTGCTGCTCTTTGCTGCTTCCGTCGCATTCGTCGTCTGTGACGGTCCAAGTTTGAAGCAGGGATTTCGGAGTGCCCCATGTATAGCGTTGGAACCCAGTCAGGATTTGTTTCATCCATTTCATAGGCTGGTTTGCCTGCAATTATGCTAAGTAATTAGCAACTCTATAAATAGAACGCAGTCCTGCAAAATCACACATTGAGATATTTGTTCTAATTTGCTATGACTTCAGAGCGAAATAAAACTAATAGGCTATACAGAGTAATATGAACTTATTTAGAACTTACCCGAATGAAAATGTCTGGAACACACCAACAGATATCTGGGGATGGTAGAGAACTGGATATCAGCTCGTCTCACAGCTGCTATCCAGGCTATACGCCTTCTTTTGGTAACATCCGACACATGAGCTCCCTGGTTTTGCTTCCAGGTGGGGAAACAATGAAAAGACAGCCCATTTTCAAGCTTATTCCCTTGCCGGTCGTGCGATCTAACGTTACAACCCATCACACAGCAAGTACGAACCATAGCGGATATTATTCGTGTGCTTTCGCTCGCTTTGTTTGGCCTACTAAAATGGCACCTCGACCAAAAATCCTGGCCGCACCCCCTCTCGCGACGTCATATTCCAAAGCCCATGCGCCATGCGAGGCCCTGTTAACCAATCAAAGGGAAGACGGCGATACACTTTAACCAATCGGCGACTCTCCCTGTGGGGAAGCGCATTGTTCAAAAACCCAAAAAGCAATCCGGTAAAGCGGCTCAGCTGGTGCTAAGAGCTCGAGACGAGGAGGGTTTGTTGAACTTATACAGTTTTACCTCAACGTTGGCTTTTGGCGATCTATCGTAAACATTAAGCTAACGAGCTTACAGGAAACCAGGCACATTTTGGACATTCCAGGAAAGTTAAAGTGAGTTTTACTTAAACGTGGGCAATACGACGTTAAACAAGATAACGTAATAGTTACAAAAATAATATTAGATTGTAACTATAACTGTTTGACGGAGTTATGTAAGTGTGTGTTAAGCTAAATGCAATATCTACGTTTTTTGTGTGTTTGTTTTTGGTTTTGAGTGACTGCACGATTTTCCCATTTAAAACCAGGAAGCAAGTCTCTTTGTTAGCATATATTGGTACTTGTAGTAGAAATCATTGTTATTAAATGTATGTTAGCTAGTATAAACATTAAAGTGACTCTGTTTAATTCACTGCAATATAGGCTCCGTTTACTACGTGCTTACTGGAGGCTAAACATGGCTACTTGCACATGTAAAGGTTCAGCACTGAGGTTTTTATTTTAGTTGCACTCAGTGCTGAGACACTTTTTGAAAGCACAAAGTCTTCTTGCTGTAACAAGCAGTGAAAGGTGAAGATGGCTCGAGTGATTTTTTTTTTTTTTTTTTGAATGCTAAACGTGGATTTGATACTTTTTAAATGCTGCTCAGTGTAACACGAAATACCATTTGGATTAAAAAAAGGGAATGAAATTGAAAAACCGAGACTTCTAAACTCGCTCATCGTAATAGCTACAAAGACTAAGCATGACAGGACCTGCTGTAGAGCAGTTGTATTGATCAGCACTAATGCCAAACTTGCCTGGTCTGGTGAAAGCCTGGGAAATATTTCCTGTTTGACTACTTAAGCAGGTTCAATTTGGCTTTAAACAGTAAACTAGTGTTCCTTTACCTGTCAGCTTGTTTGATGACGACACACCCATGTTTAACTAATTCATAGCAATGAAATGCTTGAGCAGAGAATAACATCATTACATCATTATTACAAACAACACAGACACTTGTGTTTAGTTTTTCATCTTTTATGTTGTATATTGCTGTTTTTTTTCCAACACAAGCCTATATTATCCTTTCAAAGTGACTTGTGCACACGCCCTAAGTCAAGCCCATGTTTGAAACATTTTGTAATCCCCTTTTAATAGAATTACTACATACTAATGAAAACGTGTTATCCTTGGAACAGATAGACGGGCATGGCGCTGTCTTTGTCATCTCCGTGTGGATGCCCCTCTGATGAGGAGGAGGAAATGGCTGTGTTTGAATCTACAGCAGCAGAGCACGGAGGTTTGGCCAGACCACGTCTACCAGAGATCTCTGTTATTTCCCCGGGCCTGGACACCAGGCCATCCATTACAGGGCCGGTAAGAGTTCCCCAAAAAAAAAAAAATCATATGTCCCTCAGGTATAACAAAACATGTTCAGAACAAATCTATATGAGATTTTTTTGTTTTTTGTGTGTGTCTATATATATAATTGATCAATATTGCCAGAGGTGTAACTGTTTTTCAAAGCCATAATTTCATACCTCGCTTTTCCTTCAGAGGAGATGAATAACAGCCCCCCCAAAAAAGAAAGGGAGGCAGGGAAACATTCTGTTTAAACTACATCATTCTGACACTTTTCCAGTTCACTTGCTATACCTCTCTGATTCTTAAACACAGCTGCTTTCTTCAGTCTGGCAGGCTTAAATAGGCATTAAAAGCCCAGATGGGTATTGCAGTAGAGCGAGATGCAATATGTAAAATTCTAAACCCTGGGATTGCAGTTTGGTGGTGTTAATATTTTTCCATTCTACCATCAAAACATTTACAAAGATGCTTGTGTGTTTAGAAAGTAGCAGTGAAATCTCAAAGCTGCGATGAAGGGGCCACCGAGAGGGTGAAGGTTTTCCTGCGCATCCGACCACTTACTGACACGGAGAGATCCAGAGGGGAAGAGCAGGTAAGACATTAAGGTCAACATTTTTGTTTCTTCTAGGATAAAAGCTTTCAATACTCTGAAACTGTACTTGAGTCTATTTTGTTTTTCTTTTAGGGTTGTGTGGCTATCCAAGACGAAGAGACCCTGCTGCTTAAAGCTCCAAATGACTCTCAGAACATGAGAGCAGCAGAACGAGGCATCACTCCGAGTATTCACAAGTTCAGTTTCACGAAGGTAGGAGAGTCGTATGTGTAGCTCCTCTTTACTTAAACATACTGTTTCCAAAACTGAAAACCCATTCAGAAAAAAACTGTAGTAATCACGTAATAATATTTTCAGAGAAGAACTTGAAGAAAATGAGAATGCTGGAGTGAAACAGACCAGTGAAGATGTTTTTTTTTTTTTTTGTTTTTTTTTTCTTTAAATTTCCCCTTAGATATTTGGTTCTGAGACAGCGCAGCAACAGTTTTATGAGAGCACAATGAAGGCGATGATAAACGATGTGCTTCGAGGAGAAAATAGACTTCTCTACACTTATGGTGTAACCAATTCTGGAAAGACGTACACCATTCAGGGTGAGTTATTTTCTGTTCTGCAGATATTACTTGGACACATAAATCCCAGGGTTAATTATGAGGTTTGTTCGTTATGTAATCGCACAACATAAACCATGCTTGTCAAACTTTGGCCTGCAGGCAGCGGTCGAGAGGCAGGCCTGCTGCCCCGGGCTTTAGTGTCCCTGTTTAGGAAACTGCAGGGCCGTCTGTACGGTGGCATGAACCTGAAGCCTGTCTTATACCAGGATGTGAGGCAGCTCAGTGCCAATGAGGTCAAGGCAGAGGAAATCCGCAGAAACTCTCTGCTCAAAGAGGTAAACATAAATATGACTTTTAAAGGCCTTACAGCATTACTCTGGAACACATTGTAGCAACAAGGTGAATTTTAGGATGCATTTGGACATTGTGGTGCTCCAAACGTATGTGACTACACTTTGGTATATTTGGCATGTTCTTTTCCTTGTAGACTGCTACTTGGTTAAATGTTTTCCTGCAGATGAATTATGCATCTTCTGATTCTCCTTCCTCTTGTGGATTTCAGGATGGGAATTCTCGTTGCACTGGCACCACCACAAGCTGGGATAGTGGCATCGGAGGACTGTCTGCTACCACTACCTTTGGCACTCAGCTGGAAGGTGAGGATTTTCATTCCTAAATGGAGTCAATTTTCTGCTAAACGCACCACATGCTGTATTTGGAGTAGAATAGTTGGTGTTTGATGAGTACACAGCACTGTTTACAATATAAGAAGTCAACATCAGCGTTGTTTGTGCAGCACATACCAATTTCCAGTTTAAACACTGCTTTCTTTATATTAAAATCATTACTGCCTTAAAAAAAACAAAACAAACATGTGACTTTTAATTTGCCTCTGCAGACACGGACAGTGTTTGTCTGGAGCCGGACAGCCTGTCGCACAGCGGAGGGGAAGATCTCGAGGAAGGAGTGCAGTTTTCAATCTGGGTGTCCTTTTATGAAATCTACAACGAGTTCCTGTACGACCTACTGGACGCCTCGCCCTCCCAGCAGCCCCGGAAGAGAGTCACATTGCGGCTAAGCGACGACAAGCAGGGCAACCCCTACGTGAAAGGTAACAGTGGCTCATTCACAGGAATGGAGTTAAAACTAGATCAAAGTATGTTGGCCTGAACTTCCTGAGGCTCATTCCCACCAGGCAGCCGCTCTCATCTGATGTATGTTACGCTTCATCAGGCAGGAAATGATGTTTAAAAACTGTAAATTGCTTCTTTCATTTTCCTCAACTCTACCTGCAGTCTTTGTAGACTTTGTGTTTGTGGGAGTGCAACAACACACCACAATGAATGAGTGCATGAATAAAGAACTGTGCAAAAGATGGTCACGACTTTGAACACTACGTTAGCTTAATTCATGTGTTTCCTGCATAACAGCATGTGTAACTACTGCTGCAGCTCCTTCACGTGCACCACATTGTGCTTCTTCCTGTTGTATCAGACCTGACCTGGATCCAGATCCGCAGCGCCGAGGAAGCCTGGAGGATTCTGAGAGTTGGGCGTCGCAACCAAAGCTTCGCCAGCACTCACCTCAACCAGAACTCCAGTCGCAGGTAGGAGCATGTTAAATGACGTGTTTACCTATTGAAACCTTAATTTGAGTTACACTTGTGGACACTCTGCTCATAAACGTATCACTTACACAGCCACAGCATCTTTTCCCTCCGTGTCCTGCACGTCCACCCTGGAGCAAATTCAGGCCAGGCCATGCACATCAGCGAGTAAGTTGGCTTTTAATTACCCAGTCTTGATTTCAGTTTTGGGTCATTTTAACTTATATTGATTAGAGTTTGTAAAGGTGATAATGTAAGTCTGTCTCCTTTTTAGGCTGACTGTGTGTGATTTGGCTGGGTCCGAACGCTGTAAAGATCAGCGTAATGGTGAGAGGATGAAGGAGGCCAACAACATTAACACCTCCCTCCTAACACTGGGGCGCTGCATTGCTGCCCTGAGGCACAACCAGAGCAATAAGTACGTTTTAAAATGTTTAGGTGGTGTAGTAAATTAGAGAAATGGTTGAAACAGATCATCTTGTGGAGCTTTTTACTGCTTTTCTGCTCTCAAGATCGAAAATGCTAAATTGCTATAAATTTTCTTCACGTCAGCTTCTGCAGTAATTAAATTATTGATCCGCTAATTTATGGCGTGTGGATTTCCTGCACTAAATCAACTTTTACAGCTTTTAGGGCGTTTTTGTTTTTTGCTATTGTACATATAAAGATTTAATGACCAAATGGGTTTTAATATGTTTTCCTACTGCATCAACAGGTCACGGCCTCCTCAAGTGGTGCCTTTCAGGGACAGTAAGCTGACCCGTGTCCTGCAGGGTTTCTTCTGTGGGCGAGGAACCTCCACCATGGTGGTCAACATCAATCCATGTGCATCCATCTATGACGAGACCCTCCAGGCCCTCAAATTCTCTGCTATTGCTACCCAAGTAAGAAACTCATTTGTACACGAGTACCTGAGTGGCTGGTTTAGTTTTGCGTCCTGTGTGAGATCAATCAAATGTGCCGTTTCTCTTCTTTAAGCTCGTCCACGGCCCGTCCACGAAGACCAGAGTGGCCTACATCCTGTCTTTACTTCGTGATCCAACAGGAAATGGTAACGACAGCACGGTGATGGAGGAGGAAGAGGATGAGAGTGATGTCGACGATGGAGATATCACCATGTTAGATACTAAGGTAACATCCTCTGCTTTTTATGTAACACCTAAATATTAAGCACTTTTATTTCACTGACAAAATAAATCAACCTTTTATTTTGAAACACTACTTAAACCAAGTAACCGTAACATCTTAAATGTGTCAAAAACTGTCAAAAATCTATTGTTCTAACAGCCGACTGTTCTACATTAAGGCTTTGCTGCAGGCCATTGATGTTCTGAAGAGAGAGGTGCAGCGCCAGCGGGAAGAGAAAGAAGTCCTAGAAGCAAATGTGAGAGAGCAGGTGGTCTCTGAGATGATGGAGGTCATCTCTAGAATGCAAGATGGTTTCAGGTGTGTGTGGGTGCTTGTTTGAATCTGAAATGCCAATTTAAAGGCTTTTTTTTTGTAATACTTTTTAGTGGTAAGGAGCAGTAGGCACATCTAATAGTGTTTTCTTGGCAGGGATTTGGGAGAAATGTGTTGTTTAACTGTTTTTGTAATGACTACATATAGCAACATTTTATATCTTCTCACCCTGTAGTGAGACACTGGATGCTGAGAGGGCGCTCATTGAAGAGAGGTATGAAGACAAGATAAATAGCCTGCAGAAACACCTGAAGAAATTCTACACCCAGGAGCTAAAGGTCAGTTAATGACTTGAAAGTTTGTAATGCTTTGCATTCTCTGCAAATTAAGCATTCGCAACTGTTTGCGATGCTCTCGCTGAATCTCTACCAAATTTATTTCCGTTCTCCCAGGAACGTGATCAGGAGATTGAAGCTCTGTCTGCTGCTCTTGAGGAAAAAAAGAAGGCAAATGAAGCAGCCCCCATGACGGCGCCACCTGGAGACTCTGAGGGCCCTCGCCGCTCTCAGCGTGTCAGTACACAGAATGAGCTCGGCAGACTGCGCACTGAACTCGACCAGTGCCGCACTGAGCTGTGCACCAAGACTCAAGGTACAGTCTGACTGGAAGATTTCTGATTATATGCACAAGGATATTGTTCATGATGGCTGACTGATTTGTTCTGTTTGTCTGTGCAGAGGTGACAAAGCTTAAGATGCAGCTAGAAGTGCCAGGTAGTGCTGGCACTCTCACCTCTGCTGCTGACCGCAAGCTGGAGGAGGGTCAGCGGGTCAGTACATGCTCTACACAAACTCACTGCTGCATGTGAGTCTCTGGACTGTTTGAAAGATTAAAATTTGTATGTGTGTATATATTTCTTGTTTTTTACAACAGAACCTGCGTCAGCTGCGCCTCAATCTGCAGAGGCTGGGGGTGGACCTGCAGTCTGGTGAAAGAGCCTGCTGTCGCAACACAGGAGGGGAGAGGCTGCGCCACGCTTTAACAGCTGCAGATGAGACTTTAGCCAAACAGGTAGAGTCAAGCAATGTGCAGTGTGCAATTTGCACATTCAGTTTTACTTGTAAACTAAGATTTTCTTTAAATTATTTAACAGGGTGCTCAGCCCTCTGTGTTCTGCAACAGCTGAGAAAGTATTGAACACATTTTGCAAACTGCATGTTAAATTTCCATCAGTGCAGAGTTTAAAAGCGCTTTTTCCTCCTAGTTAGAAGCAGCTTGTGAGGATAAAATGCATGAACTCTTTAAAAAAAACAAAAAAAAAAACCTGCATTATATTATGAGCAGTTCTCATTTTAAACTGTCGTTTTCTTCTCCTAACTCACTTGCACCGGCAGATTTTAAACTAAAACAAGGTTTCTAACATCTGCACAAAGCTGTCAATGAGCTAGAGCATGTTTAGCTGTTGCTTTTTGCCTCACCTTCTGAAACTAAACAGCCCTCCCTTCCCTCTCTGCTCCTGTCTAACCTCACCCCCTGTCAACTGACTTCTTCTCAGGGCCAGATCCTTATGGAGCTCCAGAACGACCTGATGCTGGTCAAAGCCGACTTGAGGCGGAAAGCGCAGACCCTGGCCCAAACACAGTCCCTCCCTCCCCAGCTGCCCCCGTCTGGCTTTGCTGCCCCCAGCATGCCGGACTCCTGCAAAAGGAGAGGCTGTGGCGCCGGCGCACCGAGTGACCCCGAAAACCGTCCGCCGCAAAAACGACAGTTTTTCCAGTCTCTGTTCCCATCTCGCACCCCAACACGTAAATACAACACCCGTGCTGCCGAGGATGCAAATCTGACCCCCTCCTCAAGGATTTTGCGGTCCCGTCAGCCATCTCCACTTCCTAGTCCGGTCGTCACCCCTCGTAATCTCAGGGGGAAGTACTGAACTTTAAAGCAAACTAAGTTGCTGTTGTCTTTATAATATTTTTTTATGTTTTTCTACTTTAACTATATTATTGGCATCAACTGAACTGTTAATGCTTTAAGCTGAGGTAAAGCTGCTTAGTGACTGTATGGTTAAAATAGTGCATGTGTGTTAATCAACCTGCTCTGCCTCTGCAACTCCACTTTGTGCCTTTGTGCTGTACTCTCCCTCCACCACTCAATATAAATCCTACAAACACATTTGAGCAGCCTGAATATAATCATGCTTTAAAACTGTAGTAAATTATTTTACCCTTTCCAGTCAGTCCCTGCAAAGACTGCTGTAAACTATTTACACATAAACCGTACCGATGAGCAATGAAGTGAGAAGTCAAATTCCCATTTGTATGCTCTGTGCTGTAAACTTTAGACTGTGTGTGTGTGTTCGTTCATTCATATATACATGTTAATCTTGTCTGTTTGCTCTTGAACATTTTATTTGGGATTCTTTTTGTAGTATTGCACTATTGACCATTAAACCTTACCAAAAACAAGAAATGGGTATTTACTGTATGCGATGCTGCACCGTGCATACTGACCTGTCCAGTGCTTACTGCAGGTACGCTGATTGTTTTCACATTTCCAGCAAAGACAATGTCATGGGCTGGACAAAAATGGTCAGGATTGCTAGTTTTACAAAAACAAATGCAGTTTATTATGTAAATTCCAACGCAGCCCTCGTCAAGATAACCTTCAGAGCAGTTTCATGTCACAAGATAGGTAAATTGTCCATATTTTTTTTAAGCCAATGAAGAAGAGAGTTGGTGTCAGGGTGTAAATGAGATGAGATTCAGGGGAGACACCCTCCTGACTGGAGTGTTGTTGTTTGAGAGTGGTGCAAACAGGTCTGCTGAAGGTGTCTCGATTTGATCTCTGACCTGTGAGATCTGCCGCAACAGAGCCTTTCCTTCCTCACGTGCCTGCAAGACGAGGCATGACCGATCAGTACCGACCACACAACAGCAACTAAAACAAGATGCTCAAATTGTACAGGAACACTTACGTCATTGTAGTCACAACAGCGCTGAGCGCAAAGGGATGCCTCATCATAGAGCTTGTTCTTGAAATAGTACTGGCCCAGGTACCGCAGGGCTGTGCTCACCTCAGCATGCTCCAGTTGTTCCTGACAAGACTTAGTTTGGTTAGAACTAGAGATGGCACGATACCACTTTATGTCCGATACCGATACAGATATCATAAATTTGGATATCTGCCGATACCGATATGAATCCGATAGTGTTTTTTTAATCAACAAAACTGTTTTTTAAAATATCTTGCTGCATTTTGCAAGTCTGCAAGTTCATACTCAAGTTTAAAACAACAACTACACTAAAGCTATTCTGTTATACCTGTATACAAAAAAAATATTTCATAGTTCAGCAATACTGATCAATCTAATAAACTTAGACCTACACCATCCTCCCTATTCTGGTATTTTAAAGAGTACTTAGCGTAAATATTAAGCAACCTAACTAATAGGGTTCCAACTCCCAGCAACAACAAAAATAAATAAATAAAAAATAGGGAACCACCCCTCACGCTCCACCTCATGATGCTTAATCGACGTAATCAACCTTAATTTGATGCAGTGTGAAAAAAAAATGCACAGAAATCAATTCTTTTTCAAGAAATATTAAATAGATTCAACATCTTTCTTCAACAAAATTGCAGACTGCACAGATGGTACCTTCCCAAAGTAAAAAGTACTATAGCTTACTAGGGTATATATATTAGACTTAATAGTCACTATATACAGTAATTGACTTCTATTCATTTTACATCAAATTAAAACTTTGGGTGTCAGATAATTATTTATTAAAAGCTTGACATTTTAAATGAGAATAAGAAAGAAAAGTATGTCTTTGTGCCCCCTTTTCCCAGTTAATGCCCTATCGGCCCCCCTGGCTAAACTTTGCTAGATCCGCCCCTGCACAGTTACCAGCCGTCAGCTACGTAGAAAAAGATCCTGGTGTAGAAATTAATATTAAATAAATTCTAACAACAGCTTATCAAGCTTAAACGTGCTGCTGTTGTTCAGCCGCTGGTTTCCTCTTTCTGGTGCAAAGTGGACCAAAAACAAACAAGAGAGACAGACTCGCGACAGAAAAGCCGATCAGCTGATCATTTAAGCAGTTTCACGATTGAAGTAGCAGCCGGAGAGCGAGAGGCAGTCGCTCGTTAAGCTTAACGCAGGAATGCTTTACAAACATTCAGAGATGGACTTACACACGTGCTTTACTTCTCTCGGGGATAACTTTGTCTGAGATGAAATGCCAGGTTGCTAGCGAAGCTCCAAATGCTATCCAGACCACCGACAGGTCCCGCATGCCACAGCCGCTCTATCACGTGACGCATACTGCTCCGACGTGCTAACGTTCTGAGGTGAGTTACGGTGTGTTGCAAGTTTTGTGAGGTGCTTTCGTGATATTTAATGGATCGGATTACATTTTTTATTTTTCTCCGATATCCGATCCAGTAATTTAGGTCAGTATCGGACCGATACGTAATATCGGATCGGTCCATCTCTAGTTAGAACTATATTCCTTTATATTAATGCAACACATGACCTGGAGCACAAGTGGGAAAAACAGAGCCAGAGGGCTGGAACCTCCAGCCACCGATGTCATCCTCTTAATTGTTCCCATTTGGCTAATTAACACACGAGTAAAACAGCAGAAAATGAACTGATGCAATGATGCATTTCTGTATTTCATTGGTATTTAAGTCTGTTTTTGCTTGCAGAGATAACTCAATCTGCTGGCTTTGGCCCTGGGGGGGCAACAGCTAATTTTGGAGGCCTTCTAATAATTTAACCAATACTTGGGTCAAGATTTTCATTGCTCTGGACATTATTTATTAATACACACAAAGTATTAAAAGCTAAATTGTTGCAGAACAATAGCTAAGTTATGTTAGTCATGTGACACGTTCCTCTACACAGGCTTCACTTGCATGCAACTGAAGCCTGTCCAAATGTTCAAAACACTGTCAACAGTTTCTCTATATTAAAGAATCTGTTTATAGAGATCACCTAGATAACAGCATAATTGGATTTCCTTCATATTTATGATCATGTATTGTAAGGGTAATGCTGGATTTTGATGACGGCTGAACAGTTGTCTGGAGTCAATATTTACAACATAAAACATTGTGTTAAATCAGTTGCCTGCGCAACAGTGATAATCAGACAGACACTGTGTGGATGTAGGCTAAAGTTGATATAGCATTTAAAGGGATTATTTTATTTAATGAACCTTTTCACTGTAAACCAGACAGTTTAAAAAAGTGAAATGCCTTTTTCAAGATCTGGCCTTTGTTTACCGTCTAAAACTCTGTCTGGTCCCCAGGAAAAGAAACATGCTGGCCCATTTTTGTTTGTAGTAGATAAAATGAAACCCATTAATGATTGCCGATTCCAAATCCACACGCATTAATAGACTGGATCTAAAGCCCCTTCAGTTTGGGAAGAAACATGAAAGGATGCTGCATTCAGTGACGCTGGGAGACAAAACCTGGATTACAGTTTACCAAGTCATCTTTGCTTGCCAGTCAGGCTCTATCACATGAAACAAATTAATAATAATGCATAATAACTAATACATAATAATAGCAAGCTGAAGCATCGTGATCTCACTTGAAAGAGCAAATCATCGCAATCCTAGACCCTGAGAATATGAGTGTCAGAGCTTAATTTAAAGTGCTTACCCCACAAGAGAAAATGTCTTGAATGTAAAGCATGTAACACTGGGCAGCATCGTCAGACTCATTCAGCTGTTCGTGGAGCCTGACAAAAATAACAAACAACCAGAAAAATAAATATATAAAAAAGGAAAATAAATATCGAGCAGCAGATCAGAGCCTCGTTTCTTCAGAGCACTGTTGTTCAGCTCAATATAGTGATAAACACTTACTTTGCCAGTTTGAGCAGAGCCATTTTCTCTACATCTCCGACAGAATATGCTCTCCAGTAACACTTCACAAAAATAAATCCATGACACAAGTTAGAATCAAGAAAAAAGCTTTGGAACTGACTACAGAAACTACTGTTAATTACTGGCAATGGGTAGATGTGTACCTTCTTGGCTTCGGCTTGCTGTGACAGTTTTTCGTAGCTTTCACCCAGTGCGACCAACATGCGAGAGTCATTCGGCCTGAGAAAAAAAACCAACAAGTGTTTATATATATGTATAAGTTTTCTTCCAAAAACCGTCCATTCTTTATAACAGCAGCATGAAATATCATCTGCTTAGCTTAAGTCCAAACCTGAGCTGGTGAGCCTTTCGATAATAGTACAAACAGTAAAAGGGCATCTTGAGGATCTCGTATGTCTGACCAAGACCATACCAGGCACGGTAGTCTCGCTTATTCACTTCAATGGCATGTCTGAGGAAGAAAAAGGACACGAGACTAAAATCATAAATCCGTTTAAACCTCCAGACCTGTGTCACCTGATAATAAATACATCCTGATGATGCAGATGCTGAGCGCGACTATGAGATATCCAGACTGACCTGTAGGCTTGAATGGCAGCTGAAGTGTTTTTCATTTCCATGTACTCGTGTCCCATGAGTGTCCAGGCACCGAGACAGCGAGGGTTCAGTTTGAGGGCCCGCTGGAAGTAGAGAGCTGCTTTCTCATGCTGAGAGCGTAAGCTGTAATAGTTACCTGTGGATCAGACACACGACTTACTGCAGTACAGGAAACACTAGTTTTCTTTTACAACATATATTATGGATTACATGTACATAATGAACGATCCATTTGTTTTAAAACTAGCATAAGTAACGTCCTCTTGCAGCCGGTGACCTCTAATCTCATTAGTTCAATGCTTACCGATAACGCAGCACGTCTCCACTCTGTACTTGTCAATCTCCACCAGGTTGTGGGCCAAATAGCTCAACTCTGGCTTCATGCTCTGTGGAAACATGATTACAATCAGCAACACTACTAAATTTCAGTTATGATACTGACTTTCCTATTTTCTACAATTTTTTTTCCTTTGACCCCTCACTGAAAAAATACAGAAACTGGCCCCCATGTCTTTGTGCAAACCACATCAGTCATACTGATTATTGACTAATGTTCTTCAGATCTCACATTGCAATTGGCATACACTTACTTTGACATAAAGCAGATTTGAGAATGTGTCCATGTTGTCGATACGATACGGATCCTGCTCCCTCAGCTCATTGAACAGAGCCAAAGCTTGATCAATATCTGAAAGAAGGGGAGACAGCGTGCTGTAAGACTAGGCCCGCTTACATGCCATTCATCAGAAATTCAAAATTTCCACTGAAAAAGTAGAGAAAAAAACAAACCTCTGATATTGTGGTAGGCCACAGCAATCTGTGAGATGATGTAGGTACTTTTCGAAAAGCCAGCCTCTATTAGGTTCTGGTATTTTTGCAATGCTTCTTTGATCATCTGCATCTCTGTGTACATGTGGGCCATGAAGAAGTCTTTAATCCAGCAGTCTGGCAGAGACAGTGACTTCAGCTGAGGGGAAGCGGTAGAAGCAGACAGAGTCACTTCAAGGTGAAATATTTCTGAACATTTACTGAATATGTGGACCCTGTATTTTAAAATTATTTTTAAAAAAGGAGTGATTTTTTAATTGAAACTGTTGCTGTGGATTTGGTGAGTTAGCTTATGGAAATAAATGCTATCAGTTTCCACAGTTTCTGTGTGTCAGAACATAAGGCTTGTTACCATTTCAATATTGGTGACAAGGTTACTGAGCTCCAGCCATGCGCCCCAGTGCAGTGGAAGTGCATGTATTCCCTCAACAAACACGTCCACGGCCTCTTTCGGAAGATCCAGCTTTCTTAGAACCACCCCATACCTGTGTGTTCACACAGACACAAACATGATATCATCTGTAAGTAATCCACTGTATACGTCTGCATAATGGCAGTAATGTGTTTCACTATGGAGGAGCAATCTTACAGATAGAGGGTGAAGCCGTCCAACTCTCCTGCAGTATGCTTCTTACTGAGCTCGACCCTTAGCTCGCGCAAAGCTTCATTGCGCACCTGACCCTTCTCCAGAGGGCCTAAAACACAGAAAATATATAAATAAGCTATAAAGACTAATACAATTCCTCATTTTTATCTTTTATGGGTCTAAAAGAAGAATTCCTCACCCAGGCTGTCCACAGTCTCATCATCCTTCTTTTTCTCGCCCGACTGAAAAAAGAAAAAACAGAAGGACAATGACAAAATGTGTTACAAATGCAACGATCAAAGTAAAATCGGGCTTTCTATGAAATAAAAAGGAAGGATCAAAAGGACGTGGGCATGCTCGACATCTACAGAATCTTACCAGATAGCGAGAATACATATAGAGGAAATAAGCTTTCTGACTGCGACAGCCTTTCAGAAAGTAAGCAGCACGATCATATTCTTTCAGGTCAAAGTATGATTTGGCCAGTGTAAGTGCATCCAGGTCTTGTGCATCTTCCTGCATGATGACATATAAGAGCCATTTGAATAACATCATTAAGTTATTACAAGATCATCTTAATATCTACATTGCAAGAACTGTCAACAGGGGGCAATATACACATGTGAAAAATAATATTCTGCCACCTAGGGCTGGGCCATATTATACCGTTCACGGTAATACCGGTATAATGTTAGGCAACGATAGGAAAATGAAATATCGCGATAGAATGGGAGTAAAACGCGCATGCGCAGTGCCTTTGTTTTCATACGCACATGGCCGATTGTTGAGTGAAACAGATGAACCAGAATTGGTTTGTAAAAATGGTGCAACTTCCGTGATGTGGAACTGGTTTGGTGTTTGTCCGTCAGATACACAACAAAGCACATTTTTTTGCAGAACATGCAAGCGGCCGTTGTTATTGTCATATTTGTCGGATTAAGATGCTCTTAAATCTGGGAGTAATCTGGGTCCTAAACTCCGTATGCTTCAGGTCAAACAACACTGCAGCATCACTTAGAGTTAAAAACTGTCTAAATTCTTTCATCTTTAATAAAACGATCAGCATTGCTGCTTTACCAGGTGTAACTATAAAGTTTAACTTCCAGGCATCCATGAAAACAAAAGTTATTACATTTAACGGAGTTAGAAGTTAGCAGGAAGCTAGCGGAAGTTAGCTCGCTAGTTTCGCTAGTTACCTAAGCATGATATAGCATGTTCTGACTGAGAGATTTCTGAAAAAAATCAAACGTACAGCTCTGCTATCACTTCCAACATAAATGAAGACAGGAAACTAAACAGCAGTGACGTTTGTAGGGTTACTGAAGTTGGGCTAGCTGGTATATAATGATGTGCTACGTGATCGCTAGCGACACAGCTATGTTAGCATAACATAAACGGTGAAGCTGGAGGACGAACACTAACACTTTTCCACTTATAAAAGTTAACGTGAAGGTTCTTCATGGTTAGAGACAAATGCAATCGCATGGCAGGATACTGTAAACGGACCAAACTTCAGTCAGGAGAACAACTGAGATAATCCATCCACAATACGAGGTTAGTCATTAATATACTGGGGAATATACATGGGAATATAATATACATGGGAATAGAGCAGCTGCCAGAGAATTCAACATTAATGAATCAATGGTACAGAAGTGGAGGAAGCAAGAAGAATGAGTTTAATAAAGTTTGATTTATCTGACTGCTTTGTTTCGCTTAATGTGCCTTATAATCCCGTGCACCTTATGGTCCGAAAAATACGTACTGCACACTGCAGTTTAATGTTGCAAAGCACCTCTTTTTAACTTCAGTGGATATTATACATGGTTATGCTCAGGATATGTCAGCCCATTTCTACTGGAAATGCCTTTTGGTTAAACTTTCAGCAAGGAATTTGCATTTGCACTGTTACATTTTTATAAAGCTTTAATGTACATAAAAACCAGCTTCTTGTTTAAGTGAAAATAAATTGAAGGTTGTCTTTTTGCGCTAGTAATGTTGTGGAGTTGTATTTTGTCTCGCATCAATTATATCGTCGGTTATATCGTTATCGCAAATTTTCAAATATATATCGTGATAAATATTTTTGGCCATATCGCCCTGCTCTACTGCCACCTGCCAGAAAATCTGTCTGTCTTTATTGTCTTTTAATTCTTATCAAACTTTAGATAAATTCCAGATCATTATTTATTCATATTATAGTATAGTATGAAAATTATCACCACACCCATATCCACATATCCTAAACGATCAAAATTAAAGACAAACACATTTTGAAAAGATTGTGTGCGCAGACAAATCTTGATATAGCCAATTCCTGTTCTACACACCTGTTAACTAAACAGTAAAACATCAGAGTTCCCACAATGCCACTGAGTGACTTCTTCCTTTATCACAATAGACACTGGCACTGGGGTTTATGTGGAGATTCTACACCTTCAAGTGTATACACAAACACGCAAGTGTCATTGATGAAAATACAACAAATACAACACTTTAATTACTAATTGCTATTTCGATCCATTTTAGTAAATGTACTAACCTTTTAACACCCAGTTAAAATCTCGATTATACTCCAGTGGCATTAAAACTCACTGATGACCCAAGAGTTCAATTTTCTTGCACAACCAGGGTGTCGATTTTTCTATGAAAATAATACTCCAGGGAGGTTTGCACGACATCGGACCGGTTTGTGCAAAACCTTAAGCACTCTGGATCTGCAGTTCACTTGCACTAGTATTTCTGGAGGAGTCCAAACATAAAACTAGACCTGAGCCATAAAGCATTAAGGGTTGTCCTCCACAAGACGGGAGTCATGCCACAGGTAACATATCAGATTCCAATGTAATGTAGTAATAATGGAGCTATAAAACACGTGTTTACAAGTGACAATTTTGCACCGTTTCACAGACACGAATGAAGAACTGGAACAAACTGTACTGCATGTGAAAGAACGAAGAAATAAGAAAAAGAAACATCAGTAACAACTGAAACCCAGAAGGGTCCTCAGTCATGACAGTTTTACAAACCTCTGTTAAAGGGGATGTTGGTGGCAGTTCATCCTTTGGCAGAGGATCCAAAGCAAATGCCAATTCAGAAGCCCTAAAATGTAAAGGAACAACCGCAATTTTAATATTAACACCTAAGTGCAACATTTAGCATTAGATTTCTTCCTCATCTGACATCAGTTCGTTTATTTCCATTCATCTAAACTCCCCAGTTTTAATTTACTGATCAAAAACAACTGACTAGAGAGACGACCTGAACCAAGTTATACCTCAGGCACAGGCAACACTGACGTTACACATAGTGGACTTTGTCAACACAACTAGTAAATCTACATATACGGTCTGCTTATGTTTAAGGTGACACTGACAGCAAAGTTAACGGCAATAAACAGCTAGCTAATACAGAGACTGATTTTTTTTTATCAGTGCTAACGCAGCTAACACGTAACTAGACGTCAACGCTTACTGTAAAGAGCAAAAAGACAGCCAGCTAATGGCACATTATTCACTGGGAGTCTCACCACTTTGCGCTGTGTAAAAGTCCTCTTTCTTTGCAAAGCGATATCACCGATATTAGCTGTTTTTTGATTTGTAACAGATCCCCAAACTCACTACAGAGAGCCGCCATTTTCATATTTTACCAAGCAAGTACGCTATTGGTGGAAGTTTCAAAGAGGCTGTCCCTCTTCCTCTTCCGCTTTTCCTCCAAAATAAAACCCTCTCTGTCAATATTCCGTCTCAAAACTAGTAAAAAGGTAAAAATTGGTAAAAAGGAAAGTACACCCTCGTTCATTTCTAAGATTTTGCATAAAAGGACTGTAACAGTTACTATCGTAATGCAGTGTATCACCACATGGCGGCGCCTCCTGTCTCACGACTGGTGTCACCCCCTTTTTGTTCTTCTTCGCACTCCTCCTGTAATGGATGTTCCCGTGTGTACGCGGACTAGTGTGCTCTTTAGTAATGTGTGGTAGAGGTAGCACTTTTATTTTTGATATTGTAAATAAATGAGTACTTTTTGGAAAGTCAGAAGCTGTTGCTCATTCGCTATACACCTGCACACCTCCGCGGCTGGCTTCATCTCCACCGCACGTTACAGGACATAAAAAATGGATCTGTCCTGGATTTTAAAATGAGAAAAATTCAATTCAGTTTTATTTATATGGCTTCAAATCACAACAACATATAGTCTTTATAGTGCAAGGCAAAGAAGAATTGAAATTATAGAGAGAAACCCTTAACAAACACACTACCCCCAGTAAGCCAGCTCTTGGCGACAGTGGGAAGGAAAAACTTCCTTTTAACAGGAAAAAATCTCAGGGAGGGACAGCCATCTGTCTCCACCGGTGAGTTGAGGAAGGCAGGATAAAAGGCACTCTGTGGAAGAGAGTGAAAGATTAATGATAACAAAATAAAATGCTAAATGCAAAGCGGTATTTGAAAAACTAATTACACACCATGGTTTTATAGTTTGTAGTTCAACTTTTAGCAGCAATAGCAAATTAACTTGAAGAAATCTTTTTCGGTATGACTTAATCAGTCTCTCACGTTATTTTGAAGGAGTTTTAGCACACTCGTTCCACCACTGTTTGAGTTCATTGAGGTTTGCAGGCATTTGTTTTTGCACAAAGACCACCCTTACTGTCTCACCACAACATTTTCCTGCGCCATTGCAACACCTTGATTCTTATCATTTTCTGCCATTCAGTCAGATGACCTCACAGTTGACACTAGAATACTTTGGTATACAGAGGAGTTCATGGTTGACACAGTGACTACAAGGCACACAGGTCCTGTGGTTGCAAAACAATTCCAAATCATCACTCTTCCACCACCGTGGAGTTGTTATGAGATGTTTGTGCTGATATGCTGTGTTTGGTTTTCATCAGACTTGGCACTGTATTATGGTCAAGCATTTCAGAATGCATTTTGGCAAACCTAAGCTGTGCTTTCATGTTCTTTCGCAATCAAAACCATACTTGTTGTCTTTTTCTAATTGTACTGTCATGAACTTTAAAGCTAATGGCTTTAGCTGTAGCCTGCTGTAGAGTCTGAGGTGTAGCTCTTGTTTTTTTGTTTTTTAATTTTTACAATTTTTTTTTTTTACAATTTCTCTGACCATTTCATGGTCTGATCCCGAATTTGCTGGAACATTTAGTCCTGGGAACATTGCCATCTGTCTCGAATGTTTTCCACTTGTGAATAATCTTTTTCAATGTAGAATGATGGAGTTCAGATTGTTTGGAAATGGCCTTATGACCCTTCCCAAATTGATGGGCAGTAACAATTGCTTCGCTAAAATCACTGCGGAGATCTTCCCTCCTTGGCATTCTGTTAACACACACTGAATGCTCAGCAGCAAACTGCCAAGACTTGATTTTTATAAAGGTGCTCACACTTGCTGATGATTAATCAAGAGTTAATCAAGAGCTGATTAGAAGCACCTGGATGCTATTTAATCTCTTAATTTCTGTGGAAGATCATTTACTCTGTACCTAGACATACAATATTTCTGCATTTTGGCAACATTTTTGTCAAACAAATAAAGAAATGCTGTTACATGTCATGTTATGTAGTTCATTTCAGAATCAGAATCATATCAGAATCAGAATACTTTATTCATCCCGAGGGAAATTAGGGGTTACAGCAGGCAGCACGCTAATGGCGCATGCGCACTCACAAAGGAACCTTCTGACCAACTTTACACAAACATCACATTGGGCAGACATGTCAGAAGGTAGGCTGATAGGAAAAAAACAACGAAAATACACTACATGAGGTAAGAGGAGGAGAAAAAAAACTCCACTCAGACTGAGCTCCTAGTGGGAGAACAGTTTGATAAAAGAAAAAACACCTCAGCACAAAAGCACATGACTATCAATACACCATAGAAACACGAGACAAGCAACAGAGGCGGGTAAAGGGTAAGAGAGAGCCGGCGTAGACAGCGCATCCGGTCCTGCAGCATCTGTGCTGGTCCAGTTGACTGCTATCATCCCCGGTAGGGCACAAGCATCGAAGGCGTTGGAAAGGGAGGGGGATGAGTGAGTGCTTATCAGTGTAAGTGTGTGTGTGTGCGTGTCCATAGTTTAGCTGAGACAGTGTCCTTCGGCCTATCAGGCTAAGAGCAATCATTCAAAATAATATTACCGCTGTTATGTACAGTGTCATTAGAGGACCACGAATAAATTGTTGCCCTGGGGTCTTTCGGGAGGTAAGTAAAAATTTCAGGTTCTATTTCCTGCTTACGTAATTTTAAGACCTGCTAAGAACTGGAGGTTTACCAAAAATTGAAATCACATGGCCCTTCAACTTGTTTCACAATCCGTCTCAGTAATCATACACATATCACCACTCCTCACAACATCAGAGCATGGTCTGGTTGAAAACGTGGATGGTGTTCTGAGGTCTCTCCATTCCTGGACAGTTTGTGGGACTATTTTAATGTGTTGGAGGCACCGATAAGTAATATCAGAGGTTCTCAGCTGGATTCTTGTCTGATGAATATGAAGACTAGTCAGTGGCTTGAACACCTTCACTGTCCTGGAACTGCCTACATATTCTGGCCACATGAATCCTGGCATTGTCTTGTACCAGCAGGACCCCAGGGCTCACTGACAGTGGATATGAGGATTTAATCCCAGCACCTAGAAACTGTGAGGATATTGCTGGCTAACATGTTGCAGAGGTGGGACCAAGTCATTGTCTTGCAAGTCTCAAGTAAGTCTCAAGTCTTTATCCTCAAGTCTCAAGTCAAGTCTCAAGTAATGTCAGGCAAGTCAGAGTCGAGTCTCAAGTCACTGGTGTAAAAGTCCGAGTCAAGTCACAAGTCTGAAACTTTGAATTTCAAGTCCTTTCGAGTCTTTAAAAAAAAAAACGAAAAAATAATGTTGCAGTTATATGTTAGGTGTAAATAATAGACCATGTGTTCTTTTTTTAAATCTGTATTGATCTCATCACCTGATGAAACAAGTAACTTACAAAATATGCACAAACTAATTCTGAAATTGCACCTTGCACAGCTCAATTAAACTTTGCTGCAAGAATAGTCTTCCTCTAAATTACAAATTCACAGAATAAACATTCAGTGAAAAAATGCAAAAGCAGAACTTCCTGTTGAAACAAAAAGTGCTGAGATTTCCGTATGTACAAAACAATGAATGAATGATATATATATATATATATATATATATATATATATATATATATATCTCTCTATATATATATCTCTCTCTATATATAGATATATAGATAAAAACACCCAGCACGCCCCTGCGGGCGGTTTATCCTTCAAGCTCGGGTCCTCTACCAGAGGCCTGGGAGCTTGAGGGTCCTGCGCAGTATCTTAGCTGTTCCCAGGACTGCGCTCTTCTGGACAGAGATCTCCGATGTTGTTCCTGGGATCTGCTGGAGCCACTCGCCTAGCTTGGGAGTCACCGCACCTAGTGCTCCGATTACCACGGGGACCACCGTTACCTTCACCCTCCACATCCTCTCGAGCTCTTCTCTGAGCCCTTGGTATTTCTCCAGCTTCTCGTGTTCCTTTTTCGAATGTTGGAACACTGAGCTACTAGTTGTTTCGCCGTCATTGTGGATGTTGGGTATCGAAGAATCCATAGGTCCCTCATCCTATTCATGTAGCCCCTTCCGCCGGGGTTACTTGCATAGTAGCATTCCAACAATGCCCTGTTTTCGTCTCTTGCCCACCGATGCCTTCTTGTTCCAGTAGCCCACTTTTCGTCAGGGTGCCCTGGTTCCTCAACACCTGACGCGGACCTTGTTGATCCGGGCGACGTCCGAGCCGGCATGCCTTCATATTTATCTGTCTCGCTCATGTCTGCGGTAAGCTTGCTTAGCATAGGGGGTCTAGCCTTAGGACCCTTACTGGATACAGACGCCCCAGGCAGGAATCGAACTTGCGATCCTCTGTTCCAAAGGCGTGTAGTCTAACCACTACGCTATCCAGCTGGTATATATATATAGACAAAAAAATATATATATAGAGATATATATATAAACATATAGAGATATATATATAAACAATGAACAAGAATGTGCACTTTAACTTATTTCAGTTCACTATTAACTATTCTGCATTGCATTTGCAAAAGACCAAATTGGCCAAAAGTCTGTCAGTCATTTGTGCACGATGAGGCCGTAGAATGATGCCACCATAGCTGAAAACTCGCTCCACAGGAGCACTACATGCAGGTACTGCCAAAACTCTGGTGGCCACATGAAACAGAGAAGGAAGAGTCTGCATGTTCATTGCCCAGAACAAGAGGGCGTTCTGTCCATCAGCAATATCCAGGTAGTGACTTAGCTGTAGAGCTGGACTCTTCCCCACATCCTTCTTCTGCCTCTTACAGTAAGCAGCAAAGAGTCCTCCATCTTCACAGTCCTCTTGATGTTCCTCACCAGGAGTCACAAGTTGCTCTGACTTTGCAGGATCTGCCGCATCTTGCAGGATCAGATCTGGCAAAACAAATTAACAACAGCAAAAGAGCCTTTATTACAATTTTAGACAAAAAAAAATACAGAAAAAATATAAACTATATTCAATCTTTACCTTTAACTTTTTGTGTCACCTCTGTCTTTATGTCACAACTGCCCAACACATGGTGTTCCACCCACAACAGAGAAAATGCTGGATCCAAAGCAGCTGCTTTAAGGTACACTGGATCTGAAAAGGGGGCAGTGATCCCATCTTCGGCTCTAGCCATTTGCACACTGATAAAGATTCCAAGAAATCTTTTGTTCAAAGATGCTTGGAGGCTCCTGACCAGACCATTCAGGAAATGGACTTGAGGCTTCAGTTTCTCCAGGTGGTGATTGAGGGACAGCACGGATGGAACAACAGCACTAATCGTGACTATTTTCTCACCTTGTGTCAAATCTGTTGCTTCTCCAAAAGGCTTCAAGATGTCCACCATCTCCTTCAACAGGTTCCACTCTCGTGTTGTGAATAATAACTCCTTGTGCCCAGTCATTTCAAGAACAGCACAGAGTTTTAGATGTTCACATTGGATAACTGCCTTCACTTGTCTCAGTGTTGAATTCCATCTTGTGATTACAGCAGCAGGGATCGCTTTCTGTTCACCAAATTCAGCTTCAAACACATCTTTGAATGTTGTGCTTGTGTGCAGTAGAGAGCTGAGCTTAGATAACTTTGAAAGTGAAGGAGATGCCACTTTGGTCTCTGACAAACCATCTTTCACCACCAGCTGAAGTGTGTGCGCAAAACACTGCAGGCGCTGTGTCTTTGCCATAGCAGCACCTACTGTTTCCTGATCTTCCAAGGTTAAGTCATGCCAGAGCTCTGGGTCGTCAAGATGATCACCATCATCATGTTCCTCAGCTTGCTCAGTGGGGAAGCACACAGTGAATGCTTTCCGCATATTGGCAGCATTGTCACTAATAATATAGTCTAGTTTATCTTTAATGTTGTATTCGTCACATATAGCTTCAAATTTCTCACAGATTCTTTCACCAGTGTGTAATCCTTTGAAGCGGTCAAAGGCCAGCAGTTTGGATTTTAGCTGCATCCTCTCTGTCTCTTTCTGTATCCAGTGCACAGTGATACCAAGGAAACCCCTCATCCTTCGGTCTGACCAAATGTCCACAGTGACTGAAACATGATCAGTCTCGCTCAACTGAGTTTTTAACATTGAACGTTTCTCAGCAGCAAGGTTCTCCGTTTTTGATATAATTGTTCTGCGACATACCGGGCTGTATTTTCTGTCAACTACCGTCAGAAAGTACCGAAAATTCTTGTTTTCCACAATAGAAAGGGGCAGGTTGCAACCAATAATCAAGTCACTTAATAATGCATTCGTGATAGCTTTCTGCTGTGGATGAGTCATGCTGTACTGTCCGGCACAAGTGTCCATAAACTGTGATATGGAAGGCTGTTGAGGTTCATTTGTGATCCTCTTTTTCATCTGGTATTCTTCAAATCTGATAGAGGTAAGCATATTAGACTCATGTCAGAAATTCCATTTCAGCCATTCATGAATTGCATTTTACTTTAAGTTGATCCTAATAATCCTAAATAACTATTAACACTTAAACTCTCATAGTTTTCAGACAATAAAAAATATAAATGAAAAATATATAAACAATATTTATTAAAACACTTTTCTCAAAACTCTGCATACAGTTCCAATAAGCAATGTTTAGCATCCCTGTTAAGAATAACTGACCTTTGCAAATAAACAACAGCTAATAACATAAGATCAAAGTATTTTATTTGATGTATTGACATAAGTGACAGAAGAAAAAGGCCTTATATAGCAGGACTACTCAATTACACACTAAGGTGGGCCAGATTTTCTAACCAAAATTTTTTTTCCCTGGCTCAGACATGCAAAAGTTAAACACGACCATATGTTACCGGCACCAGACCTAGGGGAATCTGGACCGGCAGCAAGCAGCACACAGGCTAGAGAGCACTGCGTAGCCAAATATGAGCAAACTGTGGATTAATAGAGAGGACACCGAAGTTAGCGTCTTGCTCAGGACGGAGCTCATTTATTTCTGAGCTGCGCGTGCACAGAGCCTATTGCTAGAGTCTCTCTGGTAGTTCCACAGCAATGCAAGAGCAGTATCTACTGGCATAATGAAATATAACCATGGTCTGGCAACACATAACAATGTCGAAATAAGTCACAATAATAAACAAAAAATAAGGGTGTAATTGGTTTTCTTACAAAAATAAACATGTAGCTCTACGGGGTTAATGATGAGGAGGAGACGGAGAGAAACTGTCTTCCCTGAGTACAGCTACAGAACCCACTTTCTGAAACGGACCCTGCTCACCATTCACCGACAATTCTGAGCGAACAAGTTGCGTATTATTCTTGGATGCGCTTGTAGGACCGGATTTAAAATAGCATGACAAACATATCATACCTGTTAAAGCCAAACAGTATCATCAACGTAGCCCGGAGAACATTTGCTAATAAGATGAAGTTAGCTAAGTCGCTATCTCATCGTAGCAAAAAAAGGCAGCACTTACCGTTCTTTATGCAACTTCAAATGTCGGACAAAGTTGGAAGTTGTTCCATCTCCGTCTGTAATTCTCTTCTTGCATGTTTTGCATGTTGCATTTCGTTTTTTGTTGACTACTTCGTAGTTTATGTAGCCGAAAGAAATTACTCTTGGGAGCATTTTTGGCTCGAGCGTTTTTTTTTTTGTTTTTTTTTTTAAATCTGGTTAATTTGATTGGCTGTGCTACAGCTCACGCTCACATACATACGGAGTGTGGTAAGAATGAATGAATGAATAAAGTGAATTAATGGTCCACACTTTTTATATAATATGTATGTTAAATTTTAGATTTGGGTAAAATATCAAGTCTTTTCAAGTAAACAGGTTCAAGTCCAATTCAAGTCCCAAGTCACTGGTGTAAAAGTCCAAGTCAAGTCACAAGTCTTACAACCTTTTTTCAAGTCAAGTCTAAAGTCATAAAATTAATGACTCGAGTCTGACTCGAGTCCAAGTCATGTGACTCGAGTCCACACCTCTGACATGTTGTGGTGTATGTGACCTTCCAAGAATACGAGACCACCACTAGACCTAATGCCAGACAAGAAGGTTTTGGGTTCAAGTCCATTTTTGGGGCCTTTCTGTGTGGAGATGCATATTTTCCCCATGTCTGCATGATTTCTCCCCAGTACTCCTCCCACAGTCCAAAAACATGCATGGATTGAGGTTAAATGGTGCAGGCAGCATAAAGTTTACACACTTTCTCAAGACCATTTCACATCTGTCACACGAGGGCAGTGTGAGCATGGTGGGACCTTGAAGCTCTGATGTTTTCTGGAAAACGTCAGTCAAGCTGTATGGTGCTCGGCTGTGAGCACAGGTCCCACCAAAGGACACCGGGAACTAATTTTACCCTTATGGAGTCTGTTTCAGACAGTTCAGTCTGAAACACGCACACGTGAGGGCCACTGGAGGTCATTTCGTAGGTCTCTGGTGGTGCTAATTCTGTTCCATCTTGCACAAAGGAGCTAAGCTGATGCTCTGCCCAGCTCTCCTCATGTAGTGGCCCGTCTCTTGTATCCTCCACACTCTTGACACTGCACTAGGAGAAACAGCAAACCTTTTTGTGATGGCACATATCCTGGAGGAGTGAGGCTATCTGTGCAACAAGAATGCCGCTCTCATGCTCACAGTATTGACAGAAAAAGCAAAACTAGAGAAAAATCACCCAGGATGGATAAAGAGAGGGGGATGGTCTGTGGCTACTACCTTAAAAAAACAAATAAAAACTTTCCTTTTTGCATGTTGTTCTGTTACTGCCTCTCAAGTGCACCCGCACATTCATTTCCATCAAAGCAAGTGAAATAAAGCCACTATTGTTTCTGCTTTCTACCTGGACAGATCAATATGTCTGAAGTTTGAATCTCTGTGATGATCAAATGTTTTGTATTTTTCATAGCAGCTGATGACATCAAGAAAACCCTGTGGGCTATAATGAGGGACAAGATGTTCTTTTTTAGTAAAGAATGATACACCAACAAAAAAATCACTAAAGACCTTGTCTAAAATGTGTTCGATCAATTAATTTAATAAAAAAATTATGACTCCATTTACCTCCCGAAAGACCCCAGGGCAACAATTTATTCGTGGTCCTCTAATAACACTGTACATAACAGCGGTAATATTATTTTGAATGATTGCTCTGCAGGTGAAATGATTAAACAGTCAATTATTATTTGTTCGAAAGGGCAATGCATCATTTTATAAATCTCTTAAGCCATTTAAATAATATTAATAATGTCAAGATCCATAAATATCATCTTGCCAACGCATGCACCGGAGTCATGGCAGTCTGAATAGGACCTTAACTGCGTTACCTCAGCAACTCAGTGCACCGCAGCTGTTATTTTAAACACAGTAACTTATTTTCCGAGCCAGTGCAGCTCTGTAAGGGCTACCTCGTCTTATAGGAAGCTTCGAGGCAGTTTCTTTTTTGTCTAAATAAATAAGGCTGTTTGTAATAGAAATAAAGATAATAAAAAATGAGGTATTTAAACTAATAAAGGCCCATCTCACAACTGTTTTGTAGCAATCACATTGAGTACTGCTGTCCAGGATGCTCATTGGTTTTTAAATACAATTGGGAGAAGTACCACCCTGCTTTCATGTCTGCAATCAAATACTGGATGAAGACATCGCAGCATCATCAGGACTTTTCACTCTATATTTAGCTGTTGGTTGAGACGCCTGTTAGCTCAAGGCTTACAGCTCTGTTGGCCCACAGCTTACTGCTACTTCACACTCAGAACTTCAAATATCCCCACCACCAACCCAGGCTTAACCCTGCTATGAAGTGGATTGATCCCCGATTTCTACAGGGTAGCATCCCCAGAGGATCAGAGTTAAAGCAACTGATGCGAGGGGAAATTAGAACAAAACACTGGGATGTTTGTTGTCCAATCAAATCATTATGATGAGCTCTGTGTTTTCAAATGTGAGCGTGCAATGCCTTTCTTTACTAATATGGACTGAACACTAGAGTTCAGCTTAATCCTAAAAGTCTCTGAGTAGAAGCATACCTTTATGCTTTTCCATCTCTTTTAAATATTTTCATCAAGTCACAGTGAGAGTTTAGGCCATTTGCACAACAGTGGTTTAACCACTAATTTCTCTGCTTAATGATGACCTGATTGCACACCTGTAGGCTTTTTTAAAAATCTTTCTTTCTTTTGTGTCTGCTTTCCCCTGAGAATGACAGGATGATGTTGGTTAGACTTTCTTCTACTACACAGACAGTAACATTATAATGAAAAAAATTAAAGCTTTGATAGAAATCAGGATCAATCTCAGATTAATTTGCTGTGCATCAGTTGTATTGAAGACTTTGATGGGGATATTAATGCCAAGTTCATGCTCCAGTGAATCCTGTCACTGCTCTGTTAAAATCTGCAATTTATTATAGAGAAACAATAGCTACTTATTGCAGCAATATCTAAGTCAGCAGTGAGTTTGAAAAGAGCAGAATCATTATGGTTCTTTCTTGTACCAATAATGAATGTTACTTGATTGCCTGCCCAGCTCCTGTCACTGGCATCTGTGCTCAACCCCGCTTCACTGGTGCAGAGCTGACATAGCTCATCATGTCCTTGTCTGTCAAAATCAGCAGTGTCACTGGCTTTGGGATTTCCACCACGCTGCACACGAGTACTGGCACAGAATTTTTATCTATACTACTCTTTTTTCCTAATTTAAAATCTAACGATTCACATAATGGTTTAGGTATTACACGGAGACTCACAAAATAAAAATGGAAGCTTTTTCAACTACAAATGCAGTGTGGCTTGCCTCATGCTGAAGCTCAAAAGTTGTAAGTTAGTGGAAATCTAAAGCCACTTTTTCCAAAGACTTAACTAATGACAGAGTTTTGAGCACCATCAATAAATCCATGACCAGCATGCACCCTTGAAATAGTACACCAACTCTGAGCAGCCGCTAAAACCAACATGAAACCTGCCAACTGCCCTTTGATCATAAAGAAAGGTCATTCTTCAAGCGCTAAGATTTTTCTCATGCCATGCTTTGTGCACACGGAGACGAAAAGATGCAGTCTCACGACAGACCTCACACAGGCTGATGCATCAACAGTGGGCAAGGAGGGATCGATAAACTTTCACATGTTCCTCTTTAACATTTGTTACGCTGTAATGAATAAATAGATCTGGTATTTATAAACAGCTCGTATTTCAGTTTGAAATGAAAAGGAACCATTCATCACAGACACAGGGAAAGCACGCAAACTGGCCCTGGTGGGATGATGGATTTGAACCCAGGACTTGCCTGCTGTAAGACAACAGTAGTAGCCAATACACAACTTTACTGCTCAAAAAAAATGAATGGATGGATGGACAGAAAAAAATCCAGGGCTGCAGGAGGGCTGGCGTCTATTGCAGCCCTCCTGCAGGAGGAGAGAAAGGGTACAAACTGAATGGGACGCCAGTGTATTGCAGGGTAAAGTAAACAAGGCAATCATTTCTGCAGCAAAATGATGTTTCACTGCAGTAGTTTAGTTCCTATCTTTAAGTTGAGTGTAGATCTTAGTCCTTGCATTGTTGTTATTAAATACATAAAAGCTTAATATATAGAAATATTATATAAATATTAAACATATATACATCCACACCTTTGTCCCAGTAGAACGTGTGAATGTTTTTTGTGTGTCGTGGTTGTTTTTATGGTGAAACCTTTTCCCCTCTATGTTCTTTCCTTCACAAATACACTGAGTCAGTTGGTTTTGCATGGATAAATTGTACAGTGAGCGTAATTCTGGCAGTTGTACGGACCGCATGAAGAAAAGTGTGCCTATTTTTGCCAAGAGGTGGCACTGTCTAACTGGATTCCCAAATTCCCAAATTTTCACTCACTCACTGCAAAACTGTGATGTTTAATCGTTACGGAAATCACACAAAGGAATGAAAAATACGTTTTATTTTGATTTGAGTTTCCAGGAAAGTACTGGAGTGAAATTATCTCCCTGTATCATCATTATTCTCCTGCAATTCAGACAGCGACCGTAGCCATCCAAACCCTCCCTTTTCTGAAAGGTAGCTTAAGAGTGGTGTGTTTGAGATGTCTTTTATTACTTGCTTGAATTTTATTAAAAGAACTGAACTGGGATTTGGTATGAGAAATAAATTGTCTCCGCTCCCTCAGGACTCCTTAGGGGGATGAGAAGATGACAGAACAGTTTTAACTATGGGCACAGTAAAGTGAGATTAAAGCCCTCCGCAGGAGTGCCGCGTGATTCTGGTTGCTCGGATTGATACAATGCTTATAGCACATTAAGAAGAAGAAAAAAAACTTGGCAAGGCTGAAGATACGGTGCTCACAAAACAGCAAAATATAATTTCCCTTTTTTTTTTCCCGGTGCAGTGTCTCCAGTAATCTCTACACTCTCTGTTGGACATCCTCTGTCAGACATGTCTCCCTATTTTTTTCCACAGTGCAAAAGCCACTTAAGGAGACTGACAAAGTAATAAAGCAGCACTGCAGTTTACAGGACTGAGCACATGGCTCACTGAGCAGGTTGAAATAGGTGCAGAGACAGTCCGTATAGTCTATTCCTTCTACTCAGCTTTTCCCTGCTTCCACAGTTATGCACACAACCATCTCCGAAGTCTTTTCCCTGCCTTCTTGCCTCGATCCTACTTTACCTAAACATCCAAAACACCTTAGCTGCAGGTATGGGGCAGTGAGGATGATATTTGAAAGGGAATATATGGCAATAATGACTGGTTTGTTAGTTGTTTGTGCACCTTCACATTGAGACTAGTCATTTATTTATCCATATAATACACGCTTATCTAACCTAAAATATACATAATATGCAAGTCTTTTTATTTAGAGCTGAAAAGTACCAATTTTCTATTTGCAAAAAAAAAAAAGAATAAATAAAATAAATAAAACAAATAGCCTACTGCCTTCAAAATGTAAAGTTCAAAGAGTTCCAATTAATGTGAAGTTCTTTATGTGTTCCCACTCACGAGCTATGTATTCTTCCCCAGGAAAGAATCTATTACTTATTTCTCACTCCTATTTTTCTTTTCAGCAGGCAGTATATCAAAGGAGATGGTGGAGTAGATTTGTCTCCAGCGGTACAGAAGAGAAATAGGAACTTGAAAATATTATCAGCCAAGAATGTCTGAGGCAAGAAAAGACAACATATTGCTGGGTGAAAAAAAAAAAGGCAACATTTCTACACTTTTGTACATCTGTTACATTTATGTAAGTAAGCGTGAAAAGCGGCTTTACAGACACGCTCAGTCCCTGTGGTTTTGATCTTCAGGGTCGTGTGCAGGACCTTGTGATTGGCCACTGATGATGCTGTTTCACTGGACTGAGAACAGCCAACAGCCATGTCTCATCAGGGCAGCCACCACCTGAGCACTGAGCACTGCACCACATGGATATAGTCACGCACTGGTTTTGCTCTGGGTCTTTTTTTTTCTTTCCACAAGATAGTGAAATGCACACTTTCCAAAGAAAGAAAAAGAGTGCTATTCACTTCATGATACCAAAGCAATTTCAAGGTCTTATTTCTCCCCCCCTTGTTCCGTCTTCAAGTGCCGTGTCATGAACAACTCTCAACAACATTTTTCTATGAAGAAAGTGTTTTGAGTGAGGTCATATGAGGAGATAGCTGGTGTGTGTGTGTGTGTGGGGGGGGGGGGGGGGGGGGATGAAAGAAGCATCATGCATAAGATGTGAGACCAAATGCTGCAGTAACTATATCCTCCATGTGAAGGTGTCATGTGATGTATCCCAGCAACATGTCACGCCACAGATAATGGCTGAGACAGATGTGTCATGTCTGTGCACAGCAAGAGAGAGAGGGATATGTTTTGGTTGTGGGATTAATTTGCCTTTTGGGACAGGTGCTGTGAGGGCCAGGAACAGACACAATAACTCTAGTGTTACATGCAACCACCTCTAAAGTCCCTCCCAAGTCCCGCCCCCTTCCCATTTAAACAACTCCACAAGGCCACTGGGAACATGTAACTGACAAAATTCATATGGAAAGTCTCTGTCAGTAATGGGCTTTTACACTGCTGTTATTACATCCTGTAACGTGATACCATTTGTTCTCGTGGTCTGTGAGAAACTCTACTTTAGCTGGTGGCACCGACGTAGCCAGATGGTCTCCACAAATTATACTAAACCAGTCTGAGTCACCCCTGATTTAAACCACACGCTACCTCATTTTTTAACCACACAGAAGAACAACTGTGCTCCTCTTCAGTGAGTAACGGTTTTATATATTCGGGTTTTAATAATTTTACATGAAGGGGTCCTTGGTCAACTCAAGGATTATGTTGTGCAGATGAATCTAGACATGTAATAAGCCCCTCAAATATAATTATCAGCAGATGTAATTCAGAAATGGCAGCACAGAATGTGGATGAGATGATGGGTTGCTGCGCCCAAGGCTATGTATATATACATTATTTAATATTTTATGACGCATGACTTTATACATGAATTCTGATATCAATTCTCTTTCCTCCATAAAACCCAGAAGAAATATTACTAATTTATAATTGGGCTATGCTCTCTCTCTCTCTTCCCTCCGCTAAGTGGCACAGTGCTGATAATTAATAAAAAGAGATCAACAATAATATTATTACTATTAATATGATCACCAGCCCTTTTCTTGCTGGTTAAAAGCTACAAAATTAACAGATTAAATTCTTTTATCTGTTAATTTGAATGTTTAAGTGTTCCTTTTCCACTGCTGAACTAGACACCGATGAGGATCTCAGCTGATAATAAACTTAATGTTCGAACCAGTATGTGAAATCACCAAACATCAGTAAACGAAGGGCTTAAAGTTTTGTTTTTTCATCTCCTCCTGAGGCACTCGGTGCTGTTAGAGATCTGACTTTTCTTGTTTCAGCAGCTGCGTCTTTGACCCCTTCAACCTCACTGCTGGTGTGCCACTCATTAGCGATCCTAAGCTGGACGCTCCCAAACATTGTTCAAATCGACAAGGCTTTCCTCAAAATTTTGGCAAAGCCCCAAATAGACGAGAGTGAGAATTAAACACGAAAGGAAAAACATTTAATATCCAACAAGTGTAAGCAGGACTACTTGCAAACTATTAGGACTGAAAACCTGCACCAGAGCTTACACTCCGCCATTCCACACTATTTTTCATGTTGACAAGTGACTTTAATTTTAAAGGTGAGGTTATTTGCTTCGTGGTTATGCACTGCTGCTGCCGTTTCTCCCTTTCCTGCCTTTTACAATTTTATTCCCTTGACTGGAAGCACAAACAAAGTCCATTCTTCCTTTGGGGTTCATTCCCATTGTCGTGACCTTTGTATACATCCTACTGGAAGCCGCTGCCTACTTTTGTGAAATGACTCACCTCATGTCCTCAGTTGCAGTCACTGTTAACATACGTAGTCATATTAAGCACCCCAACCCGCCTTTTAAGTTCCCTGGCAAGCCACAGATGACATGTCCCTGTGGACAAAACACTCAATCTCGCTTCAGCGAACTCTGCTGGGACTGTCTGACCATGTCATGCTACTCCTCGCGGGGACTATTTTAAGTGTATAAAATGGGTTATGTTCACTGCGGCTCAACTGGGACACTTCTGATGAGTTCTTTGGCAACAAGGCGTCAAATTGCACATCGTTGTGCGTGAAGATATGTGCACCGCCGCTGACAGTGAACTGCTCTTTTTTTTTAAGAAGAAGAAGTCCAGAAGTAGCAGCATGGTGTAGACCTCATCAAGGTTCAAGGAGAACAGAAACATCGCAGAGTCCCCATTATGCCACTATTTTATCCCTCAAATTCAGACTGCTGCTGGGGTTTGTAATGTGGGTACATGGTGAGCCACTGAGCTTTTAAAGGCTGAGGAAGTTTTCTTCATTTAGAAATCAAAAGAACACCCATCCCTCTTTCTATCTCTCTCCCACTTTCTTTTTCTCTCTGCGTTTCACACTTTGTTTCATTTTCTTAAATGCACACAGTGGCCTTGAAACAAATTAATTAAAAACTTAGCAGAACAATTGAAAACTGATGTGAATGAGGACAAAAAGAATCATTAAGATGACCAAACAGCTGATTTCACAGACGACGCACTTCTATGTATGTGTGTGTTTTTAAATTTTTTCAAAAAGCATTTGATCTACAACTGCACATAAAGTCTTTTTTATTATTTTGAATGGCATCTTTCATTTATTAAGGGAGTTAAAATTAATTGCAGGTCTTCTTCACAATGATGTGGTTATTAACAAACCTATGCAGTACTATCGGGAAGGGGAAATTTCTATTCTCCTGTTTCTGTTTTCTGCATTTACAATGTGTTATTGTTACTCAAGATGAATCGACAGCACAAGACTGAGCTTTTGTTGTAAATTCTGATTTAATTATTGCTCAATAATGACTTGCAGGGTTTTTTGGTAGGGCATGAGTGAGAGAGAGAGAATTGTATTCATTTTAACATTATGCATGTAGAACTTGTCAGTCAAATGAGCTGAGGTTCTTGTCCATCATCTACATGCTGATTTTTATTTGTTAAAGAGTAAGATTTGATTAATTAAGTTAATAATGCTGATTACCTTGTATCACTGGAGAATGATGCTACGCCTCCAACTTTGGGTTAAAACGCAGTATTATGTACCACATCTACTTGAAATTAGTAAATATATATGTAAGCAGTGGTCCATTTAAATCCATCCATCCATTCGCTTATCCTTTTCAGGGTCACAGGGGGTGCTGGAGCCTATCCCAACTGTCATAGGGTGAGAGGCAGGGTACACCCTGGACAGGTCGCCAGTCTGTCGCAGAGACAGACAACCATTTGCACCCACATTCACACCTATAGGCAATTTGGATCGATCAATTAACCTATCCCCACAAACTGCATGTCTTTTGGACGGTAGGAGGAAGCCAGAGTACCTGGAGGGAACCCACGCAAGCTCCACACAGAAAGATGGTGGAATTGAACTCAGGACCTTCTTGCTGTGCGGCAACAGTGCTAACCACTGTGCTGCCGTCCATTGATTGATTGATTGATTGAATCTTTATTTTGAACACGTTGAAAAAGTATAAAAAAAAAAAAAAAATAGAATTAAAAGAGACAAATGAACAAAGCAAACAAAAGGAAAACGAGCAACCACAACTCCAAATAACGTCCATGTTCAAAAAGAAGCAGGAAGAAGCATAAGCTTATTTAATCCCACCCCTTTTCCACTATCTAGTATCAATAGACTACAGAAATACCTCCTTGTAATTACATTATATGTTATGTGTAATTTTTTTTTTTTTTTTTTTTTAATATATACACATATATGTTTCTATCTATCCATACCTACGTATATACACACATACGCACATATACACATTTTCAATAACCCCATTAACACCTGAAGGATACACAACCTACAATTTTATATATATTTAATATATATATATATATATACACACATATATATATATATATATATATATATATATATATATATATATATATATATATATATATATATATATATATATATATATATATATATATATATATATACATACATATACATATACACATATATATATACACATACATACATACATACATATACACATACATATATACCCATACCAACAAACCCGTGCATGCGCACACACATGAAAATATTAGACAAGAACACCCTATCAAATCTCTACCTTTTCCCTGTACCCTGTAAAAACCATATCCTTAAACCGCTTTTTAAACTGCGCCATGCTTGGACATTGCTTCATATCTTTACTTAGTCTGTTCCACAGTTTCACTCCACACACAGAGATGCAAAAACTTTTTAATGTTGTACGGATACGAGGATGTTTTAAATTTAATTCCCCCCTCAAATTGTATCCCCGTTCCCTTTTAGAAAACATTTTTAGAATATTGTCAGGAAGCAGGTTATTTATTGCTTTATATATAATTTGTGCTGTGAGAAAATGAACCAGATCTGTGAATTTTAGAATTTTTGATTTTAAGAATAGTGGATTTGTATGATCTCTGTAACCAGTTTTATGGATTATCCTTATGGCCCTTTTTTGTAATATAAAGATTGATGATAGCGAACATTTGTAAGTATTGCCCCAAACCTCTGCACAGTAATTCAAATACGGTGCAATCAGGGAACAATAGAGAATGTGGAGTGATTTGTGGTCCAGAATGTGTTTTACTTTACTCAAGATTGAGACACTTCTTGAAATTTTGTTATGTATATGATTTATATGAGACTTCCAGTTTAATTTATCATCTATAATCACACCAAGAAACTTATGTTCAAGTACTCTTTCAATTTCCACACCATCTACATGAATCTGCACTTGTGCATTTCTAAGGGAATTCCCAAATAAGATAATTTTAGTTTTACTTAGATTTAGCGATAGTTTGTTCCTGTTAAACCATTTTTTAATTTTGCACATTTCTGAAGTAATTGTATCCAGCAGCTCCTTTAGATTCCCCCCAGAACAAAAAATATTTGTGTCATCTGCAAATAATACTAATTTTAATATATCAGATGCCTTACAAATATCATTTATATAAATAATAAATAATTTTGGACCCAGTACAGAGCCTTGTGGAACACCACAAGCAATGTCCAAGCATGATGAGGAATGGACACCCAGCTTCACAAATTGTTTCCGGTCACTTAAATAATTTTTCACCCATTGCAGTACAACCCCCCTAATCCCATACTGTTCCAGTTTATTAATTAATATGTCATGATTGATTGTGTCGAATGCTTTCTTGAGATCCAGAAATACTCCAGCTGCATACTGTTTCTGATCTATAGCATTCGTAATCTCCTCAATTGATTCGATTAATGCCAGAGATGTTGATCTTTTTGATCTGAATCCATATTGACTGTCAGAGAGTAATTTATATTTATCTAAGAATTTGTCTAATCGTTTATTAAACAGGTTTTCTAGGATTTTGGAGAATTGTGGTAGTAAAGAAACAGGCCTGTAATTTGTGAAGTGGCGTCTATCCCCGGTTTTATACAGCGGCACAACTTTAGCTATTTTCATTTTGTTTGGCACTTTTCCCGTCTGAAATGATAAGTTGCAAATATATGTTAGAGGTCCTACAATTCCTTCAATGACCTTCTTGACGATTTTCATGTCAATATCATTACAATCAGTGGATGTTTTATATTTACACATGTGTACAATGTCAATTATTTCTTTTTCCTCCACTGATGTGAGGAACATTGAGTTAGGGTTCCTATCAATCAGGTTTTCACTACAGTCTACTGATGGCAGTGACTCAGGAATTTGTTCTGCCAGTTTTGGTCCAATATTTACAAAATAATGATTAAAGCTGTTGACCTTATCAGCAGTGTTTTCCATAATATTGCCATTATCGATAAAGTATTGTGGATAACTTTGTTGTCCAGAATTATTTTTAATGATACCGTTTAAAACATCCCATATTCCTTTCATATTATGTTTATTGTTGTTCAATATTTTACTATAATACTCCTTTCTACATACACGTATAATATTGGTCAACTTATTTTTGTATTTTTTATATTTATTTTCAGCTTCTTTTGTTCTTTGTTTTAGGTATTCCCTATAGAGTGTATTTTTCTTTTTACATGCATTTTGTAAACCCTTAGTGAGCCATGGTCTATCTGAATATTTGTGCTTTCTGTTGTATTTTATTGTTGGACAGTTTTTATCGTACAACTCCATGAATATTCTTAAAAATATGCCATATGCAATATCAATATCAGCTTCTTTGTACACCTTGTCCCAGTCCTGATTTAATAGATCGTTCTTAAATGCAGTCATAGTTTCTTCTGTCCTTACACGTCTGTATCTCAGTTGTTCTTCATGCTGATTTTTCTTATAATTAGTGTCATAAACTGCAAAAACTGGTAGGTGATCACTGATGTCATTAATTAATATTCCGCTCACAATGTTGTTTTCCATATTGTTAGTGAAAATATTGTCAAGTAAGGTGGCACAATGTGGTGTAATTCTGCTAGGCCTGGTTATTTTAGGATGTAAACTCAAACTGTACATAGTGTTTAGGAATTCGTCGGTCATTTTATGCTTTTTTGGATTCAACAGGTCAATATTAAAATCACCACAGATAAACATAACTTTTTGATTTGTTTTAGAGAATATTTCCTCTATGAAGTCATTAAATACTTGAATACTAGAGCCAGGTGTTCTATATATACAGCTAATTATTACATTTTTTTCTTTTTCCTTATAAATTTCAATTGTTATACATTCTAGTAAATTATCAATTACAGTTGTCATACTTTCTACCACCTTGTAGTTTAGGTTTTTATCCACATACACAGCTACTCCCCCTCCACTCTTGTTCCATTTACATCCCATGGCTTAAAAGACAGGTCTTTGACTCCAGCAAGGAAATACAATGCACTACTGTACTACTGCCAAGTTCATTGTCTTAAATTACAAACAAGTGCTAAAAGTGGCTGTAAGATATGAAGACATGCTGTCATCATTACACAAGCGAAACTCACTGTGTGACCTGCAATCATATGTTGGCTCTCAGTCATCAAAACTAAAAATGTATACTTATTTTGAAACTGATGCTAGCAACATGTTTTGAAACAGTTTGAACAGGGAAACAAAAACCCGAGGAAGTTTTCTAATTCAAAAAAGAAAAAAAAAGAAAAAATCCTAGTAAATCTCAGTTTTTTCTTCTTGCAGCAGCTCCCTTTAGCAGCTGCCACATGGGATTATCTACCTCCGTCTGACCCCATCCCTTGCATCCATCATCAGATCTCTGTATGTCCTCCTTTCCTACATCGTGAATCTTCTCAGTGCTCTTCCTCTTTTTCTCCAGTCTGGCAGCTCCACAGTCAGCATCCTTTGTTTAATATATCCACCATCTCTCCTCTGCTCATGTCCAAACCACCTTTGCCTCTCTATCTTTGTCTTGGAATTACTTAACCTGAGCTGTCCCTCTGATATATTCAGTTCTAGTCCTGTCCCTTCTGCCACTCCCCCCAAAAAATAAAAAATGTTTTTACATCTTCAACTCTGTCACCTCCAGCTCGCCCTCCTGTCTTGGAAGGACAGGGGATTTTTGCCCGAATAAGACCTCAAATCTCACCAGTCATCCTGACTGATTTTGCACTTTCCTAACTTATATTAACCTCTTTCTTTTAAAGACGTTTTATTGTAACTTTGTGCCATCATATTCAAACACACAAATCATAGCAGGTCTCAGTATCTTGTAAACCTTCTCCTTCACTCATGCTGCAATATTTCACAAATCACTGAAACTTGATTCCATCTACTTCACCATGCTTTTGCTCTGTCCTTCACCTGTCTTGTACACTGTCTGTTGCCTTGGATGGTTGACCCCATGTATTTAAACTCAACTGCTTTCAGTATCTCTACACCTTGCTGCTTCACCGTTACACCTGTCTCCCTCCCATTCACACAGATTTATTCTGTCTTGCTCTTCTCTCCTGAGTATACCTCCAAAACTCTCTTCTAGCTGCTCCCTTTCACTACAGATCTCAATGTCATCTGCAAACATCATAGTCCACGGAGACTCCTCCCTGACCTCATCTGTCAACCTGTCCATCACCTGTGCAAAGAAGAAGGGGCCCTGAGCTGATCCCTGATGTAAACCCATCTGTGGCTCCTACCATACAAATCTCCACTTTCTTTCTGTCCTTCATTAATGTCTGGCACCACCTTCACATTCTTCTCTTCAACTCCTGACTTCCTCATGATACAGTTCCTCTCTTGTTACCCTATCATATGCTTTCTCTAGATCATCAAAGACACAGTGCAACTCCTGTCCTGCTCTTTCTTCATCAGTAGTCTCAAAGTAAACATTGCATCTCTCGTGGTTGTTCTCAGCATGTAGCCATACCGCTTCTTGCTGATCGTCAGTTCTCTCTTCAACAACTCGTTGCCATAGCATCATTATGTGGCTCATCAGTTTTATCCTTCTGTAGTTACAGCAGCTCAGCACTTGTTCTTGAAAATCTGTACCAGTACACTTATTCTCCATTTCTCATGGATCTTCTCACTCTGCAAAATTGCGTTAAACAAACTGATTAAAAAGTCCATTGCCCTCCTTAACAGCTCAGTTCCTCCACAGGTATGTCAGGAGCACTCTATATTTTCTTGATAGTTGCCTTCAGTTCCTTCTAACTAATCCTCTGCACTCACTGATTCACTAACTGTCCTCTATCCGACCTCCTCTCTCTCTCATTTTCTTCATTCGTGAGCTCCTCAAAGAATTCCTTCCACCTTCCCAGCACACTCTCTTCCCTTGTTAGTACATTTCCATCTCTATCCTTACCCTGACCTGCTTCAAATCTTTTGCAGTCCAATCTTTTTGCCTGTCCAGTTGATAAAGCCTTTTTTTCCCTTTACTTGAGTGTCCAGCCTCATGTACAACTCACCTTAAGCCTTTGGATTTGCCACCTCTCTATTAGACAGGAGGAACTTCCCAGTACTGTTTACTTTCTTCATCTCCCTGACTATCCCACTTTTTCTTTGCCAGCCTCTTTCCATGAATACTTTCCAGTATTTCCTCATCCCATCACCAAGTCTCCTTGTTCTCTGCCCAAGGACACACCAAACCCCTCCTTGACAACTATGTACACTTTTATATGTTACCCTATGTTCCTCACTCTTCCATAAATGTGTATTCACCACAATCATTTCATCAGTTTTTTCACAGTCCAAAACCATCTGTCCTTCCACATTTCTCTCCTGAACACCATAGTAACCCATCACATCCTCATCACCTCTGTTTACTTGACCTACATATGTCCTCTGAAGTCTATCAATCACCAGTGGTGACCGGACTTCATCCAGCTTACGCCATAGTTCTTTTTCCTACTTTAACTGACACCCAACATGTGAGTCATACACAATCACAACATTCAGCTTCACACCTTCAATTTCTAGCTTCAGATTCTGCCCGACACTCTCTTCACCTCAGCCTGCCACAAGCCACTATGTAGTCCCCGGCCCAGATAAAGGTGGAGGGTTACATCAAGAAAGGCATCCATGCCAAATCAAACATGCAGATCACCGTTTCACCTGTAACCTAACTGACTCTGAGACCAGGCCATTACTTCATATGGTGTAGGTAACTTGCTCAGCAAAGGCACCATTAATGCTAAATGACGCTTGAATGATGAAGTTTTGGAGCAACGTTTTCCAAAAACACCTTTCTTGCTTCACTAACGCAAAATTAAACCCCATTCTTCATGTATTCCTTTGTAAAGGACACCAAATACTGAAACTTTAAGCCCTGCCTTTCTGAAGCCCAGACTTGTCACCCACTGAAATCCTGCTGCACAGTGTGAAATGAAGGACCAAGACAGTTGAGCAGCTATCAGGCAAGAATGGGAAAACAGTTTGCCTTCAAATCTACAGCAATAGGTCTCCTCAGTTCCCAAACACATGCAGAGTGTTATTTTAAAAAGAAAAGGTGATGCAACACAGTGGTAAACATGCCCCTATCACAACGTTTTTGAAACATGCATTAAATTGAAACTGAGCACTTTTTTAAGCAATTCGTTTTCTCATTTTCAATTAATATTGGCAATTCGCAGTTAAGTACAAATTATATGAAAATACTTACATTTTGTTTATAATTGACTATTTTGGAGGAAACTCGGTTATGTTATGTAACTTTTCTTTGATGCATCTGACTTCACTGCTTTTCTTTGACTGTGGAACAGAGAACTACATAACCCGAAGGAATAATTACATTAATCACACTCACCATGTCACCCTCATGAAGTTTTAACATCTGATGTAATTATTATTTTTTCAACTTGGGAGGTTTGGCATTGCAAGTAATTATAGAAAGTGGCAAAAGAGAGGAGAAAGGAATACTGGGCTGGATCTCTGATGCCTCGCGGAAGCTGCATTTGATCTGCTCTAGCACCACGATACCAGATCCTTAGAAACCCACTGAGCTAGGCAGAGACTCGTGATACGGTCAATTAATGTTACAATACTCTAAATGTCAAAAGTGTAAAATCCAAAACATAGTGTCTCATTTTTTATTTCGCTTGTGTCAGAAAGCAGAGGTACTCTAAAGGACAATTCTTGAGTCAGCTCTTGATTAAATAGATCTATGGATCAATTTTTCATCCTAAAACCTCTTTTTCAAATGACTAGAGGCAATTACTTCAGAGTTTGTCAAAGGTCTCCTCTCTCTTCCCTCTCTCTGTCTCTCGCTCCTTTGCTTTCTCTTTGCTTGCATCACTCACATCTGCCTTTGTAGAGTGCATAAGTAAAAAGACGGCACTAATAAAAGAGCAGCCATCCAGAGCTGACTGATTGAATTAATAAGCAACATAATCATGGCTGATCTGTAAAGTTATCTACAAGCCAAAGCATTAGGGGAGTTCGGTGTAGCACACTGGAGTGCGTCTGGCTGCCTGTCACATCTCTGCATCTGCTTTCTGCTGCTGTCAATCGTACCCTCGCCTAATTGCTTGAGATAGAGGATTGCAAATGGTCTTAAAGAGCTCCCTCTCTATTTAATTTGCATCCAATAAAAAGTTTGAGATGCCTGGCTTGTTTATGCCTGTCTGCTTTGAATGTTTACTTCTGTGGAATCAAAATAAACAACAATTTCGAGTACCATAGATTTCTGAAGCCGAGTTGCTCTTGCAGTTATTGTTTGAGAAGGTTTACTTTTGGCTGTCATCAAACGGCAGAATTCCGTATTTGACGACTGGCTCGCGTCGCCATTAGAGAAGCTTTTTGTCCATGTGTCATTTGCGTGGCATCTGAAGCATCCAAGCCAGGAGAATAGTGTGCTTCATCAGTGATTTGAATTCAAATTCATGGCTTCGAGGCTCTGAGTTAACAGTGGCTTAAAAGACAGAACATCAGTCAGCTAGCCTTTATCGTAATGTCGTTGGAATGCTTCAGACAAAATCGCTCTCATTGTGAGCGGACTTCAGTGATCCCTTTAGTGATGCATGGCCATGAGGCTGGCATTTGTGGCTTGGAGTAAAATACAGCTGCTGAATGAAGTGCTATGGGAATTGATATTCCCCTAGCGATGGCTTTAGTGAGTGTCAATTACATCATATTATTAATTACATTCCCATGAGCCTCGGCTGTACTTTGTGTTTGGTGGGAGCTAGGAAAAGCTGCTAACACTCTCAAATAAGGTGACGAAGAAAGCAACATAAAACGATAAACAGCTCCATATTAGGGTTCCCATTTGAGCACATTAGTATCTTGACAGTAGTGTTAAAACATGACTGTGTTCAAGTGCAGCTTATCCACTGTTTAAAGGTAATTTTATACAGTCTATGGAGACGCAGGCTGTAGGATGCTACTGTAGAAAATGCTTTTTGAGAATTTGAAGGCAGAAACCTCATTATTTTAGCATAATTGAGAGTGAGTGAGGTTATAATGTTCAAGGACAGAGCCACATTCAGAACAACCAATATAGGCTAGTACTTGGTAGTTATTTTACACTGATAAATAAAACAAGCCTGTGCATGTGCCCCGTATAGGCACGTGTTTGATCCAATGACGTTATGATTATTGCGCAGCGTGGTCCCTCAAAAAGTTAAAAATGTGCTGTGTTTTTGCTTTATATGCAAAGACAGTGTTTATATAGAAGCATGCAGATGCATGCCTTTTATGAACAATGCCATAGTAAAGGTTTGGCTAACTTGACAGAAAGGATCCGAACATTTTTTTTTGTCTAAATGATAAGCTCCTCCTTGCTTAAGAGTTGCTATGGCAGTAGAAAGGCTGAAGATAAACCGAGATCCAGTGCTGACATCATGTCTCTCTCTTTGATTACGCCTACACAGAAATACCATTAAACTGCTTCACACCATTGACCACACATTTGACATGGTAAGAAATTCTGCACACTCATTAATGCTTACACCCCTGGCTGTACCTCAGGCTGTGACCATGTTAATAATTTCTGTGTAGATCTATATATTTACAAGATTCCTGCATCACAGTTAGGAATGTTTGAAAGTTTGAATTGGATTATGGATTAGCATGTTTCTCGTGTGGGTGCTCAACACCTTAGAAAACAGGATTCAAGACTGTCCTAAACAGTAATAAATTCAAATAATAAGATTTTGACGGTTTCCAAACCCATGTGCAAGGGCTAGCACCTCAAAATAACCATGCCCATAAATTCAGAGAGACTCATTATTACCACTCACAGTATAAAAGATTCTGAAAAGCTTCTGGGTCTGGAAACTGATGGTGCGTTCCTGAATAAGTTGGACGTTGGAATTTCTGAGCTCCCAGCCAGAATTTTAATCTAGACTACCACCTTTAATTCTAATTTCCTAGTCAGAAAGCCAGAGCTGCCTCAGCAACCGTAAGCTAACAATCAAAAGATGGTTGAAGTGAATATAAACAGCTGTAAAACTTTTAATTTCCCCTGCCACTGTTGTATATTTGTAAATATGCAAAAATGGAGCACTTTAAAACTGACCAAGTTATATCCATGATAAGTTCTACCTTGCTATGAACTAAAACCAACCCTGTTCTTCATGCTTTCTCTAGAAAATGCTAATGCTAACCTCAATCAGTTTAGATATCTGGAAATGCCTTTAACCAGGGGTGTCAAATGTGTGAGCTATGAGAACTTTTATGTGTACATTTATCAATTTTACATTTAAAATTGAACTTATTTATCTTATATTAGGATACCTCGGGGATTAAATGTGTAGTTACACTAACAGAAAGTGAAGTTTTAGTCATCTGGCCCACTTAAGATCAATCTGTGTTGCATGTGGCAAATGAGTTTCACATCCCTGCCCTAAACCTTTAAACCTGCATTCTTTTTAAAGTCCACCAGGGAGCGATAGCTTCGGTTGCAACAGGAGTTTCAGTTGTACATGTACAGACATTTATGGGAAGACAGCCCTCTGTGAACGATATCCTGCCAAGCTTATGGTCTCAGTCACTCATTTATAAAATGGACTCACACTGAGACCATTTTATGAATGCTGTGTTGTAATTTTGCTAACCGCTTGCGATCGACAAATCACTAGCCAATGATGGCAGGTTAGTCAGACCATTCCCTCATCTGGTTTGAAAATATCAAGATGCTGAGGGCAAAAACAGGACTTTACAAACCAGGGGGTGACGTCATGGTAACTACATCCCTCTTTTACGCTTTCTTTTACTGACAGCGAGAGAGCTAAATGCTCAAAAGTGCGGTTTAGAGCAGATGCACTCTAAAGAAGTTATGGTCTTGGGTATGTCTAATTGAATCTGCAAGAAACATTTACATAAATGTCCTGCTACCAAAAAAAAAATTAATAAAAAATTGAGAAAGCCAGAAATGTTACTTATGCAACATTTGAAGATCTTGGTTTAGGATTAAAATAAGTGCTTAATTCACTTTAAAGGTCATCATTGTTACATTAAAAAAACAACCCTGTATGAATAGAGCATGCACAGAACAACAGCTGTACGTGACGCCCTGGCTTGAGAAAGTGTTTGTGATTTTTTCTTCCTTTTAATTATTTATATTTTTTCTAAATTACACTGTGACTTTACTTTGATTTTCCATTAGAAGAAAGGCTGAAGATAAACCGAGATCCAGAGCTGACATCATGTCTCTCTCTTAGCATTACGCCTACACAGAAATACCATTAAACTGCTTCACACCATTGGCCACACATTCGACATGGCAAGAAATTCTACACACTCATTAATGCTTACACCCCTGGCTGTACCTCAGGCTGTGATCATATTATTAATTTCTACGAAGAGGGATCTATGTATATCTATCCACAAAATTCCTGTAAATAATTGGTGTTTGTGGTGGAGAGCAGCAGTGTGAAAGAGTCACTGATACCCAGTCTATTAACTTGTTGACACTTTGGGGTCGGTCTGACTCTGGGCTAATGTGGAGTGTGACCGAGCAGAACCATCTTCATTATCCTGGCGTAATGTTTCATTGCTTCAGGCTTGTGCACTGATGGCTAGCCACCCACTCCTGTGCCTGTACCTCTCTTCTACTACTGCCCCATGTAACTGTCTGTTCTGTGAACGGCTGCTTGACATTCAGCGCTTTTTTATGTATATGTAGAGATATATATATATATATATATATAAACATAAAAGAAAATCACTGATTTCAAGTTTCTTCTCACCCTTCCATCCATCCATTCATTCTTCCATCCATTCATCCATCTCCTTCTACTTCCATCCTTCTCAGTAGTGTCAGAGCTTTCTTGCATCATCTTTCTTTGGTGTATGTGCGCTCATTTTTCTTCCTCTCATTTTGCTTTGCCTTGAGATGCTGCCATATGTCTGCATCCTCTGGCCTGACTGCGCTTTGTATTATTTGTACATCTTCTTCACAATTTTGCAGGGCTAAATCACAGCTGCTCTCTGTAATTTTCTCTTTCCTCTGACTTATTTTGTCGCCTTTGCACTTTGGGGTTTTCAACTGATTTTAAGGTAACAGACTCGGCCAGCGGGGCGTCTCTTGATAGCTGAAAAGAATTTGTGATTGACAGCTGCTTGAAAATATTATATTTCCATGTCAAAAGAGACAGTTATGCATTCCTCTTATATCGGAAAAGCAGCGCTATAAAGCTCAAAATTGCATGCTATGCTTTTAGTACAATTTCACCATTCGTAGCTGTGTCGGGCTGTCAGAAGAGTACAGCCTTTGAAACATGTCCCAGTTTTACTTTATTTGCATTCTTGATACTTATTGTAAATCACTGCACATCTACACGAGCGGTGCCAATTAAAGTTCAGGGCGTAAACAGCTTTGGAATCATTATGCATTAGAGGAATATCAAGCAATATGATGCTGTCCAGAAGAATCTCTCACTGTCTTTCTACTGTTTCCCAAGACTGTCATTTTGTCACTTGGTCTGTCAGGAGCTCTTAAATCAAACTAACATGATGTATTAAGAAAAAACAGACTCAGAATAAATGATGCAGAAGCAAGGAGTAGAAAGAATACAAAGCAAAAATAAAACAGAACAGTCAGCCAGGTGCAGAAAGTTGATTTAAATACAAAACATGACCTTTACAGTGCATTCACTCTGGCTTTCCTGCTCTAATAAGGTATAAACACCACATCCTAATCTTTGAATGCCTTATTTTTCCTCTTTGTATCACTGAAGTAACTGCTGCAAAAAACAATAGATAAAAGTGTAAAACTCATTTGCTTTTTGTACCAAAAATACACAAAGCAGCAAATCTAAAGGGACCTGAAAATGAAAAGGTAATGCATCACAAACAAGACACAAGGGGGGAGGGAAAATGAATAAAATACTATCTGATTTGTTGCCATTCATTAAATTATGCTGTTTGTGTCTGGAAAGTCTAAATCTATAAAATAAGACAGGTAGTTTTAGTAGTGACAGCATAGCTTTGTAAGTTGAGTGTTTATATTAGAGGCTGTGGATGGACTCCAAACACTGTACTCAATGGACAGATGTATACTTGCATAAGCTGATGACATGAAGACTCCAGCGACACTTAAACAAACAGCTTTTGGCTTGTGGCCTTCATCAGGGTCATTGCTAAATACATAATTTAACTAAATGGGTCATTTAATCATCAGGGTCATTTAACTAAATACAAAAATTTAGTCAAAAACATAGATTTTTGTATTGTTTCTCCCTCTTTTAACGTCCCTGTACTTTAGTTTTATATAAACTTATTTGCATTTGTCAGTGTAATTTTGATTATGTATTTCTTTTAGACCTGCAGGGAAGTTTTCTTTTATTATTTTTCCCCCTTTTAATCTGTAGTGGTTCAGTCCAGAATCTATTTGGGCTGTAGCTTAACCAATTAACCAATTAGCCAGTACCACCTCGTTAAATGTTAATTGGTCAGTTTGTTTATTTGTGAAGGTGTGACTGGTCCTGTTTTTTATTTAAACAAAAACTGTGTTGCTGGAGTCTTCACGTCATCAGATCTTTGTCCTCTCCATGCATTTTGGAAGTAGGTGAAGTTGTGCCAGAAAAATGTGTTGCTATACATGTATAAGCTCCCAAAAGACTTTGTAAAAAATCTGTTTTAAATAGACATGCTAAATCAAAGCTGATTCTAAAAAACGATGCATCTTTAATAGTTTAAATTGCAAGAATTCAAGAAGCTTTTCGTGTGGTTGTGGTTGAGATTTGATTGACAAGCTGTTGATTTAAATTCAAAAGCACTCCCATTTTGGAAACTGAAAACCAACTATTTCAATGTGGACTGAATTGACGAAATGGAAACAGACTAATACTTACATTTAGTTGAAGACTCAAAATGCTTTTGCAAGTGTCATTCACTCAATCATATAACATTTTTATCTTTGTCTAAGTGCTTTCTAACATTTGGATACATCCTGAGCAACTTGGGGTCCAGTATCTTGCCCACGGGTACTTTGGCCTGCAGACTGACAGAGGCAGAAACTTACTTTACTAAAATGTTGTATTTCAATAGAACAGTTTTGCTCGTAAGATTCAGAAAAAAAAAGATATAGAGGAACTCTTACTCATTATTAAGGCATGCAGCTGGAGAAGCTGTGTCAACACATCCACTCACTCCCAGTGAGTGTGACCTGATAAAGACCATCCTCGTGCTTTCTGCTGTAATTGGAGGAGGCTATAGTCCATTCTCTCCTAAGGTCAGCCTTGCTAAACCTGCAGGGGAAAAAGTTCAGCTGGATGACAATGGAGACAAAAATGCAGGCTGCCTACCAACTTAACTTATTAATCTTGCAACTCAACCACTGTTAATGTTGCTGATCTACAAAGGGAAGCTTGTCAATTCACGTTTGATAATGCAGGCCAGCAAAAAACAAACAGTTACTGTAGCTGCCATGTGGTTGATGCTAAACTAGCAACTATTACAGCTGCAATGTAGTAAAAGAACTCCGTTCCATCAAACATTATCACTGAAACTGTCATTATAAAAGTACTCTAATGAGAGAGAGTCTGACTGAAAAAAACAAAAGAAAAATTAACGCTCAAAAATTAAAATAAAAAAATATGCACCAGAGTGATAAATGACTGGTAAGACAGGAGACAGAATACTTGCAGACCAAAACAAAAATACATGTCAGGAGACATTTGGGGTAGTGGATAGCACAATCACTAACACACAGACTCCAGTAATTTCAGAGAATCCTTTGTTTTTCAAGTCACCTCTGTTTTTGTTTTTGTTTTTCCTTTTTCCATCGCTCTTTATTTAGGGTAAGGCACTAAAGTCAGAGTTCAAACACAGGCATTCACCCACCATAACACACGTTAAAGGGCAGTATTTCCCACAGATATTTCTTTATTACTTTGGCTGAATGCACAGCAACAGTCATGTCCCTGAACTCTGTCAGACTGTCTTTAAAATGTGAAGGCTATAATGTATTGACCAAGCATCAGTCTGTGATGATTTGAGAGTGTGAACGGGGTGTATAAACATTAAAAAGAGTAAACTGTGTGTTCCATGGGTGTCAACAACTCTATTCAATCTGCCAGCTGCAAATAAAGTGAGAATAAAAGCAACAGGGTATGTAATACAAAAGGACCTGACACACAGCGTTGCAGCATAGATGAATGTTTATTTACAGTGTTTCTTTGCCACTTTGTGTTTGCACAGCTTTCCAGCTGCCTCCTCCAGCTCAGCACACCACACAGCTCACTCGTCAGGTCCTGGCATTCTATTCAAATAAGGGAGGCATGATTACATGCTGGAAATATGGAAATCTGCAGAGTCGGTGTCAGCCTCAACTGACACCACACCTTGAACCCCGACCCCAACCCAGAAGCGGGAGAATGTTTGGATGCGATGGAGCCACTGGAGTGGGGCATGGTCCGAACAGAGGGTGAATGGACGTTCCAGGAAGTACAGCAAGTATTATCAAAGAGAGTCAAGTGCTCTCACCAGATGGCCAGGAACTCCTTCTCTACTGTACTGTACCTGGCCTCTCTCAGCTCTAACAAATCCCACTGATATATTTCAGAGGGCAATTGACCCCCGCTTACCTGCTGGGATAAAACAGCCACCTGCCTTCCGTTCAAGATCAGAATGCAGACTGAAGGGGAGGGAGAAGTTAGGAGTGTGGAGCAGCATTTCCCTACAGAGAGCCTTCTTTACCTGCACGAATGCTGCCTGGCACTGCTCTGTCGACTGGACCAGATCTGGGGTGACTTTTCAGGGGAGGTCAGTCAAAGGTCTAGTCAGCTCTGCAACAGTTCTTGAGACAAGAGAATCAGTTGGTAGCCCTTGGTTAAATCCATTGTCATGAAGAAATGACCAGTCCCTAACTGGCCCATGAACCATCGACCTGGGCATGGCATAAAATCGTGGCATCTCTTTCACTTTGTGGTTGTCAGCACAATGTTATAGACCCACCTTTCTTCACCACAAGAACTGTGGGGCTACACCACGCACTGTGGGACTGTTCTGTTACTCCCATCTTCAGCAGTTCCCCCATTTCCTCCTAACTATTTCTCTTTTTTCCCTTTTTTGTCTTCTGTCCAGGAAGCTGGTCGAGTCCTGAATGCACCATCACATCAGGGCGCATTTCAAAATGGTGCTCTATGAGCGAGGTATGACTAGGTAGGTGGGAGGTAACACATGTGCAAAACACTGCTGCAGTCCAGCACCATCCACTCTCTGAACCTGTGTGACATGGTCATCACAATGGAGGGAGATAGGAATGGTGGAATTCGGCACCTCCGGCCCCAACTCATCTCTTTCCTTCACCGAAGAAGTGGCCTAAGCCTCTCCATGCTTTGAGCAGGTTAAGGTGTTAAACTTTTGTGGCTACTCCCCTGTCTGACCGCACCACCTCGTAGAGGCAGCTTTTTAGCACCAACAACTGGATGTGTTCCTTTTCCATTCAAGTGTCACAGATCACTAGATGCAATCTGTCTGTCACCATCGCAAAATGCGAGTAGGTTAGCGCTACATCAGGGCACACCATTTGACCAATGATTTTCATCACCTGGTCAAAGGCTGAGCTTAGAGTATCGTCTTGAGACTGCTCTGGTGGGAAACCTCCCATTGTGTGAACCGCTGGAAACAGTGAGGCCTCCCAGGAAGGCCCACCTATCTAATCCTCCCCAGAGTCACCGTCAGACGACCTCTTTGCCCTTTCACAATGCCCCTGGGCAACGCAGGGTTGGGTGGATCAGGACTTCGTGTAGCCTGAGTCCAACAAAGCTGCGTATACACCCTTGATGCGTTACTGAGACAATGTATGTTGGAGGGTTGACAACACTGTCCCACCCCCATCCGTGGGCATTCCCGGTGGACATGTCCCAGTCGCTCTGCAGCAATGGCCCATGGTGGTGCTGATGGGTCCAGGAGGGGACAGTCCGGTATCGCCCAGCGGATGTCCCCCAAAAAAGTTGAGGGTGTTACGTCCAGGTGGCTGGAAGGCAGCGTGGACCCAAATGCAAGACTCAGTGCTGAGGCAAGAATACCTTTTCACTACTTTTACTTTTACTACTACAATTTACAGTGACATGGTTTGAATTTAGGAGCCCTGGTTTGGTTGTGTGAGTAGCAGAGAGTCTCTGGGGAAAGGGACACTGGTGGGACAGTGATGTTGGTGCGGAGCAACTAGGTCCTCAAACAGCTTCAACTAGCACACCTTAACCCTGCAGACGGTCAAGCTATTGCTGTTGTACCGTTGCTTGTTCCTGATGCACAGCTCCGACACTACTTTTACCACTTTTTTGGTCATGGATCCATCATCCCATGACTGGGTTGCAGCACCTCTTTTGATACAAAAGGACCAACACACAGTGTTGCAATATGGATGAATGTTTATTGACAGTGTTTTTTCTCCAGGGCAACACATCAGTCAGCTCTATTGTCAGGTCACGGCACCCTACTCAAATAGGACAGGCATGATAAGATGATGAAAATCTGCTGTGTTGGTCAGCCTCCCTTGACACCATACCCTGAACCCACTGCTCCACCCCTCCCCTATAGCTAAGCTGCAAACTACACCCTACCATGGAGTATATGTATACATACATACATACATGCAGTTGAATGCACTTGAATCCAAGAGGTAAAGGCTTGCTTGTTAATTTGCTATTATATCTAAACCAGTGATATTAAATTCAAGCATGCACATCAAATATAACATGAACTTTAAAAAAATTATTGCTGTATAATTCATAATCTTAAACTCACTGTTGGAATCGCAGTCTTGAGCTGCCTCATAACTTTTGCACTGTCCACTTCCTGCTGTGACAAAACAAATTTCCCACGTGTGGGACTAATAAAGGTTATCTTATCTTATCTTATCTTATTACTTTGTTTTTTGTTTTTTTATTTACTAGAATGGTCACAGTTTAAACCTTGCGGCTCTCAATCAAAACAACTCAGAAGACCTTAATGGTTTCCTCACAGTGTGAAAAAGACAGAAATAACACCCAGCAGGTTAAGAACGGCTCCCCCAGGGAGCCTCCCCATTTTTCTAATTATTGACTGCCAAATTTCACATGTCATTTAATGTGTTACGACAGTCTCCTCTGTACGTTGAAAGCTTGTTTACCAGCAGAAGAACAAGCTGATCCTCTGATACACTGACAGTAACAATCACTTGTTCATTGCTCTTCAGTTCGACACCCTAAATCAATTTCACGTGTTGTGATTGCCTGAAATGCCAAAAAGGTCTCTGTCATCATGTTTGACATGTCTGCACTGCTGATGACAACAATCAACTGATTTTTTATTTTATTTTAGGTTTTTTTTAATGTAGTTTGTTTAGTAAGACCTTGAGATATTTCCCTATTTGACCTTAAAATGTCAAATCATAGATTGTGTGGCGTGCATGCTTTTATTTTCTCAAACAGCCTTGAACTTCAGCAGTATTTGAACTTTTTTTTCTCTCTCAGCTCAGGTTTGTGGCTGGTCTCCCCGTGCAATGATTCCCTTTGCACGGGCCCCGTAGCTAATCAAAGCCTCTCTTTCTGCTTGGCTGTCATGCACACAAATTCCCAACAGCACATCCTTATTAGCCCTGAGTTTAAAGCGCACCAAAGTCAACTGACAGGCCCTCCAGGCCCCACAAGAGCAATTCTTAAGAAGTGTTTCATTCTGTGTCTGTCAGACACATGTGAATCTGAGTTGATGACTTTGCATCTTGTGTCTGAGCGTTCCTCCTCCCACCTTGGCATACGTATTCATGGTGTAATAATTTTACTGGAGGTGGATGTCAGCTACTTTTTATGGCAGCTATAATAGCTTTGACCCAAGCAAGGTCAAATTTGAGCTGAAGATCAAACAAAAATGTTCACAGACATTTTTGATAAGACTGCTTTTATTTATAATTTTACATTTGAAGAGTAGTCCCTAATTTTTAAGCAGGTGCTCATTAGAATAAGCCACTGAAAGATCCCTGAAAGACTGAAAGCATGAGCTTAAAAACTGTACTTAGGCAGATATACAGTTAGCTTAGACAGAGACGATATTGCATAAAAATCTGAGGAACTAAAGCGTTGTTGTTGTTTTTTAATGCAAACCCTTCATTTCAAGGGCTCAAAAGTAATTGGACAATTTAAATAAAAAAAAAATTTAATGTTCATTTCATTTCAACTTGGTTGGAAACCTTTTACTGGCAATGACAGCCTGAGGTCTTGAACTCATAGATATCACCAGATGCTGGGTTTCTTCCTTTTTAATGCTCTGCCAGGCTTTTACTGCAGCAGCTTTCAGTTGCTGCTTGTTTGAGGGCCTTTGTGTCCGAAGTTTAGTCTTAAGTGAGATGCATGCTCAGTCGGGTTAAGATCAGGTGACTGACTTGGCCATTCAAAATTATTCCACTTCTTTGCTTTAACTTCTGGGTTGCTTTGCCTATATGTTTTGGGTCATTGTCCATCTGTATTATGAAATTCCGCCCTATCAATTTGACTGCATTTAGCTGGATTTGAGCAGAAATTATGTCTCTGAAAAACTCAGAATTCATTCAGCTGCTTCTGTCCTGTGTCACATCATCCATAAAAACTAGTGTCCCAGGGCTACTGGCACCCATGCATGCCCACACTGCCTCCACCGTGCTTTACAGATAATATGGTATGTTTGGATCAGGACTACCAAACTGTAGATTTTGTCACTCCTATGTTGTAGTCATTTCTCAGATGTTTTTTTCTGTTTTTGCTGCTTAAGGATGGCTTGTTTCACCTGAATGGAGAGCTCCTTTGACCGCATGTTGTCTGTTCAAAGCAAAATCTTCCAATTGCAAGCACCACACCTCAAATCAACTCCAGCCCTTTTATCTGCTTAATTGATAATGATATAACAAAGGAATTGTCCACACACGCCCATAAAATTGCCTTTGAGTCAGATGTCCAATTACTTCTGGTCCCTTTAAAAAGAGGGTGGTACATGTTAATGAGCAGAAACTCCTAAATCCTTCATCCAATTTGAATGTGGATGCCCTTAAATAAAAGCTGAGAGTCCACACATTATGTCCATGCTTATTATATAACTATAACTGGAATATGTTTCAGTAAAAAGGTAAAAAAAAAAAAAAACTGGGACAGTCTCCAAATATATATGGACATAACTGTATGAAAATATGAAATTCTAAAATCTTGTTGTAATAATTTAAAAACTTATACAAAAAGATTTTGTAGATTTCATAAAAGTTACTTCCAGTTTAAACTTGTAACTTGGCTTGGCCTCAAGGTTTTTTTGGTTTTGCCCTCACAACTCGTCTCAGACTTGTGGATATGTAAGTACTCTCAAAGTTGTGTGAATCCTATCAAGTTCTGTCAGATCATCCTCCTGCTGTGAGCACCTATGTGCTTGCACCAGAGCTCATTCTGTTCTTCGGCGGTGACAAGCCGATGGATTATTCAATACTATAATGAATGAGGTGTCACAAACATTAAGCTCTGCTGTTGGGCAGAATGATTTCTCTCTGTCTGGGTCTGCCTAGCTATACATTGCTCTTATTGATTATGATGAGACTTTCTCCTCCAGTTATTACAATATTGATCTCAGACAAATGCAGAAGAACAGAGTGAATAGACCAGGGAAGTTTCAGAGGCTGAGAAACTAAGAGCAGAGGCAGCAAAAAGAATTGATGGATAGAGCACATACCAGCACACTAAGCTAATTTTGATATTTCATAGAGATCAATCCAAAGCTATTCAATTATTTGTTTGCTTGTTTTATTTTGTTCTGAGGTCTTTATTATGGGAGGCGACACACCAGGATTGGTTACTCTAAAGTTTGGCCTTTTCAACAAAACTCTATTGTATTTTATTTTATTCATTTATATGTGTATTTATTTATCTTGTTAGGTATGGAAATCAATTAGTCATTTATTTTATTTTTGTACAAGCTTAATCTCAGATTTTCTCATAAGATCAGCTATTGCTTGTCTGTTTTTGTACTCACTGGCTAAAATAGTTTTTGGAACCATCAAGTACGCCAGCTAATGGTTAGCTAGTACTGTTTTTGTTGTAGCCAGCAACTGTTAGCTACAGCAAAAAAGAGCTTCAAAATTATGGTATGAATCAGCTGAGGAATTTTTATATTTGTAGCTTTTTTTGTTGTTGTTATTGTTGGTGTGATTTCTTTTGATTTCTAGGAAATCAAAAAGAACTAAATGTGTAACTTGAGGACATTTTGTTTTTGGTTACTGGCTAGATGTGTTTGGGTTGGGAGTGTTCTGCTGCATCCTACAGGAAGTGGTTTAGTCCAAACATCAGATCACGTTGTGCCGTATCATTGGTTTGGAATCTAAGCAAGGCTGTCTTCTTCAAAGCTTCTTGGTACAGATGCTCTGGTTCATACCTGAGTACAATGAATATGCTCACATCTGGACAAAGGGGTAGAATGAAACAGACTTCTTCAGTTGAATGGACTAAACAGGACAGGTGTGAAAACACCCTTAAGGTTTTAAGGCTTTTACTCATAAAATTGTGTCAAAAGTTACATGCCTAAAATTTGTGCAAATATTTTGTGCTTTAAAATATTTTTCAGACTAAATTATTCTTAATGCAACAACTCACAAATGTGAACAAACAGATCTGACCAATCAGACCACAGCATTTGGCAACAAGTGCACTCGTAGCTCAAACATGCACCAGTACTGAATATACAATGATATGAAAATAATAAATTAATGCTACTTTGCTCAGTCACAGAGCTAGATGCTGCTCAGCTCTCTGAAAATGTTTCTCTGCCTCCTCAGACGAGATCTCAACTCTGCCAACAATACTTCACAGTGACGTCCTGAAATATGTACGAAAGCAGAATCTCCATTTCTTCCTTTTACTTGTTCAGAACTATCAGAACCACCTCATCATCGCTTGTTGTTGACTTCATATATTTCACTGTGCATTTTTTGAGAATTTTCCTTCTTCTTTAAGTCTGTAAATACCAGGGGTCCCCGATCCCAGTCCGCAAGGGCCGGTGTCCCTGCAGGTTTTAGATCTTACCCTGGGTCAGCACACTTGAATCACATGATTAGTTCATGGCCTCTGGGGAACTTCAAGCCATGTTGAGAAGGTAAGTTATCCGTTTAAATCAGCTGTGATGGAGGACACGTCTAAAACCTGCAGGGACACCGGCCCTCGTGGACTGGGATTGGGGACCCCTGGTATATACATTACACGGCAGGTTCACATCTGAAAAATTTTGAATTAAGTGTCACTTTTTCACAACGCCCTAGGTGACTAACAGCTTTTAGACACAACTTTTTTCAAGGCATCTAAAAGTGTCAAAGACTACAGTTTCTCAAACAGCCGTTTTAGGCTGTTTACCAATGTGAGTCATTCAATCTATCTACACTTAGGTTTTAAAATGACTCATTTTAGAGCAGAAACACACATTTTTACCTCCTGGTAGAAAAAACTGATTGACAATTAATAGATAATTTCCTTCTCTGTGGTGACTGTAGATGGGTGTATTTTATTGTATTACCAACTTGTTTAAATTGTATTAAGGCAAAGTTTGACACAATTACAAGTGATAGGCTTCTTCGAGTGAGGAGTGGGTTCTGTTTTATCTAGTTCAGCATTCGGTTATGGTGACATATGCTTGAATGAGTCAGTTGTTCAGTTTCTCTGGCAGCTACATTGTATTTGTCTGTCCAAACACACTCACAGGCAGCTTTAAGAAATCCAACAGAGCAATGGCCTCAACGCTCAACTTGAGTGTTTGTAGCAGCAGTCCACAGATCAGTGGGTGATGTCATGGTGGGTGACTCATGAAGTTCCTGATGCCGTCTGTACATCAGGGTCTACTCTTGTAGATATTTGCTTTTAACCATGGAGCCTTTTGTGCATTAACTTTATTTCTTTGACGTGTGTTTTGACTTTTTTGGTTGCATGTTGAGCTCTGAGCGACATCATATACGGCAAAACCATTTGGGACATTTTTGTTGAAAAGAATCTAAACTTCTGAGTTGGCATTTTACGTGAAATGAAACTGCACACGCTAATACACATTCTTTAACTTCTCATTCTACAAGCTGGGAACTGACACAAGATCGCGTCACCATTGGTTGTATATCACAGGATATAATGCCTGACCTTTTAAAACACTTGACAGTGAGGAGGACATACTCCTCTATTATGTGTCTATTCCATTAGTCTGGTGCAAGCTAGTAAATATAGCTAGTTAATGTTAGCACTGGTTTACAATATTCATGAAATTTCCGCCCCTGTTTAATCAGTGAAACATTCACTGGCTGTCTCTTGTGTATGCACAGTTGTGGAAGTGACAGTATAGCATTTCATACTGAAAATGCAACTAAGTATCATGATGATCACATCGTATTATCTGGCCTTCTGAATATCTTTGATCTCAAGATTATACTCAGACTCAACTCTGCAGGGCTCTCCTGTATTTTTTAATGAATTCCGTGGTTTCGAGTAGTTTTCAGGTCTTTGCTGTGACTGTCCTCAGTGTGTCCCTGACTGTCTCCCTTTACTTTGTCTCTAAACCCAAACTCTACTGTCTCAAGGTCTGGGGAGGATTGCATCACCCTAGTTCATTTCTGTGGCTGTGTGCTCCGTCCATAGAGCTCAGTAAAGCAGAGAGCCAGTCTCTCTCCTAACTCAGCCTCCCCTGGTGTGTGACCTCAATTACAGAGGCAGAGAGATTATGGGTCAGAATTAATACCACTCTTAATCTGTACACTCCTCTCCAACTCCGTCTATCTGCTCTTATCCGCTGTCTTTAGCGTCTTGATTCAATGCCAGTTTAATAAACACAATAGTTTGATCACTCGTTCTTCCATCAAATGTGCACAGACATCAACTTTCTTCCTCTTACTTGATCTGTATGTTGTTGTTTTTTTGTTTTGTTTTATACAATACAGCACTGATTTTGTTGATCCATAATGCTGCGGGGAGAGTACAGACAGGAGAGACCACATTTGTCCCATATTGGCTTCTTTTTGTTGGTTCCCTGTTAAATTTAAAATCAAATCCTCACATACAAAGTGTTGATTAATCAGGCCATATTTCAACTTAAAGACGTCATATTACTCGTATTACTGTATGGCTGCTAGGATATTTAAAACTGAAATGGGAGGCAGAGCCTTCAGCTTTCAGGCCCCTCTTCTCTGAAACCAGACCCCAGTTTGGACTCAGGATACAGACACCCTCTCCTCATATTGATAAAATCTACTTGCATAATAACTAAGCAAAATCTACTTAGTTATTATGCAAAACTATCAAATTTACACATAGTGGAAACATGTTGTAGGCCACAGGACAAAACCATTGCATTTTGGTGCAGATCTATTTCTTTTTTAAAACTGTAATACAGAACTTTGGCTTTGGGAAAGGATGTGCTCTCTGTGTGCCCTTCTAGTTTGTTCCTGCATCAAAGCAGACTCAAGGCAAAGGTATTTGTTTAGTGCTTTTTGTGTGTTTGGTTTTTAGTGAGAATGCTTACACAGAAGCTACTTGTTGGAGAGGTGTAGCATGCCCAAAGGAAGAAGTCTTCTGTTGCGTTTAAGATTATTTTTTTTAAGTCAAAAGAAGATTTACTATTGTTTTTCACAGGGAGCAAAAATCAAGGATTTCAACATTTGTCTCTCTAGACTTTCAGAAATTCTTCTGCACGTTACAAATGTTTATGAAATTTGCCATGAATGCTGAAATTTCATATTTCAAAGTGGAAATGGAATGAAGTAGAAGATGAAAGGTATTTGTTCACAGGTCATTTTAATGAACCTTCACTGATATTAAATAGTTCCCTTGTGATGAGCCTGTGAGCATGTTTTCTTCTGCTGTTTTACTGCAGGCTATTCCACATAATTTGCTGGATTGTATTGATAGTGCAGCAGAAAGGCTGTTAGGAGTGTGATTCAGCATTTATGTTAGTGTTCATGCTTATGTGCGTGTGTGTGTGATCAGGGAAAATCGGGGAGGTGCAATGGGAAGGTAGCTAGAACAAAAATGAAAAACCCACATCTCTGCAAGAAAGGTGGATTTACAGCTTTAAAGCCTGTGGCTGTAGCTTCACCTCTGAGATATCCCATCTCCCCCTTTTTCCTTCCTCTCGTTCACTCCAATTCTTACATCCCTTCATCCCACTTGTAATTCTCCACATTCAGAGACATTTTGCTGTGCTCCTTCCATTCCTTCTATCTCAGCAAACAGGACCAGAGATGAATCCATTAAGTTGCATAATTTACCCTCAAAGCAAAAGTCTCAAAAAGGGCCTCTGCCATTGTGTGTCTTTCAATAGAGAGGAAGCGCTTTTGTGTAAGCCTCACCCGACCAGACTGTAGGCTTTTAAAGTCTGACCACTGGCTCCTATGTACTCAGAAGGTCTAAATCTTCAATGAGGAGTCAGCTGACATCTGCCCTGACATGACTTTTATTAAATGCTGAAAACACAGACATAGAAATGCATTTAAGCTCCACAATGTTTGTGTATCTTTCTTGGCTTCTCGTGGGAAAGTGTCTTGGTTGTGCCTGCGGTTTCTTATTCTGGATCTATGGGCAAGTGTGCCTGTATCTCAGGGAACAAAGAGCTGTCATCAGTCAGCAAAAGTAAGTGCAATGACATCATCAGAGGCACTCTGTGGCTGACATTTACAATCTCGTAACGGTCACGTTTTGTGTGTACATGGAAGGGTAACTGCTTTAGTGTGTTTGCTTTTTCTTCTTTGTGCGTATGCGTGTGATGTTCTTGCACGACTTTAAAAATCACGTTAGGGTTTAAATCTCAAGGTGAAGAGTCGACTATCTCGAAAAACACTTTACAGCCATGCGAGTAGCTCTGTGAGACTCTGGATAGCTGTGCTTTCAGCTAAATATTAGCAGGCCCACATGCCCCCAGTGGCAATGTGAACATACTGACGCTGAGCAATTATCACTGCTACCATCTTTGCTTCGTGTTTCATGCTCGCTAATTAGAACCTGATACAAAGTAAAGCTGAGGGTGACTAGAAATGCTGTTTACAGATATTTAGTCATAAATCAGTAGAAAGATCTCACTGCTATATTAGGAGGTGATTACAGTTCTTAAGGAATATGAATGTGGAGTTAGGAAGTTGCACTAGAAAACAAAAACATAAGCCTCATGATGACGGAAGAGGAAAATAATGACAAGGTCTTAAGTTTTGTATGTCCCTGCAAAACATTTGTCAATGCAACCACTATGTTGAGGTAATAACTGGATAAATCAAAGCTTAGAATTTGAATTTAGGGGTTAGAAAATAACAAAATTTAGCCTCATGGACACTAATAGTTGATACATTTCAGTCTGGAACAAAGTGATGGACAAAGGATGAAATAGATTCACAGACTACTTTCATCATGCTCAGAGCCACTCGCATAATAATTATATGAGACACTGGTTCAAATGTCATCTCTTTCCCAAGCATATTTCAAAGCACTGTGAACACTCAGGCGCAGTAAATAAAAGTGTAGTGTACTAAAATGTAAAAGCAAAGGTACAACATGTACAAAAAGAAAAAAACAATAACAGTAAACCCACACAAACAAAACCATGAACTTCTTCAGTCTGTTCAGTTTTGAATCAAACTGAAGGCAACTGTTAGGCCTAATGAAAAACATGCTAACTCTTTTTAAAACACTGACTTTATCCTGCGTCAAAATCTTTTGCATCTCGTTAAAAATTGCTGTTTCCTGAAATGAGAATATGTTTTGATAAATTGCAGACTTTGTAAAAGCACTGCAGAATAAAAAATTATGAGAGTGAAATATTATGTTGGTCCACAGAATTAGTGGCTAAAGCACATTATTTCTTTTCAGTGCTTCATCTTTTGGTTTTAAGAGTAAAACACCAGAGTTCTCAGTAATTTAAATAATTTGATCTATGTGAACCAGACCAACAGTAGTTATCGTCTGAGATCTGAGTTATGCTGGCAGCAGCTTGGGTGGAGGAGGAATTGTTTTTCCATGATCTGAATCAAAAACAATATGCAGACATGAAAGAAAAGGCACATGATTGACATGATTTGATAGACTGTGATGGTGCAGCGACTCACGTGTACTCAATGACTTAGTTGACAATAATGGCTGATCGTAAGCAGAGTCATGTGCAAAACTATTTCAGCTTTACAAACAGCCAAGACGTGGTTTGTGACACACGTGGCAAGACCACAAACCTTGTCAAACACATAGAAAAGTAAATTGTGGCACAGAACCTGATGATGAGTATATGATGATGCGAACTGAAGAGGACGAGAGGGACAGGTGCTGCTAGGGCAAGACAGCTTGCGGAGTCATTTGGCGCTGTAGGCAGGCGCTATCCATGTACAGAGTGAGAAAAGGTGGTGCTGTTAGCGACGTGTAGCACTGTTTCTGAATTTTTGAAGTGACTTAGGTCTAAGTTAGGTTTTTGTGTTGATGTTTAAACAATGGGAATTCCTTAAAACTACGGAATCCCATTTTTTCAGATTTACAATAATAAATATAGTTATTAAATAAGTAATGAAATAAATGCAAGCTACAGTTTAGCTTGGAGTATTATGTGTGCACCAGGGATCACTCACATCAATGTGAGTTGGCCTAGTTTTAGCCAGGAAAGGTTGTAGAGTAGAGCGTTTAAAGTAGATTATATAGGCTAGGTGTCATTAAAATATACTGCATACTTGCAGTAAAACAGCCATTTTAGGCCTTTTAAAAATAATAATACAACTCAAATGATCATAAATTATATAAATATGCATCTTTAAAATATACCTATAAAGTGTTTCTCAGCTTTATTGTTATTTTCAATTAGTCATATTTGTTTTGATTGAAAAATGCAGTCACTGACTTGTCAGGTTTTTCATTTTTTATATGACAATTCTTCATAATTAAACAATAAGAAGAAGTAGGCTGATGTCTTGTATCCATTTAAAGGTATGGTTTGAAATACAATGTTTTTGATTTTCCAAACACTTTAGGTTTTTGTACAAAGTATTACCCAATCAGTATCATCAATACCAGATCAAAAAGGAAATCAGTGGTATCACAAGTGTCCAGGCTTTAAAACTTTAGGTAAAGAGTCTGATACGACTCAGTGAAGCTCACGTCTGTTCGATGACAGCAATACTGAGATGAGTTTTTGAGGATACCCTCAACAGTTTTGTCTTTAAGTGCTGCTGTTTTTGCTGCTGCTAGTCTCTGTTAGCTGTTAGCCGGTGTTAGCTGCTGTTAGTTAGCCTTAGTGAAACTGTCTTTGAAGTGGATGCAGCATAGTTAGACTCAGACATTTAGTGAAAAAAACTCTCATACTATATGAGAATGTAATCACTATTTATCAGAGGGAAAGTGTGATTTATAGGTCACTCTAGCCTAACATTAGCTGGCATGATTTCTACAGCTATTAACTAGCTATTGTTGCTGTTTAGCCGACTCGCTATCAATTGTCCAGAGACGGGAGGGTTACATGTCTAATCTCCTAATAATAATTAATTTTGACAACATTGGGAATAAATAGGCATATTTCTGAAAATGTTTGTGTTTTAGAGCTTTTACTTCAGTTCAGGAGGTAAGGCTTGAGGTGAGGATGAAGAGGATGGCATTTTATTCAGATGCTGGTTGCGTGAATGGGACCCTTCCTCCCGTGATAAAACATAGGTATGATCAGGGGCATTTTTAGCCCATTTTGGGGGTGCCAAAGCTCCCCCCAAAGATTTCTTACTTTTTTGACAATATTTGGTACATGATATTGTCATATTTTTTTTGTGTGTGATACACTACAAAAAAATATAGAAGGCACACAGTACTTGGTTGAGATGTAATATTTTAACAACAAAAGCATAGATACCCCTCCTCCCAAAATGGTTTGTTCCAGCTCGCCTCTCCCCCACTCTGGCTCTGGTGCCCTTTGTGCCAGACCGATGGTCGCTGAGACGCAGCGGAGTGGAGGTCTAAGTGCCTGGCTTAAAACAGGACATATTTGCTGCATTTAACCTTCAGTTATTGTTTATATAGTTAGGTAGGAGTCAGACCATGTTTCTTTTTAGCTGAAAAACATTACACCAGGTAATCTGCTGAAAACTTGTTTTCCGACGATGTTTGCTACCCTACAATCCGTCCTGCTCTGTAGTAAAATCAGCGACATTTGACCGTCCTGTTGCTCCCATTGAAATTTTTGGAGTGTATTTTTTATGTATCTGTATTATATTATACAGATTTGATGGTTTTGTTACAAACTTCTCAAAAAAGTGTTTTGCTTTTCTTTCACAAATGTGGGGATTAGAAATTTTTTTTAGAATTGAATATTGATTTATTGATTAGCATTCAAATATCTCAGTGAAAACAGAATAAAGATCTACCACAAAGTAAGAAACCGAGACAAGGCTAATCAAAAGGTATTGGGCTGAAGCATATGCTTATTAAATTGTGTTAAAATGTACAAAACAGTGATCTCATGTTTTGAGACGAGGACCCATGCACAGAGAGACTTGATGAATTTAAGAATCTTACGATCTAATAAAGAAATTTGCAGACTTGCACAGAGATGGTAAAATTATGATGACTGATAACGGAGACGAAGACAACAGTCGACAAGGACAGGGAGGAACAGGGGTTTAAATGCACCAAGGAGACAGTCAGAGAGAACTCAGGACAACTGGAGGCATTTAGGGATGCAGGGACTGACAGAGACAGGGAAGAAGTCTCATTGTGACAAGTAAAGTTTATCTTGCCTGGCTGGGCAGCTCTCCTGACCCCCAAAGCTCTGATCCTAGAATCGCCCCTGGGTATGATTCCTCATATGTTGAGTCTGAAGGTACAAACATGAATTAAAATTTGCCTTCACAGCACAAAAAACCTTTCAAGTTCTATTCTCTTCTGCTTCTGCTGTATGTTATATGTGGCCAACGTCTAGCCGCATACATAAAATGCAGCGATGTCCATCAAACTGGTGCCCACTCCTGTCACTTTTAAATGGAATTTTTATGAGAACGCATTTGTTGGAAGATATAATTACACAGTAATTAACAACATTAGCAACATTTTTTCTATTAATGACCTCACAAAATGACTGACTGTACCTTTAAAGTTCTTAAAGCCATTAAATGTCAAAAAAAAACTCTTCATATAGAAATGATGTGTAGACGTAAACAACTAGGCTCAAGCAGTGATCATGAGCAGGCTACAGGGTTTTAGTATGCGCTCTTCACTCTAAATCCTCATCAATAGATTTCTTTTTAATTTCCAGCTTGTTTCAAATTATCAGCTCCCTCTGGAGCAACAGAGCTTTGCATAAGTGTTTTTCAGTACATTACTCATCAGTAAACTCAAATCCTTATTTCATTTTCTCTTGCAGATATTCTAAGATAGCAGTTATTTTGCATCCACGGTAAAACAAAAAACAGATTAAATACCCTGTGTTTTATTGAGTGGGATTGTTAGTACAACTTTGATTGGTTAAAGTAGAATATAGTTTGTTTAATCGTGCAATATTTTTCATGTGTTGCTAAACAGAGTGTGCACTGTCACTTTCATTCCTGCACTTAATTATGGCTGCGTTATATATTTATCGTCTTCCTCTTGTGCCTTCAGCACCGTGCATCTTGGAGCATGAAGGTTTAACAGTGCAAAGCTCTCACTCATCACCTTTTATGCTTACGCTGACAGGCCTGTGCTGTCCACTGGCCGACTTATTCATTGGCAGTGTTTTATCATTAATGCCACTCTTGTTCTCGAGCCATACATCAGACACTTCATCTTCATTTCCCTCCTCCTCCCCCACTTTTTCTATCTCTCCTGGCCTCCAGCAAGCACATTATGCTTTTACATTGTTATGGAATGGGATAGCCAGTTTGGTATAATGACATTCATTTTCTTGGTACTAAATACAAAAAAAATAAATAAATAAAAAATTAATGAATGCTAGTGGTTAGTACATTAAATAATCATTATAATTATTTTTTGCTGAAGCCCACATCCACAATCACCATTGTAAGTTTAATAGGCTGCTACCAATCAATACTTTGTCTCATTTTTAAGCACAACATTGCTTCTAAAAGTTCTCCTGGTTATCAAGCGGACGCAGGGCTTCACCCCCCACTGTCTTCTCTCTTTGGAGTACTTGTACTGCTGTCGGCCACACTGCGCCTCTTTCCTCCATCTGTTGCCTTGTGTCTCTCACTATGTGCTCTCTCTCTCACAGAAATATCTCCTGCACCACCCCATTAAGCAAAACTCCCTCCGATAGCAGACACTCTGTGTCCTTGCAAACATGATCTGCAATATTGCTATCCCATATTTGTCACAAAATAAACTAAGGCATTATAGTCTCTCTTGGTCCTTTTTACTTTCTCTTCAAACAGAGTCCATTATAAAAGGTCTGTGCTTCTCAATCTTGATATATATCTGTCTGTGATGGAGTACTGTGAGGAAAATAAGGGAAGGTTTTTGTTGCAGCTCTCGCACCTTTTCCATACACCTATTTTTTTTTTCATCTTTGTGTTTATGAAAGGGTCTGTGGGAATTGCTCCTCTGTCTTGCTTCCTCTCATCATTCTGTTCCTCCTAGGTGGTTTTACTTATTCAGCCAGCAGCTGTGTTTTGGCAGAGGCTCATCTACCCTTCGCTGCCTTTCTCTCTCTGCCTGTGTGTTGTTTCCTGGGCTTTTCTATACTCTTATCTATCTTCATACAAACATTTCCACATGGTCAAAGCAACAGGTCAACATGCAAAGCTTAGATTGCCTTTAATAATCCATGATTAACTTGTTTCAATCTTGTATCTGTGCTTTCTTATTGGAGGTCAAGTATCTTTATTCTACCTTATATATATTCTTTAACAACTCTAAAGTGCCAAATGTAGTTAGTCTTCATTCTTGTCTTGGTTTACACTATGTTCCCCCTGTGGAGTGCAGTGATACAGGCTGAATTTGTGAAAATGTTAAGTCTGAGAATATTTGTTTTGTGAAAGTCTGTGTTTTCAAGAAGTGTGATCATGCTCAGTAACTCCGTTTCCAGATAAGCATCCATGGGTCAGCATTCATACTGCCATACTTTAATTACAGCACTGTGTCAAACTATTGAGCCCACCCCTCATTTCTTTACTAACTTAGCACATAAAGTAAGGAGATTTGTGTTTGGTTCATTATTATTTCTTGGCAATAAATCCTACACTGTTATTGATTTCACCTTAAATGGAGCAACATGTGTTAAATTGCGTCACTGGCCATTCATCTCTTCCCCCCCCCCCCCCCCAAAAAAAGAAAGAATAAATAAATAAATAAAGTAAAAATAAAGCATTGTGACAGTTACTGTTACTGACCTGCAATGATGATAAAAAACATATTAGGTTTCACCATTTATATGCTAAAAGATGTGAACTTTATTACTATTTTTACTATAATAATACATAACCTGACTGGTATTCAAAGGGTATAATATCAGAATTTGAATTATATTTTGGTTTTTATGACTAGAAGCGGTGCTAATTTAAAAAATCAAGTCAATGAAAGTAGAAAAATGTTTTAATATATATGAATTTTATAGCATTTTGTAAATGTAAACAGGGGGTGGCCATTTTTGGCCACGAACAAGCTGAGAGGGATTTTTTTTTTGTTTTTCTCTCACTGCACAAAAAAACAAAGATGCATAAAACTCATTGATACTTTTAATTATTGCTATGCATCTAACCTCCATCATGGTTAGAAAATAAATCAGTTTGCATGTATTATTTAGAAAAAAAATGGGGATTCTATGCTTTTATCCCTATGTAAATCATTACAATTATGTGATTTAACTGGTATTTAAAGGGTTAAAATTATGAATTTGATTGAAATTTTGATTTTCATGAACAACCCTGATGCTAATCTAAAAAATCATGTAAAAAAAACTGGACATTTATAGCATTTTGTAAATGTAAACAAGGGGTGGCCACTTTTGGCCACGAACAGTCTGAAAGGGGTTTTTTATGTTTGTCTGCCACTGCAGAAAAAAACAATGTTGCATAAATGTCATTGATGGTGTTAATTATTGCTATGCATCTAACCTTCATTATGGTTAGCAAATAAATCAGATGGCATGTATTATTTAGAAAAAAAACTGGGATTTTATGATTTTCTCTATTTATGAGTTGTTATGATTATGTGCTCTAACTGGTATTTAAAGGGTTAAATTTCAGAATTTTAATGAAATTTTGATTTTGATGAACAGCCCTGATGCTAATCTAAAAAATCATGTAAAAAAAACTGGACATTTTTCTTAATATATAATAATTTTATAGCATTTTGTAAATGTAAACAAGGGGTGGCCACTTTTGGCCACGAACAGTCTGAAAGGGGTTTTTTATGTTTTTCTGCCACTGCACTAAAATAACAATGCATTATAATCAATGTTGATGTGAATCAATTACATGCCCCAGACTCTACTATTAATAATACAAGAAATTTCAGTAGCAATGCAATTATATAAAATTGCGAGATTTGAGGTTGTCGTCCAGCTGGTGCAGTGGACAAACAAACTGGTGTTTAAAGGGTTAAAAAATAAAAAAGTAATAATTATTTTATATTTATGGAAAGAACTGAAGTTACTTAAAAGCTTTATGCAAAAAAAATGGCAAAAAAACAAAAATAATAAAAAAATTACAGACCTAATCTGTAGGTGGCCACTTGTGGCCACTAACAAGCTGAAAGGGTGGTGATTTTTAACAGACCCTGAGGGTTAAGCAGCAGAGTTGGATCTGTGGGTTACACCCATGAAAAACTTGCCAAATCGTCAGCTTCTGGTACCACAGGTGCTGACAATCATGCCCCTGATTAACATCACCTGTGAGCATGGACCCTGCTACAGCAGTCAGTTGGTGTTTGTTCCAAGAATGCTGCATTCCACAAAACCAAGTTGCAGCAATATTTGGAGTGAGCCCTAAAGCTAATGTCTAAATTAAAGGCTAAGTTCCACATAAGGAAACAAAGATTTTGTTATAACCAGTCAAATCTGGATTTGTTACTCTGTTTGACCACTGACTTTGAGTCCAGTTCTTATGTAACTTCACATACCTCGGCCTTTTCTCCCTGTTTCCCATCCTTAAGTTTGCTTTCTTGTCAGCCAGCCTTCCACTGAGACCATTCCTGATGTTTCTTCAGTGAAACATCAACCGAAGAGCCAGATGCATCTCTGAGGTCCTGTGTCAGGGCATTGCTGGTCTGTGTTATCTTTGACATTTTTCATCCATTCTACTAAATAAATCAGAACAAATTATGTGTTTATGCAACAGACAGCTAGTAAGCAAGCAAGTGCCCGACTAAAGATAAAAATAAGGTTTTTTTTAAAAAAGGCCTTCAGCAACCCTGGAGAATTTGTACTCCAAAATGCTTTAAAAAATTACACAACTCTGGCTCCTTGGAAGTCAAATATAAAGAAACGAGGGGCAGTTCATATGTAATAACCATATAGTTTCCCTGTATCAAAATTTGTTAATTAAATACCAATTTCATTGTGATAGTTCTGTAATTTGCCAAATACAAATTACCAGTCATACCTAATATGTAAACTTTCAAATTGCTAAAAATCTCTGTCTGTGTGTGTCTGCAAACGTAACCTCCAGGCTAAAATAGCCCAACTGTGGCATATTTTTTCAACTTATAACACTTTATAACATCTGTATTTTTGAAAAATAACATTTCAATTATACACACAAAACTTGAATTATGCATCATGTTTAATGGTATCAGCACATCACCTAACAACAGGCAAATATAATATAACATTTATATTGTGAGTATTGCAGGCAGCTTAAATGTTGACTCAAATCTACTTTATGTTCACACAAAATAATCAATGGACAGAATGTGTGTAAATTTTACTACAAGGGTTTTAAGGTTTAAGGTCAGACTTAGACAAGTCAGGGGTTATGGTCGCAAGACAAAGTCTCCAAAAACATACTCTGTTATGTGCAGTAGTACATGAATGTGTTTGTGTGTCCTTAATTACAGCGGCCTGACAAGGACACAAAAGAATATAACGATGCATCATCCCTTATCAAATCAAGGTTGTTGTGTGTGAAATGTCACCTGAAATGTCAGATTTGATAGATGTGTTGAGCTCAGATTTTTTTTCCACACACGACCAGATTCACATTAAAGGACTCTGTCACAGTTTTTTCCAACCAAATCTTGTGTTTTAATAGCAGGATTTTTTTTTTTGACCTGTATAGAGTTTGTTTAAGCAGCACAATAGACAATTAGCAGTGGCTGTTAGTATATCATTAAATGTAAGTCTTCTGCTTGTTTACCTAGTTTTTTTTAATTTAGGAGCCCAACATAGATTTAAATAATTAATGTCAGGCATTATAAGCCTTATAATCCCCCAGTTTAGGGAACCACAGCCACTAAAAAACAAATGTACAGCTAGTTAAAGCCTTCCTATTGTGGCTTTGTATTGGCAGGGGGGAATAAATCTATACAAAATAACAGAACCGAAAGGTTAATGTGAAAATGTAAAATGCAAAATGAAACTAAACTTGAGAGTGTAAAGATTTAACAGCCAGAGCTACAGAACTGTTTCAGCGTGAAGCAAATGAAACTGAGAAGACACAGCCAGCAGGCAGAGTCGGAGCTCAGACGTGATGGGATATTGTAGGGCAGGTGCAACATGGACAAGAGGGAAAAAGATGTGGTTATGAAACAAATACAGACGGAGGTAGCCAAGTGTCATCAATGCAAGGTTTTAACCAAAGCTCTATCGGAGACTAATCTGTGAGGAAATGAGGAAGAGATGAAAACAAAACAGGTTACTGGGAAGATAATGTCAACAACTGTTAAAATTAGTTGTATATATTTTAATATAGAGCTATCAAAACATCACAGATCATTTGCCAAACCTTCTGCATGCAGCAGCCATCTTCATGCTGACATCACTGAAAACTATCCAGTGCACCACAAATTCAATGACCTGTGTTATTGCAGATAGAGACTATATGGCCAATAAAATCATACCAGTCCTTCTCTTAGAAGCGTGCCATTATCACAAAGTCCAGTTCATAGGCATTATCACATAATCCTTCTATGGTAGGTGAAGATGATGTTCACAGAACAAAATCTGCATTTCCAAGTCATCAGGAAGATTCATTTCTCATGATATTTTTGTCTTCTGCAGCAGTATATGTCTGCCTGGCAGACCTGAAGCCGCAGCATTGTCATAGTGGATACTTGGCAGCAGATGTGTATCACTGCAGGGCAATGTTTATATGCCAAGTCACTAAAATGATGGTTACAACTGTCTGTGTGGAAGAAAATGTGTAATCTGTCACATTTTTTAGCATCTACCCATACAGCAGCGCCAATGAGAGATTCTTTGTCAGCATTTGAATATTGTTTGCTGGATTTCATTTTCCAAACAGCAGCAAATAGTGTTTGTCACATAAAAATCAGTGCAAGGGTCTCGGCCATAAATGACAGCTCTACAGGCAGCACTTTCAATTAGGATGTTAAGAAATGATCTGATAGAAAATGTGCGGAACATTTTCTGATGCACTCTTGCATGAAAGGTTGTTTTCCCAGCGTTACTTTTGGAAAACATCACTGAAAATCCGTGTAAAAACAAACCCTTTCTTGCTTCAGTGGAGGGTTTATTAGAGAGTGTTTCTTTTTCTTCTGTTTTTATTTTTTTTGGCTAAACAAGAAAAATATCATGCACACAAAGCCGTGCAAAACCACAAATTGCTGATTTTACACTGTGATTTATGGGAGATTAAAAAATAAGGCAAAACATATCAATAAGTGAGGTGACAGTATCCAGTTGCTGTTGAGTTTGCACCGAGCTATCCAGTTTCTAGCCTTTGTCATAAGTGCAGTTAAGCTTATGGCTCTAGCACACGATCGCAGCATTGATCTTCTCTCCCAAATTGTAGCTGGCTTTTATGTAAAGTTATTTTTTTGTAAAAAAAAAAAAAGTATCTTCATAGCAGGTTGACTGTGAAATGCACCCCTTCTGTTACTGTCTTGAGAGACTTTCATATATTTCCGCAGATCTCAAAGATTGATGAATATTAACTGATGATAATTAATAATTAATGATGAACATTCATTCTCAAAATATCATTTTATTTCTGACCTTAAGCCTTTAATCTTTAATCATAACTGTAACCTAATACAAGTCTGAACCCTTAAATAGGTCATCGTGTCTCTCAGTGGGAGGACGTCACCAGCTATGAGACCAAGTTAACATTCAGTATTTGTGTCCCAGTGACATAATGAATAGCACATAAACCCATTGTTGTAAAAGACAACTGTGTAGCACTATACATGCTAAAAACAGAGACGTGACACGTCAATCTTAAACAACACCCAGCTGAGCTCATCAGCCCCAAATAATCAAACAAGAAGGGCCATAATTAAATAATTTGGACACTATGTGACTGTCATAACAGGCTCAATCCACCACAGCTTTTTTCACTGCAGTAATAAGATAAAGGTCCCTGTAACAACATAGTCGGTCTTGGGAGCAGTGTGGAAAATGAAAAGAACAGAACAGATGAACACATTTTATTGGCAGAGAGGATAGCCTAATGGAAAGTACTGTGCTGAGCTAAAACATTAGATTGGTAGAACTGTAACCGCAGGCATTTTCTCTCTGTTCATCTGAGGTGAAACTATCTGGACCGTCCACAAGTACAAGAGCTTCTCTTCAAAACCCACAGTTTAAAAAAAACATAAAGTTGTGTTTTTCTCTCTTGATGATTTATTTATACATGTGTGTGTATATATTTTAAGCACATTTTCAAATGCATGTCAGAATTTTGAACAATAAAAAAAATCTCAGGAGAACCCGAGGAGCTACAAAGCCTTAATCCTATGACATTCTGCAAATCCCAAGTAGTTTTCTCATATGTAGGTAATGACTAACAACAGACCAGACACCAGCGACGAGCCAGTAAGCAAACCTCAAAGATCCACACCTCTGTATACACTAAACTCATCTGGTCTCGATCCACTAATGCCACTATAACTTGCTCCAATGTTAGTTCAATACCAAATAAGACTTATTTTTAATGGCATCATTATTCGTAATAAACTGGACTTTTTTGCTTCAAGCTGAAATCAAGCTTGATAACAGTGGTAGCACAGAGGTGACTGAAACACCGCCCACTAATTATAGGTTTGAATATTGCACCCATCCAAACAGGAGGGGTGGGGAGATCACCGTTGTTTAGTATATTGCCGAAAGTATTCACTCACCCATCGAAATGATTGAATTCAGGTGCTCCAATCACTTCCATGGCCACAGGTGTATAAAAATAAGCACCTAGGCATGCAGACTGCTTCTACAAACGTTTGTGAAAGAATGTGTGTCTCTCACGAGGTCAGTGAATTCCAGCTTGTTACCATGATAGGATGCCACCTGTGCAACAAGTCCAGGCGTGAAATTTCACGTATTATAACAAAGTGGAAGCGATTGGGAATGACAGCCACTCAGCCATAAAGTGGTAAGTCAGTGGATGCTGAGGTGCTCAGTGTGCAGAGGTCATCGACTTTCTGCAGAGTCAGTTGCTACGAATGTCCAAACTTCATGTGGCCTTCAGATTAGCTTAAGAACAGTGTGAAGAGAGCTTCATGGAGTGCGTTTTCATGGCCAAGCAGCTGCATCCAAGCCATACATCACCAAGTTCAATGCAAAGCATCTGTTGCAGTCATTGTATAGTAGGTCACCACTGGACTCTTGAGCAGTGGAGACGTGTTCTCTGGAGTGATGAATCATGCTTCTCTATCTGGCAGTCTGACTGATGAGAGCGGTACTTGTTTGACCGCACTGTGCCAAGTGCAAAGTTTGTTGGAGCGGGGATTATGGTGTGAGGTTGTTAGTCAAGAGATGGACTTGGCTCCTTAGTTCTAGTGAAAGGAACTCTGCTTCAACACATCAAGACATTTTGGACAATTTCATGCTACCAACTTTATGGGAGCAGCTTGAGGATGCCGCTTCCTGTACCAACATGACAGCACGGCAGTGCACAAAGCAAGATCCATAAAGACATGGATGAGCAAGTTTGGTGTGGAAGAACTTGACTGACCTGCACAGTCTCGATCTTAACCTGCCAGAACACCTTTGGGATGAGTTAGAGCAGAAACTGCGAGCCTCCAACATCAGTGTATGACATCACAAAGGAGCTTCTGGAGGAATGGTAAAAAAATTCCCATAAACACACTCCTAAAACTCGTGGAAAGCCTTCCCAGTAGAGGTGAAACCGTTATACCTGCAAACAATCCCTGTGGAGTAAGAAATCTATCATTCTTGCACAACTCCGTTGTATTTATCATTTTCCTCTCATGATCTAATCGCTGGTTATATAATAATAAACCACACTGATGAAATTAAATGCTGGATGTCTGGAAACCTTTTAGAACTAAATACAGAGAAAACAGAAATGAAGTTTATGCATAAGTTTGATAAGGAAGATCTGTAATCACTCATCTGCCTGTTTCCTGTTAGTCCTTTTTTACATGACTTCCAGTTTCCCACGCTGTCAAAGTTAATACTGACATCATTACTCTAGTCCAATGATTCTCTTGCCCGCCTTCAGTGAGCCAGTCAGCCTCCAACCTGTGTGCTTTAAATCTCAGTGCTGCTCTTTCAGTCTGTCTCCCACCTCCTCTCCGTCTCCACTTCACTCTGGTCACTCAGGACCCATCAAAGCCGTTGTCTCCATCTTCATCACCAACAGCGTCTAGGCTCTGTCCTAAATTCTATCATCGCTGGACTCTATTCTTTCACCAGACAGATTAAATAACGTCTGTATCACAAGAAATCATTTTAAATTCTTACAAACAATCTCTTTTTTTTTTTAAATATTTGTTGTTGATTTAAAAGTTCAAAGGCAGGAAAATTGTTCATATTTATCACAATGAGCAAGTTGCAAACCTTGCCTTGATAATCGTTTTAATAAGGCCACCAGAAATGCTTTCAGTCACTTTAAAAAAATATCAAAAGTCAGAAAAATCTTATCTCAAATTGACTCTGAGAAATTGGTCTATTACACACAGGTTAGACTATTTTAAGGATGTATTTGTCAGCAGTCATCAGCAGGATGACTTCAGTTAGTTCAGAATACAACAGCCTTAAATTTCCACAAGGAAATTTGATCATATTTCCCCAGTATTTCACTTCACTGGCTCCCAGTTCAATAGAGAATTAGCTTTAAAATGGTTCTATTAGCTTATAAAGTTCTCAGTATATGTGTGTCATGTCTATAACTCAATTAGACCTCTCAGGTCATCAGGTGGTGATCTTTTAAATGTTCTGACAATTACATCTATGTGTGCTGAAGGTGCTTTCAGCTATTGTGGTCCTGTTCTTTGGAAGAAGCTGCCTGCTCGCCTGAAGTCAATTAGAATTGTGTCTAGATTCAAAAACAAACTCCAAACCTTTTTATTCTCACAGGCTTACACTTAATAACTCTGTGTGTGTGTGTGTGCATGTGTGTGTGTGTTAACTTGTATTTTATTTCTTTGTAAAGTTTGTTTTGTTGTGTTTATTTCCTTAAGGTATACCAACTTAGGTTTTTTTGTTTTTATCTTTTATGTTAAACACATTGAGTTTACGTGTCATGAAATGTGCTATATAAATAAAACTGCCATTACCAAAAGAAAATGAAGAGAATATGCTGCAAAGGGTTGGAATCAGTCTATTCTTTCTTCCTTTTTTTCCAATATAGATTTTACTGCAGATAGTAAAGTGCTTTAATGTACAATAAATACATGAAATTACTCTGAACGTGTCATTTATTCACTCTCTATATTTCCCTGCTATTGACTGGAAACTCAAATTATTGTCTTCAATTGCGACTTTCGTTTGCTTCAGTACATTTATGTCAGTTTGATTCTCCATCCACCTGATTCTCTAATATCTTAATGACAGAGCATTAATGCTAAACTTTATTAATATAGCAGGTCTTTTCAAGTCTAACCGACAGAAGTACACACAATGATAAACCGCTTTTAATATTATACAACTGTACAGTGCTTTTGCTGTCACTCATGATGCTGATTTGTCTGCAGCAGCTGTATTGGTTTCACCATGTATTATGTGTGTAACGGCTGCATGTTTTTCTAATAGTATACTCTAAGCTTCTATTGCAGAATCAATGCACTGCTGCCAGTTGATTTATGCATGTTAAGGTTTGGTTATATGCTGCTAATGGCCACTTTTCATGTGAACACACTTGTAGCTAGATTGATAAACCCTGGTTTAATTCATGGAGTTGATAATCACTTTCATGTGATCGTTTATCCTGACTGCCTGTGTTAAGGTAAATGAAACCAGACACTAAAAAATATCCTGAGGAGATTCACATTGCTTCACAGTATAGGGCCCACTTGTCATTTTAGCTAAATGCTCGATTTTTTTTTGGATGGTTAATTTAGACTGCATTTCCTTTTGACAGACTCATCAAATTTTTTGGAAAATCTATCCTGTTTTTCCCTCTTATTTCTTCTTCTTTTAATTGTTACAGTTATTACTGTTGTACTGTATTCAATGGGAGTGGTGGCATGCTTTCATGTTGTTTACATCAAATTCGTACCCTACCATGTTAGTGTTAAAGCAAGAAATAGAGACTCATCAGACTGGTAAACATTTTCCAGTCTTCTATTGTCTTGTGTGAATTGTCTCAGTTTCCTGTTGTTAGCTGACAGGAGTGACATTCTCATCCCGAGAAAAGCTGCTCACTCGATATTTTCACCTTTTCACACCATTCTCCAGAGATGGTTTTGTGGGAAAATCCCAGTCTATCTTCTCACATTGAACGTCACCTAAATTTCCTTTCTTTTCTTCCGCATTCTGACGCTCGGTTTGAACTTCAGCAGGTCGCCTTGACCATATGTTGATTTACTATTAACGTAATGTTGCTAGTTTGTGGCTGGAGGGCACACAAATTGCTCGCAATTGGAAACAGTTGACTGAATCTCAAGTGTTTGTCAGTAGGTGATGAGTAATCATCTCACATAAGCTTCTCTGACAAATCAGGGAGACCTTCCCTCTTTATCACATTCAATCACCATAAACTTTGAGTAGGCCTATTTTCTTTGCAAAATGCCAAAGCACATTACAATCAGGCCTTCATCACATGGAAGAAAATTATTGCCTATTATCATTCAATATTTGCATGAAAGAAAGCTGCTCCAGAAGTACTATTTGTTCAAGTGTGGTGTCTGTTGTTATTTTTGCATAAAGTAATAAGGCCACCGAAGGCGAGTGGAGTTTTTTTCCCGATCTAATTATCGGTAATATCACGGGGCATTTGAAAAATTTTTTTAAAAATCCCGAAAACAACATCAGTCAGACTGTACATCATCTAGTCTTTGGCAAGAGAAAAGAACGCTGTGATTTCCTCACATTACTTTTTTTCCTAATTTGCACAAAAAAGAGTGCGACTGCGTGAAGAGCTCTGCACGAGTATCAGCATCTGTGTTGCTCTCTGCGTGCGGCACTCTGGAGTCAGCAGGTGAACCAGCTCTGTAAACTGGTAGGAGGCAGAATGTCAGGTGAGTTGCTCTGGTTTGGAAAATTACCATAATAACAACTCTGAACCTGTTTTGAAGGGAAAATCATGATGAGCAACAGCACAAAAACATGCAGGGAAGGCTTATTGTTTACTCCCCTGTAAACCGTTCAAATTCAGCGAAGCAAAAACCTTCCCAATCAGTGAAGTTTAAGCTAAGTGAAGAGAAAGGAATTTAGGAATAAGAAATCTTGTTGCAAACCAGCAGACTCCAGTCACCTGCAGTCTCTTTGTCGATAGCTCCATATTTAGCACACAGATGTACTGATGTCACGTTTTTCTTCTGAAAGCAAGTATTTCACGAACTGTGAAGCTATTCCTTTAAATAACCTAAAGTGGCAAGAGAGAAAAAGAAACTAAAAACAAAATGACATTCAGCTGCTGCCCTAAGAGCACTATCATTATATGCATCCCAGTGTATCCCCTTGGCAAACATCACTCCAGAAACTCCTTGTTTCTGAGGCCATTTGCACCACATCACAACAAAAAATGTCCATCTCCTACACCAAAGGAGAACCACAATTTTTAAAGCACAGTTCACCCGTAGCTAAAAACAAAAATCCAAAATGTGAGCATGGCTGCAGAAAAAACAGAGCTGAAATTATGGGGGTTGTTTTTGTTTGTTTTACCTTTTCCTTATCAGACATGTACTCATCAGTAAAGTTTTGTTTTATGGTGATTAAAATTTGCAGATATGTGATCCTTCTGGATATGGCTGCTTAATTGTGTAATGCACCAATAGCTATTCTTTTTTTTTTTTTTTAATGACCATGTTCAAAATTAACATTCTGTTGGGTTACACAAGCTTTGGGTTAAAAAACCTGTTTCATAATGTGAATTTTTTAAATGGGCTTTCTCTCCTTTATATCAGTGAAAAATGAGAGGCTCCTTCCTAACCAGGACTTTTCCTGGTTAAATAAAGGTTAATAATAATAATAATAATAATCATTGCTTTAACAGCCAGTGATAATGAACTGCATCAGCATTTAGAGTCATTTTTTTTTCAGAACACGTACTACATATTTTGGATAAAATAGCATTTACATCCAGATGCTGGGAGCAAAGGACATGCAAAGGTGTCAGATTTATGCACAAAAATACGTAGAGTCAGTAGGAAAGGAGCAAGTATTTTTGTACTGGAAGCCAATGACCAATCACGTTTGAGCAGGCATTTTCTGCTTGCGAACAAAGAGTAATTGTGGAGAGCAAAACAGTGACTGCATGTGAAGAAATGAAATCTCAAAACCACATCATGGCTCTGAAATGACTTAACTTTTTTATTGCCTTTATCTGCATTTGTAAACAAAGACAGGCAGATGGCTACATCTGGAGGCCCCAAAGCAACAAGTCTGACAGATTAGTCTTCACTTTGACTTCTCAACCGTGGAATAACACAGTAATAACTTCAACCGCCGTGCTCTTATGTTCAAGTGTCTGATAAAGCCACGGCATTGAGCCATCCTGAACAATGGGATTCCAAGCTGCAGCAGCTAAAATGGATTTGGGTTAATGCTGAGTTTGTTTTAACACCTGTGATTTTATTTTATCTTCTCCAACAATAATAGAACACGGCAACTGGACTGTGGCAGCTGTAAACTGACAAAACAGATGAAACCAGGAGACTTCATACATGACAAAGAGAAAATAGCACCATAAACGATAAAAACATTAGTTTTTTTTTATTTAAAATGTTCAGAAGAAGGCACGGGCTCTTTTTATGTATCAGGACACAATAATAAAATCATCTAACCCACAACCAAATGTATTTGTAGTACCAACCCCAAGGCTGGAAAATGGGAAGGGCATCCTTTGCAAAATCTTTACCAAATCAAACTTGGAGATAATTAAGAATAAGATTATGTACCAGACTGGTGAGGTTAAAACTGTGTTGCTGTTGATTTAAGACAAAGGAAGAAAAGGAGCATAGAGGTATCTGCACAAACACTTCCACTTTAGTCTGTTCTTATGGGGCTTTTTCAGATGTAATATTGCAAATGCTTAGAGAGAATAGGCTTTCTGCTGGCAACCCTTCTAAGACACACTTGTTCAGTCTTCTTCTAATTGCACTGTCATGCACTTCAACATTTAGTTAGCTAACTGAGGCATGTAGAGTCTGAGATGTAGCTCTTGGGTTTTTTGCAGTTTCATGCTCTGACCTTGGGGTGAATTTGCTGGGACAGCTGCTCCTGGGGAGTGTCTTGAATGTTCCCGAATAATCTTGCTCACTGTAGAATGATGGAGTTCAAATTGTTTGGAAATGGCCTTGTAACCCTTCCCAGATTGATGGGCAGCAGCAATTGCTTCTCTAAGATGATGATGCTGCTGCTGCTGATATCTTCCCTCCTTGGCATTGCGTTAACACTTAGCCGAATACTCCAGACCAACAAAACGCCAAAATGTCTGCTCTTATAGAGGTGCTCGCACTTGCTGATGATGTATATAATTAAGTGCATTTGATTAGCAGGACCTGGCTGCTATTTAACTTTAATTCCTATGGCAGCAATAAAGGTATACTTAGTTTTTCACATACTGTTTCTGCATTTTGCCTTACTTCTTGTAAATAATGACATGGTGTAGTGTGACATGCTGTTCATCTTACATTGTACTCACCTGATTTCAAGACTTTTTGATTTTTTTTATTATGTAAAATTTTGGAACTTAAAAAATGGTGTACTGTATAAACAACGCCCCTGTTGTAAGCAGACTTCCAGTGCCTCAGTGACATCTGCAGTGTCCATGATGTGAGCAGAATGCCATCTACTATACACAAGTCGCTACTTTCAAAATTTCCATCTGTTTTCATTCATTAATGTCCCATCAAATGGAAGAAAACAGACTCATGAGAAAATGCACCACCTTAGCATTTCTACAATAAAGAGCTGCCCTTTCAGTGTTTGTTCACAGCACTGTTTCATGGTTAATATTTGAAGTAAAAGGGAAGTTAGAAGAGTATGAAATCTTAATTGTATTAAAATCCTAACATGCCCAAAGGAAGTGAGCGCTGATATGATGAATCATATCAGCTTCGCACAGTTCCCGTCTGGGAAGTTACAATTTTACCTTGTAGTATTTTACCCTGTAGGCAAAAATCTACAAGGTCAAAATAGGTTTTTGCACCAAATCTCTGTAGTGCCCATATGATAACTGCATAATGTTTCTTCCACACAGGCACTGATAAAAAGTAACTAATTAGATCTGCTCAAGCATGGTATTTAACTACAGTTTGGGGTATCAAATAATTGTGAAGACTTGCTCTTCAGAGTGAGGTTTTACATTAAAAATCAAGTAGTAATTGAGAAAAGCAATATAAACATAATTTTAAAAAATTAAAGCAGTAAGAACCAGTCTTTGAATAAAATATTTAGTTCCACTTGAGAGATTTCCCCTGAAAACATCTAGCTTAATTTAAGTTATTTTTTTAGCTTTTACCCAAAATAAAAGACTAGATGTAAGTCTAATATTTTTAAAAGCTTTGCTTGTTATTCACCATTAAAAAGTCTCTTTCATTTATATTTTGCATGGTGGCCGTCCATAGTAGTGTGGCAACTACTGCAGAAAACTAAATATGTGTTGTTAGGACTAAACACATGTGGAGTAGTAAAACAGCAAAATGCAGAAACATGAAGCTGGTGGTTCTCAAAGTGTGACAGGGAGACACACTAGCCCGGATAGATCTGAAAACGGCGTTTTTGCCTGAAAACGCTCCACACTGAAACAGCCGAAAACGTTACGTTCCAGTACTGCGCATGCGTGAAACGCAAGAAGATGCCACTTATTTACTTTCCAGCTCTTTGAAACGTTGCAGCAAAGATGTTGAGGAAAAGCACAGATTTTTTAAAATGGACTAACAATGAGGCGGAGTTGTTGCTGTGAGTAACACAAAAGTACAAAGTTGCAAAAGCGAGTGAGAATTAAAGAATATGAAGAAAAGCTATCTGAAGCATGTATAGACTGATATTAATCTTTATTAGGGCTGTCAACATTGAGCGCAAACAAAACAACTGCTGTATAATGCCCTCCGCTATCTTTGTTTAATTGGTCACATGACTGCATCATGTGACCAATGACTAACATCATTTTAGAAAGTCTGCGTTTTTTGATGTCCACACTGCAATACGAAGGCATTGTTTTCAAACGTATGCGTTTTCTAGAGCGTTTTGAAAACGCTGTGTTTTCCATGAGCGAAAACACCGTCTCAGTGCGGTCGGGAGACCAAAACCGAGAGAAAACGAATTAGTGTGGACGTAGCCTACAAGGGGTAGTAGTGATTTTTTTTAAAGGGAAAATAAACAGCACTTTGGTGATGCTATTGCACTGACTTCAATTCAACTTGGATCCATTCGCACATGCTTGGAGTGTGAACTTTTTTTTTGTCTTGGCAGACAAAACTTGAGAAACAGTGATGTATCAGAGCATCAGTGCAATTATCTAATAATGTTACATTTAATAATTCACTGGATAATCAGATAGTTTAGAACATTTCGGTAAATCTCAGTGTCCCTTGCAGGTTGTTTTTGTTACTTTCTGGTACTGATGCTTTTCTGTTTGATTTCAGATGACATATAAAATGCTCTGTTTTGAATAAGTGTGTCTGATATTTTTTCCTATAGTTCTCTTAAAGTTATTGAATATCCTTTATCTGTAACTATGCAAACATATATTTCATTTCAAAGGGTTAATTGTTGGGTTGAAGATCTCACATCAGTGAAAAATCACTCACAATGTGCAATGCAACCTTCCACACTGCACTTTTTTTGCCTTACACTCAGAATTAAGGACTCAGGGGAACTTTCCATTTCAGTGGAAGAATTCAAAATCAGTCTTCTAATGTCAAACTCTACACATGAATAATTCTGTGCAGTGAAGCTGAAACATTCGAGAGGAACAACATTAATCAAACCACATTTCTGACTGCAGGCCTTAAAGTAAAGAATCTAACGATTTTTTCTTTCTTCATTACTGTTCACAGGGTGATGTACAGTAGTGAACTTGCAGGCTGCGTCACTGGGGTGGTGGAATCACAGGCAATGTGTCACCTTTGCGCACCTCTGATCTGCCAGCTTTTCGGGTAATTCTTGTTTACAGTGCTGACAGGTATCTGACTGTGTGTTTGTGTGCAGAATGAGTCTTGGAAAAAAAAAATGCAACAACATCACACAATAGTGGATATGAGAGAGAAGCTAATGGGATAATCTCAGTAGACTTTTTATATTTCTTTGCTGGACATATTATCATATTAATAAAAAAGGACAATTTTTGCTTACTGCTGTAAGGTTTTGGGTTCATGCCTGAGTTATAGATTATTATTAATACATGTTACTTAATATAGGAAGATAAGTGTTGCATGTGGGCATAGGATTACCTTCAAATGCATGCACTGATTTACCTAATTAATAACCACATTAACATAACTGCTTATCTTTTATATATTATAAGCACAGCGCTGGGATATTAAGCAGTTCGACAGCCTCCCGGGTCAGAACAGTGGCTCAGCTGTGATTACTGTCACCACACAGTGAGAGGGTCCTGAGTTTGAATCCAAATGGAGCTGCACTGCATGCGGCGTTAAATTCCCATCGTTCCTGCTCTTTCCTCACAGATTGCTGCTCTTTCTACCCTTAAATGCCTCGTGTTTTTCGCAGACAGTCTGAAAACATATGTTTTCTCCATATCATGATATACTTTTGTTTTCCTTGTAGCCACTGGCTTCCATTTTCCATTTTTAAGAGACTATATGGAGGCAGGATTTACTAGAAAAGCTTTAGCAAAACGTTGTTAGCTTCACACTTTCAGTTGAGGGCTGCGATAGTTGGGGGAAAAGTCAGAAACAACTACGCTAGCGTCACACTGATGGCATAACTAAAAATCAAATGATTGACGTCTGTAATCTATAGTGAACACGAGGGCAGACATTGACAGGCCATTAACAGGCTCATTCCATGAAGCACAGTAGCAAACACTCAGTCATAAATAATGTTTAAACAGCTTAATTCCCTTTGGCTACTTCAGCATTGTGGTACTGGAATAAAAATTTGACCAAATAATCTTTTGGTGTTAACAGCAGCATGACCGGTAGCTGTAAAAGGTAAGAAGTGGTGTGGTTTAGAATGTTGACAGTCCTTGAAAACCTCAATGTAATATTTGTTATTACATTATAAAAGATTAATTTATTTCAGCAGTGAGTTTTGAACTCTCCGTGGCTTTTCTTCTGCAGACAGCAGTGTTCAAAAAGAACTTTTAAACTAGACAACAGAACATGTATCTGGTCTTCTAGACTGCTGTGTTTGACGTATGCATGCATACTAAAGGATATTGATTTATTGATAAACTATCCCCAAGTGTAGAGTAGTACAGCTTAAAAGAAAAAAAAAAACAATACAATAGCAGGATAAATATTATAATCGAGGACGCTCAGCTGCTTTTCTCAGATTTCTTTTTCTTTTTCTTTTTTCAAATCATAGATCGCCTAAAATGAATTAATAAAATAAAAAAAGAAACCTAATTGTATTTGTACTATGCTGCACTCCTGGCTGCAGCTGTCTCACAGCCACTTCCCTACAATAATGCCCGAGGCTCTAAAAATAACAACAGCAACGCTGTGTATGAAATGTTTACCCGTGATGGTTTCTAGTAAATGGGTTAAAATGTGAGAAACCACTCAGAACTTGAGAGCTCCCACTGGTCATAAATAACAAAACGTAGAAGATATTTTTACCTCAGGGGGATTAATAAAGTATAACTTAACTTTGGGGACACTTGGCTGAGTTTGGACATAAACAACAAAGGCCCAGAGCCCTTGTGCTGCACTTTTTTGTAATTAAAGTTTCCATTGCTGCCTAAAAATCATTTCACTGTAGCTTGTTCATGTCACAGCGGCTTCATTTTGTATGTAGACACCCCCAGACCCTGTAATCACCTCTGTCAGTCAGGAGTGAAATGTAAAAATGAGAGTCCTGGCTCAATTTGTCCAGAGTCAATATATAAGCTGGGGGGAAATTAAAGTGACTTATTAGCCTGAACATTTGACTTTCAATTAGAGCTAATTAAGCTACAAATAGTATTTATACAGTCATCAAATAAAAAGCTTTACATATCCTTAGCAGGTTTAAAAATAAAGTAAATATAGCCTGAGATGAAAAAAACATGGCATATTACATCCTGTCATTATTCATTTAACAATATTTTTTCATTTTTAGCCATTCTGTTGTAGATTTGCTGCTGTGCTTGGGATCATCGTCTTGTTTCCTCACAATGTTTTGGCAAATCCTTTAGCTGTAAGACAGACAACCTACTTTGATATACAAAGCACTTTGTGGTCAACTTAATGACTCCGATGTGTCCAGGTCCTGTGGTTGCAAAACAAACCCAAATCATTAACCCTCTACCACCATGCTTGACAGTTGGTATGAGGCGTTTGTGCTTATTTGTTGTGTTTGTGTTTTTATCAAATGTAGCACTGTATTATGGCCACACATCTCCACTTTGGTCGTGCATGTCCAAAGAGTCATTATTCTAGAGGTCTTGCGGTTAGTTGCAACTTTGCAAACCTAAGCTTTTTCTTCTTTCTAGGGTGAAGAGGCTTTCAACACTTCCAAACAAACTGCAGTTGTTCAGTCTTTCTCTAATTGTACTGTCATGAACTTTAGCATTTAACATGCTAACTGAGGCCCTGTTAGGATATGAGCTGCAACCCTTGGTTTCTTTCCAGTTTCTGTGAGGATTGCACAATCTGACCTTAGGGTGAATTTTCTCACTGTACAATAATGAACTTTAAATGATTGGGAAATATCCTCATAACCCATACAAGATTAATGGGCGGCAACAATTGCTTCTTTCCTTATTGGCGTTGTGTTACCACACACGTTAATGCTCCCGAAAACTGCCAAAACTTGCTTTTATAGAGGTGCTCACACTAGCTGATGATCAGTCAAGTGCATTTTATTAGCATCACCTGGCTGCTACTTAGCCTCTTAATTCCTGTGGAAGCAGCAAGGGAATACTTCATTTTCACACAATGCATTTTGGCTTAGGTTTTGTTAAATAAATAATAACATGATTTTGTAGTTCTTATGAGGTTGTAGTTCCCTAATTTGAAGACTTGTTAACGACCAGATTATTTTTTGATGGTTTCACAATAAGTAAAACCTTAGAGCTTTCTCATAATAACTGGATACTTTAACACATTTTATTTTCCCAACTAATTGATTTAATGTTCACTTACATTATAAATGACCAAAAAGCCCTTCCACAGCGGTCGTTCCTCGGTCATTCAAAAGCACTTTTTTCAATTTCCAACATGACTTTTATTTTGATTTTTTTTTAACAAACTGGAACACTTTATGCTATGTCACAAAATTACACAGTTAATACACACTAAGGTCAGCATTATTCAGCATGTCTGGTATGTTTTTACAAGCATTGAAACAGTACTGTACATAGCCTCACCACATCCATGATATAACATACAAACTGTCTGGGGAATAGTTACAGTTTCTTTAATATCTCAGTTTTATGCATGGAAAGTAAGCTGATGTAAACGTTTACTTTACATAGTTTACAAATATAAACAAACCTGCGGATACACATGTAAACTCACATTAAGTCGTTAAGGCCAGAGTGCACGGGATGCAATTACTGACACTTGTCATTGGATGCTTAAGAGCTCGCTGCGGCTGATTCTGCAGCGTAAACGCTGTGATGGGTGATGTTTCTCTGTCATTAGCGGCACGCCTCCTCCACGGTCTGCTTCATAAATGTGAATCCCTGCTGGTTGTCAAATCAGACTATTACTTCACTTCTTCTGTCCGGTTATGTTCTCTTGACACCAGCTAAGCATGAAGTCATACTTCAAAACTTTGCTCTCAACAAGTACGTGGTCAAAAAACTTGCATGATGTCATTTCGCCCTACAGTCAGTAATAGTCACTGCAGGTGCACTAGCCTTACAACATCCATTCAAAGTCCAACTTTAACTTCCCCAAACTTTGAAATAGGATAGACTGGCACTCAGGGAAACAGAGCTTATATGCTTCCAGCGTCTCCTTTACGCCTTCACACTGTCGAGACATATCCAAAGTTCAGTCTTCATATTAATAAACAACTCCAGCAGATGTTGGTGACGCAGTCTCGAGTCACCCATCAATGCAATTACTCCAATACATATTATTTTCTTAAAAACATGAATTCATAATTACAATGAATTGGTGCTATAGCGGTTTATGACTAGTGAGAAACCATGGAGTGATTTTCTTTGCAGAGCTACTTCTTGGAAACCCATCATCAAAGAGAAGTTCAGAGAAGTTTACCCCTCTTAAAAAGCTTCACTATCCTTCTCTTTACCTACACCCCTGCAGCTGCATAATTTCACAAGAAAATGAGCCATAAGAGGAAAAATCATTAACATCAGCAAAAGATATTTCAGGCAGAGAGAATGGCTCAATGTGCTGCTCAATGATCAGAGCAGCCAGCAGGCTTTACAGCCTCCTGTGTCCGTCTCTATCGCTGCATCTCGCTCTCGCAGCATCTACAGTGCATGATGGTGAAGGCGCACTAAAAACACATCTCCTAAGGATAAAAGAAGTGAGAGGGTATGACAGCAGTAAATTGGCTTTTTCCTCCCCTGAGCCCTACTCTAGACTTCCCCTGCATGCTGAGCAATTTGAATTGTGCTGTAATTGCTTATGTTGCTTTTCTCTCCTCGTCATTTCTACAAAAGAATTTGATCTCATTACTTTTGCCTGTGGTTGAATTCGCAGCCACTCACTGCGGTAGGAATAATACTAAGTGGCGTGTTAACAAAAGAAAGGGAGCAGAGTGACTCGGTGCGCCAAACGCAAAGAACTGTATGCGACGCGACAACGCGTTGGTTTTACATTTCATCACTTTTTTAAATGAAGCCATTGCCAAAAGTGTTTCGTTTTTAGTGGTACAAAGCAGATTAAGTGTGGTGCGGCTTCCTATTAGCTCGTTGCGAAGTGGATTATCTTACTCTACCACAGTACGAAGGAGGGAGAGGAAGAGCCGAAGGGGCAGCAGAGAAACGGATGCGACATGGGTCATGAAAAAGAAATCAAAAGCCATGCTCATGCCTGGTTGCAGTGGAGTAGACTGGTTATGGTTTTTGGGAGCAAGTAAAGTGAATGTGGCCTTGGGCAATGTGCTTCTTGGTAAAAGAGGGGTTTCAGTGTGAAGCAAGCTCTAGATGGAGCATTTGCCCAGAGAAAACCTCTCAATTCACCCATGCTCTCATGTATCTGCTCGTGCTGTTGCCTTCCTTTCATTTGAGACAACTTGAGCACAGACAACATGGATACAGCGGGGCTACAGATATCTTTTAACATCTGAGGAGGCTCAAGAGGAAAAAACAGATAGAAAAAAATGCTGGGATACAAAACTAGAAAAAAGGAAAGAAAAAGTGTTATGAGTATTTACATTTCTTCTTGATGACAGTCCTCTGAGGTCCATTCTGAGTGCTGAGATGGATTTGACAGCAGTAGCGAGTGTAAAATGTAAGTGGAGAATGAGATGGAGGCTTCAGTAGCTCCAACACTTCCAGTCTATGATGAGCGCAGGCAGCAGCAGTAATGGATACACGGGCACTGCTTGGTTAGCTGCTCCCCGCTGGCTCCCTCTAGCACCCGATTCTGTGTCAGAGTCCTTCTCGGAATACGGCGGAATGACGTTGAATTCTTCGCTCGCCTCTTCCTCCTGCTCCTCTTCTTCGCTGTCCTCCATCTGCGGGAAGCACAGGAAGAGCGATTCTTTCAATTAACATGTGTGCTGGAGCATGGAGGAGAGGTCAGGAAGAGAAAGTCTACATTAACCCAGAATCTAAAGCACATGTAAAAATATCCTAAAGGCAAAAAACCTGGAAGCTAAGACATGACTTTTAGGTTAACAAAAGACAGAAAGTACATTTTGTTTGTGCAACTTGAAACTATCTATCTATATGTGTATATATAGATGTGTGTTTTTGTTGTCAGTTCTCAATGGTATTTGTACACTATTTTAAATTTTAAAAAAAGGTCAACCCCCAGGACGGGACCTATAGGATGTCAGAGAAGTGAAACGGGCAGGGCAACAGATACACAGTTATAGGAGGAGCTGAGAAGAGAGAACCACAGACAGGAATGAAAATTAGCAACTAGGAAGCCACGGTGAGGGAACGGCCACTGGTGAGCCACTGTCGCCCTGAGCATAGTGAGTGCTTAAGAGGTAGAACGAGGTCAAAAATGGAAGAAGCAACAAAAAAATCTGCAGTAAGCGACTTGATCATTGTAGCAATCACCTCAGAGCAATCACCTCCCCCAGAGTGGAGACCCATGCCAAAGGACTAACAAGTGCTGCACTAGCTTCCAAAACAACTTCCTTTGCTGTAGCCGGGGAAACTTTTCTTCTTCTGTGGTTGCAAATACTGTTTTATGATTTGGAGTTTTTATATCTACTGAATTGCCTGACAGCTTTATTCTGCTCACCATTTGATTTGGTAAGATTTTATATTTTTATGTCCTGTATTTCCATATTTTTGCTATTACATCCATGAGCTTGAAGTAAATTTGAATGTTTTATCTTTTTTATCGTTAATGTTTTTGGGATGATCCATTTTTTATTGTGAATAAATGATTTTTATCTACTCTTTAAGCTACCACTCTCTTGTCTGCTCCACTCAGTATCAAAAGAAAAAAGGAGATGTGTGGTGCTGATCTGTGGATCCTTACTGAAACCTAATAATAGTTAGAGTACAACTGTTGACAGTTTTCAGTTTGCTGCAATAGAAAAATGGAACACACCAAGACCATCAGACCATAAAAGTAAACTTTAACTTCTACTTTTGCTAATAGGAAGTTGGGAGAATTGCAGTTGTAATATATTTGTCCTTCACATGACGTAAAATGTGCAAGTGTATGGTTCACTGTCTCTCTGTGTTCGCACTGTCCAAGGTAAGTCCTGCCTTTTCCACTATAGCAAGACAGGGCTGTCAGCATATATAAAGATTGGCAGGTGTAGGCTGAATATAATTACTGGTTGAACCGCTGTTTTTATACAAAAACCAAATTCTGTTTTCATCCATATTTTTCAAAGGTTTGTGCAAGTAAATCTTTCCATGTTTGTCATTGGCTGATTGGTCACATGCTGTTAACACTGCCTCTCATTGCTAAATTAGGAAACTGCAGATTGCCTCACTGAGTTAACAAACACCTTCGTGTGACTGCTTAGCCTGATTGTCGATGTTGGAGTTAAACCAGAGGAGGAAAAGATATTTGGGGTATGCAAAAGAACTGACCTTTGCCCTCTTTTGCCTTTCAGCCCCTCCCCACAGCGAGGGAGTCTACACACAGAGTCGAATCTGTAAAGATGATCATTGCTGATACATAGCATATAGCATGTATATAAGGTGCGCTACAATCTGTAAGGCTTTCTACTCAAATTCTATGACCTAAAGTACAAATAGGCAGTTAAACTACGATGAAGCACATAACCCAGCTGTCCTTGACAGATTAGTAACACTCCAAAAATTACAATTTAAATGTAAAAATGAGGATCATAAGAACCCAAGACTTCTAGTAAGCCTGGTCCATTATTAATATTAATGAAATTCTATAAAATCACATTTAGGAGTCCCACCAGTAATCTCCAATTTGTCGTGCAAAAGATTTAAAAAGTCAAAAGCAGCACTTCTCTGAGGTAAATGTGCACATTTTGCCCAACATTTTCTTCGTCCCACTCCTTTTTCAGGCAATTTTTGTTTTTTGTTTTGTGTATTTTATGTTCAATATAGGTATTTGTTGTGCCTGAAAATGAATAAATAAATGAAATGAAATGAACACTTGGGATGAGGGATCTTGCTATTTAGGCTTTTCCAATGTCTTCTGTTTCCTCATGTAATCTGTTTTTGACTGTATTTGTATTTCAGGTCCCCGGGGAGCTATATCAGCTCTGCCCAGGCTTTTGTTTCATCATTTCATTGAAGATAGTTCTTTAAAAGTCTGGCTGTATGTTTGGGGTCGTTGCCTTATGCCGCAGGAAAATTTGGGACAAATGAGATGTCACACCATGGAACTATGTGATGGATAAGAATATAAAACATGAAAATGAAAATTTACACAGTCAGGACAAGTCAGCAGGCAGAAAACTCCCACATTAGCTCAGTATTAGTACATAAATGTATGCTGGGCTTTCTCTGGTCTATGCTTTTGATGTGAAGCAGCGTACAGAAGCAGTGGTTTTCACTTTTTGACCATAGAGCAACATCTACTGATGACCTGGGTGTGATCTTTTTTCAGTAAAATATTAGGTTATTCACAAAATGTTGCTCTCTGTGGATTGTTTAAAGCTATTTGTACAAATAAGAAAGAAGCAGAGCTTAATATTAATAACCCAGATAACATTTTACACAACTTCTCCTTCAAGAGTTCACATTCAACAATCTCTCACTGCTGTATGACTTTCTGTGCTATATATTTTTCCTTTGAGAAAGCCCTGAGTTACAGCGAAGCCTCCATTCAAACACAGCCACAGAGGGTTGTGAGGGCACACTGAATGGAAAGAGACTGAGTCCTCACCTCGGATCCTTACTTTAGTTTGGGTTTTACTTTTGGTCTTGGCATTTCACTGCATTAAAAGTACGGAAGGAAACTTGTAGCACAGTCATCTATCCATTTTTTCATTCAGGTTTTCTCAAATCAGTGCATCGATAAAAGCATCAAAGGAGATGTGGAGTGATGCTGCAGAGTTTCACTTTGGTGTATCCACGAGAATTCATAATCTGACCTTTTTCAGTGAAACTCCAGAAATGAACTGTGCATCTCGATGTCTTCTAAATCTACTAGCGGCGGAGTTTCTGTGCTACGAGGGTGGGTGGCTTGGGATAGGAGGAAAAGAAAATGAGGAATTAGAAGGATTAAACTAGTGAGAGAATGGAGACTATGAAGCAGATGGGTGTGCATACATGAATATTAAAAGTAAGGGCTGAGTCTGCTGCTGCAAACACCTACGGCTAATCCTAGGCCACAATGAGAGGTGTGGATAGGAGAGAGAGGGAGGGAAGTAATCTGAGTTTATACAAGGAGCTCCGGAGCCCGGCACACTGCGATAGTCCCACTTAGGTGTTATCACCTGATACACAGGCGACTGCCTCTTTAGCTGAACTGGTACCACCAGCATATGGCGCAGAGAGCACAGACAACTTACACTGTCGAATTCAGGAAGAGTGTTAATACTGACGTGGACCTTCTCCTGGTAGACGTGTGGGGAGGGCTGAGAAGTTGGCATGGGAGAGTTTTCCACAGGAGGAGGTGCGGAGATTCCCATGGAGCTGATGGCACTGCCTAAAAACAAAAGCAGCAGGGGAAATCTTCTTTAGCTTCACATCATTATTCATCCCTGAAGCATCACCCAAAAAAATTTCTGTGACTTTTCTAAGCATAGTTAGAGCCATTAGCTCTGAAAACACTGTGCAAAACTGTGCATGAGATATGAGCCTCTCTTTTTTGCTTTTTGTTTTTGTGGCACGGTAGTGCACCGTTTAGCACATTCACCTCAAATCATGAAGGTTCTGTTTTCAAACCTGCTACTTTGAGACCTCTGCGTGTAAAGTTCTACCTGTGGCTACTTGAACTTTCTCTGCGTGCTTCAGCCTCTTCCATCAGCCATCGGATGGATTGCTGTGAAATTGGTACATATACCCACATATCCCTTGGCATGAGTTCTGATAACTGAAATTTCCTGACTTTTAATTTAATGCCACCTTTAAGTCAAAACCTTGTACAATATTTCTGTTGGCTCCCTACATATAAAATGGGATGAAAATAATCTAATTTCACATCTCTTCTACACATTCCAAATGTTATTTTAGCTAAATCCCACAGAGAACCTCCTGGCTGCCAAAGACAAGAAAATATCTGCTTTGGTGTGAACAATTATTCCAGAAATTAGCTGGGTCCATGCCACATGTTACCAAGCAGTTCTGATAAATGGTAAATGGCCTGTATTTGTATAGCGCTTTACATATCCAGTCATCCACCCATTCACACACTGATAGTTGAAGGACAGTAAATAAAATACTAAAATATTCAAATTAATATTGCAACTGTTTGTATTTGTGGTGAAGTCATTAGTGGTTGTACAAATACTTGTACGTATATGTAAGTATATTCATGTGAAAGAGAAGGTTTTCACAGGACTGCATGGTATCCTGTGATCCAGGTTGTAGGGATAACTGTAGCAGTAGTAACTTAAAGTAATTGTTTTCTGTATGACTTTGTCAGTCTCTCTTTTTAAAAAAGCGGCTTCCTGCTGGTAACCCCTCCAAACAAGCCACACTCGTTCAGGCTTTTTCTAATAGTGCTGTCATGAACTTTAACATTTAGTATGAGCCCCGTAGAGTAAAAGATGTAGCTCTTTGATTTTGTGCAGTTTCTGTGAGCGCTGCACAGTCTGACCTTCGGGTGAATTTATTGGATGTCCACTCCTGGGAAGATAAACACACACCTGAATGCTCCACACCAGCAAACCACCAAAACCTTTTTTAGAGGTGCTCACATGTGCTGATGAGGAATTAATCAAGATTAGCAACACCCAGGTGCTACTTATCCTGTTAATTCCTATGGAGAAAATGATAGTGTAGTTCGTTTTTCACAGTAATACATAGAGTGCTAAGAAAACTTTCTTTTTCACATGACTCCAGTTATTGCTTAAACACTTTTAAGTCATTTCTTATGCTGCTTTTTGCACTAAAAATATTACCGGTGTAATGTTTTAAATTTATATTTATATAAACATGAATATTTTTTGCTGTGGGATATTCTAGCTTCAACCTGTCAGACATTGGCTACAGGGTGGGATATATAAAATGCACATCCTTGAAACTAGTCATTGTAATATTTGGTATATGCTGCATTTGGTTTCTTTCTTTTGCGTGTTCACTCAGCTACTTTTATCTTAAGCCCAAATAATTGGATGCAGGTGACCAATGACTGCTGTGTATACTAGACATGTATTGACTGATTCTTGGCTGGACAGCACTTAATGTTTGATCATATTTTACTTAAGAGAATGTGTCTGGCCTCTAACAATTATTCTTGCTCTCTTATTAGAGTACAGTACATCAGTAAAAATTGTTTCTACTGTATTGTACTGCAATTTTTTTTATTTTTTTTTTACTTTTTACAGTTTTCTTTATACTTACACAGCAGCAAAATGAGATACTACCCTTCCAGCCATTCTGATTTGGCAACAGTTCAACAAGAAGCCACATTATATTTATCAGATTTAGTGAAAGGATTTATTGACTCCACAAAGCTTGGAAATCAGATTCACATTTGGCAGCCAGCCACACACCAGGGATGATGTCTCTTGCCACTGATTTATTTATAAGAAAACATTATGGTTCAATGGTTTGCCATTTCAATCATCAATTATGACCCACCTAATTTGAATTCTGTGTTCATGCACATTTAAAATGCTCACTTAGATCAGCATGCCTACATTCGTTTAAATAATACTCTAAAAAGTAACATTTCCTCGGTCATTATGCTGACACAGGGTGATTTGTCAGATACAAGATACTTAGCGTAAAGATGAGCAGTGTGTTTAAATTTTGATTTGTAAGATGCATCAGCTACTTGTGCTTCCATTTAAATTTACAAGAACTCCTTCAAATAACACAAAATGTAGAAAAAAATACTATTAAAAATAAAATCAACATATATTACCAAATCCTCAAATGTGAATGTCAATAAGCGTACAGTAAATGATCAAAAAGGTACACTGTTTCTTCAAGTTGTGTTTTTACAGTCTCCTTAGTTAAGTTTAAACTTCCTGAAACTGAAACTTTGAAACACACCTGACTCTCTGAATGTTCATGCACACTTTTATTTTCTCAGAATGACCAGGACATACTCATGCCACAGCTTTGTTTAGCCTATTCCTGATGGCTGTGAAATGATAATGACACGATGCTTCCATAAGGAGTTGTAGTTGCATAAATACAAACAAAATATGGGTCATTGTAGCCCATTGCAAGGTGGTTGCTAGGCAACATCATGACACTATAATACATAAATGTATAATTCAGTTTTTACAGATATATACAAATGTTATTGTGAAATTAAAATGACAGGATGCTTGCATAAGGTGTTATAGGTGCATAAATGCTAAAAACAGGTCCTTTTAGACCTTTGCTAGCTGGTTACCAGGCAACCTCATGGTGTTACAATATATAATACATAACTGATGTTTTGTGGATATAAATGAAATGTCACTGCTGTGAAGTTAAAATGACATAATGCTTGCATAAGGTGTTATAGGTGTATAAATGCTAAAAACAATATTTTCTTAGCATAGACAGCAATACCCTGTTGCTAGGCGGTTGTCTTGCAACCTCATGGTGTCACAATATATATTACATAACTGAATTTTTGTGGATATAAATGAGATGTTAAAGTTAAAATGACATGAAGCTTACATAAGGTGTTATAGGTGCATAAATGTTAAATACAGGTCATTTTGGGCAGTTGCTAGGTGGTTTTTAGCATGGTGTCATAATATATAATAATTTAAGTTTTGTGGATTTGAATTAGTTATTGCTGTCATAAAGTAAAAATGATGTAATGCTTTTATAAATTTTTATAAATGCATAAATACTAAACACAAGTCATTTTAGCCCATTTCTAGCTGGTTGCTAGATAACATGATGACATCATAATTTCTGAGATAGATAAGAACCTTAAGGTGCCTAAGAGGTTCCTGTGCGCCACGTTTGGACGCTTAACTCCTGATCATGTAGGAGGAGTGGGCAGAGAAAGACAGAGACACAGAGACGGAGATTTTGTGTACTAGAGGAAAATCCCAGATCTTAAATTTTATTTGTCTTGAACTGTTTGGTTCTCACAAACTGTTGTGAGTACTGCTTTTGTTAGAACATTTCTGGTATCAATTTTTTTCCTTTGGATAAAAAGCTGTAAAACTGTGCTGTGCTGCCTTCCCTTCTCAGCCTTATTACATCGTACTCACGCAGACAAATATTGTTGGTGAACATCTGCAGGATGCGCTGACAGCCCTGCCATTCATTCCCACTGCCTTCGCATGTGCACCACTGGGACACCTCTGTACTGCTGTTGCTCACGTAGTTGGGAGTCATGATGGTTCCTGGTTATAGAAAGAAGACCAAAGTCATACTGCAGGCACAACTTTATAAACTTTTAAAATCATATTTCCTTCAGACCAAGAATTTTATTTTCAGCACACACCTCTATGAAAGGTAAGACACAGACTACTAACGGTATTAGATGCCCTGCAGGTATGGTGTCACCAGGTTCCCAGCTCTAGATATTGATAATTTCAGGTACACAAAATTACATTTTGAGTGTGAGGAATGAGTGAAAATAATATTTCCCACATTATTTTGGTGAACTGCTGGAAACACTGTTTTTGAATCTGCTGCCGCTGTTATAAGTGATGCTATAAAGAGTAGCAGCTAAGGACCATTTGTGAACCCCTGTAGATTTATTTTGCATAATGAAAATTACACATACCGAATATCGCTGCTAAACACCTATTGGAGGAAGTTCTGTTTGTCAGATTCTGTCTGGGGTTTTTTTCTGAGCTATACACTCTTTCAGCCTCTTCCACCTCTTTAATTTGTTTTCCTCCGTCTCACCTATGAGTCCAGCATAAGCCTTCAGGCACATGGTTCTGCGTTCTCGCATACAGCCAGAGGCAGAGAGAGGGGAGGGCTGGCAGTTATGCTGGAAATCAGCAAAGCGGGATCTGAAACACAAACGCGCACACATACACACACACAAGAAGAGAAAACAGTTTTTCATGTGTCAGCACAGAGAAACAGAGTGTGCATTTTAAAAGTGTTTTGACAATTTCATTTCGGGATTCAGGGTTGTGCTGAATGGAAACAACAAAAGCAACACAAACAACGACATAGTATAGGAGCTCAACCCACTAGAGAAAGGGATACATGAAAACTGCCTGGTACTTTAGTAAAGCTTCAAAAAAAAAGTAGCTTTCTAGCACTCTGACGCCACCTTCTTTTCTGCAAAAATGCACACACTGTTATTGTCAGTGCTGACAGATAATTTGAAAGGTGTGCAAACCATACATTTTGCAGGTAGATGATGTCTTTTAGGTTTGCAATCAACCCTTTCCACAATGGAGGTGCAGCCCATATGCCGTGTGCATTACTGAAACATAACCCGCTGCTTGTTTCTAGAATGCTGCATAGGTTAGCACGCTAGACAAAGAGACTGCTTGATGCTACCGCAATTAAAAGTAATGAAGCATTGTTGTGCTTCATTACTTTTGTATAAAAATCTGAGTGAGTCTATTGACTCACTGATTTAAAGCTGGAGTTCAAATTTAAAACTTTTGCTGATGACAACTTCTTGAGTTCAAAATTCCCACGACTCTCTCTTATGCACTTTGTGCTGTTTGGCCTTGCAGTTGTTCTTTTACTTAATCTTCTTTTTCAGCTTTCATTCATTCATATAAAAAGTATCGCCAGGCTAATGAAGTTAATGTATTAAATGTGCACAGATACAGTCATTTGCAGCTGCATCATTCAAAGCTTTTATCAATAATCAACAGCAGATCTATAACACTGTACATTAAATGATGTGAGGTGTGTTTTGGTGCCGTTTCCACACTCTGCAGTATAGTAACACATGTCAGCAGGAATGAAACAGGAGAACCTCCGTCGGCGTAACTTTGTGCTGAACATTGGGGGGGTCAAGATCTCGGTCTAAATAAATAAATAAATCTGGGTAAATTCCCATATGATTAAACATGCAGCTATTTTGCTGGTAATAACTGAAATGAGTAAAGGAAATCAACAGCCTATTTATGCAAGATAATTCATAATTTTATTGGGGGGGTTATATTGGTTGGGTCTGATTATTGGGGGGGTCATTACCCCCCCTAACCCCCCTGAAAATTATGCCCCTGAGAACCTCATATCTCTTTGTTCCTCATAATGCTGTATATTGAAAGTGTGAGTGTTGCGTCACCGTCTACTAAGTCTCAAGTAGTTTACTCTATGGACACTTTGTTAGGTACACCTTGCTAGTATTCGGTAGTACCCCCCTTTTCGTCTTCACTGCTGCCTTAATCTTTCATGGCACAGATTCAACAAGGTGCTGTAAGCTTTCCTCAGAGATTTTGGTCCATATTGGCATGAAAGCGTCACACAGTTGCTGCAGATTTGTCAGCTGCGCATCCATGATTTGACTCTTCTGTTCCACCACGGATGGGTCATATAAATACAGTGATGTCATGTTCAAGAAACCAGTTTGAGAACTGAATCAGTTTGAACTGTTGATATAAGTCAGGATAGAATCATGCTTTTATTCTGTTAATGTCATGTGAATTTTGCAGCACTGAGACTCATCAGAGCATGCAACATTTTTTCTCTGAGCTGCTTCCGTGTGAATGGCTGATTACATCCTCGTGTTTACAAGCAGGTGAACAAGTGGACCTAACAATGCGTCTGGTGAGTGTTGTTATATCCATTTAAGAACAATAAGTAGACAGCGCTTGAACAAAAACTGCCCTCACAAATCATCCTGATGAGCAGCGATGTAGCTTTGAATTCTGAGTCACTGGAAGTAAACTGGTCCAATCTTTTGCTCCCACTTCTGTATCTGTAAAAAGCTTCCTCAGTGGTTATGGCCCCACAGGACCTGTCACCTGCTTATATTTCCCTACGAGCAGACAAGAAAGGATACGGTACATTCAAGGCGTAAAATATTTATATTCCGAGACTTTAATCTTTGAGTTACAATGCAACAATGTGCTGAAAACCCACAGGTCCTGGCATTAACATTCATATCTACCACCTGCCTGAGCACCGTTGCAGACCAAGCACCCCCATGTCAATACCACTCTCTGTTGGCAGCATGACAATATTCCCCAAAAACCACAAAAACTGCTCAGGAAAATCCCAGAATAATACAAAGAGCTGAAATCAACGGCACAGCCTCCAAACCTCCCACATTCAAATTCAAACAAGCATCGAAATTGGGATCTAAAGATGCACCGCATCAAGTCTTACCACAGGCCAGAACAGGACTCAAAGGCACCACGGGACACTTCAAAATATCTTGTGTCCATGCACCAACAGGTCAGAGCTTATTTAGTGGCACAAGTGGACATGGACAACATTAGCTTTTAATTCCACTTTAAGTCCAAAAGCAAGGGTCGTGCAGTGGGTCTGGTATGTTCAGGACATCTTGGATTGTATCATCTGAATGACATGCTAAATCACATCTGGGAAAAGCAGACCTGGTGGATGAATTTTGTCAATCAAAAAAGCATTTACAGCTTCCATTCACTTTACATTTAGTTACATTTATTCCCCTCACTAGTAATCCGGGGGGTGTATCTCATACATATCACCCTTGAAGGACTGCATGTTTGTGCTTTAGGGGAGAGATTATTTAATTAACTCATTCATCAGTGAAGGGGAAATTTTATTTGCAGCAGTTCTGTTGATACTAACAAAATGGGAGATGCTCATCAGAAATGCAGCTCACTGGTGCCACTAGTGTTTAAAAAGACAGCACCGTGTGTTTGATGCATCCATGTTTGAGGACTGTGTCGAATCATTACTTTGTGGTTAACTTTGCAAATATTTCTGACTCATTTTTCAATGCTTTTTCTGTTCTGTGTCCATACGACGAGCCCTTAATGTTCTGCATCAGTCTACTCAAACAGCCATCTTACCTACACAGCTCATCTTTGGAGCAGTAGTTCTGAAGGCTGAGGCAGTTGGGCTTGCCCGCCCTCTCCTCCCCTCTCACATTCTCCTCATAAGAGCATGACGGGACGATGGTTTTCCTCCGGCGCTCCCCACACAGTGTGTCAGAGCAAGGACAGAAGAGCAAAGCGAAGCTGTACTCCTCTGGCACGCGCTCCAGGAAGCGCCGCAGGGCTTTGTGGCATTTCTGGCGGTTACAGCTGTTGTCAGAGACTGTTGCTCGCTTGGTGCAGGCTACAACATATTCTGACCGCAGAGAGCCACATTTCTCGTACAGGCCACAGTCCTGTGCCGCCTTCAAGCACTGGTTTTGACCATCCATAGTATTAGAGGAAGCTGGGGGGAGGGATTTGGGAGGAAAACAGAGCAATGTATACCCAGGAAAATCAAAAATGGCATCTAAATCTAATTTTGGGAGCAAAATCACAAAAACGTTCATCTCTACCTGACATGATGGAGGCCATACGCGACATCTCGATGTTTCTCACCAGGTTTAACTTCAGTTCTTCATATGGAGACACTTCATACTCATCATATGCTAAAAAGGCAGAACAAAGACCACATCTATGACCCAGCTGAGAATTCAGCACATACAGACATTAAATGCAAGCATCAAACCCACCTGCGAATCTCACAGTCCAGTAGACCTTGAGGCAGTGCTCTTCCCTACGAGAGCCACGCTGACACTTGCAAACTTGGAGGGGGCGATAGCGCTGCAAGGAGTTCTGGGCCTCCAGGCACTCCAACCGCGCGTCTGCCCTGAGGGGCGCCACGGCTTCCTCGGCCGCGCAGTACTCCAGCAATCGATAGATGGCCATGCAGGACTGCTCCTGGATGCATCCCTGCTCGGCCACCAAACAGTCTACGGATGCAGATACTGTCACGCTACCTGCAAGAAAGGTTAATGTCGTAAGTGGTGAAAGCTGCATGTTGCCAACATTACTGGGTTTATTGTCCCACCATCCAGTACTAAATAGGCTTTAATTAAGGCAGCAGAGCCAGGTGAGTGCACTCCATAGGCACTCAGCAGGTTATGATAATATCCAAAAAGGAAGATAAAATTGAAACTACACAAGAGCAATAGAGCAAAACCTCAGATCTAATCAAAGAGACTAAGGAGAATAATTTACCAACACTACAGGAGTATGTTATGGCTATAATCATTTTCAAATTATTTCCTCGTCTTCCCAGTGGGCATCGTAGTTGAATTTTCTTCTTCTGGTTTCTTTTTTTCCCCACACAACTTAAAAGTAAATCTTTGACTTTTTTATCAGTTTATTGTTCAGCACAATATTTGCACCAGTGGGAGTTACAGCATGTCCTCTTAAGCTGTTTAGTATGCTTCACCTCAAATTGTAATACGATGGAGCTCATATACTATGAGTTAGCTTCATCTCTCTTAAGAGTTAACCATCTTTGCTTTAAGTGAGCAAAGATGAGAACTTAGCCAAATCTTTAGTAACCACTTCTGTTAGTCATATATTTCCTCAGCTTCTACATTCCCAACAACACCAAAAGGATTTTGCTCTCTAAATTAACATTGCCATACTGTTTGATTAAACTACTTAGTGGAGGATCCTACTGATGTTTTTGATGATTCATCCTATTAACTACCTCTTCATACACCCATGATGTATCCCATTAAACGCAACATTACTACTGCTGACAACTTTCCGAAGCGTAATTTCAAGATTGATTCCCCACCTTGGTTTCTGATTTCGCCGGATGTTCACACAGTTAAAGTTTTGTCTCTTTTATTTTGGGGGTCAAATCAATGTTATTGTCCGTTTAGAAATCTGTCCACACTTTTCTGTTCAAGTGCTTCTTTGAGGGTTTGGGAGTCAGCTTCCTAACTGCATTGCATTCAGACACTAGGAAGAAACTCTAAAAGACAACCGGGCATGTGGTGAGAAAAAAAAATCTGCTAGTTTCCTGGATCAGAAGGGATGCCATTCAACAGCCAGCCCTCAAGTCTTGGATGCGTTTTTGCTCTGCAAATACTTGAACCACCACCAAGAGAGTATTTCCGGAATTGGCCCCTCCTATGTGACAGTAATTGGCCAAAAAGTGAAAGTAGCTTTCTATAAACAAGCATGCATAGAAATATCATTAAAAAAAAGTTTATGAGAGGCAGTGAAAGCAGTGTAAAAATGTATAAGTTTAAATTACATAAAAGATTATACAAACCTGACTATCATCCTCTTACATGTGTCACACTGGTATTTATTAGGCTATGTTCAGATATGTGTACTTGTGAATGTCTTGCGCTGCTGTTGTTATTATTATAAGACACTTAAACAGCTTAGGGCAAATCCTTTTGCAGCAGAGTTCCTTCCATTTGGAACAAGCTTTTACTGATGCCAGACACCGTCTCCACATGTAATGCCAGAGACAAAACCAATTTATTCAGCACTATGCAGCACGTCACTTCCAGTTTTACCTTCACACTGAGACTCAATCTGGATATCACACTCAGACACTGAGTGAATTGAAACATCCACTATCAGGATATTCCCCCAGCTTATGTGCGCATTCATACAGCTGCTCCTGCAAAACATGCTACTTAAGGACGCTAAAGATTTGCATCAGCTGTATATGTATTTGTAGAAACATGCTGAATATCACCAACCACATTTCCTCTACATGTCAGAACAAAAAACACGTGGCTCCATTGTGATTAGGCATGAAGCATATTTTGATTGGCAATGTTCTGCCTCGAATGACTGCGAGTGATAATCATTTCATAATGCTGATTGCTGCTCAGTAAAAAAAAAAAAAACACAATGCAGGAAGGCCAAAGGCAGGCCGAGTGAGGCGAGAGAGAGTAAAAACATTTGTTTAAAAAAAAGAAAAGAAAAAGCAGTCTTCAAAAAAATGTATCTGAAGGAGCATTTCAGGAAATTAATTTTCTCAAATGTGACACATTATTGTCCCCACAAATTACACTTGATATACAGTCATTCGAGACATAAGGAAAATAGCTTGGATAGGCAATATGCACTCACTTTTCCCACTTTAGCTCATTAATTTTCTGTATCCTGTCACTTTGTAAGTGCATGTAATGAATAGGCTGGCAGATATATAAAACTGGGTTGCACATAGAGTAAATCATCATGTTTAAAACGTAATGCATGCCTGCTAACAAATATCTGTACCCATTTCATACACACGTATACTTGTGATTCAGTACATTAACATTTACATCACATAAGCTCGTATGCAAACACACGCGGCATTGTGTTAGATTGGTCACACACTTCGATTAAGCTCCTGCTGACTGGCGGCCCAAAGCGCGGCTGCAATCCAATTCTGCTGCTGCATGTTTTGCAATCTCAGGCGCCACATGAGGTCCACGTCTCACTTTGGCATGAGACATATCATAAACAGAAGCTATGCTTCATCGCCACAGCAGGAAAACTTCCAAAGCGACTGCTGGGACTCCATAGGGTGAGGTGGGGGTGGTGGATAGTAACACACAGGCCAATCAGTCATATTCACGGTTACAGCAAAGGTGATGATTACCTGTCTATCTGTGTATCGTGACGTCTCGATAATCCTACCAAAGTATTACATCCCAGCACTTTTAGCTGCAATTTTAGCAGGCTTTGTATAATCTCCAGTTTATTCATTATTCTTTCTCAGTGTTTGCTCCTTCAGGCTTACATTCGATAAAGACAGACTATCAGCAGTTTTACTTTGTGAGAACCTTTCATGGTGTAAGCTCACACATGCGCATACCAACACACATATACATCAGAGATAACAAAAACCTCTATGGAGTCCAGACCAGCTCTTTTATGCCTCGTCCAGCGTGCAGGTCAGAAGTTCATTTTTAGCATTATTTAACGCTATGCTGATAAAGAAGCACTAGGCTCACATTATGGGGGTTTTTTTTGGGACGACAAATTGCTACAGTAAACTTCTGCATTAAGGGAATTGTTGGTGTAAGCACGGGGTTTATGTTTTTCAGGAAAAAAGAAAAATAGAAAGAAAAGTAAGCGGGAGATTAATTACTGCGATATGGGAGCCATAATGCACTCTATTGATTTCTCACTGGGCTGATTAATAGAATTTGTGAGCTGATGAAGGTTGAAGCCATAAACGTCAAACCATACACCACATACCGACATTCACAGAGGGACCAACTGGGTTGGCAATTTTCTCTTCCGTCCTTTCAAACACATGGGATGGGCTGTAGAGCGTCCAGATTGTTGGGCAGTAATTTGACTTGAGAGGAGACCGTGGCGGGAGAGTGCGACTCTGATGTGAAATCTGCTCAGAGATTGTGACAGAAGGGACTTCTTGGAAGGAAGTCACAGACTCAAGGAGCAAATGGAAGCACAGCAACAAGATGGAGAAAAAGGAGAAACATGCTCACGGCTGCCACAAAGTGTTACTACGTGCACTCATTCACAAGCACACCAGTGGGATTCCTGTCTGACCTGTTCATGCATTTCTGCGTGCACGTAAAAGATTTTACTTGTTGTAACTGGAATTGTTGACAATCAGCAGCTACAGTTTTGTGTCAGGGAAAGTAGAGCTATAATTAAAATGCACTTATTCCACCATAAAAACACAAACACTTACTGCTCTTCTTGACCTTCTAGTGAGTACATTAAATAAATATAGATTAGGATTGGACTTTAAACAAACAAAAAAATAGCAGCTTGAAGATGTCAGCTTGTGTTTAGGTAATTATTAGTAGCAGTTAAACCACATATTCAACTGTGGTTTTATAGCTGCAATGACAACGATGAGGCTAATGTTCAATATCTCTATAGCCCTGTTTTGTTCATTAGCGGCACATTAAAAGGACGACAGTGTTGGCATGCTAGGGCTGACCCACAACCATGCTGGGATATTGTATTTCTATGAAATTAACTCATCAACTGACCACAAGACGTCATGCTAAAAACAAAACAAAACATGGGACTAATAAATGGGAGCGGATACCCCGCAGAACATTATGCTCAAATCATGATGTGTAATTTGAACACTGTTCCCTGTGCAGTGTGGTCAGAGCTGCTTCCTCAGGAAGGACACAGATGGTTGATCAGTGCTGATTAAGGCTTCAGTGGCTCCTTATTGACACAATCGTTTCCACTGAGAATTATGCAAATTCAAACAATCGGCTCAGCCTCCTCTAACATTAAGCCTTCTTTTAACATTAAACATATGCTTAACAGTTTGCACATATTCTCTTTGTTACGAGCAAAGTTTCGCTACTGCCCTGGGCAGCCTCGGTCGAGCAGTTCCTCTTAAAGAAATGGCAAAAGTTGGTTTTCTTTGTCTGTAATGGAAAGCTGACTTATTTAGTATGTGAACTCGTGCTGAGATGACTCTTATTTAACATGCTATTTCAAAGCATATGCATTTCCTTTAGATGTCGCTGGGTATTTGGGACTTATTAGTGCTCAAAGAAAAACATTTCAAAAGAAGCTGAAAACAAAGTTATTATTTATCAAGGAAACACAACAACAACCATACATTAGCCAAGCAACCACAGTACACTGCGTTATCTTTTTCTCCCTCGTCATTGTGCTTACATGCTTTTGTGGCCTCTCTGTTCTGCATTGTAGCTTCTTCCCCTTCAGTCACTTCATGCAGTTCTACCTGCTGCATTTATTTATTCTCTACAACCTATCAAGTCATCAAATTTTTCCACACCTAAAGTGTACAAGCCCCATCTTTTTTCCAGCAGCGCTCACAGCTGTGGCCACATGAGGACAACACTGATTGGTTTAGTAACATGTTACATTGACTTAAAAAAAAAAAAAAAGTGCAGTCTTCAAAAAATCTGATCATTTGCCAACTTCTTTTCAAAAAGCTGTTTGTGGAACAACTCTTCACACCTCCTTAAATAAAAAACACACCTTGTTTAAATTACCTCGCATGTATGGGCAAACACCTCACCTTTCATTTTGCCTCAGTTTGTGCAACATAACAACACTAGTGCTGAAAACTTCCATACGGAGCCACTTGCTTAACCACTTTTGATGTACCAACCCAAAGAAAGACTCCAGGCCTGGGGGGCCCTCAGTACAGTGGGGCAAAAAAGTATTTAGTCAGCCACCGATTGTGCAAGTTCCCCCACTTAAAATGATGACAGAGGTCAGTAATTTGCACCAGAGGTACACTTCAACTGTGAGAGACAGAATGTGAAAAAAAAATCCATGAATTCACATGGTAGGATTTGTAAAGAATTTATTCGTAAATCAGGGTGGAAAATAAGTATTTGGTCACCTCAAACAAGGAAAATCTCTGGCTCTCACAGACCTGTAACGTCTTCTGTAAGAAGCTTTTCTGTCCCCCACTCGTTACCTGTATGAATGGCACCTGTTTGAACTCATCATCTGTATAAAAGACACCTGTCCACAGCCTCAAACAGTCAGACTCCAAACTCCGCCATGGCCAAGACCAAAGAGCTTTCGAAGGACACCAGGAAAAGTATTGTAGACCTGCACCAGACTGGGAAGAGTGAATCTACAATAGGCAAGCAGCTTGGTGTGAAAAAATCAACTGTGGGAGCAATCATCAGAAAATGGAAGACATACAAGACCACTGATAATCTCCCTCGATCTGGGGCTCCACGCAAGATCTCATCCCGTGGGGTCAAAATGATCATGAGAACGGTGAGCAAAGATCCCAGAACCACACGGGGGGACCTGGTGAATGACCTGCAGAGAGCTGGGACCAAAGTAACAAAGGTCACCATCAGTAACACACTACAACAGCAGGGAATCAAATCCCGCAGTGCCAGACGTGTTCCGCTGCTGAAGCCAGTGCATGTCCAGGCCCGTCTGAAGTTTGCCAGAGAGCACATGGATGATACAGCAGAGGATTGGGAGAATGTCATGTGGTCAGATGAAACCAAAGTAGAACTTTTTGGTATAAACTCAACTCGTCGTATTTGGAGGAAGAAGAATACTGAGTTGCATCCCAAGAACACCATACCTACTGTGAAGCATGGGGGTGGAAACATCATGCTATGGGGCTGTTTTTCTGCCAAGGGGACAGGACGACTGATCCGTGTTAAGGACAGAATGAATGGGGCCATGTATCGTGAGATTTTGAGCCAAAACCTCCTTCCATCAGTGAGAACTTTGGAGATGAAACGAGGCTGGGTCTTCCAACATGACAAGGATCCAAAACACACCGCCCGGGCAACAAAGGAGTGGCTCCGTAAGAAGCATTTGAAAGTCCTGGAGTGGCCTAGCCAGTCTCCAGACCTCAACCCCATAGAAAATCTGTGGCGGGAGTTGAAAGTCCGTGTTGCTCGGCGACAGCCCCAAAACATCACTGCTCTCGAGAAGATCTGCATGGAGGAATGGGCCAAAATACCAGCTACTGTGTGTGCAAACCTGGTAAAGACCTATAGTAAACGTTTGACCTCTGTTATTGCCAACAAAGGTTATGTTACAAAGTATTGAGTTGTATTTTTGTTATTGACCAAATACTTATTTTCCACCCTGATTTACGAATAAATTCTTTACAAATCCTACCATGTGGATTTATGGATTTTTTTTTTTTCACATTCTGACTCTCACAGTTGAAGTGTACCTCTGGTGCAAATTACTGACCTCTGTCATCATTTTAGGTGGGGGGACTTGCACAATCGGTGGCTGACTAAATACTTTTTTGCCCCACTGTAAGTGAGTCAGGAGTAAGCAAAGCAGTATTAGCTGCTCGACAGTGAGTTGTTGAGCAGCAGGTAAAGCTGTCTGAATCCAGAGGCGACAGTTCTGCTGGTGAGGACAAGAATAATCATTTCATGTTCGATATCAACAGCTACCCAGTGCATCTAGTACATGGATAATGTCTCACTTAATGAGCCGTGCCAGCGGATTGTGCAGCCACATCACGCAGGCAGCATCCCTCCGCTGTACACCAGGTAAAACGCATCAGGTGCTGCATCAGCCAGCTAGGGTGTCTGGATCTGTGTGAATATTTCAGGCTTCTGCCTTCTGCTGCCTGATGTAGTTCTAAATTCCAACGTGCCAAGACATTTCTTGGCCAGACACACACACGAGCACTGACAGTTTCCATCGGGCTGTGGATTTTTTGTTTGTGCCATCAAGTGTGTGCGAGCGGCAATCAAGATGCAGTGCACACGTGAACAAATTGACTATTACAGCCAGTCATACATAAGTGACACAATTTAACGTTTAAGAAAGTGGGGCTTTTTTATGCTTTTAGCTTGACAGTGAGAAACCAGGTGTCATTCAGACCTACATTTAATTGCTATCCTTGATGTGATCCTTTTAATTAAAATGACTCCTTTAATGCAAAATGTCAAATAGATGCATATTCAGAGGAATTTCATATTTTTTATCTAAGGAATATTCAATGGGCTTCTTGCCAGTTTAATTTTTGTGTGCTGTCGTCCTAAACAAAACAGAATTACAGGCACAGGGAACATCAAGACAATGCCTGAGCATTCAGAGGGGAAGACAAAGAAATGCCTATGGCACGGAGAGAAGGATAAAGAGGCTGAGAATTGGATAAACCTGCGTGCATGAGGTGAAGTCAAATAGCCAAATAGAAACTCCAGGGAGACTAGTCCACCTAAGAAGTGGGTAACTTTACACAGCCTGAAAATAAGCCCTAATAAATTTGTGACAACCGTGTTATGGCTCAATCACATCCACTAAATGAACTACCAAAATAGCAGTGCTCAATCAGCAGTTGCAGCCTCTACTGGGACTTTAGCGATAATCCTCAGGGGCCTGGCAGCAAAGGGTCAAAGTCGGGTTAAATGTCACTCAACAATAGCCAGCTTTCAGTTTATATAGCTGGCAAACATGCAGTGTTTCCACATTCAAAGTGATTGCATGCATTATTTGTGGGCTTTCTTTCCATTGCACTATTCATTTGAGGAAAGAACCGTGGATTCAACAACATATACAAAAAATAACCCAGAGAATGAGAATCAGATCATATCTTTGACCCAACAGATGATAGATTTTAAAGTCAGCTTTTAAAAGTCGGGACTTTTGTTCAAAGGCGTGAAAATTCTTAATCTATACCTATAGATGTTTTTCTCCTCTTCAGTCTTGGTGACAAACCTTTTGAGAAGGCCACTGTCATCATCTTGTTGGCGCTGCCATTGTTGAGGCCACCGAGTTGCACAAAGTCGGATATATTCCAAGGTAAAAATAACATTGCATGAAATGGAATACAGTTCGTAGGGGCCAGACTATTTAAACAGCAAGTCTGGCCAAACAGCCGTTTTGAAACAAAGTAGCTCCACAACAGATTTGACCAAAACGACATTAACACCGAGACCAGATTCTGCACCGATTACACTTTTTTTTTTAATGACGTTGATTAACAAAATTAAAATCCAATAATTTCTCTTGCAATCAGGTATAATGTCAGAAGTGAACATCAGTGCAGACTAATTTGCATGTGTAATGATTCGTATCTCGATTAATTAGCACTTGAAAGTAGCTGCTTTTCTTGGTGTGATTCCACCTAAGTGCGTGGCAGGTGGGCTTGAAACACTATGATGTTCTGCGTGTCTGAAGGCTCTGACATTCACGAGAAAGCATTCATCATCTAATGATACAAATCTCTAATGGGCAGCCTCACCTGATGTTATCTGAACATTCCCGGATGCCGAGAAGGATGAACCTCCTGTACTTGGAGCATAATCCAACAATTACACTATTTGCATGCATTTGTGCAGTGAAAAGCAGAGGGTGGGCGGTGGCTGTGTGTCCTGCGGTCTGTGTTACATTAGATCAAGAACAATAGATCAAGATACATGACATGTAAAGAGCCACAAGCTCTGATGTACATGTCACATTTTTCAAAAGAAAGATCAAAATGGATATATCTCTAAACCAGCAACCACAGACCAACAAGCTTTACGCTCCACTGAGATGTCCGACCACATTATTGACTTTAGACAATATAAAGGTCTCTCTTGAGTTGATCTTCACAAAAGACAATGACTGCTCGTGCTGTGACACTAAATGCTCTCTTTTGTTACTTCTATTAAGTTGTGAATGTCAGATTTAATCCTACAGCAAATTCACTTCCATTGCACATTTTATGAAATAAAGGAAGAAAGGTCTATTGTCTCAGACCTGAACACATCATCCACATGTAATATCTGAACTTCTGCTAGATTTTGTATTATTTCGTGGACCTGTGTAGTTTTATTCTGAAGGCTGTCCCAAAAGTTTCTCTTAAACCTGGAATACAATGCAAGACTATTTATGAACCTGCGTCCAGCCAACGTTTATTCTCCTTCTCATGCGTGGACAAAAAGTCTTTCTCCCTTTATGAATTTCAATATCAAGCCAGCTACCGCTCGGGTCACACAGATGTAGGCAATATACAAAAATAATAACAGAACATCAGCAAAACAAATTTAGCTCCGGTGTCTTCGTGTGTATCTCGGCTTGGGGCTTCATACTCTCTAATATGCTGCTATTCGTTCATACATTTGCATGAAAAACACGCACGCACGTACCCGCACACGCATGCACTTTCTTATTAAAGTTGCCGGTACTGTCAGAAAATATCTCTTCCAAAAGATCCCAGCTTTGCATTATACACCGCGATATGGCAGTCTAAACGGGTGATTAAAATCTCACTTCAAAATCAGAAAGGTGATGCTTACCATGAGAGAAAACATTGAGCAGAAGTCCAACGATTATCATCCTGCCCGGTGACATTGGATAGTTAGGGATTAGGAAACTCGCACCCGGCTCACTGCAGCTCAGTGACCCGTCTCCTGCCACATCCAGCCTCCCCTGCCGCTGCGCCCTCACGGACTGACTGACTGAGGCTGATCGGATGGTCTAGCAGCCTATACAAAGTTGGCAAAAACTGAACAGGAGCGATTCAAGTTCTCGCGATTTTTGTTGTTCCATTTATTTTTCGGATCCCGGTTATATTGATCTCTGTCGGACGCCAATTCCAAAATCATTTATCCACAAAAGAAGAAAGAGAGAGAGAAGAAAGTTTCTCTGCAGCTGATCGCGACAAAGCTCCCATCAGTCACACACCGTACCGTAACATCCCGAGCGCGAGCTGTGTGGCGTTTGCGCTTCTGCTTCCCTGGCAGCTCCACAGTTGTCCAGCCAGAGTTGAGAGCAGACTGAGACTGCACGGTGCAACTCTTGTTAAAGGCGCAATGTGATTGGCCCAATGCAACGAGCGATTGTGGCCAAAGGGACGTGAAAATGTTTCCAGTGGGAGAACAGCTGGGTCCCAGAAGGAAAATATGGGCATCAACTTTATGGACAACGTGCATCTGTTATTGAGGTTACACGGGGGAAAAAAGTTAGCACCATTACTGTGAATCTACTCAACTCTTCACGTGTTGTGTTTAGTTTTTGATGGTCGGTTGTGTTCAAAGCATAGCTCCAGTGAATGAACATGAATGCTTTCGACCTTGACGCTTATAATAGGCTTTTGTGCCATGCCAGGCTGCATTCAGAGGAAATCTGAGGAAGACGAACCTTTGTTTCTGTTTGGACTATATGTCCACGGTTATAAATCGTTTTGGGGTTTTTGTTTCCTCCACAGCTGCCTTAAATTAAACAGCTCTCATCCTTTCCATCGAGACTGGTCTGCAGTTCAGGCTTTTCCCATTCATATCAGTTTATAGCAGGAGTGGAACTGTGAGATCTTAATTTGTTCCAGTGCTGTGGCTGATCTGTGGGGGGAATGTGGTTATCCACAGAGGAATGAATTCAGAAATACTAAAATAAGACTGCTCACCTGTAACGCTAAGGTGATTTCACTCCCTTGTGTTTGTTATTGCACGATTCCGTCTTTCATTATTTCCTCAACTTCTCTCACTTTCAGTATTTTACAAAGATTTGTAGCATCGTTGAAAAGCTTTCAAGTATAGCATCCACTTTTTTAATAAATTGCTTTCTTCTTCTTCTTTTTACTTTAAGGTGTTTGTTTGTGGTTTCGTGGAGTTCACAAGCCTATATGTTTTTAAAAAATGCTCCACTCAAAAAACATGATTAAATACACCCACAGCTGCCTCTCAATAAAGGCGAACAAAAGCAATTTGAAATTGCAAAGTGCGTGCAATTGACCTGCTGTCCTCACTGTAATTAAAAGCAGAGGGATTAATGGATTAATTTACACATCCTGTTGAAATGTATTCTCAAGTGGCAGCAAGAAATACAAGTGGACAGTGACTGGCGTTAAAATGCACATGCAGACAAACAAGACCAACCACACAGGGCATTTCATAAGGAACTGTAAATATCAGAGGGCAACGCAAGATTTTGAGAAAAAACTAAACATTTTTCCAGGGTGCTTTTAAATTTTGAATAGGCAAATATTTTCTCACAGCAGTACCAAGGGGGTTCATTTAATACGCTGTTAGCCCTTTCACCTTCAGAAGCTGGTCTGTGGTAGGATTTCTTAGAGATGGCTAGACACTGACTGCTGTACATGGCATGACAGCAGCACCTCCCTGTGGTCAACACTGCGCATGAGCCAAGAAACGTGCAGCTCGCAGATCCAAATGCTCAAATACAGTTAAAAATATATGTTGAGTGTTAGTGATGTTATGGTTTTACATAATAATGTCAAAAAATCAATAAAACAAAGTCAACAAGTATATTATTCGATGATCTGTGGTTTGAAAGAAAATCAGTGGCTTTTATAAATAGTCAGACAAGCAGAAAAGCCATTAAGATAGATAGATAGATAGATAGATAGATAGATAGATAGATAGATAGATAGATAGATAGATAGATAGATAGATAGATAGATAGATAGATAGATAGATAGCCACATAAAACTGAGGCCAAGTCTTCTGCCGCCCTCTGGTGTGCATATGTGCTTAAGTCTACTAGATAGATTAAATATCTATTTGCAGCATTGTCACAATGGTGACTCACACACACCTAAAGGTGGCTTTCAGAGGGTAGTTGTGGTACCAGCAGTGCAGGTGCAGAAATGAACAAGCATCGAATATCATCCTAGCTGACTCTGCGTAGTACGTGAAGAATTATCTGCAGGCTGGTGCAGTGATTTAACCGTTTAGTGTAAATATGCAGATCAGGGCAAAACTAGAATGCGAAACCTATGTTAATAGAGTCACACGTAACACTGAAAATGAGTACAGGCTGTGCCATAGTTGTTTCATAACAGGTAATATGCCGTTAATAATTGTAGGGATTACGCATCTATAAGGTCCTTGATAGATGAACCTCACGGTATGATTCACACCAAGAATTGGAAACTGTCTCGTTACCCACGATAGTGATTCTGAGCAGGAAGCCAAAAAGGAACGAGAACACGGTCTGTCTCATTTTGGTTTTCGGTCTAAATTAAGGCACTTCACGTGAATTTAATTATAATTCAGGAATTACTCGCCTGGGGTCGAGACAACTACGTAAAGTGACGACAAGACAAATTGGACAGTTTTATTGGCGGAGCAGCGCGTGACGTGGAGGCTAGTTCTCGTGTAGTATCGCGATCCGATATGTGAAATAAATCCCCGGCGCAGCTACACAATCGGCCATTTTGTCGGTGCAGGCCATCAGCCGCAGAGGGGCGTATAGTATTTACTAGTTACCTGGAAGACGCATCAAGAACATCGCAATATGAACGATACACTTGTTTCATTCGCCAAGGATTTCTTGGCCGGTGGTATTTCTGCTGCCATCTCCAAAACAGCCGTCGCCCCTATTGAGAGAGTGAAGCTTCTCCTTCAGGTAAAACTCTTTGACTGGCGGAAAGCCGTTAGCCGGCTAGCTTGTGTAATCTTACTCACTGCCATTTAAAAGTATTAATCGAATACTAATTGAGTAGCTTGTACATAAACTAATTGCAGCTTGCTTATTATAATGTTTATCCGGAAACGGTGAAACTATAAAGAGGGACTGCTTCAATAATTTGAGGTCACCACAGGATGGGGAAATGACCTACACGAGCCCGGCTGCTAACGCTAGCTTTATTACACGTTAACCTTAGCCGGCATAGCTAACAAAGGACAAACACGAGAACACTCTGTACGAACAGCCGGCAACTCGTCTGGATTATTTAAAGCGCTGGTATCCCAACTATAGTTACACGGGGATAACATGATTATAGTATTCTCGGTAAAATTTGGCGGCGTATCATTGTGGTGGCCCATGTACCCCCGGATGTTAGGCAGCGTTTAGCACGACTGCTAAGCTAAAGCCCGGGCGGTAGTCAATCACAGCCAGTTTTACATCCCTTCTTGTTCAACCCGCACAACGACATTATATTACACCCTTTAGTGACATTTGTGTTATTTGAGGCTTAGTGTCTGTCTGTGTGAGCATGATTAAATTAATAGATGGTTAACCACGTCCGAATTAACTAGTCAGATTACAATTCAACACGGTAGTCATTATCATTAATTACTGATATCTGTTTAAGAATTTCTCTTGTGGTTCCTGCAATTTTTATAGCTTCAAGGTCACAACAAAGGGACCTTGTCGCTGTAAAGTGGTTCCTTAGCTTCCTGATTTTTAACCTCAGTCTGTGTGATTCTCCTTTTCTCTTAATCCAGGTCCAGCATGCCAGTAAGCAGATCACAGCTGATAAGCAGTACAAGGGTATCATGGACTGCGTTGTCCGTATTCCCAAGGAGCAGGGATTCCTTTCCTTCTGGAGAGGTAACCTTGCCAATGTCATCAGATATTTCCCCACCCAGGCCCTCAACTTTGCCTTCAAGGACAAGTACAAGAAGGTCTTCCTTGATGGCGTCGACAAGCGCACGCAGTTCTGGAGGTACTTTGCTGGCAACCTGGCCTCTGGTGGTGCTGCTGGAGCCACCTCCCTCTGTTTCGTGTACCCCCTTGACTTCGCCCGTACCCGTCTGGCAGCTGATGTGGGAAAGGCAGGAGCCGGGAGAGAGTTCTCAGGTCTGGGTGACTGCCTGGTTAAGATCTTCAAGTCTGACGGCTTGAAAGGATTGTACCAGGGCTTCAATGTGTCTGTGCAGGGCATCATTATCTACAGGGCTGCATACTTCGGCATCTATGATACAGCTAAGGGTATGTTTATTTTGCACTGATCATAAAGCGATTCATCTGCATCTATTGGTGTTGTAAATAATTTACTTTTCCTTTTGTGCTTGCAGGAATGCTTCCAGACCCCAAAAACACCCACATTGTGGTGAGCTGGATGATTGCACAGACTGTGACAGCCGTTGCTGGCCTGACTTCATACCCCTTCGATACTGTCCGTAGACGTATGATGATGCAGTCCGGACGTAAAGGAGGTGAGTGTATTTGTAACATGCGTCACCTAGACATGAACCCAGAAGTTACAGTTGATCTGTTCTATATTGAGTTTTATTTCGTAGCTAACTCTTTTTTTTTTCTTTTTCTTTTTCCCTTCCTCAGCTGAAATCATGTACACCGGGACCATTGATTGCTGGCGCAAGATCGCACGCGATGAGGGTGGTAAGGCTTTCTTCAAGGGAGCCTGGTCCAACGTGCTCAGAGGCATGGGCGGCGCCTTCGTGCTGGTGTTGTACGATGAGCTGAAGAAGGTCCTCTAAATCTTCATTGTCACATCACTGTCCAATTTGGCTAAATGTAATAACTTTCCATTTCTACGGACTCTGCGTTCTGCCTTATTTATGGGAACAAACTTCTCACCAATAGTGAGAGATGGCTGTACGTTGTGCATCTTTGATTTTAAAACGTTCCACACCCTGTTTACCAATGTCATTCCTGTTTAAAAAGAAATATGATACCTCCTCCTGTCATTCACTAGGTTTGTATGGTCCCAACTTGAATAAATTTATTCTGGGGAACAAACTAAACAATTTATGTCTACTGTCTCCAATACTGTTATAGCATGGGATGAACACTCACTTGGATAATGAAATGCACGAAGTGGATTACACCCAATGGCTATATTTACTCATGCTTATCTCTCCCTGAGCCTTTCTGCATTTGACCGTGGCCACTTCTAGGATTGTAGAGTAGAATACTCGAGTGTCACCTCCTTTGTTGTGCCACTCAGATTGTTAGTAGCACAATCTATAGCTTGTATACTGACCTTACTGAGGTTCTGTTTCTAGGTTATCTTTCACAGCACATGTAAATTGACAGTATTGCAGTTTTAGTTATTCAAACAGCTGGAAAATGTAAATCTTAAGAGAAATATATAAAATAGAATATATGTAGTTCAAGATATCCCTCTCATTGGATATTCAGTGTCTGAATAAATATAGCTCTTAAATTTAGAAGAACAGAATGACTACCACGCATCCAAGACACCAACTGAATTCAAATCTATTCTCACATCCATCACAAGTTGCTTTGGCGATGTAAGAAGTTTGGTTTTGCTTTGTCAACCTAAATAGCAAACATGATTATAAGGTGTGGTGCATGTTAAGTGAGCTGCAAATGACTGGCTAGGTGAACACTTGCTTTATTAGTCATATCTGTAGCCAGGCAGAGTGTTATGGGAGAAATACTTCCTACATACTTTCTACATTTTTCATAAGTAATAAAGCCTATATGACATAGTGTAAATTAACATAGGTGTAATTTGATTATATAGATATATAAATTATGAGAGAGAGAGAGTTTAAGGTAAACTTGGCAGGTATGTAAAAAAATGGCATGGCTTTTTTTTCTTTTTTTAAGCCTAATGAAAAGTCAGATTAAAGATAAAGCAGCGATTAAGAGGCCCTTACACACAAGTTTCAATATACAATCTGGTTTCGGTCTACTTAACCCGAGATACTGAATGTGGACAGCAGGGGGCGCCAGTTGCATACAGCGTGAAACTAGATCAGCTCTGCTAAACTGCTCCCACTGAGAGTTTCTTAATGAGGAGTGTCTAAAGCTCAAACAGGCTTTAAATCTTATCAGAATATTATGACAACAAAACAAAGGCTCACCCTGACCCAACCGAGATAAACAATCATCACAAACAGCCAGGCAGTGTTTGCTATGTTGAACTTATTACTTCAATACAGCGAAACCTGCTGCCTGTATAACTCGTTTCAGAAGGTTAAAGAGGTGTTGATGCATTCCAGAGTGATGCTGTGTAACTGTAGCCTGTACTGTAACACTGTAACTTAAATGTTGTTGTTCCTCTATTACATTGTAAAAAAGAGAAAAAAAAGTAATACACCTTACAATAAAGCACCGAGAGCCTGACAAAGTAAAGGAAGAATATTTGTCCAGTGCATTTAAAATGACAAATGTTAAAGTGTTTATAAAGTTGCTAATAAAGTGGACAGATACAGAACTGTTTGCTCAGTGTCTTACATCAATTTAAATGAAACCCTTTGCATTTTACTTTGCTTTGACGAGAGATTCACCTCTAAATCGTTTGGAAATATGAATTAAAAAACCAGCAAATCACTTTCCTGTTTGTACTGAGAGCGTGGGTGTAGCCATATAAAGAAAGGGAATGATTTGCCAAGGCAGTAGAGCTATGTTTGTCCTACACAAGTTTAATTTGCAGTCATAAACACCAATAACGTATGCATCTGAATAAAATGCATACAGTACACATTATCTTCTTTGCCTTCTCCCTGTCTGCTCTTGCTGGGTAATGTTTTTGCCAAATCACACCTGTCATATTATCCATTCTTTAGACATCTGCTAATCTGTTAATGAGTATTATTGAAGCGCATGGTTGACATTTGTTTTTTCTTTAACTTTGCTTGTGGAAATAAGGAGCACTGTTTACAGCACATAGCTCTAATCTGAATATCAATAAAAGCTCGTATTGATCTTGCTCGGGTTGTTCTCCGTCCACACACACAGTATGTTAATCAGTGTAAAAAGCCCCAGCGCAAACCACGTTTGATATGGCCATATCTGAGAATCATCTGCGGCCTTGCGCAGCCACGTGCTGTACTTTGCAGCAGCTCGGGGGTAAAAACGCACACCTAACAACAGGACACACCTGCTCTTTGGTTCCTGCTGAAATCATCTCTAGCTCTTTCCACATTGGTCGTGCCAGTTTCCTCCCACAGTCTAAACACTTGTGAGTCAAGTGGACTGTACTCTTGAATTGTCTGTAGGTGTGAAGTACGACTGCGACTGTTTATTAATCATTGTTAGATTTGTAACCAACTGACAGCTTGTCCGGGGTGTTCCCTGCCTCCTGCACAGTGCATTCTGGGATACATTCCAGCCTGTTGTTCATTATCTCGTCACTTCCAACTGTGTTTGGAATCAACACGCACCACAACACACCAGGCTAATATTATTTATGAGCTTAATTTTAGCTACGACGGGTAATTTATTCGAATAAATTGACTCCGAGCATTTCATCTATATGTTTATCTGGTTTTAAGGATTAACTGGATGTTAGTACTTTGCGGCAGCGCAGTTGGGAAATGTGAGTCCTATTATTATTATCATTATTATTACTACACAGGCATTCATTGATCCAAAGACAAAAGATAAAAGAGCACAAAAAGAAAACAGCAACAAGACTTTCTGTGAAGTACAGGAAAGTACTAGTTTTTATTCCTTCATAATCAAACTTCACAAACAGCTTGAACTTGTACAATACCTCAGAGAGTGAAAATTACAAAAAAAGTGCTGGTAACATTTACAAAAATCATCCTTACTTAGCAACAATCAGTTTATTCTTCCACACTTTTTTTAGTCTTTTGTATTAAGGCTTAATACTTCTGTATAAAGTATATGCAAGATAAGTCTTCACAGTTTTTCGAAAAAAGTCACAATATTATGTAACATAATGAAGCTTTTACGGCTATTTTCTTTATAATAACAAATACACATCACTGGTAAATATATGTGAAATACAGGGCTTATTGTAAAATGGCAAGTAATGATACTGTTTGCTGAGATAAATTGATTCCACACACTGTTATAGGAAAGTTCTGACATACCCTTGCTATAACTGAAGGAGGAGGAGAAAAAAAATATGATAAGCATAAACACTTGGGAGATCGCCTCCAAACTTTGGCACATCCCATGAAACAATTTCACAAAGAATGAGATTTATTTTTGAAATCATACATATGGAAGAATAGTTAAACTGGCATAAAGTGAAAACATGCTGTGTAGTAAGGTGCTAAAATCAGAGATATTACACTGCCAGCCTTTTTTTTTTTTCCTTTTTTACCCCACATGGACTGACATGAATAAGGTGCATTTGTAAGACTCAAAAGCATGATGTAGGCCTTTCTTAGATGTCAACGAAATATGCAATAAATACAAGTCTTCAAAAACGACCTAAATGAATTTGACCAATAGTCTCGAGGCGACCTCGTATACTCATGCGTTCCCATGGATTCAGAAAAATGAAAATCTCTTCTGCAGTTGTGTAACTCTAACTGTGGCATGTGAAAGTAAAAGCTGTATTGTATCGGTAAAATGGTATGTGTTATTTGATTTTTTTTTTTTGTGTTGTTTTTTCTGTTTTTGTTTCGTTTTACCTTTAACTGTCGTGAAAAACTGGATGAGTAAGGAGATGGAATTTGAAAACTAAATGCGAAACTAAGCCAAGATATATTCACAAGATCCTCTAAGCTGCACTGGTTTACAGGTCAACAGATGAGAGCTCTAGCCCTAGACTTACCAATTTCACCCTCATGCATACTGTACGGTTAAAGTGACGCAACAAGCTTGCTTAAATAGTCTACATCACAAAAAGCAATTTGGTTTTAGTGCAAACACAATTGGCTGGCTTCAGCTTCTCAATAATAACAAGCTCACCAAGGAGATTACAAGAAGGCACATACTTATGCTTCCTCTAACACGCAACAAATTTAGACAAACCGCAACATCTTTCAACAACACCACAAAGCGGTGAAAACAGGAAAGCTACTACATCCAGATAAAATGGTGACGTTTTGCTCTTTGTGAATTTTTGAAAAATTTACACTTATTTATCAGAAAAATATAGTGACGTTCGGGCCGATCGCTAATGCTGCCGGTAAATGACCCTAATTGAAAATGACGTATGATACATTTTGGTGGCTTCTCTACATAAGCAGCCAATGATGGTGCGTTCATTGACGAAAAGAAGAACAAAAAAAAAAAAAGATGCATTTTGGATTTTCGTTTTTTCATTATTGTTTCGTTTTAAAGCCTTTTTTTTTTCTGGAACATCCCAGAAAAATATCACTCAAAGTTTTTAAGGGAAAGGTGTGCACGACGGCGGACAGCTGGGTTTCTCTTTTGGCATTTGTGTTTATTTCTAAACATGTTGGCTTGTGTGATGAAGACGACTGACTCGTGGTGAACGATTCCATCCCTCATAACATCCCTACTCTCACTTCGGATCTGTAAGAGCTGCTTGATTTGTCCAAAACAATCACAGGAGGAAACAACAGTTTTAATGCCCCTCAAATCTGGACACTAATACTCAGGGTACTGCTGGGTAAATTTAACATAAAAAAAAAGAAGAAGAAGAAGAAGGAAAAAGGGGCGAGGGGAGAAAAAAAAGAACCCTGCTACAAACAGCAATATATGGATGTCATGTGCATTTAAAAAACCAATTCTGTACCTTTGAATACAAAAAAAACAAAACAAAGTAAAACACGTCAAATATCACCATTTACTCAGCATTCCCATGGTGAGGACAAGCGTCCCATACTATGGTTCAAATATGTGTCGTGTGAATTATATTGCTTTTGATAGAATAAGACCAAAATCAGTCTAGTGCAAATCTCTTATCTGGTTTGAGAAGTGGTGGTAGGTGTAATGAGAGGCAACTGTTAAATCTGCTCTAGAAAGAACATATCGGGTGATTCTGACAACTACTTAGCTGTGAAGTGGTATCCCTTTATGAATTTTCTTTTCCAGAAAAGAAAAACAAATCTGTCACCAGTCTATGCCATAACAACAATTTTGAAGGACATCCCTAATAAATAGTTCCTATTAAATATATATATATATTTTTATATATAACCCATCACCTACTGAATGCAATTAACCAGCACAAAAGGAAATATGGTAACTCCTTCTATCCAAATAACTCCTATTTTGATCGGGAGGATGGCGGCCATGTTACTCACCCTCCCGTGTACAGCGGGGGGAGGGTGTGCTTTGTCTGTCAGCTCACATCGGTGCTAACGGGTGTTGCCTGTGCAGTTATGTCTGTCAAATACATCTCTCAACTTGGAAATGTTGGAAAACTCACTCCAGTCCAGTGTTTGACAAATCATATTATAAAAACATCCTTGCACATACATTTAAAAAAAGAAAAAAGAAAAGAAAAAACTTTATCCCCTATTTCAAAACAGCAGTCAATACATTTCATACAAGCTTGTTTCATAACAACAATAATAACAACATACAAACCAACTTGGAGCATAAATTATCAAAAACAAACTGAACACATTACTGCAGCATATATTTCAGGGTTGCTTAGTTGTGATGTTAACTAACTTTACTACAACAGCTCCACTTCTGCCAAGTTCATAACTATATAAGAGATGTCTTTTTTTTCTTTTTTTATGAAGGGAAATAGTCAAAATCAAAAGCTGACATAGGCAAAAAAAAAAAAAAGCCTGACAAAATATACACATATTTATAACCACATCTCAAATTTCAACTCATGTGCATGTTTACAAAAGCATCTAGGTACATGATATGGCAGCAAAAAGCCTGAAAGCACGATGGAAGAAGAAGAAAAATCAAAATCAAACCTAAGCTGCTTTTTAAAAAGGGTGCGTGTAATTTTGGATTTTAAATGTTAATATCTTCGGCCCGGGTTTTGATTTAAAAAAAAAAAAAAAAAAAAAACCCTGCCTGAATTACAGTAATTCAATTTTCTATTTTGAATACACAGGATGAACAAATACAGCAGATTTTACCCAGATTTGGACCTCATAGTTATAAAACTAATTGTTGCCAAATGATTTACATTCGCTATTACAAAAATATACTCTTTTTTTGAATCACTTTGATAAATAATACCTAATCACGTCGCGATGTTGAAATCCATCGTACAGTTTGGTTTGAATTTACTTTTGTTGCGCAGTGACAACCGGCTTTGTTGCCTTTCTTTCAGTGAACATTAAGGTCGATTTGTTAATAGGTGACGAGCACCTAAACTAGATTTGAGTTGCTGAGACTTAAAGTTGTGTATAATTTTTTTTTCCATTTTTTTTTTTTTTTTTTTGGCTTAATAAACAACTTACAAATATGTGCAAACTTAACATCTTGGTCCATCTCAAGTATAAATGGCTGAATGTACTCTTAAGTTACAATGTCAGATTAGTTACTAGGGACAGCCTTAAATATATTAAACACAATCCAATGTGAAGGTGAAAGTGTACACCGATTTGCTAAATGTGTGTATAGAAGACGTAACCAATGATTATTATGTTTTGCCAGAGGAACAATGCAACATTTACAATCTTATACATGTTTTAACATGCAATAGTTTACATCACAGCTATTGTGTCAGATTCATTTTTATGTTTTGTTGCATTTCTTATTTTTAAAAAAAGAAAATCTATTTTGGTCTACAATAGGCAAATTAACACAACCACAAAACTATAAACAAGTGACATAACGTATACGCATTTTCACAAGCACCCTGCCATGAGATTAAAAACAAAGAAAATCAATCATATTAATATTAATAATAGTAATAATAATAATAACGGTGGCAATCTAGCCCAATTGTAGGAACCCCACACACATTATAAAGAAATATTCATTTTTTCAAAAACTTAAAATTGTCCTAACCTTTTCTTTGGTTTGTTTGTTTGTTTTATTTAACTTCTAATGATTACCATGGCCCCGTTTTGCTAATTACCCCCAACCTGCCCGTTTTATGAAGACACAGTGCTAGTGCTGAAATTTTTCATCTAAGTCTTCAGTGATGGCAGACCACGAGTTGGCCGAGACCACGGCCAACGTCATGGCGAGGAACCTCGACTTTTTCTAATGTCTCTGCACTATTAAAGAGTGACCTACACAGAGAGAGAGGCAGAACGATAGCATAGTGTATATGTTGTCTATAAAACCAGTCCGCACAAGCGTTAGCTGTGGTCAGAGCTTATAAGGGTTTGTGATCTCATGGCAAAGTTTGAAATAAATGTCGAGATGAGATCTAAAAAAAAATTTAAGAAATTAAAAAAAAAAACGAAATGGGATAATTTTTAGGGAAATGTAAATTTTTGCTAAACTTGTGATAAGCAAGTCTGCTACCACACGGGTTTGTAAAAACGATTAAGTGCTGGGAATTCTCCTTAATGTTTGGTTTGAGTTGGAATGTGCTGCTCTGAACAGGAATGCATGTTTTTAGTTGACGCTGCTGCACACCTTTAACCTAATCGTCTCATCCAGCTGAACTAAGCCAAAAAGACTTGAGTGACTGAGAATACAAAGAGGCTCAGCTCTTCAGAGTCCAAGTCCCCTCATCAGTGTGATAAAGAAAAGATACTGAATGCGTGTTATCCAGGGACTCGATAACAAAGTACTCCTCCACTGAAAAAAAAAAAAAAGCTGTGTAGACAGGACTGCATGCTTTATTTGGACTGTTCGATGGTAGTTACCTGAAGATGGTGTTTTATTTCTAAAACAACACATCTGGGGTAGAGTAATAACTGCATGTTCGGAGAATAGTAAATATAATCTAGATATTGTAATAGCTTAGTATAGCTGTGTCTACTTGAAAATCTGAACAGCTGCTTCATTATGTCTGCAAAACCCTTAAATTTCAAACAGAACTGTTTCTGAGGATGTCATAGTGTGATGGTTGAATGACAGGGACTAGCTATATCACATTGCCTATATTTGTGATGCTTCCTTTTAACAGTAAATGTCTATGAAACTAAGTGTATATTTGTTAATCATAGCTGTTTTCTCCTAATTTAATTGAAAACTATGCATTATGGAGGATTCAAAGATTCAAAATAAAGGCAATCACTTTCTTTTGGCATGCTGCATTTAATGTTATAAAAGGTTTTGCATTTAAGAAAAAAAATGAAGATTTTTTTCTTCTTCTTTATATTTGTCTGCTTCCCTCTTACTCTTATAATTTAAAGTCTCCCCTCATCCTCCCCAAATTTGGCACCGTAACTAGGCTGGAGAAGGTTAGAGAGAAAACTGTGGTAATTAGTCCACAGGGGACAAAATAATAAGCCATCACAAAACCTTTTATCTCAGAGCCACTCGGTCCTGAAACTTGATTTGTGGTTTTTCATTCTGCCGTATTTCTCTCTTAGTTTTTGTTCATCCAAGCACCTAAAGACTGCTGTTCAGGGAAGAGCTGTTTATCTGTAGCCAAAACTTTCAATTTGGCATCCCACTTTTTATTTCCAAATTGCGGTGATAAAAACCGGCCAGTCTAATGTTTAATAACCATTTTCTTTTCTCTTTTTTTTTTAACCACATTGCTCGTTGCTTGCCCTTTACGATTCCAAATCCAATAAATAACAAGGCTGTAAGATAAGATAAAACTTTAATGATCATTGTGGGGAAATTGGGCATTGGCTTGCATTTGGACGGGCCTGCCATCAAGGTCAAAGCACGCCTGGTGTGATTTGCGCACAGTGTACTTTGGAGCCAACTAAGAACCTTAAAGCAGCTTTCAGATCCTACAGACTGCAAACCATTTCATTCATGTAGTCTCAGAGGAGGCAACTAGTGGCATTCCCACAGATGTTATTGTAATATGAAAAAACGCAACGGCCATAATGACCAACAAAGAGAATCAAAAATATTCAACGATTCTACTTGTTTTTGTTTTGTTCGTTTAAACTTCACCTCTTCTGGCTGATGTGTGGCTCCCCCTGCTGTTCACAAAATGCCACTGCCCTTTCTCCCCAAACATACAGTACAGTACAGTATATGGCTTGTTTGCAAATGTGAAAAACTGGAAAAAAAAAAGCCTCATCTATGACAGAGAGCAATGTGACAGGAAAACAAAATGGCTATCCAGTATTAGGATTTCATATTTTAATTTCCAACTGCCATCTAAACCAACCAATCAAAGGCGTGCGTGATTGCATTTTAAATCTTTTCATCCTCCAAACTGTATACATGTATGTTTAAAAAATAAAACTAGCTGATGTAGTCTTTACTGTATATGAATAGAACATTTCAGGTATTTAAAGGGTTCTCTTATGCACTCACAACCACCAGGTTTTTAGCAGTAATAGTATAAATAGTCTATTTTTCATTAGTCCACTGTGTATATTCTGTATTTGTGCAACGTAGGAGAGAAAAACTATGAATATTCTGTATAGTTGCTGTATGTACTGATAGGCACTTGATAGGCGTACTCCCTATATCACACAAGGTATTGTATATTCTAGCTGCAATTTTATCAAACTATCTGAAAATGTATTCTTTATCTGTGTGGAGATGGTGATACTTAAAATATATATAGTTTATTTGTAAGAAGTTATCTATTTCATTCTTATGTGTACTGTAGAAGGACGAAAAAAGCAACGAAAAAAATAAAAAAGCTGTTAAGTATTATATGAATGCGTTCATGTGTTTTCTACTTTTGTGACTTTCTTCGCGCCTAAATAAAATAACTCTGGCTTAAAATGTGTGGAGACAGACTTAAAGACAAACAGGAAGACAGACACATGCTTATCAGAATAAAATGAACCTGTTCCTTACTCAGTATCACCCTCACCATTACTATCTTCCATTTCCTTGTTTTCAACTAAATGCAAAGCGTATATGCATATATATATAATACACTGTGAAAAATAACCGACTATTCTTTATTCAGTCGCGCGAAGCTATGTATGTATAAACAACACCACTATGACCACCAGAAAAAAGCAGAAGGAACTCCGAAATAAAGAAGTATAACAATGAATTAAACTTACTGCAAGAAGGACAACAATGTACTGTAGACCCTGTGTCTCTACACTACGATAAACAAAACATAAACAGGAATATATCTGAAACACAATACAAACAGCTGCAGGCTCAAGACTAGTATCTACTTTTCAATATGTTTTGTTCAGGAAAATATGCGTACACTTTGCAAACATAAAGTCTAGTCTAACAACTAGAAGAAGCACGATTGAGATAAGGACTTTTTTTTTCTGGATAATGTTGCAACTTTTCAACAATTTTTGACTTGGGGTTTTTTTTTTGGTTTTTTTTGCAACACTGAGAAAAGAGAATTAAGCACCACCACGAGTATCTGAAGCAGTATAAGGAATATATAACTATGGACAGTGAAGAGCGTGTGATGCTAATGCGACAGGGGACAGAGGGGGAGGAAGCCTGGGTATGCTCTGAGCACGTTATGACACACTGGAGAGAAGGTGCTTCCCCTTCCGAGCCTGGTCTGCTATCAAACACCTTATGATACAAGAAGTCAACTGACGACGGGACGAGTTATTTAGCCCTCATCCAGATAACGTTGAGATTGGCTACTTTTGTTATTCCAAAAGAAGTGATAGAGAGAAACGATTGATAGTGAACTTGTGAAATCAAATATTTGGAGGAGAAAAGAAAAAGAAAACCAACATCGAGCTACTTAACCTACTATTTAGACCAATGATACCACAAAGCTGGTTGTACTCATCTAGCTACAGTCAATAGTGCATTTGATATACGTGTTTACACAAAATATGTAAAAATTTCGGTGCCATGAAGGAATGCTAGATTACTGAATACACACGTTACACTGAAACGATTTCATTAATGTCTCTGCCTTTGCTGTTAAAGAAGTGATGATGTTAGTTTGGCAGTGTTTATTTGGTACTGAACAGACAACAAACACCAACATCATGAGCTGTGCGCCATACGTGTGGCAATACTGTTGGAAAGAGATCTCGGCAGTTGCTTACATATTTCTATTTAGTGCATTGTCTGTTAAGGCATGAGATTACCCTCCACGTGCTGTGTAGAGACAAATATAGCACTAGCATGCAGCAATATTGCCATCCTGGCAACAACAGCTACAAACAGGAACCATGTAGTTTAGGCTTATATGCACACCGTAAGAGACGGGCCCAATCAAATGTTAAATAATGTGCTACTTTTACTGAGGACCAACCTCACGGCTTTTCAGTGTATTTCTAAAGTGTGGCCGATTTATTTTTATTTCAGTTTCAGACCAGGAGAATCCAGAATCCCGACATCACCGGGTCTCACATGTTCGTCACTTGACTTCATCTGAAACCGACTCGGCAGTGATGTGAAATCTAGTAGCAATTATATGAAATTTAGCATCAAAAATGCTTGACACAACTTCTCCAATCTGGTACAGTGAAGTCAACAGTACTTGACCTAAGCTTGAGTAAAATCCTCCGAACAACTGTTACAGGTGCCTTATTAGCCCAAAAGGTTTGGAGAGCTGCTTCTCATAGTACCTGCGCTGCATATTGCAAAGGAAGCCCTACAGTTCAGATATTCCACTTATCAACATTTTGATTAGGCTATATACCACACAGACACTCACAGACATACGGACACTAAGGAAGGGACACAACTGTGTACGACTGACGGACAGATATCAAAGAAGCCGCATTCCATCACCTCCCCTACACCTTTAAACCCCACAGAAAAAAGTTGTTCTAGGACACATACCATTTATGTTACACACACACACTTTATAAATGTTTTATTATTAATAATATAATAATAGTTATTATTATTTTTTTACCTCCGCCAACAGCGTCGGACGGGAGTTTGTTTATTATTACTGTTGTTGTTGCACTGTTAATGTTGTTTGGCTTGGATGTTTCTCATAGGAAAATTCTGCTCTTTTACTAAAGAAATGCAGTTGAATAAAACTGTTACAGGGAGCTGACTCCATAGAAGAGTGAATTCAAAGGTTAAAACATAGATGAGCACACATAATGGTACAGGTTTAAATAAAAACAGGTGCTTGCATTAACACGGCACAAGTATATATACTGTAGGTAACTGCAAGCAATAACAAAAGCCAAGAATCGCTGAAGTACTTAATGAAGAAATTGAAACAAAGCTATTCTATTACATGTGAACTCTACAACCAAATGTTAGATTTAAAAAAAAATCCTCTTTTCTAAAACTATAATATCTCTGTTAACAGTAGTGCACTTATTGGTTTAAGCAGTGCAACATATATGCAAGAAAATAATGCAGTCCACTTATCAAGATTTTTTTTAAAAAAGTTGTTGTTTTTTCCTTTGAAATTGAATAAAAGAAAATCATAGTTCATTTAAGGAAAATGATTAAATATCAAGCACAGGCATTTTAAGAAAATGTGCAAAGTAGCACTTTTTTTTTTAAAATCGACAGCGGGTCTTTTTAAGACCCCCGTATGCAGTTAGTTATTCTTTTAATAATACAACTACGAAAGTGTTTGCTCACATAAATGAGCAAATCCTTCAGATTGCAGTTGCAGGCAGTTGCGTGCGTGCGTCTGTGTGTGTGTGTGTGTCCGAGTGTATGTGTGCGTGTGTCTGTGTGTGTCCTATTTTGGATTAAAAAGCAATAAAAAAAAAAAAAAAGAATTGAAATATCAGAAATGAGCCTTAAGTGATGTGATGCAGGGATGACAACTTGCACACACTAGCTTCCAAATCTATTCTGTACATGCTGTTGTCTAGGTTTTAGAAAAATTAGGAATGTATGCTATTGTCTACAAAGTCCATTTGCAACTTGTGGTATACCATGAAACAGTGTGATAGCAATCAGTCAGTGGAGCTACTTGTTTTGCTTTCAGACTGTATTTCCTTTCAAAACACTGCACGCTATTTGAGCCTTCAGGGAGAGCTAGGACATGAAAAGCAATGCATTTAGCTCCCATCTGCTGAAATAGCTTTGCAATACCATTAAACGGGTTATACAGGTGCTCTGTGATCAGGGGTGACGTTTCCTTTAATTTCAAATTTGATTCAAATTAAATGATCCACTCCTAAACAACACTGTTTCAATCAACAACTAGCCTAACCCCTCCCCGATATTCAAATTCAATTATCAAATTAAAACCACATCGGCTACTTAATAACAACAATAGTTGAAGTGACAAATCTTTGTTTTGTTTGGGTTTGTTTTTTTTTTTATCTATATCCCATAACAGTCAGGTGCAAGTTGAGGAGCAGCAATTATGAAGGAGAGAGTTTAGTCGCATATTCCAACCTGCCAAAACTATGAGCGTGAAAGGCTAAATAAAAACCGTCAGCAAAAACAATCTTTCTTTTTTTCTTATGTTTTGACATGGAAGAGGTCTAATAGCCTTAACAGTCTTTTGAAGATATTAGTGGCAGTGTATGCAAATGAGTTAAACTCCAAACTTCAGAAAAAAAGAAACAGATTTTTGCTCAAATACTGTCTCATCAACACACCGTAATTTAGTCATCTTTACCATCAGAATGCATGGACAATAATTATAAAGCATGTGAGAAATATCTGCCCCCGTCACCGCTGACGAGGGTGTTACATTTCAGGACAATGATTGAAATTGGTACCTTGACAATGGCTGCATTATAATCCCTTAATACAATAGGAATAAATAAAACCCAGTGTCAAATTAACTACTCTCCTTTTTTTTTATTTCATATAAGAAGGCAATCTTGTGACCATCAGTATTTTTAGAGGGAATATGTAGCCCAACCCCAGGTGTTTTTTTTTTTCTTATTATTATTGTTGTTGTAAATTATACCACAGTAAGCTTGGACATCTAAAGTTTCCAAACTGGTCAATATGGGTTCACAACTGCCATGATAGATATTTCATGGCAATGTACACACACACACACACACATACACACACACACACACACACGGTAACGCACACACACGCACACACTTGGATAAACAGACAGACACATGCAAATGCACGAACGTTCAAACAGGTATATTCATTCAGACATGTCGACACAAAAGGTGTGTTTGTGTGTATGTGTTTCTTTCGTAGGCCTTTCGGTAGTGTTCAACACATAAATCAGTATTTTAGGAAAGCATACATTTAGAGGCCTGTAGTTAGGATCCATCCAGTAGATCAATATCAAACTACTAAGCCTTAAGGCCACCATCTTTTTTTTTCTTTTAGAATAACAGAAAAAAAAAATCTTTTTTTTTTTTGGGAAACTTAATGTGCCAGTGTCTATACTCATTACTCTTCATACCTCAAAATAAGAAAAGGAAAATCTAGTGCCATTTTATTTGTCATTCTTTTTGAAAGAAGTTTATCTAGTTGTACTTATCCATCGGAGACATGCATTCGCATGTGGTCATTGAAGTGCTCCATTTGGTCAAACTTGGCAGGGCAGACGGAGCATACGTAGGTGGTCCCTTCTTGGCAGCTCGCTTCTGCAGCTACACCCACTCCTGTTCCAACCCCAGCCCCTACTCCAGCACCTCCACTTACTGGCATGGCGAGGGCAACCACTCCAGCTCCGGGCTCAGGGACGGCCATAGGCATGGGAATGGAGACAGGACCCGGGGCAACTGCACTCCCTGACAGCCCAGTGATGGCGCTGGCTGTGCTGTGCAGGGCCATGTGCCTCTCCAGCAGGGTCTTGTGTGAGAACTTCTTCTTGCAGATGTAGCACTCATAGGACTTCTCTCCACGGTGCAGCCGCATGTGGACGTTGAGAGAGCTCTTCTGGGTGAAGCGCTTGTTGCAGATGCTGCACTGGTAGGCCCGCACCCCCGTGTGTGTCACCATATGTTTTATTAAGTAATCCTTCAGGGAGAAAGAGCGCCAGCAGATGCTGCATTGATGAGGCTTCTCACCTGGATGTGCATGAAAGACAAAAGCATTAAGGAGGGTGGGGGGAAAAAGGGGGAAGAAAGTTGTGGATTAGGTTAGGAATATGGACAAGATGGGTGTCAAAAAATCACTACTAAACATTTTAAATGATTAAAATCTCACAATGTATCTCCAGACCAGGTGGACGTGCAATTACTGAACGGTGAAAGAAAAATTTATTCAAGGGAAAATTCTTATAACCCTTCTCACCCTTTCTCTGGTTTCTTTCTCTGAGGTTAATTTAGCTCCATCTGTTTATCACATAAACATCCACCTCGATAGGGACATTCACTGAGGTCTGTGTGGCGCGGTCATTTTTAATGAAAGATTTCAGGGTGCGCACGCTGCTGTGGGTAAATCAGCCATTACGAAGGCACGTGTCTGATTTATTAATTACAAAAAAATTGGACCAAATTAGTAGTTGGAAATTGAATCAAGGCTAATTTTGACGCTAAACGCTCCTGAAACACAGCCAGCTGACTCTTAAGCCCTACATAGAAAAAAAAACATGGCAGGATCAGCTGACTTCAACTTGTACAGCAACATCAGACGCCCAAAGCCACAGGGGTTACTTTTCCAGTACAGGAACACACCTCTGGCTAGAATTATTTAAACCTGCGTTTGCTGTATTGTGATGCTGCTTTCACGTTGCGCTGCACGCTACAGCGCCGTGGGAAAGGTTTAGGTTTCGTCACAGTTGCTCTGATACAACATGCGCAAATTTAAAAAAAAAAAACACACAAAAAGCGAGAAAACGATACATTTGAAGTATTTTACAAAAATGTAATAACGTTGTAATGACGGCGCAGAAAAGTGGGGCTAAAATGTCAGGACTGCGAAAGCAATATTTTATGCATCTATTTGGCATTTCTGCCACTTTGTCGCGACGTTAAGATCATTTTCCATAATTGTCTCTGCTGACATTATGGGCTGTAAAATATTAACATATCAATAATAACGTAAAATGAACAGGCGGAGAAGGAGACTGATAACACAAGTTGTACCACGCAAGTTAATGAAGTTCTGTGTATCGACTGCTTTTCTGCTGTGCCGAATGAATGAATGTGTTGCCACCTGCTTTCATTTAACGAAGCTAATAAATTCTGCTTTTGCTTTGTCTTTTTTTGTTTATTTCCACTTGACCCGACCCAGGCCCTTGCAGAGGTCAGGTTTCAGGGTCACAACACATGAGCAGCACATACATAACAGGTATTTTACTGTGTTGCCCGGGGGGCGGTGTACTCGCAGTACAGTGATTCATACCGCTGAAAAGCATTCTCTATGTCTCTGACAGGTTTTTGATTGCAGAAAAATGACACACTACCTCTGCTGCACGTGTTATCATTATCTTTTTAGCTATTTTGAGTGCGCCGCGTCAACGTGCCCTGTGAAGATGTGATATATTACATTTTCTGGGGTACTTTGTAACTCCTGCTTAATAAACAAACAAAAGATGTTATCTTGTGTATGCGTTAGATGTATTCTCATATGGACAGCAGCGGCATGTTATACTAAATCACGCTGGCATCCTTGTGGATTCTGAAAAATATAATTTTTACGAGATTAACAAAGGCGATCCATCATCGGCAGCCACGACTTGTTCAGATCTAGTCCAGGGGGATTAATCGATCGCTGATTTATTTTCCTTCTCAATCTGTCATCACTCTGCTGCTCACAATTATGCGAGTAAAACAGGAAACTTAGTTTCAAATAGCTTTCATATGACAAGTGGTTCTGGCCAAGCGATGGATTGTAATGAATAATAATGGCTATTTGAGTACGCAATTTTAACAAGATCATCTAATTATATACGATATTTTATTCTTTCTTTCTGTGATGATGATTTCTACAGCATGTGATTGATAAGGTTCTAAGTGCTGGAGGAAAGCAGTGCACAGTGAAACGATGTGCTGCGCAAGCACTCTGCTGGCATTGCAAGTTAAACAGAAATGATGGCAAAGATAATAGTCAACCGTGACCTAACGAATGCGATTTGGGCTGTTTTTTCATCAGTTAGTAATTTAGTTAAATTGCTAGGATGGGTACTGGTTTATTATTTATTATGCTGGAAGCAATAAGATGACAGACATGTGTCGACAGGCCTCAGCTTTACACTGGAACTACAATCCACAGTGCAGTGCAACGCTAGAACTTGGCAACTATCTTTGTGCAACAGTGCCTCTCATAAATCTACATACTGATTTATACTGTATGTAAATAGTAAAGATGAACTTTCTAAAGAGTAACTTTGCAAATACCTAAAAGTTCACTTTTTATGGTCGAGATCTCGTTTTTCTGCTTTAATCTAAACTTGACCTACACTTGTTCCTACATTCAAACAGTCATTTCTATGACACCCACATGTTTTGCAGAAAACCGAAGACAGGAAATCAGATATCAATATGTACAGTATTCATTTGGTTGTTTCCCCAGTGTGAACAAACTACAACCTCACATGTGTGGTAACCTTGGATTTTTCCAGCTCTTCTGCACTGGCATATTGCTCCTGCACTAACAAAATTTGTCTGAATAGTTTATGATTAGCGAGCTCGGGTACTGTCACGAAACATCGTAATCAGAATGAATTTCAGATGAAAAAGACTGTGGCGAACCGAAAAGCTTTCAGCATTCACAAGCAGAGGCATTACCTAGAGAAGTGATGAATTATTATTGCTTAACTAAGAAAATTCAACTGATTAAAAATATTTTTCGCTTACCAGTATGGACAAACATGTGTTTGACGTAGTTCTGTTTGGCAGTAAAGGTTTTACTGCAGAGAGTGCATTCATAGGGCTTCTTTTCCCCCTGACCAATTCCTCCTGCAGCCTGTTGCTGCTGAGCTGGCGATTGCGGTACCGAAATAGGGTTGGGGAATGATGGCATTGCAGGGGGCGGCACTGCCACAAACTGGGGTTGCTGCTGGCCAGGAAGGTAAAGGAAAGGCTTGTGGTCTCTAGCCGGCTGTGTAGGAAAGAGTGTGGGCAGGAAGGTGCTTCCAGCAGTGCCCATCACTTGGGAATTGCTGGTCACGGTGAGCGGCATCCTTAGATTGCTGGTGTCTGGCTGGCGCATGTACTGGGACAAAGGGCTGAGTTTGACTGAGTTTTGCAGGGTATGCATCATGCTACTATCACTAGTGCTGTGGGATGTGTCCCCGTCCTCTGTCTTTTGCACTTGCTCTGGGGACGAGTCATTGACCTCTATCTGCACTGGAACTCCTTCCCCGCCACTGTCTCGGCTAAAGCCAGTCAGGTATGGCTGCTGCTCCATTGTATCTGGCTCAGTACTAATGGAGGAGCTCACCCCTGAGTCAAAACTTTCAACCTTGGATTCACTCTCTACACCCTCAATCTGGTCAGTGTCGTCCTGGCAGTCCCCCATAGTTTCATAGCAGCTGTACTCATCATCCTCTTCCTGCTTTACTTTCACGCCTCCTGTTTGTATGCGTACCGGTCGTGGTTGCTTGCGGCAGTGAGTGGACTCAGCTGTGGAGATGAAGCGATCAACCTGCTGAGATCTTTCCTGGATGCGGTTCATCCAGGGTGGATCTTGAGATTGCTGGTCCTTCTGAGTGCTAAGATTCGGATCGTAATTCGTCGACAGAGGGTTAATGTAAAGGGAGCGCTCGCGGGTGCCGTTCTGCAGAGACAGGCCAGGGTAGGAGTACAGAGATGTGTATGCACGATCCACATTTTGCTGTGATGTTGCTTGCATATAACCTGACTCTGCGTCACTGCTGGGCCCAGAGGTGCCAGACTCTGGAGTGCCGCGGGGTGTTTCCTGACCAGAATCTCCCGGTATAACAGGGAACCCCCCTGGACCAGCCAGGCCCACGTTCTGGGACACGATCCGTGTGCACTCATCAATGACGGTCTTAATCTGAAGGATGCTGGCAGCAGTGAGGATCTGCAGAGCCTCTGATTGAGACACTCGCAGAATCCCACTGTACATAAAGTCTATCAGCTTTTGGATGGATTGTACCGAGACCACAGAAGGGATCTCAATGTCGCTGTAGCCCAAGAGCAGCTTGTCCTGAAAGAAGGGGCTTCCAGCAGCCAGCACGCACCGGTGAGCTCGCAGCATACTTCCATGGATCCGAACAGTCACGTCACAGAAGTGCCCACGGTTGCGCTGCTCATTGAGGGTCTCAAGTACAGAATTGCTGAAGTTGTGGAGATTGATGTTATGAATGCGCTCGGTCATCCCCTTGCAACTGATGTCACCTGCAAGCAGGAAGCAACATGCCTGACTGAACACAACACTAAAAGTCCCGGCACTTTTTTTTCCCACATGTAACAACAAAACATCGTCATTGTTCCCAGCGTCGCTGATAAATTAGGATTAATAAAATCGTGCACAATGGAATACAACAGTTATAACCAAAGGCAATATGATAAGAAGCAATTGCCTTTCTAAACTGTGTGTAAAAATGTCGTCAACCATGACACAGCAATCAGTTTGAATACGAATTCAATACAACTGCCTGTTATAAATAATAAAAATAATACAATTCTTTGGAGAATGTCTAAAACAATAAGACAAATGTGTTCATTCTGAGGGGGGGGGGGGGTCTTTCAGTTCAGTCTCATAGTATTAGGAGACAATCCAGTAATTCCAGCTTCTGAGCTACATTTTTCTTCCACATCGCCAAACTGAAGGACAATTAAGATGGTTCCCATCTAATTACTCCAAGTTTCTATCAGTGTGTATTTCTGAAATTCCTCCGAACACCATTAGGTGGTGCACTGGGCTTAAAGGACAAACAGGCCTCTTTTGTTAGCCATGTGTTCACTGTGATGGCGCTTCCTAACTATCCTAGGGATCCGCTAAAACGTGACCCGGCTGATCAGTGTGAGAGATAAATGAAAGTGCTTTTCTTCCATGTCCTCAGCTGAAGGAATAAAAATGAGAAAGGTAGTAAGTATACGAATTGTCTGTTTTGTTCTACAACTGCTTTGAAAATGTATTTATTTAGCACAGAAACATACTTAAGTATAATTTCTGCTTTAAAGTACAGCTGCTGACCTTATTTGAAGGATCATTAAACACAACTTGTACTGAAACCAAGAAAATTGCCCTTCAAAACCAAGTGGAATATTATACTGATTTTTTTTTTTTTTTGGTTTTTACACTTCATCTGTCAGTGAATTAATTTATTTAAAAAATAGTGCTAATGAAAATATGAGGCAGAATCGAACAAATTACTGCTGAATACACAGGGGAACGTTTGAAGAAACACTTTATAATTTAAAATGTTATTATATAGCGAGTAGAAGTAAAATTAATGTTGGGGGGTCAAATGATAAAAACTAGATTTTGTTTTAACCAGTGAAGTTGAATTTAGGTAAAAATTACTGCAAGAGGCAGTACAAAAGTGTCAACACAACCCTTTAGTGCTAATTCCCAGCTCAGTGAATGAAACGTTAAGGAAGAATACGTTATTTTAAAAAAATGAAAGGAGTATAGTACTCACAGTTAGATGACGTTTTGTTACGAAGATGCTTGTGTGGCTGGTGATGAAGTGCGGGTCAAGCTTCAGTTTGCTGGTGGAGATGGCTGATCAGAGGCCTGGTGCTAGGCAAGGCTGTCAGTCCTCTCTGTCCAAATCATGTGTTGCTCTGCCACAGTGTTTGGAGGGGGGGGGGGAGACAGAGGGAGAGAGAGAGTGAGAGTGAGAGAGAGGGAAAAAGACAAAGACAAATCTTAATGCCACATACAGCCTCGTCGATACTGCCACTCCCTTAATGAACCAGGAGCCACATTAGCAGGAGTGTCTGCTGCAACAGATGTGTGAAGAGTTTTTAAAAAGCAAGATGAATGGACGTCGGTGAGTTCACATGACTGAAAACTACAAATCAAGGTTGAAAATAATTTTGGTATTGGCTCCCCCCCCCCCCCGCACACACAAACACACACACACCCACGCACACAGTTGCCTGAGCTTTTGGGCAATAAAACCACACCCTTCCAAAGAAAAAAATGATCTACTTTTTTTCCTAAGGAGCTTTGTTTTTGTTTGAATATTTTGGAAAAGGTCTCAGTCATATTCACCATCCGTGTGTGTGTGTGTGTGTGTGTGTGTGTGTGTGTGTGTGTGTGTGTGTGTGTGTGTGTGTGTGTGTGTGTGTGTGTGCGCGTGTGCGTATCTGTTCCCCTTGTCATTTTCAAATCCACAAATGAAACGGCACAATGTCTCACACAGATGTAAAGCAACGTTTTCAGCTGTAATAATAGAAAAGAGTCAAATATTAAACACACAAGGCTTTCATTGAAAACACAAGAAAGGCATTCAAAAACATTAAGCATGTGATGAGCTGCTTTGGTGATGCTAAGGAAGTCTGACACAACTGCTCTCACACTGTACAAACACATGCAAATGCATGTATGCAAATGTTTGACCCCAAAAAAGAAGACAAAAAAAAAAATCACAAAATCACATAAAACTCATCAGACTCAAGTCGCACACTCGTGCTATCGTTCAAGAGCAGGGAAACTGGAAAAGGGGGGTTTAAAAAATGCATTGAATCGGTGAAAAAATGCCTCCACCAAACAAATTAGACCCACATTGTTCCAAAGTGCCATCAGGTAATGCAACCAGTGAAGCTTTTAAAGTACCTGGAAATTTTCACGGCATGTTTGGATGTGAATATTTATCATTAATTTGAGGGTGGATGATATTTCTGACACTCAATTTTTTTTTCTTTTGTAAAAGACGTTCAGCAGCAGCCACGCTTGCTACAACAGGAACATGAAGTGCTCTGTAAAACGCCACTAACTACTCTGTGCTGCTGAATGAACAGAACAGGGCCAGGATTTGACCAGACGTGCGCATTAATGTTGGAGCAAATTATTCTTTTACGGCTCTCGAGTACTTTCCAACAGCACACCTACTTTGAGACACTGAAGTAAAGCCTGCCTACAGAAACTATGAGATTTTAAGCAGTGACCTCCCTTTTTTTTTTTTTTTTTTCCTTACACACTCGTGTGGAAGGATCATTGGCTGCATTCGGTTCTGCTCTTCTATGCCAAGGTAACAGACACGCATTAATGTGTAAATGTGGCCCGAAGATGATCATTGTCGTTATAATTGAGCACGCTGAAGCAGAAAATCTGGGCTGAAAAAGTACAGTTAAAGTGTAACTGAGTAGAAATGGCTGAGTTGACGGACTGCTTGGGTCTCGGGCCTCCCTTCGAGGAGCGCCGCACTCTGTGGGACGCTCAGTGCTTGTTTTCCAGACATGTTCGTAACAACTTACAAATTTGATGATTAGATATAGGCATGTAATAACATGTTTAGGAGCAGATGGTGATCACACAATACTCAGATGGATCATGCTTTCAACCAAACGCAAACAGTTGGTTGTTTTTCAGTTTTGATCTGGATAAAAAAAAAAATTATTATAAAATGAACCTCCTACATATGAAATATAACTTTAGCCATTTTCTATTCACTATAAAGTTATGTGAGTGACCTAAAATAACACATACAGATGGTTTACTATAAATATATATATTTATATAAGTCTAAACTGAGCGCTGGCGTAGCTGCTAAGTTAGAAACTATGTATAACTGCGACCTGTTGCGTGTGAATGAACCCCTCCTTAAATAATCCTGACTGACAAAGTCAAAGGAAACCCCCTCATACATATATATATATATATATATATATATATATATATATATATATATATATATATATATATATATATATATACATATATATATATATATATATATATATATATATATATTGTTTCACCACCTAAAAAACAATAGCGAGACCACTGTTTTTTACTAGACCGCACACCCACATGTCAAATTTCTTTATCCATTATAATGTCAAATATTTGACTTTTTTTCCTTTTTCCTGCTGGGGTTAGCTTGACATGCAAATGTTATCCAGGTGCCATGGTTGGGTTTTGTGGCTACTGCTCGACATTGCGCACATATATGTTGCTTCTACCAGTCCAGACATGTAAATCCACCTGCCTAATGGGGAAACTGAGGTGAACGCTGGCAACAAAGGAGTAGGCCAAGGGAAGCGGGCTTCAGTTGCCCAGACTGCCACTCACAACAGTGATTCCATTTTAGCCGTGACACAGTGGGTGAGCAGCAGCCAGCGCCTACCTGCAGTGAATTCTAATCAGCCCAGGGGTCTGTCTCCCTCCCTCCCTCCTGTACCCTGCCTTGGACTAAAGGGGCTGATGATCCTTCAAAATTAATTAGATCCTTGTAGGAGGCGGCCATTTTCTTTCACTTGCTAATACTCCATGGGGAGGAAAAAAATTTAAATCAAACTAAATTCAGCATTCGTACCCCACCTCCCCCATATTGGTTTCTTTCTTTCTGCGCCTCTACCTGTTTCCTGTTTCATCACGTTGAACCTCTCCCCGTCTTCCCTTCCTACCCGTCTATCTCTCCATCCGTCTATGCCCCCACTCCTCTCTCCTTACAAACCTTCTCCAACACCCCCCCCCCCCCCCCCCCCCCCCCCCACTCTCTGGCTGCCTCCATGCCCCCAGCTCTGTGTCTGCCTCTGTGGAGTTTGCTGTCAATAAATCCCCAGAGGTCAGTTTGTCTGCTGGAAATCAGACACAATGCTTCAGACCGCCAATGCAACGCATGCTCTGCTGCTGCCGCCACAACAAAGACTAGGGAGGGGTGGAGGAGGAGGAGGAAGAAGGGGGCATTTAAAAAAAAAAAGGGAAAAAAAAGGAGGAATTAAGACGGGAAGACGAGGGTTGCAACTTCACCAGGCAGGCTCCAGGTTAATCAGCTGACTGCGTGAGGAGGCGAGCTCGTGGAACACGCTGCACCGAATTGGACATTAGTTAATCAAGGTGGGGTGGGGTGGGGTGTGAGGGTTTTGGGGTGGGTGTGAGGGGGGTTAGAATGGTGAGAATGGGGGATGGGGTTGAGAACAGACATAAGAGGCATGGTTATGAAAGGAGCAGTATCAGCCATTTGAATAATGTACATCTTGAATATGCAAATACTGCTTACAACACACACTACAAGCATACATTCAAGGCCCTTGGTACGATTCAGTGTAGAGACAAAAGGGCCGCGGGGCATGATGAAAAAGCTCATGTCCATTCACGCGCACGTAGCATCTTGATGGATGTGATGCAGATCTGCACTTATCGAGAGTGTTTTTGTGTTACACCTTATTAACAGTAAGTCTGTCTAAAACCTCCGCTGCTTAACAATCACCGTCCGACGTTGTAATTATTAATTTCAATCATCCAAGCACATTAGCATATAAACTGCCAGAAATCAGGCTGTAATAGTACGTTTTGGATATGGGATCTAATGTAATTCTGTTCACAATGTAAATATGTAGCCAGAACACTGGGGTGGGGGGGAATGAAGCAATATTCGTGAGGTAAGTGAAGGGGGCGCGTTTGTTAAAGACAGAGTGCGTTCAGCTCACTTCTTTGACAAAATGGGTGCGCACACGCAACTCGGCGTCATCAGTTAACGCCTCAAACTTAAAAATCAAACGTTAGCCAGTACTATTTTGCCGCTGCACGCTTTGAAAAAAGAAATAAATGAAAAAGTCTGGCCAACGACAGCTGTGTCAGCTAATTAAATCGGAACAATTTGGAGCGCTGCGTTTCTCTCGTTACCTTTGAGCACTTAACAGGTAAGTAATGCGCCCAACTCCCATACACTCCAAGAAAAGCTGCAGAAAAACCACATCCTCAGTCTCAGGATTTAATTGATTTGGCTTTATTGCAGTCACTGAAAATCATCAACAAGCACACGGAGACTGTTGACAAGTTGAGCCAAGATTTTTCACACAACCTTTTTTTTTTCCTTCCAATTTCTACTTCTCCCTGGACTGAAACTGTACGGCGCGACATGTCAGAACCGGTGAAATAGTTTGAATGATTTCGAGTGCAAATCATTGATAATTATAGCGTGTTTAAAATAGACTCGATACGCAACTATTATTATGAAACATGAAACGCCTTTTGAACTTTGAACTGCCATTTCACCTCAAAACGGAGGCGTACCAGAGATCCCTCCTTCAAAACGGTACTTTCGATTTTAAACTCAAGACCAGGAACGGTTTCAAAACATGAAAATATCTAAATTTACAACACTTTTCCTTTCTCAAATTCCTTCCTTCTTGGTCAAAGCATTGTAAAGTAATTACACCACTATAATGTTATAGCCTCTCTTCAGTTGAAATTGCTTCAATGACTGTATTGTGTTCATGCATTTGTGTGCATCATACGCTAACTGCAGCCACTGTTAACTCTTTACGGTCCCCTTAATTTAATCACGCCGCGAATCTTTAGTTCCACTGAAATGTCTCCAGTAGCGCAGCATATTAATGTGTTAACATATTCAGCCCAACAGAAAGCCACTCAATGTGACAGGATGTGCGGCTTTCAAATAAATTCCTCTAGCACATAAATAACAATAAACACTGCAATTCAAGTGGAGGACAGTTAAAGTATTTTTTGACAGGACAGCTTGTTCAACTTCGTCACTTTCTGTCAAAAACACACCCACCGCCACCCGTTATCCATAGCAGATCCATTGTACACTTACAGATGGGAGGATAATCTACTTCTAATATACTTTTTTTTTCACACAAAGTCCACACAAACACTTGTGAATTAGTGCTATCAGTATTTTTTTTGTTCATACTGTATTTTATGAAGAGGATGGGGTGGGGAGTGGGGGAGGTGGGAGGGGGACAAACAGCCACTGCTGGCTTACGGCCATTAAAATTAAAGACGGCAGTCACTTTGGTGATGGAACAGAAAAGAAAAAAAATCTCAGAATTGGCAAATGGCTCTGCTTTTGTTAATGAGCATTTGACCATAAAGAACCATCTGACTACTCATATGATAGTCTCCAAAACACCTCTAACCCCCGAAGCAGATAATGCTAAATTCAAGAGTTATCATTTAGGCACAAGTGTCCAATGCAACTGCCTCTCTACAGCTACTACACACGTCAAGGACATTTTGCCTCTCCAAAAAAGGACCTCACAGGCCATTAAGAGATCTTCACGAACCTACACAGCTGCTCATATAGGACCTCTCTGTCTATTACTAGTGTATCATGATAAAGAGCAGTTAATACATTCAGCTCATCAAGAAATATCAGCGTGTATGCCTCTATTCATATTTCTATTCTCAAAAATTGGACTGTGTAGCTATGAGGAACAGTTTTGTATCTTCAAAGAAAATAAAGCATCTCCTGACTTTCTATCCTTGAGATGTAAACAAGGGAGAAAAAACAGGCGTTTGTGCTGAATTTCGAGGGGACTGTGCGGGACCTTTGTGAAGAAGCGCGCAGCTCTAACACAATAACGAACAAAGCAGGCTCTGAATGTGTTTAGGGTTAAGAGTACACTATGTTTGTCACTATAGTGAGGCCAAACAAAATGAAACCACAGTCTCATCTGTATTTAGAGCTAGAAAAACAGAAAAAAAGATGCTCGCATAAGTTTTATGTAAAGCCGGGTTTCACATGCAGCGCTTTCAAGGTGTCCTGCCTCTCAAAGACAGCACACATACGTGCTGTGGTTAAACAGTAAAGCCTTCTTTCATCAGTCATGGTTAGTGCCTCCACAATGGCACTTTGCTCTGTAAAATTTAAACCTTTAAGTTAACCTGACTAATGATTTAACTGCTAGCAGTGACTTTAAATCACTACTCGACCGTGCGTGCGTGGAATAGTCAGCAACTTCAGAAGTTGTGTACCATGAGGTTTCACAGCAGCTGCACAAGGGTGCACGAGCCAGCGCGGTGATGGTCCAGCACAGAGCTGAACTTTCACAAATGCACAAGGGTGCTTTAAGCAGGTCAGCTGCTCCGCTAGCTGCTTTTGCTTCAAGGGTCAGCAGCCTACCCTCTCTCTCTGGCAAGCACAAGCACAATGTTTGCCGTTTAAAAAAGACATGGTACAAAACTGCTAACATGCTAGCAGGAGAAAAAAGAGAAAAATGGTCATTGCAAAAGAAAAAATAGTTTCATGATGCAACATATTTCTTCAGCCTGTAGCTACGGTTACAAAAATACAAATGGCATTGGGATGAAATAAAACTGACTCATTATTCAGGTGAACTGGTGATATCTTCAATATGATGTCTTCAAACACAGATTTTTCTCATTATGTGAATAAGATGGTAAATCCAGAAGACTTAATGGAAGCATGCTGTCCTTATTTGAAGCCATATGGATGTTAGCAGTGTTTAGTTTATTTTTAGTTTGGCAAGCTGTTGTGTAGTAAATACAGATGATTATATATGTCTCATCAGATCATTTGACATATGACCCATCTAAAAGTGCAATGCTGACGCACTGAAACACTGCCGACCACAACCGTGCCCTAAACACGCTTTGACCAAGCGCTGGTCTGATCCACTGGTCTGCAGGCTGAGCAATGTGATTTAGAGCTAATGACTTAAACAAAAATTGGCACATAGGTAAGGTTTTCTGGTAATCCATCAAGGGGTGGCAATCTAACCACATTATGAAATTTCATCCATACAATAGCGTGTTGCGAGATTAACTTGTTAAGCAAGCCAACTACAGGATTTCACAAGCGCTCAGGGAAAGGCCAAAAACTAAAGATTTCCACTCTTTCGGCCTTGTGTTAATCTCTAGATGTTATTTAGACATTTGAGCTGACTGAAATTTCACAGCAGCACACTCAAAGTACAGATAAGTCATCGGTCCCTCGTGGAAACGGCGCTCACATAAGGACAATAAGATCATTCATGTAAAGAGGAAATCAGCTCTCGTCGGGCATTTATGATGAGTACATTTTAAGAAACTACTGCCAACACTGTAAGCCACACCCTCTTACTCAGTAAATACACCTTTTGGAGGAAACAAAGGAGTAAATGGAGAAGTTTAAAGAAAAATATGCAAACTTGGACATGTGACAAAACAAAGCTTATGAGCTTCATGGGAATCACATGTAAGGCTTCTACTAACACAGTCCAATTTAGTGTCAAACCTTTGGACAGTCTAATCTCAAAATGGGCCTATGCATTGCCTGGAAAGTCTGTTGTTTGTGCTTGTTGTTTTCCTAGCAATTACATCAGGAAAAACTATGTAAGCAACACCAGTTAGTGTGGTTATACAAGTTCTATAGCATATCAGAGGTTGCATATACATAACAACTTCTTGTGTCCTTGTGTGACTGTGAGGATGACTATATGTTTTTAAAATGATGTCAGATGAGCTGATGGTAGCTGTTTGGCTGTTTTTTTAAAATAGATTTTTACCACCCGATGTGTTAGCTGTTAACACGCTCATTAATTTATGGTCTTTCCATTTCCTGTTTGCTTTGTTGGTGCCCAAAAAAACAAAAACAATGCCATTAGCAGTGAAGTCTTCTCCAAGATCGATCATATTTAAAGTAGGGAAATTGATTTAAAAGGCGTTTAAGTGATGCTGACAATGTTGCGTTTCTTACTGGACTTCCTTATGTTTTTCAAAGACAACAACTGGTGGAGCTGTACAATGCTGTAATTTGTAATTACAGAGCAAACCGCACTTGCTTTGTAACGAATTTCCATTACCTTACATGGCTTGCGTTGTTTGTTGCTGTGCAATGTGTCACCGTCAACACAACAAGATATTTGCGTGTTCACCATTGCTACACTTCCTATTGTTCCTTGTGCATTTTAGTGTAGCCCAGGTTGTCCTCTCTGATCTGTTTTAATGCAAAAAAAAAAAAAAGCAGAGAGACCACAGGGTCACCTCAGCACAAAGCGCCGATAATATCAGCTCCGTTTATGATAATCCTCTGGCCCTTTGGCCTTGCTAATGCTCATGAATTGTTGGTCAGTGTGGTCTTTTGAATGCAGCAGAATTATTATCGTTGATGCTAACAATCTATAGCTCATAAGCCCCAGAGTGTAACCTAAGCTGATCAGCTGTTTCTGGTAATATTACTATAAAGATCGTGCCACAGGCCTGTGAGTATTTTCGGCAGGTCATGAAACAAATGTGCCACTTCTAAGTCATTTGTGGTGCCACGGTTTGATGGAGAGGCTCAGGAATGCATATGCCTTTATTCCTGGTCATGTGACTGTGTTAGGTGAAGTTAACAGGGTACGTACAATAGCTATGTGTGTCTTTGTCTATTTGTGTGACCTTCCTTCCTATAAATGCATGTTGGAACTGAGCCTAAAGAGAAGTGGGAATAAGAAACATGCTTTGTGAATGAATGAATGATTGTTTAGACACTAGCCAGCAGCACAGCTCACTCTAGTGAAAGACTCTAAATTGGATTCATGTTGTTTAATCTGTTCACAGAAAAAAATTTTTAAAAAGAGCTTAAAGTGAGTTTACATAGCAGCTGCCACAAGGTCATGTATGGACGTTTTCACGTGCAGCGTCCCACTGCTGCCACAACCAGCAACCATTGCATTGGATTTCAAGCCGCCCAACTATCTCATGGAGACACATGGACTGCATCTACAATAAAAAAGTAATGCAGGTGTTACGAACGTCACTAGAACGATCCCACTGGGTCACTTGATAAATGTCAAACTTATTGTCAACAAACCTGGCAACTCGGATAAAACTGAACATTTGCCTTGCCATCTGGTTGTCATTGAACAGGATAGGCATGCATTTTCTTTGTCACCTAAACCAACAGTCCTAATAATAATAATAAAAAAAGACAATCTATACTTTACTATTCATTAAAACAAGAAGCTGTTAGACAAATTAACTATTATTTTCAGACTCTTCAAACCTAAACGTGTCTTGATATAGATACAATTCAGGGCAATAAATAACATGGATGGTATAAGAACAGATATGCCTTTTCAAGATGAAAATGCAAGAGAAAAATTCCCTTGTTAAAGATTTTCTTTCAATAAGAAAAATACCTAACAGTGATTTCCTAAGGCTGTATTTAAAAAAAGAAAAGACGAGAAAAAAAAAAACCAACTAATGACTTACTCAATAAAAAAAGAAAGAAAATACAGTTTTAGATTATGTGAAAATACTCTAAGGTTTCAGCAAACGTAATATTTGATAAAACCACAACACAAATACTATTGTGTAAATAAAATAATTCCCCCTTAGTTTACCCAAAGCACAGTGCATACCAATGTACCTCGAGCGAGAGTGTGCACAATCTTAACATTTTGGCTGGTGTGAGTACAGTTTAGTGGAATGAGGCTTAAAAAGTCTCCTCGATGCCAAGAATGAAGCCGGGAACTTACAGCGCTTATATTTATTGTGAAAAGCTGAAAAACTTACAAAGGACACTACTGCTCTTTGCAGTTTTCTCATACTCTCTTTAGATACTCTCCCCTTCAGCTAGGCAGTGAGCTCACCATGACTTGTAGAAAACCATATGGGTAGCAGGGTGAACTGAGGACACACATGCACCTTGGCAAACATACAACTTTGCTATTAGAATCCAGGATACATTTTTCACATCAGTTGAATACCTAGGCCTGCTTGTGTGTTTAAAGAGAAAGAACATTAATTAGGTTTAAATGCTCCTTCCATGCGACCGACAAAATAAATGTTTCTAAGACACGTTATTAAAATGAGTTCTAAAGAAGTTTAAACATCTTCAATAAAGGAAGAAAAAAAAAGAAACTCTTCCGTTGTGAAATTGTTGTGAAATAACTTCTGATCAAGTTCTTACATGAGATTTGGCTCCTGCAGCACAAATATAAAAGCTTTGATAACAACTGCATGAACCAAGAGAGTGTAATGGAAACACATGATCATACCCACCGTGTTTGTAATGTATATACTGTATACATGTGACACAAGGAGACCGCAACTGCGAAAACAAAGCAGCTGGCATTGCACTTTAAATGACAAAATTTAAAAAAAATAAATCTTAAGACTAATAAACATATTTCTTATCGTGTGAGCAGGCTAATATTAATTCTGGTCCTGTACCAAGCTCATGTGTAAACATTAAAATAAAACCTTCTTATCCGACGGCAAGTATGTGATGAGTTTCTCCCCTGTGGGACGCTCCTTTTAGATTTTGCTTTATTTTGGAGAAAGTAAACATTCAAATCTAAAACCATATACTATGAAGCTATGCAGGAAGTAAGGATAGTAAGCGGGTTTCATGAGACTTTATAAAGTTTTATAGCCGAACAAAAGCTTACTGACGACCGGCTGTAACACTGGCAAATACTTATTCAGGCTCAATTTGTGCTTTCATTACGCATTCCTGTGATACTTGCAGGGAGGGAAGATTCCAAAACAAAAGTCCTTTGAAAACTGAAAAACGCGTCATAAAGTTTTTATGCTGCACGATCTTATAGTCACACCAGGTTCAGCTAAGGTTTAATAAAAGTTCTGATCTAAAAGGGCACATATTAAAAAAAACAAGACAAAAAAACAACTCAATGAATTTTAAAAGAAGGAGAAGAAAAAGTCTGGAGCTGTAAATATTCCTGAAATATTATTTATGGATAATATACCCTGATTGGGTTTCTTTTTAAAAAATAAATAAAAGCCTCTCAGTTGATTCCAAAATATTTTTTATGCTTTCTTCTCCACATCTTCAATAACAAAACACAATTTTCCTCCCTTTAAACAAGTGATTTTGTGTTCAGTCCTTGCTTTATTGCTGGAAGGAAATCCCCATAACACACTGTAACAGTGGTTTTGTGTTGCATTATGCAGCTAACGGGGAAATTCATTCCTTACTGACAAAGGCAACCTGTGCAGATTGTCAATAGGTTTTGTGATTGATTTGTATATTCAGGGATAAAAATAATGTAATATAAAGAGAAGCATGTAATGTGTGGAAAGGGTGATTTGTGGGTAGAAGGATCCAAGCCAGTTAGCCAGGAGGTAGCTAGCCTGCCAACAATTTCTAGTTTGCAAAGCGTAATCCAACGATCCAGCAAGGAAGAACTATCATTATATTTTACTAGGATCAAGGGATACAAGGAAAATAGAAATGGAAAATAATTTAATCACTGATACTTTAGAGGCACCTGAGTTTTTTGGGGGGTTACCATGGCAGCTAGGGACTCAAATGTTGCGTTACAGCTGCAAATGCTGTAAAACAGGAGTCTTACCAATAAACAGAAGGTGAGAAACTTTATTCATTCTTCTTAAACAAAACCAAATCCTGAAGCTTAAAGTCTATTAAAGGCTTAAAGGCTACTCTGTAGTTAATTACAAGACTTATTAACTTTAAGATGTGCACCTGAAAACAGTCTCTGTTGGCAATCACATCAAAGATGAGCCTTACTCCAAAGGGGGGAAATATTCATCTAACGAGTATCATACAGGGAGGGGGAAAAAAAAATAAAAAGCTGGGAAAAGATAAACTCTGCCTGAGACAAAAAGGCCAAGCAGTTAACAAGCACTGTGACATTCTGGATGCAATCCACAAAGTGGCTTGTTATATCGATGGATCTCTGCTGCATTCCCAAAATGGCTGCCAAATATGTTCAACTGAGCCAGACAAAGTGCCACAATGGACTCAAGTGCAAGTCTGCTGTCATACGATGGTAAAGACCTGACTTGAAATTTTAGTTATTGATTTTACTTCATCTGTAAAGGCTCGCCATTACCGCGAGGAGGAATTTTATTTGGTTCGTTTCTTTGCCGTTGTATTGCCAGCACATGCCAGAATTTTCAGCCAAATGTAGACTTTCCAAAATAAAATTATAAATACAGAGTACACATGGCAGAACGAGCGAGGTGAATTCCTCTCATGACCAGCGCTACACGCCCTCCCACACCTCTCCAGTCCGTTTCACTACATAGTGTAGCTCCCAAGGCCAAAAAAAACATTTCAGGGCAACTGCACTGCAACAATATGATCCTTTCAAATATTTATAAATATAATCATGTAAGTTCGGGACCACCACGCTTACCTGGTAACAGCCTGGTGAAGATAGCTGAATGGCGTGGGAATACCAACAACCAATGAAGCACTGCGGAGGCTTCAGAAAAATGTCTCTATCTTGTCTTTTTGGGCATCAGTGCCTTATTTCACTTATTTATTTTTTTATTTTTTATTTTTTGGAAATCTGACCTACCATCTGCGTCCATGTACAGTACAAGATGATTGTTTTTTTTTTTCCTGGTTATATGTGTCTTACAAAGAAGCACTTATTACATTAGTACAGCATGGTACCCTTACACATTTTCACTTGAGTAAACCCAAATAATCAGGTGGGAGAAAATGTGTGAAAGCGTGACTAAATCAGTCAAAAACACTTCAAAACTGAATGCTGGGCACACATTGCGCCAGTTTTCTGGTCAATAATAATAAACTGGCAAATGTGAAGAGACGGTGACAAGCTACAGCGGATGAGTGAAGGATGCTGAAGCCAAAAGAAAATTGGGATTGATTGCCGCATGTGGATTAACTGATCACCCCCCACCCCTTCCACACACACACACTCACACACAGCCTCTTTCTTCCATGTGAGTATAGGTGTACAGTTTATCTGCTGGGTTTCCTCACACAATAACCACTTTCCTTGATGTGCAGACGTACTCTTAAATATTCATTAGTCATGGGTGGGTTTGAGCCGTGACACAGAAAGTGGGCAAATGGCGATGGCTCAAACCCTGTGAATATTAATGTGTGTGGAATTTATACATGTAAATACCCGTTCCTGACTTAACTGAGATGAAACCGGGCACCTGATCCACGGACTACAAACACTCCCAAAGCACATAATGGCTTACCCTCGCTCAGCAGCTCCTGTACACCTCTGTGGTGATAAAACAAGAGTTTTTGACATCAAGCCATGGCGAGAGCTCACTTACAGCCAAGACAAGTACCCTCCAATTCATCAAAACAATAAAATGTCCACAAATGCAGGTGCTACGCCTTTTTTTTTGGGGGGGGGGGGGGGGGGGGTTACTATAATTTTTGAGTTTCTTTTCAGATGAAGGGCGTTCAATTCAGTGTACACATTGTGACAATATAATTTTTACTTTCTCATTATTTCCTCACCCACATGCAACCTGTCAAATCAGCGTGCTCTAATTCATGGGACAGAATTGCAATTATGCCTGGCTGAAGTCTCACATCAAGGAGAGGGGAGGAGGGTGGGGTGGGTGGGTGTGTGGAGGGGGTGAAGGAAATGTTGCATTTCTCCTACAAACATGCTGCACGCTCAGCTCCGTGTTTTCCAAATGTGTCCATTCAGAAAACAAACGATCCAGTGCTGCCACCAATTACGTAACCGAGCCTATAGACAAGCAAGTCGTTTACGTTGTGGAGGCATATTCTGAATGAAGGCGGGCAGGAGGAAGTGATCACAACAAAAGTGAAAAAAAAAAAAAAAAACAGAGGCAAACGCAGAATCGTAAAAAAAAAAAAAAAAAAAAGGAAGAGAGAAAGAAAGAAAAAAACCTACACACGCTCTGACACACACACACAGGTGCACATCCACAGATCGAGTCTGCGCTTTAAGGACGTGGACGCGGCGTTTCTCTCGTGCCTGTCAAACCCGGGACCGGTCTCTTGTTTGGGGCTATTCACTGACCAAACCAACACCAACCTGTGACATGACTAATGCGTTGACGCAAAGCTTTATACCTGGGAACAACTCCCGGGCTCCAGCCGGGTGTGTGGCTATTAATCAGACACGGAACGTGCTGTATTATAGAAACCTATCAGCGGCGCTCGCGTTAGACACAAGGACACGCCGTATTACTCTCTTTATCTGACAAAGCCGAGCGCTTTGGGACAACATCTGTTTGCCACACACACACACGCATGCACGCACACACACGCATACACGCACGCTCTCTGCCCCTGTCCATCTCTCAGTCACACGCGCGCGCGTGCACGCTCGCGATCGAGCACGGAGAGAGCAAGACTGACATGTTGCTCGGGATGAACTCTCTGTGGCCCTTTCAGTAAATTCATCCGCGTATATTAATCTATATACACACATATGCACGCATCTATATATATATATATATTTAATTTTTTTTAATTGCGCAAACAATACACATATTTTGACTTTAATCAAGAGGCGAAGCGCCGCTGTGCTGCCATGTAACAAGGAAGAGCGAAGGAATCACGAGTTGCCCATTAATATTTTGCAACAAAATGTCTCAAAAGGAACACAGAGAGCCTCTCTTGCAACTTTAATTACACCAGAGCATGGCTTCGTATCTAGGCCAGCCTCACATGGTAAACATTTTTTTTTTAATCTACTGTAGGGTATGAATTTAAAACGTGGGGGGAGGGAGCGATTGCGACAGTTTAAAGTGAGCTTTTATTTTTGGGAGAAACATGGCACCAAAATCCAGACCAAAAGAGTCCCACCAGATCCAGTTCTTATTTATCCCAGAAACTGGACCTGCAGTATTGCTTTACCTACAGACACAATATTAGCCAGCTTCCCCTCGCCTGCTGAGCACATCTGAACGTAACCCCATCTCATAAATGCAACGGCGTAATGATATTAATTCACAAAAAAATGTAGGCTAGACATCTGTCTCAGTGTGAGCCGCTTCGCTCCAAGGATAGATTTCACGCGTGCACAAAAAAACCAAAAAAAAAAAAAACCCCCAAAAAAACCAACCACCTCTCCCGGTAAGTTTAACAAACTGAAATGCATTTAAGACAGTTTTCTAGTGAGAGTATATAAGAGCGGTAGGAAGGAGAAGAAGAAGGAAAAAAATGCAATAAGGAAACGTGTTTCCTCTGACTCAAATAACTGACCTAAAAGCCAAATGCGCACGTCGCCTGCCACAGTTGTTCCGGGCTCACAGTGTGTAAAATGTGAGCAGGCAGCCCGCGAGCATCGCTCAGGCTTTCGCTGATTGAGAGAAACAGACCTGTGAACACACTTTGACCGGAGTAGTATTGTTCTCAAGTGTCTCCCCCCCCCCCCCCCCCCCCCCCCCCCCCACCACCACCACCACAACCACCACCACCTCTCCACTGTCCGGCTCACGGGTAAATCTAAAAGTAAAGGGGGCACAGTCGGAATAATGACAGATGGCAAACTTGCGTCACGCCAGGGCAGCGCGTTTTTTGGTAGTCGAATATAGATGGACAACAAAACCCCCTGGCAGCCAAAACTGAATACCCTCACCCCTACCTACCTACCTACCTACCCTACCACCACCACCCCTTCCTCCTCTAATCTAACGCAAGGGGCTCGTTTCATTAGGCTACATTTCGGACGCTGGCATCACGTTTATTGAACGTTCGTGACCCTCCAAAGAATGAAGTTTCCAATGTTTGCGGAGATTTCTGGGGGGGCTGGTAAAGCCAGCCACAACTACATGGGAAGTGAGTGGCATTTTCATGCATTTCACCCGAAAGTCAGCGAGCATGTTTTAATCCCCGATAGAGGAAATTCCTTGTATTCCCCCCCCTTCTCTCTCTCTCCCGCTCCCTCTCTCTCTAATAATAGCGGCAGAGATGTTGTAAAGACCCATCCCTTTTCCTACTTTTCTCTCAATTTCTTACCTGCACTTCGAAGCTCGTTCACAAGAAGAAAAAAAAAGTGGCGACAGCGTTTCCACGGCGTTCCCCCCCCTGACGAAGCGCGCTGAGTTGATGTCTTTTTTTTCCTTCTTCTTTTAATATGTTCCCTTACTTTGTTTCATTTCTCACTTCCATCTTCTTTTCATCTCATCAATAAACACACGCTGCAGCCTACCTTCATAGAGCAGCTCGGTTCAAGTGTGCCCTCCCATTTTTTAACTATACATCGAGTACTTTGAGGGGTGGTGGTGGAGGAGGAGGAGGGGGGGGGAGTGAACGGGCAGGCACGCCTTTTCACTTAAAGCTGCTATTGGAAGAGCAGTGCACTGTCTTGGGTTGGATCAGAAATCCGTCAACATTATTGCGCCCCAATCGCAGGGAGCGCGGTGGGACGGTCAAACCGGCTCCATTATGGCTCTCTGGAAGTGGTAGGAGTTGTAGTAATAGTAGTTGTAGCGGGCTAATAGCGCTCAACCTACTCATTTGCCACTGCCTAAGCAGCAGCACGGCAGTTTATATAAGTGGAAGTCGGGCTGTGAAAGTGAGCGGTGCCTGTAAAAGGATGAGGGTTAAACAGGCTCGCAGTGACGATAAAAAGCAGGCGAATCTCTTCCTGAACCCATAAATCCCCCCACTTCTTCTTCTTTTTTTTAAAAATGTAATTCACTCATTTTTATTACGTGGCTTTCAGCGCCAACAGTTTTAAAATCTCTGCGCTCGCAAATGTGAATGAACTCCGAAATCAATCCCCCACTTTGGGATGAAGAAGGACAGGGGGAATTGTCGGTTACACGTCCATCACGCGTCTGAACTTCTGATTGGACGCTGCCTCTGTCTGTACCGCGAGCCAGCTGCGCCGACGCCTCCCATTGGACGCCGGCGCCGTCGCTCACTTCCAGCGCCAACAAGCTAGATTGTCTGCCGTGTCTTCTACTTTCTACGCATTTCTATTTTCTCATTTATTTATTTTTTAACGTCCCGAGCTGACCTCGGGTTTGCGAGCAGGGGGAAAAAACGGTGTCGGTTCAGCCGGCCAATCAGATTTGGTTGAGCCGCTGCTTTTCCCCTTTTGTTGTTGTTGATTTTTTTGTCATTATCCAGTGCCTTGAGATATATTCTGGCTGCCTTAGAAAAAAAAGAAGTAATGGGTCATGTGGGATCTCCCCCCCCCCCCCCCCCCCCCCCCAACCTCCCCGCACCCACCGCCTTAATGCCCCCCTCCCTGTCTAGACAGTGACAGGTGTGCGTGTGTGCGCACACTCTTGTCTGTAGTTCACATCGGAATAATGAACCACGTAGAAGGTAGTGTATAACAGATACTTTAAATAAAATATGTATGTGTGTGATTAGGGTGTGCAGTGGACGGAGTGTTCAGTGTAAGCTTCCCTGCTTCTTGAAAGACAAGCTTTTTACTTGACAAAGAGGTCAACTAAGGTTAGCCCCATGTGACAAACCGTCCTGCGTCCCGAGCTGAGCTGCTGGGTGAAAGAGGGATGTTCAAACGAATAAATAAATAAATAAAAACTCTCTTTAAGCAAAGCTGTACTCTTGAACTTTGCGTGCAAAACCCTCCAGCTGTACAGGAGAGACAGAGGTGCTGCTTCAGACAATCGCCATCTCGGAAGCTGGGTAGGCTCCTTACGGATATTGTTGTGCGAGCACCGCGGTGAGCACCCAGGGCACTCTCAGTTGACTGTGCGCGCCATCTGCAGGACTGCGATGTGGATTAATACCGCGGGTTCAACGGAGGACACCCTTCCGTCACTGCTTTGACCTACATTAACCAGGAACAGTGTAGGAACACCACTACCGGCCTTAATGCGATCGGTTGCAATCCGACAACGAATCACGAAAACCAAAAAATGCCTTTAATACTCGTTCAAAATCAGAATGATCACAATCTTAGATCACAAACAGAAAAAAATTGCACATCAGTGCGGTGAACCCCTTTCCCGGAACAGTATTTAGGATACTTCGCGTTATTAACACGATGGCTCAGCCGGCACCACGTGCAGGGAGGATTCACCATCGAGAACATTGTGTTTCTGTGGTAGCTCTTAAGTGCTTTGCATATTTTACCGGACTTGCCTTTATGGCAACGGGTTGTTGACACCATTAGAAATTTAATGAGAAACGTGCTTAGTTTATTTGTAGTTATCTGCCTATTTGTGCTATTAATACAGTATCAGGCATTAAGTGAAGGGACTGAGGGCAAAGCAGTTATTTTGTAAAGCTTGCTAAAACACATGCTTTTAACTTAAAATTTTGTGCAATGCATCTAAAAATGAAATTTAAATTGCAGTACAATTGCATGCCTATTTTCCCTTATTGTGCCGGTTTATTAACAAATTAAGCTATGCTATTTAAAAGTGAATTTAAAAAGAAATCAAGGACGGTGTGAAAAAAATGATTGAAAATATGGCTGATATTAAATGAATACCTCATGACAAGAAAATAGCAAATTTATATATATTATATATATATATTACAATAGTGAAAATCTTTAAAAAAAAAAATAAATAAATATATAAATACATGAAAATGCAATAAATAAATAAATAAAACTATTTGGTTTGTTAGAGCTTCCCTGAGGATTATGAATAGCCTGGAACTGTTTTTTTTTTTTTATTCCCAAACCTCTTAACTTAGCCCTTGTTAATAGCAATATTTAAGAAATTTGACCAATTTTTACAACTAAATAAGATAAATACATCTGCTGAGCCCCTAAATACCTTTGTTCATTTCTAATGAGTCCTCATCAATTTCCAGAGAAAATCCACAGATTTTTTATTTATTTATTTTTTTTTACAAAAGTCTGGAATTAATAAAATAAATGTAAAATAAAAATAAAATATTGTACTACAAATCACTTCTCTATTAGATTTTTGGGATCCTTCTGAATTCTTACAAGTAAAATCCATATCTGGAGGTAAAATAGGAGTATACATGTGTATAATCTCACAATGGCAGGTCAGGGCAAACCTCACACAGCAGCTCTGGTTATTCATTAATTAATTTATTTGTCTCTTGTGCTTCTCCCCATATTCAAATACAAGTTAAGCCTTAGCTTTCACTTCATTTGCACATGACCTCTGAGAGCCTGCTTGGCCTTACATACAGCCGTGTAGTCAGACAATGATGCCACTGCGAGCTTCAACAAACCAGCTTTTGGTAATCAGTTAACCGACAACTGATCCTACAAGTTTGGACTCAGGATGTGCAACTAGAAATATGGCATGGTAGGCTATTATCGCTCTAGAAACACATAGAAACACATCAGTATTTCCCACGCTTCTTTGTGTGCTTTAAGAAACGTTACTGTGCAAGTCCACTCACAAGTCTTGTCCTTGCATCTTTTGCTCTCCCATTAATACATTCCACTAAATGAATGGACCACGGGCTATTCATTTTACAGACAGTCTAGACAACTCATTATGGCTTGTATCTCAACTTACAATGTGCAAACTGATTTTGAATTAGTTGTGGTCCAATTAAAAATGTTATTACCTTCCCAATCCATCCCATTTAAACCCGTCTTAGTAGAAACAGGTTAATGGCTCATCATCTCAGCAATCTTTCTCATTACTTTGTTTACGTCAACTGTAAATTGAACAATCTGCAAGCACTACAAACCACTTTGGTAAAATTCAGTTTTAGTTAGCCATAGATATTTCAAAATGCTAACGCTAACAAAGCACTTAAGTGGCACCAACATTTATGAAAAATTTTCAGCATGGCCCTTCGTCATTCACCACTCACACTCCTTGTGTCCTCAGAATTGCTGTGCCTCAATGCTCTGTGGCATAGATTCAAAAGGGTGTGGTAAACATTCCTCAGAATGTTTCGGTCTATACTGAGGTGATATTATCATGTTGTGGCATTTTTGCTGGTAGCACCTCAGCCATGAAAACTTCCTGCTCTACCGCTTATAGAACCGGTATAGAACAGTAAAGTCATTGTCATGTTCAAAAACAAGTCTGAGCTGTTAAGGCTTTTTAACATGACATATTAGCGAAGATGGATCCACTCTTTCTTGTTGCTTGCGCCAGATTTTGACCCTGCCATATAAATGTCGGTGCAGAAAGCGAGAGACATCGCACAAGATAACATTGGTCCATTCTTCATGTGGCCTGTGGTGAAAGGAGTAGCAAATATAGGCGTTGTCTTCTGCTGCTAGCTCATCTGCTTCACACACACTGCAGCTTTGAGCTTTTCCTGGGCATTACCCTACCCAACACCAAAATGCAAATAAACGGCACAATCAAATTCGAATTAAACTATCTTTAACTTCCCTGTTCCCGACTTCAGTTCAAAGTCTGAGTGATATCCAACTGCGACAATTGACAGAATTTTCACAGCTAGCAGTCATCTTGCATCATGCCACCGTCATGTTCTTAATGGTTTTTCATGAATTTTCCGGAGTTCATGTTTGAAAAAGTCTTGTTGTGCATTCAGAGGTATTCTTAACCTCGGTTGTAATAACTGGTTATTTAAGTTGTTGTTTCTCAATCACCTTCAACCAGTCTGGCCATTCTTCTCTGCCATTTAGCACTTAGCACTTTCTTTTTTGGGCCCCTCCTTGAGTTGGTTGTGTGTGAAAATCATAATAGCTCTGCAATTTGTGAAATAATCAAACCAGCCCAAGTGGCAGCAACAACTATGCCATGTTCAAAGTCACTTAAATAGACGTTCCACCCTATCCCAATGATTGATTTGCACTTGAGCGGATCCTCTTGACCATGTCTACATTCTTAAATCCACCGGCTTTCTGCCACATGAACGGCTGATTAGACATTTGCTTTTGAGGAGCAGCCGAACAGACTGACCGGTGAGTGCACCACGTATATGAACCCTTTTTTCTTCTTACAAGTGCAGCAAAGATTGAAGTCCTTTGTGTGTAATACGGCTGCTGAACCTTTTCAGTGTCGAGCATGAGCTGCTGGTTTAAGCTAGTCAACAAGGTCATGCTGCACCACACCGTCATCTTAGCAGAGTGCCACCACAGAACATCATTGTTCTGTGTCATCATGTGGGAAATCCACATTAGATTTGTTTTATGTCTGGTGTGTAAAGCTACTTGAAAATCTAGATTGTGCCATGGTCCATCTGTGAATGCCAGCCTACCATCCATGCATGGATGTGAGGCCCACTTGAACACTCAGTCACACTTTGTCTCTTAATCAGTAGCATCACTCCAAGTTATTGGGAAATCATATAGTATTTATGAATGTGCGCTGTTCATTGCCGCTGTTGCAATATGATAGAAATGCACTTCATTTCCAGCCATAGTGTGACCTAGTTTGCCCTCTTAATAGTTGCACACTGTACCATCAGATATATTAGACAAATTTCACACAAGTTGTGGTCGTCATTGGCTTTTTCTTTTGCCATTTCCCCATACTTCACAGATTTTCTGCTATAAAAAAAACAGCAGCAAAGACAATCTCTTTTTGTGATGTTTTTCATGTTTCTGGGAGAGAGAACGAATGGCCATTAAAATTAAAATAACTTACAAGCTACCCAAAGCTTGCATCATTTTGTAATGCACAGTAAGTTTGCACTGCAGAAAGCTTCTCGCCTCTTATCTTCAAAACTGGCTGCAGGCAGATTGTTGACAAGTACAGACGATAAAATCTCTTTGTTAGCTGTTCTTCTCTTCTTCTTTTGGTTATTTGGTCTTTGGTCTTAATTTGTCAATTACTGGGCCTAAAATAACTTTTTTCAGTAGTCCAGTATGTCACTGACAACATTAGTATTACATGTCTTACTGAAACTCACAAGATATGATCAGAGATAAGCCAGATGCGACACAAAGTAAGACTCTTCACATCACAACAAGTGTGGGTTTTTTTTTCTTTTCTCACTCCCTTTTGGTCGGGGCTTCTCTCTGATTCTGGCTTGGTGTTACTAGATTCAGCAGAAACTGTAAAACGGCACCTATTCAGGTTGTGCTGCATGTGTGAGGCAAGGCAAATACTGTATCTGTTTGCTCTTTGCAAGCACCAAGTCTTCCATGAGTGACGCAACATTTGAGGTTAAGGATTCCAGAGAGAAGAAAAAACGAAATCAAACAAAAGGGGAAAAAGATGAATGTCTAAAATCAGTAGATTGATCCTCTGGTTTAACCCTTTAACCGGCACGATTTAGCCTCGCTTGCTGGAGTGCCGCTAGCACTGCAGTTGTTCTTCTTTGACAGAACAAGCGGGGAAATATTTGTGCACTCACAACGCATGCATAGACAGTGCTGTGCTACACCATGCTGTTAAGATTTACATGTTTGGATAGAACTGTGGGGATCACTGATGCGGCACAGGCTTTCCAAAACAAGCACTGCTTGTAGAGTATTAGTCATTCCAAAGCAAAAATAATGTAGCAGTAAAGGAAAATCAAACACTATTATCATCCTTCAAATTTCTTCTTACTCTCACCTCGAATCTGCAGGAAACTCCAACGAGAGACAACATATTAAACCTCTGCCTAGTACATGTCTCTTTTTTGCCTCACAAAGGCAATTGAGGTAACATAAATGAGTTACCACAATGCTGTCTTTTCGAGAACACAGTCCAAGTGGTATAAATGATTAATAGGCTTCTTCACTTGCCTTTCAGCTCTCAAGGGCCCCTCTCTGTGTCAGCCTTGTAGCTGAGATATAAGAATAACGTGCCACTGGTCTCCACAGATTCTCCCTCAACTCTCTGCTTTGTGATTCATATTTCATCTCACCTCTATTTGCCACAAGCGGAGCAAAGTAGTGACTCAAAAATGTTATGAGATAGTGACGACTTTAGCCCTTCTGTTATGTTGAAAAGTACTTCTCTCCCCTGATTATAACGCACAGGGTGTTTTAAAATGCCCGGAGGCACATCGGCAACTTTACTTGTATGTACCTGAGACAAAATGCCAGGTCAAGCGAGATCAGTTGTTGTGTTAATTTGTTTTCATTCATGGGTGTTAATGGTATGCCATGGGAAATTTCATCACCAGTTGTACATGCATGAATGCACATGCATGAATCTTAACTCGTTTTTGAACCGAAAAGACATTTGAGTTCTCAGTTTTGCCCCTCCAAAATATCACAACAATGTCTGTCTTCCAGCAGTCTCTTTAAAGCTTTCACAGATGAGCTGATTGATGATAAGTGCTCCAATACAGAGCTGCAACTGAGTCCCCGAAGGCCTTGGGAAGCTCCTTAGCTGGACACAACTATTTTTCAAGTGACCAAATTTCAAGTGTTGGCGCGAAAAACGTGTCTGAGCAATTTGGGCTCTTCCTAGGAGGCACGGACATTCATCCTTCAATGACTGCTCCGTCAGAAGCTTGGCCAAGACCTTGAATGACCATACAGGTGACCGACTGGCAGTCAAAGCCATGGCAGGTGGTAGTGGGCACAAGAAGGAATGTCAGAGCTCTCAAAGCCCAGACTCTGACATCCCCCATTTGTCCTGCTGTCAACTGCTGGGGGCTTTGAAAGGGAGACTGTTTTCTATTTCTGCACACAGACAGTCCAAGCATAAAATCTGACTGCAACTTTCACACGGGCATGAGCAGCCAACTGATAAATAAGGGTAAAATAAGAAATAAAATGGGATTTCTTCTGCAGGGTACAGTAAATTGTACTGTTCTTTCTTTCTTTACTGATTTTGGTCCCGCCCACTGACACAATCAGAGCAAACACTTCAAATATCACTGTGTTTTTAGGCTCAAATAGGCACTTCCTCCACCAGGACACTTTTTCAGGGAAAAGCCATTCGCATCACTCTATTCTGATTAATTGCTCTAAAAAGCCATTATAGTGTGATGTGGAGAACCAGCATGCTCAACACAAGGACCCTAAAACTGTAACAGCAAAATCAGATGATTTATTTATTATTTATTTACCTGTTCAAATGTGTGCCATGAGGGCTATTTGTCTTTGTTACTCCAGCCCTTGATAATGTGACACCATATCAGCATTTTAAGTAATTTTTTTCAAAAACATGTGTTTGTTTCTCTCAAATGAGCAGTAGTATACGCTTAAAACATGAAAAGAATAATACTAATATGTAACATCTACTTGAGGTAGTAGTACTACAGAATTTTACCAGCAGAGGGTGTACAACTCCACGTAATCAGACACCACCACTTTTGAAAATCAAACACAACTGGGTGTTAGGTAACATTTTAATGAGCCTTTAACTGTAATTTATTATCCAGATTGAACAACAATTCTAATATCTATCTATCTATCCTAACTTTGTGGGTATAATTAATGCTTCCGAGCTTCCCACATCAAACCTAAATTCATTTTTTCCCACAAGGCTCTATAATCCCAGTCACTTTCTACTGTCATGTGTACAGTATTTTTCAGCTTAACATCAGGGTTTTACTCCCACCACCAGCTCTGTTACTCAGGCTCATATGCCAAGGGGGGTGAATGTGAGCTATATCATTACATGGTGCAGTGGACAAGTGAATGCATTAGCACCCCTAGAATTCCCCAGCTGCTTATTAATTAACACGCTGTGGGTTGGTGGGAATTATCAGCAAGGAAAGGTTACTGCAAGCTAGCAAGCTACGTTAGTGTTAGTCAGGGAAGTGCCTTATTCGACGTGTGTGTGGTTTTGCTTTATCGGTGTGCCAAATGCCATTTAACCAGGCTGGCCGCTAAGCAGACGGCATGCACTGACAAGTGGAAGTGAGTTGGCTAATCATACAGCAGTGTTGTTGTGAGGTATTTGAAATGTGCTGTGTGTTTACTGAGCTGTCTATCTGCCTTCAAATTGTGAATGCACGTCTAATTGTTTTGTTTGTTATCTGCTGGGCGTATTTCACATCCAGAGGAGCAAAGACCCTGAAACGTATGATAAATGATAAATTCTTTCAGTGATTTTTCAGCCTTATTTTCATGTATTAGTCATGGTGCTGGCATGCGTATAACGCCCACAACAGTGTGCCAATGTTCTCTGTAGCAGCCTGGTTTACTTCCGCCATCCACTGATGTCTCAAGGACTACAGGGACGGTTTGAGTTTCATTTTCATTCCGCCTGGTGGTATCACAGAGCGGTTTTGATGGTCAGACAGCTCCTCTGCCTATCTGCACGAGAGAAAATTATAGGAAATTATATAACGTGCTGTCAAAGTATGTGGATCCACATTTGAGAAAATGCAATAAAGAGGAGATGAGAGCCCTTCTGCCACTCAGTGGCACTATGAGCTGTGCTAAGTAAGCAATGATGATCAAGAGTGTTTCTCTTGAACTACTTAGGCTGAGTAACTAAATCAACAAGATCACAATAAAGTGTTTTCTCACCAACACAACTCAACTTAACACAATGAGGAATTAGAATCACGCACACACGTCCACATCACTTAATTATACATCCTGAAATATGGCAAGCAACGTTAATGAATTAAAGTTTTTTAAAAAATGAGAAAAGTATGGTGAATCACAGCTGACTCCTCACTAAAGTGTGAGGCATGCTGGTACATGTAGGCAGTGTGAGACAGACTGAGCGGTAGAACAAACAATTCTCTGTTAGTATGGCAAATTATAGTGTGCATTTCATTATACTGTACCCTCAGCAGTACAAAGACTATGGTACAGTGTGTCCACATAATTAGCAGCAGTGTTTTCCTTAAATTGTCACTGTTAAAGGCCGTGAAACTCATTTCTACAATAAGCTGACTCTGACCACTGGTGACCTACATGAACACCTCTTCAGCCAAAGTTTTACAAAAGTTTTATTTAATGGTGTTTAATTACTGGTGAGCTTACAGAGGACCTGTTATGCTCATTTCTAACCTTTTCATTAGATCTTTATTGCTGGACTATACTAGAGTAGCTTTGCATCTGTCACATTTCATGTTAATCCTTATTTGTCTTATACCAGACAAATCTTTGCCGAACTTGATGGCATGCTGAAGAGGTAATTCAGCTGTGTTGGAGTACGGCTGCATCAGTAGCTTTTCAGGATTGAGAGTTGGAGACCCCTGATATAGAGAAATAAGGAAAATGCTTACTAGGCTCACTTTAAGGGTATTTGTGCACCAATCAGAATTTAGAAGTATTGCTCAAATTAAATTGATGTTTGATCATCGACATAAACGGTGGACATAGCTATTGTGATGTCTTCCAGTGTTTCCTCTAGGACCGTGTTGGTTTTTAAAAAACTAGATATGATGAGGAGGGTGCGTCTGACCTTGAAACTGCATGCTTTCTAGTTGTCAACTTGTCAATCACAAGTGGTTAGCCAATGAGAATACTTCAGATAATCCTGTATTTTTGAAACAGCATGACTGATGTTTACAAAATAGACATTTTTTTTCTATAAGAACCAAAAATGAATGATTGAGAAACTCACCAGGAAAGTATTTACGAAGCTGTTTTTCCATAAGCTGCTATAAAACAGGAAGTCTTTCTGTAACTACAGCTACTGCCCTCTGGTGGCCGTTAGATCAAATGGAAGTTTAAGGCACTTCTGTCTGTACTGGCTTAATTCTTTTCCATTCTGGAAGCTGTAGTCATGATATTTACTTTCTATGTGTTTGGCAGATGCTGTACGTCTTAACAAAGAAGACTGACTTAAATCTTTAAACTTGGATCTCAAAGACATTATGTGATTCTTTGCAACAGGAAGCACCTTTTTCAAATCATTATTCATTAAGTCTTTTATTTGGCTTTTTCAAAATGTCATAACCAGCAAAAAAACATGAGGTATACTGTGTTTTATAAAGCCACTAGCTTTTGAAAAATATAGTTTGCATAATGAAATTTTTGTAATAAAACCAGGTAGAATTATATCTGCTTCCCGTGAATGCAGAAATATATACTTATGCTTTCATTTTCACCTCTGTTGAAGCTTGAAAGCTGTAAAGTACCTGAACCCTAAAACCTGCTGTCGTGTACCTACTCAGACCATGCAGTAGCAATCTGAGTGTGACAGTTTCCATCAGAAGCAAATGCTGCATACATCAGGAAAATTGTTGAACATCTGCCTTGGGACATGCAAAAATCCCAGAATCCAAACTGCAGCCTGCTTCCCGAGGAAGCACACATTGTACATTGGCGCATTGTACATGTCGACTGGGGTACAGATAGTTTATTTCAGGGAAGTTGCAGTAAAAGTGAGAGCAGACAGGCCCAGCAGTCATAATGATGCCCACAAATAAGCCCAAAAAGTGACACTTCCCCAAGTGAGTCTTGATCCACTTGTAGGTGTCTCCTGTCTTTGACAGCCAGGGTGTCGGTTTTTAAATCAGCTGGATTTTTGGACAGAGAAAAGAAATTTGGCAAGAGAAAATCCAACAATGTTTCAGACTGGAATTTAACTTACACATTATTTAACTGATATTAATGTTTAAAAGAGCCTCTATAGATTTTTCAATGTGAAATATTTGACATTACAATAAGAATATTATTATTCAGGAAAAAAACACTCCACTATATTGCATGAGCAATATCCTTTAGCTTGAATAAAGATGACCCCATGAAAATATTCCATCTCCCTGTGACTAGAAGTAGATCTGGCGAGTGTCCAACGCAGCAGCCCCATGATCTGGATGTTCTGCCTGGGTTTAGCCTGTTTAGATGACCAGTGCTTGTCCTTGGCCTACTTTTTTTGTCAGAGGCACACCATAGATCCAAAAGACTTTAAGCTCAGCAACACAGCAGGATGGAGACGACATATTTATGGGTGAGTGCTTTCTCAAGTCTTGTTAAAAGACTATTATAATGGAGGTTTGTGGATGTACATGAGTGGAAATGCTCTCAGTATTCAAGCTCGTCCATGGGGAGAGGTTTTTTCTCTCTTTGCTACTCCTAGCATGATATATTTTTAACAGCATGTGTAAGTGCGTGTGCCTTTGTGCATGTGTGGGTGTTGCACGGGCAATGAAAGGGTTCTTTTTTTTGGTTTTAAGATATATATTTTCTCCTCATTTACATAATGAGCATGAATATTATGCTGTTTTCTTGTGACTGATTTTTTTCTTCTTCTGTCTGGGCCTACACTTTTCATTATTTGCACCAGAAGAATCAGAACTTTGAGAATGTGAGAGTACTCAAGTTTTTGGCACAGGAAATGTGAGCGTAGAGCTGTTAGCTCACTCAAGAGCAGAATTATATAATCTTGTATACAGGTCAGCCATATTAGGATCATCTTCTGAGAGAAAACGCCTGTAGAGTATGCGGATCATAACTCAATCCAATCCTTTCATATGCATAAAAGCTCATACGCGCCACTTACGACTGAACATGTACATTAATCACTGTCACAGTAAACAGATCACCTCACGCATATGCTGCTGCAGCCTTACATTAATTACTAATGCATTCACATACACACACACACACATGACGTGTTCCCATTTTCCCACTAAAATATTTACACAGACATGTATGAAATGCAGCTGTGTTCACTTCCATACTGGGAACTCACGTTAGATGTATGCATTTTACATAAACGGCCACGTCTCTGTTTACGCGTTCATTGCAGAAGAGGAAGCCGTCAATTCTGTCGGCAATCAGGGCTGGGGACATAACGAGTGCTGACATAGAAATGCGCAGTTAAATGAAAAACACAAACCTAGCATCATCACAGATGTGAGAAGTGCAAATAATTATCTGTGACATTTACAGATGATTTGTAAACCCATTTCTGCTGCCACTTAGTCAGGAATAGTTTAGTAGAACAGAGCACAGGAGTGCGCTTTAATACACAATAACAGAGTACTGCAACACGGAGAAGGAATCACACTAGACTTAATTGTTTTGGGGGTTTTTTTGTTCTTTTTTATTAAACTAAAATTAATATCACTTGATTGATATCCAGGAAATTAATTAAGAGTAAGTTGAGAGGACAGATTCTGACTTTTTTCATTCCCTTAAACCCAGCAGGTATGCTTTCTTTTTCACTTTGTTCTTTAGGGTTTGATTGTTTATTGGGTTTTATCTTTAAATTTCTATTCCATTTCTCTATCAGCCAAGAAGAGATTCTTGAAAAATGTGACTCTATGTGGTTCTGTCCCACTAATACTGGAAACACAAATAAGGAAGATAATTTGATTAACTCAGACTTCAGAAGCTTGATAATTAGGTTGGAATAGAAGTTGATTTCTTCACCAAACATGGCAGATTTTCTTTCTTATCACCTCCCTTTAGTAGATTCACCAGTGGCTATTTTACTTCTCTCGTGTAATTAAAGAATTTCTTTTTTTTAAGAATAAAATGATGGGCAAAAATTGATGATGGTGATGTTTTGAAAAATCCATTTCAGTATCAATCAACTATAATGATATACACTCACCAGTCAGTTCATTAGGTACGCTTTTCTAATATCATGGGTTGTTGTCAGAGCTAACTTAATTCTTCGTGCTGCAAACATTGCTCCGAGATTTTGGTGCATATTGACATGACAGCATCACACAGTTTCTGCAGACTTTTTGGCTGTGCATCTATGATGTTGATCTCTTGTTCCTCCACATCTCAAAGGTGCTCTGTTGGTTTGAGATCTGTTGACTATGACATTTGAGACATTTGAGTACACTGAGCTGAACCAGTTCAAGACAGGATGGATCCATGCTTGCATGTAGTTTAAGCCAAACTCTGACCCTATGTTGCGGTAGATGTTAAGACTCATCAGACCAGGTGAGGTTTTTCCAGTGTTTTGGTGAATCCGTGTGAACTGTAGCATCGGTTTCCTGTTCTTAGCTGACAGGAGTGACACCCAGTGTGGTCTTTTGCTGCTGTAGCCCGTCTGCTTCCAGCTTTGACATGTTGTGCATTCAGAGATCCTCTTCTGCATACCTTGATTGTAGTGAGTGGTTATTTCAGTTACTGTTTTTCTGTGATACCAGCGGTCACTGATCTCTGGCATGTTCACCCAGAGAACTGACTCTCACCGGATATGTTCTCTTTCCTGACCAATATCTGTAAACCCAAGAGACAGGTGTGTAGTAAATCCCAGTAGGTCAACAGTTTCTGAAACCAGTCTGGCACCAACAATCATACCGAGGTGAAAGTCACCTTAATCACCCTTTTCCCATTTTGATACTCAGTATGCCTTGACCTAAACTGTCTACATGTCTAAATGTTGCTGCCATGTGATCAGCCTAGATAACTGTGCTAACAAACAAGATGAACTAGTATACCTAATGATGCCCGATGAGCTTATTTCCCTTTGATGACACATATGTGGCCCCTTTCCAATTTAAAAACAAACATGTATGTGGAAACTTGTATAGTCACCAGCTCTGACACAACACTGACAAACATTCAGAATTTCCTTGAGCTGCACAATAGCAACAGAAGACTGATTGTAACTGTGACAAGTTAGTCCAATTAAATTAGATGAAGTATATTAATCAATATTTCACTAAATAAAATGTGGCAGATTATATTTCCTTATTACACATTGCTATCTTGTGTAAACAACATCTTTCCAAGATGATCTGCAGCACTGTATAATTTTTAAAACAGACAAAAGTAAGAAAAACTGAGTCTTAAAAGATGAAAGAAAAAAAAGCCTTGGGTTATAGTGCTTGAATCTTTAAATGCATTATAAATAGAGTTGTCAGAGGGCATCAAAGGCTAGTGGAAGTGAATAAATGTTATATGATGACAATTGAAATATTACTTCACTGTGCTCGAATCTCTGCTCATTAAACCTCTGTCACACAAAGCTGCCGTGCAACTTGTAATAAGTAAGGTTTGTAGTTCAGTAGTTCATGAGCCAAGAGACGACGATCAGATGTGCGAATGTAAACTAACAGGCGTTTAATAAAGCGCAGAGAGGTAACTCGGGTCATCTGTCTGTCAAAGTACGACTACAAGTGTATTACTAACAGTAGGATGAGGCCATCTGTGAACACAAAGCGTTTCAGTTTGTTTCATTGCCGCTGTACATTTCGATCAAAGCTTCTACTCTCACCTGGGGAATAAATGTGTGTTCATCATTTTGAATTGCTTTACTTCTGCACCATTGCTCCAGCATTGTGGGGGGCTGGAAAGTGGGGATGTGGCTGGGTGAGGGGTGGATTTGTACAATTATAGAACTGATGATGTAAAGACACTAAAGCACACATTCCCCCTTATATAACCCCGAGTGGTACAGTCCACAGTCTTAAAGGCAGAGTGTGCTGAGAGGAGTGCATGCATTCTTTAATCTGTTTTAGTTAAACTAAACAAAAATGCGAACGAGGTGATCAAACAGAGGAGAAATCATATAACAATTCAGACGGAGAAGGGGCTAAAGAAAGTTTCAACGCATTATCATTAATGTGTCTATTTGGGACTATTTAACGTTGAGATATTCCTAAAATCGCAGATTATTACTGTCCTTTGTGCTCCTCTATAACCTGAGTGCATATTTGCACAGCCACGTGGAAATATGCTCAGGTGGGCAAATCCAATGCAGAGTTACTGACTCAGACCTCAGTCCTACAAGGGTGACCATATGACAACAACAAGCCTCCCTATTGCCATGGCAACAACTGCACCATTGCTAAGGCAACAGCTGCAGAGTGCTACAACAAGCAGAAAAAAAAACCTTCATGTGTCTTCAGTTTCTTTCTTTTTTCCATCCGGTTAAAGCAAACTTCGGCTTCATGTGATCCGGTCTTCCCTGAGTCGCTCTCGCGGTGCTTCATGGTTTCTTTTTTTCTGTGATGCATATGTAATTCACACTCTCCTCCTCAACACATTTTCTTTCGGTCTAATTCCTGCTGTCTTCACACACACACACACACACACACACACACACACACACACACACACACACACACACACACACACACACACACACACACACATTCATACACTCACGCACTCACCCACTCTCCCTCTCCTTTTCTCTCTCCTTCACTGTCCCCTCCCTCAGTTCTTCCTCTCCATCCTCGGCTGTTTCGCTGTCTTATTCTCCGTTTCTCTTTTTCCCCTTTTCTTTCCACAGTGTGACCCCCCCTCTTTTTTGTTAATCCCACCACCCCTGCCTTCCATCTCCATCCTCCCTTTTCTCCATCTCTTTTTGTATTCATCCCATCTTTTCTCTTTCTTTTCCACCGTTCCTTAGATAGACTCACACCTTTCCTTTTCTCTGCTCTCTCTCCCTCTCTTTCTCTCTCTTATACTAAATTCTAAGACCACCCTCTCTCCTCTCTTCTCTTTTTTTCTCCTTTTGCTCACTCTCTCTATTTCTCTGTGGCCCTCCCCCTCCCTTTTCATGTTTCCCCCCTCCCTCCATCCTCTCTTTCCCTCGCTGGTTCAGTTAGTCAAAGAAGAGATTCACGGAAGGAGAGAAAAGGGGGGAAAGGCAGGACGAGAGTGAGAGCGCAGGAGTGGGGCAGGCTGGGGAGAGGGGTGTGGGGTCTCAGCCCTCTGTCGTGGGGGGTTGGGGGGGTTGAGATACACCCCGATATTTGTTTTAAGTACCATGGACTGCCTCTGCATTGTGACTACAAAGGTAAGCCTATCTGTTGTTCATTACTCTAGCTCTATGTGTGCGTGAAACAGAGTGAGAGGCACCACAACTGGAACTGAACCGGGAAGAAAGCAGCCAGCTTCCTTCTGCCATCTCTCAATTGTGGGAATTTGCTGTCTTCATGACATTTCTCGTGTTGTGCATTGTTTCGATCTTTGTGTTCGTTTTGAGCATTTGAACATTTCAGAAAAGCCTCAGTGCGAGCTGAGCTACCTGACTGAACACTCTTTGATATCTCCCTCTCTAGATGACCCTCTCTCCCACTCTCTGAATCTCCTACTCCGTGTCATGCTTTGTGAGTGTATGAACAGGGGCTGGCTGACCTGCGTGGATGTAGCGAAAGCGGCAGAGATCTGATCCTCGGGTTGCCTGTGTGGGGCTTTGTGTCATGCCCGAGCTGCAGAGTGTGTCAGGCAGAGACCATGGGAGGGCACTATGCATGCTAATATTCCTCACAATTTCCAGCTGCTTTGTCCTAAACTCGACCGTAAGCACACGTGAAGCTTACCCACTGTGCAGCTGCAAACATCTGCAAACATAATGTATGAGCCACATGTTATATCACACACATGCGCTGCTCCAAGGAGCCAGTACTAGACATGAGACTGACTAGAAAAAGGAACATGAAGTAGCTTCAAGTCTGTTGTCCAAGCCTATTTGTTCAGATGTCCAATACCTTAAGACCTTCAGATCATATATATATATATATATATATATATATATATATATATATATATATATATATATATATATATATATATATATATATATATATATATATAAAAAACACCCAGCACGCCCCTGCGGGCGGTTTATCCTTCAAGCTCGGGTCCTCTACCAGAGGCCTGGGAGCTTGAGGGTCCTGCGCAGTATCTTAGCTGTTCCCAGGACTGCGCTCTTCTGGACAGAGATCTCCGATGTTGTTCCCGGGATCTGCTGGAGCCACTCGCCTAGCTTGGGAGTCACCGCACCCAGTGCTCCGATTACCACGGGGACCACCGTTACCTTCACCCTCCACATCCTCTCGAGCTCTTCTCTGAGCCCTTGGTATTTCTCCAGCTTCTCGTGTTCCTTCTTCCTGATATTGCTGTCATTCGGAACCGCTACATCGATCACTACGGCCGTCTTCTTCTGTTTGTCTACCACCACTATGTCCGGTTGGTTAGCCACCACCATTTTGTCCGTCTGTATCTGGAAGTCCCACAGGATCTTAGCTCGGTCATTCTCCACCACCCTTGGGGGCATCTCCCATTTTGACCTCGGGACTTCCAGGTTATACTCGGCACAGATGTTCCTGTACACTATGCCGGCCACTTGGTTATGGCGTTCCATGTATGCCGTGCCTGCTAGCATCTTGCACCCTGCTGTTATGTGCTGGATTGTCTCTGGGGCATCTTTACACAGCCTGCACCTGGGGTCTTGCCTGGTGTGATAGACCCCAGCCTCTATGGATCTTGTGCTCAGAGCTTGTTCTTGTGCTGCCATGATTAGTGCCTCTGTGCTGTCTTTCAGTCCAGCTTTGTCCAGCCACTGGTAGGATTTCTGGATATCAGCCACCCCCTCTATCTGCCGGTGGTACATACCGTGCAGGGGCCTGTCCTTCCATGATGGTTCCTCGTCTCCCTCCTCTTTCTTGGGTTTCTGCTGCCTGAGGTATTCACTGAGCACTCGGTCAGTTGGGGCCATCTTCCCAATGTATTCTTGGATGTTCGTTGTCTCATCCTGGACTGTGGTGCTGACACTCACCAGTCCCCGGCCCCCTTCCTTCCGCTTAGCGTACAGCCTCAGGGTGCTGGACTTGGGGTGAAACCCTCCATGCATGGTCAGGAGCTTTCTTGTCTTTATGTCAGTGGCTTCTATCTCCTCCTTTGGCCAGCCTATTACCCCAGCAGGGTACCTGATCACGGGCAGGGCGTATGTGTTGATGGCCCGGATCTTGTTCTTACCATTCAGCTGACTCCTCAGGACTTGCCTGACCCTCTGCAGGTACTTGGTGGTTGCAGCTTTTCTAGCGGCCTCTTCATGGTTCCCATTCGCCTGCGGGATCCCCAGGTACTTGTAACTGTCCTCTATGTCTGCAATGTTGCCTTCTGGTAGTTCAATCCCCTCAGTTCTGACTACCTTCCCTCTCTTTGTTACCATCCGACTACACTTCTCCAGTCCGAACGACATTCCAATGTCATTGCTGTATAGCCTGGTAGTGTGGATCAGTGAATCGATGTCTCGTTCACTCTTGGCATACAGCTTGATGTCATCCATGTACAGGAGGTGGCTGACAACTGCTCCGTTCCGTAGTCGGTATCCGTAGCCAGTCTTGTTAATGATCTCACTGAGGGGGTTCAGGCCTATGCAGAACAGCAGTGGGGACAGAGCATCTCCTTGGTAGATCCCGCACTTGATGGTGACTTGTGCTATGGGCTTGGAGTTGGCCTCTAGTGTTGTACGCCACATCCCCATTGAGTTCCTGATGAAGGCTCTTAGGGTCCCATTGATCTTGTACAATTCTAGGCATTCCAGTATCCAGCTGTGGGGCATTGAGTCATAGGCCTTCTTGTAATCAATCCAGGCAGTGCACAGGTTGGTCAGTCTGGTCTTGCAGTCTCGGCTGACTGTTCTGTCTACCAGTAGCTGGTGTTTTGCGCCTCTGGTATTCTTGCCAATTCCTTTCTGTGTCCCGCTCATGTATTGACCCATGTGCCTGTTCATCTTAGCCGATATGATGCCTGACAGGAGCTTCCATGTAGTACTGAGGCAGGTTATTGGTCGGTAGTTGGAGGGGACCGGTCCCTTCTTGGGGTCCTTGGGGATCAGGACCGTCCGACCTTCGGTTAGCCATTCCGGGTGTCTCTCGTTAACTAGCAGCTGGTTCATTTGTGCTGCTAGACGCTCGTGGAGTGCAGTCAGCTTCTTTAGCCAGTAGGCGTGAACCATGTCGGGCCCTGGTGCTGTCCAACTCTTCATACTGGAGACCCTTTCTTGGATATCTGCCACTGTGATGGTTACTGGATCCTGTTCGGGGAGGTTGCTGTGGTCTGCCCTCAGATCCACTAGCCACTGAGCATTGCCGTTATGGGTTGCGTCCTTCTCCCATATGCTCTTCCATATATATATATATATATATATATATATATATATATATATATATATATATATATATATATATATATATATATATATATAGATATAGATATAGATATATAGATATAGATATATATATCTATATCTAGAAAAAGGAACATGAAGTAGCTTCAAGTCTGTTGTCCAAGCCTATTTGTTCAGATGTCCAATACCTTAAGACCTTCAGATCATATATATATATATATATATATAGATATATATATATAGATATATATAATTTTCTGATGGACATACCTACACAGCTGCACACAGATTCAAAAGGAGGTGAGCAGTGTACTATAGCAGCTGAACCTGAATGCAGATTCTGGCAGGAAGTGATGACAGATAAAAGAGGAAAACAAAAATACACGCAAACACACACACACACAGGCGTGTGAAGGTGCTGATCATCTGAGATTTCCATTTGTTCTTAATTTGTGGAGCAGGCGTGAGTGCAGCTGGTCCTTTCAGATGTATTACGTAAACTTGCGCTTAACTGTGGCACATTACATTCATTTGCTTATCAAGCTCTCAGTTTCCGTGGCAACAGAGATTAGTGGTTAAACACAGATAAGTAGGTGCAGTCAGATGAGGAGGGAGACACACTGCGCGCGTGTACAGCAAAGTACATTAAACACATTTTTTGTTTGCGAATTTCACACCATTTCACGTCCTTCCCTAATGACAGAACTTCCACACAGGTAGCTGCTTTTTGGTTCTGCAAAGCAGTTTTTGTTACCTTGCACCGTGCAGTGTGACAAATTTATTGAGAGAGAGAGAAGGGGGGCAGGAAAGGGAAATTTCAAGGTATTTCTCCTCCCTGGAACACCTGCACCTCGTGCATTTTGTTTTACATCACTGAGCTTAGGACAAGAAGAAGAATAAGACTGTAAGTAAAAGACCACGGTTGGTAACTGTGGGTGTTTCACCCAACCAGTTCCAGAATTCTGCATCGCTTTCAAAGTGTGAAAAGACTTAGTGTAAAGCTGGCACAGAAAACCCAAGTATTGCCAAGAACTTGTGAGACAGATGGTTGGTTTATAAAAGGAAAGGTGAGAGCGCATAGATGTGCAAAGTTATGCACCGACTGATTGGCTAAGCAGCTCTTGGACTGGCAAATGAAATGGCTATTCTTGGAGTGCCTAGATGACCGTTTCACCCAGAAAAATGAGCTAAACCTTTGTCACTGGGGATTGTTTGTTAAACACTAACCAGATATTCACAAGAGAGCCTACGGTTCACTTGGATATGCCACAAAACTTGGTGTATTCCTTTAAATGCGCATTATTAAACTTTAATGGAGGCAGGCTGAACTGCAGGTGAGGAGTGTGGCTTGCCACCACGTAGCAGATGACGGGCGAGCAGCTCCCTGAGCGAGCTGTTCCGTGACACCCACGTGCTGTATAACAAGTTATGTGAACAATGCCGCGTTCCCGTGCAGGTCTTTGCACAAAGTTTTTGTGTGTGGGTGAAGCCACAGTCAGCTGGTGAGTGACAAATATCTGATACCGCTACACAGAGCACACCAACTAGAACCGGAGCACTGCTGTGCCGTGCTCTTTGACGGTTAAAAGGCATCCCCCACTGAGTCGGTGGGTTGAGTATTTTGGCGAGAAAAGTCAGGCTGAGAAAGGATGTCTTTGAGCGAAAGAACCAGAATTAGTAGAAATTTGTGAGGAAAGCCCATTTTGGATAAAAGATGATTTCATCCTCAAGGTAAAAGTGCAAAAGTTGTGTCCCTTTCTTTTTTTCTTACAGTTGGCCTGGCCTGTATTTTATATAGCGCTTTACTAGTCCCTAAGGACCCCAAAGCGCTTTACATATCCAGTCATCCACCCATTCACACACACACACACACTGGTGATGGCAAGCTACATTGTAGCCACAGCCACCCTGGGGCGCACTGACAGAGGCGAGGCTGCCGGACACTGGCGCCACCGGGCCCTCTGACCACCACCAGTAGGCAACGGGTGAAGTGTCTTGCCCAAGGACACAACGACCGAGACTGTCCAAGCCGGGGCTCGAACCGGCAACCTTCCGATTACAAGGCGAACTCCCAACTCTTGAGCCACGATCGCCCCGTTCTTATGACGCTATTACCTTTCTCTATCCTTCTACACTGACAGGTTCAAGTTTTGGCTTGGATAAAATTTGAAGTAACTGCAATTTGACTGTAATCTTTTTATTTATAATTCAGGGAGCAAATGACCAGGAAACACTCGGCATTTCAATCGATTCTCCTGAGCGAATTGGACTTTTTAGCAGCTTATGTAATTTTCTGCTCCTTCCCACACTAAAATCTCTGGGAAAAAAAAAAGCAAGCAGTAAATTGCAACATATGATGCTGGTGAATCATACACAAGTGTCATTACATAACATTTAGAACTAGAATATTAGGGCATATCGAGGAGACGTCACAAGATTTATATTTAGTTGCGTGGCTGACAATACCTTTGACTCTCCCTCCCTGTATGGCACTGAGTCAGAGAAGGATGGGTCGGTAATTTGAGAGGCGCGAACACAGATGATGCGCATAGTGAAAAGGATTTATGCTCGAAAAGCAACTAATCTTAATTCTATCTTTGAGAAAATTGCTGCAATAAATCCACGTTCTCCTGTGCGGTACAGAGCACATGCAGTGCATTTCTGTTGCCTCCTCTTCTCTAGCCTTTTTTGATCATCACTCTTTTCCCTGTTGTCACTCTCAATCCACTTCCTATTTCTACAGACCTTTTTTTGTGTGTCCTTTTTGCCTCCTTCACCCCTGTAATCCCTCTCTCGGTCCTCTCTCCCAGCCTCCTCTTTCCTTTATCTCATTTTACCTCCTCCCCCCCATCCCTCCCACTCTGCTCACTCTACTCCTCCCTGCTCTCTGCTCTGTAGCTTACCTTCTGCCCTCTTCTTCAGCACTTTCGAGGCTTCCCTAGTTAGTGCCTTTTTTCCTCCAATGAATTATACATTTGACAAGATGTAGTCAAAGTCAGCATCTTCGCGTGCGCTTGATTGGTTTCATGTATGGCTACATCATGAGCATCTTCTTCCCTGGATTTGGTTTTACCACTCACATTTTTTTCAGTCTATATAAATATTTATATAATGTGAATGTGTGTTTATTGTGTGTGCGTGTGTGTCTGTGCGCTTTCAAGGATAAAAAGCTTATGGCTGCTGTATCTTACGCTAGCCCCGAGAGTCTCCAAAATGGAGTTACAGTATAAGCTAAACCCCTCTGCTCGCAAGTCCTTTTGAGCCTCCTCAATATTTTTTCAAGTCATCCACCTTAACAAGCGCCCATTCACCATACCGTGTGATGCCAATATGAATGTGTGCAGCAGTGTGTGCTGTGTGTCAGGATTAGTGATCCAGTGGAGAGCTCAGATGATCTCCACTCAAGGGCATGAACATCCATCAGGCCTTTGTATGCAGCCACAGAGACACTGATCCTGCCAAGTGTCTCCCAGGGCACAGTGTGCGAAGCAGAGCTTGCCCCAGTGGAAGACCGATGCCACGACTGCACTGTGCTGAGGGTCTCTGCTGGTCAGTTAAAAAGCACAGCAGAACAAATTTGTAGCTGTATAGAGACGGACAATTTCTTTATTTATTTCCCCCTTCGATTGCTCTGTCGTTATTTCTGCTCAAATGACAGCTTGCTTTTGTGCTTGAGATGAAATACTGGAAAAAAATTCAGGGGTTAGCCATGATCTCCGTTCGTCTTTATGTATGTATTGCACCACTCACCCACACGTTCATTTGTTTTACCAAAAGAAAGCCACGTACACCTACATGATCAGACAGAATGCATGCAAGCTGTGGAGCATTTCGCTCTAGTGCAAGTAGCTTTTGCACTGTGGATTGAAGCCTTGCTCAATTTAAAACTATGAATTTTTTGCCAATAAAACCCATTAGATTCAAATAAAGAGGAGGTATAAGATCACCGCTTCATATATTTGTATAATAATAATAATTATAACTAAGAAAGTCAAAATGCTTCATATTAAGTTTTTTTCCCCCAAATCGTATGCCCATCAGTTGCCTTGTTTCACTATCTTAAGCCTGCAGAGTCAACACTTCACGTATGAGTATATTTCAGCTCCTTTATGATGCTCATCATCCCCACCAGGCGCTTTAGCCAGCAAGAAGGCTGTTAAGAGCTTCTCTTTGTCAAATGCACACAGCACAATCTGTGCTCCTGCTTCTGCTGCTTCACTCTGCTCCACTGTTTCTTACGGTGAGAGAATGAGCAAAGCCTCATCCTTTCTTTTGAACTCAAATGGTTTGGTGCATTAGGTGGATATTCTGGTAGGGTAGATGCTCAGTCTGTGTCTTTAGTGCTTTTCTAGTTTCTCCTTTGAGCCTCGTTTTGGGCAGATGGCTACTTCTTTTGATTTAATAGGGCGATGTAACGTTAAACAGTGAACACGTATTTAAGCAACCTTTCCATTTTGTGCACTAAGAGTGCCACCTCCAAGGGTCTGATGCTCATTTTCATTGTTTTGGCTGTCAGAATCATCGTCCATCCTCAAATTGTCCACATGACAGATGACAAATTAGATATATCATTGCTTGTTTGGGTTGGACACTTTGTCATTTCACATTGAGCGAGAAGGCTAATGGGGAGCCGTGAGCCTGCTACGGTAGACCGTAAGGAGGGCAGTGGCTGTCAGCTACACCGCTCCGTTCTGAGCAAACAAGAAACACAACAAAGTGTCGTGGCAACCTGGAAAATTCAAAATCAATAGCAATGAGAGTGTACATCTAATGATGTTGATAGAGTCGATAGAGGAGGCTCTGTCATCCTCATTAGGGTCAAGGAGGGTCAGGTTGTCGCTGGATCCTTATGTAATGACACATTATGCCCACATTGTAGGCTTTTTAGTTAGAGATCATATAACTAGCATGTCATATGTGGGGAAAAGAGGAAGGTCAAATAAAAGTGACGAAAACAAGAAAGCCAAGCTGATATCATTGATGTGGACTTGCAACAGCTTTGCAAGCAGGATCCTAATTTCTTAGAGAGCTGATTTTCTTTTTCTTTTTTTTTTTGTAATACAGCACACAATGACATCTTGTGGCACATTAAAAAACTACAGCAAAGAAGCTCATGACAGTCTGATTAAGGAGTATTCATACACATTTCACATGCCAGTACCCTACATATGTGAAGCTCGGATGCTGCATTGGCCTATGCCAAAATATATATATATATATACACACACACACCTACACCTACACACACACACACACACACTCACACACACACACACACACACACACACACACACATATTTATATATATACATATATATGCATGTAGGGCCCTGTGTGTTTCCTCATAATTTATAGGGAGCATCTGAATTACTGTATCAGTGATTCATGAGCAGTCCCCCTGTCACAGGCACTCACATTCACAACAATCTCATCTGAAATTCAGGTCACGATTTTGGGGGTTTCGAACCTCCTGCCTGGCAAAGAGCACAAGACTGAACAGAGTGCAAGTCAAATTCGAATTATATGCTTAGTAACCCTAATGATAGACCTCGCTGCCTACATGTGTGGCTTTGGCCCTGAGTAGACACGGCACACGACGTGAGCTAATGACGCTATGAGAGTTCAGACGTAGTGACACCCAGCACAGTAACGCACAAGTGCACATATTTTCTCTGATTTGTTTGTCTCTGGCTTTGTATCTTCATGTTCCTCTTATAGGTGATGTCAGTTGCCTAGCAACCAAGCAATCAGGGCCCGATTGTTGCCATGACAACGTGGCAGGGGTATCATCATGGAGAGAATAGAGATGAAAGGAGGAAGGGAGGGAGAGAGGAGAGAACGGGAGAGATAGAGAGAGATACGGAGAGAGAGCGAGAGAGAGATACGGAGAGAGAGAGAGAGACCTGCCATTGAAGGGTGTTGATAATGTGAAGCCCACAGTGTGCAGGTAGGAGGATGACCTCTGTGTAGGCGCCGGCAGAGGATGCTCATGAATGCAGAGAATAGAAAATTAATGTTTGGTCTTATGTGGCTGGATTCGCGGGTTACACAGCATTTAACACTCTTCTAACGGGCTTCACTCCAGATGGAAATGTCACGATGTGCTTGAGTTGTCTTTAGTTACAGAGAGCGAAGCCGCGCAGAAGCCACAGCTCACTGTGTCGCTGAGATCCAGAGGGCTGTGGGCCTAACCTCTGCAGGTGTCATAACCCATCCATCACCCAACAGCCATCCACTGTAAAACAGTCCAGTGGGGTCATGGTGCATTTTACTCTGTTTATTCCCCAACCAAATTTTGCCCCCCAATATAGCCATATAGCTGAAAGACATAAGAAGAGACGCAGCTGAAGTGCAATTTATGATGACAACTAAGCCTGGAAAAGAGTTATATTTAGTTAAAAATTTGGGCAATAACGACTGATCAAAGACCACTCAAGTTTGTCTGAGATAAAAGCTTGAATGGCTACTACATAATAACAATTGGACAAGCATCAGCTGTTATTAGCGATATCAGTATTTTGCATTAAGTCACGATGCATTCCTTAGAGAAAAGTTGTCTTACTCATTCATTGTTGACTTTATTAATGTGCAGCTTCTGGCTAAAGGGTGACGATACTGCTTCTAGTATACCTGTAGACAAGATTGTGATGTGGATAGAGGAGTGTAAGTTATTACTTAAGAATTTGTACAGTTTGATAGAGTGTCTAATGCTTACGTAAGAAACAGTATTTGCTATGGTTATATACAGAAAACAGACAGTATAAAAAAATATATCTAGAAACACGCTTCTTAAAGCAATCTCCAGGTCTTTGTGATGTGAAATGATTGATAAGATAAACATGAATTTGCTCATGTATCCTTGCGTAGGGATATGGGTATCAAAAAAAATTGTTTTAAAGTAAAAATACATTCTCATAACACCAGCCATGCAATTTACCAGTTATCACTGTGCTAGGCTATTGTGAAGTGATAAGGTGAGGAAGTATCACAGGCTATATTAAGATGCTATTTGCACCTAAAGTGAAAATTGTGATAAAAAAAAATATCCTTTATATAGAAAGAGACCTGAGCATTCAGACAATGCTGGCAGCTACTCTAAAGGTACAAATTACACAGACTCATCTGTCCCACCTAGGAGTATTTGTAATTAAATCAGCTTTCATGTTAGAGTTTAAAAAGCTACAACACTAAGAGAAGGTCCGATTCATTTTAACCTTTAGAGGTAAAGAGCTGAACGTCATTTCATATTTGACACACATCTTCAACAACTTCGGTGATCAGCACCCAAATATTTTTGCTACATGTCTATTATTAAATTTTATGTGCTTTATTAATTGATGCTATTGCAATTTAAAGAAACTAGGCTTCATTGCTGCAAATTCAACAAAATGTTGGATCGCTGATTTTACAGCTTGCCGTGCACCAGTTGATTTCACTGTGGCAAAAGTTGTTACTATCCAATAAAAATATAAATATTCAACTTTAAAAAATTATTTAAAAAAAACAGATATTCTCTTTAGAAAGCAAAACTGGAAGCTGAAAGCAGAAAATGTTGGTATTCTTTCTTGCCTATATAAGAAGGGATTAGCTGGTTATCAACTTGCTGTCAGCTATTTGACCAAATAAACCTTCAAAGTGTTCAGTCCCCGTGTAACAGCGGTGACATGGACATTTTTTCACTTCCCTAAAACATTCTAAACCTGCGTGAGCTTATTTACTCATTTATTTTATCTTCCGTGCTAAGCACATTGAGATTGCGTGCAATGCAATGAGCTATCTAGAAACAATTGCTATTGCCGTTAAAAGAGTGGAGGTGAAGGTGTACCCAGAGAGTTCACATTTGCGTCAAACACGCTCTCACGTTAGGTGACGTCTGTGTGCTTAATGGTGAGGCAAAGAGGGAGCAAAGAGCAGAGTGAGTGGAAGCATACTGTAAAAAGGAAAAAAAAACCAACCCAAAAATCATAGAAAAATAATATAAAAGGTTGTCTCTCTGCCTGTATGTCCCCTTCCCTCCCTCCCTCACCGGCGGTGGCAAACATATTTTCTGAGTCACGGCTGGAGCAGGCAGCCGGTTGTCTCTTTTCTGACCCTTGCCTTTAACACCAAGATACATCCAACACCAACAACTCTCTGCTTCCAGGAAAACTCTCTCTCTCTTCGTCTGCTACGACACCCCCCTCCCCCCCCTTCCCTCACTCCCCCTCCCTCTTTTTTTTATTCCCCCTTCCCCAGCCTCCCATCTTTCTCTCTCTCCCTCTCTCTCTCTTTCCTTTTCTCCCCATCTCTCTCCTCCTCTACTGCGGGTGTCTGGGAGGCTGTTTTTCCTCTGTCTCTTGCTCATGAAGGGCCGCACTAAGCTCCCTTCTCTCTGTCCGTGTGTGGTAGGTAAATTCACCTCTCTGTTTGTGTCGTTCTTCTCCTTCCATCCCTCTGTTGCTGCCTCTGTTTTGCATGTTAGCTCAAAGTCTGCTAGTCGTTCTGGCAGGCTTAGAGGAGGTCTCTACCTACATCTGTGCATACTGCATTGAACATGCTTGTAATCTGCTCCAGTGTCATGGATTAATCAAAAAATATGTGTCTGAGGAATTTTTTATTTTTTTTTGCTCTCCTTGTACGTGTGCTCTGGGTAGGTTTAATCATCCAGTTTGGGTATTACGTATGAACATGGCCCGGCACGTGTGGGTGTGTATGTACCAGTGAGCATGTTTCGAAATGCAGAAAGAGTGAAACTCTAGCAGACTTGTTGATTAAAGCATTACAGATTCATGCATGCATGTCTTTTATTCTACGTCTGGGTTGGTTCCCGCCTGTGTACGTCTGGGGATAATTCATATTCTTATGCACTTCTCTTCGCCCGAGGACTCTGGGACATTAGGCTAGTGTCCTTCTCAGATAAGGAAAATCATCCTGTTTAATCAGCTGGCATCGCTTTGAAAAAAGGTCATTTCATTTTTAGGGTTACAGTAAAGACTCGTGACCAACATCAGGTTAATGGGACACAGAGGCAAGCAAATGGGTTTTCTTCTCATGTCCTGGTTACATCCCTACGTGCTGAAATACAGTTATTGAAGCAGTCGTGCAGGTTTGTGTAAAAAACAGGGCTACTCCAGCCTTAATTAGCTGACATGATGAGTCTCTACTTTGGCTGATCGAGTGTTTGGGACTAAGATGCCATTTGCAGTTCCACAAGCAGAAGCCACTGTGTATGCACATGTATGTGTTTGTGGTCGAACAGTGCTTTGAGCTGGTCATTATGGTGTATTTGACAGGTTGGACTGCAGATTTGTAGCTCAAGTAGGTCTGATTTAGGAGAGCCATTAAATTTACGGACTTGTTGATTAGAATACGAAATGCAGTCTACACAACGTGGGGCATATATAATGTTTTTTTGTTTGTTTGTTTTAAGTGTGCCAGCATGTTGGATTTTAAAAGGAGTAGATTAAACGATAGCTTGATGCAATTTCCCTGATTTAGTGCACAAAATGTTTAAAAAAATTATATACATCTCAAGAACTGGAGTTTGATGTTTTGATAACCTTTTTTATTATTATTATTATTCTGGTTGTTTACCTCAGTTGTCAAAGACAACAGTCAGTCAGACTGTCCTACAGGTGCACATGTGTCAGACATCAAGACATGAGTAGACCAGCCACTTCAGGTGGTCCACCATGAGATGCAAACTTCAGAAGTACTCCAGGAAAGTTTCAGAGGTTGGAATCAGTGTGCATGAGTGATGCACAGACCAAAGTATATACATACTCCAGTGCATCTGTCAAACACAGCAGAAGTGGTGTTATTGATTGGATGTGTAGCACTGCTGGTGGAGTCGCTTGATGATTTTGCTTCTAATTGCAGCAGCGCGGTGATCAGTACATACATTAAGACTCCTCAGATCCAAAGGATCGCATTAGAACACGAGGAACAATGATCCAGCAGCAAGGCAGTCTTAAACATTCACCAAAAGCAATTTAGGAGGAGTCATGAACTTGACCTGGAGTTCAATTGAGATCCCAAACAAGCAAGAAGTGAAGATGGCTGCAATCCAGGAGGACCAGAGCATCATGTAGGCGTGTGATCGGGCAGTTGTCTGCGTGACAAATTTAGTTAAACTGGTTTGATCACATTAGGGGACCATATTTGAAAATGGTTGCAGCCTCTACATAGTTTACTTTATGTGGATGTCACTGCCCTGACATTGAACTGAAAATACCATAGAGGTAGCATGCGTGAAGAGCCAACTTTGCTCCAGGTAGCAGAAACAAAGTGAAAATACAACTTCTCCATGCCAGTGCACGCCACCACATGTTCAACATCATGCTATTTCATTGTCTTATTTCATCACCTTGTACAGCTTTCTAATGGGTTTACTGGGCCATGACTGGCCAGGTGATCTACTCCATCATAGCTCAAACAGGATGCTGATGGGAGAGCAGATTTCTGTCGTATGTTTTTCCTTTCGTTGTTAGTAAAATTTTACGAGGCCCGACTCGTTTGTTAGTTTACTACCTCTGCTCAACCAGTCGCTCTTTGTATGATTATGAAATGTGTCTTTGCAGCAGTTGTTTTGCACATTTGCACCGAGCATGATTATACTAATGACAACTGACCGTGACAACCGAGACTGAAGTTATCACGTATTTCCAAAAATCAGAAAGTATAAAAATGATCACCTCCTTTTACTGTTAGTCCTCATTCTGTTTAGAGCAATGGTGATAATATCTCTTGAACTAAACACTGCTTGCTAGATAACACAGAAGACACTTACAGCAAAGTGATAATTACTATGTTCGCTTAAGACACTGCTAGTCGGGCAGCTTTCTACCGTTATTTTAGGAAACTGTTCAGCTTGTCATAAAGATAGATCTATGCTGGCCATTCAAACTACGCCTACCAGCCACAACATTAAAACCTAATATTATGTGGAGCCCCCTAGCGCCAATAAAACAGCTCTGAACCATCTGTGATTGCAGGTACCAGGATATTAGCTGTAGATCAATTAAGTCCTGTGAGTTGTAAAGTGGATCATATTAGTTTTTCCCACATATCTAACAGATGTTTGAGCAGGACTGACATGTGGAGAATTACAGGACAAGTTAAAGCTCTTTGTTAGGTTCTTTATTACAGTTGAAAGATGCTGTCTTTGCTATAAAGGTCTGCAACACTGTTTAGGCAGGTAGTGCATTTCATGCAGCAAACATCCTCATGAATGCCAGGACCCAAGCTTTTCCAGGAGCACACTGACCAGAGAATCATGCTGCTTCTGACATCTGCCTGCCATGTGCATGCACCCAGCTCTCACCATGATGTGCAACAGAACATGATTCATCAGACAAGGCCATCTTCTTTCACTGCGTAACTTCTGATGCTCCAGTGTAAGGGATCTCAGCAGTGGACGGGGGTTAGCATGGGCCTTCTGGCAAACCGGTGGCCATACAGCCACATACTCATGTACCGCAACCAGCTTTAACCCTGTAACACCAAGTTATTGTGATCTCAACATCATTACACTGATGTTTTTTTGTTGTTTTTTTATTTGTCAGAAGGTTCAATAAACAGTTTGAACAGGTTTAAATAGAAAAATTACATTTTTTTGGCAATTATTTCATATTTCAGGCTTTGCAGGGTCACAATTTCTAGCAATTTCAGCTCAGGATATCAACCCATCAGTTAGCCTTTGCTCCCTATGTGCATCTGTGAGGCTCGGACACCTATGCCCCTGAAGACAGTTCACATATTTTATTTCCTTAGACACGTTTTATAGGAAATTACCACTCCAGATGAGCTGACTGGGTCAAAATCATTTGAATCCTTATACATCAGCTTAAGGTTAAAGGCATGTTCACTAGCTGCATACCATATTCCACCCTGTAACAGGTGCAGCCAACAAAATAACAAAATAATGTAACAAAATAACTGGTTGCATTCACTTTACTTGCCAGGGGATTTAAATATTATGTCTGATCTGTATGTATTTGAGTGCTATTCATAAGAAACTGGTATTTTCTTGTCTATTCATAAGAAATTAGTGTTTTCCTGCCTACAGTAGCAGCCTGTACCAGTAAACATATGTCAGTTCAGTAACCACGACCATAAAAGACCCTCATATCAATTTTGCATTCTGATTACCGCTAACAGCTTCGTCTAGCAGTCCCAGTCTTCAAAACCCATCCCCTGCGGCACACCTATGAACTCCTTTATTCAAATGGGAGTGGTGGGAAAATGGAGCATAAATATATCCAGTTAGATTTACCTGGCAGGTTGGTTCCCGGGGGCTGTTCTGTTTTAATCATCTTGGTTAGAAGCTGTTCCATGGCTGACCAGACTGACGTCCTGCTGAGCACACTACTTGCAGAGCCAAAGCAGCGCGTGGTGCCGTCTTTTGTTGCATTTCTTCAGAGGGGGATCCAAAAGAAATCTACTTTTACTCTGACAGTCTGTCAAAAGTATAAATGAATGCGTACACATAACAAATGCGGAGTTGTGTTGCCACGGTGTGGTTCTGTGCTCCAGCGCAATTTATTCAGTTCCATTCGATACAGTGTTACAATATGCAATGAAAAGTATTACCCATTAAATGAACTCCTGTGAGTCCTGGCCATGGTCATGCTAAAAAACTTACAAAACACAACAAAGCAAATTTCACATCTAATTATAGACTAAGCTGCATTCACACCCCAAGGCAAAGAAAATTAAACTAGCCTAAACTAAACTGTAGTCTTCTTCCATCTGCTGTTACAAAAATAGTTCAGTGAGGAGAGAGCCTTGCTTCTGCAGTTACCACAGAAACCATGGCAAGGTTCGTCAGCTCTATGGAAACACCACATGAAGAGAAGCACATGGAAACACTACTCACATGAGATCACTCCATGAAAAAAAGAGCTGCGTTAAAATTCCTGTGCCTGGTGTTTACTTGTTAGTGTAGAAAATAGCATTTATAAGCTTTATCGTGGTGGATGTGGCTAAGGACTTTGATATTACAAACAGGTCATGGTTTCACACAGACAGGCACAACATATTTGCCACCAACACCTTAAAGGATACCTGATATAGTAATTTTGAGCTGCATATTTTTCCAGTCCTTGATTCTAATAGTGTAGCTTTTCATGATTCAAGTTTAAAATAATGTCTGAAACAGGCTTTTTTAGCTCCTTGTCCTTTAAGGTCCCTATCTCTTTAAGACTTCTTTCTGATTGGCTGTCCTTTGCAAACAGAAGATTTCAACAGCAGTTGGATGGGACTTCTGCGCTCTCGTTGACATTGTGCTGCTCTTCATGATGGCTTCGACGCAGTGAAGAGCTCAACATAAAACAAGGAAAGCATGACAAATATGAAATAAGACTTATTTTATTAAAATCAAGTCTTGCAGAGTGACATATTACGTCATCAGCCAGACATTGCATTAGCATGTTCGCGGCATGGCTGCTTTAGCAAGATGACAGGCTATGGGAGGGCTTTCGTCACGTGGGTGGTGGTGTTTTACATCGGACAGATTTTAGTGCAGGTTAGAGCCTGACGTGATGATCCAGATGATCTTTTATGCGCATCTTTTCACATTAAGTCTCAGATGGAGGGGAGGGCAGCAGGCAAAGGATCGTCTCTGTACTGTGGATGGCACACTGCTGTTTGTGTTTAGTGTGGGAGGAGGCACAGCAGAACCAGAATGTAATACAGACTGTGAGGCTATGGTTGCAAAGAATTGGACCAGTAGCTGCAGTTAGACATTCTTCTCTCATCACAGGAAGAGAATTATCCGCACGCTTTTAAGATTGCGACGTGACAGCGTGGATGCTCTCATCCACTTGAAGGGTGGTGCGGACAACTTCGATCCCATTTTCCCCCTTAAATAGTTCTCCCAAAAGGAGAAAAACAGTGCATTCTAGTGGCTATGTATTTTTTCTTTTAGCTTTTTGAATGTGTTGAAGGGATAATGCACGCACCATACTTCATACATAATGGATTGCTCCAAGTCAATGCTGTTGGTGATGACTCCATTTGGGCATGTAATATTTATACAGCTGGGTGAATTCGCAAGAGAGAAAACCAGGAATATCCTATCTGAAACCTAACAGTTTGCCTTTACTACAACTTTTGTGTCCTGCTGTTGCACCTGCAGGTTACCTTTAGCTTTGTGCAGCGTTGGGGTCAAAGAAAGGGTTTTTAATGATGACAACAAGTCCAGTTTAACTTTCTCTGACACTAAAGAGTAAATTCATAAAATATTACACTCAAATGCATCTCAGCTAACATTTTGCTTCTAGTAAATTAGTTTTAGCTCGCAGGCCTCTTTGATATGAAATTATGCCTGTAGATGCTGCAGGACTGTAGTCACTAAACAGAATCAGATATTCACACAGAGAACTTTCAGATATTGTTGGTTCTGTGTAGGTGTGAATACTATTATTCTCACCTTGTGTGTTTTCCTAGTCAAGAGAGCTGAGGCAGTCTCGGAGCCTCGGGAGATTCCCGGTTGTGTTTGCGTTTCAGTTCCGCTGTTCCGGTGTCAAAGCTGCTGAATGCTGGAGGTAATGGAAGGCTCAATAGTAGAGAATTGTTCTGGAAGTGTGATATACATTGGTTTCCCCCCAGTTTGCCACCTTCTGTGACAGCAGTTCTACACTTTCAGTGAATGCAAACACTAAAGCTGTAATTCCTTGTAGGTTTTGCCTCAACAAACAACTATTTAGAGAGCGGGCCCAGACAGAGCAAAACTATTTTGTCATCCATGTTTCACATGTTCTATCAGTTTATGGCTTTTTATAAAAATCTAATTGGTAGATGTTTGTTTTGATTTATTTCAGAACGGTGTATTATACAGTAATGTGGGCTTTGTAGGCTTTGGTATGGTCATGTTAACTTGGTAGTCCAAACCTATGTTTTAGAGATTTCAAGAAACAATCGGCTGCATGGTTCAAAAGAATGCAACCCACCATCATACTACAATTTCGACACCTGTAACTTGCACGTAAGCAATCCACTAAGCAGTGGATGACTATACAAGGGGATTAGATCAGACGGCAAGTATTCCCCAATTGGAGATCCCTAACAAAGTCAGCAAAGAGCACATTTGGCGTTGGTCAGCTTGAAACTGTATTTTTTAAATGATTAATGCAAATATCATGTTTTCTGGAAAGCTGCAGGGAACTCACTTTAGAGGCCCTTTGTGTGATTTTTCCTTTTCCCAGATCTACAGTATAGATTTTGGAGAGATACACCAGGTTGAAATAAACCACAAATATGCTTTAATTCAAAAACAGATTATAAAGCTTGGAAAAACTGTTATGCAATGGCCACAATCAACTTTATGGTGTCATTATAAATTGGTTCTGATATGGATAACATATGGAATAATTACTCTGCATACATTTACATTTGGTGAAAGGTTTGAAGCTAATATTATTGTTATTTCTGTTGGCTGGACTTACAAAATATGCTCTAATTCATAAATCTGAAATGTACGGTCTATAGGCAAAATGAAGCAAGATCAAAGTGCATTCATTGCTTTATTTAATTTTGAGATGTTTATGTATATGTAAGAGTCTAATAAATAGAAAACAGCAATAAAATTTAGCTGACTATAGTTGGCGGAGTAGGATCTATTGATCACACACATCTCAAAAACGAGGTGAGCTAATCTAAAAGCAAGGACATGCTATGCATGTTAGATGGGGATGTGGGAAGATTAACAAAGGCATCAATGTTGCATGAATTTACATTTTCACACAATTAAATGTAAACCAATCAGAATTTCAGCTTTGATTTTAGCTTTAATGTAAACTTTTAGCCAACCACCACAGCTAGTACGGAAAATCTGGCTCTAACCTCAGGGCAGACTTAACAGGGTTTTAGCCACTCACAGCGTCAGTGAGGGGCTCTTCTCGTGAGCTCACTGTATTTCTTTAAATTCTCTGTCCATTTGAGGAAGACCTGTCACGTGTCTCGCTTGTGTCGCATGTAATAGTAGCATGAGACACCTGCTTTTATGAAGACAATCACCCGTGACAGAAACAGTCCTGCTATAGAGCCAGTGACCAGAAAGCTGCTGGCAAGAGGACTGTTTGTTAGGGATCTGCCACCCTTTGCAGATGTTGTCATGGAAACACTCTTTTGGGGTTCTCTCTCTCTCTCTGTTTCTCTTATACAATGCAGCATTAGGATGTTAATGCTATACTCAAAACAGTTCAGGTTTCCATGTGACTCCCACGCTTACATAATACTGTAGTTGAAGGGAAAAGCCACTTACAGTATGCCATAGAAATTATACTGTGCCCATGCTACATTGTACTTATTATACAATACCTGTGTACCCATGTATTATACTGTACCTACGCTGATAATTTATGACGTTAGTCACATCAGTTTTTGTGTTAATTGCATGTTAATACACTTAAGTGTTGCATAAAATGGGTCACTTCTACTGTATATGTTGGCTATACACTGCATATTAAAGATGGATGCTTCTTAGTCTGGTGGCCACTGGCCTAAGCCTCGAGTTAAGGATCTCGGTTTTCCTAAATGCTGAGTATGGCTAACTACAAAGCAGGGATAGAGCATGTTCAGATGGTAATAACTTTGAAATCACATGGTAACCTCTCATAATTAATTTTATTCTGCGTTAAATAAGACTTGCAACGATACCATTAACTCATCATGAAAGTGTTTATTGATGTATCAAACCACGTAAGAAATGGGCATTGTAGTCTTTTATAGTCTATGCAAACAATTCAAAGCTACCACACAGTACGGTAGCAAAGTCAGCAGTTTTGTTTTGCCTTTGAACCAAAGCTACACAAAAAATAATCCATGATTTGTGAATTATGCGCGTGTAAATTGCTACCAGATGTCCCCACTGGTCATAAGAAAGAAAGCAGGTTTCAAGGATTTCTGCCTTCCAGATCTGAAACCTCCATGTCTATGTACAATTTATAGTTATACTTAAAAAGAAGGGGGAAAAAAGACATTTCTATGTCTACATATTTTTAACGAAAGCCTTGAGAGGAATCCCAGGCATTCCTGGGTTGTTTATTTGGAGGTTTCTCTATTAGGAGAGAAAGAATAGAAAATAGTTCATGTCTTTTTCTTGCCAATGATATATAATTTAGACCTGTGATATGAAGGCTGATTTGAACCAAACTGAAATGAGACAGACTTCTGATTAGATGATTAGTTATTGATATTGTGACAGTACTCTTTAAAGAAAGTTACTTTCAGAAGGTGGAGTATTGCCAGGGGAACACAAACACACATAAAAACTGTGTGGATGTAATTCAAGTGGAGGAGTAGAGGAAAACGCGTGGACTACCCTTGTGTAATTTTGAAGAGGTGGCCTACTAAAAGTCTGTTACTCACAATCTTTTCCAGTATACAGTCGGCAATGTGAACTATCAAAGGGCATTCACCGCTGCAATTGAGGACAGACTTTCAGTTATTATGTGCATAAATATATATACATTTCCATACATACAGAGTACTAAAAGACAAATGTGAAGCAAGCAAAGACTCAGATGACTTATAAAACAGAGCATTTATGTGATCAAGGATTCTCTGCTTATGTTGATGATTACTCCCTGAATCACATGACCAAACTAGAAACTTTTAATTTCTACACACGTCTTTTTTGGTCATTGAGAGAGTTAACTCTAAAAGAAAAAACATTTTTAAGCAGCTGGCACTATATTCTAATTCACACTGTGCTGTAATGACCTCCCCATGAAGATCTGTGATAAACCTGCTGATGTCTTTAGCACACTGGATATCTCCAGCTCTATAGGTGGGAGATAAGGGTTTTAAAAAATATATATCAGCAGCACACTGGGATATCTGGAGCGGTTTCTGTGTTCGATTTAACGCTGACGTCACCCGGGAGCATTGAGCCCTGCGCCGCAGTCGGTCCTGAGATGAATGCACAATATTCAAATCTTCCCTACCTGGTTCTCTCACTCCACCCTGTGGGCTCACCATGCCAGCACAATCCCACGAAGGAGTGGAGACCATCAAAATACCAAATGAATGAAATGAAAAACACATTCATGTTGTGACAGCTGTAAAGTGTGTGTGTGTGTGTGTGTGTGTGTGTGTGTGTGTGTGTGTGTGTGTGTGTGTGTGTGTGTGTGAAAGAAAAAGGGACAATAACTTATTGCTATTGTATTTTATTTTGAAAACACTATTTTTAAAAAATCAAGAGTAATTTTAAAATTGATTTAACTTTAGGTTGATTCATTTTTTGTTTGTTTGTTTTGTTTGTTTTTTGTTTTTTAGTTCTGAACAGGCCCAGCGAAAAATAAAGGCCCACTTTCAGCACTTCCGTTTAGCACAAGTGGCACTATTCCCTATAACAACCATCCAGATCATGCGCAGTGATAGCTGAGAAAATCCAAAATAATGACACATATAAATACTAACACAACAGCAAGAGAGTCTCAGCTTGTCGGTCCTAGTTTACGTCACTATTTTACACTATTACGACATTTAAGACTGGGCATGTGTTTGCTTAACGTGAGGATCATACATCGCTGACCATGTGAGCAGGGTGCTTTGAGGGATACGGTCAAACACCGTGTGCTGATGAATGAAATGAAGACGTTTCGCATCCCTCCTCCTGAGTTGAGGGATTTCAGCACCTTGGACAGCAGCCTACACGCCATTTTCCCGGTGATCCATCGGGGGGCGCAGCAATCACGGTGTTACATGTGGAGGAGAGCGAGGATGTTTGTGTAGCATCAAAAAATGCTCCCCGGCATTCACTGCTCTCGCTTTGATACTACTCCACTACTACTACTACAATTTTCACGCAGACTCAAAGGATAATTGATAATCGCTCTCGCGTCACTCTCTGCGCGGATTTCCTGTGAGATTCCTGCTGCGCTTTACGTCCAAACTTTACGGCTCAATCAAGTGAAGCGCGAGGACAGAGAGAGACGCGGGGGGTTGGTGGGGAGGGAGACGCTATAGCTATGAGTGACGCTTGCTGTGCTCAACCTCTGGACAATATGGCAACGTACAGGCAGCAGTCGACTCGTTAAACGTTAACGTAAAGTAAATGTAAAAATAAACGAACAAATAAAGCAGGAATACACCTCACGCTTCAACGGGGCAGCCCGCCCATTAACGGGTACTACCGGCCCCACACGCCCCCTCCAGCTTCCGCGGCTCTCGTCTAAATTGCACCGTGGCTCTGAGTGAGAGGCGGCGGACCGACGAGCTCTGGTGCTGTCTGCCTGGTGTGAGGGCTTCGGACTGATGTCTCTGCCTGTCAGGAATTTAAAGTGTCTTTCTCCGGTCATGTGCCAGTGTAAGGTCATCTGCAGCAACCGGACCCTGTCTCTTATGTTCGGGTGTAAGGTAAGGCTGCTGCAGCAGCAGCGACTCTCATCTGGATGCACTTTGTTCAGACACCGAACAAAACCGAGCAAAAGGCCTCTGGGAGAAATTAGCTTTCTTTCCTTTTTTTTAAATTATTTTTTTTATTTTTTCAGAGGGGGAGGGTTAAAAGCCATCTGAACCGCGCTTTTTTCCCCCTTCCAAGTGCAAATCCACGATAGTAATTAGTGCAGTGAAGTGACTTGGCCATATGTCTTGAGCCAGCAAGCGTATTCACATCTTAATACCTTTGCACCGCCGAGTGGTCGGGGTTTTCGTGCTCAGATGGTCGATTTCATTTTACACATAGCATGCTACGGCATCGCTGGCAAGCACTGTTGTGTTTAGTGTTAGCTGCTGTTCAGCGTGAATTCACAGTCGGATGCTGCTTAATGAATGGAGCATCACTCCCTCCTGTATTTCTCCTCCGTCTCCATTGGGCAGGTCACGGTAGGGCTTGACCACAGGTTCACTTTGCATTCCAGCAAGGGAAGATGCATGTTGTGCTTTTGACCTTGGAAAAACCACTTTATTGCTCAGGGCCACTTAAGTAGCCTTCATCCTTAGAGGAAGCTGCAACAGAACAGAGCCTGCTTGGAGTAGGGTAACATGAACGGAGAGTAGCCTGTTCTTAAATCAGACCCAGAGGGTGATGTTTGCTGTTTATCAGGAAAAATCAGGCAGTTTTTATTTTCTTGGATGTTTTTTTTTTTTTGGTGTTTGTCTGTTTTCCATCATGATGAGAACGTGTAATCCGAAGAGAGGACATTGGGCATTCATTCACTGATTCTCTGATTGTCCAGATTTTCCTCCCTCCATCCCTCCCAACTTCAGGTGTTTCTAGTATTGCAGCCAGTTCAGAAGTTTCCCTCCACATGGCACACTAATCTGTTAGCTTTACAAAGCCAAATCCGACTACACCGCTCTGCTCTGGCCAGTAATTGTCGCTACACTTGCCAAAATGGTGTGTACATGTGTACAGAGCTCCAGTTAATTGTTTGTAAATTCACTGCTGACGTTTTGGTTCGTGTTTTGTCTTGTCACTAGAATCCAGTTCACTTCCTAGTTTGTGGCTAGAAGATAAGACAGCTCGACATCTTCGTCGTATCCTACTACCTGCAACTATTTGAACATTTTGTCTGCTGCAAAGCTGGTGAGGTTTTACGTGGGTGTTTCCTCTTCGTGTCTCTGAAAGGGTGGTCCTGCTGTGCTCAGTATTGAGTTTACTAGCAGAGATAATCCCATTTGTCCCCATGCATCACTCCCTCCTGGCTCATATCCTCCTCTGCATCTCCATCAGGAAAACCACACCTTCCTGGTGGAAAACACATCAACATTCTTCTTCCAGTGATTCAAGCTGCGTCTTCTGTAGTCATGCCCATCCAAGTGAAATGCAGTTCCACAACACAACATTTACTCTGTCGTAAAGAGCAGGTTTCAGGTGGGATTAATGACTCAGTTAAAGCCACTTGTACAGTAATTCTGTTTTAATAGATCTGGCTTCTAAGCATGGGATTCTTTTCATTTCAAGTGTAATTTATAAGCAATTATTTTAGTTGAGATTGTTTGGGAACTTTCTGGTAAGGCTGTCTCTATGATGCCACTGGTAACTGTGTTGGAGCTGGCTTGTTTTGGGGGAAAACACAGGAATCATCAGTGCATTCAGGACTAGCCTCAGCATTGTTCTTTCATGTGCAAACAGTGTATAGATGCAGGTTCAATAGCCCTCCAGCAGCTTGTGTCCAGTCGGTTGCAGTCTCGTGGGGTGTTGTTATAGGTAGGGCTTAATTTGGATCTCTGGGATATACAGTGTATTGGATCAATATTTTTTTTTTTACCTCATATCATGTATTTGCACCCTTTGCTCTCAATAAACCTCTATGTTACACTAGCTACCACATGACCGGTCGTTTTCCAAGGGCTTTCAAGGTGATGTATTTGCATAACCTTTGTTCTTAAACAATGCCCGGCACAAATCCACTCAGTCATTTTGAATACAGTGTCTTAATTAAAAAGGTCTTTCTATGGCTGTAGGCACTCAGCAGTGCTTTAATGGGCTCTCTTATGCTTAATGGCCATTGATGGCCTAGCAACATTCAGTCAAGACGGCCTGCCTCACTTTGTCTTTAAGCCACAATCTGGAGCGGTACTTCTACTAAAGCCCGTGCAATGTAAACAGGCCAAAGAATAGAGTTTTAAAATCGAGCGTTAGTGCAATGAATGATTTATGACACAGGTATCAGCGCGCCTTCATCTCAGTGTCAAGGTCTGTAATCAGCTCACCCCGATAATCAATTTCCGCTGTGTCTGTATTGGAAAATAAACAAAAAGAAAAGTCATTCATTACCAGCCCCCCAAATTTTAAATGCACAGAAGTAATTATATAGAAAGGAGATAGCAGAGAGGATATATTTGGGGCACTGATATCACATTCACCATGCTTAATGTCCCTGTTTTTATAGTCTTGCAAATACACTTCTTCCTATGGATTTGACCTATTTTACTCTGCTGTTTGTGTCGCCTTCTTTGTTACAGAGAAATGAGCCCGAGCTCAGCAATTAGCTTGAGGATTCCCATCACTGTAGTGGAGTGTACAAAAGTTCTTCTCAGGTCTAAGATTGAACCATTTCCTTTATGTGCTTATGTGAGCCAAAACACCACACTGTGTTATGAGAGAGGCACATTTATGGTATGAAAACTAAACCTATTCTGAAACTGACCTTACCGAGTCCACCTATCAAGGTCATGCAAAAAATAAAAAATAATATAAAATACATAAAAGTCTAAGAACAATCTAAAAGAGGAAGCTGTTGTTCATAAACATAAACTGCATCCCATTAATGGGATGGTGGTAGACAATACAGTTTTTAATTTAAACAGCTCTAATATTCAAGCTTACCAACATGGCACTTTCCAAATGCAACAGTCACCAGAGTTAGAGATGCAAAAATGATGGCGGAGCCTTTGATTAACCAGTAGAGGCCCTTGTTACAGTTAATGGTACTGATTTTACTTTTAAGCTAACTTTATTGATTGGCAAACACAAAAAGGACCAGAACATTACAAATGAAAAACTCACCTCGCTGAGCATCTGGCACATGGATATGCATCATCAAACATTAAAATTAAATCCATTTTTAGCCTCGCTGTAATGCAAAAAGATTCAGAGTTGCTTTACCCTCCAGGAAGTAAACATTCACAGAAGGCACAAGCACGTAAATAAGCTCAGCATTTGTCTCCGAAAGCCAAAATGAATCACTACCAACTACTAAACATGAAATACATTTATTTTTGATGTTCAGCCATTTAAAAAGCCTCTTTCCTTTCGAATTGTGGTATAACAAGGTAACGCTTTTTATTCTATGCAAGCCATTAAGAAATCAATGCATTTCATCGAGGCGCTTCATTTGCAATATTTATTGTTGGTACTTTTAAATCTACCATCGCTGCATTTTCATTTCTAAAGAAGTACTGTGGTAAAATGGCTTCTCCATGCATGATCGTGTTTGTGGACAAGTCAGAGAGTGAGGGTTAATGTTGCAACCCCCATTACAAGTGCACCATACGTGAAATCGCATGTGGTCAGCAAAAAAACCCCAAAAAACATGGTGTGTGCATGCTTCTGTGGACCAAGTGAAAGGAGATGAAACGATCATCACTGCTGAGCTGTGTCTGACCTGCAGACTTGCAAAAATTTATTTATTTATTTATTGCTAATTAAGGGTAGCATGGCATGACGTACTCCTCTCAGTGCAGCGAATATCCAACACACCCTTTTATCCACGGGGTTGCACTTAAGCTGTCAGGGCTCTGCTCGTTGCATTGCCTGCACACACTGACCACCAGAAATCTAGTCAGCTGTAGGCTCTGACTCTAGCTTCCTCACGTGTCACGAAGCCAAAAGGAGGGAGCATGTTTGCTCTCCCTTCCCTCCCTGTCTGATCTTGATGTTTCCCTGTGTGCATTAATGCCAAGCATTAATTCAGCAGTCTGCATTTACTTCCATTTACATAATGATAAATTTCACATGAGCTGGCCTACTACTGCAGACTCGTGCAAGTGTTTCTTGCCTCGCAAATAAGTGTGAAGTTCCAGTGAAAGCAGGCTCTAGACAGACACAATGCCCCCCCCCCCCCCATGCCCAGCCCTTTGCAGAAGTGCCACAGCCGAGCACCCACTATGGCAACATATACTGTAACTCTGATCTGATTATTGCGTTTGAGGATGATGCATCTGTGTGGGTTTTATCAATGATGAATCATCCCACAGACAGGAAATTCAGAATGTTATTAGCATCAACACGAACATAAATTAACAAGCAAAAAGACTGAGATTTGAGGAAAGTTAAAACCGCACTAAACGTGCGCCAACTAACTGCTAAGGTTGTTTTATGGCCTTTTATGTTTCATTGTGATATGGAAACTACTTTCAGCTGCTTGCTTACCACGAGGGTTCCCACAGCAGGAAGCGCCGCATGTTTGATTTAGCAGTTTTTAATGCCAGCTGCTGTTCCTGCAATGCAAAAGGAGATTTGAGTCATTAACCAGCAACCTTTTGCTCGCCAAGCAAATGGTTCCACTCTGATATAAAAAAGCCTGTTTTTTTACAGTGGTTAAAATGGGATTCGAAACATGTACTGCTGAAAGTATTTGTTTGATTAAAATGTTGATTTTGAATAGGTCTTCAGGGCAGAACTTAAATCATCTCCCTGTGGGACGACGCGGATGCATTTCTGTTGCTGCTCGCTGTGTAACACCTTCGTATTTCAGCCCAGAAGATGTGTTTGCACTTGCTTTTCATTCAATTATGCTAATAAATCAATAAATCATGATAATAAATAATTTAATTATGCATTCTTAAATAAATATTCACTCTTTGCCCTTTGTCTTTCTGTCTTTTGAAATTTTTGTCGGCCCATTAGTTAGATTGGTACTTAATGCTAATTTTCAGCATTGCAAAGGCGACAACTGTAGACTTAAATTTGGGTAAAGAGGGGGTGAATCTAGAGCATCTCCGTGGGGGTATTGGATATTCCTCTTTGTTGGAGCTCCACTTTTTGATTTAGGACTGATGGATTCTTACATTAACATCCTTCTCAGCACAGCTTTAAGCAGTCTGCCCCATGGTAAATGTAAAAGTCTGTTGTTATTGTGGAAGCCAGCATAGCTACAGGATACTAACACTCGTCAAAGTGTTGTGCTGAAACACCTTGGAGAATAGTCTGAAGTTACCATTGGCAGTAGATGAGTGAATTTTCTGTCTTCTGGGGCTCACATATACACGAAAAAAGTGTTGTACTGGTAGGTGTTGGCTGGCAACAGCAATTGTGATAATGCAAATGAGATGAAAGCTGTGTTTGAGGTTTGGCTCTTGTGAAGACACTTGGGAGTGAAAATCAACTGAGAAGGCAACAGTGACTGTTTCTTGATGGATTGTAGTGGAAAAGAGGACGTTCACATGACCGTCACAGGCAAATGTTGCTCTCTTTTCTGCGCTCTGTCAAAGTGACAGTGAATGATGATGCTGGGCACCATGAGTGTTATTTCACCCACATCATCAGTCTGATTTTCAAGATAATGTAAGTAGTCCACGTGAGTGTGGTTGATAGATTCTAGTGGGCTGGTGTGAGGGTTTGTTCACCGATATCCAGGCAGAGCTGTGGCCTACTTACAGTGTGTGAAAGGGAAGAACACAGTGATTACTTTTTGTTGCTTTTTTTCACAGGAAGAGCAAGAAGTAAAGTTAAACCCCAAGTCAAAGACACTTTTATTTTACGGTTTTCACAACAAGCAATTGAAGTGCAGACTTTCGGGTTTAATTCAAGGGACAGCAGAGCATCTCAAAGAACACTTTTCTACTCTATCTGATCACTCAAAGCGCAACTTGGCTCACCCATTCCTACAATGCTTCTTCTAAGTAAGTGCTTTCTGTCTAACATTCACACACATTCATACTCTGATGGACGAATCTTGCCCATGCAGACTGGAGTAGCTTGGAGTTGAACAATCAACCTTTCAATTAGCAGAAGACCTGCTCTACCTCTTGAGCTACAACCACCTATGTTGATGGTTTTAGATGCCAGGCAGTCATTGGCTGCAGGATCCAATAATTAAAAGCGATCTTTACAGTTAAAATGATGTTAGTTTGTCCAGTTACCTTTGAGCCTCTGAAAATAGGGCATGATGTAATTCCTAAACAGTCATTTTAGTACTTTTGCTAAACCCGTTGACTTAAAGCTGAGAGTCTACAATTCAATCACATCTTGATTGCTGGGTTTAAAATCAGCTGTGTTGGTGAACAGAGGTAAAATTACAAATCTAAGTGTATTTCTTGTCTAGTCGACCAACATTATGCGTCAGTGAATCATCAGTAATTATATATATGTTTGTTTTGCTGATGTTTGATCCACGCATGAAAATTAACTAGAAATGCAAAAACGACCAAGCTGTTCTCTTCCCCCTACACAACACTGCTGAACCATACCAAACTTGTATAACATTCATTGACTGTGAGTGCAATATTGTCCAAGTGTTTTATTTGTCTGGGATATCTAATTTGTGAATATTGCCTCCCTTGCACATGTGGTTTTCTACCTTTTCACGTTCATTCATTCAGATTATCTCTACCACCTACAGTGTACAGTTCATTGTGTCATCTCAAAGAGCCTCCGGGCGCTTGTTTGGGAAGTTATATTTTGTAAAACTATCCAGATTTAGTTAAATGCAAATGGTCACTGCGACATGAAAGCTGATGAATAAACAAAAGAAAAAGTTAAATATCACCACAGGTGACTGCGTTTCAGCACAGGGAATTTGTGCATAATCTATGTTGTTAAATGTATAACAGGAACATTTTGGTCAAAAAGAGGTAACACATCCTCATCACTTTCATAGGATGCAAATTGATCCTGCTGTCCTGCCTAGTCATCACACCACAGGCCAATTTTGTGGCAGGAAAAACTCTGATTATTCATATTTTTTCCAAAAATAATTACTGTTAATTATTTTTTTAAACTGTCAGGTTTTAAACAATCAGTTGCTCCTATCTAAGTGTTTTAACTTTGGCTTTGTGTTTTGATTTTATGCCATTTTATGTATTTAAACACAAATCTTCAAATTCATTTGAATAGAAACACATTTACTTTTTATGAGATATGTTGTGCTGCTTCCAAACGTCATATCGTTGCAGTACCAAACAGACTCAATAAAAAGCCCTCTGGGTTGATTTTTAAGAATCAAAAGACATGTAAATAAATGAGCATTCACCTTTAATTGACACAGATTTGCAAGTGAAAAGCTTCTAATGGTTCCTGTAATGTCTTCCACATCAAATGCATTTACCATATAAGTTTGTTGTAAATTATATGCCTGAGGGGTAAGGTCAGCTTTCATTCCATTACCTAATGAAAATAATTTAAAAGCTCATGCTTGGTCCTTGAATTACAAAGTAATGTGATGGCAGACAGCATTTGACATTTGCGCTACAATAACTGAACTCTGTTAAACGTTAAATATTATTATTATTATTCACACATAGTACAAGAATTTAAGCAAATACTACTCATGCTGCTCTCCTAACGATGACCTTTAAGTAAGGCAGGCCCTTGGAAACCTCCCTGCCTGTTAGAAAACGATTTAAGTGATCTAATGAGAATTTATGTTTATGAAAACAGATTATATCTTCTTACGTATTTGTGTTCTTGACAGTGGATGTCAGTGCATTCTGTGTATTACAATCCAGAGGGTAACAGCGATGCTTTTCCTTAATTTACCTCATTTTGTCATGCATATACTGTGGAAAAAGTCTCAGATAAAGAGGTTGGTTTATGTGCAAGTGATCACAATCATTCAAAAATGAAACATTTTCCTGGCTCTGTAGAATCACCATCCTCGTAGAAGCAGGTCTTGCAAGTTGCCAGTCATCTTGAAATGCCTCCAGTAGTCTATTTATGGACGTTATTTTGCAGCTAACTTTAATTTTAATGATCACTGGGATATAAAACAAACAAACAAATAAATTAAAACAAATATTTTAAAAATTCTTTGAGTGGTATTATATGATATTTATCCCGAATATGGTTGTTGTGCAAGCTAAAGCCCCACCCACCTGCCATCAAACTTTTGATTTATGAGGGGCAGCCAATCAGAAAAAAGCAGGCTGCCTTCAGAGTGACTTTAAAGTGAGTGGAGCTGAAATAGCTTGTTTCAGCCGGTTGACAAACCGAGGAGCTGCACCTAGAACCAGTTTAGACTGGATTGGCTTGACTGGCTCAGACAGAGATATGCTCTATTATTTAGAAAATGACCATTTCGCTACCGAGCTGTGCGTGGTTGTTTTGTTATCAGGCAATGTTGATGCTCTGGGCATCCAAAAAGGTCGGGTGCAGTTATATGTGTGTCAGATGTGGGCTTAGCTAATTACTTGTTTATTTTTTTTATACTGTTTGCTGATAATGGCCGCCTTCAAACCTCTGAATTGTGAGATGACAAATGAATTTATTCTTCATTGAAAATAGCATTAATGACACCGTCACAATGCTTTTTTGCACAACAAATAACCCAAAACCTGAATTACCAAAGAAAAAAAAACACATAAAATTCTGGGATTTCTGCTTCGGAGTGGAAATCTTTTTCTTTTTTTTTTCTTTTAGGACTTTCCAAGCTGTTCTTGTTGAACCCTAACAAACAAATAACCAAAAACAGCTGCCCTCCTCTCACACTGCCTAAGTGTGGAAAAGCCAATTATATCTGATGGTGCAGAGGCTCATTCATTCTCTCAATCTCGATAAAAAAATATTAAGCATTTTTATTAATAAATAAATAAAATGTTCATATGTACATATCAGTAACATGGTTCAGAAGGAGCTACAATATTAACACCAAAAAACAGGTGCATAATTTTCACAGAAACAGTGTAAATGATGGAACGCACAACAAAAAAAGGGAGAATTTTATTGTCTTTGTACTTTTAGTTATTAAACCATCCAATCAGTAGTGATATGCATAACAGGTGAATTCAGTGATGGCTCTTTACCTAGCTGGAAAACCGAAAGGATAGGAGAACTTTGATGATCCGTGGCTGTTGAGAATCCCTCTGCCGCCCGCCCCTCAGTCATGCTGGCTTTGTTAAAATGTTTACCAAGGCTCAGTCAGCTTCAAAATCATTCATAGTGTTCAAATCAATCATTTGTCTTCCCCCTCTTCCAAATAAACAAATCCTGTGTCATTTTTAACAATCACACAGTGTGCTTGTCAGAGAAAAATGCTCCAAACCTCTCTCCAGAAGGACACTGTGTAACATATCTTTGAGTTTAATGTCACATCCCCCACCAGTGGGACAGAAGGCAACATGGCAGCGTGAAGGCTGGTCATGCAGGAAAGGGGGAGGAAGTGAAGACCAGAGAGCTCAGGGCTACTCTGAGCGGTGATTCATGTAATATACTTGTCTTTCCAGGGTTTAAATCAGTGGTTTATATTATTTGACGAAAAGACTTTACTGATACAGTTGGAGTTAAGAATACTTAATTAACCACAATTAGGACTAGGGAAATAGATCAAATATAGTCAGTATATTTTGATTTGTTCTACATGGGATGTAGTAAATGTATTGGGAATGCTTGGTACAAACTGTCATATTTTTTTAAGCTGCCAGCATGACACAAGCTTTGCTGTTTTGCTTCTCGGGCTCTCTCCCACGATTCCTTCGCTCTCATGCACATAAAAATAAGTAGATAATAATAAGTTACCAGTGCCTCCATTTAAGTCAACTGCCTTCGTTTTTTTGAAGTAGGCTTATATTAGTGGCAAGCCTGTAGCAGAATCGTTATAGTGCACCTTTCTAAGCTTACAGTACAAAAGGTTTCACGCCCGGCAAACCTTCTTATGAGAGCAGATTTTATTACAGTTATTACAGAAACGTAATAATAGTTTGCCTCCGGGTTTTACAAATTGTTGAAAATTCAGTACATACACAAAATATGAGCAAGTTATGGCGTATTTTTTTATATCAAGGATGCTCTGCTGTATATTCTGCATTTAAAGAGACAGGAATTGAAGCAGAGAGGTGGCTTTAGAATTTATAGATTTGGAGCAGCTGTGGGTTATTGAAATCAATAATTTCACTCAGTTATCTCCCTAAACACATAGACCGATCATTTGGAACCAGACCTTAAATTCTTAAACCAAGTGCATAATTCTTACAGAAACATTGTAAGTGATGGATTGCACATGCAGTAACAACAGGAAGGGATTGGTTTCCCCCTGGCCTGTATTTGAGGCTCAGCCTTAATTTGTTTGTTATGACCATGACCCAGATGTTATTAGAAGCACCTTAGCTACTTTCTGCAGAAGAGAGCCTCCAGTATTGCCCAGAAAGTGTGATGTCTTGCCACAGATACGGCTCTCTCTACTTCTGCTCTGTGGCAACAGCGACTTGAATTGTGTGTTTTTGTCAGACAGTGTCGTGGTCAGGGTGGCAGATGAAAAAAAAACGAGGATTTCAGCAGTGCAGAGGTGCTGCTTGAAGACGGCTTTTTAACTGGCTGCCAGTTCACGTGTTGTTTCATATTTCATACTTGCTCCGTTTTCTAACAACAGAAACACGAAAAAAAGTGGAAATCAGAACAGCTTTACTGGGAATTCAGCTTCATTAAAAAACATGCTGCTGTCTATATGTGAGTATAGACAGCAGCACAGTAGCTCCATAGAACTAGGCTACATTAATCATAGCTACGTCGTCATGACATTTCTTCTTTTAAAAAATAAGATATATTAATTTAACAGCTGCTAAAAGTATCCAATTACCTAAATAATAATAATATTTTACTGGGTTGTATTTTCTTTTTATGTTTTTGCATGCAAGTTTAATATTGTAATATTGCTTGGGATGAGTTTTAAAAACAGAGAAATATTTTGCATCTTATTATGGACCATATCTCCCAGTTGAGCCACATACTTAATTGAATCTGTTCTCTTACAGTGTGCAGGTAGTTGGTGGTATGCAGTTACATAATAGTTAATCTATGTATACAACAGTGCAGTAATATCAGACTCAGCGCTTTGCACAGAAAAAAAGGGCTTCCAGCTTATTAACCTGTAATTATGCAACAACAACGAGTCATTTCTTTCCTGCCTTCATGCTGCTGTTTTCTGTTGATGGGCTCGCTTTTCTTTCTTTTTTTCCCATTTTTACCCATCCCCCTCACTTTCTCTTCTATCCTCATCTCTATTTCACTCCCTCTCTTTCTTGCTGTCTCAGTGTAATGTGATCCAGGACCGATGCTGGCAGCCCCAACTGTGGCACTGCAATCTCTGCTCTGCTCTGGTTGCTAGGCAGCCTGTCTGAGACAGAGCTCAGTGATGCACCTCTCTCTCCAGTCTGCCTCCAAAACATAAATAAATATATATATATATAAATGAGAAAGGGGATAGTGGCAGGGTTGGCAATCGGGCCACCAGCCAAAATTCTGAAGGACCCACCAAATGTTTCCATTTCTCAGATCGGCCGCTTCACATCTGCAGTGCAGCACGGTAGTACACTGTGAGCCTTCGAGGCTTCAGGAGCAGCGTACAGATATGCAGAAACCGCGAGCTCTAACCCGCAGGACTAGCAGATATCCACTGTGATGCTGCCCACGTTCTCGTGTGCTTGTGATGGAAAATTGCTGCGTGCAGATTTTGTGTCATCACGCCTAAAATGAAACCTACCATGTGTGGCTAAAACAGTGGGCTGCTGGCAGGCTGCCCAGGTGTGGGATATCGGTAGGGGAGTGAGGTTACTAGGAAGAAGCCGCATGATCGGCTACTTCAGAGCCGCTATGAGTCACGGCTCCAGTTGCTCCATGTGGCTGTGGAGGATGTTAGCTTTGCTCAACGCACAATGGAAACATTTTGAGGCCTCCGTTTGTCCAATTTGCGCTTGTGGGCGTCACACATGTTATGTGATAAACTAGATTTGCATATAGATTGTCCGCTTTTAGCTAAAAATTCCTCTTTAGTAGAAATACTGTGCTCTGCTCTTTGTACAGGTAGACTGTCTTTTACATAATAATGTGTAAGAAGATCAGAAACCAGCGAAAGGTGGCGGTAAATTCTGTTTGTGATTTACCTGTTATCGAGCTCCTTTTACATAAGACCTGGCGAGACTAATACCCTCGCCTGTATCTGTGTGTGTCTGCAGAAGTACAGGTACCAGGATGAGGAGACGCCCCCCTTGGAGCACAGTCCAGCACATCTGGCTCAAGGGAAAAGTGCAGAGATGCTTCATATGAGTGACAAAAACCTCGCCGCCATGGAGGCGATCCATGGCTACACACCACACACGCATATCTCACCTGTCAAGGTAGGATACGCACGTTCCAAAACACACTCGCTTATGTGCATTGGTAATCAATACACAACACTATTACAACAGCACAAAGCACTCAGCTGTCAACACTTAGGAACGACGCCGTTAGCCCACGGTGCCAAAATAAGCACACCCTTGCTCGAGAGCATATTGCAGAGAGCTTCACACATCATCGTTCCACAGCCAATTATATATGTACTGCAGTGCTGAATATTCAATGCAACATCAGTGAGATAACTCTGACTTCACATTTACATGACTTCATGTGAGCCACTTTGCGATCTGAGTGCATCAGAGATTTATTTTTTTCCTGCAGTGCAGCTCAAAAACCCTAATTACACACGTGCTAATTATGCTAAATGTATGTTCTGTGGAAGCGGATAATTGTATTTATAATTCATAATATTTGATGAAGACGCTTGAAAATTGCTGTTATTATTAAAGAAGATTGTTTAACACCCCCCTAAGAAAAAAACAGTATATATCACTGATTATTAGATTTCTAATTCAAACAAACACGCACACTATCTATCTATTATAGGTTTTCTTAAGATGTCGTGTTGTCTTTTTTGGAATCATGGTCAACTTAAGTATGGTAATGGGAATGTAATACATTTATGGGGAATAGATACGGCCCCTGGCACCTTAAATGGTCAGATCAATTTTGCACTTACATGAATTTGCACAGCTTCAAAATCAATGTGCAGGATGCATTTAAGAGTTTTAAGGTAGTAATGCGAACACTTGAGACATTAAAGAATGCATTCAGATATAGGTTTGGTTTAATAAATGATACCGTGTGACAGCAGCAAAAAAAAAATCCAACAAATTGAAATAAAATCTCTCATTCTGAGTTTGGTGGCAGCAGATAGCTTGACTGGCGGATGGAGTTGCAGGTACAGAATCAAATGTATAGAATAAGGAAATGCTTACGATTCTTTTTTGCAATACAGTATTTAATGTCTTTGAGAGCTTCATGACAAAGAAGGGGGCAATGACACCAACAGCACAGGAGATGCCGGTCACACAGTCAAACGATACAGCTGACATCAGTAGGAATATGCTAGGAGTGCATTAGCAAATACCTAGTGTAGCTACAAATGTAAAGGTGTAGGCTATAATGGCCACTTAATAATGATCTGTCTCCTATGCCCACATGCGTTATTTAACAGCATCCCTTGCTATTAAAACTTAAGAGTGCCTGCATTTATTTAGTTTGATGGGGGTTCTTTGAGGAGGGAGGGGTTATCAGTTTCTCACCAGGGAATACAATGGAGAGGCTGAGTTATTGTTGTCTGCTGCTGTTTAAAATATACAGCTGTATGTTCAGCATGAGCTCTGGTGGCCATGGAGATTTCTCCTTGAGGATGCTGTGAGGAGGGTGCTCTGTATGGGAACACTGCCAAATTAAAAACCACCGCAGTAGCTTTGGAGAGTTAGGTCAAGTCGTACAAGACACTAGAAAAAGTTCCTTACTCGGTACAATGCACAAAAACTTGTCCAGATAGAGATTTTAAATGGGTATAAGACTGTATACTGCAGGAATAACACAGGGTAATAACATCTAGGAGTAGTGAAGAAGGTGTGAAAACCCATGTTTGTTATTTTAGCTCTCATCATCTTGGTATTGTTCTTTTAACCGGACATGAACATATTTAGACTAGAGGGAAGAGCAGGGGAGTTAAGAGCTAAGCTTGGGTAGATATTTGCTTCCATAATTTGTTACAATAGGAAACTTGTGACTTTGGTACAGGCTTAACAACAACATATCAAAGCAGCACTACCTTAATTATGCCTAAATTTAAGCCTTTGTGTGATTTTAAGGAGTAAATTATATAAAAATCAATTGCCTGTACAACTATAATGAGGTAGAAAATAATGAGAGCAAACCGTTTTATGCCAAGATGTAATCATGTATATGTCGGCCTAAATTTGGGTATTTTAACATGAGAGTCTATTAGGGATCGGCTCTCTTTTGAAGCCAACCTCAAGTGGCCACAAGAGGAACTACAGTTCTAGATTTCATTTTGGCTTTTGAGGTTGCTCGTTGATGGGCACAAACAAGAAAGTGGTTGTAATATATAATATACATATATTTTGGTTGTGGTAACTTTGTCTATAAGTCTGTGACTCTTACTCTAAAGTTCGGGTGTCACAATGCGCAGCTTTGGAAAACCTAAAGAACTTAACTTTTAATTACATTTTACAGCTTTCAACACCATTACCATTTATACTAGACCGATTATTCTGATTATCATTATTATTATTATTATTATTATGATTATTATTATTATTAAATATATTAAATTCAGTCTGGACAATGAACTACCATAGCTTTTGTAATTTTAGACATTTATCACGTAGTTTCATTGGTCCGGACAGCTGAAGATCACAGTGGGCTGTATGTGTCCGACGATGTAACATGACTTTGACGTCCCTGCTTTTGAGGCTTTACCCGTGAGGTTGTTCAAGACTGACAACAAAAAGATGACATGTTTTTCTCTGTTAAACCATTTTTTGTAGATGTTTAAGGGGGTGATGTGTTGTGACAGTTAAAATATATATTTAAAAACAAGATGACGTGTAAACGTGTCGCATTATTAGCTTTTACAAAGGACAGACAAGCTCTCTTTTTTTTTGTTACTTTGAATCCCTGTGCTCCCAGTTGAGTTTGCTATCCAGCACATGCCAAGGGATCAGTAATTATTCATAGTTGATGGGTGCACCATTTATTATGGTAATGTGGCAGGAGAGTTACTCCATTCTCTAAAAACCCACCAGTATGAGGTTTATTAAGTCAAATAAAAAATGTAATGTGTGCCCTCCAGTGGTTCAGGTCCATTACATGACTCATTCAGTCAGTCCTTTGAGGCTTGTGGTATTTTTTTCAGTATATATGAGTTATCATACAGGAAATATTATTTATGATCTAATAATGATAACGTCTGTGAGGTTTTTTTTAATATATGTTTCAAACTGGCAAATTGCCCGATTTACTTATTGTATCCCATTACACTGAAGAGTATTTTATATGAATATCAGTAGGTCCCTCTTTTATCGTGAGCATGGAGACTGGCCACTGTATTAGGTACACCATGCATGACTCCTTCTGCTTTCAGAACTGCCTTAATTCTTCACGTCATAGATTCAATATGGAAACATTCATCAGAGATTTTCGACCCATATTGACATCATACTGGCATCATGACATTGCAGCATATTTGTCAGCTGCGCATCCACAATGCAGTTTCCTGTTCCAACGCATCCTAAAGGTGCTTTACAGGATTGTGATCTGATGAAGGTGGAGGCCATTTGAGTAAAGTCACTTTCATGTCCCCCCACCCAGCAGTGTGAACCATTATTCAAGGCAGGATGGATCCCTGCTTTTCATTGCAATTCTCGATTCTGTCAAAGTGTCCACATGTACAGAGTTGCTGCCACATCATTGGCTAATATTTGCATATAAGCTATTAGGTATTAGATACTGGCATTAATGAGCAGCTGAAGAGGTCTCCACTAATAAAATGGCACTTAGTATATAACTTTTTCTGTGAACTGTTTCATTAGATGTGCACTTTCATTAGAAAACTAATTGTGTTGAGGCTGGCATGCAGAAACAGTGTGGAGAATCAGGAAATTGGCATCAGAAATATGAAATAATTTCTGCTTTTCTTCTGTTATTTGTATTTCTCCTCAAACAGTGACTGACTCTGCTACACTGTATCATCCTTACGAGTCTTGACTCTTTATTATTTTGACTGCTAAAGCATTTTATTGGTGGACTTCAGTTTGTGCAGCATACCATGACTTTGTACTCTTAATTGGCTTCATAAAATTTATAAAGCATGCTTCTAATGCACATGTAAGCCCTTATCTAATTATTTTCCAGAAATGTAAATGTATTGATTTTCAAGGGGAAATTTATAAAATTGCATAGAATTACATATTAATTCAAATTAATAACACTGAATTTTTAATTTACTTTGGTGTGTAGATAGGTGTTATAATTGTTTAAATAAAATTCCTGCTTGGTTTTTGTGTTTTGTCTGACACCATTAGACCACATGTATCTTAAATTAATAGTAGTTTGACATTATAGTACAAATGTAATCAGTTTTTAATTGCCTTTAATTGCCTATAACTTAATTTGTTAGCTAGCATAAGTTTAAAATATACTTACTTATTTAACATTATCTACCTTTTTGCCTGTAATGTGAGGAGAGTAGTTGTACATAATACTTCTAAACTGCCAAGCACAGAGACCTACAGGGCTGCTGAAGCTTTAATTTAGAGTGCTGTGATATTTTTTCTGTTACGTGTTTAGATTTTGATTCTTGTTGAAATGTAATGTCGTTTCCAGTGTGTGTGGGCAAGAGAAGTGTAAAGTCAACAGGCCACCACTATTGCAACTCCTGTAGTGATTAATGGCCAGTCACTGGTCCTCTTTAAGGTTGTTTTTCAAATGTTAATAAAAGCAGTATTGCTGTTTAAGTGCAGTGTGTAGTCTATGGCACACGGAGATGCAGGAAAAAGTGAAATCTGTCTTCAACATGTAATGTAACCACTGTTAAATTTCATTCGTTTTCTGTCTTTCTAAATAAAATATTTTCTTCTATAACATTTTTTAAATTAATTTTCAGAATTTATTGAATTGAATTTATTGAATTTATTCATAAAATCCTATTATAATACAAGAAATTGTTTGCCCATCCTACACAATCAGGAGTTGAGCAAAAAAAAAACAAAAAAACATGGCACACGGGTATATTTTAAAGGCCCTGAAGATTCTTATCTATATCAGATATGTCATCACGTTACCTAGCAACTACCTAGCAACAAGCTAAAATGACCCATTTTTAGTATTTATGCACAAATGTATTTAATTTATGAAATCATTACAGCATCAATACATTTTCAATTCATAACAGCAACAGCAACATCTGCTTTAGTTCCTCAAAACTTAAATTCTCGGTACATTATTTTGTTGTCACGCTGCCTAGTAACCACCTAACAACAGACTAAAATCACAAACAATACTTGGGTTTGGGCATGGCCTCCTTTAATTTTTAATGTTTCTACAACATCAGTGTGTGTTTTTATCTCCCCAAAGAACCTAAATAATTTTTTTAAACCTAAATAAATATGTTGCAAAATATGATGCACTTTAAATGTTATATATGCAAAATAATATATAATTATATATATAAAAAAGAATATGTCAGAACGTTCAATAAACTTTTTTTTTCATTCAATTCTCTGTCAATTATGTCATGGTTTAGGCTTTAAAAAGTATGACACAGTCACTATAACCAAGCTGGAACTGTACTGCTCACCACTTTTAAGTGAAAGTTGCATCATTTTTGAGGCAATGAGTTTTTAGAATTCTAAAACCAATTTAGCAAATATTAAAGTGCAGGCTGTGAAAGCATTTCCTTGATATCATCCCTCAATGTGATATTAAGTACAGTGGGTAATACTTGGTGTAAAATACAAGGGTTTTGCAATATAAACTAAAACCATAATGAGGTTTTGCATTGTGAGTGTCCCATGTCTCTAAAAGTCTCCTAAAATAGATTTTCTACAGTCTCCCCATTTTGCCCAAAGACATTTCTGGTGCTCAGTATGTTCACTGCATCAAAACTTGTGTGACACAGAGAGCAGTTTATAAACCACTAAATTGCATTAGCAGCAATAACACTGTTATTAAGACACCTACACTGCAGTGAAATTCTGTCTTGAGGATATTTTTCCTAACATTTGAAAGAGAGCATGTTGATGTTGTTTGCAGTGGTGCTTTTTTGAATCAGGATTGGCCCTATTTCTATTTTTGGAATACCGCTATTATTTATGAAGTTTTGTGTTTCTCTTCAGGGAGAGCTGAATGCATGATGAAGTACAAAGGTCTGCCTTAACTTAGTTCAAAGTGAATTGTTCACATCACGCTCTGGGAGCTTTGCGTGTGCATCCTTGAATAGCTATAAAAACAAATACAAGAACGTAACTCCGTCCTAGGCTGGCTGGATGCATGAACATGTGGCGACCCTTATGTTTGTCCCACTCAGAGTTAGACGAGTAAAAATCATATTGTGATCAGATTTCTGCGATATTATGAGTCACATGCAAATATTAATACAGGCCTGATAAAGATATTTAATAATTATTACATATGGCTTACAGGTAATAGATTTTTTGTTGTTAATTGTGATTTTGATGAAGATTTAAAGACAATAATGGTCAATTTCAGGATAACTATGATGATGATGATGCATGATGTTTATCTGCACTGTGTTGCTCCATTTGCTTGTACTGTGTCCTCACACAGTACCCCCGAGGGCTCTTGTGAACTGGTTTGTTACTTTTTGAACAACACTGGAAACCCTGGCCTTCATCAATTGGAGATAAAGTATCTGAATTTCAGGAGCGGGACTACGCCTCCAAACACGCTCCTCCCGGTTCTCATCTATATATGTTCCCCCAGTTATACAAGCTGTTCATTCTCGTTTACAGAGAGGATGTGGGTCCAGCGAGTGAATAACATTGCCCAAGTTTTACTTTCCCATCTTTAAAAACCTTCTCCACACTACCTAACCCCTCCTGCAGCCATCTCACATGCTTGAGACTGCGTGGCAGCAGAAACATTGACTCATTGCATTTTTTCATACTCTTCAGCTTTGATATGACTCCTGATTTGCCATTTAGCAAGCCAAAATATTTCCAGTGAAGCACTGAATAGAAAGCAGTGTCTATATTAAGAAAGACAGGTAGTGTCTGTTAATAACAGGAGGAATCGGCATGAATCAACTGAATGAAGTGCTGTGCTGGATCAGCAAATGCAGCTGTCCTAACATTCATACTTTAATTACATGCTTTGTTGTAATATAAAACTTTTCCAGTGGGAGGAAACGGGTCTCCTGACATGTGAAAATGCTGCAGTGTTGCTGTTTGTAAAATTCATGGGCACATGGTGGATTGTTTAAAACTTCAGCTGTGCAGAGTAATCAATTCTGCTTTAACAAGCACTGACAATCCCACTGTTTCTTAATGGTTGTATGTACCTGAGTGTTTTTTACTCTCTCATATATAAGCTATCAGTGAGTAGTAGAGACAGTCCGTCTGTGTCACTGTGTATTCTGCTTAGTTTGATTGTTTGATTGCTGTTCTGCATTAATCCATCTTCAGGGCTGGTGCTTGTATAAATGATCAGTATACAATTTTTAATCAATGTTTCTCGATGTGCTGTCTGTGTGGTACACTGTTTTTAAGATTTTGCATATAACAAGTATTTTACTTTCAACACTGTAGTACAGTATGTTACAGTGTGGGCCCTTTAACTGTCGCATTCAAGGCCTGCTTTCAGGATTTCTTAGAAATATGCAAAATCAATCGCCACAAGAGAAAAGACTGAGCGGTACCCGCTGTTCTTCCCTGTGCCGATGTACAAGGCCTGCACAATTACCCTCTCCTTCTGTTGTTTTGCAGCCTGTGTTGATGTCTACGGGACACACTCCAATGTACACCTCCGCTGTTTCCACACTGGTAAGAGCACAGCAATCCGTGCTGGTCCATCAACGTGAAAGTTACCAGTATCATCATCAGTCATCATAATCAGTGTGATTTTTATCTTTGTTCCGTGTCTTTGGCTGGCTGTCTGATTGCAGAGAGACAGCTGCCCATTCATTGCCATTTTATCTGTACTGCCAGAGTATGAGGTCATCTGTTTCTGATCATATCAGCGGCTTCATGCTCACTGTCATTCAAATCTCCTTTGTCTAACAGATTTGTTCTGCTCGTACTCAGTGGCTATTTTTGGGACTAAAATCACAGAAATCACTAAAATAGTTTTTCAAATGTTGAAAATTCAATCACACCGTAAGACTCAGATCTGTCGTTACGTGCATGTTTCAGTTCCTATGTTCTAATTAAACAACACATAATCTACCATAGCATTTTTGTGCATGTAGAAGTTCATATTTCCCAACAATCCTAAAACATGTAACACAATGAGAAAACTATCTTTGTGGTCAAGACACATATGTAAAGTCCTGATGTATGTCGCTGCTAAACCTCTAGTGCTACATTGCTAAACCTTTGTGGCATGGATATGGACAGACAGAGACAAGCAGAGATTTGCAAGGGGAGACTGAAACCTGTAGGTGTCAGTGTTAGACCGTGCACACTCAACTTTCATAACCTTGAAAAGCTGGCTGTCCTGCTTCCTCTATAAAGCATTTTTGTGAGGTTTGAGAGAGGTTGCATTTGCATCTTGCTCAATGTGTTGCTCGCAGTTGCAAGGCGAAACGTGCTTATAGTGGTCCAGAAATGTATCTATCACCACTGAGAAGTTTGTTCCTTCCTAACCTTTTATTAGGATACTCAATTTAATTACATTTTATTTATGTAGCACAAAAATCATAACAGCAGTCGCCTCGTGGTGCTTTAGACTGTAAGGTAACCAAGAGAAAAGCCCAACAATCGAAGAGCCCCTTTGACCCCTTTTAAGTAAGTGGTTTGGGAAAGGTGGGAAGGAAAAACTTCCTTCGAACAGGAAGAAACATATGGCCGAAACAGGGTCAGAGGCTGCCATCTGGCCAATTTGGGGTGAGGGGAGGAAGACAGAACAAAAGACACACAATATTATATTGTGTTTTTATTAGTCGAAAATCTGAACATTAGAAATGAGCTGCTACATAATTACTTTAAAAGCAAAAAGACAGGATCATTGAAATAAGTGGAGTTTGGCTTTCAGTCTCTCCGTGTCTCTCGAACAAGTAGTTACTCTTGTAAACTATACGTCATTCTTTGTCTTTGTGGGCCTGCCCTGACTTTGAACACAACGCAATTAATAACACATGCTTAGAATTAAACTGTTTAACATATGGGAGACCACGCAGCCTCCAGCATGAAGTCATCAGTAAGAAAAATGTGTTTGTATGCGTTCCTTCAAACATGCACAGAACGACTGCATTCTGTTGATGCATGCACTCAATTTTCCCCACCGGTCGGGTTAAGTGTGTCCTGTCTTCAAGATGCATTGCGGCAATGCCTTTGTGTGTGGACGTGTTTGCAGCCGATGTAATGCCCGTGTGGTTGTCATTGATGTGTAGGTGGTATCGTCAGTCTGTGTCTTTATTGCTCTAATGGTGTGGGGTTTGCCAGTACCACTCCAGGGCCCATTGATTTATGGGTAGGATTGTCTCTGGAAGCACTGCAATGGTTTGGCAAGTAATAGAAGGTCTTTGGGTTATGTACATGATTTAGCAAAGAGGTGCTTTAGCTTCAAATGACATCCATTTTTTTAAACTTATCTGGTAATGTAATTAGAAATCTTTTTTTTCTTCACACTGCGCAGAACTTTTGATATCGATCTGAGCTCATGCTGATGAATCTTCCCGCCTTTTACTCGATGTGACTCTTCGAGCCTGCATAAACATAGAAACTGATGTGTTGACTGCTCTGCTTTTATTTATCTGCTGTTGGTTTACTTAAAGTTCACGGTCTAACAGCAAATGAAAGCTTTTTTGTGTCACATTGTATCCAGTCTGTAACACGTCGAGATTTCTTTAGAAAGTGAATTCACTCTTTGTTTTCTTATTACAAGTTTATATGAAAATAATGCTTTAAAGGGTTAGGGTCATCTGATTCGATATATTCTGAATGTACTGCCCTGAAAGCACTGTTTTTGTTCTCTTTCTCTTTATATAATTCTCCTTAAAGACAGAGATCTGTCTAAAAATGAAAAAACAAAACAAAAAAGGCTTTTTTAATAATGTATGAGGTACTTTTATTGTGACAGTTTTGAATTGTTGTTGAGATAAAAACTCTACACAGTGCTTATCTTTGCCATTAATCCTTCACCTGACAAGCTGAAAGTGAGAAGCAGAAGGCTGTAAGTGCTTACTGAAGACTCCCACCAACCCATTTGTTATATTCCTTCAGTTCTAATGAAAAAGGATGCATATCACTTTTCTTGTCTCCAACCACAGACGCAGTACGCAGCCCAAATCAGACAAATCCTTCTTCAGACAAAGCAGTTAAACCCTCTGACACGTGTCTGACACTTTGCACAAAAAAAAGACAGTTTGTTTTTAACGCAAGGATCAGTTACACGTTTCTGTAGAGATTCCCCAAGAGCTCTCCATTATACCTTCCCCCTTTCTCTTCTCCATTCTTGTCTGGTCAGTATCTGGTTTCCATCTTCATTTTCCCATCCTCCCTATTTTTCTTTAATAAATGTTTAAATACGTCCCTGCAGCTTCAGTGTAATTACTGAGCAGCCGCAGCTCAGGTCCTTTGGGAAGCAGAGGGGAGAGAGAAAGAGGGGGAGAAAAAATGCTGAGAGAGGATGAGAGAGCTGTTCGTGCTGAATGGCGGAGTAAAGGATAGAGAGGGCCTTGCAGAAGGGCGAAAATATTAGATAGGTAAATGGAGGGATTTTATTTCACAGAATGAGAACGTTTGCTGACAGCTTGTCCTTCAGCATGTCCTTGCTTAAGTCTGTTCAGTGTGCGTGCATGCATTTGTGCATATATATTCCACGCCTGCCAATCCATCTGTCTTTCTGAAAGAGAGAGCTTGCACAAGCTTGGAAAAAGGATCATTTAAGCCTTTTTTTCTGTACATGGTGGTGTGCTTTCATAGTAACCTCACGTCCTGTTTAATTATTCAAGGTAAAAATGGCAAACAAACCCCTCCTCTTTTCTTCAACTCCATATTCGGTCAAGAGTATTGCTGTCAATAGTGATGACAGGTCCTTCAATAAGGTTCTTAGAGATGTCTTGAGAGAATATTATTATATTCAATGTTATTTTCAACACAATTATATTCATCATAACAAAACAAAAATGCATTTGCAGGCAGCTACGTTGTTGATAAGTTTATGTAAAATGATGTTTTATACTGATCGCCCAACTTGAAAATAATTTGTGTTTGCAGTAAAGCTGCAAAAAACAATATTCACAGTGAGCGGACGTCACACGAGGGCATCGGCATCTTAAACCAAGATAAACAAATGTTAAACCAGCCACTCTCTGTTGCTGTTTTTGCTGTTTTTGAATGAAGCAGCGCTAACATGGTGAAGCAGAAAGCCGAAGAGAGCAGAAGAGACACAAATATTGAGCTGAAATTAAATAAATTTAATGAAATTAAAAGGAGGATTTGTTCATTATGTGCAAACGCTGCCCTGCAATTACTCCAGCTTCTCCTCACGTCGCAAATAAAAATCTCCTTTGAAGGGCCCTAATTTACGGACATATACAGACTTTCAAAAACAGCTCAGGTCTGGCAAAAACGTCACATGGCAGGCTTCATTTTTTTCCAACCAAGCTGTCACTACTGTGTTCAGGCTTCATTCTTTTTACTAGAACTGGTACAGTACTCACAAACCTTTCAGTGTCGAGTGTTCCCTAAGAAAAAAGGGAGGCCAGTTTGCGCCACTTGTCCTTCTTAAGTTCAGTCAAAGTATAATTCCTCAGCCTTTCACATCACCAGCGTAGACATTATACAGTGAGACAGCTAAGTAATTGCCATCAAACTTTCCTGCCTGCTCCTCTTTCTCTCAGCAGCAGGGATGGGAGGGGTACAGTACAGTAGCAGCAGAAAATGTGAACTGCGTTCTCTCTGAGCACAGACCAGTAGCAGGGAGGCACGGCTATCGTAGTCCACTACCAGAGAGGATGGAGAATGAAGGGATCTATTTCTTTTTATTCTGGATAGATGGCTTCCCGAAGAGTGGATGATCGGGTATCAGATAACAACAAGACTTACTGGCAACAAGTGATCAGCCTCAGCCTTGGTGGATGAAATCTTCAGCACCGACTCAACAGGAGGAAAACATTACTGAGCTGTGCTCTTTCTGTGATTCTGGACATGAAATCGTTGCATGTCTTGAGCATGCCAGCAGGGTTCGATTAGATTTGAGTTAAATGTAAAGCTCAAGTGTAATATCTTAAGTTGAAACAGGTATCTTTTAATTGATCCACTGTGGAAGCTTACTGTTATGGCAGGGCCTAGACCTAATGGCTCGCTTGGCAACAATACCTTGGTGGTACTTTGTGGTGAATTTGAATGAAGATGCTTGCAGAGGGTACTCTAAAAAAAACACCTTGACACTTTCAGTGTGTCTGTATATCGTTGTAAGACTTGAACAGGGTGTAATATTGAATATCAGTGACTGACATCTAAGGACAGAAGCACAATGTTTATGTCTGTGTGGTACGCCAAAAAGATGGGCTGCCGATTCCTCAACAATGTGCGGAAGGGCAAGAAACGTCGGCATCATAAAATGGTAGGCATGTTTTAAACATGTTTACTTCATGTTTGTTTGTTTGTATGACTTCACCTCAGCATAGTTGCACAGATTTTAATGAAAATGTCACCGGCACAGAATATTACATTAGTGTGTTTTGTTATTTAAATATTTTAAAGTATGTGCATTGTGTTATTGTGTGATTTAAAAGGCACCGGGATTTTTTTTTACTTTTCAAATTGCTGCCATTAAAGCTCATAACAGACATTTTAATCACAGTGAGCTCGAGTAATCAGATCTGCTAATACTAATCAAGTCCTGCTCAGGCCGTGTGTGAGTAGTGATGCAAATTTGCAAAGTCCTGCTTGAATTGTAAATGCATTAGTGTCCGTTTGCTGATGGATGGCGGTGCTGCCTATAGAGCCATGCCAGGGATGGCTGAATAGGTGGTGTTAAAATATAGGTGGGCAAGAGCAGCCAAACACTGTAAATCCTAACCGCCCTGATGTCGAAAGACTTGACAGAGCGGAGAGACAGAAAGAGAGCTCTGTCAAAATCCCTGCAGGGAAATTGCCTGCACTAGGCTTAGATTTCTGCTAGCTATACTCATTATTTCTCTCTCCAGATAAGGATGAATTTGACGTAATGTTCAGTAGCACCGCTGGATGCGGCTACCGTGCGTGATGAAGCCGTGCACAGGCGATGCTGCAATCAGACAGTGAGCAGTTGAAACACGTCAGAAGAGAGATTTGTGTCTTTTCTTTAGGAGGACTGACGTTTTGTGAAATTGCCCGAGTCGTCGGGCAATTCCACACATCCAGCATGTTTAAAAGGAGCAGGCTTCACTGAACTTTTTGGCTCCTCAGATATAAATAATGTTGTTAATGAAATAATTTGCTGTGCCAGGATTTTGTTATAGTGCGTGGTAGCTCTGGGACACAGAGTGAAACAAAGGCTTCATTAATGTCATTAGTTACCCCTGCACTTCTCCTGCTGCGCCATGGAACGCCTAATGAAACTGAACCATTACAAACAAAATGTAAATTATCTGCATTTCCTGCTGTGATCAGTCAAAATGCATGTTGTTAAAAGTCTGCTGAAAAGCTGCTGCACTGCTATAATGTATTTCTACAGTGAATCACATCCAGATGTTGTTTTCAGAGAAAATATGAATAAACGGATAACACTTCTTCCTCTGGCTCAGCTTGAACGTCTTAGAGAGTGTAAACAAATAACTTCCCTTTGCATCCCATAAAGATCACTGGCTAGGATTATGAAGCCATTTTATTGAAAGCGCATGTGTTTGGATTGGCCGCGTAGCTGTTTGTGTGTGTCAGAGCTGTCAGGTCTGTGAAGGTCAGCAGGCTGATTTTGTGCTGCTGTTTGCTTTTCTGTAAGCACTTTTGGATGCACAGTGTCTTCCCCATGCTAATCAGCGTGTGCTAAAGAACAGTAACAAAAAAAAATGAACAATGGCGTTTGCACAGGGAGTCGGTCAACAGTGTATTCGCATTTTAGAGCGACAGACTGAAGATGTGAGTGAATCCCAGAAAGAATGATGAAAGAACGAGAGTACAGTGTTGATGTCTGCTGTGGCGAGCTGGTGCTGTATGAATGAAACTGAAGTGAAATAAAAGAGCGTGGATAAACTGTGACACTTCAGGTGAGCTGGAAGAAAATTCTTGGCAGGTAAATCCAACCCACGTCCACGCCACAAATCGTGTCCACCCACTGATTTGCTGCTTTTTGTGCTATTTTCTACATCACTTTGATCCTGATGGATAACTTGTTGAAATGCTGTGGTTTAATCTGGCTCTGTGAGCTTTGCTGCTGTATGGTTTAGGACAGAATCGCCGACCATTAAGCGAGCCGGCATTATACTAAATGGGCTAATCATGCTGTGTGTCATTGTCATTACACCAGTTTACCGTGTCTTCATCATCCTCCGACTCTCCACAGAAATTGCCATATGTACGAAATACTGAGATGTTTGTTTTGAAACGATGGGCAGGAGGCATATCCGCAATATCTATGAGATGACCACTTAGTGCATCAGCTCTGTAATTCAACTAGCAGCTAGAGCAAAAATAAAACCATGGCCATGAGTATAAGGGCCTGCGTGAATTATTTCTGTGTCCATCATGGACGGATGATAACAAATGGTTTAGGAGCAGTGCTCTCCATCCTTTAGCAGAGTGATAACCAAAGCATAGTGAGAGCAGTGTCATCACAGCTTACAGCTAAAATGGTCATCAGTCTTGGCTGCGACTGCAGGTTTCAAGGGTACACTGAGAGCTCAGCCGAGACTTGCCTCACATTTGAATTTCTGCCATTATTTCTTAATAATGTTTCCTTTCTCTCTGCCTCCAGGGAAACACTCCTCCAGTGGTCGTGAACACTGACACACTCGATGGCTCCCCATATGTAAGGATTATGTTTAATCTTCCCTTTATTGTATTATTACGTTAGGCTTAACCACATGGCTAACTTAACTGCCTTCATATTCATTGTACATTATCAGTTCAATTCCACTCCTTTCCCACCCTGCAGGTAGGGCTTTGCACACTGTTTTAATCTGCACGGTAACAGTTATGAATTTTTCCTCCATTTTAATTAAATTAGCTTTCTTTGTTTGATATACATTTGGGAGAATAGAAATATTCCTTAATTTGCTTCAGAGTTCTGAAATGGTGTCATATCTGTAAGGAAAAGCAGTGACCGTATCATCACGAGTTGTGTAGAGAATGTGGAAATGCCTGCAATCACAGAGCAGCAGCAGCAGCAGCATTTTTGCACCACTACGGCATGAAGAGAAGTTGTTTTCTAGGTCAGACACCAAAACACTGAAGACTGAAGTTACTTAAATCTCCTCGTCCTCTTGAACTGTAATTGCAAAGGTAAAGCTGACGTGGAGCCAAGTTGTTCATCCAGAAGGAAGAATGGGACTGAAAGAACAGTGCAGCAGTCAATAGTGCACATATGATGATCCGGTCCACGGGACTAATGCTAGAGATAAAATGTAGCTGACTGGTTGTGACAAAAATGGTCTACAGGGACACCACCCTTAAACTGATGTCTTCTTGACAGGTGAATGGGACAGAAGGCGAAATCGAGTATGAGGAAATCACACTGGAGAGAGTGAGTGTCATGATGTGATCTTTTAAACCTCATTACACATTTACAGTCCAGTTGCGCTGTGATTCTTATCGTATGGACAGCATCGGGATTAAAAGTTAGAGCGAGTCAAAGTCAAGCTTTTTATGGATGCATGAATGTAAAAGTGCTGTGAGTGATATATCTATAAATGCCACTCCCGTCATTCAAAGACATGGAAACACGAAACCTTCAGATGACAAAGAGAATTAAGTAGCAGCAAGGCGCTGCTAATCAAATGCACTTGATTAAGTGATTTTCAACAAGTAAAAGCACAGGTTTTGGCAGTTTGCTGGTCTGTTGATAACAGAGTGCGGTAATTTTCCCAAAGTCAGACTGTGCAAGGCTCAGAGAAATTCCCAAAAATCCAAGAGTTAAATGTTAGGTTGATGACGGTACAGTTATAAAAAGACTTAACAAGTATGGCATATTTGGAAAAGTTGCCAGGAGAAATCCTCTTCTCTGTAAAAAGAACATGGCAACACAGCTTTGTAAAGGTTTGCAAAGTTTTATGTAAACAAACCAAAGTGGAAAGTTTTGGCCCAAACCAAACACAGCATATCAGCGCCCAACACCTCATGCCAACTGTCAAGCACTGGCTTGTTTTAGAGCCATGAGACCCAGGCACCTTAATGACATTGAGTCAAACATAAACTCCACTGTTTACTAAAGTAATCTAGAGTCAAACGTGAGCAAAAGCCCAAACGGATCAGGAAACAGAACAGTGACCCCAAGCACAGCAGCAAATCTACAACAGAATGGCTTGAAGAGAGAAAAAGAGGGTATTTTAATGTCCCAGTCAAAGTACAGACATCAGCCTTATTAAAATGCTGTTGCAAGAGCTCAATAGAGCTGTGTTTTTTGTTTTTTCACAGGACTGCATGCAGTCACAGGAAAACTTTCTCTTGCACATGAATAACTGTGTGCTTTGTTTGCATTGAATTGCAGGGTAACTCAGGCCTGGGCTTTAGCATAGCAGGGGGAACAGACAACCCTCACGTGGGCGATGACCCCAGCATCTTCATCACCAAAATCATACCTGGAGGAGCTGCTGCTCAGGATGGACGGCTGAGGTAAAGGCGCACACAGCGAGCTACAATAAACACAAATCCAGTCTGTACGCACATACATTCCAAAACCCAAGACAAGAGAAGTGGATGCTTAAGCAAAGCCTCCCGTCTTCTTTTTTAAGTGCAAAGTAATGTAACACAGTACTGTACATAACTCGTTGCTCGTTCAGTCTGCTCAGCTTCAGAGCTACATGTAAGAGCATCTGTCTGTTTAACTCAAGAAAGGCATGCCTTAGCCTAGCTAAGAGTTTGTATTTTCTTCCCCGACATGTTTAAAGGTCTTTTTGCATTTTGATGCCATGTTTAAAAGAAGTAAAGTAAGGCTTAAATATGTTGTATATGACAAATTAGGTCGCACTTTAAACTAACGATATGGAAAAGCAAGTTTAAAATGTGGTTTGTGTGTCAAGGTTAGTGCCATAAATCTCCACACTCTCACTTAATGGACAAAACATGTAGCGGCAAGCTGCAACATATTTTTTGGAAGAAAAGAACTGTTCGCGCCTAAATTTAAATGAAAAAAGATGGAATCCTAATCATGCTTGTTGCAAGAATATGTAATAATATGCATGTTTTGCCACTTTCATAAGAGGATGTAGTACAGAATTTGCCTTTCTGTGGGAAAAAAACAACACTTAGGATCCATTTCTGTGACTGTGCTTTAACACAGACGCATCGTCTTCTTTACACTTGACCTATAAACCTCCATCTGGAATGATGAGTTTGAAGAAGACCTAATGAAAATGCTCATATTTGCTTGAATGCAAGTATATTTTTTGTCCTTGGTCTTTGATTAAGCTACTATCTGCTTATTTTAACGTGGTTGTTAAAAGGTTCTTCCATCAAAGTAACTGATTTATTTATTTTTTGCAGTTAAATGACGGTTATTTGGAATATTTAGTCCCCTACACATACACGTTTAATAAAGGTTGTGCTCAAATCAACACAGTGCATCAATAAATATATACAGATGCTCTGTGGAGGCTGAAAAAAACATTGCATGATAAAAATGTTTTAAATCTTTCCTACATGCAGCCTTGCAGATAATATGCAGCTCGGATGATGTAACATCATTTGCATGAAGATGTCAGCTGTGATTGGGTCCCTTTGGATTTGACTATAGCGATGTATTTCAGTGGTTAAAGCTCCGGCAGCCTGCAAGAATAATTTCAGTCCTATTTACGCATCATCATTTTCATGGCCATAAAATACATTTTGAATACATGAATGGAATCACGAAAACACGGCCCTGGAGGGGGAAAAAAATGTGTGTGTCTGAAAATAGCAATTTCATCGCTGAAGATCAGCTTCTCCTATACACACAGGCTGTCACTTTCGCTTTACCTATCAAGTCGTCATCATTTTTTATGAGCGGTTAACACAAAGAAGCTATACTGCAGCTTTCCCCCGGTGCTAAATCAATAGAGCAAGAGATTATACCCTCTTTAATCTTAGTCACTGAGAAGTGGAGAAAAAAAAAAGTCTGCAGTGAAACTGGATCCCCAGCGCGGCTGTAGCTGGAGATTGACTGTTCCTGACCTCGTCTGGTGGAGGATTACACCCAAACTTCTTCACCAAAACAAAAACTCATGCGGTATTTTTTCCTCTCGCGCCCACAGTCTCTCTCTGTCTCTCTCCATTTCTTAGTGTGAACGACTGCATCCTATTTGTGAATGATGTGGACGTGAGGGAGGTGACACATAGCCAAGCTGTGGAGGCTCTTAAGGAGGCAGGTGCTATCGTCCGCCTCTACGTTCTCCGCAGAAAACCAGCAGCGGAAAAAGTCACTGAAATCAAGCTCATCAAAGGGCCTAAAGGTGTGTGCAAGCGAGGACTGGTGCAAAGCATCAAGGCTTTTGCGTGGGCTTACGGATGCTAAGCTGTGCCCTCTGGATTTAGCAAATCTACTCTGTGTTAACCTGCACCTCCTTTGCTCACGCTCTGCTCCCCCTTTTCTCAGGATTAGGTTTCAGCATTGCTGGAGGGGTGGGGAACCAGCACATACCAGGAGATAACAGCATCTATGTCACTAAGATCATTGAAGGCGGAGCAGCTCATAAAGATGGGCGTCTGCAGATTGGAGACAAGATCTTAGCGGTCAGTCACTCACATATAATAGCTTCCAGCATGCAGGGACATGTGTTCTCATACATGGATTCGTGTTCACCCGTATGTACACTCACACATTGCGCACATATGAGGCACTGATGTATCAAGAGCCAAGATAAATTACAGCTCTCAGTTTTCATGGTTTGACATTACAGCCATTAATATGTTAACAGATGTGTAGGATGGAGTGAGCCTTAACTACAACAATGCCAGAGTGATTTCTAAGCAGCATTACTGCCACCTGCTGGGGAACACACAGCTCAACACCACCAGCTTCAAAATGGTGCTGTTCCCACTAAATGGTGTCTGAGCCGTTGCTTTAACTCAGAATGGGATGTGGCAGCATCCTTTTGTTCCCTGTGAATTTGTTAAAAAATACATTATGTGTTCTCTCTGTAACCTACAGTTAACACCACGCAGCCACAGTTTCTTTGATTTAACTCTCAATCAGCTGGAACTTGTCATTCCAACTATTTCTCTCCCTGCATTTCCCGTCCACTTTAAAGGTGTCTAAACCAATTTGAGTTTAGCGATTTATACTCTAATTTCTGCATCAGAGGTGTCAGTGAGCCAGAACCAGCCCTCCACAGGGTCCCATCTGGAACGCTTTGCTAAGTGTGACTGATGCGATTTTTCCACATTTGACAAAGCGTTTGGTTATACTAACAGTAGACTGACTGAATTTGGAGGATATTGTTTTTCTTACGATGTATATGCATTTAAATCAATTCTGTTGTATTTATATAGCGCCAAATCACAACAACAGTCTCCCTGAGGCACTTTACATTGGAAGTTAAAGGCCCAGAAATAGTAGAAGAAAGACCCCAACAATCAGACTACCCTGTGTTGCCCCAAGCACTTGACAACAGTGGGAAGGAAAAACCCCTTTTTAACAGGAAGAAACCTCTAGCGAAACCAGGCTTAGGGATGGGCAGCGATCCACCTAGACCAGCTGAGGGTGAGAGGACCTCAAAAGGTTCAGACTCCTGGATGCTTCATAAAATATGAACATTTTCCAAATGTATCTTGTACCTTATTACAGTAAAAAACAGGGAGAATTTTAGATGTGTATATTTCTTCTAAGTTATTAGGAAGTGGTTTTACTGGCCTGGCACACTTGATATCTCATGGGGCTGAATATAGCCCATGGATGGAAATGAATGTGACTCCCGCTTTTAGACAAAGAGAGATTCTCTCATGGAGCAACTTCACTTAGCGTATTATTCAAACTGGTCTGTGTTACAATAAATCTCTTAAAACTTATTGTTCTACCATTAAAAATTAATGTTATTAACATCTTTCCCTAACATGTATTAACTTTCCACGGACTAAACTATAATTTTGCTTTCATTACTGGAATCTAGCTGCTAAATGTCTCTGTTAAATCTAATCCATGAGTGCTGCTGGATCACACATAATGAAGTCACAGGGGTGACAGCCTTCTTATTTGCACTTTGTTACCTTACCTGTGTTTCCTTGTTTGTTGCGAACAATCAGGTGAACAACGTGTGTCTGGAGGATGTGATGCACGAGGATGCGGTGGGGGCTCTGAAGAACACAGCCGAGGTGGTGTACCTCAGGGTGGCCAAGCCCAACAACCTGTTCCTGACCAACTCGTACAACCCTCCTGACCTCACCAGCAGTAAGCCTCCATCCTTCTGCCCAAATTTCCTCACCCCGTATTAAAGAGAACTTTGAGCTATTAAAAACAAGACCTGCTCTTTTTGTGTTTGGAACAGCTGTCAAAAATAGAACAGAGGGAGAAAAAGTCTTATTAAGTGCTAGAGATGACTGTGGGATTTCTATGAATAGTAAAAGCTCAGTTCAGAACCAGTTTCTACCAGTTTTCTCTACAAAGTGAGAGCTACAAAAATACAAAACACAAATTTCACCAGAAAAAAGTTTCACAAAACACAACAGATGTGATTTTGGGAGACAGAAACTTAATGGAATAGCAAGCTAACAGTAAAAGTCTAATAGCAAACATGTATGTACAGTATTAAAACACGTTACTTTCCCCTTTTCTCTTGTACTACACTGATGAATCTTCTGTTTATTTTGAGCGTGTCTCAGCGTGTTTTGGTTTCTGTCACTTTTGTCTTGTTATTTTTCCCCCCAAAACACAGATTTGTTTTCCGCTACTTCCGTAGTATTTCCTTTTCTATTTTTCTGGTGTTTTCTTAAGTTGCAGTGCAACCTGTGACCTGAAACCAAGAAAAAAGTGCATGAAAATTGAAGTACAATAAAATCCATGTGCTTGGTATGTTACACCTCATTTGGTTTTGTGCTTATTTTTCCAGCATATTCCCATATGGATACTGAACTTAGCCACCCAAACTATCTCGGATCTGATTACCCGCAAGCCCTCACTCCCACCTCACCGAGTCGATTTTCTCCTGTTCTACACGGCATGATGGGAGATGATGATATTCCCAGGTGAGCAATGATCCTTGAACTGCAGTTTTATCTTGTTTATTTATTATTATTATGGGGGCATTTTAGCCCTATAAAACTTATTTTGTCTCCTTCATCGATTTTTCAGAGAGCCTCGTCGAGTTTTGATCCACCGAGGCTCCACAGGTTTGGGATTTAACATCGTCGGAGGAGAGGACGGCGAGGGGATCTTTATCTCCTTCATCCTGGCAGGCGGTCCAGCTGATCTCAGCGGAGAGCTGCACAAAGGGGATCAGATCCTCAGTGTAATGACAGTTTTCTTCATGTTATCAAGTAGTCATGTAATCCTTAGCAGCACTGGGTCGACAGGTGTTAACAGTCATGGTGTGTGTGTGACAGGTAAACGGCGTGGACCTGCGTATGGCCACACACGAACAGGCAGCTGCAGCACTGAAGAACGCTGGCCAGACAGTTACCATCATCGCACAGTACCGACCCGATGGTAAAACCACTGAGAGACCTTCTCACAAAGAACTTTATACGTTGCAAAACTTGTTTGAGCAATGAGTCTAAAAATTGGCCTTTAAAATAAGCTTCAAAATCTCTTTTTGAAGAAAATGACTAAATGCAATGGTAGGACTACTTTTTAAATAAGGTGGAAATGTAGGCGATGGGCAAAGAACAAAACAATGACTTAGTAATTTCTCATTTAGATTCTTTTTGAAACAAAGAGATCAAACATCTGCAGCTAAATCCATTTATCCACGCTTCAGCCACTGAAGGACTAGACATGGAAAAGAGAAAGATCTTTATTTTTATTGAAGCAAACATTTTAGGTGTCTGAGAGTAAAATATGGAATCTTATATGTTTGTGTTTCTCTGTTGCAGAGTACAGTCGTTTCGAGGCTAAGATCCATGACTTGAGGGAACAGCTGATGAACAGCAGCATGGGCTCTGGGACGACAACCCTAAGGAGTAATCCAAAGAGAGGCTTCTACATCAGGTCTCACACTAAAAGCAGAAGAACTACCTTTGATATTAGCCTTATAGGATGAGATCAAAGTGGCTCGAGGATACGGTTTTTGGGTTAATGCATCGTTTGACTGCAGCATAGCAGAAATCTACAGCTTTTTATCATTAATAAGAGTGGTTATATTGCAGCATAGTATGGATGTTTCAAATACTTCAAATAATGCAGATTTAGTTCCATTTAATGTTGTTTAAAGTATTTTGAGTCAGAGAGCTAAAAATCTACCTGCACAAAGCCAAAAATATGTCAAGCATATTTAACTAAAGAAAATGTCATTATTTGAACTCAGCCGTCCTTCCACTTGAACGCCATTATGCTGCCAAATGTGTCTGCAAAGAAACATTTGCAAAGCCTCGTTCAGTTGAAGTGTTGAGTTTTGAAAGTCAGAATAGGATCTATAGCCGCAAGAGTAGAAGTAGAAGCGTTATCAAAGGCAATGTATAGTCAGGCTTCAAAGGCACACAATATGAAGTAAGAATAGAGAAATAAAATGACAAGGCGAGCACTAGACATACAAAAATCACAAAAACTACAAGCCTTAAGAGGAAAAAGAATAAAGAGGAAAAATGTAAAGTATCTGTCTGCAAATATGTCTCAGTCAACAGCATTAGAGTGTTTATTATTGTTTCCTGGGCCTTTATATGCATTTAGCTACCATTTGATGTATTCACCGCCAATATTAGATTTACAGGGAGTACCAGCAGGACACCATTGCATTACTGTGTTTACTGTGTATACAACAGGCTCACGTGTTTACTGAAGGTAATCATTTAGAGCAGTCAACACAACGTTACTGAAACGCTCTTTATTTTCTGCGCAGTTAAATAAAAATGTCACGATTAATCCATGGAAACTAAGCTCTACAGCCACACAGCAACCGACCCACATTGAATTTACTCTGAAATGTTCCATTTAAAGATTTACACCAACCAACTTATTAGCTATGTTTATTAAAGACAAACTAAAGAGTACTTGTGGTGCAAATTATCTTCAAAATCACTGCAGGTTGCAGAAATACTTTAAGCCAAAAACCAACAAGCAAACATCCAAACACCACATCACACTGCACAGAATACACACTGGTCTTTATAAGAAGTGTGGGTGAGAGGACTAGTCGCTGGTATTCAAGGTATGCTTTGCTTGACCGAAAAAAATCCTGGAAAGAGAAGCAGTTCATGGTTACATTTCACACAGTGTGTTATACGTCCACTGGCACATGGAAAGCAGACGCTGTCAGTCATGCTTTTAAAGCTCATAATTAGGCTAAATCCAATATTTCATACAAATTCTTCTTTTCTGAATAACTGAAGTCGTGCGGGGCACTCAGTGCTAGCCACAGGTGGCTAAAAACAATTATTTTTAAAAATGCCAGTATAGCAGCGTACCCCCAATGTTTTATTCCTATCCGCTTTGTCTTTATGAAAATGTCAAGCATGTTTCTGGTCCTCTCTCTCCATTTAGTCAGCACACTTGTTAAAATTCAAAAATTATTTTTTTAGTACACATCTCTTACAATGTAACGTTTCCAACTGTACGGATGTTTCTGTTATCACGATGCACATTAAAATATACTAAAAGCGCAGTTTTTGGAATATCAGAGGCTTTTAAAAAAAAAGATATTTAAAGGCTTTTTATGAAATGCCTAATTGAAATCCTCTTTTTCCTTCCAGGGCTCTTTTTGACTATGATAAAACTGCCGACTGTGGCTTTCTCAGTCAAGCACTTGGGTTCAAGTTTGGAGACGTGCTGCACGTGTTGGACTGCGGAGATGAAGAGTGGTGGCAGGCCCGTAAGGTCAGCCCGCAGAATGAGGCTGAAGAGGTTGGCTTCATCCCCAGCAAGCACAGGTCAGACACTTTATATGTAGCAAACTTACTGAAATGTAGAGTAAAGCACTGCAGCTCAGTGCTAATGACAGGTTGTCTCACCTTTGTCACACATTTTTCTTCCTTACAGGGTGGAAAGAAAAGAGTGGTCTCGTGTTAACACCAAAGAGAGGGTACGTTTGTTCATTATAGCTTTCTGAAGGAGGGGAGTTCATTCAAAGTGTGTCCTGATCGGTAAATATCTGCTCTTGTCTCTGTTACAGGACCTTGGTCGGGACAGCTTGAGCACACAAGGTAATTCGGTGGATGCTCTTTTGCATCCATTAAGAGATTAGTAATATGCATTAAAGGTGCAAGTAGCTGGAACTAAAACAAATGTGTGAACAAAGCAGTGTTATCATCACCTTTGCTCTACTCTTGGCATTGCTGATATCTCTAAATGCCTCTCCACTATTATTTGAGCAGATCATTGACTGCCAGATATGAATCTAAGACTTCTCCTTCAGTATTTCCCAGAAGGCTATAATCCAAAGCACACATTACGTCAAACAGTCACGCCTTTAACACCTTGCCAATAATGATATCTCATACATTTGCTGCCACCTTTGAAGATACATCATCTGCCCTGCATATAAGTACAAACACGCGCATGTCGATGCAAACGTGTCATTTGTAAGAAGGCAAAAAGAAACCGAACGCTTCTGTGTTCTCTCACCAGGGAGAGATAAAGCCTCACACAATTATGAGACAGTTACCCAAGTGGAAGGTAAGGTGAAGTCTGCACTTTCAGGCTTTTATACGAATGTTCATTGTTTTGATTTTCTCTTTTGTGAATGATCCCGCTCTCTCTTTATCCTTTCATTCTCTTTATGATAAGTACATTATGCAAGGCCCATCATCATTCTGGGTCCTGTGAAGGACAGGATAAATGATGACCTGTTGTCTGAGTTCCCCGATAAGTTTGGATCTTGTGTCCCACGTAAGTGATTACGCTGTCAGTCTCGGAGACAGATGTGTTCGCCAGTTTTCACTTGCTGCCACCGCTGCACAATGCGACAATATTAAAGCGATGTGTGCGCAGTGCATCAGACAGAGGTGATGCTGAGATTCAAAATGAGGTGCGCTTTCTGTTCTTCATTTGACAGACACCACGCGGCCCAAGAGGGAGTATGAGGTGGACGGGCGAGACTATCACTTTGTGTCCTCCAGGGAACAGATGGAGAAGGACATCCAGAGCCATCGGTTCATTGAGGCCGGACAGTACAACAGTCACCTGTACGGCACGAGTGTCCAGAGTGTCCGTGAGGTGGCTGAGCAGGTGTGCAGCAGCGTGTTGGATAATGGGTTTTGTAAAATGGGATCATTACCTCCAGATTCATTGAGATATTGAAAAATAATGCCATAAAAACCACGGCTTTTAGTACCCAGAGTATGAAGTCAGGCACAAGGACATTACTTAAAGGAACAGTTTACCCCCAAATATATTTACATATTTTACCTCTATACCTGCTTTTTATTCATCTAAATGGGTTTGGGTTTGAGTAGATATGTGCAGACTCGACCTTCTATCATGTATAATATACTAAATAGCACTTGGGCTGTGTGGTGAAACATCAGTAGTAACGCTTCTTTCAGAAACCACAAAATCACAGTTTTTAGGAGCTTGAAGCACCACAAGGCAAATATTTAAGATATCTAATGGCAGATATCTCTTCAAAACTGGTCAACTGACGCAAAACACTGTAGATAAATAATACTAAAAGACATGGGGAAAAAAACTCTTACCCCTTTAAGTATGATGAATCCGTTTGCACTAAAAACACTTTGTGTTTTATAACAGCAATGCTCCGTTTAAGTAATAAGCTCGTTTAAGCTCAATTAACCTACAATATTCATTAGTAAAATAACATTCTATTTTTGTATTTACTTATCATTTCTGTTCTTGCTTGCATGCATGAGCAGCAGGGGAAACACTGCATCCTGGATGTCTCAGCCAACGCTGTGCGCAGACTACAAGCAGCTCAGCTTCACCCAATTGCCATCTTTGTGCGGCCCAAGTCGCTGGAGAATGTCCTGTATGAGCTCAAATCTTCTATATGCATTTAGAAAAAAAATTCTGACAATGATTATTCTTTACAGCTTGAAAGCAGGTGTGATTTTATATTTGTTTGATTTGATTAACAGAGAAATCAACACTCGCCTGACAGAGGAGCAGGCCAGGAAAGGAATGGACCGAGCCCTCAAACTAGAACAAGACTTCCTAGAGTGTTTTACTGGTAAGAGCATGCAGCAATCACATGTGCACGAGGTTTGGTTTTAGATTGCACTTAATTACATGGACATTTTAAATGTAAAGTCAACAAAAAAGTAAGCTTTTTTCAATGCACTGTCTATCACTGTATTCTTAGCAGAGGGATTCACATTTAGGTTTTGGCAGAACCAGATGGAAAAACAGGATTTTATGCGTCTGTGTTTGCACTCAAATGTAGGATTACTCATAATCTATTTGATATGGAAAAAAATCATCTCTTTTATCATTACAAGATTCTAGAAACAACAGGCTGACCGTGTTTTGCTGGCGCTCGTACGCACACTTTAGAAGGTGATCAAACTTCCTCTTGTAGCTCTCGTAGATTTTTTTTGTTTAATGCCAACAAATGCCAGCGACCGGGCTCCGCGCTCCCGTTTGTACTGGCACGACTGAACAATCTGAATAAGAAAAGGAATGCCTTTTGGGAGGACTCAGGGCATTTTAACATTTAAGCGATGCATTTAGGGCAAATCTCAGCAGTTGGCAGAATATGAATGCGAGGTTTCACAGCAAATTCAACACTGTCTACAGTTTCTAACAAATCATGAACAGTGGGGGGGTGTGACATTTCATCAACCACTCAAAGCACGTGGGAAACTGTGTAGAACTACTTAGCTGATGTAAATGTGCCTTTGATGTCGTACACAGATTGTAAAACTATATTCATAATTGATTATATCTTAAATTGTCATTTCCCCTGTTTCTCTTTATCCCCACGCCACCACCCAACCAATGTTTCAATTTCATCTCCTGTCTTTGCTCTTTTCTCTTAATTTCCTGCTGCCTGTGTCATTTTTTTCTTTAACCCATACCTCGTTCTATTTGTTCTTTTCTTTTCTCTCCTTCTGTCGCACATGCTGTGTCCCGCTGCAGCTGTCGTGGAAGGGGACAGCTTTGAAGAGGTCTATCACAAAGTAAAGACAGTGATTGAGGAGCAATCAGGGCCTTACATCTGGATCCCCACTCGGGAGAGGCTGTGATGCTGCACCCGCTCGACCACCCCTCCCTCACAACCACCGATCGACCGCCACCCTTCACCCTCACAGCCAAGCCAGCCTCGCCTGCCTGCCTGTCTGTCCTCCAGCAAAGTCAGTGCTTAGGCAATCACTGAGAATGACACAGAGAGATAAACGCATACTAAGACAAAACACAGCGACACCGCGAGGCAAAGAACGATACCAAAAAATAAAAAATAAAAAGGAGAGAGACTCTGACACAGATGTAAATGCAGCGATGTATAAAGAGACTGAGAGAAAAGACTAAACCAGTATCCCACTATAATAAAGCCAACCCAGTTCACACTTTGCATTAAAATGCATCTCGGATTCACGAGTGGACAGCTCTAGATGCAGCTGTGACTGCACCCTAAACTGGGTGCTGGTGGGGGTGGGGGGGATGCAAATATCCAAATCACAGATAATAACTTGTGTATATGTAATGTGTTTAACCTGTGTTTGGATACAGGTGCACTTTCCCACCAGATAGGGAGCAAATGAAGTGACTATTTCAGGCGGATTTCAGTTGCATTTTGATGCTGGGTGTGAACTGCAGCCCACGTCACCTGGAGCTCAACACAGCAGTCTAGATGTATGTGGACATGAGACATTAATTCTGAGCAGGGCTCGAAAGAAAATAAAGGATGACCTTGCAGAGATGGACCCTGAGGTGCTATCGCCTCACCTACAGAGCCATCTCGAGTCTCATGCCGACATTGAACACCTCAGTGCACCGATGTCTCAGATGGAGGTCCCCCCTCACTTTAAAAACAAACAACAAAAGACAGTGGCCACTCTTTTTATATCACCTCCTGGCTTTCTGTCCTCCTCGTCCTGCCACCTCTGCCTTGTTTCAGGACAGGAACGGGGAAGACCGAGAACAGGGGCCCAGATCCAGCTGAGTCCCACGTGACCAGGAGTCCTTTCTCAGCAAAGACCCGCTTTTTTTTTCTTTTCTTTTTTTTTTCTTTTTGTGATTCTCATCTTGGTTCTGGGTGTGAACTCAGAATAACACCTCAGAGGCCAAGACTGACGTTTGTTCGGGTCACCCCATGTTGAATATTGCAAGGCATTATTTAAAGGCAGTTCAAATAATTATATTGCTAAAAACCTCATACGCTGAATTTCTGCATGCATCCTCAAAGACAACGGAGAGAGAAGAGAAAAACAAAGGAAGAAAATCGTGATAATAATCTAAAGGAAGGAGAAAAAAGTGAAGGAGTTTGGTTTTTTTAGCATGTCTCAAGAAGAGAAGAGAGACATGATCATGTGATTATGGTCATGAGAGGCCAGTGCTGAGCATACTAGATGCTCTGGCGTGTAGTTTAGCCTCAACTCTCTTATGCACACAAACACACTCATGCACCCACACACACACACCCTCACTCCCTTACAGCGGCACACACACACACAACCGCACACACACACACAGACACACAATCGTAGGGTCGTAAACTCAGCTGTAACCTAGCACACCTCTACAGGCGGATTGGCTGTTCTGACCTGCTAGTCAGCATCCAGGATGAATGTTATCTCTCTAGGCACAAACAGCAGAGCTCTTAGCTTCATCGCACCACAGCAAACTCATCGGTCATTCTTCCAAAAGATACCCCCCTTCCCCTGCCGCAGACGTACACACCGTCTCCAGTGGTCGCAGTTAAAAGCCATGGCGTATGTGTGTGTAAGTGTGTGTGTCTGCGTGTGCACGGTGGTGCTTGTTCATGTGCGGGGACTCCTCTGTGTGGGAGGAATATGTCCTTTTATCCGTTCTCTCTCTTCCAGTTTTCCCTGCTTCTTTCTCCTTCCCGTGTCCACACAAATTAAAGCTAAGTCCTGTTTAACAAATAAATAGCCTATATATATAAATATATATATATGCATATATATCTTTTTTATGACAATTTCTAACGGGATTAAGTCTGTAAAAAAAATTAACATTTCCAAATAATATTCCATTGATTTTTTTTTTTTTGGGGGGGCGGGGGGTAATATTGCAGTTTGGTTTTTGGATTTACACACAATCCCATTTTTCATGTTGCAAAGCGCAGCAGAAAGCTACACACAACTAACTGAACCATTGAAGTCAACGTAAAGCAGACCTCACACTAGAACCGAGAACACACGACGTGTTCTCGTACGCGCTGAAGACAAACTGAAACACGTGTGCAATGCAGCTGCGTGCGTCTGTGTGACTGTGTGGGTATGTGTTTGCCGCTTGTGTGCGAGAGTGGCAAGAAAGCGCGTGTCGTGTATAAAATAGAAGCAATGCTATATGAGAACATCCATCCTTATGGTTGTAATGTGTGTGTGTGTGTGTGTGAGTGAGAGAGCGAGACACGCACGCGAAGATGTAGTGCAATACTGCTATGATGTTATGCAATGAAGATGGTTTTATGGGTCTAAGATTTAAACTGTATAAAGTTTGCACTGACGGCATTATATGCTACAGGTATCGGCGGGATAAAGATGGCGAGCGAAAGCAGGAGGACCCCATGTCAAGATTTTAAGAGCATGTGTTTTGTATTTACTTATGATTTGTTCTGAATTAAAAGAGTAAAGGTGGAAGTATCGATGGAAGTGACCATTCATATTTATATTTGTTTACTTTATGCTCACATGCTTCTGTTGGCTCGGTTTGGAATAGCTGAAGCTTGTGAATGACGACTATCAATTTCTGTTTGAAATATATATATATATATATATATATATATATATATATATATATATATATATATATATGTATGATTTATTCAGAACTGTCACCAGTTGCATCACCTGTCTGTATATTTTTGTATTTTTTCACATTGAGAGAACTCTCGGGTCTTGGCCAGAAATGCTGTAAATATGTTGTTGGAGTGCCGTGTGGGTTTAGGTTTTAGCCGTTCACACTGCTGAATTGGTACAAGTGCAGCATCCATCAGAGCCACAGCCCAGTTTCTAACTGCTCAAACACAGAAACGACACACGCAAGGAGATATCAGCACGTCCACACACATGCATTTAACATTTACACATAGAGAGAACTCACGGAAACTACGACACACCGCGACACATCCATGAATTGAACAATATGTTTTGGGTTTCGTTATTTGAGGGTTCAGTGTATTTCTTAATATCTCTCTCAGCCATCCTTATCATAGTGTGATATTCCTTATAAAGTATATGAATTTTTACAGAAAAGACTGATTACAAAGTTACAACAGAGTCAGCTGATGCAGAAAAATATATTTAACAATGACAGTATCAAGCAAAATAAAATGTTCCAGTTCAGTGAAGCGCTTGTTGTAAATTAGCTATAAAATAATAAAAATTAATTTAAAAAATGCTTTCTGAAAATGGACTCAGCAGCCTTCTTTTTTTCCTTTGTTTGCTTGTTCCTGTTAATAGTTGGACTCCCACCCCAGTTCCACAGGTGAAGAAAATAACAGTCCGGCCAGAGGAGGGCACTCATTCTCCATTTACAGCTGCTTACACAAGCTCCACTCAGATGTATTTGCACAGACTTGCTCTGGCTCTTATTTGCTGGTTGCTTCCCCACCCTGCCTTCACTCATCGGGGGAACCATTTTCTCTTTAGAAAAGCACACAATCACGAGGATCCCTTCTTTTGATCGCATGATATGCTGCAGTGCCTGACTGTGTGTAGGTAGACATTCAGATTGCGTGTAAGGCCGCTGTGATGCTATATCCCTGTGATTGCTTAACCTCTTTGGATTAGAAACTCGCAAATGCCACGTTTATTTATTACCTGAGCTCGTTCTCTTCATGAACTCTGAATTTATTTCTTATTATGCAGCCACAAATTAACTATCGCCGCCAGAAAGCTTTTAAGCTTACTGACTTGCCAATGGGCAGGTCATTACAAACTCCTGCTGTGCAACCAAGCAACCCACTGAACTTTTGTTTGTGCTTGTGTAAATCCCATTTTCCCTAAGATATCCCAGCTTTGAGCAGAATCAAAACATATCACCTTTGTAGAGCTTAATAAGAGTTACTGAAAGAAGTTAAGTGGTTTAAATTACATTTTATCTCAAACTACTTATTCGGTTCCTGAAATACAGAACATTGTTATTCTATCTGACCCGAGCCCAGTGCCTGATGCATTATAACTACAAGTGACAAACAGAATCAGGCAGAAGGATGAGAGAACATCCATCAAAGACCTTAAACAGGATTCGAGCTGACAAAACGGTGAAGTCTTACAGCCATCAGGTTACTAACATCCACATGATTCTGTTATCCTCCTATCAGTCATCATGTCTACTTCATGTACCAAGGCACGCAATGCATATACCCACAAGCTGGTGTAAGAATGCACAGTTGGACTCTCGAAGAAGCCAGATGCCTGACAGATGGATAGATGCGGGGAGAGAGAAGAGGGGGGAAAAAAACAACAAAATTAAGTTGCTTACTTCAAAGTTAGAATTTGAAATTTCCTCCTAATTAAGAAACCGACTCTGTGAATAAACTCTCTCTTTAATCATTAAAGTGATTCATGGTTTGCAACCCTGATTCGCAGATGTACAAACACTCCAGTGCATGTATCCCGTCTTACTGCCAGGATGGGGGGGGGTTCCTTTTAAACAAAAAAGGGTGCTATGATTTACCAATCACTCGGACCCAAAAGCAGCACAAAGTCAAAGGGAAAACGTCTAAAAGATTTATTGACTGAGAGATGGTGGACTGAGTAGAGGCTGAGGAGTGAGTAGTCTTTAAATGGCGAGCTGGAGAGTAATACATTGAGCAGCGAGGCAGTGATTGAGCAGGGAGGTGGGCGAAGAGAATGGTTTGGTGGTCATCTGTCTGCAGACAAGCAGATGACAGTGAGCAGACAGGCGATTTGGCACACACAGGAGGCTCAGCGGAGGTGACCGTGCGATCTGCCTCGGAGGAGTACCGAGGGGTTGGTGTGCCGCTGAAGCTGACTGAAAGAGGACGTGCAGGTGTGGCGGCCGCAGGGACCTCGGGCAGGGAAAGGAGTGGCCATGGCCAGGGAAACGCAAACACACAGAGATACACAGAAACACCCACAGAAACAGAAGGGAGAATGCAAGAGAGACAGAAACACAGGGACCAAACCAGATTTCTGGCAGAGCCACGACAGAGGGATGAGGAATGAACGCTTCCAAATGTAATAATTAAATCATGCCAGTTATTAGAATCAAATTTCTCTCCAAATATGAAGAATGTGAAATCTGGTGGAAGGAAATTAATCGTTAGACTGTTTGATCTTATAACTCTGTGCAATGGAGCCTATAGTCATTATGAGTTGCAAGTCTGTCGCGTTCCACCGGCAATTATTCACAGCGGGCTTCAAAATGGGCCGATGAGGGAGCAGTGCCTCTTTTTACCTGTTGCTGTACAGAGCTGCAGTGACATTGCTGGATTTGGATGAAAGAACAGCTGACGTGCGAGTGCTGGAAAGAAGATTCAACTGAGAATATTTTTTTTCCTAGGTATTCAAAGCAACCTCCAAACCTCTGAACTTCTGTACGGGGAAACCGGTGAAGCATTTCAGTACAACACAAGCTATCGCACAACTCAAAGCCAAAAGCCTTCAGTGGACCTGAAGGCCCCCTCCTGTTGTCTTCCTGGAACCTTTACTTTTAGTCCTAACTTCAGCAGGGGTAGCCTTACGAAAACAGTGGGATATTTTCAGTAGACAGGCCCACTTTTTTTCTTCTTCTTTGTTTTTTTTTTTACAGTTGCATGAGCTGTCAGAAAGGCATGCCTGTATTCGTCTGAACAGCTGTAACTCTTTGGTTAAGCTAATCCTCTTACATCTACATGATAATATAGCAGGCATCCAGGAGTCTTAAAAAAAATTCACCAGGAACAGTCAGCGATAGGCTTGCTTCACCGAGATGCTTCAGTCACACAGCCAAACATACGGCTCTAACAGACGACTGTCAGTATCATTTGTTACCTTAATTACAACACGACAGCGGCAGCCTGAAGTGGAGGATCAAACGCAGAGCCATTCCTCCTCGTTCATATTTCATACCAGCCCGCTGTGTTTGACTGATCCCTTCTTCTCCTCGTTATGCTCTCGCACCCCCGAGGCCCCACCTGGTGCCAGCTTAGCTGTTTGTGCAGGATGACTTTGAGTTCATTGCTCAATTGTTCGTGTCTCTATTGTTTATCACGTGCCGTATTAGTAAATCTGGATGATGTCAGTTTGGATGCTTCATTGCTCTTTATCCATGTATCAGACTGTCTGCATGAAAATGAGATGATTCATCCTCAGACTGATGATGGGCAGGGTGTGGTGCAGGATTTTTGCCATTACGATGACACTTTACACCGGTGTGAAAACAGCTGTCATCCCAAATCCCTAGACCAAGATAATAACTCCTCCTGCAGTTAAGTCTAATGGGTTCCTTTGCTTTTCTCTGAGTCTTAAGGGCTCATTTAAAACACACATACACACACACACACACACACACACACACACACACACAGTGCAGTCAAGACAACCATCAAAAATATTTGTATGTGTTTTTTCCCCTTGTTTCTTTTTGTGATAATGATTTGAAATGGATTGTGATTTTACTTTTCTTGAAAAAAGAGAAAAAAACCAAACTGAATACCCATGCGCACCCAATTAAAGTGAGGAAGGGCGGTTTGTGAGAAATTTTACCTCGTGCTTATTTAGCCGAAAAACAGCGACGTGGAAAAGATTTTAATTTTGCACCGTGAGGTTTTGCCAACCCGAGAGAACGAAAGCGATTTCAGAGTACAGCCTTGTGGTGTCACTTTTACTAAGCTGCATCTGCAAAAACAGAGCTTAACCAGTGAAAGCTTATAATGTCACCTGAGCCAAATGCACACGTTTCATTTTGTAGTATTAGTGATGAGGTACGATGCCATTAGGATGATGGCCCACAGAAACATGCCAGCATTTGCATTTTTAAATTTCTGCTTAATACCCCCGTTTGCCTACTGAGGAATACACAAAATACCAAATGCACACGTGTACAACTGGAAAATAATAGATAATGAAAGCATGCAGACATTTTAGGGCATTTGTGGATGGCTCCTGTTCTGTTGCTTCAGAAAAGGAAGAGAAGCAGAGCTGAAAATATCCGATTGTGCAGTGAGTCAAGATAGAAGCTCGTGCGTGGCTCTGCCAGTAGAGCTTGGCTTACAAAATGTTAATGTGCATTTTTACCACTTGTTCCTGATGTGTAAATAGCTCTTTAGCTCATTACATGCTCTGTGTCATTATGTCACTGTGAAAACAATTTAAGACCGTTAGAAGTTCACATCTACTGAATGTCAGGCTGACCGGACTTAGACAAACCTGAGGATGCTAAAGATCAGCTAAAGTTTGATCTGCTATTGACTGCAAGGTGATTTGACATCCTTGGACCATCAAATGATTAGTTAAGTGATCTTGAGCAAAATCCTGAATGCCAGACTTTTAACAAGCCAGGGTTTTGCTACTTTTTTTTCCTTCCCAATACTGACATCAGACTGAATCCCATAATTTTAGAGACGTTAAATGTAAAACCACAAAAATAAACTTAGTAAAGGAAAGAAAAAGCGGAGAAAGGGATACTTCAAATCAGCAAATTAAGTCGATTACCTAAGATCCACAGACGGGTCCAGATTCTGGGTCTGAAAGGTGAAGTGCATTTAGTCTGCATTCTTTCTAATGGCCACCAGGGAGTAATCGCTCTCATTTTGTTCTACAAACCTCTATGATCAAATTCTCCGACTTCTCCCTTAGTTTAATACCTCCATAAACATTTACCTGGTGACTTTCTTGTCTCAATTGCTAGTTTGAAGTTCCATCTAATACAGCAAGGTGTCTATTTTGTAAATGATGGTGCTATTTAGAGTAAAAACGTATGATTAAGCCGAGTACGCTTTAGGGTGTGGCTATACTTGTGAGTGACAAGTTGCTACTGGATAAGCAGTGTTTTTGGTTTCTCAGACTTGGCTTCAAAAACCAAGATGTGGGCAGTGTGGCTACATTCATGCTTTATATACAGTCTATGATATCACCAGTGTCAGTGAGGTCAGTGAGATACATCACATGAGCGATGTTTTAAAAACAAATATTTCAGTTTTCCACTTTTTTTTTTTTGACACATTTTACACAAAAAAGATAGAAAGCGGTCACCTCAAGGCTAATGCTGAGGGAAAAGTCAAAACACCGCTGAGGTCGGTATGATTTTTTGCTTTGTGGCGGTGATTTTTGCAGCTTTACATCCAGTTTTCATTCTAGACCGAAAGGACTAACCAGCTGACAAACTAACAGCTTCGGTGAATTCTCTGTGACCGTGAAGTGTCATTGCTTTGCCAAAGACAGTAAAATGACCTGCTTTGAGTGCGTTTTTACATACAACATCAACACCGTTAGAAGTCTGGCAGGAACGTTTTTATGGCTCCATGACTTTTATCCAAGTACATCTTCTGCTCGCGTCTATGTTTGAATCCTCAAAACAACTAGCTCTACTAGTCTCACAAAGCTCTGCATTTCACAGGTTTTGAACATTTCATGGCAATCACTAAAACAGGGATGACATTCAGGTGTCCTAACTAAGCGGCGTCGACAATAAACGGGGTGTGAAAAAAAACGCGGCTGACAAATAGCTTTGTTTTCTACCTTTAGTGGGTCATTCTGGTCTAAAGGCTCCTCTGGCTCACACTCTGGAGGTCTTAGAAGTTTTAGATTTATATTTTAAAGACAAATTGAACTTCACAAGGACATTTCTCATTTTATGTTTTCCTGTTGAAGCTCCCATTGCATCTTCCTGCTGCAAGAAGAAGAAGAATTTCATGCATTGAATACAGTAAATATGACAGCTTTGATGATATGGACACCCTCAAGCGGCATCTGAATGCATGCTGTCTGGACCCTCTGACCACTTACTGTATATAACAGACAAACAAACAGAAATAAAGTTTGACGCTTAGCCTATAAAATGTGCAAAAGGCTTTGTTACTGAGTCGGGATGAGTTGTTGACTTTTTGCTTGTACGATATTTGCACTCCAGTGAGATCCACAGAGATGCAGGCAATGCTTTTTCTAACATTTGACCTTTATATTTTCCGAACAACTTTCACAGCAAGTAAACAAATACTACTGTTGTGCACACGATATGTAGAATATAGACCCCTTCTCTTCATCATGTTCACATATAGCTCATTACAGACGTTTGCACATCTTCACAATCCATCCTCTGACATTTGTATACTCAGGTTTTTTGCAGCTGAGACTTGACCTCTGACTCAACTGTCCATTTTTCTTCTTCAGTCTTTCTCTCTGGGACACAGCAGATCCTTAACCTCGGATTTTGGGTGATATACCATGTGCTGTGTTGTCAGTGGGCTGGATCATTTGATGGTTGGAAGTGGATGTACAGTAACCCAGATGTTTTACTTAATTATTCTGCTTTACAGACATTACATCAACAACAACAAAAATGAAACAGCTGACCCCAGGAGAACGGGAATTGCTGGTCTCGCCCTGCCCAAATTAAGCATTGGTCTGGCCTTGTTAGCAAGCTTGAAATGCTAATGTCTGATTTACATTTTATCACTTAGATTTAAAATATGCATTTTCTCTTGTTTATGCCGCTGTCTTTGCCAGACTTCCCAGAAAAAACAGCCATGAATTAAATAAGAAAATAGGTTGTGCTCAAACACCAGTGCTGTGATTTAGCAATGTTATTAGCTCTCTTGATATCACACTGTGGTCAAAATGACTGAACTTACAGAAGAACGAGCGGATCCGTGGCACATTTCATTACTTAAGTACTGGCACATCTCGTGGAAAGATGCGCTTCAAAATGGACAGAGAGATGGTACAAATTCATGCACCAGATTTCTAATGCTATTTTTTTTTAAAGAGAACACAACTTCTAATAGCCAAAGGCCATATTGCAGAAAAGTTGCATCATGAATCAGGTGAAGTAGTACTGAGCTGATCCATCATCATTTCGTATTCTTTAGCATTTCAGACCTTAGCTCGATTCCATCATACTTACATACATACAGGTTAATATCCCTCCCTGCTCCTTAAAGGCAATAAAGGCTCAAAAATTGTCCTCTCTGTTTTGTCCAAACACACTGATTTCTTATTCATGGGGATTAATTCAAGGAATATTGGCTGGAGTCTGATGGGCTGGATTATAAGTACCGCCAACTTCCTGCTGATTTTATCTACAGCACAGTTTACAAAAACTGCATGCCAGCGTTTGCAATAGGACGGAATTAATTGTAGTGTTGGAGTCAAGACGCTCGTGAAAGTAATCTAAGCGACACCGGAAATCGTGTTACATTATTGTCAAAATAAAAGCATTCCAGAAAAAAAAACAAGATACCAGCTGAGTGCGAAACTGAGATGCGCAAAGAAATGAAGTGCTTCCTATAGCGCCATGTTTTAAGATATTTTTATTCAACAAATGTGTGAAATTACAAACATGTTATCAAACAGACACCAAATATATTAGTTTGCAAATAGGAATTTATTTGTCAAAACAATGAATGGTAAGTTGTGAATCATGTAAAGGTCATATATTCTCTATTTAGTTCTCTTTTTTCCCCAACTTGCTGGTTCATTCGTATAAAATGTTATCGGCCTATATAATTTTATTTTGAAGGTGCTTGCCGGAAATTCCATAACTTTCTTTTGACCTACGCTTTTGACGCTGCTGTTATGGTAACGAGAGTGGGCGGAGCTTGCCCGTGCCATTCGACTCTGGGTTTGATGCGGTGTTGAAGTCCTTGGTGACCAGCTTACAGTAGTCAGAGCCACGAGCGCCCAACTTTTGATATCCAGCGCACATTCAGTTCGCTGACTTACTCAGAATACAAAGTAGACGTTTTCTTCCAGTTTCAGTCTAATTTTTCGAGTAAAACCAGGCCAGCTTAGACCTGTCGCGCAATATATCCCCACCACCTTTCGTTGGGTTTTTTCCCCCCCCCGCAGCCAAATAGTCTGGTTGCTGAAGGAATTAAAAAAGGAAATTAAATCAGACTTTTTTTCCTGGATATTTTTCCCGAACGTGGAGATGTGGAAGAAGGTATGAAGCGACTGCTATGTGAGGACTAAATGTGTATCTAACAGATATGCAGTGAGGTGCCCTGGTTGCAGTCTGCTCGGTCATCGAGCTGAGGGGGGAGAATCTTTCTCTTTTTTAGGGGGAGAAGTCGTGTGGTGCACAAAGAGCTTATTAAGCCGAGCATACAAGTCTTTTTTCTTAACCATGCAGCCCGTGTGCTGACAGAGGGCTGAGCCTCACGAGGAGTTGCAGCACCGCGGTTTGTTTCTGCCTGTGTGTGTGTGTGTGTTTTTTCTAGACTTTCACCACAACACAAAGTTGGACAAGTTTTGAGCCTGCTTATAAACGCTCACTGTCAACGGAGCCACGTACGGACAGGCGTTAGTCAAAGTGTGCTTTCTCTCTGCGGCACAGTGTTGAGGCTTTTACTGAAGTCCAATTTAAATGCGGACTGGTTTTCGGTCAGTGGGTGCACAGCCGAGCTGCCAGTCGAGTGGCTGCCAGCGCCACTTGGTTTTTAATTCAAGTCGATTCATTTTTCACCTTCTGGTAACGACACCATGGAGCTGATATACCAGAGCATTGTCCTGCTGGGGTGCATCTTCCTGGACTGGGCTCTTCTGTCGACTGCAGATGAAGGTGAGTGGTTTTTTTTCCTCTTAAATATTTATTTATTTTCATATTATTATTATTTTCTTGACGTGCTGCCCACACTTGTCTGGGTGAGTGAAATGTCCAATTAGCATCACATCCCGTCTCTTACCAGCGGGAAGTGTCGTAAAACCACAATGCATTTTAAAAAGCATGCTGTGCAAAACACCACACAAGTCATTTTTTATCCAAGTAATCGCAGAAAAATCACGGCCACAAGCTCACTGTTACTGATAAATAGCAGTAAGAATGTCACTGTAGACACTGTGTTTGCAAGAAATGGCTTTTTTCTCCTCCATCTGGCAGTGGATTATTTAGTTTGTTTTGACAGAACTGTGTCACCGTGGTGCCAATCAATATTGTTTTGTTTTTTTTTGTTTTTTGTTTTTTTACAAGCTCCTTGTGGCTTCAGAAAGGCCATTTCTAAGACCAGCTCACTATTGTTTTTTTCTTCTTTTTTTCACTTTTAAGTCATCACAAGGTTCCCACTCTGCTTCCTGGGGGATTATTAACCAGCTTACCTTAAAATCAATACTAAAACATTCAGTGGATAGAGGCTAGTACAGGCGTGGTGTGGTTTTAGTGGGTTAATGTAGAGTGCTTTTAAACTTTTACATTAAGCCCTGGAGGGAAAAAGGAAATCAAAACAACAACAAAAAACATCTCATTTCATATCAAATGTGTAATCTGGATCATAATTTCTATTCAGTTCTGGCAGCAGGCTTGACATTAACAGGCAAATTGTCCTGGATCAGCTTTGTGAACCATGAAGGGGGAGAAACAAGGCAGCCTGAAATTATCTGTCATAATGTTAAAGAAGATGATGGTTTCAAATGGTCTGGTTTTTACAAGGGAGTATAGCTCCACATCATCAGCATAACAACAGGGGCAGTGTCTGGATAATTTGCTTAATGCAAGGGTGGAAGAGTAACTCTGAGTGAGCCACGCTGACAAAAAGCAGAGGAGGCTGAGTGTTTATTTGTTCCTAGTCTTCTGACACGTCTCTGTCTTATTGTGACATTAATAGGGACGTTTCGGCTACGCGGAGGGTACTGCAAACTGATTTAAGTTTGTTAAGGCTGCTGCCGAAACATCTCTCTGCAAAAGCCATTTATAGAAAATGGTCTTTGGAAATAATAGGCCTGTGTTTACCGAGGATCAAAGGATCACAACTGGGTTTCTTTAAGAGCTGTTGAACTGCAGGGTCTTTAAAAAGTACCTTACTGCTGTGTAGGCTGCTCGCTCCTGTTCACCTGCGAGGACTACGTTTTATTCCACGTTGTGCTTTTTCGTTTTTGGCACTGCTTATAACTTTGCACACAGCACTGTAGTCATATTTGCTCACTGGCTCACAGCTAGTATGTTTATTTCCCTCTCCATCACTTGTTGGCATTAGTTAATCAAGGCGAAATGACATGCAGTCTATATATTAAGTTAAAGCAAAATGCTGGCGTTTCTCTTGTAGTTTCCCAACACGTGCTTCTTCAGGTAGTTTTACTAATTTTACCATTATTCACCCCCCCACCCCCCGCAAAAAAAACCAAACCAAACAATAAGGCTATTAAAAAAAAGCCCACTTTTTCCTGGGTATTTCCATTCCAATCGAAAACCGTTCTAAACAGGAACTCCATGTACATGCATGACTTCACATATACAGTGCTGTGAACACAAATCTGTCAGCTGCATCTGGTTTGAGGTCTCAAGCCTCCCTTCTTACTGAGGCTTCCAGTTTGGCTTCATGCTGTACATACACATGGATGTGGCGTACATGACATGGCCCGCAGTTTTATTAAAGGGCTTTTAAGGATTGGATTTGCCACTTGTGCACGCACACCCGTCACATGTAGAAGTTAAATTACTGCAGCTACCGAGAGCCTGAATTCTTGCGGGGAAAACTTTGTTGACTTTGTATTTTGAGAGCGTAGTATGGGATTTTCCCAGACACTTAATTTTGGTCAGTTTTCTGGGAGTTCGGAATTTGGCCGTTAGAGGAGCTGGAGATTCTCCTCCAGCTGGAGCAGCAGGTTTTTTGCAGCTGAGACTTGACCTCTGACTCAACTGTCCATTTTTCTTCTTCAGTCTTTCTCTCTGGGACACAGCAGATCCTTAACCTCAGGCTCTGTGTGGGAGGTGACGTCCCACATGTTTTTGATGTCAGAGTTATTGAGCATCTCCTGAATAGCTTGTCAACTCGTCTCCGCTTGACCTTTTCTGCGTATTTGCAAAGATGCTGGTTCCAAACAGGTGCGGCGCAGACAGTGGCGGTGAAGAACTGGCGTGTAGACGGGAGCCGAGGCCTCGTAGCACCTTGTCGGCCGGCTCTAGAACATCTGTGTCTTGCCAAGTGTGAACAAGATGTCTGGTTTTTCGTGTCTTGGGTAATGGCCCACTCCTCAGCCGGCACACTCTGGATCACTCCCCCCCCTTGTTCTCCACCTAGTAGGGAATTCTGTAATGAACTGATGGGAGGGCAGATGAAGCTCACAGCTGCCAAATCTCTCCTGCTTTTCCAACTAAAGGATAAATGACTCATTTACACACCACTTGGTTGTTCAGAGCATGGATCTCTCTTCCCTCTGTCTTTGTGAAGATTAAAACACAGACCTTTTGATCAGATAATTAGTTTGGCTGGAAATTAATACCACTCTTTCTTTTTTTTTGGTTGAAATCTGCAGCGAGGATGAACACATACAGGCACACCAGACAACATTTTTGTCTGCCTTCCACAGAAAACACATAATTTACAGAAAATTATAACCACGGGTTTAAAGTATTAACCGCTATTAATAATTCCCACTTATGTACTACAATTTTAAAACATATTTGACTTCATAAATGTAAGCCATAATGACGCCTTATCCTCCCACACGCACACTCAACCTAGAAAGTGCTCATTTTGTTTCTCTCCCAGCCCCTTTATATCTTTCATGTACAATTTCTCTTTCTCAGCAATGCCAAGATGCAGCCGGCGACAGGACCACTGCAGTCTTTTCCACCTGTTCGGGTCCAGAGCTTTAATGATATGCCAACACTTATCACTTATCAGTTATCTCTTCCATCTTGCAATATGCGATGTGGCTTGAAGCCATTTTTGAGTGCTAGTGCACCTCTGTCACCCCTGTGATCATCTAAGAGGCTAGACGTAAATTCTTGATATGAGTAAATGCACTTATTTGGCTTAAATCTGCTGCAACTTTCATAAAATTGGGGAAAATGGATTAATGTAGGTGTGTTTTGTTGTTGTTTTTTCTCTATCCATTATTACACCACTGCAATTCTCCAGCGGGGTGCCATTAAACTGTAATTAAGTAATTAAAGAATGACTTCAGCTAAAAACAAATGAAAACAGTGTGGAAAGCGTGATGGGGAAAGGAAATGGCGTTTATGTTGATTTCATGTATTAATTTGAGGAAGGTTGTGCTCATTGGTCCACACTGATCACTTTACTGGTTCTCTTCTATCCAGAACAACTTGTGCTTTTCTTTCTTATCAATACATCAACTTTCCATGTTAGCCAAGTGTTATTTTTTGTAATCATTTCTACGATTCACCTTCTTTTAATCAAAGTCAACTGCACGTAGGTTTAATTGGTAGTGGAGAAATGGCTCAGTTGATGACTAAATGTCTCTTGAACTTGACGTAAACAGTTTTGAAATCCATGTCCATCTCTCTTGAACAGGAATGGGAAGTACATGTGCAATATGGATTTTTTTTATTTATTTTTTTTACTGCAGCTGTTACTTCCTTATAATTTACAAGTCATCTTTTCACATAATGCACAACAAGAGAGTGCAGCTGCCAGAGTAATATATTTGGCTGAGGCCTGGCTTGTTGGGTTGAAAAATACAGACAGCACATTTTTAGCTTCTGGCGATGGAGCGAGGAGGGGGAAGTGTCATCCTGTCTCTTTAGCGGTTTCTTCCATATCACTTTCTCAAACCACGGCTACCCTAATGCTAAAGCAGGTGATGGTAACATCTTTTTGTGTGGCACCTGAAAAGATGCACCATCCACTCTCTATTCCAAACAATGAGTTTGCACAGCTACAGGTTGGTGCCTTGGAGGCAAAGCAGTTAGTAATGAAGCCACTTTTAAAATAGTCAACTGCGTCAAAACGTATTGTGATACTTTGTCTGCAGGTAGGCATCTTTATCGACAGAAGCGCCAAGATTTTTCACTAACGAAGTTAATGAAGCTCCTGTTCTATTTTGGTGCAGATGCTTAATTAATGTGATTAGCAGCACCTGTGTTTACCTACTATTTCCTGTCCACATGGCAAATTTTTGCTGAGTAGTAAAGGCACTGAATTTCTGGCATATTGTTAATTATTTCTGAAAAACTAATATAAAATTATTAAACCATCTGTTGAGACTATATCTATTTTTCCTTATAAAATAGGCTAACCCCATTAGCTGACAGTGGTGCAGCTCTAGCTGACAAGTGGTGCATCTCCAAAGTGTTTTGGGTGAAAGTCACATGGAATGGCGAAGGTGAGACTACCCTCTAAAACCCAACGCCCATCATCGGTTTATTCTTTTTCCTCCTAGCTCGTCCAAGGCACAACTGCTGTGATGAATAGCGTAATGCCGCTCAGTCTAATCGAAACCCCAGTGTCTCAAATGGAGAAAGGATGTTTTTTCTATTTTTTTTATCCGAGAGGCCTTACTTGAGCCTCAATCCTTTCTTTCACAGACATGTATCCTTTTCTTTTGCTACTCCTTCCACATCCTCTGTCTCCTTGATGTTTGACTGGTGCTATGCTGTTTTCTCTTGCTGACTGTCTCCCCTGCCGTGGAAATGTGGATCGTTTCCCAGAAATCCTTTTAAATGGAACCGATTTTTATAAGAAAGGGATTTGCATTTAAAGCAACCTCCCCCCTCTCTGAAAGCCTGTAGCCCATCATCCTCAGTACCTCAATCCGATGATTAGCTTCCTCAAGAGTTAAACAGGCATCTGAGTGCCACAAGTACTCTCAGTCCGTGTCTCTCTCGTTCCCTTTCTCCCCTCCTCCTCTTCAGAGAGGGATACATATGGCAGCTGGGAGTTGCAGGTGGATGATAGTTTAGCTTGGTGAGAGGATACACCCCCAGCCCATACATCCATGTCAGGCATTCACTTTGGAGAGCCAGTCTGTCCTCCACCCACACGCTACTCTGAGAGTGGGACACAATGGGGACAGGCTGCAGCGGAGAGGGAATGAGGCCACAGCCTATCAGCCATAAGCACCAAGGAGAATGGCACTTTTAGAGGGATGGGGGTTCTCTTTGAAGTGAGTCAAGGAGAGATGGGCAGACTGGCATGAGTCAACGAAATGGAAAGAGCAAGTGCAGTGAGGGCAAGGAGGGTGCAAGTATGTGCACGTCTGCACAGCATATAATGAGAAAAGTTAGGTATACTGCCTATTTGCATTCTTTAATCACACACCTAGGGCCAGATATGAGAGATATATGCAATGGGCTAAATATGTGATTATAATAAAGGGATTAAGAAGGCCTTTAATTAGAAGACAACAACAGAGAAGGAGCTATTTATCTCGGGTCCATCTTTCTCATTTATCTTGCACACTAATCACAGTTCTCATTTGAGGCACACCGAGTATTGTGTTGGAAATAAATCCTTTGTGAAACGTTTCTTCATGCCATTGTTGCACGATACCTTATGTTTTTGTCGCTACATTCGAAAATAGAATGAAGTCTTAACGGGGAAGAAGCAACATGAGGCCAGCGAGACATCTGAGGCTGGATGTGCAAGAATTGATTAAAAAAGGCAACCTTGATTTAACAACAAAAAAAAATTCTCTGCTTGAAGCACGCTCCATCAGTAGACTTGATTCGATTCGTGTCTGGGATATTTTTCCTCACTGCGTCAGAGGTTGACCTACATCTTCCGTTTGGCCGTTTTGAGTTAAAATGCAACTCATTTGGTTCGACATCAACCTGGAGAGCACGTGCATATTTGATCCTACCTTCATGCATATGTACACATCTTGAGCGTGTCTCCCAGGTACTGCTTTCATATACCACTCTGAACCAAGTGGGCTCTGCTATATACGGCATAACATAGAAGCACTGCCGTGTAGCTGCCCTCCTACAGTTCTCACACAGCTTAAAGCTTTAAGAGAATGTCATGCTCCAAAATAGAGAGGGTCAAAAAGCATTAAACACCTTTCTTTTTTTTTGCAGCGTGGTATCTTAGTATCTAAATTTCTGTGGATTTGCCACACATGAAAAAATTCTTTACCTTCTTGTCTTCCTTCATATCCACAAATAGCTGCTCAATCCCATCCAATCATTGCGCTGTTAAACTTTGTCCTTTTTTCTGTCATTGGACAAAAGCGTGGTTTAGCAATTCAAACAGTTTGCAAACTACTGAATCCGCCTCCTAATGAAACCATAATGTAGCTGGCTGAGGAGGCAAAATAATGCTCTTTGTACTCGAGCAAATAGCTCCACATCCGAAGATGAGTTTATCTTTATTCCAGATATATCGGTCACCGCCACACAAGCAGCCAATTGCAGCCTCGTAGCGGCAATTCGTGGCTCAATGGAAGAGAATTAACTCTCAGTTGGGTCTGTTGTTGGTTGAATGTGGGAAAAGTGTGATGTGTCAGAATAAAAGGGAAAATTCTCGCCGAGAGTCTGTTCTCTTGTATCTTTACTTAGATGTGTCAATCCTTAGATGGTTTATTTAGCTGGAGTCTGCACTGTTAGCTTCAAGCTGTCCACCTCCCACAGCAGATTAGTCACTGGGAGCTGTGAGAGTGAGTGTGTGTGTGTGTGTGTGTGTGTGTGTGTGTGTGTGTGTGTGCATGCATTTTCTTCTGCAATTTCTTCCCCCCAAAAATGAATTGGAGATTCTGCTTTAGTCGAGGCTTTGATAAAAACTCAGTTGTAAGTACAGCAGCAGACATTTTTGGGGCTCGTAGCAAGGTCGTTAGATGCATCACAGCAGTCGATGGCTCTATGTGGGTTTTTAATCTTTTCATCTAGAAAGATTTGAAATAATATAGGTCACCTGTTATATATTATTTTATAAAAGTAAAGATTTGCATGTCTTTTCTCTCCTTTATATATATTTTGCAGCTTCCAAAGCTGTAGTGCATCAATCTTTGTGAAGGAAATAGTTTGGGTGTTTTTTTTTTTTTTTTTTTTTTTTTGTAGTCACGACTAAATGGCACAAAGCTCCAATCATGCTAATAATTAATCTATAGTTATCTAGCTTGCAAACTAGCTTGTCTAATTATTAAAAGACTAAGCCAGCACAGGGGTGGAAGAGTATCCTGCTGGTTAGGAAGATCATCCCAGATTTCGGCGCTGTGTGACTCCAAAGTATCCACTCTGCGGGGGTGCCAGCCTGTTACTGACCCAGACATCAGCCTTCCTGACAGGAGAACAAAAGTATGAATATCCTCTTAAGACACCGAGAAAGTGTTTGAAAACAAGAATGCAATTTGCACCTTCCCCTTTTGCTTTTGTCAGCTCTGGACTTTCAGTTTACGTTCTTCAAACTTTTAAGATGCTGACCTAAATTGAGGCTTGCGGGCATTTGAGAGCAGTGTTGACCACAGCGTAATGGTGTATGGTGGGTCAGTTATAGGGCAATGAAGTGTCTTTATAAACTGGTCACACCTGAATTTGGTCTATGAATATCTTCTGCTCTGGTTAAATAAGCAAATTAATTGCGTGCTGTAGGCCAAATGTTTATGCATGTTTGTAGAGGTATTTTCCTTCTTTGCTGTGATCAGTGTTGGAGTCGTTACTCAAAACGGCAATTATTACACATATTTCACTGAACACTTTTAAGAAAAGTAATGCAGTATGTTACCTAATTACCCCTGGGAAAAATTAATTTGTTATACTATTCGTTACATTACCTACTCGTTACGCTGTAAAATAGCTGAAACACACCGTCTCATAATCACCGTTTAACAATATAAACCTCAGGCTACAACCCCACACACCAACACAAATCCCTAATGAGGACACACATCTCTAAGTTCTTTCTCTTAGTAGAATACAAAGCTGACAACACAACCAAGGGTGGTTACAACCTGATCTGTTTGTTACCTGTTGAAATTCTGTATCTCAAAAGACAGAACTTCAGTGCTGATCCCAGCAGGCAGCATTCACTCAGCTTTCACTGTGGGTTCTTGACTATCTAATCCACACTCTAGATTGCATTGCTATTTTCCTCCTCTGACACTCGAACTGAAATCAGCTGATTGTAGTGCAAATGCAAGACCCGGGATCAATAGGCAGGCAGACTAACAACTCCAAAGAATTGGACTACTTGGAAACAGTTTTCTTCAAGAACCGGTTCTCGATTCCCATCTCTCATCCAGGGTGATTTTTTTTTGTGATGTATAACAAACTGAAAATTTGTGACATTTGTCTTTTTGCAGTCAAACGTGCAATTGTGGCAGTTTCTTCTACCAACTCTATCACAGGATTCAAGACCATTTTATACCCAAAGTCAATGTTAGATTGATGTTGTGGATAGACGTGATTTTTGCACGATTTTTTTTAATCTGCTGCTTTGTGCCGCTGCTGCAGCAGCTGGGTTGGAGACACATGTATGATGGCGTCAGTCATAGTGATATGTCAGCAGAGAAGCTCAAAGATTTACAGATTACACCGAGGGAGATATTGCGACAGTTTGAAAAGATTCAACTTTGTGGAAAAAACTTTGAAAAAACACTGTAAACATCATATTTAAATGGATGATTTTTCATTTAGGCAGTTTCTGTATATCTCTGTACTCCAGCAAATATCAGCCTTTGTATCAAAGAAAAACTTTTTATCTAAGGCACAGCTGTGCAGGCTTCCATAACAGAAAATGGTATTGTAAAAGTCTCAAGCACTAAAATGCACCATCTAGTAAATGTCTGTTTTGTAAGATGCTTTGCTTTCAAAATCCTTGATAATGAGTGATAGTCTTTCAAGATCAGAAGCTTGAACTGAAAGATTAAAAGGTGTAGCACCCTCGCAAAAACATACCATGGAGTATTAGGGCCACCATTTGTGCAGTATTAGGGAACAAGTTTTGTTCATTTTGAAAAAGTTTCCAAGTGCAAATTTCAACAACAAAATGCTATTTATAGAATAAAGAAAAAATTAAGTCAACTCCTTTAAGATGAATTTATGGCCCAGGTTAGCTAATTTGTTTGCTGTCCAGGGATAGCGGGTCTGTGTCCAGAGAGCCTTGTTGCTAGTTTGGGGCAGTGTACAAAGTATGTGGCCACTACTGCTTGTACTGTTGTTGGTCCTTCAACAAGCCAAAGAAATCAGCAAATATATAACATACTAGAAGCTGGAGCGAAACAAGTGGTAAAAAACAATGAAACATGTCCACTACAGTCCCCGTCTGTGCTTTCCATGCTTTATTTTTATATTTGAAGTTGTTGTTTTTTTTTTTTTTTTTTTTTCATTGCTCTTCCATTCCCGGTGAACTCCGATGTCATTCGTTTCCCTATTCCGGATCACTTGTCAACCAGTCAGCATTTGACAAATGCATACTTCATCTGCTTTCAGCAATGCAAGGTTTTGGAGAACAGTACAGGAGCATGTAATGTGGCTCTAAAAGGAAGGCGTTACTTGTCCTATCATATTTGCATTTGGTGCCCGCTTACAAGTTAATTTGTTTCTTTAATTCAGTTAACTTTCAGTAACTATCCTGTGTAAATAATGTTACATTTTTTTAAAAAAATCAATACTTATAACCCTAATTTCAAGGAGCCTTCCTTCTCTTATCTCTGTGAGTAACAACAGGGAGCGTTCATAAAGAGAAACTAGATCAACATTTTGATGCATTTCTACATCAAAATGTAGGACCATGGCCACCTTTAATTGTCTTTTGAGATACAGAATTTAAGTTAAATTGCATAATATAGGCGATTTGAGGGAAAAGAGAATATGAGTATAAATAAGAGAAGACGAATGAAACGGGAGAATCAAGAAATCAGTCAGCTGACAGGATATACGTTGCAGGTATTTTTTCTGAATTGGATAGTTATTTGTCTCTTTTTTTAAGCAAAAGTGTCCAACCATGGAGGACTTTGCTTTTTTTTTCTTTTCCCTATGATACTTTAAAAGCAAACAGATTAATTTTAAAGAGTGCATTAATCCATTAATCACCACTAGTGGTGGGGTTTCGTAATTATGGTCTCCAGATTTCAGTAAAAATGATGCATGATCTGTTCTGCCTCGAAAGTCAACACAATCAGCTAGCACCAGTAATTTGTCTTCTTTGTATTTTGGGCCTCATCAAGTTATGTGTCTGTCTTTCTAATTTTATACGTTGTACAGTATCCGAAAGCAGAATGGCTTGTGGAATAGCAGAGGTTTTGAGAATTGCACTCTACCCTGCAAAATAAAAAAAAAAGTCTCATCAAGAAAATCTTTTTAAGTTTTCCTTTGTAATTCATTCTTTCTTTTATAGGATTCTGGATCAGGAGGCCACTAGGGAGCTGGTGCAGCCCGCAACAATGTTCTCAAAAAGCCTTTCAGTTTTTCTCAGACTTGGGTTATTTTTGAAGAAGACTTGAGAAACTGTTGCCCATAATTGGAAGTAGCAGGAGGTGAATTCTCACAGTGGCAGATCAATATGCCAAAGAATGTGAAATATGCAGCAAGGCAATTTAACCAATCATGCTTTATAGAAGTGAGTGCAGGGCCTTACGTGTTTAAAACCTGAAGTTTTTAAATGTGTCTGCTTGGAATTTAATTTGGAATGATTAACAATTTGGGCAGAAAGAAGGACGATCAATTCCTTTTGCCGCTTCTTGCCAATATTAGCCAGTTGCTCGTGTTTGCGGAAGTCCATTGGCAGGTATTTTATTATAGAAGTACTCATACAGTGGGGCAAAAAAGTATTTAGTCAGCCACCAATTGTGCAAGTTCCCCCACTTAAAATGATGACAGAGGTCAGTAATTTGCACCAGAGGTACACTTCAACTGTGAGAGACAGAATGTGGAAAAAAAAATCCATGAATTCACATGGTAGGATTTGTAAAGAATTTATTCGTAAATTAGGGTGGAAAATAAGTATTTGGTCACCACAAACAAGGAAAATCTCTGGCTCTCACAGACCTGTAACGTCTTCTGTAAGAAGCTTTTCTGTCCCCCACTCGTTACCTGTATGAATGGCACCTGTTTGAACTCATCATCTGTATAAAAGACACCTGTCCACAGCCTCAAACAGTCAGACTCCAAACTCCGCCATGGCCAAGACCAAAGAGCTTTCGAAGGACACCAGGAAAAGTATTGTAGACCTGCACCAGACTGGGAAGCGTGAATCTACAATAGGCAAGCAGCTTGGTGTGAAAAAAATCAACTGTGGGAGCAATCATCAGAAAATGGAAGGCATACAAGACCACTGATAATCTCCCTCGATCTGGGGCTCCACGCAAGATCTCATCCCGTGGGGTCAAAATGATCATGAGAACGGTGAGCAAAGATCCCAGAACCACACGGGGGGACCTGGTGAATGACCTGCAGAGAGCTGGGACCAAAGTAACAAAGGTCACCATCAGTAACACACTACAACGGCAGGGAATCAAATCCCGCAGTGCCAGACGTGTTCCGCTGCTGAAGCCAGTGCATGTCCAGGCCCGTCTGAAGTTTGCCAGAGAGCACATGGATGATACAGCAGAGGATTGGGAGAATGTCATGTGGTCAGATGAAACCAAAGTAGAACTTTTTGATATAAACTCAACTCGTCGTGTTTGGAGGAAGAAGAATACTGAGTTGCATCCCAAGAACACCATACCTACTGTGAAGCATGGGGGTGGAAACATCATGCTATGGGGCTGTTTTTCTGCCAAGGGGACAGGACGACTGATCCGTGTTAAGGACAGAATGAATGGGGCCATGTATCGTGAGATTTTGAGCCAAAACCTCCTTCCATCAGTGAGAACTTTGAAGATGAAACGAGGCTGGGTCTTCCAACATGACAATGATCCAAAACACACCGCCCGGGCAACAAAGGAGTGGCTCCGTAAGAAGCATTTGAAAGTCCTGGAGTGGCCTAGCCAGTCTCCAGACCTCAACCCCATAGAAAATCTGTGGCGGGAGTTGAAAGTCCGTGTTGCTCGGCGACAGCCCCAAAACATCACTGCTCTCGAGAAGATCTGCATGGAGGAATGGGCCAAAATACCAGCTACTGTGTGTGCAAACCTGGTAAAGACCTATAGTAAACGTTTGACCTCTGTTATTGCCAACAAAGGTTATGTTACAAAGTATTGAGTTGTATTTTTGTTATTGACCAAATACTTATTTTCCACCCTGATTTACGAATAAATTCTTTACAAATCCTACCATGTGGATTCATGGATTTTTTTTTTTCACATTCTGTCTCTCACAGTTGAAGTGTACCTCTGGTGCAAATTACTGACCTCTGTCATCATTTTAGGTGGGGGAACTTGCACAATCGGTGGCTGACTAAATACTTTTTTGCCCCACTGTAGATGTCAGATCTCCTTAAGTGATTTTTTTCTTCTAGTTTACCTGCTTTGGGAATATACCTCACAGCTATGTGTATTTTTGTGTGTTTGAGATAAAAAAGGACTGTTTGAGTCTGAGTTGCACAAGTGCTGTTCAGCAGTTGACATCACAGGTCAAGACTCATTATTCGTAGGTGGCAATATAAAAAAGCCACGGAGGCAAGCTGATGTCTCATATCCTCTTAACCTTAACCTCTCATTTTATGCCGTGGCTAAAACTTTTTCATACAATTGAGATTAGAGGTAAATATCCGCTGCGCGCTGACATGACTTGAATAAGTTAACAGTTTTTCTTTTCACTTAAACGCAGTTAATTAAGAGTGAATTGCAGTGCATTACAGGTGCACCCTTTGAATTCTTTTACCTTCTTATAAATCAATATTTGTTTTGTGTTTCAGAACCAACACTTTCTGGTGCGACATACAATAAAAGCTACTTTCCCTTATTCACAAAGGGTCACCACAGAGGGTAGCTCTGCATGTTTGAGTCTGTGTATTTTTATGCCAGATGCCCTTCCTGGCGCAATCTCAAAGGGATTCGTGTCTCCTCCTGGGATCAAACCAGGTATCTCTCGCTCGATAGGCGAATGTGTAAACCCTTTACGCTATAAACGTTTTACTTTAAAAGGTGAATTATCCAGGGATTAGGGCATACCTTCAGCAATGCAAGCAGTTTTAGTGTTGTAGTGAATTTATTAATAGCTAAGGAAGAGAGGGCGATCTTTCATACCGGTTCTCCAGCGTGAACTCGAAGATTCGCTGGGGAAATACACCTTCACTTGGAAATGATTAACATAATGATTCTGTCGAGCAAATCTCAGGTGACCGTGTAAGCCGGAGCCAAAACATTCAGAGGGCAGGTATTGTAGACCTGGTCTTAAATCCACAGAGCTTTGGGGTCAGTGGGTTTAATTCGGAGCACCGTTGATCTCTCTCCCAGCTTCTTTTGGTTTCTGTCCAGATTGAAGCTTCCTCCTTAACTAGGTCACATCCTGTCCTGGGACAGAAACCAACCACAACACTTATTGATATGCGTCCCTGCGGGCAAAAAAGAGAAAAGGTGTCGAGCATTAACACCTTCCCCAGCTCTTTCATCTTACTGCTCCTGTGAGGCTTACTTATAGTACCTGGGCTCATCCACATGTGCCTCGAGGGGAGGGGGTCTTTGTTATACAGTAGGTGGGGAGTGAAACTGTATCCTGCCCGGCTGCTGTTCACGTGAATGATGTATGCATTGGCGGCACCAGACCAGGAGACAGGAAAAGGACAGGAACTACAGGAAGCTGGTGTCTAATCCCAGTAGACACAACTTTGTCAAAGACACACAAACACGCTTTATACACATACATTCATTTCATCACTCGCTAAGCATTCATTTTCACGTGCACTTGCCGTACAACAATAAACTGTTGAAATGTGACGGAAAATCCCCTCTTCCTTCTTTTCCGTGTCTTCATTTGCACTGTGAGATAAGCTTGGTGTACCAAAAATGATCATTCTTGCATACTGTCAGTAAAGCCTGGAACACAGTCACTTCTACCTCCTTAGCTTAGCTAATCATACAGACATGACAGCGCTATCAATATTCTCATCTAAAGCTGGCTTATTGGTTGGTAAGCTTCAGAATCTCTCTCTTTAACACCTTGCAGCCCATTACCCACGATCCTTCATTCCTCCCACTCAGCGCCGTGTTTGGCCAGCTGAGTAGAGGTGACAGAGGAGCTGGGCATTGTACTCCTCAGTCTCTGCATTTGTAACTTCACAATATGCGACACTTCTCATGTGACCAACCCAATGCAACAATCTCTGTGTCCCCAGAGAGCCTGTCTGAAAATGTGCACCATTATCGCATCTTTAAACAGTATTGCATCTCTGTCAGCCATTCTCTGTGGCGACTTTTTACTCTAAGCTGCTGCTGTGGACAATTGTAACCCATCACTCCAGCCTTAATTCCTGGCAGGAAAGCAAAACGCTGAATGTTTAAATGTGAAGCGTGTAGCTTTCAGATGGCTCCGGGGCAACAATCATGTCTGATTTCAGGATATTGGCTTTGTAAAATTACATGTGCCAGCAGTGTCCCCTGATAAACAGAAGATTCTCAGTTATAGCCAGAGGACAGAAAAACTCCTATCAGGAATCTACTTTGCTGCCACCGAGAAACAGAACGACCCTTCATATCAAACAAAGAAGACAGCAGATTATATTCCAAAACTATCAAATAAGTAGTATCCAAGTGCTTTCCTTTATTTAGCTGTTTATTAATTATTATATTTGTGTATTGATTAGAATACTTGGGAGGGAAGGAGACCTGAAAAATGGTATCATATGTTCAGTTGATGTGATATAAAAAGGATAATGTGTTCAAATAAATTGTCAAGATGACATCAAGATGTTAGCGTGTTAGCTGGACAGGCTAAATATTCAGAGCAAGTTGCTGTGGAATGGAAAATACATTGAGCCCATCCACTTTTTATACATTCGTCATCTGTGAATCCCAAATTTTCCCCTTCTCACATTCCTCTTTTTCATTATCCCTGCTCTTCTCCTTTGTTTCAATTTCGCCAGGTGTACAAGGGTAATTGGCTCTCTGTTTCTTTAATTAAAATGAGGTCTAATTGTAGCTGAAGCAGGGCAAATGTTCTTAGGCCTATAATTTCCCTATCATACTCCAGAGCCACAGAGAGAGTGGAAAATAGGCAGCAAACGGGCATGCAGGGAAGGAATGAACATACAAGTTAAGGATAGAGAATGAAGCAGTTGGGGTGGGGGGTCATTTATAATGGCTCCAGATCTTGAATATGAAGGCAGTTTGAAACCTGAACACGGCTCGATATAGAACATGGGGGTGAGGTGTTTTCTGTACATGCCCCAATTTAAAAAAATGAAGGGTCAGGTTTTACATTTCAAAAGAAAAGCATGTACAACACTCCCTGTTGTTGTCTTGCTTTGACATAGAACAGTTAAACCCATTTTCTTTTGTTTCCACAATATTTTTTTTTAACTTTTTGCCTTAACAATATTTAACATGTTGATACTGTGTTTTTTCTGTAATTGTTAGTCGAAGGCTAAGGCCTAATCATCTCGCCACCACCCGTATCAGTTTAGACTTCTCCGGTGTCTAGTATTGCGTACAGTTGTCCTGTAATTACTGTACAGTTGTTTGTTTTGGATGTTAAAATTCATCCAGATGACGAATTTTCATTGTTCCTACATTTTTCGAGCACTGGGGGCAATTTTCCGGCGGTGGGTGGTCGCCGCTGCTGAAAGAATGCAGGGGAAAAGCCAGCTTCCTCTAACAGGGCTTAAGACTGTATCTACTTCAGCGAAAGGCAAGGCCATGCAAGCACATAATAGGAGCGCTCACCATCTCATAGAAACACTCACGCTCACGCATCCTGTCTCATAAACCTTAATGATAGAGCAGTGATAAACAGTGATTACCATGCCTGGGGGGGTGGGGGTGGGGATTTCATCTCTACTCCTTCAGAAAAAAAAGAAAAGAAAAATAATTATAAACACAGAGGCAGGTGTGTATATGAAATGTGGAGATGTGGAAATATGTATAGCCTTTGTGGTAAGGGTGTTTTTTAGATTATGCTGGAGTGAACTCAGAGTAGACTAAATGTGGGGAAATCACCACTCTGAACTTTGTCATCCAATTATCCTCCTCATCCACCTCTTCCCTCTTTTTTTTTTTTTTTTCCCCCTCTCTGCTCTCTCCGGGCTTTCCTTTCTTTTCCTTTGTCACCTTAGATTGTTGTTAGAAAGCTGGTGGGCTTCTGTGGTTTTGAAGTGGAAATGGCTGAGAAGCACGGTTGTGTTTCTTCAGCTTTCAAAGAGTGTAAAATTGTGAGATTATAAAAAAGCGAAATGGGGTATGAGAAAGGAGGACTTAATGACAAAAGCGGACCCGTTATGCTCATTTACAGCTCGCTCTTTTCACTTTTGGGCTCTACTAGAATAGCTTTGACTTATTGACAGCCTCCTTTAATCCAACTTTTTTTCTGATTGGTTGCACCTTGCAAACAGAAGGTTTGAAGACCAGGTGGGTGGAGCCGAACCCAAACTCAGAGCTGTGTGTTTTGACCATATTAAGGATGTCCCCTCTCCATGACATTATACCGAGCCAAGATAAGGGGGAAAAAAGCTCAGGATTTACCTGAGCTTTAAGTTCAAAGGGATTATTTGCACATATGTTGAACTTACTATTTAAAACATTATAGTTCCATACTAAAGCCACGTCCCTTTTTCTTCTCAATATGATGCATGACCTGTTGCATATGCAGTGCTGATGACAAGTGATGCCATGTCCTTGCTTTTATATGCAGGTGGAAGGCAGTAAAAAAGATTTGACTAATTTGCGTGTACAGCAGGGAGAGTGCTGCGGCGAGAGTGGGATCGAGAAGAGTGAAAATTCTGTGTTTGAGTGTGTGTGTTGGCCACAGAGAAAATGTATTAAATTAGCTGGAGAGAGAATGTGAGCGGTGGTGGGCGTGATTGAGTGATCAGTGAAATCATTATGGGAAAAAACAAAGAAACAAAGAGTGACCTGTTATGGATGAAACAGTTTATTTTTATTTCATAATAGTATTGTTATTGTGTTACTCATTTATTGTAAGTTGTGTTTGGTGTTGCGGATATGCGTGTTTAGAATAGGTTTATTTAAAGATAAATTATATAAGATTATTAGTTTAAAAATTGAGCACTGAGATTTAAGAACTTAATTACAGTATAGATAATGTATATAATTTGCTTGCTTTATGCATCCTCTCACAGAGTGACTGTGTCGTGTCTTCAGCTCAAACTTCACTGGGTGTTTTAGCCCTTAACCATGAGTAAACAGAGGTTGTGGCTAAATCACTGCCCACCAGCTCCAGGCTTCTAACCCCCCTCCTCCCTTTTATACCCGAGCCAACAAGAGGCTCTTTCTGCTGCTTCCCCAGTCCTGTGCACAGCTGTTTTCCTGCTTGTTCCCTGAAACTCCAACTGTAGTGTGCGACTGTGCTGGGAAACCTCTACACTCCACTTTTACAGGAAACAGCCATACTTAACACCTTTTCTCTCCACACTCCTGGATGAGGTTATGGTATTTTAGATTTGTCCTTTTTGTGAGACTCATCACAGCCGTTTTCCCATGGCCGCAGTGGTATTTGACTTCTGGTACCGTCTCCGCCGGTGTTGTTTGTGCAATTCTTCTCATTAGTCGTATTTCAGTCCTGCCCATTACCATTGTGTCTCACCTTTCAAGCTTCTTGTCCTCTCCCACTTTCAGGAGACTCTGGGGGTATTATTCTGTTTTGTAATTGGTAACATGTTGCGGTGCCCTCTTGCACATAGTGTACATCAGGTTTCTAGCCTTAATCACCCATGCCAGACTTTTCAGCTGTCTTTCACTCGTCTTTCCAGCATCACCAATCAAAATCATTCTTGTTTGCCATCCAGTCTCTTCCTGGATGTCACTGGTTACCAGAGTTTACTTGCTGAATGGGATGCCACAACTGCAGATACTCTATAGGGTAACAGTGACTTTCCACCTGGATCTGCTGTGTAGAGCAGCTTTGACGTATTGATAGCTCCCCTTTTAACTTTCTTCTGATTGGCTTCACCTGGCAAACAGAAGGTTTAAAAAGCAAGTGGGTGGTGCTTCTGTAACTAATCTCTACTCTGTGTGTCTCTCTGTGTCACTACAGAGTCAGAGAAAGAAGTAGGACTTCTCAGAGATAATTTTTTTCTTTTATAAAGATAACAATGCCGATCTGATTAACAGTCACTGCACTTATGCTTTCTCACACCCTGCTTATAACGCCCCTCCCCTGCCCAATGGCATCAGGCAAGGCAGACGAGTGGAGACTGTGTAGCTTCTCTGGCAGATCACCATATAGGTTAGTTGTATGATGATTCCTATTCTCTAGCACCAAACAGGTTGAACTTAAACACTGGTTGTTTAAAATTAAAGAAAAGATTTAGCACAACCTAGCATTTGGACACCAAGTGTTACTGAATAGCTGCAACCCCTTTATACAGTAAGGTATTCTAAATATTGCTCTCTTAATAATATAATCGCAATCACCGCCCAATTAAAGTGTTAAGGTCATCTATTCAACTGCTCGTTAATGCAAATATGTAATCATCCAGTCTAATGACTGCATATTTATGCATTTAGGTATGTAGACGTGGTCCAGAGAACCTGCTGAAGTTCAAACTGAGCATTTAAATTGGGAAAGAAGATGATTTAACTCACTTTGAATGTGGCCATGGTTTTTTGCTGCAAGATTCGCTGGTCTGCGTATTTTAGAAACTGCTGTTCTACTGGGATTTTCCTGCACATCTCTAGGGTTTACAGTGAACGGTCAGAAAAAGAAGAAAATATCCAGTGAGCAGCATTTCCCGTGGGTGAAAATGTTAGAGGTCAGAGGAGAATGGCCACGCTGCTTCCAGCTGATAGAAAGGCGACAGTAACTCAAATAATCACTCGGTACAACCAAGGAATACAGAAGAGCATCTCTGAAGGCATTGAACATGGAATCAGATGGGTACCATTCCTGTTAGCTAAGAGCAGAAAAGTGAGAATACATTTCACACAAACTCACCAGAGTTGAACAATGAAGACTGGAAAAACAATGCCCAATCTAATGAGTGTCCATTTCTGCTGCAATGATCAGACGCTAGGGTGTGGGGGATATTTTCTTAGCATACTTGGGGCACCTTAGTATCAGTTGGGTATTGTTCAAATCCCACAGCCAACCTGAGTGTTTATGACCACAGTGTACCATCTTCTGATGACTGCTTCGAGCAGGATAATGACAAAGCGATCATCAAGGGCGATCGTGGCTCAAAGAGTTGGCAGTTCGTCTTGTAACCGGAAGGTTGCCGGTTCGAGCCCCGGCTCGGACAGTATCGGCCGTTGTGTCCTTGGGCAAGACACTTCACCTGCCGCCTACTGGTGATGGCCAGAGGGGCCGATGGCGCGATATGGCAGCCTCGTTTCTGTCAGTCTGCCCCAGGGCAGCTGTGGCTACAACTGTAGCTTGCCTCCACCAGTGTGTGAATTATATAAATGCAATCTATTATTATTATTATTATTATTATTATTATTATTATTATTATTAAAGCTTAAATCGTCTCAACACAGTCACCAGATCTCAATCCAGTAGAGCACCTGTGGGATCTGGTGGGACAGGAGATTTACATCGTGGATGTGCAGTCACCAAATCTCCAGCAACTGTGTGATTCTGTCATGAATCTGTGCCGCAGAAATTAATGGCAGTTGTCTGGATTTATAGGACATGAAGACTTGGTGAGCTAGAGTTGTAGCGCTTGACACAACAGGAGCCAGATTCAGCTTTACCTCAGAATCTTTTTGCACCTTCGTGTGTATTTCACTGGGATGTGGGCTGGTAAGTGGTAAATGCGATTGCCTCTCACTTCACACAGGATCACAGAGATTAGTAACTGTAGGCGTTGGAGTTATTTTTGTAAAATACTACAAGTGCTGGTGTTTTGCAAAATATATTCAAAGAGCACGAGGAGTCCATGACAGCCTTGATGTCCTCGCAATGTTCGGTGTTAAAGGTTTCCCCAAACACCCTCTTATCCTGTACACAATCTTTCACAGGCAACACAATATCTACAACATCCACAGAAAATGAAAGTAACTGAGAGAGCGATATTAGGATTACACTGTGAGGATGAATTTTCATAATTTTGGCAGCAATATTTATCACACTGACACTGCTAGTCATCAGTCTGGGGATGGTGGTGTGAGAAATGGTATTAGATGTAAGTATTTTTCTTTACTTAGGGCTTGAGCTAATGAGTGTTTTTATTATTGATTAGCCTCCTTTTTTTTAAATAAATGCCTAGCACTGTTTTGTTTTCTTTTTTCTTTTCAGAGCCTAGTCAAATCTTCACATAGTTCTCACATTTTTGCTTAAACTTATCTGATGATAAGATTGCTGGCAATTCATCATAATTAACCACTGTGTTTTACAAGCTGACGGTTGTAGAGGAAAGAGAGAAATCATTTCTACTCTTGATGTTTTGTAGTGTGTTTTGTGTAGTTTAAAAGAAAATTCCTTTAATAAGCCTTTATTAAACTTCAATGGCTGAAGTCATTATTGAAGCAATAAAAGAAGCCCCATTGAAGAACTACGGGCTTTAGATAAATGCAGATGGAATCACAGAGTTTGTGTTTAATGCCGGATGCGTGATTGTATGACACACAGCAGATGTTTTGAGAAACAAAGCAACATGTTGAAGCGAGTAGGCGGTGGAAACGCATCTTAAACAACTGAGAAAAGCAACACGTTGTCCTCATTGAGAATTCAGAGTAATTGTTTAGTTTCTGAATGAGCTGTTCAGCGGAGTTTGTCAGCTCGAGGTAAACGAACAGGCAGCAATGCGAGGCAAGATATTGATATGTTATTAAAATTAAAATTCTATTTGAAAGTATGGATTTCCGAGGAATTCGAGCACTGCTTTATTATTTATGTGAAGGATATTGATCTAATGGGAAAACGTTTGAGTGCAAAAATCGAAACGTGGGGGAAAAAATAAAGCACAAAAAGTGGAGATCTGGGGCAGATGAAGCGTTGTATTTGTCTGTGTGTGCAGAGGGTGTACTGCGGCGTTATGGCATGCTGACTTAACTGCCGAGCCTTATATTGGAAGCCTAATTCAACAAAGCACCTTACTAACCCCAATGATAAACCTCCTGCTGAAACCCCCATTTCCTCCAGCATCCATTTTCATGGAAGCGCTCCTTGGTTTGTAGCCACATTAAATCTGTTTATTCGTAAAACCAAACTGCGCAACCCTTTTGGGATGAGCTTCTGTGGGGAACAGGTAGGGCACTAAAAGCCACTCTGTGACAGAAACCGCATCCCATCAGTGTAAATATGACTCGGAGCCTGCTAATGCAGCTAAAGGGGGGAGGGGGGAAAAAAAAAGATGTCCTCACATCAAAAGAAGTCCCTGCACCCAAACTAAACTGTGCTTCCAGTTGCACGCAGTTCAGGTCTCGGATTTTATTGGGTTACTGAATCATAGCAGAAGTCCTCAGATTGTTTGTGAGCTGGCAGCCTAACCCTCAAAAGATTACAAAAAATCAATTCTATTGTAATCACAGATTGTGACTGGAAGGGCTTAAATCTTGGTGTGCCTGTGCACACGCCTGTGCATGCGCGCGTGTGCGTATCTGTGTAAGTCTGTTCGATTCTGCTGTTCTACTTGTCCCTGCTCTCCCTGGACAGACTCCTTTTTTTTGAGCAGGTTCAGTTCGACCGCAGGCGTGGCGTGTCGCTGGGAACTGGGGGGAGATGGGGGGAATAAAAACAAACATGAGAGGAAAGACAATTTTAGAGTAGTGGGAATGTTTCTGTGGATGTAATTGACTGGTGAAACCTCATCTTCTATACTAATCCCAGCATAAGCCATAGCTGATACTTTGCAGAGCGCTTGGGACTCAAAATATGTTCTCTCTGTGATTTTTAGATTCGATTGTGTGTTTTCTGAATGTAAATGAGCCTTATACGTGTCGTTTTTACATTTCCTGCTGTGAGTGGTGATATATTTTTTTTATCTCTTCTGCAGAGGTCCTGATGAACACTAAGACAGAGACTTCAGATCTCAAATGGACCGTCTTCTCCCATGCCAAGCCACAGGTATGTAACCTCAGCTTCACTGTGTTATCTGTATTCCTGCCACAGAGCCTAGTGGTGACTGGGGATTTTTGGCCTCCAGCTGTTCCTTTGTTACTTTGGCTATAAAAGATTTCCTTATATGGCAGGTAACTGACAGAGTAAAAGAAACACCAGAGTGAATGTGGGATTTAAAGTGTATTGAAAGCAGATGCTTTGATAGATCTCATCAACCTTGGAGTCGAAGTCACAGGCTGCTTGCAATTTTTGGTCCTGCAGCCAGAAAAAGACATATTTGTAATTTGATCAGCTGAGTAGTGGTTGCTAAGGTATTTCTGCCAGCAGCGTCTGTGACCAGAACTGCTCAACTTGCCGATTGCCTTGGAAGGAAAATGGTCCCAGTGATGGCGGTAGGAGGATTTCTGGTGCTGGACTGAAATACTCAACAAATGTGTCTGTGCTTTTGATTAAGATGCAAGGCTGAAGCAGGCAGACTGTCTCTAAATAGCCTGCACAGCATTTATCATTTGAAGCAGTTTATCAAAAGCTCTGTGTTGTCAGAAGAGTGGCCGGGCTTGTGTTTTTAAGCATTACCTTGGCACAAAAGAGTATAAAACCGTGATTTAGTCAATGATGACAAGCAGCGGTGGGGAGATGCCACGAGCTGTCTGCTTCAAAAGTGCAGACATAAAAGGGATACTGTATTATTCTTTATTTTTAGGATTAAAGGATTATGATACCCTTGTAGGAGATATTTGTGGCAACTTACAACCCAGTCAGATAAAAATTTCTGGCTTCTCAATTTCAAAAATACTTGAATGTCACTGTTGCATTAATAATTCATGAGGAAGCCAAATAAAGCTAATATTCATATTAAACCTTTTGGTGTAATGATGCGAGTGTGACAATTGTTTTAATGAAACTGGGATGTGCTTCCGACTAAATCTGTCACAGTTAGACCCTGTTGCATATTAACACACATCTATGGGCCTCCATCACACAGACGCGCACATTTGAAGGTAGTGCCATTGCGCTCTTTGTGCAGAGATCATGGCTCCCAGTTTTTGAACTTTTTGATTAGTTGTGCATCCATTTAAAACTTGACTGTCCTGAAACGACTCACAATCTTATTCATGAATCACTTGCTCTTTCTCACATATTAAGTGTACGCAAAGCTTTATTTTTATACTACATTTCATTCCAAGCAGGAGCACAATGCACTGCACAATGCACAAGCTCCTTCAGAGTGTGTATCACCAAACTATAAAGATGCTGTAAAACGAAAATGTACGTAAGAACGATGAAAACCAAAAGTCAGTACAAGGAGTAAGGTGAAAAAAGTGAAGTAATAATTATGATCGTTTGTTGTCCAGTTAGAGTAATAAAATCCTTCAAGGTGAAGTCCACAAACAGTCAGAAATAAAGTAAAATGTTAAAGCCAAACAGCATGGATAAGCAGGACAGGTTTTAGCTTAGGTTTAACATTGATGATTTATTAGGTTTTTACAGTCTGCATTAGCCAGCATCAGATGCATTCAGTGGCCAATTCATTAGTTACCAGGTTGGACCCCTTACACCTTCGTGACTGACTTGAACGCGTGGCATAGATGCAGAGTGGCACAGATTTGTTGAACAGCAGTTTCTAAAATACTCAGACCAGCCCATCTGGCAGCAACAACCTTACCACATTCAAAGTCACTTACATCACCTTCTGCTCACTTTGAACTTCAGCAGGTTCTCTGGACCACGTCTACATACCTAAATGCATAAAGATGCCATCATTACACTGGATGATTACATATTTGCATTAACGAGCAGTTGAATAGAGGTGTGGGAAAAATCCAATCCATCTGACAAGAACAGCCATGCAACATTCAAAGTCACTCGAATCACTTTTCTTCCTCATTCTGATGCTTGTTTTGAACTCCAGCAGGTTGTCTTGACTATGTCTAGATGCTTAAATACAGACATTTAATTGGCTGACTAGATACCTCATGAAGACATGTGCCTAATGAAATTGCCAGTGTTTGTATATGTATAGTATTCGTCTAAGTTGGATTGGCCATGTGTGCTACCTACTGACTGCGACTCCACCAGAGGTTTACCTGGATCATTCTCATAGGTGCAGTTAGACATGAACACACACTTTATGCTAAATAGCTGGCAAATCAAAGAACATTTATTGTCCAATCTGACTGCGTTAGACATTTGCTCTCTACGTGTCTAGTAAAGTTCAGTTCATGCGTGAAAACGGCTCTAAACAACAAGGCAAAATCAATGATTGTAAAAGATTTGTTGAAATGTCATCAGTGCCGGATGTATGTCGTAAATGTCATCCACTGTGATGTTGAGACTTCAGTACTATTAAATACAGAAGGTGTGACTTGCTGCCAAAGAAATGTAATTATTTTTTTCAGGAGGTAATCTATATCTTGTAAAAAGTATTAGATTACTTTTTTAAAAGTAACACTATATGCTTTTTTTTAAAAGTCCCATTTATGTAACTGCACTTTGTCTGTGTACTTGTAGCTCATTCTCTCATTTGCCTTCAAGTCACACTTCTCTTTGAATGGTTTTTGTCAAATCCAGATGAGTCCTCACAGATTCGGTGCATCTTCATCACAGAAAACATTTTGTTCACAGACACATGTGCTGCCAAAGTCCACGGTATTTATTTTTTTTGGGATTAGAAGGGAAATTCTTCATTCCAGCGTCTCAAACCTGGCTCTCGGTGCTCTGCTGCACTGTAATTCATTCACACCACAATTCTGCCTCACTCAACACATCATCTGAAAATGGATTTTTAAAGATTTACATATTTATATAACCGAATTTCTGAGCCTCAAGTTCAGCAAATCTGCTAAATTCTGCCCCGAGTATGTTAATTTCTTGCTTGTTTCCCGCTCTTGGGAACATAGTGATGGTGAACATTTTGCTGTTGACTCAGAAGTCAAACATTAAAGCATTTTTCTGTTGCATTTGGCTGCCCAACAAATGTAGATTTCTGTGCAGTTTTTTTTTACTTCACTCATATTTGCGATATCCCCTCTTTATTCTTGTGTTTTAGGCTATAAATGTGTTTGAAAGGTGAAAGCTTTGTCTGTCTCGATGCTGTTTGCAGAAGTATGCTTTGTTTGACAAGTGAGACTTGTATTCCCACTGGCTGTGCTGGAGCTCAGTGGGAGGAATGATTTAACAACCCAGATTCAAATTCGGGCTGGATTAAAATCCACAGTGGGCCAGATCTGTCCCACGGGCCTCTGACAGGTGCAGAAGGCCAACAAAAGATTGTAACATTATTATGATGAATAGGATTTTTAATGTGACCAATTATATAAATATATAAATACCCCAGTGAAAGTCTTTATAGGTGAAGTAAATCTACTCTGTGCTCACAAGTTATCTGGGTCAATCTGACAGCCCTTTGTTCTCTCTGCTCTCAGTGGGAGGAAGTAAGCGGTTTAGATGAGGAGAACAACAGCGTAAGGATCAATCAGATTTGCCAAACGGACAGTTCGTCCAGCCACTGGCTGCGCAGTGGCTACATCCAGCGACGGGGAGCGTCTCAGGTGTACGTGGAACTGCGATTCACCATGATGGAGTGCTCTTCCAGGAGCACACACCACCGTAGCTGTAAGGAGACCTTCAACCTCTACTACTATGAGGCAGACTCCAACGAAGCCACTGCTACGAACCCACCCTGGATGGAGAACCCCTACATCAAGGTACCCATTACATTACATTATAAAAAAATAATGCAGGTTTCTTTTCTGTTGGCTAGTCTGATAAATATTATAGGAGCTAATTCGTTGTTTAATTGTTTGAGAAAATCAATTGAATTGAATTCTCGTGGTATTGCCACTCGGCTTCTAAGACTGTTGTATTATTATGTCTTGCTCAGCAGGAACATTTTTATATTTGACAGCGTAATAAACTGCAGGGCTTATCTTGATTATCGATCAGTCTGCCTATTATTTCCACAATTAATCGATTGATTCCACTGTGGTGGCTCTAATTTGCTTTGCTTTACCCAAAAGTATAAACAAGTGATGTATATCAAGAAAAATAGGGTAAAAACTGCCTGAAATGGTCGTGTCTGAAATTGTACTCTTAAAAAAAAAAAAGAAGAAGCAAATCAATGGGGAAAAAAAAGTTCTGTCGCAATGAGGGAACTCGAAGCTCCAAATCTGAAGGTTGCCAAGCAGTGAGGACCTGAGAAAAATAAGTTATTGAATAGCTGTGTGTATTGCTACCAGTGAAAGTCTGTTGCATTGAATTTGATGACTCACAAATACCCTCATAAACTGGATAAAAAAAGCTGTGCATGATGTCCAAGTCATTGTTGGGAAAAAAACTTAAATGATGAAACCATTAACAATAAGTATTCTTGCCTTTCACTTTTGCAGAATTATTTATAATCTCACCATGTTCTTGTTTTCGCTGACAAACAACTGTTTTTGAAGCCTCATAAGGCGCATGTGTGTACAGCATGCAGTACTGTGAAAAAGTACCAACTCTCACTTCTTCTTTATATAGGATATATGAAGCATATAGGGTAAATGGTGTGGCGATTGACTGAAATGTCTGCAAACAAACATGGTATATAAACAGAGTTTGTCTGAATAGCTTGAAACTCAATATTTGGTGTGACCATCTTCATTCTTCAACACAGCCTGAACTCTCTTAGACAAGCTTGCCTGCAAGTTCTCTAAATGTCTGCAAGAATAGTTTTCCAGGCCTCTCGAAGGACATTCAAAACTCTTCTTCAGATGTTGGCTGCCTTTTTTTCCCCATTTTCTGTAAAAATGATCCAAAACTTGCTTCATTAGTGTTGAGATCGGTGCTCTGGTGAGACCAATCCATGACTGATAGTGTTCCACTGTGTGTGTGTGTGTGTTTTTCATTCAAGTATGATTTTACTGCATTGCCAGTGTTTTTGGAATCACTGTCGTGCTGAAAAATGAAGCCGATGCCAAGCAGATTATAGCTGCATTGTGCATCATAATCTGATGGTACTTTTCTGTGTTCATGATTCCATCAATTTTGACAAGATCTCCACTGGCAAACTATGACAGATCCTCCATCGTGTTTGACAGATGGCTGTCGACACTCAGTGCTGTAGCTCTCTCCTGAACTTCTCTGCACATATTGATAAAGGTTTAAACCAAAAATGTCAAAATCTCGATCCATCACTCTGTAAGTCCAGTTATTGTGTAATTTAGCATACCGCAACATTTTCTTGCCACTTCCGTTTCTTAAGAATGGCCTTTCTGATGAGGCTTCACTTGGCCAGATGCATCTGCCAGGTCCTGTGTCAGGTCTTTGCTGGACTTTTTGCTATTTCTTAAGGACATGAATATCATATAGTGCCCATCTGTTTGGTTTTTAGGTCTGCGACTTATTCTTGTGTCCTCCACATGCCATTTTTTCTCATTTGTCTTTTAGGACACACTGCACTCCAAGTTATGCCAAGTTTTTTGGTTTACAGCTCTTTGTGAATCACCTTGTTGGTGCAAAAATAATACTTTATGCCTGTTAAACTGTTATTTTTTTATTCCTTTGTTAGTGTGAAGTAGCTTTAAAACACTTATCTGAAAATGTCTAGGTATTAGGACTGGATTAAAATGAGTAAAAAAGCAGACATGTCCAAAGAAAAACTTTAAAAGACCTTCTTCAGACCACTTTAAAAAGTTACAAGAAAGTCTGGCTCCTTGGAAGCAGGCTCAAGTCTTTTGCACAGTACTGTACACGTTTGTGACGGATTTATTTCCCCCTCAGTGTGCAGCTTTTCATACAGATTCAAAACAAGTTTGCAGAGACCAAGATTTCCTTTAAATGTCAGTTTCACAACATCGTCAATGTTCGGGGACTTTTTTAATGTTCCAATCATGTTCTCGCCTCTTGGGAGCAAGCACTGCTTTAAAACCCACCTTGTCAGTGCATTCAATCTGTTTCACAGCCTGAATCTTTTCGTAATGTTTATCTTCTGGGTTTCATTTTCCAAACACATAGCTTAGGAATGCAGCACAGTCAATCTAATTGTCAAACCTTAGTTGTTGGCCGTGTCCTTGAACAAAACACCAAACAGTGGCGTCAAAATAGTCCCTGCTTCTCAACTTCATTACCACCTAATAATGTAACTTTGACAGAAAAATAAAAGTGATGAAATGTTCGCCGTGATGAATTGCCTTCCTCTCCAGCAAGTTTCTCGTCCCTGCAAGTTGAGGTTCAAAGCACACTGTAATAAATGGGAAACAATGGCTGCCAGAAAGGCAGTGAATCAATGTAAAAATCACAGTGGTATGCTTTGTAAAATTTTCAGTAATATGAAGCATATGTAATTTCTAATTAATGGGCTAAACATGCAAAACTATCAGTTTGATCTTTTTCATGGCTGAACAGGAATGCAGGCGTGCAGGAATCTGGATATTACATAAGGTCTTTTCTCTTTCTCCCTGTCTTAGGTGGACACAGTGGCTGCAGACTTTCTACTAAGGAAGGACGGGGAGAAGAAATTGAACGTGAAGACCTTGAGACTCGGCCCTCTTAATAAGAGAGGCTTTTACTTGGCCTTTCAGGCTCAGGGTGCCTGCATGGCTCTGCTGTCTGTCAGGGTCTTCTTCAAGAAGTGTCCTCCCCTGGTCAGTGCTCTTTCCTCTTTCCCTGAGACTATACCGCGTACTCTTGTGCAAGAGGCACAGGGTGTGTGTGTGGAGCACGCAGCTCAGCAAGGTCCCCGTCCTCGGCCGCCTAAGCTCTTCTGCGGGGAGGATGGCCAGTGGGTGGGCCAGCCAACAACCTCATGTGCATGCGTACCAGGATTTGAACCAGCTGAGGGGTACACGAGATGCACAGGTAACGAAGGAGGCAAGGTTAAGCCAAATAAAACTGACATGCGTGCATGTATGCATATAGACTACACCCATATAGGCAACAGGGCAGGCAGACTAAACAAGAACACAATGGTAAGGCGAGGGTGGCGGGGAGTTCACTGAGGGTTGAAGTGTTTGAGAGGAAATGAGAGACCGAGGAAGTTAATGAGGCAGGGGAATGGCTGTGACACAGAGGAGACAGAAAGAGAGGTCAGGTGGAGCAGCACTTATCTCTGAAAGGAAGAGCAGGGTCAAAGGCTTACTGCTGCGACAACTCCTGGCTCAGCCGAGATAGGAGCGCAGGAGGACTGCAGAGGTGAGGGGCGAGAGGGAGGGGAGGTGGTGCTCGGGGTAAAGATCATAACACTTTGAGAACATCAAAGCAAAGCAGACAAAAAAAGAAGGAAGAAGCAGGATGATTCTCTCAGGAGCCGTGCAGCAGCTCTGCCTAATGAGTCCAATTAACAAGCCTCGCGCATGGACTACCCCCTCACACGCGCACAGACTCGCCGCATCGCAGCGACACAGATAAATGGCGAGCACTAAAAACACAGAAACAAAAGGAGAAATGCCACATTTTCCCAGGGAAACGCCTGGTTTCATCTGTCTGTGTTTGAAGGTAGGCTGTAGTTTGATCTCCGTGGGCGGTATAATGATTTTTCATAACAAAAAAATAATTTCCGACATTTTGCTCCTGGTGAGGTGGCATTTTCCAGCGTTCTGTCACAGAAGAGAGTTGCAAGGCAAAACATTCACAAGGCCATAAAGGGAAATTGCCTCGCAGAAAAGACCGGACAGTTAATTTGCTTGGGAGGCTGGTCATTTCGGAAAAATGAAATCGACACCAGGGTTTAAAATTAAAATTCATTTTGCTGTAATACCATTATTTGCCAGAGACTATACATATATTTTCTGGGGCAAACACGAGCATTTAAATATAAAAGTTATGAATGCTGTCAAGTTGATTTAGTGTTTCATCTAAGTATGGTTAGAATATTTAAACCAGGTCTCTGAAATGAACTATAAGACCATAAATACTGCTCTGGGGGAGGGGTATATTTCCCCTCATGTGGCAGTATTGCTTTATTATTGTTAGACAAGTACATCATTATAAAGGTTAAAAACTAAATAGGTTAGAACTAGCCCCTAATCTACTCCAAACAAGATTCATTTCTATTTCAAAAGCTTTGTTTCGTTCAGGAAAAAATGCCAGAACCAGAATACTGACTTATCTTAATGTGAACTGCTGCAAGTGCTAAACAATCTTACAGCTGAATTCACTGAAAAGTTGCACAGTAATCGATAGCGACGGCTCCTGTAAATCACAGTGTTATTTGTGTCATCTTGTGGGAGCTCGAAAGCACCGAGGTTACAGCCGCCTCTTCACATGTGGCAAATTCCTTGCGGTAAATGTCAGTCAGGAACGATCAGCGAGAGCGTTGACCCTGTGAAATGTGTCAGTTTTTCGCTGCAGCGATGCTCCCGCTCGGTGTGAAAGTTTCTTGTTGTATTTCTCTCGCTCAGCAGCTGCGTATCAGCCGCCCAGACTGAACGCAGAAAGTAAACACGTTTGCTGCCATTGTGTGCGGTATTAGCAGGGTGACGGCTTATTACACATTCACATGTTAGAACAAGCGTTGGATCGGGCTTTGCTGGTGAGCAGAAGCTGAGGTGTGCACGGTTTCAGACCATGTAGTGACTGCAGCTAATGACTGTTGTCATTCTTAATTTCTACGTGTATTTATTTTCTTTGATCGATTGATTGTTTAGTCTGAAACGTCAGACGTGGTGATGTTTACTGCGATATGAAGCGAAGAAATACAGGAGTGGTGTTGTAGATTTGGTCAAAATTGTGCTTAATTGTTTTTCCATCGCTCGACTAATTGATTGTTCAGCCAATCCTTTCAGCATGAGTTCAGACTCCATTCACGGTGTCCTTACATCTTACCGCGGTGCTGGTTTGGGCTTTACAAAAGGAGACCTGGAACAATGTTTGAATCAATAAGCAATGACAGTTTTTTCATAAGGACCGCCACATGTCTGGTCTCATTATCCAGATATGGCCAGGTAAATTCAATGATAAGCAGCATGTCAGTCACAGGCAGTTTTTTTTTTCCTCCACTAAATTGACTATTAGTGTCAGTCTCATTACTGTGATTGTCTCAGTTTATAGCCCTCATTACATGCTTCTGTCTGTCAATCTGCAACCATCTGGCACCTAAGCACTCCGAAATAAAGGATTTATTTGCAAATTGAGTTTGACCCAGGCCTATACAGGACACAGTGAAGGCGTTATGCAATGTACTGTTGTATTTAATGCTAATGTGCCTTTATTTGTTCTCACATCTTGTCCTCTTCAGCGTGTCCTGTGGGCCAGTTTAAGTCAGGCATAGAGGGACAGTGCAGAGGCTGCCCAGGATTCAGCCAAGCCACCAACAGGGGGGCGTCAATGTGTGAATGTCGCCCTGGGTACCTACGTGCCGAATCAGACACTCCTGACACACCGTGCACTAGTAAGTAAAACAGTGCTTAATCCACATGCAAATATGGAGGTGCTAAGCAACACTCTTTACTGTCTCCTCCTCTCTTTTTTTGTCTTCCTCTGACACCTCTGATGCTACTTCTTTTTTTCCCTCCGGTGTCATTTAGCCAGGGTCCGCTGAGCTGCTTTGTGGCTTTTGTCTCACGGCTGGGCATTGAGATGCATGTCCTTTGTGACAGGTTGTTGGTGAGGGTGGGAGGGTAGGGCTTTCTGTCCAAAGTGAAGTAGGCATTGATGGTCTCAAGTGACACATCCATGCGGATTGAGGAATTTCAATTCAGGCTCATTTTGGGTGTGTGTGAATGGGAAGGGGGGTCTTTAATTAGGTGCGCTCTTTCGGAAGGGCCACAAAGCTGATGTGAAACAATGTGACACTGTGACTGTGGCTGTTACCCCTGCAGGTGTGATATAAATACCAACTGGAATTCACACCCACCAATTTTATTTTTTACTGATAACTTTAATTACAAAGACTTATCTTAATAATGGATCTCTTTAAGAAGCTAATTTCTATTATGTATTCTGTTGTTGTATCAGATTGCCTGAGCAGTTCGGCACGTAACGTTATTTTCAATTTGTATGCAAAGTTTTAAACCAGCCGAGCCACCTGAAATTCACGCCAGACCTTTTCCCTCCTGAAAATAGGTATACGTTTTTACATTTTTGCGACAGGCGTGGTGGTTTTTAATTAAGCGCATTGTGATTGCCAGGACTTAAAAATGCGTCACCTCCAAAAATCCCCTGTTGCCAAATGCTGAATTCAGAATTCATGCTCGCCCAGATTGAGCGTGATGTTACTCCACTCGGGTTTCCAATGAGAACACCATTAGCACTTAAGTTAGCTGCAGGCTCAGTGACAAAGCTCTCTCTCCTTGGCAGGAACAGAAACTCATTCACAGTGCCTGAGTGGTCTTGCTGTTTAGTTATGCTTGGCTTGAGGCAATAGCTATCTTCTTACAATTTTCAGGCGGTGATCATTATCATCCAGTTTTAGACAAACGTAATTGCACCAGTTAAATCCAGCAGCACATATGCTCCCGCTGTGACGCAAAGCCACTGCAAGAGCATTGTTCTGCTTCGTGAGTACATGTGCGGGCTGAGTAAAATGGCTTCAGCTTATATCAGAAATCATAAAGAAACAATATGTGTGGGTCATGGAAAAGTAAAACAGTGGCAAAATGGCACAGCGGAGATCAACACAGAACTTTCATATATTGTAATTTCACCGAGGCAACTTTCCACAGGGGAAAAAACATGAAGTACGATTCAATATTTTTTCCCATATAACTTGATAATATGTGAAGAACAGCTACTGGTGCTCCCTGAAGGTACTTTATCATAGCAAAAACAAAAAAATCATAACAGGTGATGCTGCTATATTGATATTGTTTAAATGGTCTTAAGAGGTTTAGAAAATGCTGCCTTTGGGATCAGGAAAAGGCCAGATTGAACGGAATAGTTTGACATTTTTGCGATATTTGAGTTTGATCGGATTAATGTGTAATTCTGTCATGTATACATGATGCTCCAGTTCTGAAAGAGAGTCATGTTCGGTGGGTTATGAAATCCCGAACATGCAACATGCAGGTCTGACCAACCATGAATCCTGCTTTTATGGTTAAGTCAAGCTAAGTGGATGCTGCCTGCAGCAAGAGATTTACTCATAATCAAATTTAACAACATCATTTGTTGTATTTTGTTTTAGTGTATATTACCTATAAGTAAAAACATTATAGGTAAGCACATACATGAAAGTTTCATCAATTTTCTCATTCAGCTCTTTTTTTTTTTAAGCAGATTGGTTCGCATACAGGAACTTGGATGACTGCCAGTTTGCAGTATTTTTTAAATGTGGAAAAAGCGTGCTATTTTAACTATTTCTCTCACTGTAGGAACTCCCTCGGCCCCTCGCGGCATAATCCGTAAGGTCAACTTCACCACAGTCACTCTGGATTGGAATGAGCCGCTGGACAGCGGCGGCAGAAACGACCTGAGCTACGCCGTCAGGTGCTCTCTGTGCAGGTCACCAAAGGAAGCGTGCCTCCCCTGCGGAGATGGCGTCAGTTACCGGCCTGCGAAGGACGGCCTGCTGGGTCACAGGGTAGAGGTGTGGGGCCTGCTGCCACACACAACGTATACGTTCACTATTCAGGCACTTAACGGGGTGTCTCAGCTCAGCGAGAAGGAGCCTGCCAGCGAAAGTGTCAACATCACTACAAGCCATGACGGTAAGAGCTGCAGGAGGATGGGTGGAAAGGTATAAATAGTCCGAATTTCACTGTATTTATAATTCTGCTGCCATCTGTGCAGTGCCGCCACTGGTGTCTGTGATTCGGAAGAGCGACTCCACAGAGAGCAGTCTGACTCTACACTGGTCGGCCCCGACTCAGCCACACTACACCATCCTGCAGTATGAGCTGCGCTACTGTGAGAAGGTAAGAGCTCCCTGACGACATCCCCGAACTTTCCCTTCAGATAGATGATCTATTTTTTTTTTAACAGGCTCATGAGAAGAAAGCACTCTCAGTGCAGATGTAGTTAAAGGGTCACGGCACGCGGGTTAGACCATGTGGATCTGTGAAGAAGCTCTCTAAATTGTGCAGTATACACTTTAACAATTAAGATATTAGTAACATATTTGTAATGTTTTTTTTTATTATTATCTGATGTAATTGAAGTTAGTGTTCAGTTCAGGACAGTTTGACTAATTAACTAGCTTGACATCATCATCTGTTCTTCTTTCACTATTGCCTTGGACTCATTCTTTTTTTGCTTTTAGAAGGAGCAGCGTAGCGAAGATCAGTGCCACTCCATACAGAGTAACAGAAACCAGGCTGTACTGACAGACCTCCGCCGGGCTAGTCAGTATGAAGTGCAGGTCCGGGCGCGTACCCAGGCCGGCTACGGCAGTTTTAGTCCACCAACCATTTTCCGCACGCTGCCCGATGGTAAGAAGAGGTCTTGTTTTCTCTTGAAGAGGAGCCACACACACATTACTCTTTTTTCTTATTTAAAAAAAGTAATTTCCAGTGGGGGTGTGACAGTCATTTATCCCTGCATAATCAATCTCTGCACAGTTTCTTTTATGAATTTATCATCTGCATCTTTGTTGACTCTCTTTAATAACCTAAATTCCTGCCCCCCACCCCCACCTTTCTTTACTACCTATGTAAACCTCCTGTCATGGCTTCTGTCGTTGTGTTGCTCTAACTCTCTCACTTTCTGTCTGCTATTTTCTCGTCTCTCTCTTTTGTTTGCCGTCTCTCCCAGGACGTGACTCTGGCTCCGAGTTCTTGGTACCTGGCATCTTTATCGCTGTCGGGATGCTGCTGCTTGTCACTTTCGTCTTTGTGGCCGCCTACTGCATACGGTGAGAACGGGAGGAAGGGAAATAGGCACAGGAAAACAAGATAGATTTGCAAGTGAAAGAAGCTCGCGGAATAACAGGAAATGGAGCGAAAAGGATAGAAATCAAAAACCAATAACAAACGTGACCCCAATTTTACAGTTTTGCACTGCTTTGTTCTTTTGTTTATACAAATCATATCTTATCAACGGTGGTTTTGCACTCTGTTACCCACACCTTTTCTTTTTTCTTCTTCCCCCTCTGTGAAGCAGTTCAGACACAAAGCAAGGCTCATGATTTCTTTTGCTTACACAGCTAAAAGCTATCCTGCTCATTAGAACATTTTCCTTAGGCTTCATTGTTTGAGTAAATAATGTCGGATGGCATCACGGGGAAAAAGAGAGGGAGAAGGTGCGTGCATTTGTGTGTGAGAAGGATGACGATAGAGGTAGAGGGCAGGGAAAGACAGGATGCAGGCGTCCCAACCCTGTTTCCACAGGACAGAACAATAGCTGTGACCTTGTGACACACACACACACACACACACACACACACACACACACACACACACACACACACACACACACACACACACACACACACACACACACACACACACACACAAACCAGTGAGTGAGGCCCAGATCTGCCACTAACTGAGGGTGGTGCATTATTGCTATTTTAGGCTTCTGAGGTGGAAGAGAGAAATGGAGGAAGGCAGCGATCCAGTAGCTACAGGGTTGTTACTGTACTGTAGGGATGAGTTTGCTCCAGCAGAATTATAATGGAGCCGCTTGCGTCAAAGAGCAGAACCATATGGGTTGTCTCAGGTATTCAGCACCACCACAAGTCACTGTGTATTGCGTGTTTACAGCACGGACAAAACTGTCCACAACAAGGCGGTGTTGGCTTCTCAAACCATAACAGTTATGATGTATTTTTAAGAGTGCATGTGGCTGAAGTGACCTCTGACCCGTGATAGCTCTGTTATGTGCTGTGCTGTTCTTATTGCATCTGAACAGTTGGTTGATGTGCATTACATTGGGTTGATAAAGCATTAGGAACACTTGTCCAAAAAAAAGTGAAATAAAACATCAATTCCTCAGATAAGTGCGCTGCAATCCTAATCTTGTTTCATTTATACTGATCTCTTTGTACCTGCAGCCGGCACAGCCGAATAAAGGATCCGGAGCTGAGTGACAAAAACAGCCAGTACCTCATTGGCCAAGGTAACACATCAAGGACATGCACGCTGAACCACAGCTCTGATTTACAATTCATTCACGTCGGGGAAATCATTTTTAATGTGACCGGTCTCTCTGTCGCTCATGGTTCTGTAACATTCCTGCTCCCACGCTTCTGTTTGTCTCCCCTCTCAAAGGGGTCAAGGTTTATATCGACCCTTTCACCTACGAAGACCCTAATGAGGCAGTGAGAGAATTTGCCAAGGAAATCGATGTTTCCTTTGTCAAGATTGAGGAGGTCATTGGTGCTGGTAAGCCCATCAGTATGCTTTTCCTGTGATTAATAAATCTGTAAACTTTGCCCTGGTCCACTCTTTCTGAGGACTTGCAGACTGCACAGGTTGCGTTTTGTTGTGATGTGTTGTTTTTATTTTTAGCATATTGTTCTCTCTCAAAATAACCTTATTAAAAAATACCTAATTACTAAATTAAATAGATTCAGTGACATTTAAAACCATTGCCCTGTTTCTTCTTTATCACTCAAAATTCAATTTGGCTGCAGAAAAAACACAATTAACTGATAAATATGTTCCCGATATTGGTGGCCCTCATTCAAACCAAAGGGCACTGCTAGCTGCGAGCAAGCGTTGCGTTTGTTAAATGTAACAGTTGTCTTCATAATGAGGTAAACTCATGCTGGGGAGGAAAAAACGGCCATAATAGTGTGTTTACGTGTCTGTGTGCTGCAGGCGAGTTTGGGGAGGTGTGTCGAGGACGGCTGAAGATACCAGGAAAAAAGGAAAACTACGTTGCAATTAAAACTCTAAAGGGTGGCTACACCGACAAACAGAGACGGGACTTCCTGTCTGAGGCGTCCATCATGGGACAGTTCCAGCACCCCAACATTATCCATCTGGAGGGAATCATTACAGCCAGCTGTCCAGTCATGATCCTGACAGAGTATATGGAGAACGGCGCTCTGGACTCTTTTCTACGGGTCAGTATGAGTCGGACAAACCAACGCCAAAGCACGCTTCTCTCAAAACACTGAAACACACCGTAGTGCCGCTCATTCTCAGACTGAACTGGTTCTGTCCTCTCCGTAGCTGAACGACAGCCAGTTCACACCCATCCAGCTGGTTGGTATGCTGCGTGGCATTGCTTCTGGCATGAAGTACCTGGCAGAGATGAGCTACGTCCACCGAGACCTGGCTGCCCGCAACATCCTGATCAACAGCAACCTGGTGTGCAAGGTGTCTGACTTTGGCTTGTCACGCTTCCTTCAGGAGAACTCCTCTGACCCGACCTACACCAGCTCTCTGGTGAGACAACAGCCATCCTCAGTTAATGCTTAAGGAGAAAAGCCTGTCATTCATTTCATACAAAGTAGTCTAGTAGGATGGAAACCATAGAAATGATCCCAATGTGTTAATTTTAATCTCTAGCACAGACATCAGGACACTGATTATCAACAATAGTGGTTATCAGTGTGATTTCTGCACTACAATTAGTTGTCAGTTAGATTTTTAAGATTTAAATAAATGCATAAATGAATAGCAGAGTTTTATTTATCCACATGCTTTTCATCTCTTGAAATATTATGTTGATCGTAAAACATTTTTAACTTTAACTTAGGATTTTACCTACCTTCAGTTTCCTCCCCAGCTCCCTGCTGGACCATGTTTACGTGAAGTTTCTGCATCACTCACTGTTTACCTTTCTGTGTAGGGAGGTAAGATCCCAATCCGCTGGACAGCACCGGAGGCAATAGCCTTCAGAAAGTTTACCTCAGCCTCAGATGTGTGGAGCTACGGCATCGTCATGTGGGAGGTCATGTCTTTTGGAGAAAGACCGTACTGGGACATGAGCAACCAGGATGTAAGTTGAAGCAAGAAAAGCCTTGCTGGGCTGTTTTTTAGATTTTTGGAAGGACTTTTCAGGTTTTGTTAGCCGAGTTTTTCCAGTCATTTCAAAACACTTGGAACTAGGTGATCAGTGAAGTGTTTAAATCTTGACTGTGACCATTAGACTCATGTTTAATGGTTGCTTCCGTCAGGTGATCAATGCCATAGAGCAGGACTACCGCCTGCCCCCGCCACCTGACTGCCCCACCCACCTGCACCAACTGATGTTGGACTGCTGGCAGAAGGACCGGTCGGCGCGCCCTCGCTTTGCGGAGCTCGTTAGCGCTTTGGACAAACTCATCCGCAATCCTGCGTCGCTGAAAATAGTGGCTCAAGAAGGAGCAGGGTGAGAGTGCTGATGTGTTTTTACAGTTGGATCAGTGAGGTTTTGGACCACCACGGTGGATTTTAAACCTAAACAAACAAAATGCGATTAAAGTGAAGCTTTTAATTCAAGATGTTTAACAAAAGTATTGCATTAATTGTTCAGGAATTTCCTGTTTTTATGTAGTCCGCGAAAAATGTCACACAGCAAAAATCAAGCATGTCTTCAGACTGTCTTATTCTTAGTGTCCATTTAAAGCCCTGACAGTGACAGGGCAGGCATTAGCCTCCTGCTGCCCAATCTTGTGCACCACCTCGGTGTCCTGCTGTGACCTGTCAGCCACTTGCTGTTCCCATTTCCCTGTCTCAACATTCTGCCTGTCGGCTAGTTATATACAGCTGAGGACACTCCACCTCTGACAAATCCCATTGTTTGTCCCTGTCAGTCACTCAGTTCGACTTGTCACCTGGAATGTTGCTGCAGGACATGTATAAGCTTCTCACTGAGGTTTTGGTGACGGTGAATGTAAGTTATTCCTTTGTTTCTGGATCCTGTCCCCTAGGCCGTCCTACCCCCTGCTGGACCAGCGCGCACCTTTAGCTCTCCCGCCGTGTGCTTCGGTGGGGGATTGGCTTAGGGCCATCAAGATGGAGCGTTACGAAGACAGTTTCCTTCAGGCTGGCTTCAACTCAGTGGACCAGCTGGCCCCAATCACCACACAGTTAGTTCATATTCCCATTTTTTTTCCTGCTCACTTATTTTATCCAAGTAAAAATTTGTTTAGGAAAATTTGTCTCTAATTAGTTTTTTTTTTTTTTTTTAATTCTGTAGGGATCTGCTGCACATGGGTGTGACTTTGGCTGGGCATCAGAGGAAAATCCTTTCCAGCATCCAGACAATGACCTTTCAAAACAAGAGCACTGCAACTGTGACCTTCTAGCTGACCTGCCTCTTATTCTGGACATGACACCAGCACACAGGTGCTGCCAAGTACTGAGAGCACTCTGGATCCTCTTTCTGTGAGCCACTTTGAACACGGACTCGTAAAAGGGATTGGCGACTTTATTCGTGACCAGAAAAAATAGGGAGAAAAAACTATGGTGTGAACTGTTGTGCAGAGATTGGCAGGTCTCTGCCACACAGAGGGACCAGGTGATGAAGCTGTGCGGACTGACTGCTTCTTTATTTTTTTGTTCTTTTGTTTGTTTTTTGCAGTTTGTGCTTTTACATCCACCCAAGATTTGGACTCAGTACATGTGGTGAGCAAAGAGGAACAGCGGACCAGAGTTTACACAGTTCTGTATTGTCATGTCATTACAAAAAAACAAAACAAAAAAACCCAAACTGGTTTGTTGTCCCAAAATGTCACTTTGATCTTTCACCAAAGGAGACAAAAAAGACGAGAAGAAATGCCAAGATTTTTAGTTTTCGTATTGTTGTAATTATGAATGGGAACCGCTCTCGATGCCGACTACGTTACTTCAGAGACACCTTTCACATCAAAACGTGAACATTTTAATGTGAGATTTTACATTTTGTTGTTCTTTCTCCCCCATTTGATTTCAGTATTACCTCCTCTTTACTCAGGTGTGATGTGTAATGCAGACTTTGGAGAGCGCTGTACTTGCTCTAATCAGACTCCTGATCTTCCTCAAGTCTGGCTCTCACTTTGCCAGCTCAGCAACATGTGAGAAGAAAGGCACAGAGACATATCAGCACTTTTGTCATTTCAGAGTGAATCGTAATCTTCAGTAACTCCACGTGTTTCTCGTGGAGTGTGGTTGGTTATTTCTAACGCTGGTCTTTCTGCTGGCAGCTCAGTTTTATTATAGTCGAGCTGAACAAAGACCAAGTGGACTGAGAGACCACGAAAACTGTAGAATTGGTTTTCTTTATAGATAATAGCCAAGGACGCAGTCTGGCCTCAAACTTGTTTTTTCTTGATTATAACGGATACATTTTTAATTATCTTATTCTGTATTCTCCATTTTCCAGTGCCATTCATTTGTCTTTGTGAACTAAAATGCCATTTTTATAAAGCAGAAGCCTTTCACAAGTGATTCAGTTCTGTCTCATTTGAATGCACCTTAAAGGGTAACTGAGTAAAATGTGTCTGCTTTTGTTCTGAAGCGATGCAAAAAGAGGTTCCTAACAAAAAGCACGAAACACAATACATGACCTTAAATTAACACTCTAGCTTGTAGCCACTTTGGTTGGTTTCACCGGCAGTTTCGCTCTGCAAAACTAGTGATTCTCAGAGCTGTTGTCTTATTAGCAGGGCAGCACCTCTCACTTTGCCGGATGTAATGTCAGTAAAACATTTCTGCACTTGCACTAAAACGATTCCCTAAAATTTTGGAAGAGGAAACAAAGCACGGCTACCAACTGAGCCAGTCTGCTCAACGCAGTGTTTTTGCGTTTCTCAGAAAACTGCCTCTCGTACAAATATACAGTTAGCAGCTCGCTGTATCTGTTGCTTTCACTCATGACCTGCTCACAATACTTACTGTTTGCAAACGCAGAAGAGTTGAACTTCCAGCAGAAAGTGCCTGTGCTCCAGGAGCGTATCTTTGCATACTTTGTCCATATGAAGGCAAACAAATCTCTTGGCACATACAAGTTTGCACTTTTCAATCTTATCCAGGACCTGCCAGGATTTGCTGACTGATTGTTGTGCACTACCTACAGCTGGAGGCAAGGACATATGATGGAACAAAGCCTGGACTCTATGGATACATGGGTGCCTCCCCTGTAAGATATCCTCTGCCACCACAATGTAGCAACATTAACAAGTAGTCCAAAGGCTTTGCTCAGTTTGTCTTCAGTGGGTGTAAAATAAATGTCACATCACTCATATACCATCAAATACTCCGTTCACTAAATATTTGTAGAATATCTGTTTACAAGCAGTTTAAGTTACTTCCATGCTACTTTAGCTAACACACTGATGTCGCTAACATAGTATCTACAGCACTGAAAACTCTATGGGTAAAGATTCCTTATCAGGCTAAACCCGGAAACGTTGGCTGATATCATTTGGAGTGTAATGCAGAATGATTTCATGCAGTCTGGTCTGTCCATTACGCGGCTTGTAACCATAAACGTCTGCGTTTTGCTTCAAAGGCGTGTCTTTACTGACAATATTCTGGCATTAAAAAGCATGAAAAGACCATTTTTACTTATTTAGATGATATTGTGGTGTCTGCTGAAAATTCTGGGTTAAAATGTTTTTTTCCTTTTCTCCAGTGCTACAAAATAAAATTGAACATGGGAAAGGATGCTAATAGGCAGTGGTCAGCTCACCGGATTGAGTGGGTAACCCATATGCTGAAAGGCTGATGGGGAGGTCAGGGTTTAGGCCTGCACTGAGGCCATTTACTTAATGTCTTCCCCCTGGTCTTTTTAAAAATCTGTCTCTTCACTGTCTTGGTAAAATAAAGGGTTAAAAAAAAGACCCAGAATGTGGAAACTGGATGCACAGCTAGCAGTAAGATCTGCAAATTGCTTTCTACTTTTCCCCCACAGCTCCGCAGAAACAGCTTGAAGTCATCAGTATCTTGTGAAATAAACATTTAACTGACTGGAGTTCAAAATGTTGAAATATTGCTCAAAGATGTTGCAAATGTTGAAGGATGAGACCAGAATTTTTGACATTTATGTGTATTTTACCCTAGATAGCAGTGCTTCAGGATACACCTGGGCTACTAAAACATACAGAAATGGCTCAGGTGCACTGAATCGCTTCTTCTAAACTTTTTAGGGTTGAGAGAGTTTTTAAAGTCCCAGAGTGCATAACAGTCATTTGAAATATGCAACGCAAACCTGAAATGTGATGCTGGTTATGACCTTACACTTACCCAGTGACAAACAGCAGACCAACACGTTCCTTTGTAGGCTTCATACTGAAGATCTCAATAATGGCAACTCTGAATAAGGGATAATGTTTATCCAGCGTGTATATAGGTAAATATGAATATTTACCATCATTTCTCAGCTGTTTAACATGTCAGAAGGGCTTTGTAGATAGCCACGCTCATTTTTCACTGCAAGCGAAGCATGGAAACGGTTTAAATAAAAGGATGTCGTAGGAGGTCCATATCTGACCTGAAGTGATAACCCACATGGTTTACCTGTCTCCGGTCGTAAGGCAGGCTGTCCCAGTGACCCTGTTCGCTCCCGTCCCAGATTCAAAGAAAAAATGAGCACGCAACAAAGCAGCTACACTTTTGTCAAAAGGCGCACTGATGCTTCTGGATGTCTTTGAGCTTTTTTATTCCAGTGCTACTCAATGTGAACTAAATAAATGTTTCTTGGTTGTCTCGTTTTAATCTTTGGTTAAATAATGTGTTGCCTAAGATCATGTAAGTAAAATGTCTAATAGGATTTTTCTTTGTCTCCTTTGTGTCAGCCCTCCTCATCTATCCAGTTGGCCCGTTTTTAATAATGAGATGGAAACAAGAGAACGCAAGGACTCAAATGAGTCCCCAGCTTTGCTTTCTCGCAGCTTTTCCTCTTGCTTTCTGTTCCTCCAGAGAGCCTTTACCCCTGAGGGCTCAAAGCTTGTCCTCTTCTATGTTTCCTTTCCTGGTCCTCAGCCCTTTTAATCATGAAGAGATGTTCTTTTCTTCTCCTGTGCCTTGGGCTGAGAACAGCTTATGGCACAGCATAAGCTTAAACTCTCACACACACTTTTCTCCCCCTTCTTCTTCTTCTCCCATCTCCAAAGCTACAATAAACAAGCTAAGCTGCCAGGGCTTCCAAAAGCATTTAGGCTCATTGATTAATGTGCTTTGATTATCTCTGTGTTACTGACTCATTCCTCTTGTTCTATTGTTCTGGTGTGGACCACAAAGTATAGACCTGCGCAAGTACAGATTTTTTTTTTTTTTTTTTTTAAAGAAAAAGATGAGTAACTGTTGACTGTTGTTATGGTTTATTTTCAGCCCCACGGTGCATTTTGGTTTGCATGAATCCCAGTGTTGGGAGTGATTCAGTGCTTGAAAGAGAGAGATAAGCATTCATGTGGTTTCTACTTCTGTCAGTGCTTTGAGTGACCCCTGACCCTGCTGCATAGTACAAATCCAGCCTCAGCTTTGTCTGTGTATCTGAATGGCCATTCATTAGGGCTGCTGTCGGGCACTGAGTAGACCAGGCCGAGCAAGTTTTTAGCATTTGGTGGATTGTGTCATTCCCCTCGCATTCCTGCGTGCATTCGAGTGTGGAGAACGTGTGTGTGCGTGCATGGTCGCAGTGGGTGGGGGGCTACCCAGAGGGACAGGTACATGTGGATTTAAAGGAAAGGGGGAAGGGAGGTGATTTGAAATGGTTTCACCCTGTCTGGAGGAGTAAAACTCTCAGAAAATCTGAGAGTACACACATTAAATGTGTATTGGGAACGGTTTAGTCCAGCTAAGTGCACTCCCACAACACTGCAGGACTCAGAAAACTGATTTTTTTAAAATCTACGTCAAATTTAAAACAGTTGAGTCTGAAATGTTCTGGATTTGAGCTTCTGAAAAAAACACGTTATACCCATATTTGAATGATTATCCTATCTCACAGAAATCTCGGATAAATAAGTTTGCTTTGAGCAAACCCCCCCCCCCCCAAGTATCCCTCATGAAAGCCCCAGAGCTGCTTTATCATTCCACCCTTCAGTTTTTGGAAACCGCTGTCTAATTTCATTTTCCATTAGTCTTCGTTTTCGATCTGCAGCATTGGTTTGATTTTTCCACAACAGCACTTATCTGAAGATGGAAGTTTAGGCTGGAGATTGTCACTCCTATGCCGCTCTCCCTCCGCTTCAGCTGCCAGATTTCCTCCCCGAGATGACTCCCAGACAGTTTGCTCAAAATGGCCCAATATTTCTGAGCAAATCCACCGAGCAGCCAGCTAAGATTATTTTTCACCTGTGTACGCATTGTGATTTCGGAGGCACATTGCTCGGCAGAGCGCTTCCACTCTGTTTCGTATTAAATCTGATCACTGGAAAAGTTGTCACTCCTCGCTGCTCTACAGCATTTCTGTTGACTTTGCAGGAGATTGTGCCAGGCCATTGCCGTAAATAAGAATTTGTTCTTTGCTGACCCACCTGATCAAATAAAAGTTGTTGGAATTTAATTATACTTTCATGCTGCAGTACAGTTTTATGTGGAATTAGTCTAGTATTTTTAATCATGTAGTTAATCCACTTAATCAATGTAAACTTTTAGACCACAATCCCCTGCTGTCGTCTCAGTACTGATGTAGAGGAGTATTCAAATATTGTTATATTAGCTACTGTCAGGCTGTTGCTTTCACAGTTAAATTGTTTGGGTTTATTTAAATGTATTTAAATGTACTGAATAACTAAGATGAACTAATAACTGAGATTATTTCCCACAATCATCTCTAGGGTTTACAGAGAATGGCTCTAAAAGACAAAAATATCCAGTGAGCAACAGTTCTCTGGGCAAAAATACCTTGTTGATACCAAAGGTCTGAGGAAAATGACCAGACCGCTTCAAGCTGAAAGGAAGGCAGCAATAACTCAAAGAACGACTCGTTACAGCCGAGGTATGCAGAAGAACATTTGGAATGTGCAACACACTGAACCCCGAAGCAGACGAGGTACCACGGCAGGAAACCACACTGTTAGTTATAAACAGACAACTAAGGGACAAGATTTAAAAAATGTATGTGTTTTAATTTCTGCTGCCATATTCAGATGATGGGATCCATGCTGCCTTGTATCAGCAGTTCAGACTGGTGGTCTAATGGTGTGGAGGGGTAGTTTCTTGGCACACCTTGGGTCCCTCAGTGCCACAGCCTAACTGCGTGTTGTTAGTGGCCATGTCCACCCCTTCATGACCACAGGGTACCCATCCTCTGATGACTGCTTCCAGCAGGATAATGCTCCACATCACAAAACTGAAATCATCTCAAAGAGGTTTCTTGACCGTGACAGTGAGTTCGGTGTACTCGAATGGCCCAAACAACAGTAGGGGTGGGTGATGTACCCACAAAATTTTATCAAGATATTTCAAAAAACATTTGTAATAATGATGTTTGTGACAATATAGAAAAAATACTGAAGGAACTTTTTATGGATGCTTGCACCTTTCAGGCAGCAGCATTTGTACGTGTAAGTAAATAAAGGGCGTTTTTCCATCCATGTTTTCCAATGAGCCACTGTCTCTGATGACAGACTGAAGTGTGAATCCATTGAAATAAGGTGCAGCCAGCACAGCATACGATGGTACAAGTCACGCTTAAGTAAAAAGGTAGCCTAGGCAGCGTTTTCCCTGGAAATTTAACACTTTAGTTTAACAATAACTAGACAAACTTAAGCTTGTAACTCGTCAGGAGCTGCACCATACTGTCACAGATAATAACGCAGAAATATATTTTCTACCTGAAATGTGTTATCTTGGGTTGAGGTTTTTTTTAACCAGCTGCATACAGCCCTGCTTTTCCACCATGTAACTCCATCAGTAATTTCCATCCACCGTTTGCTCTTCCTGTCGTATGGAGCGCAGCTTGTGATGCTTGGTCGAGCCATTTGATTACTTTTGGGTCACACATCACCAGCTGCTAGTATCTCATCCTTTGCAACCTGGTTGTACTCGACAGTGTTTTTGCCTCAAGCGGTGAAACGACTTTGTTGCTTCCACCTTTAGCGAGAACAGGGTTCTGACTGTGCTTTGTTGGAGGTTGTTGAAGTCGCTCCCTCTTTAGGTACTAAAATGCCATCAGAGGCTGACACCTGTGTTTTACTGCCAAGCATTAATGTAAACCCATGGTGTTGCTATAGCAATGATATCACGATATAGTACTTTTATGCCACAGAGGAATTTATACCGGTATTATTATGGACCATGTGATATGGCAACAACAGTCTGGGATAGTAAGCTGTTGGGAAGTGGTGTAGTAAATATTTGTGCATGAGGAATATTTCCAGCACCTTTATGAAAAATTAAGACAGTTCTGAACTCAAGAGGGAGTACAACCTGGTACTAGCAAGGTGTACCCAGTAACATGGTTGGTGAGTATATCTTAGCTAAACCTACAGATGGATCGTTTACTTATAAAGAACGAATATTCAAGCGGTTAAATAGGGTTAGGATGCAGTTCAAACAACCCTTTATTTGTTTTAAGATTTTAAAATGGCTAGGTGTTTCTTTATATCCAGCTGTTTTATATTTTAATATTTGCTACTAGCTATACATTTAGCTAACCGATGCATCTTTGTAAGTAAGGGTTGTTTCTTTTCTTTCTTTTTTTTGAGAGTTTAACACTTTGATTTTCATTTTTTAAATAATTTCTAGCTATATTGGATATATCAACATCTATCTATCCAGTACTGTATATTAGGGCTGCCACAAACGATTATTTTGATAGTCGACTAGTCACCGATTATTTTTGTGATTAGTCGACTAATCAGATCATCATCCATTGGACGTACAGCGTACAGCTTATTGCACCAGCAGCATCTGGTCTTATATAACTATCATTAGCTTACAGCTTGAAGTGTTTGTGCTAACTAAAAATAAAGACAAGATGGTAGTTTATTAATTTTTAATGAAATTTGCAGATTGTTTCGGTGAAGTTTAATAAACTCCTTGCTTTCTAAAATATAACAGGACACCGGAGTATATTCTCCAGCGTCTCACACTTCTGATAATCAGCTGTCTGCTTGACAGTTTTAGCTGTGCAAAAACTATAACTTTAATCTCAGCCAAACCGATTTACTCAGGAACAAATAAAATACTAAAGAAAGCCAAACAATAACATTTTTAAGTTATCTAAGTGACTTATATATATGTTTAACCTGACTAGCGAAAGACGGCGGTGGGTTTGAAAACGATTTGCCGGGAGTCCGGTGTTCTCACGGCTCTAGTTAGCCTTGCCCCCGCCTAGCTAACGAGCTAGTGGGTAACAGACGTCTCCGAAAACGTCGGAGCGCTTTTGAAAATATGTGGTGTCTTGATAAACTGAGCAGATATTTGAGGTTTACACCGCTACATTCTCGCCTGAAAATATGTTAAACGTTTATTTTGTGACCCAGAAAGAATAATAAGAGTAAAGTTAAAACTAACTAGCTGCCGCCATTGTTGACAGCTGCGCTATGAATTCTGGGACACAGCTTCTTCTTCTTCGGGGTTTAACGGCAGCTGGCATCCTTGTACATGCAGTGCTGCCATCTTCTGTTTCAGTCCGTTATTACACTCTTAAATCCTACTACTCATTCCTGCGTCCTTTGTGATCTTACAAAGCTTCAAACGATGCGTCGACTATTAAATTAGTCGTCGACGATTTTAATAGTCGACATAATCGTGACTAGTCGACTAATCGTGGCAGCCCTACTGTATATTTACCTAACACTGGATAAACATTTATGTTACCTAGACTATTAGGTAACAGTTAGCTGTAGGTTTAGCTAGCTTTTTCTACCTTTTGTTGTTCTAGGTTTTTTTTTCAGGTACTTTTATAAGCTGTTTTTATTCCTTTTTGCACAACTTTTAATTATCTAAGTTCTTTATAACATTTCTGCTCAAAGCTATGAAAGCTTGTGTCAACCACTGGGAACCCCCCCCCCCCCCCCCCAAAAAAAAGACTTTATAGTATAAATAGTTATATATAGTTTAGTGATACTGATATATAGCTATGTACTTCTCAACCACACTTCACAGAAGAGACCACATTTGATGGAGGTGTTAGTGTGATGAAGAATGCGAATATGGGTTTCATCACCTTCAGGGTGAGTGAATGGCTCCTCCAAAGGTGTTTGCTGGTTCTTGCTCTGTCAGCTTTCAGCAGCCATCCATCTCCCCCATGGCACCCTTTTGTTTTCCACTCAGCTAAGATGTGCCTCTTGCCTTCTGTGAGGAAATGAAAGTCGTGTGACCTTCCCACTTCTTATCGTCTTCATGTGAATCACTCTATATTCTAAAACTCAAGCCACATGCGTCAAGGACCACTATGTTAAGCGGAGGGAAATAAAACTCGTGGGGCTTCATGTGGCAAAAAGGATTCTGCGTATGTGTCTGAAGTGAGGGAAAGTTCAAAAAAAGGCCATGATAGGAGATGGCAAACATCTCATGTGAAAGCTGTTTCTGATCAGTGAGATTGATTACCCTTTGTGAACTCAGATTGATGGCTTTACTCTTCAGTCTTGCGCTTAACCTCTCCTATAGGTCTCACCTTTAAGTCCTAACTCATCATAACTCCTCCACACTTCTGAACCCACTGGTATGAATCTTTACCCTGAGCTGAAATGTGTATGCACCCACAGTCACCTTGTCACTAACAAAGAACACACAGACTTCCTAGCGACCACCGGGAATTTTTGAGGTTTGATTCAATCAGACAAAGTTTGTAGAACTTTGAGGATTTAGAGAAACTACCAAACAACAGCAATTTAAAACATGCACAAGGTTATTTTTTACCACGCCTCAAAAGGGCTTCTAGTTTTGTCTGTTTTCTATCTTTTTCATAATTACAGTAAGGTTTGGCCTTTATATTTGTATTGTGGCCATAGATGTTTACCCTAACTGAATGTTTATCCTTCTTCTTCTACATTTAAATCACAGTTTGCCGAGCAATTGCCTGAATGAGCTGTTTTCATAAATGTCTACAAAGCAAATGAGCAGTAAACACAGAATATTCCAGTAAACAATGACACACATCTGCACTGAGAGCACATTTTTGTTTTCAAAAGCAAAGGTAAAGCCTTCTTCAGTCTTTTTATTTTTTTATTTTTTGGAGGAGTTGCATGAATGTGTATCCCCTCACAGCAGGTCTAAGGATTAAAGCACCCCCTCCTGATCCCCTGTGGCCCTCCTCCCTGAACCTACACCCACTCCTTTAGCCTGCTTTGGAACGACAGCCTGTCAGAACTATTGATTATACTGCAAAAACATGACCACTCACGTTTAGTACTGACCCCATGAGCACATTTGTGGGGGGACGGGGTGTGCTCAAATTGTGACAATATGGAGGGTAGTAAAGTGTATGTATGCGTGTGTTTGTGTGTGTGTGCCCACTTAGAAATCTGAGCATGGAGCATATGGTTATGATTTAACCAGCATCTGGATGCAATACAACAAGGTTTACAATACAAAGCATAAACTGTGTGCGTTTGAGGGAAAGGGTGTAGTATTGAAAGTAATCAGATTACAGAAATGAGGAAACTAACCTTGGGCTTATACCATCACCCATCAACCAAAATCGTACCCAGAATGGAAGAAATAACCGTGAACACACACTCGCTCTCTCAGATCTGTATTACTGTGTTTTGAGCGCCCTCTAGTGTGCAAAAACTTGGTTTATTCGATTTTTATTCTAATGCTGAGAGGAAAATAATTCATGCTTTAAATTCTCGTTTATTTACGAATCACGCGTTCAACCCTGATCATTCGGTAAACATGAAAGCATGAAATGCGTCCTGACTCTGCTTATCAGATAAGGGTTGAAGCTGCTGTCTGTGCAGGTTTGGGCTGAGCCTCGCAGACAGTGTCTCAGCATATTCTGACCCAATATCACTCCTACTCTTTACAATCGGAAAATCTGATTGTAAACACGGCGTGCAGTCTGCGCCACTGTCTCGGCTGGCAACGTCACGCAGAAGCGGAGAGAGGACTGGTCATTAGCAGTGATCTGAAGTCATGATAAATACATTCTGATTCCGAATCTGTTCTGTGGTCGTCCATCCGGACAGATTTGTTATTCTCGAGTTTTAAAGGTTGGGCGTTCAACAGCTTATCACAAAGAAAGAGGAGCAGCTCTCCTGCAAGGTAACTTTGAGGCAGGCTCACCATTACTCACCCGCGCTGCTTTGTCGCCGCCTGGTGGCCATGGCGGACTCTGACACCCTAAAGGAAAAGCAGAGTCATGTTTCAGTGGGTCGAGCTTAGGCCTGAGAGGATGCAGAGGAGGCGCCTGCTCTCTCAAAACGAAGTCCTCCTCTCACATCGGTGTATTGTGCAACTATCGCCTCTGTAAACATAGTTTCTGATAGGATTTGAACTATTTTTCGAGTAGGTCGAATGTGTACTTGTCTTTAAACAATAATGGTCCTTTGCTCTCTCTTCCCCCCCACCTAGGCTACACTACATTATGCACTGCGTTAAAGCAAACAAAAGAAAACAAAGACCACAGAAAAAACAACAGCAGTAAGAGCCACACCTACATAAATAACACACATGACCACACCTCAATGCCTGGCAGTACAACAAAAAGAAAACCACACAAGACAAAAAAGCTATACCAATGAGTCCTGCGGCAATAAACTTTTAGTTTAAGAAGTAGAAAAAGAAAAAAATGCATTTAGAGAATCGTGTGCTTTTTAAGCACTGAGAACAATTATTTGAGATACAGGGTTCAGTAAAGACAGAGCGTTAGTGCCTCTGAATCAGCATGCGCTTACGTTTAAGAGACGCAGCCCTCTTGGAGTTGTAGTAATTATGATAGAAGTGATGGATGAAGTCATGCACTGTTGTTATAGCGCAGGGAGGTGGTCAGGGTGGAGGAACGGGTCAGCAAAACGCTGGACACAAATACACGAGAGAGCCGTGTTCATTGTTTCCATCTGGCAGCGGAGACGATGAGCCTTTAATTGTAACCACCATGTTTCCCTAGCTTTAAACATGCTCTTCTTTTTAGGCAAAATATGGTCTCTCCTCTTGTTGTCTGGATTTAACCCAGCCTTGAGCCTACGATGCGATTCGTAAGAGTCTTAAAGGATTTGGTAAACTTTGTCCTGCTGATGTAAGCTTGTCTTTCATTTTTAAGGGGAAGATTTTTGTATGGGCCCCTAAGTGGGAATTCCTGATGTGTCTGCCTGATATTTACAGATTGCTTTGACAAGCTGTATAAAAGTAGTAGCAGGTGAACAGCACTGAAGTCGGGCGTGATTTAAGATGAAAGGCCTTTCTGGTACACCGTAGGGAAAATGCCTCCATCTGAGGCAGCCCTACTACTCACACAAACAAGCAAGCTCGCCTCCTTCTCATCACTGTACAGCATGTACAAGGTGGCAACAAATAGCTTGACTCCATCGCGCTCTACATTCCTGGGTTACTATATTGTTAGACTGACGAAATCTATCTTTGCGCGGTTACGCAACAGATAACTAAAAACAATCTTCGCTGTTCTAACCCAGATATGTGATAGTTATACAATGCAGACAGCAGGTTCTCTCTCTCCTTGAAATCAAAAGGTAAATTTCTATCATCTGGCCCTCGTGACATCACGCATAATTATAAATCCACTACTTTGAGGAAATACAGAGTGCTATGAATTACACTGACCTCTGCCAGCTGCCTGTGTGACTGTGGTCAATTGAATGAGTGATTGTAGCAGCTTAATCCCGGATGATCTCTGGCTCTGAAAGCCACTACAGCAAACGCAGGGAGGACTGCACTTTAGGAACAGTGCCTGACCGCCACGGCAGCTGGAAGATGAAGGGGCAGAGATGGTTAAGCAGATGCATGAATGAGCTGGAAGTTAATCATTGAGCTAGACGTCTGAGATACTGATGCACTTTTTTGTGGCTTTAATAATCCACATTTAACCCACTGCTGAATACGGCAAAAGAGCAGATCCAAGCAAACATTTTCACCAACTTGGAAACATGAATCACAGCTGGTCTGATTGTTTTCCTATCAAATTTAAAATAAAAGGAAAAGATATAGATATCAAATCTAAATAACGGCCTGCAGATATTTCACAGCGTGAGGGAGTTGCTTAATTATTTTCACATTTGATGCGAATTTCATTTTTGTTTCCGATGTTGGCTTTTAAGCTGGGACTTAACAGCCATGCACGGAGGAGATTAGAAGGTGGATTTCTTTGCGCAAACTGTCGAAAAGCTGATGGAGAGAACTAATCCTCTCTATCTGCATCATCATTCTTTAAAACTGCACGCTTTCTGTCTGTCTGTATTTCTCTTTTCAGCAGTTCAATTTCATTTTAGTGCACAAAAGATGACCTGCCCTTTTTTATGTTTAATTTTTTATGAACAGGGCACCAGTAGCCGCTGATTTTTCTTTCCCCTCCAGTGAAAAAGGGTTTCACACATTGTGCTCTGCTTTATGGTTTGTGTGAAAAACTGTCGCAGGAGGTTTGGCTCGCGCATTAACCCAGACCCCGACAATATCACGCTCAGCAGTGGCCTGAAGCCGGTGCCAGGCTTTGAGAGGATGCCACCCTCGCTTTGTTTGAGGGACCGAGGGCTCGATGGCAGCAAGGGTGCTGGTTATGATGACAGCGCCGCTGCAGATCAACTGATCAATTATAGCCACGCAGGTATGAAAAACAAAAAAAAAGTCATTATTAATTTATATCTGAAGAAAAAGGTCAGCGAGCTGAACTCTCACAGCCGCCGCTGATTATAGTCACAGAAGAACAGACACTTCATCCGGGTGCGCTCTTAATCTGAGCAAATGTAAGCTGGTGGTGCTTCGACACAAATCCCCCCACTGTCCTTCCTTTGAGAGATAAAGAGAGAAAGATACTGATTGCTTTTCCTATCCATTTTTACTCAAAGACGCACCTCACATCAGCAGGAGTCATTGTTTGTGACTGGGTGTTGCTGCTGACATGTCGAACTGGCTTTGTTTTATTTTGGAATTAGGCTCCACAAAGGAGAAATCAAGACTTTTTTTAAAATATTTCGCAGGTGCTTTAAGTTCTCCTTTCCAGCAGTTTGATGTCTGACACATCCTCGGGCCGGATGCTTCAAATCTACATGAAACTCCATCAAAATAGCACTGCCTTGTTATTTTGTTTCAAACTTAGAAGCAGCTTTTGTTTAAAGTAGATGTAGCAGGCAAAAAAAAAAAGAAAGAAAAAGTAAGCAAAGCAGAATCGAAGAGCCATTTCATCAGTCGGGGTGCTGGAATCTAGGCAACAATGTTTGCCAGCCGTGGTGGCAGCGGAGGAGGTAAGGGGGGGAAATACTCCGTGGAGGACCTCTATGGCATCAGTAAGAAGCCCAAGGCGTCGACCTCCTCAGGGAGTATTGTGGCCAAGGCTGGGACCCGGAGCAGCAAGAGCTCGGAACAGAAGACTGAGTCAGAGGCCTTGGCCTCTCAGATCCTGGAGGCAGCCCACAGACTGGTGGAGCGACGCCGGCTGGAGCTGTACCTGAGAGAATGTGGCCTCTCCCTGGCTGAGTGCGAGGCTGAGCGCTCTGCAATGCCGTACAGGTATGAGGAGAAGACTTTACAGCATGAAACCATGAGGCAGTTAGAGTTTGTAGTTATGACTTAGTACATTTAATTAGGCCACTAAATAAATAAATAAATAAAAGCAATTATTAATAATAAAGAACTGGAATGTACAGCCTACACAAGGCTGCAGATTTAACTCAGGTCTGGGTTTCGGCTGCTTTTTTAGCGAGTGCAGGACTCACACTGAATGTCTGGATTTTACAGAGATAATAAGAGACCATCCCGAGCACTCAGCCATCCGTGGATGATCCATTTTAATAACATGGTTAATATTTTTCTAACATATTACTAATGCGTTGATGTAATTGAGTGTTTGGAGAGGACTGCAATTGAAAGGCAGTGAGTGGAGACATCATTCACGAGAGATGGGGGAAAAAAAATATTATTTTTTTTTGTTTTTTTTGTTGTTTTTTTCTCACTGGTGACCTAAAAAGAAACATCAGGCGTTTGATGAGATTTCAATGCAGAGGACTGATGAGTGTACGTGGCCGGACTGCAGAAGCATCCGGTTGTTCAGGAACGCTAATGTGAGTTGTACGTGAGCCATTGTCTAATTCCAGCCTTTCCAAAAAACAGCCTGACGGGGTCAGGCATCAGTGGTGCAGAAGTTTGGGGTTAATGATGCATGATTTGACAGCGGGGGACGGGCGGTTGGTTGTTGTACCGCGTGCATCTCTCTGTTTAAAGTGTGGAGGCGAATGAACGGTGGTGTTGGCTACTCTTCAATCAGTTTACCAAAAACCTAGGGAAAAATAGATTTTTGTAAATTGAATGAGACCTGAAAAAAGGAGGGGTGGGGTGCTTGCAGAGAAGAGGAAGATACAGGCCAGGCTGCTGCATATTTCATTATTACTGCTTAAACACCATCATACTAAAATACTGAGTACAGATTCCATTACATTTGTCATTTTATTTGCTATAACACATCCAAAACATGCAAACACAGTCATCTAGTCTCCAGCACAGTTGCCTCTAGGTGGCAGCGTCATCATGGTGTGAAGACAAGTCTGTGACCAATGACTCAAAAGCAGAAAGAGGGACAATAGTGCAGGCCAAGGGGTATCATTTGCAATTTCACATCATTTTTATGCTCAGATCTAGGACTTACTTTATAGCACATTTGTACTGGCAGCGTACATTTTGATAGCTGAAACAAACTAACGGCGTACCAGAGTATGATTCAGTTGATTCGACCACCTCTGGCAGAACCGCTTCCATCACTTGAACTGCCCCACAGAGCCTCCAGTGGAAGTTGTTTCCACAGCCTCTGTGCGCCTTCATTTGCATGAGATCTGGACTCCCTCCTGACAGAAAATGATTACCTGTAATCAAAACAGAAGCCAGCATCTACCTTGACGTTCTTTCTCGTTTTCCCGGTTTAGCTGCAAACATTTGAGCTGCAGAAATGTGAGCTATTTAGATTCTGAAAAACAGACAACGAGGGCCGAATGAAACGAAGCTAATAGGTCAGACAGATTCGAACATGTGTGAATCTTCATGGATTATATCAAAGGAATTCTGTCCTCTTTTCGAGGAGCTGAATTACTTTTGAATAAAAACCGCGAGGAGAAACAAGATGCCTTCAAAGTCACAGGGTCAACGCCATCAGCTTTCTCAGAACGTCATGCGAATTTCATGTTGAGGCACACCTGCAAACACTTCTTAGCGTTCTTTAGTGCTATTTTAGTTCAAGCGTGTCAAAACCAACATGAACACCACCATGGGAGACGAGTTTTCTTGCTTCATCCTGCTTTAAAAAGACATTTACACATTTATTTATTTCTCTATTTACCAGGTTATGTCGAATTGTTCTGTTTTTAAGTGAAAATGGATCCAAAAGGGTGACAGGCAAGTCCAGGTCATTTCATTCTGTAGCATTAAAGGAATATGCTTGCAAGCACTTATCAAAGTGCGGTTTGGCAGATTTTAGGGGATTATAGCTCAGAAAGTCACACTTTGTGATGAGTTTTTACGCTGAGTTGCATGAATAACCTACCTTTTCAAGGACATTCAAATTATAGAAGCTCTTGTATAATCCAGCTTGAGAAGAAAAAAAGCCATCTACTGTATCCCCTTATTTTCTGATAATTTGATTCTATAACCTTATCATTACTAGGAAAATAAGGATGCACCACACATGTGCTCAGTTTTGGTCTTTCTCCACCCAAATACTTCAACATGAGGCTCACAAGTGCTGGTTGTGTCCCGAGGTTTTAGCGCTGTAAGCTTCTGAAGTGGAGAACAGACTGAGTCAGTGTCATTACTGTGTAATACGGCGATGCCAGTGGCCATTATTTGGAGTGAAGGGGAAGGTTAAGCCTACAGGGAGATGAAGATAAAGAAGTCGACATGATTATGCAAAAGTTTGGCTATACAAAAATAATGTGCTTCCTGGAAAATAAGCGCCTTAACAGTGAAGTGGAAGTAATTAAATCTTCTCCTCTTTTGAAGCGCCACCACGGGCAGCATTCGTATTTTCTCTCTGCCTGTACAGCTGGAAACTTCCCCGTCCAAACTTGTGCTGAATGGTTCTTTAGAAAGAGCTGATTGCCAACTCAAAGTCACATTCTGCTGGCAGTGGATGCCCTGCAATCTGCTCTGGGACTGCAGATCTGCTTCAAAACACTAGATGTGAAACCAAATTGACAATGGTGACAAATGTGGGGTATTTTGCACATCGTCCTGCTGTGTGAAGCAGACTTAGCGGGGCGAGCACTAACCACAGAGTAAAGCCTTTTGGATTGACAGTCCTCTCTAAGGATATGGCATCACACTTTAGATGGTAAACAAAGCCTGGAAGGGGCTATTATCATTGCTTGGCCACCAAAATGACACATCCATTTCATTTCATTGTGATGGGCTGCAGGATGATCTGATATGCCCTGCCGTGCTATGCCCGTGATGTGATGTATTGTGACTTAGAAACCATCTATCCTCTGTTTGCTCAGAGGTAGTAATGAGTGTAATTCTGGTGATTGGGTCATTGATGGCAAATCAAGCTATCATTGGGGAGGGCAATGTTTTGCATAGGAAGAATAGGAATAATGGGAGTGGTGGGACGACAGAATTCTGGACCTTATGGAGGGAAAAAAGATGGTTTGGGGAGGGGGTTGAGTAAGTATAGCCTAATGTGTGCCTTTGTGATGAAATGTGTGCGCATCGGTGTGATGAAAAAATGTGGATCACACCCGAAAGAAAGGGAGGGAGAGGGAGTATCTATCCAAACCCCCACACTGCTTGTGTGTCGTGAACGTTTTGAAGCCTGTGGAAAAAAAAGGAGGGGGGGGGGGGGGCGGTCTCCAAATGATGCTGGAGAGCCGAGAGGCGGCACCGAGCGTTTGAAATGTCTGCTGCAGCTGATTTTGGGGCCAGTATGCCGGCATTTTTCCCCCAAATCCGCGCACCCTGAGATCCTGGCGAACAACGGGAGACGTGCACAGTTACCGCTGCTGCCGGTATGTGAACAACTTCTCACACTGAAGCTAAAGATGAACCGGCTCCGTGCTTGCTGATTTTGTTGGGTTTTTTTTCCCCCTTCTTCTTCTTTCTCCATCGCTGTTGCATCAATTGGATGCTGCGTGAAGCCGCTTGGTGATGATGCATTGGTGGGGTTTGAGTGTCTTTACCCCCGATCTGACTTTTCTCCTCGGCGATGTAAATTCGAGCTATTGAGCCCGATCTTTTTTTTTTTTTTTTTTTTTTTTTCCCTTTTGCTCACCCACCTTGCGACAGTAAAATAAAAGGTGGGGGAGAAATATGAGTGATTTCGACGCGAGGTGTGAGGATGCCTGTAGCTGTGGTTGTGTCATTGCTGCGGCACGTTCCGGAGCTCCTCAGCTCAAGACAGTCTCAACAAACCTCAGCTGAAGAGAAAACAGCAAGCTGGCAAGTGCTTTATCACCCTACATAAGCCATACAGAGCCCGTGCATGTTATGTCGGACGAAGCCACTCTCCAGGGAGGGCATCTATTGCACTGAGATTTTATTGGGGTGGGAGGGTGGGGGGGCTTCCCAAGAACTGCCACATCCCCAAATTCGTCTGAGGACTGCTGCGAGCACACAAGCTCCCTGATGATTTTTGGAGGGCAGCCCTGATGCATCGTGTGAGTGTGAAAACTCCGAGAGCCTTTTTGCCAGGTTTGCATCACCAGACAGGAGACTGAGCAGACGGTAACTCTGTGTGTGTCATGTTTAGAGGCTGGACTCTTGCCTGCTCCCTCCAACTCTGAGCCAAAATCTTTGACCTGCCCTGTCTGAGCCCTTTTGTATGAGCATCACGGCGCTGCCACAACAGCACGACGGGAAACGGTGTCGAGCAGCACCAACAGTTTGTAGACATTGCTGTTTGTGTGACTCCTTGTTTAAAAGACAAAAAACAAACCCAACCCTATACTCAGACTCTCAGAATAAGAGACACAGACATCAGCTGCCAGGATGCAGGTGTCTTTTGCATGCACTGAGCACAACCTCAAAAGTCGCAGCGAGGACCGGCTTTGTGGCCTTCGCACCGCTCCACCTCCTGGAGGGAGCAGTGGCGGAGTAGGGGGAGGTGGTGGCGGTGGAGGAGGAGGAAGTGGAGGTGGTGGTGGTGGAGGAGGAAGCGGAGGTGGAAGCAGTGGACAAGGGAGCAATGGCAACTACATGTCTCAAGGTTCTGTCAAGACCAGGGAGGGTTCTGGGTCTCGTCAGACTCCTCAGGGTCACGCCCACATGAAGGAGGCTATTGGGCGCCACACCAATATGAAGTACAGGTGAGTATGAGCCTGACTGGGGGAGACGAGGAGCCGGAGCTTTATTGGTTGGAGAGATGGCTTTTATTTCGCTCTGATCACTGTGGCCTTTTGACCTCCACCAGAGGTGAAAGTCCTCCACCAGAAACAAGGTGTTGGGCCTCTTCTTCACAATGAGGCTCTACCTGCCTTGCCGGGCCTTCATTATTCCTAGTTCTGCCAGTCTCTTTGCTGAGATGTGAGGTGAATTCGAGGTTAGCTTGTCACCAAACATATCACCAGTGAGCAGACTGTGCAGACTGCCTACATATCCATTAGCCAGATGAGAAACACCTCAGTGAGAGCAATGACTTATCTGACATTACAAAAATATGACATTTATTCCTAAAAGCGCTTATGGATATAAATAAAAAAATGCTTACATAAGTCATACTATATAGCCCTAATGCTATCACAATATTTCAGACAGTATGCATATGGGAGCATTAGCCACAGACTTTGCGTTAGCCTCTTTCTCATTTCAGCAGATTAATAATACAAAAAAAGCTTTCCTCCAATAACAGCTTCTCCTGAAACCACACTAGGACGTCCGGCTTTTCTTAGAGGTTTTAAACACATGTACTTTCATAAAATAGCCTTGCAGGAGACCATCGTATGCACAGAAAATCTCTGCTGCACACACACCAGGTCTGAGTCATAAAGTAGGAAGGAAATCCAACCAGATAAACAACAAGACAAGAATGCAATGTATGTTTTTCCTCTTTTAGTTTGTTGGCAAACTTGTGGTTTACCTTTGATGGATTAGAGCTTGAAGCTAAACAAGGACAGCTGTTCATGCACAGCTCATGCATGAAGGAGGCTCGTATTTATACATAAACATAAATTTTTTTAAAAAAGGGGGGGGAAAGCACAAAGCATGCACTTTAACATTAGGCTGCAGACTTCCACAGGCTCACACTGTGTTTCCATCTTTGGGCTGTAAAATTCGAGAACTAGGAGGAGAGTTTTAACGACCTGGTTTCTTGGTAATCAGGTTGATTGAATTGCTGCCATTCTCTTCAGTCAATTTAGTTTCCACTTAATAAGATGCTTAAAAAGGGAATAAGGCACAGGACAAAACTAGGATATTTCCACTCCTATTTTTTCCCTTTAGAATCACACACATACAGGACTTTATGATTGGGCTGGATTTTTCCAGTTGTTCTGTCGTCTCTAGAAAAGTGTCACTAATAGGGAGTGCAGCAGCACAATAAGTCTATACAGCATATGGCCACTTCCAGTTGCCATTGGCAACACCCCAGGCATTGCCTTTAGTTTTTGTCTTATTTTCTAATCAGCCAGCACTGCTGTCGCTTATCAGTCCTTTCCTTAACTGAGTATGCTCAAAGCTCCACCACCTGCACCACAACAGTCTGGTTGTGGCGGCGTCGTGGTGGCCGCACATTCCTCATTTCACACCGTTATTACAATTACACAGAGGTCAGGAAGGAAGCAGGCTTCTGCCTTCACTTTAAACCACCCGTGAACTATATAGATATATAGAAAAGTGGGCCATGGCCACTGTGGTGTCATCCACTGGTTTGTGGAGTCCCGGATTTGACCATGTTTGGATGAATGGCTGGAATACAAAGGTGTGTCCAGAGACTGTGTAACTGCATCGCGCAGAAACAGATATCTGCTAATTATTGCTAGGTAACATAGAAATAGAATAAAAGAATATTACTCTGCAAAAAACACCTGAGCACAGATCTCTTGTTGGTGTCATTAACCACACAGTGAGTCCTGTGACTTGTCAGATGATTGCATTAAAAATGTTCCAGGGGGGCACAAACACACAGAAGAGGTCACGATGGGTGACGAAACATTTCCCAGCTTCTGCTCAATGGTGATAACGTTGAGTATAAATGAACTTATATTATATTATATATTTAGATGGTGAAAATGAGTTAAGGAGACCAATGTGCCAGGCTGTAAACATGCCCTATAATGCTGTTTAAACGCAGTGGGAGATTGAGTCACTCTTGTAGGCAGCCTCAAGTGGCCATTTGAGGAACTGCATTTTTTGGCACTCCAGCGCTGGTTTCTATTTCCAGTTCTGGATGCTGCTGCTTGCGTTGACCACATCTTTGTGGCCCTTCTGTCTCATTAACCCAAGTATTGATCACTCACAGGCAGGTCACAGATGCTCAGAGTCTTTCTTTGCGACTCTCTCTATCTTCTTTCTTTGATCTTGTTTAAGCTCACTGTTTTCTTTTCAAATGCTGCCCTTTTTTACTCCCTCACAGTGCACTGCAGCATTCTGGTTTGTGTGTGTGTTTGTGTCTGTGTGCGTGTGCAATATGCTGGGTGTTCAGTGTGGCCACAGGGTATGCATTCGAGCTGATGGAGAGGTGACTGTAGCGGTCAGTTCTGTCACTCAGCAAAACGTCTATTTTTAAAGTAACTAAACCTTCTGTTTTCAACACCAAACTGTCCAGATGGCCCATTTTAAGGTTCCATTTGGCACAATACACTCAAGTTTGAGAAAACTGAATTAAAAGATATGACAAGATAATGCACATTTCACAGACAACGCCAAAAATGATTCGACTTTCCTCTGGAATCGCATTTTTGTCATGTTTGCACCTAAATATTTCAAAAGAGAATTTATCTAAAAGCATCATTCACAAAGTTGTCTGTGCAAATTAAAATTCACATGAGTTAGAATAAAATATGGTATATCTGAGCATCATGAATTTCTTAAAACATTTTTTTGGTATGAGTTTAAAAAAAAGAAAAGGGAATTTGATTTACATTAATACTGGAGAAGACCATAGATCTATCCACCGCTGTTCCTCACAGATGGCCGCGGGGCACGCTGTGTCTGTGGCGGATGCCTATAAATCTTAATGCATGCTTGAGAGATGGAGAATGTGAATAGGGAAGCCCTACTCAGATAAAACATTCAGCACTGACATGCAGTAAACTGTGAAACAAAGTATTATTGTTAAAGAGCCAAGATGTGAGAAAATCAAAATAAGTTCAGGACAGCTGGAAAGACATGAAGGAGTTTAGGAGCGATTACCCAAGAATGCCGTTCTACTGTATCTAAAAGAACTCAAGTTAAACTTAAAGACATGTGATTGTGAAGAGTGAGAACAAACTATTGATGACACTTGCACGTGATGTTTCACATCACAGCCAGCAGCTTAGACCAAAGACTGGAGACGAGGAGCTGTTGCTGGTTCCATGAAGAGTCTGTGACCTGATGGGAATTGCTGTGGTGTTTTTGCACTTTGGCTTTTGCAAGGATTAATCAAGTAATAGAGACCTTGTTAATCAATGAGCTTTAAGTTCTGTCACCTTAGGTGCACCAGTTGACCTCTATCATCTGCTTTGGTGCAAAGCAACCGCTCTCTGTTAGTGATGTGGCTGTACTCGTGCTACAGATCAAAAATCTTAAGCTCTACAAAAGTTCCCTGATTTCAGATTATTTTGCCAAACTAATGTATTTCCAAGCTGTTTCTACATTTTTAAACATTTAGGACATGCTGCTCCAGTTAAAGCAGACGACAAACAAAAGCCTCAGCTGTACCATAAAGAGAAAAACAAGAAAAAGAAGATGTAGCGTTCATAATAATACCTGATACTGGGTAAGGTCGCATGTTAAACTGGAGAACAAAGCCTTCATGTATTTTCATGAGGATTTGAAGTGTTCTGACATTCAGCCATGCAGAGAGGTGTCGTTGTCTGGAGGAGCGGAAGGTGGAAATCTCAGTAGCGTAGTCGCAGCAGCTGAAGCTTTGGCGTCGAGCGGCCCTGTCGACTTTAAACACGCATCTCATGCTCATTTAGTGCTGCGAGACGGTGACCTACCCTGAGTGTTATTACTCTCGCCGCGTGCCTCTTCTTAGCATTCAGATTCTTATCTCGCCCGCGTTTATGCGCTCTGACGGCACAGCGGCGTCACCGGCTCGCTTTGTTAATTTCACTCCACGCGCCGTTCACACGCGTGCCACCGATGGCAAAGCGAAGTGTAACAAATCCCCAGCAGCGACTAAAATATTCATCGTAACCGGCAGGTGAAGCGATAATGTAGTGATTTTGACCTCACGCTGTTGTCATGATTAACCACGGGAAATAAATGGCCTGTGTGGCAGGGAGGAGAACACGACTGCGGGCTGCAAAAACCTTGACCTTCAGCTCTCCCCTCTGTCGCTCTGGGACATTTATTTATTTATTTATTTATTTATTTATTTATTTATTTATTTTCAGGAGGGGTTCCAGTTGACTGGGCAGATTAGTGACTCACTTTGAGGTCTGGGAAGTTTTAGGCAAAGTAACGCCGGGTGTTCACTTGCTTGATTTCAACCAAAACATAATCCAAACCATGATCTGTTTACTGTCTGCTAAACTGTGGCTGCTTATTTTCATCTGCCACCCACTACTACAGCACGCTGTACGGTGCTTAATGTTATAATTACTGCATATATCGTGCATCTGAACAATATCCAGGCTGTTATTATGTGTGCAGCTGCTTGTTGGGACTTGATTAAGTGTATGCAGCGGGCAACTTAATCCTCTCAAAATGCAAAGTGACCTGCGTGTCAGTGTTGTTTGATGAAGCTCAGAGTTGTCGATAATTGACTGCATTTGGCGGCTTACTCTTAACTGAGAGGCATCGTAATCGCGGCCAGAAAATCCACATCACGTCCTCGGAGTAAGGCTGTCTCATCAAAGTCAAAGACTGGTATTGTCTTCTGGCAGAGCCATCATGGCCGCATGTTGTTATTATGTAAGAGCAGAGGGCAGCCTAATGAACAAGTGTCCGCATGCTCTGGAAAAGACTCAAAAGGCATTTAATTAGATGATATCAATTCCTCTTTCTTCTTTTAAAATCTTACTTTTATTTGAAACTCTTTTCAGTGTTTTAATATATTCATTTATTTAAATAAATCTTGGTAGCATTCATTTGCCTGCCGTGTAATACACTGCAAAATTCATTAAGGCAAAGTAGTTGAGCTGTTTTAAATCACAGGGAAACAGGAACACCAAAGAAAACCGGAGGACGGCGCGATACTCAAAAACATGCTCGCGATTGCATTCAATCACTTTGAATTCACTGCGCTGTCACTCACGGGGGCATGAGATCCGGAAAGCGCCACATCCCTCAAATACTCGTCTTTATCCGTCTGCCAGCGGACATGAAACAGAGGCAGAGTGCAGCGACCTTCTCAGCGAGCGAATTTCATTAACATTTGATTACATGTTGGGGCGAGTGAACATTTTTTTGGGGTTTTTTTTTTTTGTCGCAGGTCACGTGTGTTCCCAAACTTGGAATAAACAGTAATGACAGCGCATTGTGTCAAATTCAGCTTGTGTGAGCTCTTTCCTGCACCACTTCATTACATGCATTTTTAGTTAACGGGAGAGTCAGGACCACTAATAAAGTGTCAGCAGCTGATACGCAGAATTGGAGGAGAGCAGCTGAGATTGTGCGTGTGTGTGTCTTTGTGCCCCTTTTTCTCCATTCGCTCCCTGCACAGCATGTGTATTTTATAATTAGGACAGACCTGATTTCCTAACTGTTTTAATATAGCTGAATTAAAAAAAAAATCACATTTACATGAAGGGTCCATTGTTTAGGCTAATGCTTTTAAAAATAGCTACATCAATAATTAGTACACTCTTAGATGCTGGGGTTTTGATTAGTGCCAGGCCATGTGGCTAATTTGGTTTCATTTGTCATATAAACCCAAAAATGTAGCTCTGTTGGCATGTCTCTGGATTATTGAGAATGACAAGCAAAGTAAAAGTTTGTGGTGGCGTTTTTTTTAGTGCCATAACTTCTGCCCACTCCATTGATTGTATTTAGGCAGGCACAGGTGAGAAAAATCTGTTCTCTGTAATTTGGGTGAAGTGACCCTTTAAAGCCACAAAACAGTGTGTGCAGCATTACTGAAAGAGAACAGACAGTCCACCATCTTCCCACACTCTGTGCTCAGAAAATGTGTGTCTAAGCATACACATAAAACTGACGTGAGTGTTATTAATATCTAGGTCTTCCCTCTGGAGAAGAGCCTGCTCAGCATGTGTGTGGCATTTTATGACAACTGCAGAGGGAAGGGGGAGAAAAAAAGTCCACCATTAGCACCTAACCATCTGTATATAGTGTCTTCCTCCTGTCTCAGGTGAAAACTAACTGTGAATGTCAGCACAGGTTAAAATGCTGACTAAACCGTGACGGAGCACCTGTGTGTCTCCTCTGTCTCTCTCTCTCCAGCGTTAATAATGTATGGACGAGGCAGCCAAGTTGCTACAATCATCTCGTTTGGAGATCATGATTTATGGCAATGGAAAAAATAGAGAAGAAAACACTGGAAGACCTACTTATAAAGGCTATAGAGAAGCATCTGTGTGCCCTGCTCAAGAGTGCATTCATGCATGTCTGCATGTGGAACTGTGCCTGCGTTCCAATGCAATTCCCATCAAGCGTGAATATTCACGTGAAAGCATCGAACCCCTCCCCATAATGACACATGCACAGCATAGATGTTTTCCGTTTATTGCACAGCGTCCCTCACATCCGCCTCAGATGAAATATAGGCCGAGCGTCTGGGTGTACTGCGTGCGGGAGATAGTGGGAAAAGACTGTCAATAGGGAGATAGTGCGAGGAAAGACAGAGCATGTGTTTCTCCAGACTCACTGATAGTAATTTAGCAGACTGCAGCATTGCAGAGAGCGGCGGAGTTGAGCGCAAGGGAGGGGGCGGCCAGTTGTCACACATGGAAACAGTGACATCCTCTATTGCTCAGAAGCACACGCGCACACACAGACATAAAAATGAGATTTTTATGTGGCTCGGCAATTGTGGAATTCGCCCAGTAATGCACACCGGTTTCAAATTTGCTCCCTGTCATGATGCGTTCACAAGCAGCGTTCACCAAACACGAGGCTGTCAGCTTCATGCACTCATCTTTAACAAGCATATCGGATAGAAGAGCATTTAACAGAAGAAGGAGAAGAAAACATTTGCGTAACAGCCGTATACCACTGGATGCTTGACACACTCCACCGAATGCTGACTCATGTTTTGGTGGTATGTGTTTTTTCCTCACACGTAAGCCTTCTGTTTGCCGTCCTGGTCCAATGTGAAAAGGAAAGTATGGACAGAAGGTGTGTGACTAAGCTGGGGAACAGATTTTTATTGTCCTTAATTCACAGCTCAAAGCCATCATGCATAATTCTAATGAGTTTTTCTCAAGTTCCCTAAAAATAATAATAAAAAAGAAGGTAATAAACAAAAATAAAGTTGGGTATAAACCATATCGTTTATTTGCTCCCGGTGTGCAGATACAGAAGCTACCTCAAAAGCAATTTTGAATCAGTTTCAAGCTTTGCTTTAGAAGCTGATTAAAACTGTAGGGAATATTTTTTCCGGATGCTGTTATTGGCCCCACCTTGTCAAATGTTGCTTGACAAAAAATAAATAAAATCCCCTTTATTCTCATCCAAATAAAGGTGAGACAAAAAAGGACTGATTTGATGGATACTACAAAAAAAGAAGAGCCAACAAAAACGAACAAAACAAATGGTAAAATATTCAGGTAGCTCATTTGAAATAACCCAGTCTCTGAAATATGTTTTTCCCATGTGCCTCATTTAAATTTACTCCCAGTGTTCAAAGTGGCTGTCAGCGTGAGAGAACAGACAGAGCTGTCATTGGTTGACGAACCACGAAGAAAAGCCAGCTTACCATACAAGGAATCAGCTACATCCAAACCCCGCAGACACATTTCCCTTTAAATAGCTTTCCTGACCTTCCACCTGTGTGCTTTTTTAACAGTTTAACGTAATGACACAAACAATATGTATTTCACACCCACATGGAGTGCTCACATAAAGACTGATCCCCCCACTACACACACACACATAAAGATCGTGAAACAAATGCTTACATATGCAGGAATCTAAAAATAGCATAAGGTTGGGAATAGAAAATAGACCAGGAAAATAAAAGCGGGACTTGTTCGACTGAGTCTAAATGCTCTGACAGTCTGTCTTTGTGCATTTGGCTGTTTCGCAGTGGACGCAGGCAGACAAGCCGAGAGGGGAGAGGCGCTGGAGATGAAAAGACGGCGAGCAGCGAGGTGCACTGCAGTTCTGCCGGCTCTCCAGCTGGCTCCCCGGCTAATTAGAATGGGGGAGAGCACACAGGAGAGCAAAGCATGAAGCCCACATCATTTTCAGCTGTACATGCTCTTGTGGTCAGAAATGCAGCTCTCTGCTTCTCCCCCGCCTGCCCTTCAAAATTCAGCTGTCTGAATAATCAGATGTGGCATGTCAGTTAATGGACTCCTCTTTAGCTCACAGAGCATTTTTGAGCCATTTATGGTGCAGACCAAAGAAGCTTTTGCCAGGACTCTCTAACTGCGCTGAGCTCCGTCCCCTCCAGGTGTTTCACTGGCCCACTGTAATACACTGAACTGCTAACATACGAGGGATGAAAGGTCAATTGTTCAGAAATAATTAGACAGAGGAAGTCATTTTACCAGAGGCGAGAAAGACTTTCACTCAGCAGCTGCAGTGGAGGAGTGAAGTGTCGGAGACTACGATAGAAATAAATTACATCTGTGTCCGGTTTTTAATTTTGTGTCGTACTTATGTTTTACATGTGACACCAGGTTTGTGTTACATGCTGCTACAGAATAATCAGGATCTCATCAACAACATCGCCATATTAAGGCGACGTTTAGCTTTCAAATCCTGATGTGTCCAGTAAAGCAGTGAGCCAGCTCCCTCATAGACGTGAATAAATAGTTTATAACGCTGTAATGTAGTTGTGAGTGGATGTGATTATTAATAAACCGAAACTACTTCAGATGGCTCGGAGGCTTGGGTAGAAACAAATAAGACAAAATGTGTGTTAAATACAGTGTAACATTGCAGCTGCCATCTTTTTTAAACTCCACTTAGGTATCTCTTAGTCTCATCACTGCTTAACCACAGTGTCTCCCTACTGAGGATTGCTCATCACTCACATGCGTACATCTTACTGACTGTGTTTGAAGATTGTATGTCCAGATATATTCCAACTGCCCACACATTTTGTGTGTGTGTGCGCTTTACAGGCATTTCTCATCTAACCTCCTGATTTTTCCCCTTTCTATAGGAACCTGGGAAAATCGGGCCTACGTGTTTCCTGTCTCGGGTTAGGTAAGTTGGGATGAAGGCAGGGAAATATTCAGCTCAGCTTCAAACTCTTAAATAAAATCCGTCTGTCTGTCTCTCCCTCTCTCTCCTTGTTCAGGCACCTGGGTGACATTTGGATCGCAGATCTCTGATGAAGTGAGCATTCTCTCTCTGTGTTTGTATGAGAAATCGATTCCCGCACACCTTCACTCGTTTGGTTTTTGTGTAACACCGTTCGGCGCACTGTAAACAAATCTCAGTGTTCACGATCGCAGGAATATGTGTGACAGGCCTTAAGACTGCTGTAGCTTGGCGAGATATTGTCTGTATTATCCTCCCTGAGTAGTGCCCTTCATGAACGACCTCTGGGTAATTGGAATTTATCCGCCGTCTGCTTCTCTCAGTCTCAGTTTTTGTGTTCTCTCAGATGGCGGAGAACCTGATGACCGTAGCTTATGAGAACGGAGTGAACCTGTTTGACACAGCGGAGGTGTACGCCTCTGGAAGGTCAGACTTCACTTTCCTCTCCTGAGCCTCAATTAAACTTTTTTTTTTTAAATCGTCTGATTTCTCTCACAGCAAATACAAAAATTTAAACCTGTTTTTATGTGACGTCGTCTTTTATTGTCTGCCGTTTTCCATTCTTCTTCTCTACATTAATCTGGTTTTCTTTGGTCTGCGTGTCTTTATCATTTATTTATCTCGTTAAACGTTACATACAAATAAAGTTTATTAGCCTCAGCCCGTCACAACCAATGATGTGTTTCTCCACAGGGCGGAAATTACTCTAGGGAACATCATCAAGAAGAAAGGTTGGAGGTGAGATTACTCATTCTTCCTAACTGACTCACAGGCATGCAAACCTTTTTAACTCGACCAGATCACAGATTTACTTTAAATAATCCCTAATAAACCCTTCCTGAGATGAAATGCATTACTACATGTTTTTATTACTTTTGATAGCGGCACACCATTAAATTCTCTCAAGGGAAAGCCATGCTTGGGGAAAAAATGTAGAGCTTTATCCTCAGAGAGACTAAAAAGGATAAAAATGTTAAATTCCCTGATCAGAGATGGTGGCTGACTCACCCAGCTGCCTAAGAGACACATATTGGTAATAAAATGTTTTAATTTTAACACCAGAAAGAGAGAAAGACTGTCCGTACTATTAGATTTAGGATGAGCTGATTCCCTTAACTTAAATGTTATGCTGCAATCAAAATACTCACGACTCCTGTCCTTGCCAGACGTTCAAGTTTTGTCATTACGACAAAAATCTACTGGGGAGGCCAGTAAGTATAAGACTAAAACACTAGACTCTTCACATTTCTTCAACCCAGCCTCTTCATCATTTTAACTGAGGATCAATGATTTGTATTTTCACAACTTCACAGGGCAGAGACAGAGAGAGGACTCTCCAGAAAGCACATTATTGAAGGTACAGTCTACTCATGTATTTGCAAAGTGTAAACCAAATAAGGGGTTATTCTGGTCCAGTTGAAAGCAATTTAAATAAATTTCAGTTCAGTTATATTTATAGAAAATTCAACAGATCACACATCAGTTGCCTTGGGGCATTTTATTTTGAAAGTTAAATACCCTACAATAATACGGAGAAGACGAACAGAGCAAGTGCTTTGGCGACAGTGGGAAGGAAAAACTACCATTTAACAGGAAGAAACTTTCAGCAGAAACAGACTCAGGGAGGGACAGCCATCTGCCACAACTGGTTGGCGGTGAGAGGAGAAGACATTGGATAAATATTTTTCTGCAGCTTGACTTTAAACTGACAATTTAAAATAGAAAATGGGTCATTTGGAGCTGGACCACAACATCACCATAGATACTGTGGGGATCTCTCACTCAATGACTCCGTGTTACACGTCACAGTAAGCACAACTTCATTTTTAACTGTGATGTCAGTGGACACTATTGGGATATGAGGTGCATTCACTTTGAAGCTATAGTACAGATGTTGATGGGTAGGATGTTTCAGAGGCCTGTCATCAGATTTGTTGGGTCAAAGAAAATACAGAGGTCAGGTGAAGGTACATGTCTTGATTGCTGTTTTCCAGCCATTTCATCGGTTCCAAAAATAATCCTAAAAAAGCTAAAGGATATGGTGGTGGTCTTTGTTCCTTTTGTAAGCAGCACGGCCGCAGGATGACCATTTACCTTGGACTTGAATGACTTTTTTATGTCATTGTCATGAAGCTTTTGATTTGGGGCCGTTGCATAATGAGTGAACTACGTGCAGCTCTTAAGGCTTGCACCGCGTGCAGGGTCAACGCTCAGATTTCGACTCTATGCACTATTTTTCACTTTGCTCAGGAAAAAAAAGTCCAACTGCTGACTTACCCAAGGTTAGACGCTTGCCCAGAACATTTGAGAAGCAGAAAATCGAACATAAAACAGAATCACTCATTTTACCCTCCACCAGCACACTGTACTGAGGATAATCATTAATATCTTGGGAGGAGCTGAATGCTGTTTTGATGCCATGTAAACTTAAAATGTAAAAAATAAATCACTTTAGTGATCTGGCCTAAGATTAGGCACCAGCATGAAGTTTGTATTTATAGATCTACTGGATGAAACTCCATGAAATTCCAAACACACACTCATGTCTCAATCAGGAAAAAATGTAATAACTTTGGTCCTTCCCTTACGCTTCATTGAGCATGATTACCAGATCAATATAATGCAGCCTGATACTTTGGTTTATTGCCAAATAACTGCAAAGCTATTGACACTGTAATTAGACTCTCTGTTGTGTAGCAGTGGCTCAAAACATCACTGTGCCTTAAAGTTATGACCCTTAGTCCAATAATTGACTCGTGTTTCTCACAGGTTTACGAGGATCCCTATCAAGACTCCAGCTAGATTATGTGGACATCGTTTTTGCCAACAGAAATGATGTCAACAGTCCGATGGAAGGTCAGTTTGAACCGCTTACTACTGTTGTAGCACAAATATGGAGGGTTTTTGTATGGTAGTATGTTTTATTTGTGGAAATAAGCTTTAATCAGATGCGTTAGAGTTGTCAAATGAATGTAATTTAAGTGAGATGTCGTGTGCTGTGATTTGCAGAGATTGTACGGGCCATGACGTTTGTAATAAACCAGGGTATGGCTATGTACTGGGGAACCTCGCGCTGGAGCGCAATGGAAATCATGGTGCTGAGCTCTCACTCTTAAAGTCTTACTCTTCACAAATTCACGAGTGTCAGCTTTTTTCCAGATAACGCTGATCACTTACCATTGCATTGTGTTTCCATTTCTGCGGCACCAGGAGGCATACTCAGTGGCACGCCAGTTCAACCTGATACCACCTGTGTGCGAGCAGGCAGAGTATCACTATTTCCAGAGGGACAAAGTGGAAGTGCAGCTTCCTGAACTCTACCACAAGATCGGTCAGGCATCCAAAAACCCCACAGCAACATTTATCTCTTCTTTTTAATTAAGTTTCATTAGTTTCATTCACACTTTCCTCGCTCTGTCAGGTGTTGGAGCGATGACCTGGTCTCCGCTCGCTTGTGGTTTAATCACAGGCAAGTACAGTGATGGTGTACCGGAGTGCTCCAGAGCAGCAATGAAGGTCAGTTTGATCTTCCACTTCTTCTGGCTCCACATCAGCCTCACTATAGTTCTTGATTTTATCGGCATACAGTGTGAATCAGTGCTTTTCTCCATGTTGGTCCTGATGAAGGGGTACCAGTGGCTGAAGGAGCGAGTGAACAGTGAGGAGGGTCGGAGGCAGCTGGCTAAAATCAAGGAGCTCCATCTACTGGCAGACAGACTGGGCTGCACTGCTGCACAGTTAGCCATCGGTATGATCCGAGCAAACGGCCTTAATTTTTTAGTGCAGACATACAGAGATGCAGCTTTGCTTGTTTTCGCATCATGTGACTGCAGATTAAGACTGAATTGATTCGTATTTGCATGATTTTCACTCCTTAAATGACTGATTCATTATGTTTAATCTTACTGTACACACGCAGGTAGGAAGTGCTGTAACGGTTCTGGGAGAAGTGTTGAAAATCTATGTCTCCTGCATGAAAATAACATTACATAATCTGTGATCTTGTTAATTAAGTGCTTTGTATATGTATGGTCTGCATTAAGGCTTTCAAATGGAATCCAACCACTGGTTAAATCTGTTAACATTTTTTTTAAAAGAAGTCTAAAAAATCAGCTACTTTACTTCGGTTACAAACTGATATTCCTCCAGCAATAAAGTTGTCCTGGTTTGCTCTTTTTACAGCCTGGTGTCTGCGCAGTGAGGGAGTCAGCTCAGTACTTCTGGGTGTTTCTAATACAGACCAGCTTCTTGAGAATCTGGGTGCCCTCCGGGTAAATATGTGCTGTATTCAAATATGCTTTTATGTTTTGTGCGCAATAAAAAGAACCACCCAAAAAAACAGCAGATGACACTTTAAGCTGATGCCACCCTCCCCTTCTTTCAGATTTTATCTCAAATGACCCCTCAAACCGTTACTGAGATGGACGCCCTGCTGGGAAACAAGCCACACTCGAAGAAAGAGTCACGCGCTTGATGATTCAAATCTCAGCGACGGACGATGTTCCGAGAAGATGAAGAAGACTTTGATATTGGGGAAACATCGCTTTTTGCTCTGCTGTATACTCAACAACTTGCATGTCCTCGGCAACATTTATGCTTCCAGTATGTGCGCATATCCATTCTGCGCAGTACATTATATCATGTAGAAGAAGAAAAAAGGAAAAAAGAAAAAGAGAACTCTCTCAATTGTGGAAGAAAAAAAACATAATCGATCATATATTGCTCACTGTTGATTGTTCAGAAACTAATTATTTCAACATAGAGGAAGGCTAAAGCTGGTCAATCAAATGTCAATCCTAAAATGAGGAAAGAAAGAAAAAAAAAAAGGCCACCTCTGCCCTAACATGCAACTTTACTGCGTGAACGGTGCTTTCATTAGACGTGTGAGTCTCCTCCCCTCACAGCTGCCTGTTATTCTGTGTGATGTTTAGTACCCAGCAGCCAGAGAGCTAAAGGTTAGTCCTTATGTGTCTAACCGAACATTTCCCGTAGTGTGCATGTGACTGCTCTGCCACACTCACCGCTTTATAGGGTTGGGAACAATGAATTACTTGTGAAGTAATAAAAAAAAAAAAAAACCCACAGCAAATAAGCCACTCTGGTATTACTTTTTTTTTTTTAAATCACATGATTTAAAAGGAAAAATTGGCAAATGAATTTCAAACATGAAGGTTACAGAGTTAGAACTGAGTCTGGCAGAAATGTTGAAATAATAATAATAACTTATGTGTGCTGTTACGTTGTCAAATTGGCAATCAGAAATCAAAAGCCAGTGACATTTTGCAAAGTGACTTTTCCCAACCCTGCTGCTTTCTCAGCGGTCCGTTTGCCTCCTCTGTGCGCATGTCCCTTTAAGACAGAATAGCCCTAACAGGGTGTAAATGTGGCATGGCTTCTTTCTTTTTTTTTACGGCTTATGTAGATTTGCAGTGCCCTTGTAAGCCATTTATTTATTTATTTTTTAAACTCTAAGCGGTCAGATAGTTTTATCCGACATAACCGTCCTGCTGGGCACGCTCGCCTTAAAGGCTCTCAGCAGTCTGCAGACACGGCTTGTGTGTTCATGTTGCATATAATCTTTGCATCGTCCTAAACTATGTCAAAAGATGCTGACATCACTTTCTAGCGGTGCCGAGTTGCTGATCTCGAGCCGCAGGTCTGAGATGGCTGGACTGGGCGGAAAGGTTGCTGGGTGTCTGACACAAAGATTGGGACATATTGTGGTGAACGTTACGTTTTCAAAAAGATGGGAAATAAAAACAATAAGTCTGAGTTTATGAAATGTGATACGAGTCTTACCACAGACCACTTAGGGTAAGATTTCGATTAATGTTAACTTTTCTTTTTGTTTGTGGAAGCCTGAAAACACAGCTTCTCTGCTCATTTCTCTCTCTGCATCGCTCCAAATTCGTTCCCATTCTCAAACACACGCACGACAGATTTTATACTGTGCACTTTGTCTTTTTCCCTTTAGTTTTGTAATGACTTCAACACTTTGTAATGTGAAAGGGGGGTGTCTTTTGTTTTGTTTTTCTCCTTTTTTGTGTGATTTGCCATGAAAACTAATCTCCGAGGTGGAGTTTTTGATACACCGGAGTTGTTTCAGCAGACACGAGGTTGCAATATATTGTAAATAGGCTCATGTGTTTTGACGGTGACGTAACAAGAGAGAGTTCAAGTCTGTGGTTCATGAAGGTTTTCTTAAAGGAGCCGCTGAAACGTGGCTCTCCGTGAGTCTGTCATGATGTACAGTTCGACTGAGCGTAGCTTCCTGTGTACATAGGTCCTTCAATCAAACCCTGAAAATGTAACTTTGCCTGCCTAACTTATATTTTACTGTCTTGCAACAAAGAGAAACCAAAACACAAACAAAAAATAATAATAATAAGAGAAGAGACAACTGATTCTGAATGTATCATGTCTGTTGCTCAAACCTACTTAAGGGACAAAGCACATACCCTGTTCCATGAAGTCCAGTGGTTTTTGAACCTGCAAACGTGCAAACATTTACATTGGGATTAGCCAACTCAAGCTTCTTGCACCCCCTTCTTTCAGCTGTTAATACAAAGTCAGATGAGATTTTTGTACTTCCAAAACCCGGAGTAGTCTAATCACAGGTGTGACGCTAAACCCCCAACTGCTAGCTACTCTTCCACGTTCATTTTTGGACCACCTTTTATTTGTGTACATGTGCGATGCAATTTTACGAGTTGCATATGAGGCGGCATATGGGCCGCGAGCACTAGGATTAGTCACAACCTTCATTCTCGCATATCATGTGCTCCCTTGATGGGTTTTAGCTTCCTTATGTACACTTTGATGATCAACACAATGTTGATGGACATACTTAGATGACTAAGACACTTAAACCTGTAATTGCTTCAGATTTTTGTTTTATTTTGTTCGACATTTTTATGCAGATAGAAAATAAAGCAGCTTTCAGCTACAGATTTTTATTTTATTTGTGGTTAAGCAGTGACTGGCAGAGGAATGTTCTTAACTAAAGTCAACAGAAGCCAGCAGATAACACTGAGTGCATAATGCATACCTGCAAAGCTCGTTTGTTCCTTCCATTTGAGGTTAGCCTGCACCTTTGTGTTGCTGCTGATATAACAGAGCCTCTTTGTGTTGCACCAAAACAGCACGAGTTGACCGAGCGTGGCGACGGGTACTGACCGTGGAAATAGTGATTTTTTGTGTGTGAAAAGGCTCAGGGAGATGTGTTGTTTCAGAGAAATTCGAAATCTCCTCACTAAAGCGTAAAAAACTTTGATTATTCATGTGGATCTTCAGACTGTTCTTTCTCAGAGGGGGAAAAACGTCCCTCTGTGAAATCTGGCATTAAGACTGTTTGTGCTTATGTGGATTTACACTAATCAGCTCCTTCTTTTCCGCGCGCTTCTTGCGAAGAAACGCAATGAGTTGATCAAACTTTTCCTTTTCTTGTATGTTGACGATGGTGACGTTTGTGACAGGCAGCTTTGTTGCGTGCAATAACAGACTATATTTGTAACAAAAGTCCACATCTGATTAATCACTTTGCAAGCGCTGGCTTACAGTATGAGCCACACAAATATTCAGCTGCACATCCAAAGGAGTCAAATTTGCACCTTGTAGTGTTATTGTACAATTACATTTGGGGGTTTGGTTAGCACTAAATCGCAGGTGGATTTAAAACACTAAAAAGCTCACAAATTCAAGAAAGGTGCGAGTTAAGAAGCCTTGCATTTATTTCCCTGCTTACATCCTGTTAAATGTGTGCCAGCTCTTCACCCCTGACTCTTTCAGATGGATGGTACGAGAACAATAACTCAGCCGTGTGTCCGGCGCTCTGTGCCGTGCCCGCTGGGACGCCACACATGTTTACAGCGAGCAGAAAACATCTGTGACGCCAGCACCGGTAGGCCTTCTCTTACTGGATTCCCAGGTGCCCTCAGAGCGACAGATGAAACACATGTGCTGAAAAATATTGACGTCCTCACCGCCAACACAGAAGAAGGAAACAGGTCTTGCCACGTGATTCATCCTCTGTGCGGTGAAACAAGTTGGGGATAAGGTTATAAAGAAAGAAGAAAAAACAGAGAGAAAGATGTTCAGAAGCACATTGGAGATCTACAAGCCCCCACATCTAATAAAGCACATTTCATACCTTACCCAGATGCTGTTGTTTTGGTCCTACAATGAGCCGATTATATTAGAGGTCAGACCCGGTGATGAAATCCCAGGTAACCTGTAGCTTCTGCTGTGTTGACTAAAATCCTAATACAAATGTAATAATGCAGTGGAGCAAAGCAACCCATGTCAGCACGAGCTGAGCACTCGTGCACCGACTACATTTACTGCATTTGTGTCAATAAAGAGCCTGAAATCCTTCAGCCTCCATCAGAGTGCTGAGAATGAGCCCAGCTCAGTGTTTCTCGTAAGGCTCGCCTCTGCAGCCAAATCCTCATGAAGGTTATTGCTGTGTTACAGACCACTGGGTGATATCTCTTTGTTACAATAAGGATGGCTTCCTGCTACTTAGCACAGCATGAAAATGTGCAACAATCTGCTGCTTAAAATATTCAGAAAGAAGAACTATACGCTGTTTGAAGTAGAAACATTTGATAATACTACAGTGCCCTGCAGTATCTAAGACATAAAATCATTTTTGTTCTTATTAATTTAGGGACCGTTTTTAAAGATTTGTTTTACACAGACACCATGTGGAAGTCAGAAACAAGAAGACAAGCTAAAATAATGTTGATTTGGATCTTTGCTGATAATTCGAACACTTTGTAGTTATTGCAGTGGGCTCGCCAAGACAAGGACAGGACAGCGTTTCACATGCACTTATTCCAATAGAATAACCTCCTTCGCACATTTCAAAAAGAGTCCATGCAGATCGTTTGCTTCAAGGACACATACAACCCTCATCCTCCTAATGTATGCTGTCTCCACTGTGCCAAGCCAGTTAAATCTCGACTCCTTTAATCTGACCCCACCTGCTACCATACAATAAATGGATGAAGTGGACTAAGCTACTGTGGACTTCCTTTTTATTGCTGTATTTTCACGTGTTTGGCTTTCAGGTTATGCAAGTGCATATACATATGTATATATATATATATATATATATATATATATACATACATACATATATATATATATATATATACATATATATATATATATATATATATATATATATATATATATATATATATATATATATATATATATATATATATATATATATATATATATACATATGTATATATATATATATATATATATATATACATATGTATATATATATATATATATATATATATATATATACATATGTATATATATATATATATATATATATATACATATGTATATATATATATATATATATATATATATATATATATATATATATATATATATATATATATATATATATATATATATATATATATATATATATATATATATATATATATATATATGTATATCAGAAACTCCCATATTAGTAGAAATGTATTACTTAGGAAAGTTGGGAGAGTGGAGGGGGAAATAAAGAGCTCCCGCTTGTCCTTAATTCCTCCCCCTCTGTTTGCACATCTGCTGAATCACATTAAACTCCCCACAGGCCGCTTCACAACAGAAGTCCTCGACATCATTTCAGCGAGCTGGAGCCCTTCAGCCTCTGTTTGCTGCCATGGGAATGCATCTGAAGTGTTTTTTATAACTGCTTAAAAAAAAAAAAAAAACAACACGCACACAACCATCTCTTTTACTTTTCCTGCTCTGAGTCAGCTTTTACAAGCTCTTCAATTACTTTACATTGTCACAAGGAAAAAAAGAGAAAAAAAAGGAAGCCAGGTGATCACAGGTTACCTTTATTTTACTAAAATACACGTTTCATGCAGGGTTTTTTGTCACTTTCCACAACAGAAACACACCTAAACTAATGCCACCTCGGGGCTTCTTATTTTAAATGTTTTTTTCTTGTCTGCCGCACAACAACAGGCAAAGAGGGACATTAAAGTCACACGGTACAATATTCCGCATGTGCAAATTCCTAGTGGCTTCATAAATAGCGAGTCCTCATCTGATGTCACATGCCGTCATTAGCGAACCAATAGCGAGCCAGATGTATCTGGTCATAGCGACGCAGTTTACGCTGGGAAAAGAAAGTCATGCTCAATGCGCCGGAAATCAACAATAACGGAGTGCTGTATTGCTTTTGAAAATTAATGTCATAAAAAAATATGTGTGCGGTAAAAAGTAGCCTTAATCTATCACGTTTTAAAAACAAACAACCAAGAAAAACTTAGATGAAGTTGGTCAGCTGGATGCATCTTTTCCCTCCAGTTTTATTGCCACCTTTATGGCACCGACTGTGACCCTGCAGGGGGGGGGAAAGCACTGACAGGCCACGTTCCAAACAGTGGAGAAGGCATACGTGAATCAGAGCACATGACGTGTAAAAAAGGAGAGACTGAGCATGGAGGAAACTCTTTCCAAGGCCTGCTATGATCTTCGTATGAAAATAAAAAGAGGTAGGCAAATTGTCTCTGCTGCTCAGAAAACACTGGCAGTTTAATAAGATGCAAACGGGGATGAAGTGCTTATCAAACATGCTACACGCAAAGCCAGTTTTTTTTCCCTAAGTGACAGTCCAGCACAGCATGCCTGAAACAAACCACCTAGCCTATTCAGAATAGTGTTCTTCCTTATGCAGCTTGTTGCATATTAATAATATTTAATCTTATAATAACTTTTTTTCTTATGTAAACAAGGAGACAGCGAAACACACGACTCATGCATGCATTATCATCTCCAGAATGTGGAACAATAGTAAACACAGACGGATGTTACTGCACAGCATATTTAGTGGCTTTTTGTTTTGTTTTTCTCTCTATTTTTTTTTCCTTTTTTTGTTTTTAGGCTGTGGGGGAATGTCAGAGAGCTTCGTTTGCTAACACAGAAATAAAAGCGACCACAGTTAGACCGCTCAACGCTTTTCTTTCCTGCCGCCTGTCTGCATGACATCATTAAGGGAGAACGACACGAAGGCAATCTGCTCGAGTTCACTCTCTTTCCCGCACTCCATCAGGCACGAAAACTGATCCTTGTCCCCGTTGTAAGCCAGGTCCGAGTAGCCGCTGGGCCCCCTGTGGATGATCCTGGGTCTGTCCCATCCGGATGAGTGCAGGGGGGATCGGTTCAAATACACACCCATGTCCCTTCTTCTGGACTTGCTCGTCGGGTGCATGAAGAGGAGCCAGGTTTGCGTGTCTGGTGACAGGAGCGACGTGCCGCAGGCTTTGCTTTCCGCGTCGTCGTTTGGGACAAATTCCGGCGCGGGAAAGCCGATGATGCTTCCCTGACATCCGTAGCGCGTTTCCACCAGCTCCGGGGCCATGTGGGGCTTGTCGAAGTAGACGCCGCTGTTTTCACTGAGAGCCTCACACCTGTGGCCCCCGGCATTACGAGCATTGCAGTAGAGGTGGCTCCTGCCCTCGTGGTCTATGATCTCGGCCATTTCACATTCGCACGACTTCTTCCGCAGCATCTTACCTATGTGCCACGTCTGTCCAAAGTCCTCGCTATATACTGACAGTGCACGTGGGTAGACTGTGCAAGGGATGGGGAAGGAGCAGCATCTGTAAGGAATGTAGTAGGCGTACGCAGGGATGATCAGTCGGCCGTTCTCAAGCTGAACACCGTGGCCGGGGCCCACGGCGAATGTGGCCCACTTGTGAATGGCCTCGCCGATCACGCTGTCAGTTAAGTCTGTCACTTGGCTCCAAGTCTGGCCGTCGTCTCGGCTGCTGACGTAGCAAAGACGAGTCTTGTTCTTACCTGTCAGGATCTGCTTCGCTTCCGTGGTTGTGCCCCACACACAGATGAAAAACAAATAGAGCGTTTTGGTGTTTTTTTCATACACCGGGCAAGGATTCATAGTGCGGTGGTTTGGCAGGCACACCGAAGACAGCTCCTGACTGGACGACCACTGGAAAAAAAAACAAAATCCCAGAAACATGACAAAGGCAACATTTGAAAAGAGGACAACAAATCATGTTAACTTCAACTATGAAAATCAAAGTGATCATGTGGCAATGGTAACCTGCATGGATCCATCCTCTTTCAGGGTGCCTCTCCTCATAACGAAAATTTTGGCGTCATTGTCACAGGGTGAGGATCTCTTCTCTGCAAAGGTGAGGAAGGTGTGACAGTGCCTCAGATAGACGAGAGCAGGGATTCTGTATGTTATCCCACTTGGCTCCCTTTCAAACAAAGTTGTTTTAGGAGGTTCTTCTCCGCTGTCTCCCTTCGACGACGTGTTTCCCATGGTGGATCAGAGCTCCTGTGAGCAATAAAATGTCCTAAAATGCATGACAGAGCCTCAGCTTCTTTTATAGTCTTGTTATAACAACCTTCAAAGCACAGACTCGGTGAAGAGTTCACACTCCAGCAGCTCCCTATAAACACAGACCGCTGCATTGCCACAAACAGCTCGCACCGTGCATGCACAGCAAAGCCCTTACCTTCACTGATCGCTCTTCACAGGTCCCACTCGTGATCTTTGTCTGAACATCATACCGTCTATAATCGCACGCGAAACCAGAGACCTCTGATGTTCACGACACTGATGCTGTTGGTTCATCAGAAACGAAGCCGTACCTGAGACCGAGAGAGACTTTTACGCTCCCTTCCGCGTTCGCTTCTCAGCTAAACTAAACGTCGACTTTATGCAAATGAATATATCCACCTTCGTATTTGATTGTGTTTTTCTTACTAGCACTACCGCAATAATGACTACATATCAGTTATGGCTGTCACTACCTACGCCGCTCTAAAACGGCCTTCCCCCGCAGGGACGCCCTACACAGAAGCTAGCTAACTAGCCGGTTTAAACAAACACAGGTCAGGCTTAAAATCTTCCGAGAGTAATTATTTGCCAAACAATACACAAAATAAAGCATTTCCTGGTTGTAAACGTGCTTTTTTAATGTCTTTGAATGCCTCAGGTTGGCCCGGCGGAGTATTATCTTGCCATTTTAGTTAATCTTTGAACACCTAAACTCACCGGTCTCTTCCGCCTTTAGCTTAGAAAAGAAATGTTACTGCCCCCTGCTGGACGGGAGAAGCGGTACTCGTCTTACGTGCTGTTGCTAAGATACAGAGAGCTACACTGAAGCTCGGGATCAAACACATTGTAGCAGTTTTTTGACATAGTGTGGTGATAAATGGATTTGGCTGCAGTCAGGATGACTTCAGAGTCCTACACCGCTGACGCAGGGCGGAGCTATCCTGTAAATTGTTTCCCTGCCGGGACTTCACACCACAGAAGACGAGACGGTATGTTGAAATAAAGCAAGGTTGTAACTAGCTTATATTAATGAAATAAATATAGTGAAAACGAACAGCACCAAAACCAAGTTAGCTGGTTACTCTAATGTTGTAAATGCTGTAATGTGAGCTACTGCTATGTACAGTACAAAGTAAATATTATTTATCAAAAGGGGCCCAGAAGTTCAAGCAGTACCAAAGGGCACTTTTATGAATGGAATTTGGGCCATACCCTAAATAATATTTGTGCTTGGTCTACTGAGCTGTCTACACTGTATTAAACTGTATGTGTCTGTCTGTATACAGGTGTATGAATGGAGGGTTTAGTTGAGAGAAATCATAGTTGGCAAAAATCATAGTTTAATTTTGAACATACATGCCCACATATCCGTAATCAGTCCAGCCCATCTGGAATCAACAATTATGCCACTTAAATCACCTTTCTGATCCTCAGTTTAAACTTCAGCAGGTCATCTTGACATGTCTAAGCCAAAATATACTGGGTTGTTGCCATGTCACTGGTTCATAAGATATTTGCATTAGTGAGCAGATGCACTGCTCAGTGAGAAAAGAACTGACAGATCCAGAATGAAGAGACTAACCAATAATGAAGAGTGTTTACCTGTGTGAAAACACCTGCTGGCGTGGTTTTAGTCATCCATCTTTGCTTTTATAGGTGCTGGGCACTGGCTTGCAGCTTACAGGGAGGCAGAGGAGCAAAAATACAGGCATCAACGTAGGAGAACAAAAGCAGCTTATAAAAAATGTGAGAGCGAGCTGGCTGATACTTCTCATGGAGTCACATTAGACAGAGCTTTCCTGGTATGAACCTTGAATTCAACACACAAACGCTTATCTGACAAAAGTTAGAAAAACAGTGATATTTTTTTATTTTCTTTTTCAGCTCCAGTTGCATCATGTTGACAGACCCTCTGAGCTCTGTTCTCTGGACATCAGCGAGCAGAAACTAAGCTCTGTAAGAGCCACCTTTTCCTACTTTTACTTACCTTTATCAGCCTGTTGGTTAAAATCATTTGTGATTAGTTCCTTTATACTGGGGGTCACAGGTCAAACCAGAAGAACTCGAGGTGTTTGATAACGTGGCTTACATCAACGCATCTATTAACTCCCTCTCTCTAGGTGAATATGCATGTATACATTATCCTGCAGATTTCATTCTAGCATCGCTGTGTGTGCCTCTTTCATGAAGTCATATCAGAGGCTGTCCATTGTTTTTCCTGCAGGATCTTTCAGTAGTTTTGTGTCTCTAAGAGAACTCAACCTGTCATTAAATGAGGTTAGCGACTTGATGTTTGATGCTGCTGCCTTCCCTCTTCTCGAGGTAAGATGACTCGGCGGTGCTTTGTAACTGTGAATGTGCAAAAGAGATGCTGACATTCAGAGGAAGAGTTAAATGTGTGCCATTTTTCTTCTTCTTCTTCTCTCCTTCTTCTTTTGAATGTGGTTAAGTTCACCCGAACAGTGCATTTTAATCCTCGCAGGTTCTGGATTTGTCCTACAACTGCTTATCACCTGATGCTATTGATTCTCTCGGTCGGCTCCCACGTCTTAAGGTCCTTCATCTAACTGCAAATCAGCTTCAGCGTCTCCCTCCTAATCTGGGCTCCTCACACCAAGACCCCACTCAGCTGTAAGTGCCTGAAATAGCAATCTATTTTTTACCACGTTTCATCCACGATCAAGAGACGTTAGCCGTCCATCAGTTCAGATGATGAATTTGCTCGTCTTTCCTGCCCACTTTGATGTACGTTTATACTGAAAAGCTTCAAATGAATAAACTTCAGAAGTATGTGTACATTGGTACTGGGCAAAAACAGAATTTGCGAGTGTAGTCTTGGTCTTCTATCCCCACCTCACACACACACAGACACACATACACACACAGTTCTGCCCTGCTTTGTGTTAAATGACTGACAACAAAACAAACTTTAGGTATAAAAAGCTGCCTGATTTACAAATTTACAAATCCAATAGTGGTAGTCATTAAACTGGCTGAATCCAGCTCCCATAAATAATTAGTAAAATATTCCAAGATGAAATAATTTATGGCTATCTTTTAAAATCTGTGTTAACTCAGCATGTTTTAAGTGTTATGATTATCATGATCCATGAAGTTATCCAGTACCTTGGTTATGATTTCATGACACATTTCATTCCTGAAACATTCACAAATGTAGTTTTCAAACCCACCAAAAGGGGGAGCACAAATGCTCCAAATTCACACTTCTGAGCCGGTAAACCTGCACTCACAGGCCACTTTGTTAGGTACACCTTGCTAGTACCAGTTTGGACAGTGTTTTGACTACAGAACTGCCTTAAAGCTCCATGGTACAGATGGAGATGGAGACAGGGCATATCCTGTTGGAGACAGCCACCACAAGATGGGTACTGTGGTCATAAAGGGATGAAAATGCTCTGCAGCAATACTCAAGTAGGCTGTGACATTTAGACTAAGGTAGTGTGCCAAGAAAATGTCCCATTACACCACCTGCAGTTGCCTGAACCACTGATACAAGGCAGGTTGGATCAATGCTTTCATGTTTTTTCCAGTCTTCTATTGTCCAGTTTTGGTGAACTTGTTTAACTTACAGCCCTTTTTTCCTGCTCTTAGCTCACAGGAGCTTGGTTGTAAAGAGTGGATATTTGAGTTGCCCTTGCCTTCTTATCAGCTCGAAGCAGTCTGGATATTCTCCTTTGACCTCCACCATCAACAGCACTTTCTCCCAGAGACCTGCCAGTCAAGGGATGTTTTCTCTCTTTGAGGTCAACCTCTGTAAACATTCTGATGCTCGTATTGAACTTCAGCAGGTTGTCTTGACCATGACCACATGGCTAGAGGCAGCGAGCTGCTGCCCTGTGATTGGCTGATTTGTGTAAATGAGGGGTTGAATGGTTTACCAAAGTCACTGATGAAAATAGATACATAAAATCTTATTTCACTTTAATTGTATCATCACACACATTTAGCATTTCTTCGTTTACGTGTAGGCCGGCTAAAGATGAAGACACATGCTTTCAAGCTCTAGAAGTCCTGATGCTTGATGATAATGAACTGACCTCTGGAGTCTTCAGCAGCCTTAAAAACCTAACGAGGTCTGTAAGTTTTCCTGTAAAGACTTTTTGCATACAAAATATTCATTATAAATGCACTTTTAAAAAGTCTGCATGCATATTGCCAGCCTTTGTGCGTCACAGTGCAAGTGAGAAATTGCACTTTTAAATAAAAGTGTTTCTTAACATGGACTCCTTTATCACAAGGCACAGCAAATTAGTGGAAACGCTCATTAAGCATTTTTAATTGTTGATTACAGGCTAAAGCATTTAAGCCTACAGGGGAACTGCATTTCTGAAATACCGTTCATGCAACTGGTGGGTTTTTCCAAACCTGTGCAGACTGCCACTGAAGAAGAGGAGGAAGAGGGTAAATACTCGGCATCAGCTTTGTGTAATTCACATGTGTGTCCAAAATTTCCTTTAAAAATATCTCTCCCGATCCAGCACTCGCTCACTCGGAGCCTTCCGATCAGTATTTGACAAGAATCTCAGAGGTAATTCGTCCATGATCTTTTAGATGTGTCATCACTGTAGCTCGGTGTTATTCTCCCATTAAACTTGTGTGTCTCGTGGTCACTCTAGATCTTTTGCAAACACAACTGGGAGCAGAACCGCAAAGAATCCAGTTTACCTCTTCCAGCGCTGCAGTACCTCAACCTAGCTGACAACAAGGTGTGCTGCTGCTTTTTATAAATAAATCCACTATTTTTGGGAAACGAGGTAGCGTGACACACCGGTGGTTTCTCATCAGGTTGCTAAGGAGGAAGCACTGATGGCTGCCACTCTTTTCCCGATGCTTCGTGAAATTGATATTCAGTTCAACCCCATAACCACGCGGAGGAGAGGTAATATTCCTCCTGTAAAGGATCATTTTAAAATAGGTGTTCGGGGCTTCAGAAACAACCTCATCATGTCTTTGTTTAAATACAGGAGACCCTCCCTTGCTAACCTACATGCAGGAGAGACTTGGAATAACAATAAAGCAGAAGAAAACACCGGAGGTTGTGAAGCGCCCGCTGAAAGTGTCCACTGAACCAAAATGGAAGGTTGGACTTTTTTGTGTTTGATCACGATCCTTCGAATTTTGCTGTATCAATGTCCAGGCTGGAGTCTTAGGTTTAGTAGGTTTAGTGATTTTGCAGAAAGGACGTGTGATTGACTCCAAGGTGGTCATATTTTTGGTAGCGTTTGCCTCTAAACTTGATCGTTTTTTATGAATTCTGATAAAACTCTGTAAGGGCGTAGAGTGGGGTCATGCTAACAATCCATTAAAAGTGGATTTGCATCCACTAAGGTCTTCAAGGCCAACTTAATGATTGATTGCTCAGAAATGGATAAAAATAAGTCTGGTGTGTGTTATCAAGCTTTTTGCTTTTGTATTAATCACTGTAAAGTTCCATTTCAGTGAATGAATCATTATGTTTTCAATGTTTTCATATTGGAGGTGGATGAAAAAATACCAAAGGTGTCAAAGAAGCTAATACTGCTGAATCCACAAAGCCAGGCTGGCAAAAATGAAGGCAAAAACAGCAGAAACCACACCTTCCATGAAAAAAGAAAACCCTTCTTTCTTACTCAGGTATGTTCTTCAGTAGTTTTCCTCATTGGGATATAAAAATCCATCATTTTACCAAGTTTTTTAAATGTTAGTTAATGCCGCAGCATTTTAACGTAGTCAGTGTTATTTCATGCTCAGGCAGCAGATGGACCTGAGTTTGAATTTGGTCTTCTTCCTGAAGACAAAGAAACTGCAGACAGCAAGGAGAGAAAGCAGTTTGATTTCTTGATGGATGTCGAACCGAACCCTCGTGTGCTCAAGCTCAATGGTGAGGAAGGAGGAATGTATTTTCATCTGCAGCCATTTCGTTTTTTTGTCAATTGTTTCAAAGCCAGTAAAGTTTGGCTATACAGCGGGACCGTGGAGAATACTGATGCTTTCTTTCTCTCTTCCTTTCTTTGTGCAGGAATTCAAACAGCTGTTCGGATGCTGGAGCACACACTGAAGAATCTCCATGTTTACAGGGACTCGAAACCAAAGCTCGACAGCATCCAGACGCCGTACAGGGAGCGAGAGAAAAGGGTTTGATGTTTAGCCACGCAAACTTCATTTGCAGGCTCGTAAATTGCAATAAACCGAGCGACTTTAACTACGTTTTTATTAATTACTGCACACAGATTAAGGAGCTGCCACCTCTGAAACCTGTGAAGCAGCTGACTGAAAGGGTAGAGGACATGATCAAAGAAATCAGAGAGAGTAAAACAGTAAAAGTGGTCCCTTTAGGTATGCACATTTCCTACTTATACGCAGTGAATGTCAACATATTTCCCCTGTAAAGCCCTCTTTCTTTAAATAACACTCTGTTTTCTGTCCAGCCACTACCCTACAAAGCAGAGGTGTCAGTAAGCAAGAATATAAGGAAGCTCTCTCGCTGATGAGGGACATGAAAAGAACATATAAGATGGTCCACGCGAAAACAATGGAGCAAGAAGCCGCCATCAAGTCTGACAGAGACTCTGACCAAATCTGAGTTGAATCTCCATCTGTTTAACAGTCACATCCAAATAATTAGCCGAGCAGATTTTCTTTGGCTTGAAATGTTTTCTTTGTATTACTGTGAGTAGAAATAAGTAAATCGAGCAATGTTTTCCTCGACTATCAGCTCTAGAGTTGAAGTGCAGAGTTCACAAAGCTGTAGCAGATGCAAGTGTGTCTAATTGTAACTAAAAAAGTGTGCCACTGTCTGCTCCCCGTAAGCCTGACAGTTCTGAGCAGCTGTGCCGCCACGGCTGTGACCAGAATCCATCCATTTGTCAGTAGAGCTCATTGCAAAAACAGAAAGTAGAGAGAGCTTTTTCTCTCTTTTTGTTTTGTTTTGGGTGAGGAGAGGTGTTTTAGACTGTTTGTGCACATTTATATGCAAACACCCTGTTCTGTTGAAGGAACACTGGGGTAGATTAACAGTGCAACAAAGTCCACATCAAGCCCTGCTGTATTTGAAAATGTTGTACACCCTCTAATGGTTCCCAATCAGCTATTCTCCATGGGTATTGTGCATCACCCTCTCACTCACCTTTTATATGGTAAATGGCCTGTATTTATATAGCGCTTTACTAGTCCCTAAGGACCCCAAAGCGCTTTACATATCCAGTCATCCACCCATTCACACACACATTCACACATATATGAGATTTTCAAAAATGATTATGTGGCTGATTATTATCTTTTCGTAACTTTGAACAGACTTCTGCAGTGCAGAATGATTTAGGTTTCGATGCCAATGTGCGGTATTACTACAAGTTGAGAGTGGTAGTTGTTTGTTTTCGTTGCTCATTCCCTTTTTGATTTCATGGTCTTGTCCATCATATGATTTTGATTATTTGTCTCGAGTGCAGCATGCAGATGTGGAATGCATGTTCAGCCCCTGTGGAATAAATCACTTGGCACTCTGAAGATACTGGGTGCAGGGATTCTGGGTTTTTACATTCATGTCGGGACATTTTTCTGCTCCTGTATGGATTGAATCATAAAACATTTATGCATTTCTTACGCTAAACAAAAAAGCGTGCTCTGGCAGGGGGTTCGGTTTAAGACGGGACCCAGATTCAACATGCGAGGAGGTTGTAGGGAAAAAGGTGATAAACTTTTATGGAACGAGCCGAGGAACAGCTGAGGTGTTGATCTCGGGAGGGGAAGACACAGAAGAGACGAAGAACAGGCAGAATGGGCCTAATGCAGCACAAACAATGGATCAGAGTCACCTGATCCAGCCATAGAAGGAAATTTTGAAGCCTAATGTTAGAACAGAGAGAGTCTGCCTTCCAAACCCAAACCTGGAGCCTGGTTCTGCCTCTCATTATGCTCCCGGAAACAGTGGGAACCACAAGTAAGATGTACTCTGAGGGTTAACATGCTGCTCCAGGATCTTTAGGATAAAAGCAGCTTGGTTATAATTTAATTCTGCATTTCACTGTCTTTTTCAGTTTGATCAAAAATGTAAACACAACAGAAGATAGTATGTCTGTGAAGGTTCTCAGTCATCCAGGTCATCGTAGTCAAAGGAGCTTGCAAAGAAAAGCGTCTGGACTTCTTTAAGTTACTTGAAGACGTTTCGCCTCTCATCCGAGAAGCTTCTTCAGATCTAAGGTCAAATGGTGGAGAGTCCCAGATATAAACCTAGTGGGAGTTTCCCCCCACAGAGGGACAAAAGGACCCCCTGATGATCCTCTAATCGCCTGAGCCAAGGTGTGAAATTGGGTGTGGGTCCCAATCAGCCAGAGTTTCGGGTGAGTTCATTGTGAAACCTGGCCCCACCTTATCATGCGAATTCCTGAGATCAGATGGCCCAGGATGTGAGTGGGCGTTAAGGCGTCTGGGAAGGGATCTCAAAACTGGATTATAGATGGCAGAGAGTTGGTGTCGTAAACCACCGCCTCTGTTCAAAGATGGTCGCTCACAGTGGACATAGATGGCTTCTTTCACTCCTCTTTCAAACCATCTGTCCTCTCTGTCCAAAATGTGAACATTGGCATCCTTGAAAGAGTGTCCTTTATCCTTAAGATGCAGATGGACTGCTGAGTCTTGTCCCGTGGAGGTGGCTCTTCTGTGTTGTGCCATGCGCTTGTGAAGTGGCTGCTTGGTCTCTCCAATGTAGAGGTCTGGGCATTCCTCGCTGCACTGTACAGCATACACCACGTTGTTAAGTCTGTGTTTTGGCGTTTTGTCTTTCGGGTGAACCAGTTTTTGTCTGAGCGTGTTGCTGGGTCTGAAATGCACCGGGATGTCATGCTTGGAGAAAACCCTCCTGAGTTTTTCTGATACACCGGCTACATAGGGGATGACAATGTTGTTGCGTCTGTCCTTCTTATCCTCCCTCGCTGGTGGAAGCTTCTCGGATGAGAGGTGAAACGTCTTCAAGTAACTTAAAGAAGTCCAGACGCTTTTCTTTGCAAGCTCCTTTGACAACAGAAGATAGTGCTTAGTTATTGAAACCGGGGTGTCTGCATGATTGGGCGTGCGCTGCTTTAACATGGTGTTGTGGTTGTGTTGTATAACTACTGTGAATTTCTGAAACCTTGCCCCCGGGAAACATGCCTAATAATAAAAACAGTGAAAAAAATTACAGTAGCTGCTCACCATAGCAATGGAGTGCATGCAGAAGGAACTCTTTTAGTTTTGTGTGTGGAAGAGTCAGCATTGGGTTCCAGTGATATGTTTTAATGAAATCAATCACTGAGCTCTAGCATGAGAATCGCTGTCATTGTGGTGTCACACAAATCTTAGCGATAAACAACTTTCAGCATTGTAATTAGTTTAAAGCAGTGTTCTATTATTTTTTCACTAAAAAGTTAGTCTTGATGGATGAACAGTTTGACACAGTGAAAACAATCGGTACAGTGCTGCTCAGTGCTATCAGGCAAACACCTGGTCTCCAGTCTGATGGCCTTGTTCAGGTCTTTTCATCCTTAACTATATTTTTGCTGGTAATGAGGAGCCTGTGCCAAATGGCAGAGACACCCTTCTACAGAAATACTCTTTTCCAGTCCAGTGGAGCTCAGCTCCACACAGCCGAGCTTGTCTGAGCTGCAGCGATATTCCACAGTATTGGACACAACAGCTGCTGAAAATCCTCGATGCTAAATAGATTATAAATGATCAGATTGTTTTCATTATTGACTCTCAAATTGCACTTTTACTCCCTATCCAGGCTTGGGTGCGACTCCATTAAAGTGCCCTGAGACTTGTTGTTGCTTTCACTAACATTATGGATTTTGTTCTGCAGCCAGGAAGTCCTAGCATGAACTTATTTTGTTTGACCAGATTGCTGTTACAAAGTAATTTAGAAATGATAATGATTAGTACTTGCAGTCCAGTGCTGTCATGTTGTAATTCTTTAATGCTGGAAGAAAAATAGACATGTACTCTTGTGCAAGAGGTTTGTTACACATGTTAGTTTTCCACATTTTTGGGAATAATCAGTCCCTCTGATGGCTGTCTATTCCAAGTACACTCTAGGCGTTTACTGACCTCATCACAAACTTGGAGATCTCTCCAAGAACTCTTCACGAGATTGTGAAAAAATAACTCAGATGCACTTAGTTGGTAAACCTTCCACTTTTTTCACCAGCTCTTTTGGGACATACACCTTCCTTTTCTTTGTTTGTGTTTGTGCCAACATGTGCAAATTTTAGATTATGTAATTAATAAAGCAGATGAATCTGATCATTTCTTTTCCCGCATTACCGTTGTGCAGGCGATGAATCCTGGCTTCATGCTGTTACCTCAGGCTCCTTCTGCAATTCTAAAAGAATCTGTTATCAGGAAAAAGTCAGAAGGATAACTACCAAAGCAACTACAAATTCCCCTTTGAGCCTGATCAGTCGATGAGTAATTAATCACAGCCAGTTGTGCTTGAATCTGCCAACACAGTTTCAGTGTGAGCAGTTGCTTTATATAGACATAAACAGTACCCCAAAATACCCCAAGAATGCAATACAAAGGGATGTTTTATACTAACAGATGTTTTTATATTTATCAGCTATGTCAATAAATAATGACAGATGCAGGACACAAAGCTGTAAAGGCCCTGTGGTACAAATGGCTTCAAAACCTCTGGATCCTACACTTCCCAAAATGCAATTTACCCAGTTTGCACTTAAACCCCACATTCCCAGCATAAATAACCTCGATGACATCAATGTGATATCATGAGCATTATTTTTTGTTGTCATATATAATTGATTTACTTGTAGACGCCTCATGGGGGTGCTTAAAAGAGGACCTCTTATGGTTCTCTTTATTTTCTACCACATATGCAGCCACATGAAAAACAAAGTACTCTCACATCTGGTGAAAAGCAAACACAGCAAGTCAGCACAAACACCTCATACTAACTGTCAAACACAGTGGCGGAGGACTGAAAATTTGGGCTTGTTTTGCAGCCACAGGACCTGGGCATCTTGCAGTCATTGAGTCAACCGCGAGCTCTTCTGTATACCAGAGCATTCGAGGGTCAAACGTGAGGCGATCTGTTATCTGTCAACAACTAAAACTTGACTCAGACTGCAACAGGACAAAAATCTCAAGCACAGCAGCAACTCTACAAAGGAAACGAAAGAAAAGAACCAAGATGTTGCAATAGTCGAATCAAAGCTCAGACCTCAACCTGACTAAAATGCTGTGGCAGGACCTTAAGAAAGCTGTGCATAAATAAACACCCACAAAGAAAAGTGGTACAAATGACTCTAAAACGATGTGAGGAACTGATAAAATTGCATGGAAAACAATTCCTTTTAGTTATTGCTAAAGGCTACAGGCTACTGAATAACTGGCTGTAGGCCTACTTTGTTTTTCCCACAGAGCGCCTTCTTTTTCACTTAGTTTGTGACAAATAAATATTGATTCATATTGATGTTCATCTGAGATTTTCTTTAATTAATTTTAGAACCTATAAAGGACTAAATCTTTTTGTAATAGGTCTTAACATGTAGAGTTTTGGGAATGTCTACACCTACTGTTTTTTGCATAACAGTAAATAGACGCCAGAGCAGTCTAGATGCTTGGACTTTTAGTTCTGCATGATAGTATACCTATATATTAGGGGTGCAACGATACACAAGATTCACGGTTCGGTTCGGTTCGATACTTTGGTGTCACGGTTCGATATTTTTTCGATACAGAAAAAAATGTTCATGCCTTTTTAATTTGTCATTTATTAAATTTTCACGGCACATTCCGCACCACATCTCTGTGCGTTCATCATTTGTTTGAAGCCAGCTCACCTCCTGCAACTACTTTTCCGAAAATACGTGCTTCTTTTGTGGTTCGGACTCCTGACATTTCTTTGGAGGTGGAGGAACATCACAGTAATTGCTTAAAGGAGCTTCTTCGACATCTTTAAGAGTTCTAAACAAATGTCGGTCCTCCTCCAGAAAATCTTATGTACGCAAATGTAACGGAGGCGGAAGGCTGATTCTACTTCCACAGTGGTTTTGTGCGAAGGAAGGAAACCTTCCTCCAGACGGATTGAGCAGTGGAGCCGCCAAGGGAAAACCCGGCGGCGTCTCGCCACCCTATCAATGTTTCTGTTCCGGTTTCCCGAATGGGCAGAGCTCTCAACTCTGCCACCGCTTTCCTGTGGCAAACCAAGCAGCACCAGCCCGTCTGGGCTCGTGGCCGCCGCCACCGCCTGATACCGTTCACTCTCCCAGTCCTCACTCCACCATCAGTGTCTTCTCTCTCGTCTCCCATCACTCTTATTGGCCTCCGGGACCTCACAGGTGTGTTGGGTTCATAATCAAGGAGGGGCGGAGACTTTCCAGGACAAGTCACCGATGAATACCATAAAACATGCAATAAAACCCATAAGAATACAACACTATACAATATTAAAGAAAGTAAAACACAACCAAACATGCACAATAAAAATATCTTAGGTAACTTGTCCCTCTCCACCCCGTGACACAAACACGCATTGCAACTTCTTATCTTGTGCGCGTTTTTTATTTTGACAGCGAATGCGCACCTGCGGACCACTTATGTGCAGCCCCGGTTATATAGCTCGTCATATTGCAGCCACAGAAATTATTTTGTCCATGAAACCATAAAGCTGTACTTTCTTTTTGCCTTATAGTCTGATTTGTCATAACTTTTCCGTTTTGTGGTAAGCTTTTCTTTGGCTGTCACTTCTTCACCCTGACCTGTCTTATTTGGCTCAGCAGAACTAAAATATATATCCTGCTGCTTTTACACACACACACACACACACACACACACACACACACACACACACACACACACACACACACATAACGGTCAGCGATTCTCTGCGCGATCAACCTCTCACATGTTTAAGCTTGCTGCGGGAGATTTCACTTGTCATGTTTGCATAGTAAGGTAACGATTAATAAGACGATGTCAGAGGAATTGGTGCGCAAATTATCATCACTCACAGATCAGTGCTGTCGCTCTCTATACACAGTTCGCACGATTGCAAAGTGAAAGCAAAAAACAAGCGCAAATTCAAACGCGATTTCAATATGTCACATATTGACAGTGGCTCACCGATGCCAATGACATAATTACCCAGCTACATTTCCGAAAGAATGCAAAAGCATTGACATATATTTTTCTTTCCTACGATAAGCCGATGGGCAGGGCGGAGATAGATTTTGGTAGCCCGACTGGAAAAATCGCTAGCCCCGGGACGTTGGGCAGGCGATTTTGCGAGCCCTGTATCTGATTGAGGAATCACTCATCTTTGGAAAAGAGAGTTTATTACAGAGAAATAGCTCTTTCCAAAATAAAAGCTATACTATACGCTTCTTCTGGGCTATATTCTCAGCAGCATATTAAACATATCAGGTCCCCATAAGGAGAATCATGTGCTAACGGCTGTCTAAACGACTCGGGTAAAGTTTGTAGCATGCATGCTTGTTGTTTTTGTCTGCTTCCACTTGTCTTTGCACTAGGATGATGTCGGAGTAAATGTGCAGTCATATTCGTTGCGTTCCCACTAGTGCTGTCAGCGTTAATCTCGTTGAAATGACATTAACGCCACAACACGGCAAATCTCCGTTAACGAGCTACCGCGGATCGCCCGTGCGTGGGGCTGGACGGCCAACACGTTAACAAGCTAACTGCGCTAACACACTAGTTCCCACCCATGTAATTAAGCATTGCGTGGCACATCCAACATACTGTTTTACTTTAGTCCATGACGCGCTTACCTTCAGGGTCATACGTCACATGAAAACCAAAATAATTCCAAACGCCAGATCTGAATGAGGGTGGGGGAGGCTCAATTTGCCATGTTGCAAGGAGAGCTTAACTTCTGTCTCACTAGCTTGCCCTGCGCTCTTCCTTCTGACGATGCTGTCTGTGTTGAGCGCTCAGTGGATCTGCGCTCGACAGTGCAGCCTAGGCGGAGTAGTCGAACGCAGATTCACTGAGCGCTCAACACAGACAGCATCGTCAGAAGGAAAGTTGATAAAATAAATTACAAATTTTGTATTGTTCGATACATATGCGTACCTAACCGAAATCACTGTATCGAACGGTTCAATATCGATACGAATATCGTTGCACCCCTAATATATATATATATATATATATATATATATATATATATATATATATATATATATATATATATATATATATATATATAGATGAAGGTATACCTTCATCTCTATGTTAAAGTCCCTCCTACATGCTGTTTAAGCTCTCTTTAAAAGTGGAAGCCAGGCATGAAGCTAGCTTAAAAGGGAGGGTGGTCTCAAAAGCCAGTTTCACACAGTGGTTTGAGTGAGATGCTGCCCTAAGGCCCAGAACAAACTAAAAACCATTATTCAGCACTGTGACTCATGCAACACTCCTATAGCAGGGTCCAACTTTATAAATAAGGAGCTGGAAAACATATGTCTATGTTCAAGACTGGAGACATAGTCCACATAGCTTATTGTAATACACACAAAGCTAGTTTTACTTTAGATTGCAGACCAAAGCCAATAGAGAACCCTGTTTCTCTCTGTTTTCATTGGATTTTTCCTCACATTAACATTAACCGCAGAATAAACACATAAAAGCGACTTCTTCTGTAACCTCTTTGATGTTACGATGAAAAACTGATGAGTTGAGTTAATAACTGAAAACACATTTCATCCGCGCTCTTGGTGATATAACAGAGTTTGGCAGGGGAGTCGGATACTCTGTCCAAACGCAAAAAGAAAAATAACAAAAGACATGGCGAAGAAAGGCGCTGATGTCTTAGGCACGGCACATCTGTTTACATATTTATACGTCTCTTTTCTGTACGTCTCAACGCGGCACAGCTTCACATCTGGAGCAGTCATCACAGCAATCAAGCCTGAGAAATGTTTGGGTAAGGTTTGTTTGACTCTCAAACTGAGGGCCAACAGTTAAGCTTTGAGGATAACCCTGTGGAGACTCAAACACCAGATTTGGCTCGGAAAGAATAGGCCTGAATACCTCATCAACACTCCTCATTACTCAAGTGCCAAATGAGCTCACTGCGGACTGAACCTATTCATTATTTCCTTTGATGGACAATTGAACTGTAACACACTTATCATGTAATCCTGGAAAGGCTTCAGATATTCTGGCTGACATTTGAAAAGAGGCCATTGTTAATTATAGATCATAACTGTAAAGTTGACACTTATTTCGAGGTGGGGGGTGGTGGGGTATTCCGCCCCGCTGCGATCTGTCTTTAATAGTTTATTGCCATTGCAGGCATGCATTAATATTTCTGACCTTTAACCCTCGTCGTTCAGGGGTAAAGGAACGAAGATTTAAGCGTTCGTGACATGTAGCCTCGTACTGTCCGTACTTTTTTTGGCCCGACTCCAAGCATCGGCTAAAATGATCAGGGCCAACTTAATTAACAGGAGGGTTAAGGGTGTAAAAAACAGAGCCCTTGATAGATTTCGGAAGTATTTTGAAGAAGCATAAACTCAGGGACTCTGCTGAGCACCTTAATCAGCTATGAAAGCAAACACATCTATCAGACTTAATTAACTCAACACAATTTGGCTCCCTTTGAATCAAAAGACTGCCTGATTGATTTGCAATGCTTCAGTTCCTCAAAAACACCATACGCATCTGTGAGGATTTAGTTCCTGCAGCCATTTACAAGATGCTATATTTGATTTTTTGTAAATGTAATCACCTCTACTAAGCTGCTCTTTTTGTCAACACTGCAAGCTTAAAAAGCTCACATATAGTTACTCTGCACAAACATGCAGCCTTTTCTGCAACGTGCACCAACTGTTCTCACAAAGGAACTCACATTTTTAAGCAACAGCGAATCAGATTTGTTAATAATCACAATTTTGGCCAAGAAGTGACTCCAATCCTGGGCCGAGTCATGACCCCGAATCTCACATTTTCTTCCCTTCTCACTGAATCGGGGCTGCATGGGCAGCAGGGTGGAGTACACATACACAGGGAGCTGACCGACTGCATGATTTATACCTACTGACTGCCCCCAGCTGTTACAATTGCAAGAGCCAAGACTAAGCATGCATAGCTGAATTAACCCACGAGACGAATTCAAACATCCACAAAAAGTGGACTGATAGGATTTCCATTAAAAATAAAAACATATCACAACATCTGATACTGACTAGGCTGCAGCGCGTCTTTTAGAGGTAAAAAGTAACTTGCAACTCAACTGACTTGCTCAAAGGAAGGGAGGGCACATGGAAACGTTCGTTTAAGTTTAATGCTGCTAATTTGAGTTGGCAGCATCAAAGTAGAACACCCCTTTCTCACACTTTTCATTGGAACAGCCTGATTGGGCAACTTAGAGACAGACTGTTGTTAGCTGTCAGGTCTAACAGCTAACACAAAAATATGACAGGTTTTTTTGTGAGAGTAATGAAGGCACACAAGGGAAGTGCGTCGCTTTCAAAATATTGTTTCATGCCTTTAGTAAGAGATGGACAGAGCTGTCTGGCGCAAAGTGTGAAAGCAACACAATTGAGTCATTGTCTGAGGGGAGGGGACAGAGAGAGCATGTCGGGGGTTCACAGAGAAGGGAAGCAATATTATTCTGAAGCGCCCACGCAGTCTACCAAATCAGCAATTGCACTCTGACTGAAGCATGGGAACCGGCAGTAATAATTTGACACCTGTTGATCAAGCTGCCCTGTAGAAAGACTGCACACAGTGCTGCTGAGCAAAATAAACCTTTGCTGCTCCCACAGATCTGCTTTGTAGCTCATTATTTCCACGAGCAGGTTACACTGTATACGGTGTTCTCACTAAAAGGTGGTTTTGTTGTTGCATTGATGTCCTTTACCCCATTTTTATAAAAACAGATACTTGCAGTCATTCATCAGATTATAACAACAGACATAAATTCTAATTATTTGACTATCTGTTAAATTAAACCAAGAACTGAAGCGTGGATCCAGAAATAAATAGCAACTGTGTTGTTGGTGTGCCTGCACCATTTTTGCATTTTAAAATGATTTAAAAAAGTATTTCCAGCAACAAAAGTGATTCCTTCCATAGGCTGCCATGTTAAAATGGCCAACTAAAGACCATTTGAAAAAACCCAGTGTGGTAAACAGCACACCAGCATGGCACTGTGGTGGTTAGCACTGTTGCCTCAAAGCAGGAAGGCCCTGTCTCAAAATCCACCTTTTTTCTTTCTTTTTTTTCTTTGTTCTTTGTTCTTTTTCTTTTTTCCTTCTGGAAAAAAGACAATTAATCAATGTTAAACACCTGATTAATCCTCCATTGATGGTCTATAACACAGGCTGGTTTTTTTTTCATTCATATAGTGAGGCTTGAAGTTAGGGGTGATCACTTTGCCTGACAGGTGTGCTAGCACAACATCATCCTCTGTAGGTGAAGTCACTGAAATCTCCCAGCCTGTCCAAAAAGATTTTTCTTTTCATCCTCGGTCAATAAAATTCTAATTTTTTTGTTTTTCTGTTTTTTAGCACTAATGAGCAAGTGTGTGTGTCTGTGCATTGCACCCATACAATTTAAGACTGCAGTTTGACTGAGAGCGTCAACCCATAACTACTCCGCGCCATCCATCCATCCATCCATCCATCCATCCATTCTCTTCCTCTTATCCAGTTCAGGGTTGCAGGGGGACTGGAGCCTATTACAGCTACCAAGGGGCGAGAGGCAGGGTGCACAGAGGACAGGTCACCAGCATGGAGAGCATACTCCACTCATTTGTCCAATATGGTAACTTTTTATTCTAAAGAAAACAAAACACTAACACTGAGGCTTCAACAAACCAAAGAAGACTTCACAGTGGCTACGTCCATGTTGGTTATGATTCAGTCTTATTTGACTCATTCTATGTTTTAATTCCACTGATCATTGGAAATTCTGTGAAGCACCTTGTATCTTTGGATTAGAAAGGTGCTATAGAAATAAATGGTATTAATAATTCATTTATTTATTTATTCCTATTATTGTGTTTTAATAAGCCATAATTTCCTCTGGCCCACATCTGTGTAATATGGGATTAATATGTAAGATTTACTGTGATTAATTTCACACAATATTTTGAATTTCTCCTCATATTCCTTTAAGTTATTCACTATGAATCTTAGAAGATTACAAGAAAAAATTAGTATGCTGACTTGCTAATAGGGCCCTTTTCCCCCCAGTTCTAGGCAACAATGCAAAATCTCTTAGAGCTTCAAAGCATCACCGACCTCCTGCAAAATTTTGGCACACTGTGAAAAGTCTAACAATTTTATTTGAATATTCCTCTCCTGGCATTGATTAAACCCCTAAAAACTCCTTTCTATTCATGAGAATTATTTATTAGAGAGTTATTCCCTGAATAATAAACCCTTTGTTCTTGCTGGTTTGGATGTAACTTCAGTTATGCTTGTTCAAACCATTAAGCCCTATTAAAGAAGGCAGAGAGCACGATATTGATCCACCAAGCCGATCCATCAGAATGATGACGTATATAACGTGTCACCATTTATAACTTTACAAACATTACAGTGATAAATTCAATGAGCCCTTAGTTTGTCTAGGATATTAAACACAAGGTGCATATGCATCACTTACTTGGAGGGGCTGACAGTTCAAGACAGTTAACGCTGCAGTTTTTAAATAATGATTTCATTTCTTAAGGGAAGAAAATAATTGCCCCTTAACCAAATAACTGGTTGTGCTGGCCTTGGCACAAATAAAGAACTGCAATCAAACATTTACAATAACTGGCAATGAGTCTTTCACATCACTGTGGAAGAATGCAGACTTGTTTTAATTCAGGCACACTGGAGGGTTTTTGAGCATGAAGGGCCTTTTTAAGGTCATGCCAAAACATTTCAATCTGATTATGATCTGGACATTAACTAGGCCGCTGCAAAACCTTTATTTGTTTGGGTTTTTTCTTTTATTTGTGGTTTTTAGCCATTCAGAGGTGGAATTGCTGGTGTGTTTTGGACCATTGTCGGGCTTCATAGCCTGATTGTGCTTAAGCTTCAGGGTCTGATCTGATGGATAAAAAGCAGAATTCATGGTTCCATCGATTACAGCAAGTCTTCAAGGTTGTAAAACAGCAAAGCAGCCCTAGATCATCACACCACCACCACCGTGCTTGACTGTTGGTGTTCTTTTTATGAATTCAGATGTAATGGGACTCAAAGCTTCCAAAAAGGTTTGCTTTTGTCTTGTCCATCCACAGAATATCATCAGTCTTGCGGCTCATCAAGATGATTTTTGGCAAATACATTTGTATAATAATTTTAAGAAAGAAGTTACTGGAGTGGAGGATTTTACTATTAAGTGGACATATAGTGCAATAAATTAATTGTTGTCATTTTGGTTTATTGTTGTTGTTATTATTAATTGTTATTAGGAGAAAGGATTCAGTCTCAAATTTGAGTTTTGGTAGATACACCTTTGGTATCAATTTCGAACTCCATGGCTCCTCATTCTCGGCCACACCGCCTGCCAGCCCACCCAGCTGCCCGATGACCTGGTGGAGTGACAACAATACCCATCAGCCTTATACAGCTGAAGGGCAAAAAGTAGAGGGTAACTCAATGTTAATTTGGGATCACTTAAATGAGATGACAGGATGATATTGTCAACAAGAAATATTAAATTCAGATAAATGGAAATTTTATGTATATTTCAGTGAAAGTGTCAGAATCTTTTGACCACTATTTTATACATTTAGTAGCCACCATTGCTCTGGGATTTTAAGAAATTGACATCAGTATGGGAGCTAACCTTTATTTTTAAGCATGTTTCAGAATTAGAGGTTCAAAATTATGAAATTATTGCGACCTTCACAAGCAAGGGATGTTTTTGGTAAGGACACAATATAATGATGACAAATTTGAGAAACACATTCACAAATCCAATTGTAAAAACTGTCAGTTTGTTGTGGGATTGGTCCAAAGTATCTGGAAAAGAGCTGTTCCTACACCCATACATAAAAAGCTGTGATCGTTATGGTGGCTGTAGCTCAGGAGGCAGAGCAGGTCATCTACTAATCAGAAGGTTGGCTCTCACTGTGGTTTATTTGAGTCCCAAAGCCTTAGAAATGACCTTGTAGCTCTTTCCAGACTGACAGATGTCAGTAACTTTGTTTCTCAGCTGTTTCTTTCTTTTGTGGCATGTGTTTTTTTGTTTGTTTGTTTTAACTCTTTTAGCCTACCTTACTTTGTCAGATAGGTTCTCTTTAAGTGATTTCTTGATTCAGCCGATCTGGCATTAATCAGGCATGTGTGTGGCTAGTTAAACTGAACTCTGGTTTCCACAAAAAATGTGGTTAATCACGGTTAATTAACAAGGAGGGCCATTTTTGTTTTTTACACAGGGCCAGGCAGGTTTGCATCGCTTTTTTTCTCTTATTTACCTGAATGATCTTTGTCTACTATTACATTTTTTAATGCTCAGAGATACGTGTAAAGTATGATAAATATGCAAAAAAAACCCAAAAACCTAAGACTATGGAAGAAGGCAAACATGTTTTCAGGGCACTAACATCTCAATTCCTTGAAACCAACCTTCAGTGGTTTTTCAGAGTTTATGTCTTAATGTGTCTGAGTTGTATTTGGTGGCACAAATATACAAACTATATGGGTAGTTTGAATGTTGTGGCTGATCAGAAAATATGAGTTTAAGGTTTAGTTTGAGCTTCTGCTTTTGATTTCCACGCCTCTGATAACATTTAATTTCCAGCTGGAACACAGTTTATCCGGCCTTCCGGAGCTCGATTTATTGGTAGCCTCCAGGCGATGAAGGTCTTAGGACTGCACTGCTGTAGCTGGTGTGCAGACCACTGATGAATCAGCAAATCATTCTCAAAAACAGTTAGACACCCTGCCTCAAGTAGAAATCCTGATTCCTACTGTGACTGAAATGCATCATTTCATACATAACAGCAGGACACAAATCAGAGAAAACTTTAAGGTATTTATACCCATGAGGGGTGGTACAGAGTGCATTCAACTACATCCGCCACTGTAAAATACACAAAAGGTATGTGGAGCAGTAAAATATCAGGATATTACAACAAACTGTGCAGCTGCATACAAAAAGAAGCTACAATAGGTCTTTAGCTAACAACAGAAAAGGCACAATTGTAAAAAGCTGTGCATTTACTCCCATGTAATGCCTGAAACTACTTCAAGAAAAATAAGAAAAACATTCAAGCAGTCACATGTATATAGCCTACACAGAAATCATATAGGAAACAATACCCTTTAAATAAGGTGACAAAAACTTGCTGTATTTACAATAAATACTTTGATGACCACACAAACAAACAAAATGTGGCTTCTATCCCAACTTATATTAAAATACAAGTTCCTTTCATGTACTTAAGCAAAGCCTTTCCCTTCTTCCACAAATACTGATCCCACTGAGTGAATGCCAAAACAGTCTTTGAAGCCTTCGTCCCAAAATTACAACTAAATGAAGCTGCTAAGAAATCTACATTTCTTATTCACATGTTCACATTTTGTTTATAATTACAGCACCTAGCTAAATTCATGATAGTTTTTGAATTATTACAAGTACACATCATAAGCAAGTCAGCTGTCGAGCGCACTGCTACAGACTGTGCAACCTAACAGTTTAAAACTAAAAATATGTGATGATTAAACATGATGGTCAATGATGGATTAAAAACAGTATAGATAATATATTTGACTTGCACATCCAAATAGTTATTCTGAATAATGATACATATAGCGACAATTAGGGTGAACACAGGCCTTCGGTTTGCTTAGGATTTAGGAAAGTCACAATCTCCCGAATGCCATCTTCACAAATCGTGGTCTGAGGAGCTTTACTCAGATTTTCTCCTTCCTCTTTAAATTTTCTCCATGTCTCTGAAAAATAAATGAGAACTGATGTAAACCTGATACACACACACACAAAATCACAGTAAGATAAGTCTAAAATAATGATTTCAAAATCTGCCACATAAATCAGTCGCTTCAAAAAACAAACCTTCATCGAGTGTTGTGAGCAACGTGCAGTTCTCTGGATGATCCAAAATGTCTTTCCTTTGAATGTCGCCAATTTCCATTAATTGCAAAACGCCTGTAAGAATAAAGGACTCAGAGGAGAATCACACAGAGGTGCAGCCGTGCTGTATGTTTGTCTTGCTTTTCACATTTTGGAAACTATAACCCCAATTTCAGAAGAGTTGAGGGGAACAAAAATAAATAAAAACGGAATTAAATGATGTATTTTTCATAGAACGATAGAAAAAACATTAAACGTTTAAACATGTGACTATTTTACAAAAGTAAGCTTATTTTTAAATTCGATGGTAGCAACACGTCTCAAAAAACTTGGAACAGGAGCAACAATAGGTGGGAAAAGTAAGTTGTACTAAATGGAAACAGCTGGAGGAACGTTTTGCAGCTAATTAGATTCATTGGCAACAGGTTAGTAACGTGCCTGGGTAAAAAGAGCATCTAGCCAAGGCAGAGTTTCTAAGACGTAGTCATCTCTTTTCATTCCCTGTGTGTTTATACAACACTCTGCATTTAATCATTAATAGTTATGAAACTCTGTTTCTCTCTCCCTCCCCTCACTTCCAACCAATCACAAGAGATGGATGTCCCTTCCTGTTTCCTGCTCAGTGGGAGTTTTTCCTTGCCACTGTCTCCAAGCACTTGCCATAGGGGGACGTGTAGGAGTGTCTTTCTAATATTGCAGCATTTTTACCTTGGTGCTACATAAAAACAACTAATTGAACTGAAGGTAGTCACTAATCTGCAAAAACTGCAAATAGTGGAGCAAGTTCAGAATCATTTTTCTTGGTATAAAATTAAAAGATTCCATCATCTTAGTACATAATATCACCAAAAGATTCTGAGAATGTGAAGAAATTTCCGTGCTCAAAGGAAAAGGCCAAAAATCAGTACTGGAAGCCTATGATCTTCGGTATTGCATTAATCACTTCGTGAGCTCAGTTCACTGTGCCATCAACAAATGCAAGTCAAAGCTCTGTCATGCAAAGAGGAAACCACATGTGAACATGATCGAGACACATCGCTGTCTTCTCTGGGCTAAAACTCTCGAGGCAAAGTGGACAACTGTCCTGAGGTCAGATGAATCAAAATCAGAAATTCAGAAAATCAGAAAATCTCTGAAGTATAGAGGTATAGAGGTGCATTAGTGGCTATGAGTTTGGCAGCTTGAAAGGCACCATCAGGCTTGCATCTCGGCAAAACAATGCTAAACCGCATACTCCACTGCAGTCCAGACCTTTCACCAACTGAAAACATTTGGCGTGTCACGAAATTAAAAATACAACAAAGAAGACTGTTTTAGCAATAATTTTATATTGGACAATAATGGGACAAGATTCCTCTCTTAAAAGTCCACAAATTTATTGGCTGTCGTTAAAAGAAGAGAGGTGGTACACACTGGCAAACATTACCCTGTCCCAACTTTTTTTGAGGCATGTTGCGACCATCAAGAATATATTTTGATCTTAAAACTGTACATTTTCTCAGTTTTCACTTTTAGATGTTTTCTGTGATCTATTGTGAATAAAATATGGGTTTATGAGACAAATCACAGCATGATGTTTTTGTTTGCATTTTACACAGCATTCCCACTTTGTTCTAATTGGCTTTCTATTCTTTTTTGCTCTGTTGTCAAGTGTTAGGTGAGAAGAACGACAGTCGTGACACACACTATATCTTTAATATAAAGGTACGACTAAGCTGTATATCAAAGATGGATGTAACCACCATAAAGCTACTTTAGGGTTTGTGAACTACCAATTTAAAGCCTCAAGTTCAGGATTTCTTCTATTGCTGTCTTGTTTTTAAACCAAAGCTGAAGGCACTCCATCCTCACGTGGTAGCTTGAACCACAAGGTAGACCCTCTTTTTCTCATAGATTTTCATGTGTTTTTGGTACAAATCAGAGAAGTTGTTATTAATAATTTAGATTTAAGGCACTTCTGCTGGAGGTTCAGGTCTGAGAGCTGGAGCAGTGGTGCAGCTTTTATGTACAGTCTATTGGAGGGAGTTAAGTTACACTCTCATAAAGACTGGAAATATGAAGAAAATAGCTTGGCTCAGGTAAGAGAATCTGCTGACCAGCACCTCTAAAATGAATGAAAGCCACTCTGTATGCTAAGTGAGTGATGATACTGAACAGTCAGGAAACCTGTACATGCTCACAATCTTCTCATCTAATACTCGGCAAGAAAAAATGAGCACGTTTGAAAAAAATGTTAACTTTTCCTATAATATAGCTCAGAGGAGCGGGTGCAGTACCTTCTATAGTGTTCCATACTTGTACTTCAACTTCAGCAGTACTTTGTCTTTCAACAGCAATGATCCTAACTGCGTTGGGTGAGTCAACATTCAGAGCTGATTCAACTTTATACACCAAGAGGTTATTTTTATGTCCGAGATAGCACTGGGTCTGGTTACTTTCAGCTTTAGTCTCTGGGGAAAACAATTAGGAGAGCGGTTGAATGGATGATGTTTACAGTCCATCAACATCAGATCTGTATAAACAGCCAAAGTATTGTTTGACTACCTGGACAAGTCTTGCAGCACTTTCCCGCTGATTTCATAGGATGTTGGCAAGGGTACTGGGTAGGACATGTGATGCGTTTGCAGTCCGATATCCCGTCAGTACAAGTGCACAGGATGCATTCCAGGACTTTACCCAAAACTGGGTGCCACATGTCTCCATGAGAGTATGTCTTGCCATTGTATAAACACGCTGAGAGAAATGGAAAACATTTGAGTGTTGCGCTACATATGGAAACGATTGTAAAGTTGTGAGAAGCATGTACATAAAATAAAATGCCTACAAATGATCTTTCTGTTTTGACAAAGTCTCACCTCTTTGGTGTTTCCTCTGCAACAAAATCTTCACGGTGGTCTCTGAAGCCCCTTTAAGGTTGAGTTTACTGAGACTCGGGCCTCTAGGAGAGGTCCTGGGTGCAGTGGCGCGGTTGGACCGCACCCTGCTCTGTTCTCCAGAGCACTGATCAACCGAATGCCTCTATGTAAAACAGAAGACAATGCAGTTATCCTTCATGTATTTAGCTACTGGAGTTACTTGCTTTGCCCCCAAAGTGAAAACTGAAGGAACATCAGAATATGCCCCAAATCATTAAAGTTAATAACATTGCTAAAGACATCTGAGTCACTGCTTTTAGCTCATTTTTTCCCCTTTAAATAGGATGACAGTGCAGCTCAGTGCTGCGCAGTGATTGGGCCAAATGAACCACAGATTGTGCCTTTGTCACTAACAATCACAGCAAATGGGTGATTCACAAAGAATCTGAACAATATGATGCCAAGTTGGGCGGATAACTGCATAAGGGGGAAAAAATCAGCCTGCTTGCTCCGACTTTTGTCGTGATCACGGTGACACGGACGAGGACAGCTTACCAGATCCTGTTAGATTTCAAGCCCTATAATTAAACTGCAGCTACTAAACTGGTGAGACCACTTTGCAGTCTTAAACTAAATTTAAATATAATTTTCAAATGCAGGCAAATTTCCCACGAAAGCAATCAGCAAAATACATACAACTCCTCTGTTTAGCTGATGGTTTCCATCCTCAGTTGATGAGGACCCACTGACGCCATGATCTAAGAGAAAAAAAGGGGAATGTAGATCAATATAAAAAAAAACACTCTTATTAACCAGCTACATTGCTCAGCCCCTAACCTATATGTGAAAATCCTAAAATAGTGCTCCTTACTGCTTCGTGAATTCCATCTTGGAAACTGAATAAAGGCATTTTGTCAGCTTAGAGAAGATTGACTACCTTTACACAGCAAACAGCAGGTATCTGGAACAGACGCCGGGGAGGAACAGGTGATAGGTTGGCAGGTTTTCAGAGCACAGAAGATGTTTCCATCCTGTGATAAGAAAAAAATCCAATATTAAGAAAAAAATGACATTCGAGAACTATCTATTGTAAAAAGTGGAATGAATTAGATAATATTATAATAATAACCATGCTGTGATAGCAAAATGTATTTTAACAGCACATCATATCGCTACCAAAAAAACAAATTGCCCTTTGTTCAGATACAGCACGGCAAAGAAATGTGACGAAAGCTTTTTTCACTGTTTTTAAACCTGTACCTGTAAGTTATTCACTGGTTAAATAATTGCTGTTTATTCTGTTTTTGTACAACATTTTAAGCAAAAAGCACTTAAAAGCTTAAACATTAGCTTGTCATGCTGCTCTATATTGTAAAGTACACTTTGTATTATGTGCATGTCACAGCCAAAGCAAGACAGCAATGCATTTCACTTACAACTGCATAACACTGGCAGCTACTTCTTCTCATACATGCAATAACACTATACTTAAAAAAAACACACCCCACACATGTATATAATGATTTTTCTTTACATATCTAACATTTCAATATGAATTACATTGCAAAGGTTCTGAATATTCTCCTATTTCTTTTGCATTTTACATCCTTTTTACAATCAAACTCTCTCTGAAAAATGAAAACTCTTTATTCAGAAACTAAGAAATGAAAGTATCAAATTAGACTGAACTCACAGAGCATGTGCACATAACACACTGATTGCTTTGCTTGGATGGGAAGAGGTTGTGTTTGGTGAATGTCTCCCCGGGCTGATAAATGCTCCCATTATACCTGCAGGATTTCACCGAAGCCCTCAGCCCTGCAGGAATCCTCGGCTCGTCTGGGAGAGGGGGGAGAACACACCAAGCAGGACGGGATGCTTTAAAAACCACAACAGAAGTAGTTTTTCTCAAAAGCTTAAGCTGACAGTGTGTGACGAGTCAGTCTACCTGTGCATCTCGGACAGCATTGCTGAGGCTCAGCTACAGGGTTTTCACATGGCAGGACAGGGCACTTGATTGTGTTACATTTCACATGGCCTGTCTAAAAGAGAGCAAATCCCAGAATTTATAGGCTGCTATTTAAGCAACTTTGGCTTCTTTTGGTGTAATATCCCTTTAATGTATCAACTTTACCTCTGTGCAGACGCAGCGTATGCAGAACATGTACCCAAAAGGCTCTAGATAAGGATGCCAGCTGTCTCCTGGGATATATGTCTTGTCTTTGAAAGTACACACCAAACCGGACCCTGAGAGTTAAACAAAAAAAGATGAGCTACTGAGAAACGCATATGGCGCAGATAAACGGATCGGCAGAAAATAAAGACATTCACACTACTTCAGTACTGCATAAAACATTTTCCAAAGCAACTGTCACCTTTGAGTTGTGTAAACTGGGTTAAAACGTGGAAAACGTATCAGATGCCAAACAGCGGACTGTTCCCTAAGACTATTTAGAGAAACAGAAGTCATGATTTAACTTCTGCTGACTTCTGTGACAGCAAAAGAGAAAGAAAACTGTGCAGCAAACACGTTAATCCTAATATAGAGTCGCGGAATCCGAGCAAACTTTTCTCATTTGAGTCGCATTTTCATGCTTTTCTCCCCCTCCTTAACATTTAAAGCCCCCCTCAAAGACACGTTTGATCAGGAAAGAATAAGCATCAACAGTCTGCTCTTACCTTTCCGGGGTTTTAGCTCTGCAGCTGCAAACCAAATAATGAAAATGAACAAAAACATGGACTTCATTTCTTTTCTTGCTTCTTTTTTTTTTTTTTTTTTTTTTTTTTTTTTTTACATGTGCCCGACTGACTCTTCAATGCGCAATAAATATGTGTTTCTGCGGGACAGAAACTGCAGGACAGTGTGAAACAGGAATTTTAAAAAAAAAATCCTACTTTTTTTTGTTGGATAATCTATGGCGCCTTCTTCAGGAGACAAACAGGGATGGCATTAGAGTGGACGTATCACAAGCGAAACAGCTTAAACAGCGACCGCGTTACAGAAGTGGAAGAATGTCACTGTTTCAAGAAAAAGTGTCAGTTCCTCTCTTTAGAAAGTAGAAAGTACCAAAATTACGGCAATAAAAGCACTTAAATAATTTAACCTTGCACTCATGTATTTGTATCAGCGTTAATAGGAATTCCCTAAAAGCGTTTCTTTAGCTGTTTGAGACAGGCGCCGTTTAAAATGTGGATTGAACTGTTTTAATCTTTAACAGTGTGCTGGAGTTGTAGCAAAGAGGTTATGAACCAGGATTTATGCTTTGATTATTCATAAAGTGATAAAACAAAGATGTTTGTATTTTTTTTTTATTAAACGAATCAGTAAAAGTGACCCTCTGTGCAAATGATCTTTCCAAAAGCTGCTTGGGAGTCACGTGTTAAAGCTACTGCTGTTCACTGGATATTTACTTCTTCCAGACCATTCTGTGTAATCGTCAGAGATGGCTGGGCAAAACTTCCAAGCAGATCAACAGTTCAAAGTCACTTAAATTACTTTTCCTACTCATTCTAATGCGACAGGTCCATCTTGTCCACATTTTTAAAATCACTGGGCAGCTGTCATGTGATTGGCTAATTAGATGTTTATATTATCAAAAGGCTGAACAAGTGGAGTGGCCATTAAGTTTACATACAAAAACTATATTTCCTGGCAAAATCTACATACTTCTGAAAGATTTATCAGAAGAACCCACTGGTAACAGCAAAATATCTGCACAACTCTTTTTTTTGTTTTAGCATTTAGTTATATGAAAGAAAAACAGTAAATCAAAGCATCGCTTTACATGTCAGTTTTGCAACAGAAGACATAGTAAACGCCAAAACCTCATACCAACCGTGGAAGGAGTATTGTAGTTCGTGGCTGCAATGATCAAGGAAACAATAAATTCACAACTGTAAAAAATGGCCTGTATTTATATAGCGCTTTACTAGTCCCTAAGGACCCCAAAGCGCTTTACACATTCAGTCATCCACTCATTCACACACTGGTGATGGCAGCTACATTGTAGCCACAGCAGCCCTGGGGTGCACTGACAGAGACGAGGCTGCCGGACACTGGCGCCACTGGGTCCTCTGACCACCACCAGTAGGCAACGGGTGAAGTGTCTTGCCCAAGGACACAACGACCGAGACTGTCAGAGTTGGGGCTTGAACCGGCAACCTTCCGATTACAAGATGAACTGCAGAGAAAGACATTACCGGAGGATGTCAGAGCAGCAGCCCCTGACCTCAAGCCAAGGCAGCGTGTGTGATATAAAACAAGACATCAATAGAGAAAATGTAAAAAAGGAATTTAGTGCAAGTAGATACACTGTAACTGCCATTATGATTGGACAGTGATGTATCACAGTTGCTGATTTGATTATAAGATGTTTATGCATGTAGCTGTATTGAGTGAGAGCTTTTCGCCCTGCTGAGAGAATAGAGACGGGATCAAACATACAAAGAACTAATACTTTTCTCCATTTATTAATACATTGGGGATAAAACGATACAACCATGTTAAAAGAGACACTAAGATGCTGGGAACACCTGCATGAATTCTTGTTTGTAACAAACAAAAGACATGAAATTTAAAAAAAAAACAAAAAAAAAAACAAACCCAAACAAACCAGAAAACAAAACTGAGAGCACAACATCCTAAGAAGAAGTCTGGTACTCCGACTCCTATTATGATGCCTTTTGTAAGCAATCACATGGCTTTTTAATAAAACATTTACACTGGAGTTAAAGAATACACAGTCAGTGCAGGTTTACAGAAAGATTTCTAAAAGAGGGTTTCCTCATGTGACAGACAAAAATGGTATGCTTCCATCTTTACAATGTGACATAGGTTTAGACTGAAAAGAAAAATTCAACAAACCAAACCCTTGTTAAAATATGAGATTACGGCTTTAAAAAAAAAAACTGTACTGGACATTTTGGACACTGTCAGTGCAGAGTTCAATTTTAACTACCTAACAGCTGGATTTTTAAAGTTCATCCTGCGCAGCCGTGCTTAAATCTGCTAAAAATATTCTGCCATTATGGTTTTATGCATCTGAACACTCATATAACATGTTTATACTATACAGTTCACATGTGAGTGTGAGGCAAATGTTAAATGTGTTTAACAACCCAGTTCTCAGACACCAGCACACCTGAAGATCCTCCACTGAGCAAGTTTTTATAATTTTAGCACAGTCTTGGTCACAAAGCATGAGAAAACACTTGCTTGTTGATACATAAATTAAACGTTTGTACATCTGAAGTACAGGATATTGCATTATAGGATGAATGAGACACACATAAACGCACTTACGTGCTCGCACACGCAAACAGCAGACAGACAGACGGCACACGTGCCGGAGACTCAAGAGCTGCTGCCGTGCGCCCCCGTGTCGTCCTCGCGCTTCTGCCGTTTCTTTGCTCTGATTGCATTCATGGCTTCTTCTATGGAGCGAGTGTCCCTCTTGTTGGCCACCGGCACTGGGACAGAAAACAACCAACACAATGACCAAAGAGAATGACACAAAGCAAAGTGTTTCATTTCTGTAAGCCGGCCTCTACACTCACCACAGCCATAAGCCCTGTTGGCCTCAAGTGTATGTGCAGCATCTTTTGCAGCTGAAGTACCAATCAGGTGACTGTACTTGTCTCTGTAGTTAGAGTTGGGGCATATTTGTGACTTTTCTGTCTGACTGGATGCTGCTTCTTCCAGTGCAGCCTGTTCCTAGAAGTGACAAGAAAGGGCAACATGGTGAGAAATTCAAGGTAATCATCATCAAGCACCAAAGTGAAATGTGATCAAGAAGTTAATTTTTTTTAAATTCAACTTAATTTCTTTACCTCAGAGCCATAAAGTTCCTCCACTCTTCCACTTTAACACAGAAGTAGCATAAGTAGCAACTACCATTATCACTGTTTCAAACTTTGCATATGTATGGAAGTGTTTTTTGGAAGCTTCTTAGAAGGTACATTTGTTTAGTTTCTAAATATTTAAATATAGGAATTATAACATTAGACAAGAAGAAAAAAAAATAAAAATTATATATATATATATATATATATATATATATATATATATATATATATATATATATATAAAAACAGAGGAACACCAGTCTTACTTTTAGTCTGCGCCGCTGTTCGGCCAGTTTGGGGTCCCACTCTTCTCCCTTGCGATAGGCTTCCAGCTCCTCATCTGATGGAGCAAACTCCTGCCACAACAACATTTTCCCATCAGTCATATAAAACTAAAAAGATTGTTTTCAGATCCAACACTGGATTTCAAAGCACTCGTACCTTCTTGAAAAGCATGACGTAACGGCTCTCTTCATCCTCCCCAAAAGAAAAAGACGTCAAACCAGCCACCTCTGCAACATCATGTCTGAGAGACAGGAAGAGATGAAATCTTAATAGTATCGACAAGTGGGGGAGAAATGTGTTTCAAGGCAGATAAATGCTTGTTTTACTTTTTAGTAATGAAAGAAAAATAGTATGTACAATATACTCCTTTCAATCTTCCCCATGGGATTGTATTTTCTTTTCTGTTGTGAACTGTCTTGGATGAAATCTGACACCTCTTTCTCCATCTGAATAAAAGATGCATGTGATAAATAGCAGGATTAATTTAGGGCGGTCAGAAAAGCTCTGCATCACAAATTCATTTTGTCTTAGATAAGACACTTAAAGGTCTCACCTTTTTCCTGAACTCTGCTTTCTTTCTTTTCTCCTCTTCTTCCATCTTCTTGAGCCTTGCTGCTTGCTCTTCAAAGAACAACAACAACTGATTTTTAATGTGTTTACTCAGGCATTTTAGTACTGAAAACTTTCAGAGTGCCCCGCTGTTAAACACAGAACATCTAGTCCTACTGCAAAAACTGGTCGTTTTCCTTAATGACCCAAGGATAGTAAAACAACGGGCTTCCTGTAATCCCAAAATCACCAGGCATCAGATCCTATTATCTGTTGCATGTCTGTGATGTTTTATACAGATGCACACTCTCTAAAGTTAATTAAAGAGATTTGGTTGTGCTAGGGTTGCCAACTCCCTGAAAAATAAATAAGGGACACCTCGTGGCCAGGGCCGGGCGACCCAGTTGTCTTCACCCTTCCCAGTGTGGTGAATTTTCTAGCTCTTTTTTTGTGTGTGAAATTATTTTTTTAACCATTTGACTTGAATTTGATTTAAGTAGATGTGTATTCTTTGTGATATGAACACATGTGAAACAAATGATCATTTAGCCATTTATTTTTAGCTCAAAATGACAACATTAACACAATAAAACAGGTCTCCTTCTTAAACAGAAGCCTGTCATGCTTAACTTTTGAGAATATAAGTAAATCTTTCTTTAAAAGAACTCTGTCCTGCTTAACTTAAAATAATAGAAAACAATAGAAAGAAAAACATTCTTGTAACAGTGCACATTTAGTGCATTTAGTACAATTGGCTTAATGCTAATCAGCTGCTCCTGTTTGTAAACCCGCTTGTTCCCATGATTACGCATCTTAACTCATCATCATTATTCATCTATGTATTACTTTTATGTATTAGTCATCAATTTGTTGTAATCATCTATCCTTACAGTTGTTTATTACACAAAATAAATTATATTATCACACTTCTGGCCACATAGCACTGATATTCACTGCACATGCCCATATTAACTTTTTCCAGCCAGGTGTTTTCCTTTTCCCATTTTTCCCTTTCTCTGAACAAACATTGCTGCTCTAATGCTGGGCTTACACTGTGCGGTTTTAGGCCCATTTTGAGCCGATTTTTGAGTGATCGGACCGATTTTGGCCTTCATCGTGCATCGTGTAGTATACGTGGGGTAACGAGAAGTGATTAACACCTCACGCCCAACTCCCGATCATCAATCGCTCGTGAGGGTCTCACCACAGCCGCTCACACTGCTCGCGCGCAAACACGTAAACGTTGGTGTAAAAGATGGAGCAGCACGGCTGTGCAGCGTGTGATCTGGACACAAGCGATGGAGGCACACAACCGTGAAAATAGTTGGATTTACATTGCTGCTCAGTCACAGCTGCCCGATCAATGTTTTTCATTAGCAATTTAGCAAAGTTGATGGTGGTGGTGTGTGTGTCTGTGTGAGTGTAATGCTGGGCTTACACTGTGCGATTTTTGGCCCATTTTGAGCCGATTTTTGAGTCGTGCGACCGTTTTGGCGATCGGCCCGATTTTGGCCTTCATCGTGCGTCGTGTAGTATACGTGGGGTAACGAGACGCCATTAACACCTCACGACCAGCTCCCGATCATCAATCGCTTGGTCGGGAGGGTGTCACCGCAGTTTGTCACACTGCTCACGCGCAAACACAAATGTCGGCGAAAAAGACGGCGCAGCACGGCTGTGCAGCGTGTGATCTGGACACAAGCGATGGAGGTACAACTTGTAGAACTTTGGAAAGCTCATCCGAGCCTTTTCGATGTGGCCTCAGAAATTATCACGACACAACAACCGTGAAAATAGTTGGATTTACACTGCTGCTCAATCACAGCTGCCCGATCAATGTTTTTCATTAGCAATTTAGCAAAGTTGATGGTGGTGGTGTGCGTGTCTGTGTGAGTGAAAGACAGAGAGAGCGAGCGACAGATTTTCTGTTATAACCTTCATTTTATGGAGGCACAGTGTGAGCACTCAGGTCGCATCAGAGCATCGGGCGGTATAGTGTGAGACCTGCATCGTGACCTACCAACTTCTAACCCCTGCGAGTCAATCGTGCAGTTTGAGCAGGAGCTGAATAACGTGACTGAAAAAAATCGCACAGTGTTTGCCCAGCTTTAGGTGTACTGTCGTCCGAGACTTGCACCGCAGTGTTGGCGTTTGTTCCCCTGTTGGCCATGCTTCTTGTTGTGGTCATCTGTTGTCTTCCGGTATTTTCTCCGTAAGCGACCTTTCCTTGACCAATGAGATGAGCGGTAATCTGAATTGTCATACTCGAATTGTCATAAGTGTGCTGTCAGCTCATTGGTCACAAAGCAGGAGAGGGGCTGGGAATTATGTTTTCAAACAAAGTGTTAATTCCATTAAAAGTTATAGACTACTTTTGATTCTCACTGTATTACGGGACAAAGTGCGTCCCTTATTAGCTCAATACGGGACGTGTACTTTTGTTTCGAAATACGGGACGATTCCGTATTTTAAGGGACGGTTGGCAACCCTAGGTTGTGCCCATGTCCTCACTACAACTGAAAAGACATTTCTTTGTTGTTTATTTGTACCAACACTCCACTCAGTGTTGCCAGTGTTTTGAGCAGGACTCTTGAAAGCATTAAAAGTGCATCTACACAAACAAATATCCCATTTTTACTGGAGCCATATGAAACTTAAGAGTTACTGCAGTTCTTAGTACATGTGCTTTTGTTATAGCTGCTGACTGTAACTGTAAGCTTTAAGCAGCCTACACAGTATTTATCAATTAAAGGGAACCAAGGTAGGAAGCACATTCCCAGACCTAATAGTTAAGATTTTGATAAGATGTTGGGAGACAGAAAGGGTTAATGACCGGTTAATGACCGTGAATTCGAATAACTTGGGTTTTCAGGAAACTGCATTTGAAAGCCGAGCATTGTGAAAGCTCAGAGGTAACTTAATCAGATGGCAAAGACGGACTGTTCTCGGCAGGTTTGCGTTTCAGCAGCTGCCCGTAGCTCAGACTTGTCTGCGACAGTCTGCAGCATGTTGTGTTGAGGCGGTGCTAACTCTTCAACCAGGTCAGCCGCCGTTTACTGAAAGCTGAACTGACCAATGGCAGCTCAAGAAATGCCTGGTTCGCCTCTTCTTTCAATTTTCACATACGTTTAAATCCCGCGTCACGTTCATTTAAACGGATTCAGACTAGCTTGACGCTATTCGCTGTTTAGGCGATACAATATGTACCTCGTGCCTTTCGTCGGCTTTCCTGGTCGCCGACTGTAGGAGGTTTTTCCATCGAGTTTAGGATTGAACCGAGGAGGTCCGCCATCTTGAAATGATAGCGCAGACCTGTAAAGGCTGTTTTTAGCTGCAGCTGTACAGGCTGCGCAGGCGCGGATGAACTGAGCCGTCTTCGCCGGGGCAAAATATCCGCATTTCAATTACACAGCGCCACCTTCTACCAGAAGGTTGTACTGCACAACTGTAGTGGAATCGATTTAGACTTCTGTTTCTCTAAATCGCAATTACATTTACCAGACCAAAAACAGTAAGCGCGTTGAAATACATAAATTGCTCTGTGCTTCATCTTGTTGCAGACAATCGTAATGCTGCTGGGCTTCTCATGCTCATTCTTTTTTTTTAAATTTTATTTTCAATTTGAAAAATTGTAGCCGAAGCCCATTTCTCATTTGATTGGCCCAGTTTCTAGGTTTATATGTGTATATAAATATTTGTTTTGTTTGTGTTGTTTGGGAGGGCCAAACATGCCAGCAAATAACTTTGCATGAGCAGTAGAGGGCATGCTGTCCAATTATATATATATATGTCTCTGTTATTGTTTTGTTAACAATCATTCCCTGCGTCACTGGACCAGCATGTTTTGTGCAGTTTGGAGTTTCCCAGCATCAGCAGTAACACATGAACTACTGCCATATTCAGAGGTGGGGAGAGCAGTACGTGCACAGAGGCTTGAACGTGCAGCAGGACAGACAGAACTGTTCTGCTTACCTTCTGTAATACAAATATATTAGATAGTCCTTTACCTTTAAATGCTACATTTTCTTTTGAAAGAGTCCACTCTCGTCTAAATTAACTGCTCTGCTCTGCCATAGGGGCATATCCTATAAGAACTAGTTTGTGTTTTGCATATTGACAGACAGTTACAGGGATGGTTCTTTTGAATAATAAACAAAAAGAAACTTCAAATTCTCAAGAGGCTGCAGCTGTTGATTATGCTGAGTGAACCGACAGTCCTGACCTTCAGCCCTCAGACTCTCATCACTCAGTGATGCTCTGCTATTGTGATTTGGACAGAGCACGCCGGACTCCTCCCCCGTGCTTCAACTGCTGTATAAATGCAGCACCAGCGCGTCAGCGGCAGTGTCTGAAAGCTCATTGGTACCCAAACATGAAGGGACTGAGCTTGGTTCTCCTCGTGCTTCTCCTGATGCTCGCAGCTGGGGAGGGTAAGGATTGAATGCATCCGCTTTGTCACAGTAAGAGACTGAAATGAAGCAAATCAAAGTGTCGCATATGCTCAAACTACACCGTAAGTGTACTGGGCCTGTTTGTGTTTGAACTGAGGAGAAGTAAGACATCATAAAACGATACAACTTTCTATGTCAGATACATTTTAGGTGCTGTAAATATCTGAAGGATTCGTTGCCACCATAGCTTATGGAAATGCCAGTAAGCCAACATTCATCAGGGATGCTGGAATGTCATTTTTAAATAATTATCTACAGGAACTGATCCAGAAACGCAGTACTGGACTTGTGGGTATAGAGGACTCTGCAGACGGTTCTGCTATGCTCAAGAATACATTGTTGGTCATCACGGCTGCCCCCGAAGATACAGGTAGGCGTGGAACGATTGTTATAGTGCTTTTGCTAAAGGTACAAACCCATAAGAAATTATCTCTAATTGCAAGTTTAACTGAAGTTTTACTCTTCTATTTTTCCAGGTGCTGTGCTATGAGATACTAGCAGCGCTCCACTTGCCTAATGCTGCCTGAAAGTTATCACATCATCAGTTCTGACATATTCAGTACAGGCAGCTGTGGTCATAGTAACGCTCCTGGATGAAACTATGACAACTTTACTGTCATTCGACCCCTCTTGGCCTCCCAGCATCCTGTGGGATCTGACAATGAGTGCTTTTGAAGTGGACTTTCTGTAGCTAGACAAAGCTCATTTGCAGCTCTTAGGTGTGTATCTGCCATGTACCTCGCATTCTTTACAACAGAACTGTTTGAGCTGTCACCTTTACCTCTCTGGTCTGCAGTGTTGACAATAAATGCATTAAAATAAATGTGCTGATGTTTGGTTTGTTGATGCCATTAAGTTGGGATGCTCCCAGTCAGTCTAAACATAATTTACATCTGAAAACCATTTAAAATATACAATTAATTTCCATATTCCACCAATTACGCCAACTTGGCTTGACCTTGGGAAAATAAAAGCATAGAAAGCAGTCTGGGTTGAGTCTGGCATGCTGTCATCCCAGCCCTGTACTGACAGGAGACAATAATGGTCAAGTGACTGACCCAAATAGCTGTGATGGATGGAATAGAGCTTTTGTGAATGAAGTGTTATGTCTCTTGTCTGTGTTTATGTTATCTCACCATTCTGTCTGGACAACATTGTCTAGAACAGACAGGCAATGTCAGGATCCACCAGTCACGACTGCAAAGCAAATTCATTGTCATGTTATCTGCCTCTCTCTGATCGTAAGGTCAGATGTTCTTGCTGATTGGCTCTGTGGTTTTCATTATCGATTTCATTTTACGAAAACATTAAACTGTTATGTTTAAGCACTCACCACTAATCCACTGCAAAAAGGCTGCCATCATATATTTTGCAACACTGATATTTAGCAACTAGCTGATTGAAACATTAACTTATCCATATGGTCATGATGTAGAGTCAAATGAGCCATGATCCGAAGGTGGTCAATAACTGCTTTGGGGTTGTAGGTGTTAAAGGCATGGATGATATTTGTAAACATGAGCCACTGTATTGTGCCCTGCTTTGTCATCTGGGGTGAACTATTCAGACAGCACAGCGTGATCAAACTACAAAAGGGAACCCACCCCCCAGCCAGACCTGTTTATACGTCCGTCTGTCTTCATAAAGCTGACAACAACAGCTTAAAACAGAAAGTTGTGTTTCACAATGGACTGCTGGGAGTATTGAGGTACTTTTAAAAACCTGACACTTGTTTTTTTAAAAACAAAACAAAAAACTGACACTCATTAATCACGTGATAATGGGAGGAATGAGCAATGTAGTGAAGAAGTCAGAGAGCTGAAATCTGATTTTAACAATTCAAATTCCTGCAGTGTCTTTGAAGTTGAAATACATTTATTTTTAACAACATGAATATAACACTCACTGGCAACTTTGTTGGATAGGCCAGTTCAACTGCTTGTTAATTAGCCAATCACATGGAAGCAACTAATTGCATCTAGGTATGCAGACATGGTCAAGAGAACCTGAGCATCAGAATGAGGGAAGAAAGTGACTTTGAACACGGTATGGTTATTGGTGCCAGTCTTGGTTTGTTTTATTTAAGCATGCAGGTGCTGTTTCATTAATGATTAAAGTGAAATGAAGTTTAAACAATATGCAGTTAAGAAGAAACTCACAGAATTACTCAAAGAGTAGTCAGTGCGGGAATGCTGATCAGAGAGTGCGTGAACTAAATTGCAGCATTGCTAAATATGAAGAATGAGAACACAGGACTCAATGGAGTCCTATGAAAGACTAATTACATCACATAATTCAGTAGCTTGCAGAAGCACCTTTAGCAGCAATAAGCTGAAGTAATAACTTGTTTTCTGCTGACTTTATCAGACGCTGACATCATTGTGAAACAATTTTTGAGCCACTCCTCTTTAGAGCAGCTTCAGTTCATTGAGGTTTGTTGGTATTTGTTAATGCAAAGCTCTCATTTCAGTTGGGTCGAGATCTGGACTTTTTTCAGCCGTTCTGTTGTAGTTTTGCTGCTATGCTTGGATGCATAGTCCTTGCAAAACAAGCCCACATCCTCACCTATCCACCACCGTGCTTGATAATTGCTATGAGGCTTCTGATATCCTATGTTTGGGTTTTTTGCCAAGCATTGCCTGGTGCGTTATGGCTAAACATCTGCACTTTGGTTTTTATCTTGTGGTTGGTTCAGATGCAATTTTGCAAACCTAAGCCTCTGATGTCATGTTTTTCTGGAGGGAATATGCTTTCCCCCAGCAACCCTTCCACACAAGCCATACTTGTTCAGTCTTTTTCTAATTGCCATGAACTTTAATATCCTGATGATACTGCTATTGTTGATCTCTTTTATAGGAACTCTAACATTAACTATTTCTTTCAGGTACATATGTTGGAAAAATGGTGTAAATCACGTCATTTGTTTATTAATAACAACAAAACAAAAGAGCTGGTCTTATTACACATGCACCGTAACAGGTCTTTCACTTTCTGGTCAGTCTGCAGAAGTCATTAATAGCTTGAAGTATTTGGGAACATATATTGATGACAAGTTTAACTCTGTGATTAATGTTGACTCAGTTTGCAAGAAAATAATCAAAGAATCACAGTTTCTTTATAGGATGTTAAGCGACTTTGGAGTTGGCCACAAAGTTTTAGACAGACTTTATGTCAGTTTGATTGAAAGCATCCTTAAAATCAATATTTCAGCCTGACTGTGGCAATTAAGAACAAACTGCTGGAAAACTTACTAGAGATGGCACGATACCACCGATACCGATACCATAAATTTGGATATCTGCCAATACCGATATGAATCCTGATATCCTGACTGATGTGAGTCAGCTGTGTAAAAGTATTTAAGCCCAGGGAAAGGTGAGCTCTGGGCCAGAGTGCCATTTGTGTGGTTGCAGCTAGTGAGCTGCTCTCTTTTTGACTTTGATTTTTTTACTGTATTGACCAACGGTTGAGTCTTGTTTGTTTTCCTTAAATGGTGATAGCGGCTTGTCCGTCTCTTTTAGTTGAGCTACTTTAATAAAACTCTTTAATTTAACCCTTTTGCCTCCTTGACTCCTTTTTCTGACCCGGACACTTTTTGTTACTTCCCCCTCACCACCTAGACCCCTCAGGGGAACGTAACAGATATAGTGTTTTTTAATCAATAAAACTGTTTTTTTAATATCTTGCTGCATTTTGTATAAGTTCATACTCAAATTTTAAAACAACAACAACAACACTAAGGCTATTCTGTTATACCTGTATGCAAAAAATACACTGCACCCAAAATATTTCATAATTCAGCAATACTGATCAGTCTAATAAACTTAAGCCTACACCATCCTCCCTATTCTGGTATTTTAAAGAGTACTTAGCGTAAATATTAAGCAACCTAACTAATAGGGTTCCAACTCCCAGCAACAACAAAAAAAAAATAGGGAACCACCCCTCACGCTCCACCTCATGATGCTTAATCGACGTAATCAACCTTAATTTGATGCAGTGTGGAAAAAAAATGCACAGAAATCAATTATTTTCCAAGAAATATTAAATAGATTCAACATCTTTCTTCAACAGAATTGCAGACTACACAGATGGTACCTTTACCAAAGGAAAAAGTACTATAGCTTACTAGGGTATATTAGACTTAATAGTTACTATATACAGTAATGAACTTCTATTCATTTTACATAAAATTAAAACTTTGGGTGTAAGATTCAGATAATTATTTAATACTTATTATTTAATTATTTTAAATGAGAATAAGAAAGAAAAGTATGTCTTTTGCCCCCTTTTCCCTGTTAATGCCCTATCGGCCCCCCTGGCTAAACTTTGCTAGATCCGCCCCTGCACAGTTACCAGCCGTCAGTTGCGTGGAAAAGGATCCTGGTGTAGAAAGTAATATTAAATAAATTCTAACAACAGCTTATCAAGCTTAAACGTGCTGCTGTTGTTCAGCCGCTGGTTTCCTCTTTCTGGTGCAAAGTGGGCCAAAAACAAACAAGAGAGACGGAGTCATGACAGAAAAGCCGATCAGCTGATCATTAATCAGTTTCATGATTGAAGTAGCAGCAGGAGAGGGAGGGAGAGAGAAGAGGCAGTGGCTCCATATATCGGTTGTTAAGCTTAACGGGAATGATTTACTAACATTCAGAGATGAACTTACACACTTGCTTTACTTCTCTCTGGGATAACTTTGTCGGAGATGAAATGCCGGGTTGGTAGCGAGGCTCCAAATGCTCAAACAGACCACCGACAAGTCTGGCGAGCCACAGCCGCTCTATCACGTGATGCATACTGCTCCTACTGCTAAGGTTATGAGCCGAGTTACGCCATGTCACAAGTTTTGTGAAGTGATTTCATGATATTTAATGGATCGGATTACATTTTTTATTTCTCTCTGATATCCGATCCAGTAATTTAGGCCAGTATCGGACTGATACCGATATGTAATATCGGATTGGTCCATCTCTAAAACTTACTGGTCGACAACAAATTTAATTGGATAAGCTGTATCATCAGACTGTTTGGAGGAAAGCCTGGTCTATTGTTGCTGACCCTGAACACCCTCTTGATTCTGACTTTGAATTAATGCCCTCGGGACAACAGCAAGGATTCCTCTAACTAACAAAAAAAGTGGTCAAAGGTGTTTTTATTCTTGTTGTATCAACGTTTTATGTGTGGGTATGTATGAATGTGTGTTGATGTGAAGTGATTTGATTGATTTGTTTATGGCTTGGCAGACCAAAGGCAATTTTCAATGAATGTAAATAATAAAGTTATTCTATTCCTAGTTTAACATGTTAACTGAGGCCTGTAGAGTCCTAGATGTAGCTCTTGGATTTTATGCAGTTTTCTCTGAGGATTTACAGTCTAACTTTAGGATGAATTTGCTGGGATTTTCACAGCAAACAACAGCAGTGTGTTAACACACACACACACACCTAAAGATCAAGGCCAGTAAACCAATAACGTGTGTTATTATAGAGGTGCTCACACTTCCTGATGATCAATTAATCAAGTGCATCTGATTAGTAACTCCTGGGTATGAGTTTCACTCTTCTTCTTTTTCCCCCTTTTCAGTCTTATTGGAAACAGTAAAAGCTTTGACCGTTTGTGTTTATGACTGTTATTTACTTCTCCAGTTACTCAAATACCATGGTGAATATTAGTTGATTGTTTGGGAATGTATTTGATATCACAGCTATCATGACACTATTATTCTTGTGGTTATATAGCTCCAACATACTGGTAAATAACTTTTCTAGTGAATCTAATAACTTTGATCTGGTAGAAAGTGCACAACTTCCCTTTAACATGTTACTTTCTTCAATGCCACTACGCCTTTAGAAAGGCTGTGAAGGCTGTTTCAGTGTAAGAAACCTTATGGGTAGACCACAACCAGTGTGAAAGTTTTGATGTTTAATCAAAGAAACCTTTGTAAAAAAAAGTAAACAGATGTGGAAAAAAAAACCCTCTCCATATTTAATACCTCATAAGCAAATACTGAACCAACAAATCTGGAACAAAGTTTAATCAGTTAAAATGTTAAACACAGAAACATTCAGATATAGCTTGTTGTTCAGAGGCATGAAATGTAAAACATTCCCTGACAGAGGGGGTTATACTGATCAGTTTTTCCAGAAAACTGATTCTATGAAGGTACATGTAAAACATCAACTGCAAAAAAATGTACTAAACTACTTTCATTACCATGTTTCATATCAGTGCAAATTCAACATTTAGGTGAATTTTAGTGCCATGAAAAAAAAAAATTCATTCCCCTTGAGGTAATACAATGTTGCAGTCAAAAATTATGCTTTGGCTATATATCAACTTTTACCTAGACTCTAACCTAGTGTATTTAGTTTTTGATTACACGCTGTAACTCCTAATAAATTAAAAGCAATAATTTACAGCTGGGTCAGAGATTTTTTAAATTTGTTGCTAATTTAAATTAATGAATTGCTCAAATCTTACAATGCTCAGATACATATGATGTAGACATTAATTAGCACCACAATTTTACTGCAGTTACAGCAAAAGACAGTGTAAGCATAGTGTTTGTTGCATCCACAAGTGGGTTTTGCAGAGGACGATTAATAGATCATCTGTAATAATGCATCTCACAAAACCAAGAACACATGTCAAGTTCACACATATGTCACTCATTGGGTTAAATGTGCATTAAAAAAAAAAAAAGACTTTAATTCAGTTTCACTTGTTTTTACTTTTTAAAGATCCTATTACATTTATTATTAAACTATTCTGGTTTTCTTTGCTTTAATACAGTGAAGATTTAATAAAGTATTCCAATTAAGAGGATTTTCTTTTGCCCACTAGAACAAAGCAAAAGGCAGTCTTTGTTTACTACTATAACCTGAATAAGAGATCTGAGCACTATAAGTTTTAAGCTAGTAAAACTGAACTTCTCTTATTCCGGATTTTTGGTATGATTTAATGTCATTAACCAACCAGAAGAAGGAATTAATACAAATTGTGCAAAACCTCAAGGGGATTCTGAAATTTTATACAGCACTGTATATGACAACATGTAACTTCATACTTCCAGCAAAGACATGCTCTCACTTGGATGCCTGGATGTACAAGTCAGGCATACTGGGTTAAAATCTGTAAGACACCACTGCTAAGACGGTAAGGTGCAATATTAAAACATAGGTGGCAAAGCACAACCTAGGCGTATAACAATTTGTTGTTCTACTAAAATGCTGATTGCCAGAAGGAAAACAGCTGTTGATAATGCATAAAGCAAAATGCCCTTGAAAGTACAGCAGTGGGCCTGAGAGTCCGATTGTCTTAGCACAGGAGAAAGGTGTGATCTGGTGTTCTGTCTGATATGCCAACTGAGCTTGAGGCTAAATTGTGCAGAAATTCACAATGTATTCTGCTTGCTCAATTTATACTTTGACAACTTTTTCTGGAGAATTTGTTGGGAGAAAGAAAAATAGTAAACTTTCTATTATGAAGAACCTTAAACGTCTACAACATGGCAAATGAAGTGAAATGAGAGAGTGCACCGACAAACGATCTTTCAAACAATTTATAAAAAAAGAAAGAAAAAAAAAGAAAAAACAAACAAACAAACAAACAAACAAACAACTTGCCTAACAATAAATGTGCCTGCCAGGGCAGAACAATGCAAAATAAAAATTTGAACTTTGCAACGTACATACTTTTTTGTAGATACAAAGCTACCGGTCTTTTTTTTTCCCCCAGACAAAAAAAAAAAAAAAAAAAAAAAAAAAAAAAGGACTATGACTCACTTGTAAATTGGCAGCAAACATTATAAAAGAACAAAAGAAAACCATAAAACACTGTATAAACGACTCAGGCCATTATGAACAAAATCTGCAAACTTATTTACATTGATCACTTAAAACAGAAACATATCGTCCATCATCGCCTGCACTATCGCACCCGTAACGGAACCAGCCACATGAAAGGAAGATTTTCTGTGCCAGCCTCTTCCAACGAAAGGTTGCAGATGGGTGGGCTCAGTGGAAACCAATTAAAAAAGCAAACACAAGGAATACCTGTACCTCCAGTGTTTCTCACACCTAGTTATTACTTGGGCAGGTCAATGAAGTATATTTGAGGACTCTTTTTAGCTATTATTGTTTTTTTCCCCACTCAAGAGATCACCAGCTTTTAATACTCAGATTACAAATTAATCGTCAACAGTCTAATTTTAAAAGCCAAGTTACAAGTAAACTAGCTAGCCACTGCCTTCTTGTATTTCCCTTCCACCTGACTTGATAGCCAAGTCTCTGTTTTAATGTCCTTTCATATCATTCAGCTGCTTGATCCTCTCAGGCTCCATCAACACTGTCTAGGTGGGGATGAGGAAAGTAGTCACTGTTGTCCAGATATCCACTGCAAGCTAGCAAGGACCAGTGGCGGTCAAAGGCTCATTTATAAGACAATGAATTCACTGGAGATGGTCTGCTATTTATTTGTCCGGAGATGCTTGGTCAGTTAAAATATTTACTGAGAAGCACATTGACAAAATGTGTGTAGCTTCTTTTGAACGCTGCCACCCGACACCCATCCCCAACACCATCACAAACAGAACCCAGATCTCTGGGAAACACTGAACAGGCCTTATTGGTCAAAGATTAAAAGCAGTGAGGGTGTGATCTGCCCCAACAGAATGACAGGAAAAAAATAAAATAAAATAAATAAAATACAGAAAAAATGGAAGTTTGTCAAAACAAAAAGCATAGTCATACTGAAATTTGGTTTAAAAAAAAAAATACAACAAAATAAAAACAATATTAAAGCAACAATTCATTTTCCAGTATTTTTTGTTTATGCTTACATGTATAGAATAACTAGAAATCAACACGGGGCTCAAGGGACTACTGGATGAGCATGAGAACAGACCCACAAAATAGAATGTCTCTGATTTATACAGGACTGATGACACCACAGGGCCTCAAATCGCCTTTGCCTCAATTTTACGCTCAGTTGTATCAGTCAGCACCTCATGAAGGACACTGGAGACAGCAGATAAGGTATGGCTATGGCTTAACTGTTTAAGAAAAAATATAAGAAAAAAAAAGATGGCTGCCTGCTACAGATCTACTTAAAATAGTCCTTGTGGGCTGAATAATAACATGGATGTCCCACCATCTCAGTTCAAATTTAACTGGATGCTATTTTGGCTGTTTAGCAAACCTTTCCCCACTGTGCCTCATTATATTTCTATTTATTCAGACACCCCACTTTCCACTTGTTAAGGTCTTTGTGTGATGTAGGTGCTTTTTCTGACGTCGTATTCAAAACATGAAGAAATTTTGAGCACTATTTAACATGTATGAAAGAGAATTCAGCAAAATTTAGCTAATTAAAAAAACAAGGCAAAGAACACGGTGCGCATTAGTTTTGGAAGATGGGACAAACACATAGGCCATTAGTGTTAAACTGTCTCAGTGACTGACCGTGTGTAACTGTTTTAATCATCACAAACAAATGTGCGCTTATATGGTTGCCGCAAGAGCATTCAAGGGTTTAAACATATATTTAACAGGTAAGGCAGGATTTCTAAGTCTTCAGTAGTTACAGTGGGGGGGCTACATTCACAAGTATTGTGCGCAGTGTCTTGCACAGCATAAAACACTTTACTTTTCAAAAGATTTAATATCATCTCTTCAATGGCATTGTATGCATTATAGTGCAGCTTTGCTTACGCGACATACAGTTGATGAATATAACATCTATCACCTGTTAAAAATGGTGATTGCGACCAATTGGATAAGACTTCCCATCGTCCAATCCTAATATGTAAAAGATATAGAAATATGGTGGCACAGAATAACTTCCTGAAAGTAAAGATATGGCCCAAGATATTCCAACCCAAGTTATGGCCATGGATCAAACTGGGGGCATCAATACCACTAGATGGACCACCATGGAAATCTGAGCAGATGAACACCTCTTCCACACTCAGGCCAAACTAGGAGTTTTGTTCCAGGTTACCCATGGAGTCCTATCAGAGTTTACTCCACACTTTTAATATTTTCTAGTCACAGAGGACTTTAACATCTTTCTCTTTGACAGTCTGCATCCTTAAAAAAAATGTCATTCCACTTTTGGTCCCATTTTCCTTTCTGTTATTCATCTTCAGCATCAAACGCCGGAGTAACGGTTTCAAGGTTTCAGATTGTTCCTTGTAGTCCAGTGTAGATGGCTGGCTTGAATGTATGATGGTGGTTTAGGCTACTCACATTCAATGATGTTCAAGGCAGGCGCAGTCATTTGTGAAATACATAGATTGGCCTCTGAAAACCTGTCAGGATGATAGATAAATAAATAAATAAAGATGAACATGGCAGCAAACTACAATGCTGGATACAATCCTGAGAATATATCTGCTTTGACAAATCATTGTGTAGTTACCTCTTACTGAACACTTGGGGGGCCCAATGTATTCAAAACTGGTGAAGCCCACTTCAGTTGTAAGATATGACGAAAACAGGTCAGGTTTGAGACGGATGCTGTGATAATTCCTGCTAATATTATCCTGTCAGGCAAGGGGAAAAAAGGGAACATTTGTTATATTTCAGCCAATCAACCAGGTTTTTTAAATGACCGATTTATATTCAGACAGTCTTCCAGCAATACAAACGTCAACCATGTCATCTCAGGTTCTTACAGTTAGCTTCTTTCTCCTCACGTAGGACTCCCAGGGCTGTGGCTCCAGGATGAAAAGGCCCCCATGACGGAGATGTCTGTAGACCCTCTTAAAGAGCCGCTTGAGGCCACTGTCCCCCCAGTTCAGGTGGACCCATTTAGTGACGCTCAAACACAGAATCACATCATATTCTGGTCGCTGTGTCAAAAGAAGATTATCGCTCTCCAGTACATAATTAGCCTAAAGGAGAGAAGAGATGAGGTGAGAAAAATAGGCCCTTCTTGTGCAATTCAATTTCATGGATCCAATACAGACTTCTTTTGAAGCTGGTCACTGCTGAGAAATTGGAAACTGATTAACCTCCCAAACTAGAATCTCAATCTCACATTTCTACCTGTTGAGTTTTGGTCAAAAATCAAAAACTGTATATAAAAGATGGAAACAGCCGTCATGACATCATTCATTTATAAAGTCCTGATCTGGGGTTTCGAACATGGCTATTTGGTCAGTGCTATCTTTGATATTTTACTTATTTATTTATTTTAGATCAGTAGCCCTGAAAAAGCAGTAGATCTGACTGAGGAAATGGGGAACAGCATTATGGGAATAGTCACTATTTTGAACACTGATAATATATATATGTATTTTCCTGTGACCCTTTGTGGGTCACAGAAAAGCCAAAATCTACAGTGTTTAGTACACTGTTAATGCCGTAAAATAAACCCACTGCCCACATTTGAGAACATTCTTTAAAAAAAAAAAAAAAAAAAAATTCTCTCAAAGATGAAGCTTAGTTTTTAATATTTAAATGTTCCGATTAGTAACTAAGAAAAATTCATCAAAATCTCAGAAGGGTACTGCCCTAAAATATATTTCCATTCATTTTACCAGTGTCTGGTATAAAGCAATGCACCTCCACTGGCAGAAAGTAGTAGTAGTGCTAATCTTCAACCAGCATTAAAAGATAAAAGTAGAAGAACACATTAATAACCTGACATCCTGATAAAACTGATAAAATCTTTTTACATTGTCAGCCACATGCACCCCACTTTGATTTTAAGTGGGCTGGACTAGTAACACTCCCTCCTACTGGTAATGTAAAGACATTTAAAATCCCAGCGATATCTTAATATAAGAAAAAGAAACACACTTTTAACAACACATCTCAGTTTTTCTACACAATAAGAAGAAACATTGCTGTAGTAAATTAAAGAAATCTGTTAGCATGAATAAATAAATGTAAAATTACAGAAAAAAAAAAAGTTCTGATAGCTCACTGCTCAGACTGTCCTGCAATTACAACACCTTTTCTGCCTTTTTTATTTTTTTTAATTGTTAATCTACAACTTCATTATTTTGGTGTGCTATCAATATCCAATTCCACTATCACAGAAGAGGCAGTTATCAATTTCCTTTGGAAACTATGTATTTTTCCCCTTTTCCATTCAACAAATACATATAAAAGGACTGCAGAGTGCAAAAGCAAGTGTGGCTTAAACACAGTTGATTTCAGACACTTTAATGGAACCTATAATATTTATTATATCACAATATTAAATTGCTCTTTGCTGTTTTTACCTATTAGTTCAAAATCACCAGTTACCTAAAACTCAGGGAGCCTATAGTTTGACTGACACACACACACACACACACACACACACACACACACACACACACACACACACACACACACACCCCAAAGTAATAATGCAGGGTTAACATATAACAAAAAATATATAAAATGGTTTTTCTTGATTTTTACTACTTTCAACACTGTAGAGACATACTGAGGTCATCAGATATATGAAGCAAAATATATGGAATTATGTAGCAAAGAAAAAAAAAAGATAAATTCCTCAAATTCCTCAAAGTAGCCTCCCTTTGCTTTGTTGACAGCACTGCAAACCCTTGGCCTTCTCTCAGTGAGCTTCATGATGTAGTCACGTGAAATGGTTTTCACTTCACAGGTGTGCCTTGTCAGGATTACTTGTGGAATTTCGTTCCTTCTTAATGGGGTTGGGACCATCATTGGGGTTGTGCACTAGCTTCATGAAGCTCATCGAGGGAATTCCAAGAGTGTGCAAAGCAGTAATCAAAGCAAAGTGTGGCTATTTTGAAGAATCTAAAACATAAAACATGTTTTGAGTTATTTCACATTATTTATTTACAACATTTACAACATCCATACGAGTTAATTTATAGTTTTGATGGCTTCAGTTAGAATCCGCAAAGTAAAGAGTCATGAAAATAAAGCAAAACCATTAAATGAGAAGGTGTGTCCAAACTTTTAACTCGTAGTGTACATTGTTTTTGTTTGGGTTTTTTTTTTTATTTTATTTCCTCCTAGTTAGTTCATTTACTCTGTTTTTTGGGAAGCATTTTACAACGCTGGTTTTGATAAGTGTTATGCAAATAAATTTTACAACCAATTACTGTATGGATTCATCATAATACCTTTTAATATTTAGCCACGGCTCAACTAATGTGACAATAATAAAATGCAAAGGTCAGTTTTTTTTTTTTAGATATAATATATATATATATAACTGTTTTATAGTGGGGAAGAAAAACAAAAATTCACAGTGAGAGGAAGTGTGTGCACAACTTGCATCAAGTTCTCTTGAGAGGCTGGTCAGTTCTCATAATGCACACACCTTTTTGTGCATTTTTACATTTTATTCAGTTACCCTAACATTACGTTATAAAGCAGGACACAGTGTCTAATTTTTTTGAATTTGCCATCTAGGCTTAAAATATGCAGCAACACAGAAATCTGAGCCATATTCCCAAAAGGGAAAAAATAAATTAAAAAAATCCTCTCTTACCTTGATGAAGGACACATTTGAAGGGAACTCCCCAGGCTGCACCGTGGATGTTTGTGTTAGCGGGGGTGCAGCAATGGGACCCCTGGAGATCCGTAGGGATACAGGAAAAGAGCAGCTCTCAGAGTGATCAGCGGGGGGTGAATCACAGTCTTCTTGCTCCATTTCCTCTGTTTTGCTGCCCTGCCTCTGGGTCTCCATCTCATCCGTGTGACACGACTCATTGTCATTTCCATCATCTGCAGGGCCACTTTCTGCTTTCACTGGTTTCCCATTTTCGTCCCTGCTCTCAACTTCGTTGTGCTCTTTTTCTGTGCCTGTGTGACTCGCGTTTCCATTTGTCTCCTCCTGTTTACTAGTCTTTTTGCCCTGCATTGCTCGCCTGGCCTCTTGGGTCTGCAGCTCAGACAGATAATGTCTTATGTTTTTACGAGCTGCATGTATCAGACCACTGTCAATGTCAAGGCCCAATATGCGGGCGGGTCTTAGCATTTTGGCGATATAGAGCGTTACATGGCCTGAGTTGCACCCCAAATCCAGTACTTCTTTACCTCTAAACCACTCGGGACGAAGCAAACGTAAACGAGGGTCTTCACTGCAGCCCGGGTTGCGGTATCCATAATACTTGTTGTAATTCCCATACTGGAACTTCTTCTGCTGTTCCTTTGTATGAGAGTGGGGCTGCTGGTGCTGGCGTATTCCAGGGCCTATTTTGGAACCAGATTTTGGTGTGTGAAAGGAATTTCTTGCTCCCCCTGCACCAAAATGCCTGTCTCCAGGTCCCGACTTGCCAATCGGAGTAGAATGGGTGACAGGGGGCTCCATTTTGCCCGAGTTGCGCCTTCGCTTGCGTCTACTTGTGTGCTGGTATGGTGCCCCTGAAGTGGAATCCTCCATGGATGCAGGTGGCATTTCCTCCTTGCAGCTTGCTGAGCTGCAATCTGTGTGCTCGTGGGACTCTGCCATGACACTAGAAACACTACCGGATTCGTTGTTGGATTCTAGTGCAGAACATGAGGCTAAGGTACCTTGAAGAGGTACAGAAGGACCTGTTTTAACTTCACTTTTTCCTGATTCTGAGAGGTTCATTTGTGTGGCTGAAATCCCAATACCGCCACCACTCCCACCTCCACCACCTCCTCCTCCCCCATGGTGCCTGTTGCGGTGTCTCTTCCTTCCTCCACTCTTGAAGGGAGAAGCCAAAAAGCTGCTGTCAGCTATCCCACTGTTCAGGTTCAGTGGATCTGTGATGTCCCTGGGGATGAGTATCTCCACAGGGTCTCGACTTTTTGCTGGCAGCGGAGAGGATTTGGGAGTCTCTGCATTCAGCGCCTTGTTGACCTCCTCATCCAGCAGGCTGTTGAGATTCAGTGGGTCAAAAATGTTCCCACCCAAGAGGAAGTTGGTGGGCAGGACAGAATCGCTCTCAGAGTTGGCCCTTCGTCTCCGTTTGCCAGATGAAGGATGCTTGAAACTAGAATTTGCAGTGTAGCGCCGCTTTGTTAGCTTCGTTTGTTGTTGCTGCTGCTGTTGTTGTTGTTGTTGTTGTTTGGAATGATGAAAGCTATTTCTGCGATTGATGCTATTCTCGTTCCCTCTGGCTCTCTGTCCAGCATTGTCTGCGAGGGTGAGCGCATCAGTTGTGCTGGTGTGTTTTGGCGAGGCAGCAGTGCCCAGAAGAGGGCAAGCAGCTGCAAAGTCAGGGGTAGCTGCAGTTCCCCCCATCATCACAGACACACCACCGTAACCTCCAGGACAATCCGTGAGCTGCAGAGATGACGTCGAGCTAGGCTGTGGACTGCCCATTTTTGCAGTATCTTCATCAACAGACATCTCTTTTGATTTTCAGAGCTGATGAAGACATAGAAAGTTTTTTGTTGTTGTTGTTGTTTTGTTTTGTGGGGGGGGGGGGGGGGGGGTAATTTTCTGAACCTGAGAAACAAAAGAGACAGAGAAGTTACAGGAAGGAAAACTCATGTCATAAACTTAACATTCTTTTAGATATGGTGAACAGAATTGCTTTAAACATGATGCCTCCTTATTGTTGTCATTACACACACACACACCTGTTAAGTAAAGTAACATAAGTTGGCTAATATTACAACAAAAATATGCTCAAGCCATCCTGGGATGTCCAGGCACTTGCACATCCAAGGGCCCCTGTATCTGTATTTATACCTATGTGGTGGGAGTTAAAAAAATAACCCTTTACATTCCACTGTGATTTCCTAATAACGATACACAAAATTCATCTTTTTAGATACAGAGAATCTCTTGGCTCACACCCTTATCACATCTGTAATGTGGTATCTGAAGCGTGTCTACACAGGGGTTGCTGACCTGAAAAGTTTAGGAGTCCCCGTCTAGCACTGTTACCCAGTTAGCAAGCTAGCTCTTAGCTTCTCTATCGCGGGCCAAGAAGATTGAAACGTCGAGTAAACGTTACGGTCTACTCCGGCCAGAAAGCGCTACCAGACAAGCACCAAAGTACCCACCTCGATATGCTGCTCCCCGAACCCCACTAAAATCGTGAGTCACACTCACGAAAGTGATACCATTTAACAGATGGCCACGCGTAGTCAACAGGGTAGCAACCACCATCAAAATATAACAGTCTCACCTCGCAGCTCGCGACTCTCCCCGCCTCCGGCCGGACTGTCACTACCCCGCACTCTCTCCGCTTGAGCTAACGTTAGCGCAGCTAGCACAAGTGTCCCTACAGCGACACAACAGTGCTAAGCTACGCAAACAAGCGAGCAGGCACGGCACGGGTATCCTGCACTAGCCTGTAGGCAGCAAAGGCTCCGGTGGCCACGAAACTGTCTCATCGACTTCTTCAGTCAACTCCTAGTGGGCCAGTGTGAGGCAGGTTGGTGAATAAATTATTCCATTCGCTGACAGAGGCGGCATGGCGGCGCATCCGGGCTCCGAGCTGTAGCCCAAGATGACTGGGGCGGAGATCTCTGACTGGTGGCTGCGAGGCGGTGAGGAGAACTCCCCTCTACGATATTATAATGAGCCTCCTACTGCAGGTAACATCAGAGATGATGATAGTTTTGTTATTGATTGATTAGCAGCTTAAATTTAATTCATTTATTAGACAATATATAAAAGGGAACAACTTAACAAAACAGGAGGGCTGAGGGACACTCAAAAGTGAACATAGAGCTTTCCCGCCTTGGTTTACTACCCTGACTATCAATTCAGCTAGTTGAGATTAGTTTCTTTGTTGCTACTCGATTATTCGACTAATTTGTATAGTCCTAAAGTCAGACTTTAATGCATACACCCTTACAGCCCTAGTAGACTAATATTAAAGTAGGCCTTAATGGTAGCCTGAGTACTGCATAGCCTGCACATTAGGGTTTTATAAAGTTTTGTAAAGCAGCAACCTCACAGTTTCCTTTTGTATGTCCTTTCCTAACTGATGTGCTCAATGCACTTTTGCAAATGCACGTTTCTGATTATGCATGTCAGGGGTATCACACATGAGGACTGTGGGCCAGAATCAGTCGGCAAAAGCAGCCCACTGGATGGAAAATGTGAAGGAGGACATAAACTATTTATATTTAACTGAATTTTAACAACTTCTACAGCGTCTCCTTCCCACATGGCCATTTATGCTACAACAAAGTAAACAATACACAAACAATTAAAAAAAATAAGGTTCCAGTTTTTCGCTATCTACTGTAGAAATGTATGATTTTTTTTTATAGTGGGTTAATAGTATAAATAAAAGGCATCCAAAACATTGACAAAAATGTTTTTGTTTCAACATTTTAGTTTGTGCAATTTTTCTCTCATTTTACGCACTTATTTCTTACAATTTAAGCCTTAATCAGAAAAACTGCAATGTATTGTTGAAACTGCCCTTTTTTCCCCTAGTATTAAAATATTTCAAACATTAAGTATGTAGTGGAACTTTTTATACAGTGACAGAAAGGGGAGTTTCACTGGTTCAGCTCATTTAAGATCAAAGTGTGCTCTACTTAGCACCAATATTCACTAATATTCAAGAAGCAGTAGCCAAACAATCCCTGTAGTTATAATCCCTAAACATCACACGCACACATTTGTACCCTTTTTAGTACAGAGTAGCCTATGTAACATGAAGGTATATAGTGTGATGAGAGCTCACACTATATATGCAGGCATAATCACACCCATTGTAGGTACATGCATACCTTCATAGGGTGTGAACTTATTTTTGCTTTTACGGTAGTTTTGAAACTGGATGTCTCTGTCCCACTACAGCCTTTGCTTAACTGTCTGCATGATGTTAAAGACTGGTTAACACAGAAATTTCTCACACTAAATGAAAATACGACTGAAGTTATGGTATTTGGAACTCATGCCCCTTTGAACAAGTTAACTGACACCCTCGGTCCTCTTGCTTCTCATCTTTCTCACACTGTAAGGAATCTCGGAGTGTTTTTAGATAGCTCTTTTAAATTAGAGAAGCAAGTGTCCACAGTTGTGAAAACAAGTTTTTATCAGTTATGTGAAATTGCCAAAGCTAAGCTTTATCTTCCTCCAAGAGACCTAGAAACACTTATTCATGCCTTCATCACCTCTAGACTGGACTACTGCAATTCTCTCTATTTGGGTCTTCAACACTCATCTCTCCATCGCTTGCAGTTCGTCCAAAATGCTGCTGTGAGTCTTTTAACAGGTTTTAGAATGTATGAACACATCACTCCAGTTTTCGCAAATTTACAAGTATCGTATTGATTCTAAGATTCGTTTACTTTTAAAGTTTTAAATAATATGGCGCCTAGTTATTTAAACAAACCCCTCAACATGTATGACCCCAAAAGAGTGCTGAGATCATCTAACTAGATGCTTTTAGCACAACCGAGGTCTAGATTGAAGCATAGAGGAGATCGGGCCTTCGCAGTAGCAGCACCCAGACTCTGGATTAATCTGCCAGAGGATATTCGTACTTCAGAGTCTGTTCAGTCTTTTAAATCGCATCTTAAAACTTTTTTACTTTGGCTTTTAATTCGAGTTCAGTTTGAGTACCATCAGGCCTGTTTTATGTTTTTAATGTTAATTTGTTGTCTTCTCATTTATCTGTATTTGATCCAAATTTATCTATATTTGTTTCCCTATTGCTTTCTCTTGTTCTTAACTGATTGTGAAGGACTTGGGTTAACTCTTTTGAATTTTGGTACTATAGCTTTGATTCTAACTTCAAAGTTAATTTAAGTGACACACTTTACAAGAAAGCCCTGTAAAGTGTGTCATAATTGCTATCTTGACCAGTGTTTAGAGCAGGGTTTTCAAACTCATTTTACATGTGAGGTCAAATATAGCGCATGTCAGTAAAAAGGCCCTTTCTGTCAGTGGAAATAAGTTTAGATGCACATTTCATTCCTGCCATATTTCAGTATATGAAAAAATGAAGTGCAATTTCAACAGCACATCTCAGTTGTATTGCATGGTAGAGAAATGCCACTCTATTTAATTAAAGAAATTTGTCAACATGAACCTTTGGGGCTTAAATTGTAAAACATAAATGTGTAAAATTACAGAAAAAGTTCTGGCAGCTCATTGTCCAGACTTTTAATGGAGAAAGTTTTTTTTTAACCCACAAATAATAAAAAAAACAGACATTTCTATTGTGCGTTATCCATCCATTTTTTTCCACTTATCCGGGGCCAGGTCGCGAGGGCAGCAGCCCAAGCAGAGAAGGCCAGACCTCCCTCTCCCCAGCCACCTCCTCCAGCTTATCCGGGGAAACGCCAAGGCGTTCCCAGGCCAGCCGAGAGATATAATCTCTCCAGCGTGTCCTGGGTCTGCCCCGGGGCCTCCTCCTGGTGGGACATGCCCATAAAACCTCGCCCAGAAGGCGCCTAGGGGGCATCCTTGTCAGATGCCCGAACCACCATAACTGGCTCCTTTTGATGTGGAGGAGCAGCGGCTCTACTCTGAGCCCCTCCCAAATGGCCGGACCTCTAACCCGATCTCTAAGGGAGAGGCCAGCCACCCTTCGGAGAAAACCCATTTCTGCCACTTGTATTCACGTTCTTTTGGTCACTACCCACAGCTCGTGACCATAGGTGAGGGTAGGGGCGTAGATCGACCGGTAAATTGAGAGCTTCGCTTTTACACTCAGCTTCACCACAACAGACCGGTACAGCGTCCGCATCACTGCAGCCGCTGCACCAATCCGTCTGTCGATTGTGCGTTGTGTGGAGAGGAAAAAAAGAAACAAGCTTTTTTTTGTCATTTAATAATCTATTATCTTGATGTACTAAAGACTCAGGGGGAGGACATTAATCAGTCAGACAAGCTTTACATTTTTTGAAAGGAGACTTAAAAGTCCACAATGTATGCTCTTCTTCACATTTTTCAAAGATTTCTGATTCTGGGCCTTTTGTTCAACACCCCTGGTCTACACTGAGCCTTTTATAAACCTCTGCATCAGCTACAAATTGTGTGCAGTGTACAGGCAGCTTCTTTTCACTTCCATCACCTTTGAATTATAATTATCAAAATTTCAAGACACGGAAAACTTGATGTTTGGTGGTGACAAGGAAACATTTACTGAAAATGATAGATTTTCAGTAAATGTAAGCTTTGTCTGTCATTGAAACAGAAACATTAGAACTTAAACTTTAAATATAAATAATAATAATAATAATAATGGATTGGATTTATATAGCGCTTTTCTAGGCACCCAAAGTGCTTTACAATTCCACTATTCATTCACTCTCACATTCACACACTGGTGGAGGCAGCTACAGTTGTAGCCACAGCTGCCCTGGGGCAGACTGACAGAAGCAAGGCTGCCATATCACGCCATCGGCCCCTCTGGCATAAAAAATAAGTGTGAACTGAACTAAACCTCATTGTGTTATGGCCGCTCAGACTGTCCTGTTAGTATAAATTAAAATATGAAGTTTATACTAACTCATAGAAAACGTCAGTGTACTTTGATGTTGTATGGATGGATCAAGTAAAAGGTATGAAAATACAATTAAAAGTTCAAAAAGCACTCCTTCACTTTTTATAAACTGAGTGGGCTGGATTGGAGTCTCCTTTGTTATCATTTTTAAGCAGGGGCAAGAGGTACTGGAATTTCCTGTATCTTGTTTTTAAAACCTTTTGGAAGATAACCTACTCTCTTAAAATAACAGTTAATGGTCCAACCCTAAAGTGAATCTCTCGACATGGCATGCTTTATATCCTGTATTTTTTTTTTAGCTAGTTTTTTTTTCTATGATACAAATTAACTGTAAAGTAAGCTATGGTAAAATGAAGCCAAGACAAGTTGTAAAACATGTTTAATTTGACCTGGCCTGCTCAGTAAACTCCTTTTCCTTCCCCCGGCGATAAAGACTGATATATCATATTAATACCAATATTATTGTGCTTATTAATGTGCAATATATATTTGTGTAAGCTCATTATTTAGTGCAGTTTATTTACAAAATTAGTTATAAAGTTTCTCTAGGTGCAAAAATAGAACCCACCCAGTCCATCTTCATAATTTCTTTTAACAGCATATACTTCTGTCTCCTTGGCAGCTTGTTTCTGCCACTGAAAAAAAAAGTATTTAATGACAGCAAATTCCACGTTCTATTCCTTATTTTCTATATTTCCCAAGATGTTTCAGTTAGTATGTTGAAATTTTGAGATAATAAATTTTACTTATAGATTGCAGTTTATTTGTTTTATTTTTGTTTTTATTTTTTTCAGAGGTGGAAACCAGGATCCATAGTCTCCCAATCTTTTGTATTTTGTACCTTAGAATAAAAGATAAAGAGATGCTGTGCTGAGGGTGGTGCTATAGCATTTGGGATTTACTGAAGATGCTGTCCTCTAATTATCCAGAAGGGGGAGACAAAACATGATTTTGATACTATGCTGAGAGTACACCATGGACTGCAGATATTCACCTTGGTAGGATTTCTTTTATATAAGTGTTAAGTCTAATTGTTGAATGTTGCCATTGTGTTTCTTAAATTTGTACAGTCTTAGTTCAAGCAGTAGGATCAAAGCCATTCCTTTGATCCTGACCACCTCTCCAACCACTCTGTGCTGGGGGAGGTTTTATTGTAGATACATCCTATCTGAAAGATCTGTTTCTTTTGATGTAAACTTCCTGGGTTTACGACCCTTTGGTCAGCAGGAGGTCTGACACACACACGCGCACACACACACACACACACACACACACACACACACACACACACACACTCTTACAGAAGTTCACACATATACATAAAATGCTTTGTCTTAGAACCAAGGGGGCGTGGCTTTGTTCTGACGTGTTTTGTGTGAACTGTCTCTCAATAAAAGGTAGCAGGAGGAGGTCAGATCTGGGGGTCATTTTCGTGGTGGACACAGACGAGGCCTCCCTTGCGCAAATAATCGATCGATCGACTGTCTTGTTTTTTTCATGATGAATAAATCTCTAGAATTAGCGGGGCTTGTGGAAACACAGACCCAACATAAGTTCTTCTTCTGGCTTAACATGTTGCAGTTACTGTTGTTGCTCTGCAGAAACATTGAATCCTAAATGTTACCTTTTAGCTTTTAGCAGATAAAGGAAGGCATTGCTTTTGAGAAGGTAGTTTTGTAGTCATGAGAAATTCTCAGATTGCGGTTGGTATGACTAATGAGTCTAAACAACAGAACGGCCTCATTCCAGCCACAGAGAGGCTCCGACACTGCTGCTGTGGCAACTTTAGTCTTCAGGTAAACGATGCCTCTAGTGAAATGTTGGAAGACGCTATTATCGCTCAAAAAAAAATCTGTAAAAGTTTGAATTTGTGAGATACATTATATTAAAACATTTTATTGACATTTAAACTTAGAATCGCAATATATTTGAAAATAATTGTGTTTTGATTATCTCACTGAAAATGTACAGTAATCTTTTTAATATCACAAATCTCTTTATTTAGGTGTTCTGGGAGGCTAATATAATAATAAACTAGAATGCTTCAATATAGTTAAGAAAACTTTTTTTGATTTAAGCCGCACTAAATAGAAACAGGAGCCTAACGCTTGATGTTCTTTCCCTTAGAGTTGACAGTATCCTCTTATAATTGGGTTCCAAAGCAGTGCCTTAGAGTCTGCTGGGTAAATGAGTCACCCCCAGCCTCTAATCTTTATAGAAGTGGAAAACAGAAGAGAGGGTACCTGTTCCCCCGCCTCTGTCTTTCTCTTTTCTCATGCTAATGAGGGTGCGGTCCTCAATCCCGGGCACCATCTGTCCTTCCTCAGGGTCTGGGCCCCAGCACTCCAGACGTGTCCAATTGTTAGTGTGTGTCCAAGCAGAAAGTGGTGACTACACATGGTTCTTGTGGCCCAATAGGCTGTACATCAAGAGCACGAGCCTTGATGCTTTGTGTTCAGGAACATCCACTGTTTGCTCTGCGTGTTCAGATTTTGTGTGTGATGTCATTGTAAGTAACCGTTGACCAAGGGATCACTGACAGGTCAGCATGCTATTGTAAGTGTCGCTGTCATAAGATATATTGGAGGTATTATGACTCATGTCTTGACTTAGCTAACAACTATAAATTTGATGCACAATTCATTCAATGTTGGCAGAGTGATGAGCACAGTTTTAATGATTCAAATTGAAATACGATTTTAGTTTTTGCTACATTTAAATTGTGCATTGCCAAAAAAAAAAAAAAGTATAGGACCGCATGAACAATAAATAAAAACAAGGTACAGTATTGTGCCAAAGTACTGAGCCATCTCTCTATATTTTGCAAGGAAAATGCAGAACACATGCAAACATGCATGGAGATACAGCATATAAGGCAAAAACAGAGTTTGCACTATTCTAACAAGCTTTACAGTAAATGTTTGTTATGAAAGTCTTTATTTGTAACTCTCTTAGGCAAGCTTTCTTGTAATTTCTTTAACCATGTATGCTTTTTATTGCATTGGCAGTGTGTTTGGAATGAATGTCATGCTGAAAATGAAGCTATTGGCAATCAAGTTGCACACCATGCCCATATACTGCAAGTTATTATCTAATAGCTCTTTGGTAGTTGTCTTGTTGGTGCAAAATGCTATTTTATGCCTGTCAAACTGCTCAACCTTTGACATTGTTCATTCAGTGTGTATTATTTGTCTTTGCAACAGGCTGCTGGTAACAAAGTACCTAAAGATGCCATTTAAAATTAGTTCTTTGCTACATTGCGTTGATTTAGGTGCATTTTTGGGTGTTTGTAAAGAAAGGTCAGGTAAGTGTGAACGGCTTCAATATTGTTTTACCTGTCCAAAGAAAAACTACTGAAAGCTTAGCTAAAAATATAAAGAATGAGGAATTGCTCAAGATTTTTGCACATAGCAGAATAATGACACAGAAAATGTATTTTCTTTCAAGTCGCTGTCCACCAAAATAGGATAACATATTCTGCAGTATATTCTTCATGCATTCAACCAAAGGAGGTGGATGCTGTGACCTCCTTGAGCTAATTAGTAAAGCTTTGGTGACATGCATCATCCCCACTGAGCTTAGATGAAATTGGGTGTCTGAGATGTGACAGATGGATGAATGAACTCAAGGACCAAACTGCCCTTTCTTAAGTCCATTATTGTAGTGGGAATAATAGAGTGACATATCAAAATGTCATTTGAAATTTCAGGAATAATAACCGGACATGATAACCTTTTGATTTAAATAAAACTAATTATTTTCTAGAGTCTAAAAGATTAAAGGATGGGTAAGTTGCAAAATATTCAAAAGTCAAATTAGGTAAATATTTTCAAAATTTTCTCCCTAAAACAGCACACTGTTGAACTTTAAAGTTAAAAGAAAAGTCTTTTGGGGGGCCTTCACATTCTCACGCAAGGAAAATTTGGAGGAACATGCCCTTTCGTCATAAATTCAGTAAAAAAAAAATTCTCATCTTGTCTTTCTATTAAGTATTATGCAGCTATAATGAGGTGTGCACAGTAACCCATCTAAGAATCCTCGTGAACTGACAAGCTAGCTTACCAGTAAACTGACACTACACTGACAAGCAGATTATGACTTTCCATTGGGCATGCCCTCCTCATTTTCAAAGCTACATGCTGCTGGCTGCATTGAGATTAGTTATTGAACTGTCCAAGCAAAGGGAAACAAGGCCGCTTCAGAGCGACTGCACACAATAAGCCAGCTGTCAGTGGGAGGGGCTTTTTTTCAGACCAGTGTTGTCATGGATAGTACTTTTGTGCTGCGTTGCCCTTTGAGAGTTGATAGGTGCGCGTATGCAAAGCTGCTATGCACTGATTAATATTGACAGAAGGCTTGATCGAGGACAGGCAAGTGGGCAGAGTTCAAGCGTGCAGCGGGGTTTATGCAACACAGAAATGTCAGTAAAGGTGACGTGAAATATGGACACCCTGTTTGCACACTCGTAGTTTGTGAATAACCATGAGGGGAGACAGCCTGCAGAGTGTGTATTTGTCCAAGAAAGTCTGATGCATATGGATAGGGAGGACTAGATCAGCCAGATCGCCCCAAAACAAGACAAGAGGACACAGTATGATCTGATAGACTGTGGTTACAGTGGCATTACAGCTGCCACGAAAAAATAGCTTGTTTCTAGACACACACGCGCATGCACACACACACTAACTGACTCCCAGAGGTCTTTCATTTGCCTCCTCACACCTGTTTTAAATTCAAAGGTGTGTCCCTGAGCCTCGTCTTGGCAGCATCAGAGCTGATGTCCTTGGTCAGTGTTTTGTTTGAGTGTGATTTCACAATGCTACACCGAATGATAAACCTGCACCTCTATGCTGCAATAACAGTGAAATAATGTACAAGAGTGGTTTAGTGTTATGATTTTTAAACCGTCGTTTACAGCCTTCCTTTGTTATAATTGGGTTACAAAGGGATCCAAACAGTGCAAGACTAATATGCATTTTCATAAGGTAATCTTGTGGCCTTTAGGCAGAATTTCTTTTTTCATTGTGTTTAAAAATGTGATGTAACACCATGCCATTTTAAATGAATTACACTGATGACTTATTATATCAGAATTTTAGTCATTTAAAAGTGTTTTGCTAAGCCCAAGCTTGTTACATACCACTGTAATACTGAACAGTCTGCAGCCTTGTTTTAAAGACTGAGACCCCAAATCCCCCCACACCTACCCACTCCACCAAAAGACCAGATTTCCCACACTGCATCTATCAGAGGCTGTAGTACCCTGAATGGTAAAAGTTAATGTGTTTAACAGCAGAATGAGACTGTGCTGAGTGCATACTATTTAACACTAACATCTATTTATTACCTTTTTTTTTTTATCAGAACAAATGTATCAAATTGATTTTATAGCTGTTACATTACATTAAACACATCATAAGTGTTACTCTTCTCAGAGTAGCGCACACTACTCTACACAAAATATCAGAAAGACCAGCCTCCATTCACACCAGCGCCACACCACCCACATGGATAACAGTGTGGCACAGCCTACCATCCATGATCCAAAACACAGAGTAGCAGAATATATTCTCCCTTTCAGCCTTCGCATCATCTTTGAATAGACCAGTTGGGGGAGAAAAACGTAATAGAGTCTGCATTTAAAATCATTGCAAAACAGCTATGTTAAGTGCACAACATTAAACCGTGCTGTAATCTGTAATTACTGTGCTCTGCTCTCTGTGCTTACATTACAGTTCAGCATTTTTCACTCTGAAAAATGAGCAGGCTTAATGAGCGCCTGTCGTAACCTATCAATAGGTTAGTCATAATCAGCAGGATAGAGGCCCACTGACCTCAATTATGTTCCTTTGGGGGGATAATCTCAGCTGCGCCAGCATACACAGAAACTTATTCTGATTGTGGTTGTTGCACAGATGAGTGTCTTATACATGACACAGTGCACAGTGGAGGGTTTAGACGAGGTAATTTGATATGTTAAAATTTAGTGAATGAAAACAACAAAAGACAAGCATGCTAAGAAAGTATGCGTTCCTAAACTACATGAACCTAATCAGCATTAACAATTATTTTAGCATTGTGTAGTTGCTAAAATAATTTATTGATGCCCATACAAGAAATCAAAGTTGTCTTTGGGGGTTTTACATTCTTTACATACACCTCTGCTATATATATATATATATATATATATATATATATATATATATATATATATATATATTTCCTGTGAGGCTTAAAAGTCTCTCTGAAGATTCCCTTTACCTCTTCTCCCAAGGCGCAGTGAGCGCTACCATAATGTGATAATCTAAACCATAATTTGATATGTTTTATACACTAGTGATTTACCACTGCTGTGATTATTTGATTCCAAACCAAAGAACCCATCATCTCAAATGTCTTCCTTCCATTTTGCCTAGTGAAAGGCTTCATTCTTCTTGGACTGATGAAGAAGAATCCTCAGGAAATGCTGTACACAAGCCGTGATGACATTTCACATTTATATTGCAGACAGTTATGCTTGCAAAATGTGTGATGTTTTTGTTGATCACTGGCTTTACAGAGTTGGTTACCAGAGCGGTTCACCCTGAGATCAAAAAGGTGGAACAGGATTGGAAAGCTTCTTTGCATTTCCTTTTCCTCAGAAGGCAAAAACCTTTAAAGAATAAATAATAAATCCACATCTTACAATTCTTTATAGCAGTATGTGTAAGATACTGGAAAAACTAGTTCACTCCTTTAATGTTACTTGCCTATGTGGTGTTAAATATATACAGTATCCTGCTGATAAGACACGTCATCAAACAAAACTGCATCGCGACAAGTATGGCTTAGAAGATGAATCTACATTTTCCTTGAAATGAGTCACATGTCATGAAAACAAGTATATTCTAGGTTTGTTAATAATGTTCCGCAGTAATCGAGATCCCACCATGAATTCAATTCAGTCTACTTCAGTTTTATTTATGTAGTGCCAAATTACAACAGCGCTCGCCTCAAGGTGCTTTATATGGTAAGGTAGAGACACTGCAATAATAGAGAGAGAACCCCACCAATTAAATCATCCAATGAGAGCAAGCACTTGGCAACAAGGGGAAGGAAAAACTCCCTTTTAAGTGGGAGAAACCTCCAGCAGAACCAGGCTCAGGCAGGGGCAGCCATCTGCTGTGACTGGTTAGAGATGATGGGAGGAAAGGACCTTACGCCATAACCTTCCACACCAATAAGAAGCATTATGGGCTGTGTGGACCCCGACACATAGTTATATTTCTCAGGAGATGCATGTCAGATTACATGGGTGGTTACGTCATAGGGTAAAGAAGGCTTTCCAGTTACACTGTAAGTTAATACGTAGATTTCCTGCTGAAGCAAAAATTGCACATTGAGCCCTTTACATATTCACATACAAGGTATTTGGAAAACATAACTTTTTCTATGCATTTTTGTCCAGAAATAAACAATTTTGTTGACTGAAAATCAAGCTTTTGAAAGATTTTTCCAGGTTGATGATTTCCATCTCCATTTCATTGATTACATGTGGATGATAATAATAAATATAACTTAAAGGTGCACACTTTTGATGTTTTTATGTCTTTTTTGATGTCAGATTGTGTATGCTATTGTTCATAAGCTTCTGATTGGCCAATATTCTCTACAGTATCGACACCTGTTGCTGTAGCTCTTGTTTTGCATTTCCCGAGGTTTGAGATCTTTTCCAAAATGAAAGATATTTGTGTACTTGAGGAAGGAGACTTATGCTGGAAAGCTGCATCTATAAAACATTTAGGTGCAGTGCATAAGCTCATATATCTGTGAGTCAGATATCAGACTAATAAAATACTCAAATTTTAGTCTGCAATAGTGTATGGAAACCAGTGTGATAGCACAGCTGTCAGTTAAGGCTGCTACACTCCTAGCTATGAGAATTAACATAATCCATATGCAGAAGTTATTAAGAACAAACACAGTACAGTTGTTATGAAGGGGAAGGCAATGTACCAGTTTGTTATAAAAAATTATTATTATTATTTTTAAATCTTGTGTTTACCTGGGTATTTTAACAGGTCTATTCATGTAGTGTTTAACTCTAGTTCTTGGCACTTCTACAATGGCTTCATTTTGCCAGTTTGGAAGTTGGTTTAAAGGAAAAATATTTTAACATGTGAGGAAAAATGGAGGAAAAAGAGCACTGAAGTGAAATAAGCTGGCAATATGCTTTAAATTACCACTTTGTGGCTCTGTTTTTGTCAGAACCTACTTTATTAATATACTGTAGTAGGGCTGCACAATTAATCGTTAGAAAATCGCGATCTCGATTCATACTTATGTGCGATCTCATTTCCAAATGACAACGATTTTAAAAAAAAAAGACGACGATTGTACCGCATTTTGATCCGGGACTTAATCTGCATGAAAACAAGCGCTCACTCCTCCTGCTCAACAAATGACAAGGGCGGAGCCTTATACCACGTGATACAGAAGCTGTGCCGTATTTAATGCTTAAATGTTTGATATTACAAAGATAATCTGGGTAAATATAAAATGCAATATTCTAATTAAGCTCATCTTGTAACCGGAAGGTTGCCGGTTCGATCCCCAGCTCTGTCTGTCTTGGTCGTTGTGTCCTTGGGCAAGACACTTCACCCTACCGCCTACTGGTGTTGGCCAGAGGGGCCGATGGCGCGATATGGCAGCCTCGTTTCTGTCAGTCTGTCCCAGGGAAGCTGTGGCTACAGCTGTAGCTTGCCTCCACCAGTGTATGAAGTGAGAGTGAATGAATAGTGGTATTGTAAAGCGCTTTGGGTGCCTTGAAAAGCGCTATATAAAATCCAATCCATTATTATTATTATTATTATTATTATTATTATTATTATTATTATTATTATTATTAAGGCAAACCCTGATGGCCAGACATTCTTCTTGAAAATGTTTTTGCAGAGAGCAGAATTCAGGTCTCCATCAGTTAGGGCAAGTTTTCCAGGTCCAGCCCCAGACCATTACACTACCACCACCATGTTTGACTGTTAGGATCTTTTTATCTTTTTTATGAAATGCTGTGTTAGTTTTATGCCAGATGTAATGAGACCTAAACATTTCAGAAAAGTTCAGAATATTTTCACAAAGTCTTGGGAATCATCACAATATTTTTAATAATAATAATAATGGATTGGATTTATATAGCGCTTTTCAAGGCACCCAAAGCGCTTTACAATGCCACTATTCATTCACTCTCACATTCACACACTGGTGGAGGCAAGCTACGGTTGTAGCCACAGCTGCCCTGGGGCAGACTGACAGAAGCGAGGCTGCCATATCGCGCCATTGGCCCCTCTGGCCAACACCAGTAGGCGGTAGGGTAAAGTGTCTTGCCCAAGGACACAACGACCAGGACAGAGAGCCCGGGGATCGAACCGGCGACCTTCCGGTTACAGATACGCTTCCCAACCCCCTGAGCCACGGTCGCCCCGCAAATGTGACACGAGGCTTTTTGAGATGAGGTTTTTTTTCTTCTTGAATCTCTCTGATGGGTGCCATTTTTGCCCAGTCTCTTTGTTGTTGGTGTTGAATCATGAACTCTGACAAATGAAGCTTGTAGTTCTTCAGAAGTTGCTCTGGGTTCTCATGTGGGGATGGATCATCTCAGGTGTTCTCCCGACCGAAGTTTGGTCTGTTTTTAGCATCTTTTTACTGCCATTTGTGTCTGCCACTCAGGGACTCTCACATTAACTTTTATTGGGGGGGGGAGTTGGCGTTCATCGAAACTAGCGAGCTAACTTCGTTAAACTTCATAAATCCTGTTTTTAATGGATGCCTGGATGCTAAACTTAATTGTTACACCTGGTAGAGCAGCCACACTGATCATTTTATTAGAGATGAAAGAATGTAACTCTCAACGATGCTGCAGTGGTTGTTTCACTTTGTGAACTGAAGAGGAGTTTGGACCCGGAAATGGCTAATGGCGTCAGGCTAAAGAGGGTGATGGCTCTCACAGTGGTGGAGCCTTTGAATTGGCTTTGTAACCCCTTCCAGACTGATAGATATCAATGACTGTGTTTCTTATCTGTTCTTGAGTTATCTGTTATTGAGTCTACTTCTTTGTCAGACAGGTTCCATTTAAGTAAGTTATTGATTAGACTCTGTCTTGCAGTAATCAAGATACCGAAACTGAACTCCGCTTTCCAAAAAGTGTGGTTAGTCGGTTATCTTTGAGTAAGTCAGGAAGGGGGCAAATAGTTTTTCACTGCACTGTATATGTTTTAGACAAGATTCTATGTAGATATATGTAGAAACTCATCTTTCTCTGTCTACAACACTAGTAAATTTCAGACAGGGCTTATTACAAAATGTCACCACAGAGATGCGCTCTGCGTCCAAGGATATTTATAGGATTCTTTATATAAACCTGATCACTGACAGGAGCCTATGGATACTAGTAAATCATGCTCCTCTGAGATTCAGCTGCGACTTGTCCTGTCGGCTCCTGATCTGAGCTTTTACTGCCAAGCATTAGGAAATGATTTGCCTTGTGTATTGCTGAGCTAAGTTTAAGTAAACAGGAGCACATATTTAGAAAAGTATTGCGTGATTCACTGCAGCAGTGAGAATGGAAAATATATTAGTAATGGCAACACACAAATACAGCACAATTCTTGATGGAAGCAGAAAAGCTTAATGTGTGTAAATCCAAAAAATGTTCTTATTACCATTTGTTGTGCTGATCCTAATTAAAACATGTCATGCATGTGTAACAGGTATTGCAATTAAACAACATGAGATATGCATTAAATTATTGTCTCAACGACTTTGGACCAGTATCAGAAAGTTCTAGGTAAGACTATGGAGCCTTGAAAGGATCAGCAGAGAAGGAACCACACAATGATAGAATAGATGTGATTTGAGTAGAAACTGTATTGAAAGTTGTAAAGTTTACAAACCCTGCCTGTCTAAAGCCGGCTTCCTACAGTGCACAAACGCACATTAAAGGGCCCAAAAATAAAATCAAAACAACATCCTCTTTAAGGAAATTCTCCAAAGAGTTTCAATTAAAGAGCTTCCGCTCCCGTTGCTCAGTCCACTTCTCTTTAGAAAGAGAAATTAGAGTTCCTTGTGTGTGTGTGTGTGTGTGTTTCTGTCCATTGGTTCTAACACTACCCGGGTAGATTTTTAAAGTGTTAGTCTTATCTGTATCAAGGAAGGTAGTAATAGTCCTGAGGTTCGCTGAAGATGGATCCCACGGCTGGCCACACCGCACTCGGGTCCGTCGACAGTCACTCTCTTGGGATTGGCTCGCCACTGAACCCTGTGGGTTCAGATCTCAAATGATCCAGTCCTGGTCAAAAACCAATCGGAGCTCGTGGTGAGATAGCTCGTCCAGCTGACGCAGCTTCCCACGGCCGTATTTCACAGATCTCAGATCCAGGATCTTTCAGCTAATTTGGCGGTTGCCTCGTGAGTAGCGGTTGCCTCGTGAGTAATGGCTTCCACAACAGGAAATGTTGACTAACAGAAAGTCATCTCAAGGCATGCTCGCCTCATAGCGGCGGGGAGGGAAAATTACACCTCCAACCTTATGCAGCAGCACAACCCACAAATCTGATGTGGGTTACACTCTCCCCTCCTGAACTCTTGCACGTCCCTGTGCATGACAAGGTTCACACAAATGTTTCTTGGGGGGAAAGGCAAGGGAAGAAGCAGGTGCTTCACCTTCATTTACCATGTCATTCCACACATCGGTCAACCCTTGGAAGAAAGACTTCACCACGGTGACAATTGGTTTCCCCAATTCAGTGTAGTCGAGCCTCATTGGTGGTTGACGATCCCGCTCAGACCTCCTGACATGGATATCAGCGTTAGCTCGTTCCTCTACTTCACCACTCTCCTCTTGTCCTTCAGTTCCAGGATCATTCATCACATCCTCCAACCTGTCCGGGAGGACTGGGATCTCTTTAGGTTGGTCCTCACTCAAATCCTTGACCTCGTTAAACAACTCATCTTCTCCTGAACTGCTATCCAGCAGCATCCTTTGTCCCTCAGATTCAGTGGATGCACTATCATCCATCTTTGCTTCTCCCACAGATTCATGGAGTTCAGGTGCTGGTACGTCCGCAGCAGGAGGTGAGGTCTGACCATCATCTGGAGTCTGCTCATCGCCACATTGATCTGTTTCATGGTAAATTGATGTGGCATCAGGCATAACATTGGCACCTTCCGGAACCTCCGTTGACTCAGCGGAGATTGATGTCAGGTTACTCTTGGCGTGACTGGAACCTAGGTCTCTTGGGGCATTTTGCCTTGCAGCACCCCCAGTCGTCTCAGAGACTGGCTGTGTTTCGAACCAGGCAATGGGAACATTGTCCTCCTCGTCTGAAGACTGGTCAAGCTCCGTTGTCCTGTTGGGAGTATTCTGACGTGTCCTAGGCTTTCTAGCTCGTTTGGGCTGAGCACGCTCCTCCGTTGGTGCGGCAAGAAATCCGCATGGGAGTAAGAGGTCACGATGCAGCGTGCGCTTGGGACCCTCGCCGTTCTCTGGTCTAACTGTATAGACTGGGAGGTCTCCAGCTTTCTTTACTACCACATGGACTGTGGACTCCCACTTATCAGCGAGCTTGTGCTTTCCTCGGATACGCACGTTTCTGACGAGTACTCTGTCGCCAACGCCTAAAGCAGAAGGACTCACTCGCTTATCAAACCGAATCTTATTCCTCTCAGCTACCTTGGCAGCAGTTCTTGTGGCAACTTTGTAGCTCTGCTCAAGGCGAGATTTAAGGTCTTGTACGTATTGGGAATGTGACTTGTGTCGCTGTTCTTTCACTGGTAACCCAAATGCGAGGTCGACAGGCAACCTTGGCTGGCGTCCAAACATTAGTTCATATGGTGTGAACCCAGTCACCTCACTTCTGGTACAGTTGTACGCGTGGACCAACGGCTTTACAAAGTCCTTCCAGTGAGATTTTTCTTGACTTCCCAGAGTGCCAAGCATGTCTAATAGAGTGCGGTTGAAGCGTTCCACTGGGTTGCCCCTCGGGTGGTATGGTGTTGTTCGCGTTTTGCGGATGCCCGCAATCTGACAGAGTTCCTTGATCAACCGCGACTCAAAATCAGGACCTTGGTCACTGTGCAGCTTCTCTGGGAATCCATAATGGATGATGAAATTGTCCCACAACCACTTTGCAACTGTTCGAGCCTTTTGATTTTGTGTCGGTCCAGCTACAGCATACTTGGTGAAGTGATCAGTGATCACGAGGATGTCCTTTGTGTTGCTTCTGTCTGGTTCAACAGACAAAAAGTCCATACATACTAATTCGAGTGGTCGTGTCGTTGTTATATTCACCAGAGGTGCAGCTCTCTCGGGTAGAGCTTTCCTGCACACACACCTGGTACACGTCCTTATTTTCTTCTCAATGTCCAAAGCCATTCTTGGCCAGTAGAATCTAGCTCTGACTAGATCCACTGTGCGTTCCTTTCCCGTGTGACCCATGTCGTCGTGCAGACTGGTCAATACCACGTCCCGAAGTTCCTCAGGCAAGACTAACTGATGTTGGGGGTGTCCCTCTTCTAGGCGTGTTCTATAGAGGATGCCATTTCGGAGCTCAAACTTGTTCAATTCTCTCAACAAGAGAGGCAGATCTGGAAGCTCGGTTCTTAGACTAGATGGTGGTTTCACTCCGTGCTCAATCTGGGAAATGACATGCTTAATGCACTGATCAGCTCGTTGCTTGTCTCTGAGGTCCTCTTCTGAAAGGTTTGGGATGATGGGTAGTCCTCCAAGCCCATCCTCATGACCAAAACTGTCAGGCACCGCATCTGCAGAAATGGCCAGGCTTTCAACCAGGGAGATACTACCATCGCAGTCCATTGCATTGTCGGTGCAATAGATAAGTTGTCTCTCACAAATGGCTTGAACGACCTCTGGATTAACCATTTCAATGTCTCCTGGGTCAGATAGGTGATGTTGAGTGAAACGACGTATCCTGTCCCACTCTTTCTGAGATGGTAGGTCATCACGCAGATTGCCGTGAGGGCGTCTCGACAATGCGTCAGCATCTCCATTTTGTTTCCCAGGGCGGTACTGGAGCTTAAAAGAGAAGGTGGAGAGTGCAGCCAGCCACCTATAGCTGGTTGCATCGAGCTTGGCAGAAGTAAGTATATAAGTGAGAGGATTGCTGTCAGTGACCACCGTAAACTGATTGCCATACAGATAGTCACTGAACTTCTCTGTCACAGACCACTTTAATGCCAGGAACTCAAGCTTGTGAGCCGGGTAGCGGGATTCACTACGTGATAACCCTCTGCTAGCGTAGGCAACAACACGCAGCTGTCCCTCCTGCTCCTGATACAAGGCCGCTCCGAGGCCGGTGGAGCTTGCATCCGTGTGTAGGATGTAGGGCAACGTGGGATCTGCAAAGGCTAGAACTGGGGATGTTGTCAGTTTGTCTATAATCATTTCAAAGGCCTGCTGGCAAGCGGGTGTCCAACGGTCCAGAAATGGTTCTTTTGGGTGGTAGTACTGCCCACTCTTGTCTTTTGACTTGGGATGCTTCTGAACAGGTGGGTACCCCGATGTCAGGTCATTCAGAGGCTTTACTATGCTTGAATAGCCTTTGATGAACTTCCTATAGTACCCGCAGAATCCCAAGAAGGCTCTCAGCTCTTTTAGGCGGTGAGGAACTGGCCAGGTCCTTAATGCTGCTATCTTCTCTGGGTCTGTTTCCACTCCCCGCTCCGACACCACATGTCCCAGATAACGAACCGAAGACTGGAAGAACTTGCATTTTTCTGGAGACAGCTTCAGCCCGTACTCCTTCAACCGGTTGAGAACCTTGATGAGTCTCGCTTCGTGTTCTTCTAAAGTCTTTGAAAAGACTATCAGGTCATCCAGAAAAACTACAACCTCCTTCAGGTTCATGTCGCCCATGCACTTTTCCATCAGCCTCTGGAAGGTACTTGGGGCGTTCGTCACTCCTTGAGGCATGCGATTAAACTCCCAAAAACCAAGCGGGCAGACAAAGGCAGTCTTGGGCTTATCAGCTTCATCAACCTCAATCTGGTAATAACCAGACTTGAGGTCGAGAACACTGAACCACCTGGAACCAGAGAGTGCTGTGAAAGTGTTGTCCATCCTTGGGAGTGCGTACGCATCCTTCACTGTCTGCAGGTTCAACTTCCTGTAATCAATACAGAGGCGAACTTGACCATTTTTCTTCCTGACCACAACAATGGGAGATGAAAATGGAGACTCGCTCTCACGAATCACTCCAGCATCAAGAAGTTCTTGAAGATGTTTTCTGACGGCTTCCAAATCGTTTGGGTGGATTGGCCGGGCCCTGTGCTTGAATGGTGTTTGGTCAGACAGCTTGATGTGATGCTTTACTTTATCTGTCCTCCCAAAGTCAATATCATTCATGGCAAAGACTTCAGGCATGCCATTTAGCTTTTCCACAATTCTGTCTCTCCACTCTGGAGAAATGTGAGATTCCCCAAAGTCAAAGACCAGCTTAGGTTGATCAGGGGACTTGGATCCAGGTAGCTTGGTTGGCTCCTGACCCTCCGTCGCACTCTGTTTGTGCGGTAGAATAGCCTGGATTGCATTGAGCTCAGCAATCACGCTCTTGGCCGGAATAGTGATGTCGTGCTCAGACGCATTAGAAATCACAACTGGTAGCCTGCATGGGGATCTGGTCGGTATGTTAAGGAGGCAGGTCTTTACTAGAAGTCCTCCAGGCAGAGATGATGTAGGGTACTCCACAATGGCACACTTCTCCGATTGGAGTCCCTTGACTGCTACAGTTCCCTCTAAAACAACAGTTTCTCCAGCCGGAACAACCTTCTTGTCTTTCCCATGCATCCTCACCACTCCAATGTTACTGTCATGACATTGTTCATGTCGCAGTTGTAATACTTTCAGCACAGTCTTGTAGCCATCTGCTGAAGTGTGGTGGATCACTGGACCTTTCTCTTTGTGCATGTTATATGCCACATCAAGGGTGTTAGTACCAATCAGTACATGAAAGCCAGATGTTCTACTGTCTGGGACCACTAAGGCCAAGGTTGGGACATCACACTCCTTCCCCAGGAATTGTTCTGGGAAGGTGATGGTGATTTTAATGTAGCCCAAATAAGGCACGGGTAACCCACTGGCACCTTCAACTTCCAATAGATCATACAGTGGCTCTATCTGTGTTTTGAACAGATGTTGATCAAAGAAGGACTTGGTAACCGTAGTCACTTGTGAACCTGTGTCCATCAGACAGTTAAACTGTTTATCTTGGATCATCACTTGGCATGTACTCTTTGTACCTATCAGTTTTGGGGAAACCTTCGAAAGGTGTTTCCTGACATTACACTGGTTCAAAGCAGCACTTAATTTAGGTGTAGCGTCTTTATTAACAGGGCGCTGGTGAGTTGCTACAGCCTCAGTTTGCCCTACAACTGAGGCTACATCTAAAAATTTTCATTGGGAGTTAGATGGTCGGTTGCATCCCAAAGACGCTGCTTTTCTTTTAGCTGACTTCTTTTTTCATCAACGAGAGTGGGGTTTGGTTCGTTAGTGCAAGTTGAGGAAATGTGGCCATCCTGACCACACTTGAAACAATACCAGGCTTTTGGCCTTGCATTCTGTTTTGGGTTGGAGGGCTTCCAGCTTGGTGCTCTAGGGTTAAGTTTAGGTGGTAGTGGTTGGCTGGATGTGTGCTCAGCGCTCCCCTTGGGTTTCGAGGTCTTTTGGGGTTTCTTTGACATCAATGCGGTAAGCTGGCTCTGAAGAGATGCGACCTGCTGTTTGAGTTCCGCCAACGTGTTGGACTCGGGTGGGATCACTACTTGCTGGCTGCAGGCACATGTGCTTTGCGAGCTAGTAATGGCCCGCTGTCGATTTGAGCCGAGGTGCTTCTTCATGCGTGTGACTTTGGCTGCATGTCTATCCTCTTCAGTACGGATCTGTAACAGGAGCTCTGCAAACGCTGGAGGGTGACTTTTCTTTTCTTCTAGGTTGAGGTCAGAGAGCAAGATGTTGTCCCAACAACCGCGGCAGAATTGTTTGAGAATATATTTGTCTGCTTCTTCAGCAGCAATTCCTCCCCTCTTAACAGCAAGGTTTAGAACAGCCTGGAGGCGGCAGAGGTAAGACGAAGCCTTTTCACCAGGATCCTGAAGAGTGTTCATAAACTGGGCGAAAAGTTCTTCGCCATCTTCAACAGTTCCAAAGGCTGCATCCAGCAGTTGAAGGTAAGTTTCAGGGGTAGCTTCAGGACTTAGCCTTTTAACAATATCTGCTGCAGGGGAGAGCAAGCTTTCAACCATTTTCCGAGACTTCTGAAGATTGGACAGAGTGGGATCTTTCCTGAGAAGCTCAGCATGTGATCGCCATGTGTCGTAGTCGGTCTCATTACTGGGTCTTGGGGTTTTTCCTGAAAATGGGTGAAGCTTGATGGGAAAATGTGGATATGTGTTACAGTCACTTTTCCTTACAATGTGTTCAACGATGACCTTTTGAACTTCAGGTGGATGGAGGTCACTCTCCCTGATGGGTAGATTTTGCCTCAGGATGGTGGGTGGCTTTGGTTTGGGGCAATCTTGACCGGAATCTGTTAAGGAGGGACTTCTGAACATCCGGTGCTCTGAGGTTTCAACTGTTTCAAGAGATGTGTCGAACGGTTTGGCTACAGATGCCTCATCAATGCTGTCAGTTCCAATTGCCTCACTGATCTCTGACATCATGTCTCTCAGCACTTCTTCGTAGTCTTTCCCACTTAATTTTGCCAATTTCTTTATCTCATTGAGGTAGGTTTTGGTAACATTGCAGCCAACCTTCGTAGTGTAAATGCTAGCCAAAGCTTGAACGAGATACCTGACACTTGGGTTCTCTTTGAGTTCATGTGTGTAAGGCAAAAGAGAAGATAAGGCTTCAATGGCGGCACCATCTTGATATTCAATAATCAGGTTTTTATAAAACTCTGATTCAGCATCAGTTACTGAAACAAGCCTAAAAGAACCAAATTTCTTCAGAAAGTCTATAATCTCCTCATCTTCTGGCGATTCAAGCAACCCACTTACAATCACTGCATTAGGGACTTTGATACCTGAGTTAGCTATGAACTCCATCTTTGGCAATGACAAACAACTTTTAAACAACTTTTTTTTCATACAATTCCCCAAACTTGAGATATGTTTCACTGCTGACACTTAACTAGGCTCCTGGCTGGCTCGCCACTTTTGTAACAGGTATTGCAATTAAACAACATGAGATATGCATTAAATTATTGTCTCAACGACTTTGGACCAGTATCAGAAAGTTCTAGGTAAGACTATGGAGCCTTGAAAGGATCAGCAGAGAAGGAACCACACAATGATAGAATAGATGTGATTTGAGTAGAAACTGTATTGAAAGTTGTAAAGTTTACAAACCCTGCCTGTCTAAAGCCGGCTTCCTACAGTGCACAAACGCACATTAAAGGGCCCAAAAATAAAATCAAAACAACATCCTCTTTAAGGAAATTCTCCAAAGAGTTTCAATTAAAGAGCTTCCGCTCCCGTTGCTCAGTCCACTTCTCTTTAGAAAGAGAAATTAGAGTTCCTTGTGTGTGTGTGTGTGTGTGTGTTTCTGTCCATTGGTTCTAACACTACCCGGGTAGATTTTTAAAGTGTTAGTCTTATCTGTATCAAGGAAGGTAGTAATAGTCCTGAGGTTCGCTGAAGATGGATCCCACGGCTGGCCACACCGCACTCGGGTCCGTCGACAGTCACTCTCTTGGGATTGGCTCGCCACTGAACCCTGTGGGTTCAGATCTCAAATGATCCAGTCCTGGTCAAAAACCAATCGGAGCTCGTGGTGAGATAGCTCGTCCAGCTGACGCAGCTTCCCACGGCCGTATTTCACAGATCTCAGATCCAGGATCTTTCAGCTAATTTGGCGGTTGCCTCGTGAGTAGCGGTTGCCTCGTGAGTAATGGCTTCCACAACAGGAAATGTTGACTAACAGAAAGTCATCTCAAGGCATACTCGCCTCCTAGCGGCGGGGAGGGAAAATTACACCTCCAACCTTATGCAGCAGCACAACCCACAAATCTGATGTGGGTTACACATGCTTATCCATTGGGATTTATAATGGGGTAGCAGGTATGAGTACAGAATTTCTAAAGGGCATGTGGCTGTGAAAGAAGCACACCGGCTTTAGTAGGAGGTCTGTGCCCTTTCTAATCATTGTTGCCATCCCGGTTTGGGTTTTGTTTTGTTTGATTGTTTATTTTTTCAGGAGACAAAGGGCCTTCTTTTCTCATGGGCCACATAAAGCACATTAATCCAGGTGAAAAGTATAATCCTTTATTCATTTTACCTGGTAATTTAACTCAAAACAAAAAGAGAAGGAGTAAAACATAATTTGTTCATTTGGATATTAGCATAAGCACACATTTCTTAATTAGGTGGAAGGTCAAGAAGCTGGGCAGGGCCTCGCGAGTGTCGGAAACTTGCAGTGCTTTGTAACTGTGGAGCCTGGTCGATTTCATAAACACAGTTGGTCAAAAGTCCCAGGAAAAAAATGGGACATCTGAGACAATGAATTGATCATTCCTGGTTCCTGCTGTGGCCTGATGGTGGCTCAGTAATAAACACTGCTACCTCACAAAAAATGAGCTCAAGTCCAGAGCTTGCATCCATTTGTGTTTATGTGGGTTTCAGTTAAATTGGTGACATTGAAGTGGCCAAAAGTATTTTGTCTGTCAACATGTTGGCAATGGCAGATTTGCTGTGGCTTTGGTGCTGACTATTCACAAATACACTCACATGTACAGAAAAATGGATATTTAATGTGGATACTGCTGTCGCAAAGTCATTGGGTAATTGAAAAGATGTTATGAAATTAAGATACTAATACCAAATAGATTGAGAATCAGTATTATCCTCAAACACATTTTTTTCCTTTGGTGAAAAGGCTTTGTCATTTTACTTATGCTGTCAGATTTATTGTCATTTTAACACTTTTCTATAAGTGTGCCTATCTGCCTTTTAGTGTATAGTTATCCTTTGTTTCCTTAAGAGCAAAGATTATTTTCAGCTTTAACACTTTCCCCCATATAGACAGCGTTTTACAGCCCTCAGTGTCACCTTAATGACAAGTTTTGTCATTTATATCAATGAAGAAGTGGTTAAAACAGGCTGCAGGGTTTTATAAGCGTTTCCCTAGTAAGTCGATCCCCCTGACTAATTTCCGATGCAACCCAGGTTGTTTTGTTGTGGGAGCAGGGCCGAAACCACTCAGTTAAGAAACAGGAGTCGCCTGTCAAGTTCAAATGTTCTTGTGGCTAAGCTAAATTAGCATTTTTCCTTCTTTTCTATATTGGCAGGGTTTAATGAGTTCATCCTAAACACTTGCCTGCAATAGATAAAAGGTATACTGTCAGAAAATAAATGTGCACTAGATCATTCCTGAATGTAAAATCCTCAAGATTTAAGAGCCTGAGGATTATTACCAAACACTAACACCTAATATTATTCTAAAAAAAATCTAATTATTAAATAAATAATTCAAAGCTGTTTTTTTTTTAGTTTTCTTTGAAAATATATTTGCTGTTCATTTAAAAAAAAAAAATCTTAAAAGCTACCTTCAAATGTGAATGAAAGCACTGCAAGGGGGCATTATCTTCCTGCAGTTCTCCATTTGAGTGAACAGACCGTCACCGAACAGCCATATTACTCTCTGACAAGGAATCGACATTACAGGGGTTGTCAGGACAACCAGCCATGATTCACAGAGCCACAGATAGGCCTCCACCTTGAGCTAAAAGCACTAGCCATGAGACTGAGCAGATGCTGTGCCAGTCAGCCAATCACAGGTGAGATAGAGGAAAAGGATGACATCATAGGCAAATTAGGGCAACTGCAGCGACAGTTTTGGTTGTCGTGTTCGCCTGCTTTTGAACTCAGAGACTCCGGTTTCACTACCTGCAAGTGTTTGGTGGATTTATCTCAAATTTCAAGGTGTAGGGGAACAAACAAACTAAATGAATGTTGGTAAATATTAATATAAAAAAAACAAACACTGTTATGTTAATTTGTCATTAAAACACGTTCTCAGTTACATTAAAATAGATATGATAAGAGCACTAACCACAAAAGCAACTTTATATATAAACATTGATACAGAAAATTAAATGTTATTTTGTTTTTGTTTTTTTTTTAAAAAAACATGGGGAACATGCAAAGTAGGTAGTTTATCCTTGCATAGCAACAGCAACTAATTTGTTAAATAAGCAAGACAAAGAAAACCCATTAGGCTGAAAGTAGCAGTAGTTGTAGTATATAATAATCAATCCATCTATCTTCTTCCGCTTTGTCCGAGGCTGGGTCGCGGGGGCATCAGCCCAAGCAGAGAAGGCCAGACCTCCCTCTCCCCAGCCACCTCCTCCAGCTTATCCGGGGGAACACCAAGGCGTTCCCAGGCCAGCCGAGAGATATAATCTCTCCAGCGTGTCCTGGGTCTGCCCCTGGGGCCTCCTTCCAGTGGGACGTGCCCGGAACACCTCACCCAGGAGGCGCCCAGGAGGCATCCTTGTCAAATGCCCGAACCACCTCAGCTGGCTCCTTTCGATGTGGAGGAGCAGTGGCTCTACTCTGAGCCCCTCACAGATGGCTGAACTTCTCACCCTAGCTCTAAGGGAGAGGCCAGCCACCCTTCGGAGGAAGCTCATTTCCGCCACTTGTATCCGTTCTTTTGGTCACTACCCACAGCTCGTGGCCATAGGTGAGGGTAGGGACGTAGATCGACCGGTAAATTGAGAGCTCTATTATAATAATAATAATAATAATAATGATAATAAAAATGTTTGGATGCATTTGTTTTCTTTTTACAATTAACTGTAAAGTCTCTACTTTTCTTGCAAATTAATTCTCTCTGACTTTGATGCTATTCTAGCAGAAATGTTTGAGAGGCTTTGCCAGTTCTGATTGTTTATATGAACTCACCTGTGTTAAGCTGTTCTGTTCTTATTAAATCTGATGTTTTTTGAAGTTACAGCGGCATGTACTCACAGCTCAGGTTAGCATCGTGTTTAGTGTCTTCCGTGTTTGCAACAGAAACAGTCTTGAGCTTAATGTGCAGCATAATGCCATCCGCCCATCATACTCCCTCTGCAGCTTTGAGCTGTTAACCAGAAAACCAACTGTGTCTGCCTGTTGTCTTTCCCCTCCCCTGGACCAGCTGCCTGCATTAATATTCAACCCCTCAGCCAATCAGCAAACCAGGGTGGATGACATCATGGGCTAGGGAACAGTGAGCAGCCAGTGAAGCATCCAGCCTGCCGAACAAGCTTGCTTTTAGGGTCAGGAACTGGTCTGACAAGAGAATGGCAATCCTGCCTTTAAACTGTCATTAGGACTGTACGGTCAGCGATGAATCTACCACTACTCCGGGCCCAAAGGCGTAACCTGAGCAAGAGAATGTGAAGACATATTTCAGGTAATTCCCTCTCTGTGTGTGCAATAAGGGATGTGGAAGGGGGAGGCAGAGGAAGGAGGAGAGGAGGAGGGGGCTGTGTATGTAGGGGTGCTTTGTAGCCTTTTTTTCTTCCTCCACTCTGCATTCTGCCCTGCTAAGGAGGCAGCTGTTTCATCAGCAGTCTCTCAGTGAGGGCGAGATGGAAATGGATGCCTGCATCAGATGGCACGGGCATGTTTTATATCATTATATACCATCCTGTGCATCACATTGTTTCTGTGTACACTCCCTTTTGCCTCACAAATAGCATCTTTATTGAAGGAGGGGTGCAAAAATCAATGGTGGCATTTGTACAGGCCTTGTGTGTGTGTGTGTGTGTGTGTGTGTGTGTGTGTGTGTGTGTGTGTGTGTGTGTGTCAGTCCTGGAGAAATGCAGCAGCTGCAGCGGCAACACTGAAACAAAAAAGAAGCAACGCTATTTTGGGTCTGTAAACCCGCGGCTTGTGGATGGATGTGAGCTGTATATGCTTCGGAGGGTACGTGGGTGTGTGTGTGTGTGTGGGGTGGGGGGGGATGGATGGTTAATATGCTGATGGATGCTCTTTTGTTATCTCTGCACCGCCTCACGTATGGCCTCTCTAGAGTGGGCTTCAAGAAGAAATGAGTTGTATTTCCATTTGTGCCTTTCAGTGATCTCTCACCCACACAGCGGTGAAGTGCCTCCGCTTCCTCGCTTTAACATGGATGTGTGTAGCAGCTTCATGGCGGCTGTGGTGACAGGGAGATATACAACATCTGGTCACCTGACTTCACTGGGGATCGGAGTGGGGGTGGGGGCCGGTGCTGTGAAAGCTGAGCTATTCTACCTCAGATTCTTCTACAGCTCTCGGTGGTGGAGGATGATGGAAGAATTGGCCACAGTACAAAGCTGAATGTGTGCCTCTCCATCACCTGCTCCGATTTTAATTTTGCCGTCCCGGCCAACGTAGAGGAAGGACAGATTCCTCTCCCAGGAAGCACAGTCATCCCTTGAGAAGCAGGGCCTGATGGGAGACCTGTTGTCTGGCTTTAGTGTGAAAGAGGAAGATGTTAGGGAGTCATATCAGTGATTTAGGGAGGGTGAGATGATTATAAAGTGGATTGGGGGAGGGGTTACTGAAGCTGTTGCTCGCTATGAACATTGGCCTTTTACATTGAGATCGATGTCTTGCATGCCCTTTCACACTAATCCTCCTGTCCACACTTCAAGCAAATATGACTGCATTTCAAGCAGTTAAACTACATCTTTTACTACATTTTTGCATTAAAATATTTAAGGTGTCTACTATATAAACTCCTCAACACCAAGGCAGAACCATTGGCTTTTTTCCCCCCATCACAATTTATCTAATATACGCCCAGAACTCTCTGGTTGGTCTATTAAATATTTTTTCTTCCCAGTGTAGCACATCACCCAGCTCCAAGCTTTCCAGAAAAACGGCCGGATACAGAGTGGTAATCCAATGCAGCGTCACAATCAGAAGGCGGCGAGACAATCAGGTTTTGCTATACCATCAGAGTAGAAGTGTTTAATATTTATGCATCCCTCTGTCGAACTGATCTGCGAAGCTGTCGCTGGAAAATTCGTCTCCACTGATCTCTTGGCTGTGCTTCACACCAGTCTTAGATGCTCTGCTTCACATGCCACATTGCATTATATATTCATCGCACCGTTATCGACACAGGTCTATTACACGCAAATGGGCAATTAATAGCTCTCCATTTTGTATCTGTGCGTGTAGCTGTTTACCATCAACAGAGCGCGTTCTTACCTGTATGAGCTTTTTTCTGTGAGTTGGTTACGCACCTCTTATATAAAATAGATATCTCCACTCAAAGTGTTATACTCTTGAATTTTCTGACGAGTGCAAAGTATGCTCAGTTTAACTGAAAATCTAAGTGAAATTATAGACTCGGGCATATGTTTGTTATGTAAACATGCACTCTGCTGGCAAAATGGAAGCATATTGTGGCTTGACTTTAATGCAAATGATTTCCCCACTTGTGACCAACTGACCACTGTGTAACTTTAGTACTTTTCTTTTACTTGTGATGTTCATTGATTCATCTGCCCAGGCCCGAGTAGCCAAAATAATGCAGTGTTTTTATTTAATGTGATCTTATCAATAACACAATAGGAGCAGCACTTCATTAGTGTACTGAAATGATCCTTTATTTAAAAAAAACATAACTATGGCAGCCAGTTTGTTTCCATGTGTATTATGTGCTCTTCTGGGTTTCCCCATGTTTTCCATTGCTCAGTGTAACCCAACACACTCGGCTTCTCTTACCTCACCTCAGCTAACAAAAGCAGTAGACACAGAACCTCATCTTGGCCTGTAGCCTGCTAACTGGCCTGCCTGAAATATGATAGCAGGACACACACACACACACACACACATACAACTAAGCCTCCATCTGTTGAGGGCTTAGTCTGAATGAGTTATTCTGCTATTGTTAAGTGAAGTTATCGTTTGGGACTCATGCTGAAAGTGTACTGGCCCTGTGTGTGTATACATGCGTGTGTGTGCTTAAGGGTATAGATGTTGAGAGTGGAGCACTGGTCTTATGGTAGGTGTGTCAGAGCTACAGTCTGTGTTGTGGATTAGCATGTTGGATTGCAAGCCATCTGGCCATTTTGTCTCCGAAAGGGGAGGGGAGTAAGCAGGAGAGATGGATGGAGAGAGACAGAGGAAACACTCACACACTGACACATTGACACAGCTCCCTGTGTAATCTCCCTACTTGATGTCTGTTGCTACTTAGAATAAGCTTGCTTGTATATTTGTCTATCTGTTTATGTGTTGTTTGTCTGGCTGCGTTCATTAAAAAAAAAGATATTGCCTGCAGTTTATAATGTTTCAAATACACACCGCAAATGTAGCCTCATGATAGATATTTCAGATGTATTTAAGTTCTAATGCCTTAACAGTAAGATGGATATTCCAGATGGATGCCGGCTGTGGAGAATATAGGGATCAAATTTTGCAGGGGGAGTGAGAGGGTTGGGGGTGGGTTAACAGATTAAAAAGTTTCTCTTTGTCATGGGTTTGCAGAGAGTTGGAGAAGTGAGTGAGCTTGAATAAGTCTGAAGATGAACAGATAGAAAAATATTAAAGGCCATCAAGTAGGAATAGTTTCCAGAGAACGAAAGGACTCTAGATGATCTGCAGATACTGTGACCACAAGGTGACTGTTTAATCTCCTCTTTTATAAGATGTAACTCCCTGATCGTTTGAAATTCACTTTTCAGACCTTTTCTTATTATTATTCTGGTTGTATGTGCTTTGCTTCTTAATGAGAGAACTTCACAGTTGCTCCATCTTTCATGATTGTATATCAAAGATTCTTAGTGTGTTTGGAAAACATCTGGAGAGCCAAAGAAAATTCAGGGCAGAGTTTTAATGGAAAAAGTTTTGCTTTTGTCCATATGATCTTAGCTTTGTGTCTTCAGGTAGAGGAGACCTTGGAGCAGTGTTGACGCACTGCTTTGCCTCCAGATGAACTACTAGTGCTTCAGTTTGTGGTCTCAGTTGCATCGAAGTAGAGTGAGCGTGTCTCAGCTGATTCTCTTGTTGACACAAATATTAGTCCCATGCTAGTGTTTGCCTATGCAAAACCACAATGTAGCTCTGTGCACTTAGCAGGGGAAAGGTTATTAAAGTAGAGCACAGTCGGCTGTAGTGAGAGAACAGTAAGGCTATGCGATGAACAAACAGAACACACCACAAAGCTTTTTAACGCTTCGCACAGTTTCAGGGGAAACTATTTAGTGACCTTGAATACTTTGCTGGAATAAAAAAAAAAAAAAGAAAGCACTTGGGGAGACTGTTTCCACTCTTTCCTTCAGTCATTACAATTGGTACATCTTAGCCCTTTCAGTGGTACTCGGAGCAGGTGCACCAGCTGGCTTAGGAGGGAAATCATGCCCCTTTCTGCCTCCAGATGGCCCTCGGAAAAGCTCATCCATCCCACAATAGTGGATAAAACCCTGTGGTACCTTTTTTTTAAAACCTGACAATAATAAAACATGTGATGCTCACCTGTACTTAGACATGCTATGGGTTGTATAGAAAGTCAGGTCAGCAGTCTTTGAAGAAAGAAATGAAAGTATAGTTTGATTCTAAACTGAGACAAATTACCTGTTAGTCATGAGACTTTTTACCTGTAATAAGCCTGTAAAATGAAAAACTAGGTGTGTGAATGCTGCCTCTTGTTATTCTTTTTGGAATTCATGTTGAGGTTATAATTTACATTTAAAGATTCATGAATCTTTATTAATAGTGTTTTTATTTCATATAAATAAAACAGTGGATTACAACCATCTGCTCTGTTCAAGGATTTGAGGGTTTCCTACCTCAACCTCATACCAATTTGTAAAATGTTTTAGACATCTTGAGTATTTTGCAGTTTATACATTTAAGAACATAACAAATCAAGATTTTTGTTTAAATCTGTCGTATTGCTTTTACAGTAAAACATTTTCTCAGGTTGATCTGATATACTTCTATTAAGGATGAACATATTATACTGGGCATTTGAAGGTTTTCTTTTACTTTTATGGAAATCATCATCTTGGTTTTCTGAGAGCAGATGTAACCATAATTAGAAAAGGGGATGGAGTGCTAAGTTAGCAGCTAACCTTTACATGCTTGGTTAAATAACTGCATCTATAACCTTGACTGGACCTCACAGTAAGCCATAATATTTGTTTAATAATCATGTTTAAAATGCTGGATTAACAGATCCAGTTCACTGACTCAAATTAGTGGAGGTAAGACAGGTGCCCACATCAGTGTCCCCATTCAACCAATGTAGCCAAGCCCCAAATTTAAATCTTAACCTTCTGTCTGTTTTATTGTTGTTGGATTTTTTTGTATCAGGCCATTCCCGTAGTTTTGTCATTTTTAACAAAAGAAAGTATTAGGATTTGTTATTGAATTGCAGTGGGCTTCAAGTGGTTGCTGGATATACTGCACTTTTAGCACATGCTTAATCTTTCAGCCCTGGAGTGTACTACTAAGTGTGAAGTAATCACTCAGTTGAAGATCAAAAGACCTGGACTGGAACCTCTCAAAAGAGATGCTCTCCGCCCTTGTCCCATTCAACTCTGGAAAAATTTGTTCATGGAGAGAACATGATCTCACCTGGATGCCATCCAATTGCCAGCTGTACTGGGCAAGTTTGAGCTAAATGGTTCCTGTAGCCAGGTGAACTTTCTATTCTCGTACTACTAGCAGAATTGAGCTGAGGTTTTACTAGTAATTTTTCTCTAGCAGATTTATAAATTAGTCCGGAACACAGTTCTTCTATCAATATTCCTTCTTACTCCCACTGTAGATACATCAGACCAATAAGCAGAAGCATTTGAGTTTGATTTTTCTGTCAGTGTAAAGAAACTGATCCAAAGTTAACCGATGGATTTGGAGCAAACATTAAAAACAGTTGCCTATTGAAGCAGGATTTGCTTGCTTCGATGTAACCTCATGGTTAATTAATAATGATAAAGGTCTTAAATGTCGATTTTCAGTCATCAGAAACTCGTCTATTGCTAAGCTAAGTCTATTCTCTAAGTGAGGCTCATGCATCAAAGAAAAGCAGACTCTGACCACAACACAATTTTACCTGGAGGTGGGCTGTCAGGATGGGCTAAGAGAGGCTTTTTTGAATATGAGGAATGAGGAAGCTCATCCTGTTAGGGAAAGTATTGATCAGTTTGCTCTGTTATGTCATAAATGCCCATAAATAAACTACTAGTCATAGAAATGTGCTTTGAATACAGTTAGAATTTTCTGTCAGGAAGGAATTATCACATGTTAACAATGCTGCTTAGCTCATTTATACTGCTGGCAGTTCAGATCTGATAGAAATTTACCACCTGACAGGATAAACTGCTTCAATTAAAAAGTACTTCTGTTCCAGCTCATACAGAGAGAGCCACTCAAACTGTCATAACACACAGGGAACGGTAATTTTGTCAGCTCTGGCTGTTCACTAGTACTCGTAACTATAGTTTATTCAATTATTTTAGAAAGTGTCTTCTAACCTAATATTTTTTGCAATATTTACACAAAAATCTACAGCCAATGAGAAAAGCAGCACTGCAGGTTTAAGACATGACATGGTGTGTGTGTGTGTGTGTGTGTGTGTGTGTGTGTGTGTGTGTGTGTGTGTGTGTGTGTGTGTGTGTGTGTGTGTGTGTGTGTGTGTGTGTGTGTGCATACACACACTTGAGGGAACAGCACTCGAGCAGGTTCGCCAGAACTAAATATTAAATGACAGAGTGAGCTCTCAAGCCTCCCCAGCAGGGGAATTTGGGAAAGGATGGTGCTCAGTAAAATGAGAGTCATGCTGGAGTGTAGACTGTGGGGGTAAAATGAGCCTGCAGTTTCTGCTTTGTTTTAAATATGAGGATCGGTGTACCCAAATCTGTCAGGAGAGTGTTGTTTAATTGAAAGTAAGTGAACCAAAGGGATAATATTTGGTAATACCACTGAATGCTTTGAATGCGAGGGAATAAATTGGCTACTGAAGAGAAAATAAGGCAGGTTATATCATCGTGCCTTTGCAATCTAATCAGTGTTGTGCTAATTGGAATGGGACAAGATCAATGTAAAACTTAACAGCCAAGCAAAAGGGTTCATTGCAGTAATCTAATTTAGCAGCATAGGTGAGAATATTGTGCAATATTTCTTCAGTGTACAAATATAAGCACCTCAAAACTGAGTGATTTTATCTTCTTAGTTTTTATCTAAATGGTTTAGCTACTGGAACGCTTAATTTATTCTTGTCATTTGCAAAAAGTCAGATATGTATGATACGCATACTGTCCAATTTACATTAATTTAATTAATAGTGATTTAATTTACACTGATTAGATACAGTTTCAGTTCAAAGTTGGGAATCCTTTGGAAATTTTTACATTTCTGCCTAAATGTGACACAAACCGTGAACATAACTTTCATATATCGGAAAAGTAGCAAAACAACCCAACTAAACTGTGGTGGGGCGTGGTCTGCGGTGCCGTGCAGGGAGGGCTCATGCACCTGCGCGGCATCCCCAATTACGCCCACTGACCTACATAATTGTGTTGTTGTGTGTTAGTTTTTTGTGGTGTGATTTGCAGCTGACAGCCGAGAGCTGCAGCTAGAATAAATAGAATGGCTCTAACACCGAATCTGTGGTCCTGCCGTGTCTCAGTCACGCCACATAAACAAATGAAATGCGAGTAGAAACAAAGCAAGTAAACGTCAACTGTTGACCGTTAGTTTGATGGTAAAAGTAGAATCAGGTGTTAGGGTGCTGCCTGTTTTTAAATTAAAACAAACATGTATCTAAGTCTGATCTTCAAAACAATCAAAGGAATAAATCATGGCATCAACAAGTGAGATTTATTGATTTTCATCAGTCTGAACAGGGTTACTTAATAAAACAAGACCAGTCACATTTCGTGTGACCTTGACATTGATCAGATTTTCACCAAAATTAATCAGCTCAAGCTGTTATTAATATCTGCCGTCACACAAAATTTGAACTTGATATCTTGAAAACTGTGGATGCTAAACTGCTAACAAACAGACAGAGAGACAAACATATTGCATGCTCCCTCCCTTCGGGGAGAGAAAAAACATTTGGAGCAAGGTTATTATAGTTAACTGAAAGCTAAAACTTGATGTGAAAAAAACATTTGAACTCACTAAAATAAAAATTAAAACTGCTTTCAAACTCAAGACCACTGTTACCCTCCACAGGAGTGGTTTAATTTAAGGAACCGTGGGTAATCTTTAAGCAACTAAAAGCCTCTCTCAAGTTAGCTAATGGTCATATTTGAGTCCACTATGATGAGAAGACTGGATTAAATGGTATATCTGACAGGGTTGCAAGGAGAAAACCCAGAACTTCACTAAAGGAACAGTGGTTTTCATCTTCTGTCTGTTAAAGATCACATGAGAAAGCCAGAAACATATTGGAAAGCCTTTGTCGACAGATGGGAACGAAAGGAAAACGTTGCATTTCCTGCAAAAGAACCTCAACCTTGGTGGTGTTAGTGACATGGGTTGGGTCTGATTTTACTGCATCTGGGTCAACGTGGTTTGGATTGTTCCTAAAGAGGAATACGTGAAATTCTTGTTCTTCTACCAATAGATATATTGTGAGAGGAACCTGAAGGGAAGAGTTCATGTCAGGAAAACCCCAAACATCCCAAATTTGAATGCGCCCGAGCATTAGAACAGGATACAGTTCCTGGAAGCCAAAGTGCAAGGCTGCATTTAGTTTAACTGCACAATAGGACATACAGTACTCGACATACTAAAGAGCTATTCTTTTTCTGTACATACATATGTATATAAGTAGCATTTCCCACAATTGATAAATGACCGGGTGTAATATTTTCATTTAATTTGTTTAATATTTATAATTTCTTTCCTATACATGTGGTTTTGTAGACTATGATCGGATGAAACAAGATCATACTCTGGCTCGTGTCTAATAATAGGTCAGTGATCAGAGATATTTCCAAACTGTGCTGTGCATTTTAAAAAAAGAAGAAGAAGGGAACAGAGAGCTCTATTACAAACACTGGATTGAAGTAAAACACCACGTTCTGTCTTAGAAAAGCTACTTGGATAGAAAAATATACTGTATGTGCATCAGCTGTGTTTCAGACCTCAGATCTCTGTGTTAATGGACATTTGAAGTGCTATTTCAAAGTGTATTTGAAAGCTGTTTCATTCATTTACTTTTTCCTTTGATATTGTGTAATCATGCTCTAGTTGGCATATTATGAGCGGGTATAAGCCTTTTTACTCACACGATTAAAAGATGTTCATAGCTTTCCCCCAAGGCGCGTGTATCCCCTAAAAATAGATGTTTTTTTTGTTTGTTCCAGTGAAACATGTGATTCTTTTTACCCTGGAAAAATAAACAAATGAAAGAAGTCTCACTCTTTGTGCAGGGAGGCATACTTTTGAATATGTTGTAAACCTGTCATCAGGCTCTTGATCAGGTATGGTTATTATATTATGGAACTTATATTAACTGTATTGGCATGACTATTAGAAGTGTGACAACATCTTTCTACATACAGCCAAACTTCCCCCACTGAAACATGAAACGAGGAATAAATTTGCACACCTCTGTCTCACCTGCCACCTGTTACAATAAAAGTGTGTGAGGCAGCTGTGACTTGTCCCTTTCATGAACCAGACGTTGGAGCTGTATGCAAAGCAGAGTTACAGAGTGTTGCAGTAGAAGCTTTAAACCAAAGAAGTGAAGCTTCATTTGACAAAAGTTGAAATGTCAGAATTTCTTTTGTGACTCGGGAATCAAGTCGCTGTCATGAGTTTTAGATGTGCTTTTGATGCTTTTACTTTTTCTTTTAAATGTTGAACAGTATTACATTAAATTGTAAAATTCACTTTACTAATGCAGAACAATAGAAAGTAAGAGCTGTAGTTTGAACATTTGCGAGCTTTAGAGGTGCTTGTGTGCGCATTTTGTTACTTTTAAGAGAGTGCACCCACTATCAATTCCAAGGTTTTATATATCACACATCATATATCCATTTTAATACAACCATGTCATTCTAAATTCAGTAAAAAGCCAAAATGCTGAAACGGTGTGTGCAAAAAATCAATAAATGGAACAAAAAAGAATATTTACCTTTACTGTTTCAGATGTCACCACTTATATTCTCTGTTTGATTTCACCAAACATGATACTGTGCTATATCCAAACATCTCGTGCCAGCTCTCAAGCACGGTGGTGAAGCAGTGATGATTTGAGCTTGTTTTGTAGCCACACGGTACCTTGGATGATCTGATATCCTCGTGTTGGTGTTGTTCCCAGACCATCATGAAAATGTTGTTCCAGGTTCAACATTGCAAGTGACCAATCACATTTTTGTGACGTTATTCTTTTGCGCGCCAAGCCATTCATGCATTTATGAAATTCCAATGTTGCAAGGACAATATCAATTCTGCTTACTGTTTATTAAAGGGTTACGGTTAGGGTCAGGGTCCGTTGATCGGCGGACAGAGGCGGTTTCACGCAGCTTTATTACAGTTTTTTGTTTTACGCCGGTTTTTCCCGAAGTCGCAAAAGTATGACGTCACAACATTCTGATTGGTCACTTGCAATGTTGATCCTGGAACAACATTTAGTATGATGATCTGGGAACAACACCAACACGAGGATATCAGATCAACCCGGTACCTTGCAGTCACTGAGTCCATGAACACTTTTTACCAAAGTATTCTAGAGCCTTACAGCTAAAACTTAGCTCGAGTTGAGTCATAACATAGGCCAGTGATCCCTCAAACACTAGCAACTGTACAAAATGATGGCTGAAAAGGAAAAGAATCAAAGTGGACCGGTCAAAATCTAAACCTCAACCTGATTGAAATGCTCCCTTAATAGAGCTATGTATAAGCACGTGCCTGTAAACCTTAATGAACAAAATTCCCTTTTTTTCAAAGACTGGTTCTGCAAGCAAGCTTTAGAAGAGTGTGCTTACACACATCATTTCAAGTTGCGTTTACCTTATTTTAAGACCTGGTTAGGATGGGATCATTTGTTAGGTCCTGATATGTAAAACCTTTGAACTGACAGATGCCGTACTGTGTTTTTACCATGACTGTAGCTGTGTGCCTTTGCTTCCTGTGCTTATGTTGAGATAAACAATCTGCTGACTGCATTATCACATGTCCCTGTTCAGACATAGGAGTGGCACCAAGCTTCTCATCTGTCTGCAACAAACTGTCAGAAAGTGTTAATGTGGATGACAATCCAAGAACTGCCAAAAATAGGTTTTTAACTGTCAGTGTCAGTGCCTGAAGAAATAAGGATTTTCTGACTTACCTATTTACTGAAATATTGTACACCAAGTTTCAAAGCATAGTCACAGCCTTGTATTGATAAATGAAAACAGCCATTAATTTAGTTTGACCACGAGTCCTCTTTAACAGACATGAATGTCAGACATCGCTTCCCCTGCCCCCCAGTTGAAATGCAAGGGGATGACATATGGAAGCGGGCTACATGACTGCGGGTTTTCTTCTGATCTTGAGGGTCCAGCCACGGGGGAGACGGGCATTTGTGTAGTTACATGTTGACAGCTGTTATTGTGTGACACTGTGTGCGTCTGTAAAGTGAAATTTATCTGACCCTGTGTTTATAAAATGCAGAGTAAAAGTTCTGTACAGATGGAGCAAATAACAATGATGATGTGCAGCTTCGAAGTATCCCTCCTTCCTCCTTATCTTTTGACCGTCCTCAAGCTGTCTATCCCATCCCAAGTAATCAGCATCCTTCATAGAAGGACAGCCGAAGCCAAGTCAACCAGAGAGCGTGTCCTAATCAGGGGCATGGAGAGCTGAGCTTATGGAGCCCTCCCCCCACTGTGGGGCCATTACTGGGCTGCCATGGGCTCAAGATTAGAGCCTCTTCCTGTGGTTAGCCATTCAAATTCAGCATTAATGTTTGAAAGAGCAAGGAAAATGCCTACTCTTCATGGATATATCAATATTTTATAGAAGAGAAATGTGAAAACATCTCCAGTAATGTCTGTGCGGGTTTAGTGTTTTATCTTATTTCTTTTTAGGAGGCTTGCACATTTGTATATCGCTGTCAAAATGTCACATTTTTCTAAAGCAAGTCAAAAAGGATGACGCTGGGGGTGTAACTTCTGTCAAATTAACATGTCATGGATCATTGTTACAGCTGCACTTCTCCTCTTCTGCATTTTGACTCAATTAAAAGTGAAACGATGGAAATCTGTCTTACAATCCTTTTTCCCCGTTGCTGGTGTAGTTCAACCTCGTACCAGTAAATTCAGTATCGGTAAAAGTCATTTGTACACTTGATGTATAAGAGACTGGGCTGTGTGTGTTTCAGAAATAGTAGCTGCTTGTTTCAGGGACAGTGTACTTACTGACTGCTTGCCTGCCTGTCAGTCTGCACAGTAAATAGGTCAGTGTTTTATGTGAGCGAAGAATCGGTAATGTCTGGGCCTTCATGAATCTGCCATCTTTAGCCGTTCAGCAGAACTGCCGGCAGGAAGGTGATAAGCTAAACAGCCATACAGCATTAGAGACCACATTTAGATTTGTAATATCTAACTGTGATGCTGCTGCTGCTGTTTTTGTTTGTTGTGCTCACTCACGACTGCCTGTCATTAAAATAAACAGAAGCATCCCGAAGAGGGTTTTGGGGATTTTTTTTTTTTAGCCATCATTCAGCCACGTTGCTTTCTGAGGACAGTTCTTTCCTAACGTTATCATATTTATGAGCACTTCAATGTTTTTATATAAGTGGTGTGTGCTCTCGAGGAGGACACGAGTATTGATGAAGCAAAGGAGCCCTTTCAGACAGGTACTCGTTTCTAATAATCTGACAATATGTCAGCTTCACGTGTGACCGTGCACCTCTGAAAATTTGCCACAGTAAACCCACTTTTACTTTTGTGACATCACTCTGCCCAAACTGCTCGCAGAAGTTCCTTTAAATTGGTTTATTATTGTGTGCTGGAAAAAGTCTGAACAGATTCATCAGCTGTTCCGTAAATTGTCATCATCAGAGTGCAGACGACCCCGCTCATGTGCGTTTTAGTCGTCAGAGACACACCGACCTCTCCAAAGCCACCTAACTCCATCCATATATGTTGCTTTCTCCCACTCGCTCTAAAGCTTCACATCTATTACAGTGACATATTTTTTTTAACTAAACCTTTACATTACAGCAGGTATGTGACGGGTCAGGCTAATGAGACATAAGTAGTGACTGCAATCTGAAATTGGACAAAACATTAAAAGGAATAAGTCAGTGTATTGCTTCCAGCTGTTTCTATAAATATGCATTCCTGTGACTGTGTGTCATCCATGCTGATGATCAAAGTAACTATTAAAATAGTTTCACCAACACTTTTTTATATCACTGATGGGGACTGTGTAGGGTGTACCCAGCCTCTCGCCCTCTGACAGCTGGGATAGGCTCCATCCGCAGCCTGCCACTGTGAATTGCATAAGCGGATGGATGAGTTGTTGGGTAGAAGTCCATGTAACTGTATGTATTGTGAGCCCAATGCATCACGCATGCGTCATGGCTCCTTACTCCTCTGTTTAATAACAGAATGGCTATTAGAAGCCAACAGTTTTACAAATCCATGTCTGAAAAGGGGGAACAACTAACCCGACTAAACCTCAAGAACTCATTAGTTTTATGTTTGAAAAGTTCAAACTCTCCTGTCGTTGTTTGATGTTGTAACCACCGATTCTTCCCTCCATGTTTTCAGACCAGATATTGACTCGACAGATTAGAGCCCCATCGCTGTTGGCAGGTCTCGCTTGTTTAATGCGCACGTTACTGAATCCACTTCTGTGCGTGACAGTAAAAGCAGTGTGACTTCTATCGAAGCAAAACTGATAGCAAAAAAAAAATGATGTTAACGGATTAACAGAGGCTTTAGTCGCAGCTGTGTGAGTCTTAACAGGACAGGGATGTTTGTGTTTTTGCAATGATCCATAGACAAGGTAGACAGACAGCTTGGATGCCACTTTGTGACACTAAATCACTTATAGTGCTGCACTTTTTCACCGATTATAAAAAATTATACCCCGTGAACTCTCTTAATAGGATAGATGACAGACAGTCAGCCGGTCTGGTTATGGATCATTTAGAAACGATCAGTAACTGTGATTGAGAAGCAAAGAAAAGGATATGAGGAGGAAAAAAATCAAAAGCTTAAATAAAAGTTTAGATGTCAAGTTCAACAGTATTTCCACACTCGCTGTAAGCCTGGTGCCACAGTATTAAGCCATAAAGCTTAATAATCCCTGCGATCCTTCAGCTAAATTTGGCTGATTGTGTCAGATTGCATACAAAGGTTACCAAACCTTGTCTTCCTTATTGCCTGGACAGCCGTGCTGTATACACGCCCTGTTTCTTTAATGTGTCCACATTGTGAATTTCCTCTGTAAATAGCAGAGTTTTGTTGGGTTTTGTTGTCAGTGACACGCCCAAACTCCAACCTAAGCAAACCTGTTTTTTGTTGTCGTCTGGAGTCTCGCATGGAAAGCGCCAGCATAGTGCTCCCCCACCAGCAATATATCTCATAAGATCTTTGAAATGCGGTATTAAAATAATAGCAACGACATAGTGGCGTTTTAAAATCATAGTATGTCTCTGGAGCTGACTGGTTATTCAAAAATAGTCGGTGCCTTCTAGCTAAGCCAGATCAAAATCTAATTTCAGTTAACCGTGCTGTCAGGAGTGAGTCACTTTTTTTTTTTTTTTTTTTAACAGATCATTCTTGGGAAAGGGTGATTTAAAGGTTTCTCAGGGATTCAACTGATGTAACCTCTGTTAAAGGAAGATGCTGCAATATTATTTTTATCCCTATCTTCCAGTGGTGGAACGCTTCTTGTTTTCAGTTCTTGTTCATGTTCATGTTTTACATTTCAACTCTACATTCATCTACAGCGAGCTGGGCTGCTATTGAATGCCAGCAGTGTGCATGGGCTGATATTCGCCAAATAATTTCCGGCAGTCGTTGTTGAATAGTTAATCTAATTGAAAAGATCGCAGTGCGAGCTATCACGTCACTAGCAGAGGAGAATACCAAATGCTGTCTAATTAATTAGACATAAAGATTATGTTGGCAGCTTTTATCTCAGATCCATGTTTGATCTCCAAGCTTTTATTTAATGTAATATAAACTTTCACATATTTTGTAGTTTGTTTCTTACGAGTCATAAACTCAATTCCTTACACATTAAAGCATATTGGTAATGTTATGCAACGGAAGAACATGTTTAATGTTTAAATGGAATAATGAAATCTGTTTACTGAATCCGTTGGATGTTTACATTCAATCAGCAGTTAACAGGGAAACAGTTAATGATGATGTTGTTTTTGTGGGGTTTTTTGTTCTTAATCTGACATGTTTCTGAGGTAGTTACTGCACAGTTAAATAAACAAACAATGAGCATGTTTTGAGAAGCCTTGATTTGTGGTTCTGGTGTCCTGCCCAAACAGGTTTATGATGAAATGACACATTACTGACAAATCCCTTTCACAACAAGACAAGAATTTGAGGCAGCAGATGGAGATAGCCAGAGGTATTGTGTAATAACGCTGGTAACTGTCAAAATCTGATGAAACGGTGGCTTCTTATCATGTCGCATCGTTCCACTAATCAAGTTCTTTTATTCCAAACCAGTTCTTTTGGGACGTTAGGGAAGAGTGCAGCGTGATCTATCAAACTGTGCCTAGTGGAGGAGGAGATGGTTAAGTACAATTGTAAAGGCCGCCACGAAGGCACGTGTGTGATTCGTCAAAGGCAAGGCTCGCTGTGTAAAAGCTTGAGAGCGTGTCTTTGTTCGCTTATGTAGGTCTCAAGCAAGGGGGCGGCCCACATGGATGGCCCGCTTTCTGGGATGCCTGTGCTGCACATCACATGATGGGCTTGGCCTCAGGGTGCGGCACTCAAGGAGTCTAAGATGTGTAGATGCAATGGGTAGATGGAAGATTAGAGCATGAGTGATGGAAATATTTACTCTTGCCAGATTCTCTGAGAATCAGTTCTTGGTTGTTGAGTCAACCTTTAAATCTAAATTAGATTTAAATCTGCCGTGCAAAATATCAGCCGTGTCCACATAGGAAGAATTAAGTGTACTAGTACTGTTACTTATATTTAACCAGGAAGTACTCCTGAAATCAAATCTCTTTTACAAGGGAGAAAATCAGAAACATAATCAGAATCCTTAAGGAAATTATATGGTTACAGTTGCTCCAAGACAATAAGGACAGTAACAGACTGAACTAAATGAAATAATACAATAGATTACAAAGCTACAAAATATAAGAAATAGCTGTAATATATAGAAATAGAACTTTTAAATATCAAGAAACATTGTGACTCCTTAAACCCTCAAGAAATTAATCAATTAGTTTTAATAATTATTACCTTATCCATCACTTGAAGGGCTGATGGTTTGGTCCCGCAATCGCTCCACATACCGAAGTTTTGCTTACCAAGACACTGAAACTCCTGATGGCTGTTGGACTTCTTGCATGGCAGCTTAGCTGTTACTATAACACTATAGCACTGTAAAGTGCTTTAAGTACCACTGAGGTAGAAAAATGTAAGTGCACACCATTTGCATGAACATATTAATATAAAATACCACTGTGGATTGTTTTTTTACTGTGGCTTTTCTACTGTAAAACTGCCCCTTAAACTCCATGGCTTGCTCCTGACCTTAATAAAGATCAATCAGGCATAGCTTCTTCATGAAGTCATGCGCAGCCACAATCCTGGCAGATCAGCTGATCTCACTGCCAGTCCATATTAGATGGGGTGTGAGCCGATGGCCTACACGACCTACAATTTTAGCCTGTCCACGGGTGCTGTGCATCAGCAAACCGCTTTGCAACCCACCAGCTCCTTCTTTTCATGTTGTATCTGACTTACTCATTGTCATTACTCATTGGTGTTACTGATACCTGCTCCCTTTTACACAGCAGGTCTTGGTGAACCAGAACACCTAATATGTACTACAAATGGAAATAATGCTTTTGTGTATAAAAAATGGTATTCCTCAGTTTAGCAAACTTAACATTGTTGTGTATTATGCATAGGGCTAAGTGCAAGTGAAATTCAAAGCTAAGATCAGTGCAGAGGGTTTTTGTAGCTTTCATCACCTGCTGCTGTTTGAGTTCTTACTGATCTATACATAGACTTTTTCACACTGAGCTCCTACACCTCTCTCCTTCTCTCTTTCCCAGGGCATTGTGAGTGCTACTAAAGATGTCTGATAGTGTTGATATTGAAGAGAAACCACCAGCCCCCCCCTTGAGAATGAACAGTAGTTCCCGAGACTCTTCATCAGTGAATCACGCATCCAAACCGCTTCCAATGGCTCCTGAAGAGAAAAACAAGAAGGTCCGCCTGCGTTCCATCTTCCCCGGGGGAGACAAGAGTGAGTATCCTTCTCAACATGTCGCCTTCAGGCTCAGCAGCACATTGGATCACATGGTTTACTTGTTTCCTGTGTGTAAAGAAAAAAAATAGATGTCATAAATGAGCTTGTAAGCAGATTTTTGTCAATTTCCTTTAGCAAACAAGAAGAAAGAGAAGGAACGTCCTGAGATATCCCTACCCTCAGACTTCGAACACACCATTCATGTTGGCTTTGATGCTGTAACAGGAGAATTCACAGTGAGTATCGCTTTCACCCGATGATCAGGCATATAAATGAGGACAGATGTGCTTCTAAAATTCACCTCTCATTTGAAAGCAAACTTACAGGCACACATTTCAAAATTCACATTTCCCTAAATTGATAGAGTCAGCTAGTAATTAAATTTCCTCCACATAGGTTTGGTAATACAAGTGACCCGAATGACAATCACTCGAACCTATCAAGTGAAACCTGCACTTGATTCCTTCAGTGTTTCCTGGTAAATTACATTTTAGGTCCAGGTAATGCCAAAGACAATAGACTGTCTTTGGCATTACCTAGTTTGTGATTCAGTAGAGCAGTTCCAGCACAGATTTTTAAATGCAAAGGTAATTATTCTAATTATTTAAAGCTTTACAGATGTATGAATACAATTTACTACTCTGTGGTGAATTTTGAACAGTAAAAACTACAGTCTTGGGTAAAACTAAGTTCACCACATTATTCAATAACTCGGGGAACCACCTGTAATAGCAATAATGTGAAGTAATTGTATGTCTCTCACATCATTGTGGGGGAATTTTGGCCCACTCTCCTTTATGTTCCTTCATTTTACTGAAGTTTGCGAGCATTTAATTAAACGCAGCTCTATTAAGGTTCTGCAAAAGCATTTTATTCAGGTTGAAGTCTAGACTTTGACTTGGCCACTGCGACACCTTTTTTATTTTTTTATTTTTCAGCCATTCTCTTGTAGATTCATTGCTGTGCTTGGGATCATTGTCCTGTGCCATGACCCAGTTTCTGTCAGACAGCCTCACATTTGACTCTAGAATATTTTTTGCTATACCAGAGAAGTTTTTAGTCGAATTAATGACTACAAAACAAGCCCCAAATGTGGTGCTGTGCATTATGGCCAGGCATCTCCACGTTGGTTTCCCTTGTCCAAAGGACATTGTTCCCAAAGTCTTGTACTTTGTAAACCTAAACTATCCCGCCGTGTTCTTATTAAAGAGAAAAGGATTTCTCCTGGCAACCTTTCCAAACAAGCCATACTTGTTCAGTCTTTTTCTGATTGTACTGTCATAAACTTTAACATTTAACATGCTGAGGCCTGTAGAGTCTAAGATCTAGCTCTTAATTTTTTGTATGGTCTGACCTTGGGATGAATTTGCCAAATTGTGGGGCTGTGTTAACACACATTTGAATGCTCCAGACCAGCAAACTGCTAAAACTTGTGTTTTTTTATAGATGTGCTCACACTGGCTGATAACCAGCTCATCAAGTGCACTTTATTAGCAGCACCTGGCTGCATAACAGTTCTTTTGGAAGCAGTAAGGGTGTACTTATTTTTTCACAGGACCATGCGGACTCCTGTGTGTACAACAGTTGTTTTTATTGCACTCTTTGCATTTGGTTAGCATCCTTGGTGAGATTCTCGTTAATGGGAAAAGTATTAAAAAGATGCAGTAAACGATAAAAACAACATATTAACATATTCGTACACCCACTCACTCATAATAACAGAGATACATATATTGAACCTAGACTAGTTTGACAGTGCTGGGAATAAACTACTAATGCAAAGTCTAGTCTAGTCTGTCCTATACTAAAAAATAATTGTAGGAAGTTTGCGTCTTATCATCACAACCCTATAAAAACGTCCTTACACTAAGGATTACATATTCGGGACTATTTGACTACCAAATGTGCAGCACAGGACCAGTAACAAATAGTTCCTTGTTCATTTAAAAGCTATGTGCCTGTGACACACAGAGCTCTTTTAAGAGTTTTGAAGCAGCCACTTTTACTTGTTTCAGGGTTTTCAGGGAGAATAAAGTACATCGCTCTCGATTTTTCCCTTGATCTCCCTCCAAGTATGATTTCTTTTTTTTAACCTCCATTGCCAGCCTTTTTTCCTCCAGCAGCTGATTTGCTTTTAATAGTAAAAATGTGCATGAGTTTACAAAGCTGGCATGAAAGAAAGCCATTGTTGACGGATATTCACTTCCCATTAAAGATAAAAAAGAATTGTCTCAAAAGATTATTTTATGCTCCGAGTAAAGAAAGCAATAATGCTTTTATACTAACCAATTAAATACAAGGATAAAGCTAGCGGCTTTCTTTTAAAATTCATTTCTTATAAAAAGCTAATCAATTTTTGTTGTTGACTGGCAATATAAAGAATATTTATTTACATGGAATATTAAGGATCTTTTTATTTAATCGATGTTTCAAATTGTTGATCACTGAGCTTTAGTGATCAAATATACCATGACGTTAAAAAATGTGAGAAAAGCCTACATAAACATTTTGTGTTTCTCTCAGACACAGATTGATCCTTTTGTCTCGAGATGCTTTAACCTGTGGCCTCTGTCTCTTTGTAAAGGGCATCCCAGAGCAGTGGGCACGGCTCTTACAGACCTCGAACATCACCAAGCTGGAGCAGAAGAAGAACCCGCAGGCCGTGTTGGACGTCTTGAAGTTTTATGACTCCAAAGAGACCGTCAACAACCAGAAGTACATGAGCTTCACTTCAGGAGGTAATCTCACCTAAATACTCATGGAAAATGTCAGTTAGCAATATAAAAGGCTAAAAGATCTGCATCTAATACAAAAGATTTTCAGTATGTTGTTTTAAAAAAAATGTCTTCTTTTCATTTCAGACAAGTCAGCACATGGGTACATAGCAGCAAACACTCTGGTGAGTTCTTGTAAACCTTCTTTGGTCACTGTTTGTGGTTTTCTATGACTAAATAATTTATTTAGAAATCATAATCTAACAGAGTTTATGCCAGTTGCTCTCTTCATATCCCTGGACTTATTACGATGGTATATCAAATCTCTGACCCATAGCCAGAGCCACGATCTCTGCAACATTTTATTGCTTTCAAAAATGTCTGATTAATGGATGCAGGCAAATAAATTCTTATAACTTATCGAACAGTGTAATCATTTAACAGGTAAGTTGCAATATTAGGTGGTTTATTTCTTTGTCCTGATGCTCAGAGTATTAATGTGCCTCTCCACCTACACCCCAGTAAATCTTCATCACTTCACCCTCGCTGTCTCTTTCTGGGATTTTCTAGAATAGACCGTGTTACTTTAAGGCACGTTCTCTTCACACAGCCTTCTCGCTCTAATGGACAGAGTGTGCGTGTTCCCCTCTGGAGGCTTACTGCCATCACTATGTGGCATAATTCCCTGATTTTTGCATACATGACAAACACTCTTGCAGCTCCCGCATAGAAACGATGGCTGCTGCGAGAGCCACCACTGAGCTTTGTTTATTTTTCCAATCGACTTAACCAGATTTTGAAATAGAGGGAGCTTCAACTGCATCTAGAAGGACTCCCGCTGTGCTGACCTCATTCCTGACTTTGACCAGAGTAATCTATGCTTTCTGCACGCTGGGTGAAGAAGTGGAATCTGAGTCTGTTTAGTAGGATTTGCTGCCCCGGGCAAACTACGCTGGGATCTCTTCATGCAAAGCTATTGCTTGATACAGCTGTATGCCTGTGAAGGGCAAATGGGTGTGGCAGTCCATCTAAAAGATTGTGTGAGTGAGCACAGTAAGGCTATTCTAAAGCATCTCAATCTTGGACCGTCACAGTGCTCAACAGCATGCAGAGGTGACTCAGCTATCGGTCATAGTGCCAATTTTAAGTCTTAAGGAAACAGAATTACAGGAACGTTGCCAAAAACTCCTCTATTGAAGAAAGTCCTCATCAGCTACAGTACCTCATATTATTTCAACATCACTTTATGCAGAAAAATATGTGAAAACTAATGTTTTGTTTGCTGTAAGCAGCTCTGTCTACAGCCAGAAGCGACCATGTTTAAATGGGTGCACTGCACAGATACAGATGCCTCTAATTACTGTGAAGTAATCTCTAATAAAATGACTAACTGCACATTGCTACAACAGCCTTTGTCTCCATCTAACTGTCAGTCAAAGCAGCTGCACTCCTAACTTTGGGCGTAAACAAAAATCCAGCTTCTTTTTTTGTACCAGGTTGTAAACATAATTATTTCTGCTGTAATGTTGAGCATTACACCACATTTTAATGTGGAAGTGTCAAGTGGTGATTAGAGAAACTGCAGCTTTTGCTATGTTGGTTTCATATTTTAGCACGTAGAGGTTGCTACCCATAATAATAATAATAATAATAATAAAAGAAAAGAAAAACCCTATTCAATGTCTATATCTAAGATTTTCATTTGAGCTCTTTGAACTTCAGTTTGAGCCCGCGGTGTCTGCCTGACCTTGACTTTCGCTCAGCATACATATATAGCTGCATATTTTGGCAGTACAGACATCGTGCTGCATCCAAATCCAAGATTTGGTCAGGCAGAAATTCACGAGGAATTTAAAGTGCCAAACGTTATCCCCAGAGTCCTCCTTTATGAGACATTAGATACACCCCAGAGATTATTTTGGCAGCAATGATTACTTTGTGCTTTTTTTTAATTGTTAATAGAAATTACATTAGTGAAATGAAACAGTCAAAATAATTTGACACATTCTCAGGAGACATTGCCTGTCCTCAGTTTTCTTGGCTCTTAATTGTTGCTTTAAGTGATTCATGTTTGGGTTTTCCTTCTTTATTGGAGCTTTTTAGGAATCTCTCCCAGTTAGCCAACCGTTGAGTCATATGGTATAAGGCCACTTCACCTTAGCTTCCTTTTATTACGAGTTTGTCAACAAATACCTGTCGCTAAACCGCTGTTCGTGTTACTACATTCATAACAGGAGCGTGGGTTATATCTCACATTGCACTGGCTGTTTTCATCACTTGTGTATTGATGTTGTTACTGTAACGTCTGATACTTTGAAATCCAGCATGGTTGGTGCATGGGTCTTTTTTTTTTTTTTTTTATAAATGAGAAGAATAATATTTCATGCAGTTTGGTTGTGCTCACACAAAACGTGCATTCTGTGGATGGTTAATTGAGAGAAGAGTTTCCCAGAGGCTTTGATTTTTATCAGCAGCGAGTAGTGATTATGCTCGAGTATCTACAACAGTTACAAACTCCATCGACATTCCTGGCTGCCAGCTAGTGCAACATGACTGCGAAAAGTACTAGTCGTTTACTTAAACACAGTACTCTCGGGTTTCAAAGTAAATATAGTGGAAAGACATATTTTTGACACATCACTCTGCCTTGTGTGTGTGCGTGTGCTTGACTAGACTGGGTGTCATTCAGCTGCGATCTCATTTTAGTTGAAAAGGTTGGTTCATCACAGAATCAGACATTAGGCGCATACATGCATCTGCTCAGGATAATGTTATTGTCAGTACTGTAGTGTCCAAATATGATGGTTATATAACATAAAAAATAATAATAAAAAGACAAAGATTGTTCAGGACTTCAGTGCCATGGACAGGTCTCAGGTGACGTAGTATATCTCTATCATGTCCTTTCCTCTTGCTGGCTGTGGGATATAATGCACGGACATGACGTCCACCTCTGCCCCCTCCACCCTCTCCTAAAGTTCACATAGTCTTACACATGTGTGGGTTTGTTTTGAGTAAATCCTCCCATTTTCAACCTTCACATTCAGAACCGGCTGCTGTCATCTGGGCCTCCTGTCAGCCTTAGAACCTGCAGCGCATTATTTGACAAGGTAACTCCTCCATATTACTATCCACATGACTTATCTCTGCATTGGCCTTGAAGCTAAATTCAACTATTTGACCTCCTACTATTGACTATGCCATCTGGCTAATGCAAAATGCACACAATATTTCATTATGAAAGCATCATCACTCTCTGCACTGAGATTTCACGGGGGATTGATTGGATCTTTTTGTTTTTGATGTTCCAGATATATTTGTCATCTACCACAAAGAGCATCTGTTAATTCTTTTTTGACTGGATCGTGTAGCAGAGCAGTGGCGCATGCCACAGAGGGTTGTGATGACTGTCAAACTGCATGTATGAGCTCATACTCCTGAAAATTTAATCCAGTAATTTGCCTGTAACTTCATCACCATTGTAGACATTACCGCATGGCTCCCTTGCTGGCTAACTGCTTACAATTAGACAGACAGCCTTTCCTGTACTGCAGTCTTGGCCCAGCCCACTTTGGAGCAGGTCAGAGGCCCAGTATGTCTGAACGAAGGACTGAGACTTTTCCCTCAGCCAGACCCTTTCCCTTTAATCACTAGAACTAAGCTGCACTGCTTCATTTATGCATGACAAGACTTGAAATAGATGAAGTGTTTCCATTCCATAAGAGGAAGATGATCCAAGGCAAGTAGAGTTTTGGATTAGAGGGGGAAAAGGCTGAGCATTAGACATAATAAATATGTCTGGGGCTTATTAATCACACTTGTTAAAAGGTAACTCCCACATCAACGGTATGTCTGCAGCTCACCACCATGCTGCACACTGCTGCAGTATGCTATCTCTTACAGTCAAATATTTAACAGTTTGTTACTTAAAAAATTCATTCTCATGGCACACCTTACCAGTCCCCACAACTCCAAATGCTTCTGATAAACTGCACTGGATGCCACCTCACTCTTCTCTCTTTAGCTCACACCTGACTTATTCTTTCCTTTGCTATTAACTTTTTTTTTTTCTGACAATTAATCCTGATTTGTTTTTGCTGCTTTCATGTGAGTGACACTGAAAATTGTTTTGGCTTCATGCTAATCGCAAGCTAACTTAAAATCAGTTTTGAATGCTATCTTTATTAGTCTCGGCGTACTTTTGGCCTTTAGTAATCTGATTATGTATGTATGTTGCACAGAATCATTTTGAACCTGAACTGGCCAAGAATCAGATCCTGCACTTTGGCTGGTTTGGGGTCTACAGACTGTTCACAAATAGCAGTAACAAAGAAAAACTGTAAAAGGAAAAAACAATGGATACGTTTAAGAATCTGCACTTTTCTTTTCATTCTCTTACTTTCATTCACTGGCACATACATCTACATACATCCACACTGACTTCTAACTCTACCCTCCAGGGTGCCAAAACATCAACAACAGAACCCCCGATTGCTCCGCCTGTGTCAGAGGAGGAGGATGAGGAGGAAGAGGAGGAGGAAGAAGAAGAAGACGAAGAGGACGACGACGATGAACTGCCCCCAGTCATTGCCCCTCGACCGGAACACACCAAATCTGTTAGTTGGCATCGTGCGCTTTGCAGAATTGTTGCGCTGTGATACCTCTGCAACTCCTTTGATATCTTGCCTCTCTTGCAGATCTATACGCGCTCCGTCATGGATCCACCAAAGCCTCCCACCCCCGTGAAAGAGGTGCTGACTCCACCGGAGTCACAGGTCCAGCCGGAGAACACGCCCAACACAATGTATCGCCATACCGACCGGCAGAAGAAAAAGTCCAAAATGACGGACGAGGAGATTCTGGAGAGACTCAGTATGTACAGTTACAGCTCCATGTTCTTACGCTCTGCCCTCTCCACACTTCTGTGGATAAATTTAGGAAAGACAGCCTCATCTATTTGCCCAAAATCAGTCGCATTCAATGTCATTGTCAAGCACAAAAATATAAAATATAAACTCCTTTGAGGTTAAAATCTGTATATTCATTATAACAACTCTGAGGATGTGACCATTTGTGTTCGGCACTAGCTAATGCTCTGATGTGTATCTGTGTCGATTTGTGTCAGTGTGTGTGGCCTGAGCTGTGCGCTGTACTGATTTAAAAAGAGAGGCTGAATGTTTGGTTTCCAGTAGCTGTTTTCCATATATTACATCTAGTACACAACCTCTATATTTGGTAGAATAATTCAAAAGAACATGGAATAGTGGATTTCTCCCATCTCTGCAATGCAACTTTAGCTGAAATACCCAGAAAGCTCTGTGTATTAGATGTGAGTGTACATAAGCTCTCTGTGCAGGGTCTGCCTGAAATGAAAGGCCATAAAAACATTTCCTTTTTTTCTTTTTTGTGTGCCTGTGTGTGTTTGGATGAAGCGTCTCCTGACAGCGTGCACTGACACACACAGTACAGGACAATCATTATATATCTGCTTTCTCTCTGTCTCAGGGAGTATTGTGAGTGTGGGGGATCCCAAAAAGAAGTACACACGCTTCGAGAAAATAGGACAAGGGTAAGTCTTTCCATGATCATCAACCAGCCGTCACAGTTACTGAAATAGAGCAATTTCAGGAACAGCCAGCCTCTGCAGGAGATGGGGAGCTGTAGTGACCACTTCAGGGGGGCAGAGGCAGAGGGGAACTTGGCTGAATTACTGGAAGAAAAATAAGTAGAGAGGAAATGAAAACTCTATCCCGAAAAGGCCAAGAGCCAGATTAGCTCTGCCATTTTGTGTCTCTCCCTTTATCTCTCCTTGTCTTTTGTTCTTTTTAACACTGTGGCTTTCTGTCACTCTCCCTGTACATATGCACAGATAAAAGTGGTGTTGCTGTTATCGGCTCTGACGCGCTCACCTTTTCCATATTGGATCAGGAAGCTTTTATTTAAACAGTAGATGATTGTATATTTATTCTTTGTCAGGCTGACTTAAAATGTGCCTCATTATTCAGAGTTGTACAGGTGTAGCTGACAGCAAGAGACAGAGGGGGAAAAACAAAGCCTCAATTCACAGTGGAGGTTTTTTCTTGTATTACAAGTTATGCTTCCTAATAAGGACAGATTGGCTGCATACCATTCCTTTGAGCAGCTATTGGAAGCAAGTGTGTGTGCTTGTCATTGCTAAGGTTTAAATTAGGAAATCTAGCTCATTAAGAAGAAGAAAAAAAAACATCTCTGGCATGAAGTGTGGACTTTTCCCCCTCTATGTTAATTCACAATTTCATAACATCATTAGAATACAACTTAATTTGAGACTTCTCTCCATATCAAAAGAAAAGGAAAAGGGAAATTTGGTCATATTAACACACTACAGTTAGCATCTGCTCATGCAACAGTGCAAAGGTCCAGGAGATAGTGACTCTGAACATGAGATCAGTCTGATGTAATGCAAGTAAAACCTGATTTATATAAGTCTGCCCTCGGGGCTTCTTTGTCACACCTCATATTTTAATCCTGAAGGTCTCTGAATAATGTAAAAAGTCACCACTATTTGCAGTGCTGGTGTAATTTTGATCTTGTGTTTTGCAGAGCGTCCGGGACTGTGTACACTGCCATCGATATAGCAACCGGCCAAGAGGTATAACAGACTGTAAACTGCTCAAAAAATGTAAAGGAACTCTTTATAATCAGAGTACAGCATCAACCCCCAAAACAGGAATCGTTTTACAGGTGGAGGCCACTGACATTTTTCCCTCCTCGTCTTTTCTAACGTTTTTTTTCCCACTAGTGTTGCATTTAGAATGAAGTGATACCTGAACCCTTCATAGGTTGCACGGGTAATCCCCCAGGATGACACATCAGTATGTGCTATTAACAGTCTTAAGAGCATGGAGGAGATTCCTGGACATAGGCAGTTCCAGGATGTAGGCGAGCTGGACAGGGCCGTAGATAGTCCCAAACCTAACAGCTGGACCGGTATCTGCTCCTTTGAGCAAGGAGGAACAGGATGAGCACTGCCAGATCTACAAAATGACCTCCAAAAGGATGCTAGCGTGAATGTCTCTGACCAAAACAATCAGAAACAGACTATATTGTCAGACCCTATGCTGGTGCAGTGGGTCCTGGTTGCCTCCTGGTGCACGACAAAACCCAGCAAGAGTATGCAGGCAATACCTAGATGAATGATCCCACGTTTGCCTGACCTAAATCCAATTGAACACCTCTGGGATGTTATGTTTCAGCCCATTCAATGCTGCCAGGTTGTACCTCAGACTCAGTGATGCCTTGGTCCAGATCTGGGAGATCTCCCGGGACACCTTCGTCTCATTAGGAGTATGCCCCAGTGTTGTCAGGCATGCATACATGCACGTGGGGGGCACACAAACTGTTGAGTAGCATTTTGAGTTTCTGCAGTGACAGTTCAGCAGAATAGATTAGCCTGCCGCATCAGTGTTTCACTTTGATTTTCAGGATCTTTGATTTCAGCCGTCTTTAAGTTGATAATTTCCATTTCCGTCAAACGATGCGGCATCCTTATCCAGCAAGACGTTTTGTTTTTGAAATGTTCCTTTCATTTTTTGAGGAGTTTATTTAACAACATTAACATTCTGTATATTGTTTCTTTTTCCTTAGCGAGCCATCGGGGAACTTATTGTACACCCAGTATATCTTGTCTGTTTTCTCAGGTGGCCATTAAGCAGATGAACTTGCAGCAGCAGCCCAAGAAAGAGTTGATCATCAATGAGATCTTGGTGATGAGGGAAAACAAAAACTCCAACATAGTGAACTACCTTGACAGGTTTGATTTCACCTGTAGAGTCACAGAAATAAGTAGAAAGATTTATGCTTCTGTGTTAAATCTACACCGTAGGTGTAATGAGTTAATTATGGTAATTAATTATAGTTGTTAATTTCTTCATTGGACACAGTTAAAGCTTGATGAGCTGAAGAGTCGTAGTGGAGATTTTTTCTTCTTATTCCAGCCTCACGTTCTATGCAGTCACCTGCTTACTACATATATGTTGCTAGTTCCAATAACCAAACATTACACTACAATTTAATATGGATTTACTGTTATTACTTAAGTTTGCAAGTAAACTTACCCAGTGTATAAATATAACTTTGCCAGTAGCAGCTGATCTGTGATCAGAACAAAGTTGATGCAGTTGACTGTAGAGTGATTTTGGCCTAGTGTGTATTATAGTTACCTTAATGACATTGAAAAATCCTCTCAGCCTTCTTTTCTTCCTCATCTCCTCCTCTTTCTTGCTGTTCTTCTTCTAATGGTGGTCTCATTTCATCTTAAGACATTACTGACACCTAGTGTTGTAAAACCGTATAAGCATTCAGCAAGGGCACTCAGCTCATGCAGCTTTCGAGCATCTGTTCCACTCGGCTCCTTTTTTCTTTTGCTTTATGTCCCTTTGTCCACAGCTAGCGGTAACGTGCTTTAGCTCTTGCTTCTTGTCGTAGACTGCTCTGTCATCTCATTTTCTGGGCAAGGCTTGAGACTCGATTTGCCAAAGAAATATTAAATATGTGTTTCTCACTTTCTCTTTTATTAGTTACCTGGTAGGAGATGAGCTTTGGGTGGTGATGGAGTATTTGGCTGGAGGCTCGCTGACAGATGTAGTGACTGAGACCTGCATGGACGAAGGCCAGATTGCAGCAGTCTGCAGAGAGGTAAGAAGCCAAGTTTAGATCAGCAGTACTGCCAGATGACCCTAATATTAAGGTGGACTCATGTAGACAAGTTTACGCATTTTACCCAGCCTAGAGAAAAGGACCGTCTACGTCTAAATTTTTCCTGAACACGGACTTTCTTTCGTAGGTGAAGTTAGTAATGGGTTTTTTTTTTCTCTTCAGTGTCTGCAAGCTTTGGACTTTCTACACTCCAATCAAGTTATCCATAGAGATATAAAAAGTGACAACATCCTCTTAGGGATGGATGGATCCGTGAAGCTGAGTAAGCATTTATTCATTTTATTCAATAAACTTTGGCTTTGGTGAGGAGTATGATCAGGTTTAGAGACACTGTGTTGTGTTAAATGAAAGACTGCTGGGATCAAATAAAAAGAATAGAAATGCACGACTCAATGTTAAAACACCCTTGCGTCTCTCTGTCTCCCTCTCTCTCACTTCCTGCAGCCGACTTCGGCTTCTGCGCTCAGATCACTCCCGAGCAAAACAAGCGCAGCACGATGGTGGGAACGCCCTACTGGATGGCACCAGAGGTGGTGACTCGGAAAGCGTACGGCCCGAAAGTGGACATCTGGTCTCTGGGAATCATGGCGATAGAGATGGTGGAGGGAGAACCACCTTATCTGAATGAGAATCCACTCAGGGTAAGAGACAAAGCACAGCCACAACACGGAGGCTCAGTAGCCGTCTATGGTTCTTACAGTTTACGTGGAGATAAAATATTCGTATGTCTTTTTTCTGCGGTCCTTGCATGTTTGACTGCGATCATCTTTCCAGGCGCTCTACCTGATCGCAACCAACGGGACTCCAGAGCTGCAGAATCCAGAGAGACTATCATCTGTGTTCAGAGACTTCCTCAACCGCTGTCTGGAGATGGATGTGGACCGCAGAGGTTCTGCCAAGGAGTTGCTCCAGGTAAAAACAGAGACTTGAGAAATAAACAGTATGTAGACACGCTACCATCTGCTGCACTTTGACGAATATATCCAACTATGTGAGTGATGTGGTGTAAACGAGCCATAATTCTTACTACTGCACAAAACCAAATTGAGCTCAAAGTGTTGCATTTTGGCGTTCATCATCTTGTTCTTTTAACAAAATTATCTTTTTGGATAGGCAGGTCATGTACTAGGTTATCAACTTTTGTTAGTTACCCTGGAAACTGGATAATGATTCTTGGATAATGATAATAATAATTTCTCTCACCCCAACCGGTCGCAGCATATGGCTGCCCCTCCCTGAGCCTGGTTCTGCCGGAGGTTTCTTCCTGTTAAAAGGGAGTTTTTCCTTCCCACTGTCGCCGAAGTGCTTGCTCATAGGGGGTCATATGATTGTTGGGTTTTTTTCCTCTGAATGTATTATTGCAGGGTCTACCTTACAATATAAAGTGCCTTGAGGCAACTGTTGTTGTAATTTGGCGCTATATAAACAAAACTGAATTGAATAGAATAATATGATTCTAAGCGTACTATATTAAATCTACTCTTATGCTTGTTTTAATAATCATAACTGTATTTTTATGATATTGCAACACTCTTTGGATTCATAGGTACATTTTAAAAAATGATTTTTTGCATTTTCAGCATTCTTTCCTCAAGTTGGCGAAGCCTCTATCCAGCCTGACGCCCCTGATTGTAGCTGCAAAGGAAGCCATAAAGAACAGCAGTCGCTAAGGATGTGCTCTCTGTCCGCACCCGAGGCTGGAGCCCCGCCTGCGATGAGTGCTTTCATCACATCCAGGGGCTTGGGTGTATGGGTGTATGGGGGGCGGGTGACGTGACAGTGACAGCACAAGGAGGGGTTTGTGTGACTTACAGTGACAGCACAAGGACAAAAGACCCCCAGGCCTCAAATGTAGGATGGACATCTGGCCTTGCAGCGTCTCGGCCCATGCTGCTGAAAAGACCTTGTCTCCCCGTTTACTCCTCCAGCACTCTGTACATGTAGAGCAGTCTATCACAAGTGTGTGTGAGTGTGTGGGTGTGTTGGCCTGCGTGCGCGTATACAAACTGTGCACATTTCTTTGTGTCGTACGTCCTGTTTGGGAGGCGGTTGCTTCCCAAACCGAAAAAAAAAAACCATGAGAAAATTGAAAAGAAAGCGTGCTCATTTTCAAGAAGAGGCTCCAAGAGCGACGAGGAGAGACAAAAAAACTAAACTTGAAGAGCCTGAATTTCCTTCCCTGGCAAGCTTTAGGCTTGATTATCCCTCCTCCAGTCCTTCCCTTCATGGTGCACCATCGGGCCACACCTGCACCTGCAGGGACTGGCTGATGTGAGAGCGTGATTCTGGACCCAGCCTTTGCCTGCATGACTACGGCTCTGTGGAAAAAACATAGCTACTCCTCTGCAGACTGTCACATCTCAAGGTGGAATATTTTTGCATTTTCTGTGTGTCTGTGTGTGTGTTTGTAAATGCGTGTAGTAGGGGTGCCACTACAGGGGAAAAAGTCAGGAATAATTTCACATGACCTATGCCAGCTTTAAACACCCTTTATTAATCCATTTCATATCGGTGAAGAGTTGGAGTTGGCGACGGTTGCCTGAAGTTTTGGCTGTTTCCTGTTGCAGACACACATGATCACTGATGCCAGAGCCAGAGCTGTGTGCTTGAGATGTTTATATTATGGAGATCTGTCATTTACTCATCCTAGAAGATGGTCATCTACAGTAAGTTGGAGGTCCAGCACCACACTCAATCACACCCAAGGATGCCCCAAGAATCACAGTGTCCTTAGTCAAAATACACCCAACAAACAAATGCTGTGAACAAAAAATATCTTTATCCAATTGAAACTGACAAACACGACATAAAGGGAAAGTACTTCAAATGCATGTGTTGTGTCCAATGAGCCACTGACCACCAGCTGCCCCTCCTTCCTTCCCTCCTTCCTTCCGTCCTTCCTTCTTCCTTTTTGTACTTATGATGCTGCTCATTCATTCTTTTTTCCCCCCTTATTTAATTGGATGTTATGCAAATTCTTTCCGTGATATTTACATTTTATCACCTTGTGGGTGTGCGTCAGATCAAAAAGAGGGGGATGTTATCAAGGGAGTGAAGCAGGAAGCAGGGAGTGCCATTTTACGATTGTACCTTGCCCTATAGCGCTGAAAACCCTAGCCGAGGTTCACATTGACCGCCATCATTCCTTCCATACTGGGTTTGCTTAAACTCACTCCTCTGTACAGAAGTTTAGATTTTGTGTCTGTATTTGCTGCCTTCATTGGACATTTCCCATGTAGCATCTCCCCCCCCCCCCGTGTGTGTGTGCGTGCGTGAGTGTGTGTGTGTTAGGGGGCTACCTCAATCTGCACTAGAAGATGCCTCACTCGTGTTGTCCACCTTGACTTTGAGGTGCAGGGTAGCTGCTTAGTCATATTGTACCTCCACTGTCCAGCGCAGAAGATGGAGTGACGTGAGACAGGAGGAAGCAACAGAATCCATGCATGTAAAACAAACTATACACTGTATGTCATCTTCAGATAGGTTAAGATTGTTAGGATATGTATGTATGTATGTAAATACGACGGGAACCCCCACTTTTTTTTCATAACTATGTAACTTAAAACGACAATATTCAGGTTGCTCTGTGGTATGTATCAATAATTGTTTTGCACCCTGGAAATAGAAGAGAAAAAAAGAGAGAAAAGCAAACACACAAACGCCGTCTCTGCACTCCTGGATCCACCTCTCCTGTTTGGGCTTTATAGGACACTCCTTCATCCGGACAGAGAGCCGATGAATGCAGCACTCTGTGTGCGGGCCCACACAGTCTGTCCTGAATACCACTGCTGAGTGTTTGTGCGTGTGCGTGTGTGTGCGTGTGTGAGTGCGCGTGGTAGGTGTGGGTGGCCTGTTAGGAAGCTTCGCCAGCCCTGGGACATCTGGCCTCTGCCCCATGTACAGGTCTGAACTATGAGCACAAAGGTGAATTTCGGGATGAGAGACACCGCCGACGTGCCCCCTTTTCTGTGGTTGCTCCTGTACATTCCTATCTTCTGAATGTGTAAACCTGTACACGTGGTGTGAAAATTCCTCTATTAATGTCTATCAAGAGAATGGAACAAAGACAAAAAATGTTACTTTTTAAATTATTATCTTTATTATTATTATGATTATTATTACTACTACTCTTATTATTGTCTAGCTTTGTAAAACTGCTGATCCATCTGGCATACCTCAGCAGGCCTTCCCCCATCTTTGGAAAAGGACAAATGAGTGAAGGGGAAATGAGGTTTTGGATAAACTATTTTTAATTGTGGTTGAAGCAATAGACTTTTTGAACTTTGAATTGTGCATGGCTGTGTCTTGAGTGTCCAAAAAACAAAAAAAAAAAACTGAAGGAAAAAAAACAACAAAATATTGCAGTTTGGGAACTGGACTGAAATAAAAAGAGGAAGAAAACCAGAGTCGTAGCAGTGTTTGGTCTTAGGATTTCTTTTAATTTTTGTTCCATTGAGGATTTTCTTAGTACTCATGAGAACGAACCATGATTGTAAACTGCTGGAGGAAAGAAACGGAAGAGGAATGCATACGTGTAACACCAGGTGTAGCATGTAACACGTTACTCTGCAAAAAGGCGACTGTACAGGCCGCGATCTTGGTAACTGTGAGGCCTGAAGGACAAATACTGCCATGTTTCTCACAGTGTCGTATCAGAATAATCGGGGTTACAAACACATCAAAATAAAAACTTTATATATAAATTATAAAAGCATGAATTAAAAAAAAAAGATCAAAAGTAACGAAAAGGGAGAGATTTTCAGTTTGTCCCATAATTCCCTGCTCACATAAATTCACCTTCATACAAATGCATCCCGCTGCTGGTTTTGATGCTTGTCAAATAAGTCAAAGCTGAGAAAGGATTCAGCCCTCTCTCCGGTCATATGGCAGTCAGCTGAACCGAGGTGACGATCCTTAGGCCGATGGTGCCGGGCATCTGCCGTCCTTGATCTGTGAGCTGAAGCCTCTGAGGTTCGGTGGGGTCGTTCACTGACCCGGACAACACGACTTGGCCCATAAATTCATCCTTCACTGCGTTGCTGTTCCACACCTGAGGAGAAACAGTCAGTTTGAAATATATATTTATCTCCACACTCTAAAATGTAATGGCAAAACAAATGTTTTCACTCATTAAACAGATTAGGAATTTAAGATTTGCACACGCAGGATGAGACTTGGTCCAATATGCAAATTAGGCTAGTGGTGTAAAAAAAATGTATTGTTGTTGTTTTGGCTTTTATGAGCAGAGACGGCACTTAGTTTACATTTGATGCAGAATTGTGTGTAAGACTTCAGGTAAATTGAAAGTTTATTCACTGTTAAAAGCTGGGAAATTTGTTTTCTTATGCTCTTGAAACCTTTTACAAACTCTTTAATGAAAACTTTACAGTCTTTGAGATTAAAATAACGCTGATCTCTGAAAAGCACACATGTCTGAGAGACATAGTTTCAACCGGACAGAGGTAAGAAATCCCTTTGCTCCACCAGTCACTGAGAATAATTCCATTAAGCAGGACTAATGAGATAGACTGCATATTACCTGCACAGTTATGGGCTTGCTCAGCTTTTTCCTGTAGAAAACACCGCTAGTTGCAAACTCTGGGTTTAAGGTGTCCTTGTGGATGGTGGATTTGACTGACTTGCCCTCACATGATATGATCACGTAGGGGTCTGCACCTGCGTGAAAGAGAACCAGATTTGGTGGATTAAAGACTCATCACGCTGAACAGAAGTGTTATAGCAGGAAGTTTAACTTGTGGAAAGTCTTCTAACCTCCTGTGCGGTCCTGATTCTGCAGCCCCTCAGCTGAATGTACATAGACATGAGTCACAGCTTGTGGGTAACCAATGATTGAACTCCAGCATTTTACCTGAGGCTTGTCCACTGTCAGCTCCCTGTGAGAGTAGAGAAGAGTTAAGAGTTGGCAATGTAGCCTTGTTCTTACTAGAGGCAAACTGAAAGAGTGGAACAGTAACATTACACCTATGATTCATAGACAAGGCTGAGTGGATGACCTGTATTATTAATGAGTGACTATGAGTTGCTGTGCCAAAAAGAAACAAAACAAAATCTGGCAAAATAAAATATTTGGCCAAGAAAAGCAATAGAAGTTACTGTAAATCACATTTAAATGGTCCCTATTTCCCAAAACACTAATTTGAATGTTTTCTTGGACTAAAAACGTACAAACAGCTGCCATGTGAGTCACTTTCCCAGATAAGTGCGTTATTTTTGGAGTTATTGATATTACATTTTTGTCTGACAAACTCAGCTACACACTGTTGTTGGCTTGACCTCACATCTACGGCACTGTCCTACCTGCAGCCGGACTCCACATCAGTGAAAACCCGGAGCATGAAATCGCCCAGCGTAAAAGGCTGGAAGGTGGTGGGGAAGATGACATATCGGCCCTGAGTCAGACTGATCCTCATGAACACTGTCCGAGCATTGATGTAGGTTGACGTATTTACACACTTTTGGGTCAGGATGTCATGTAAACGGTACTTCCTGTTCAGCTCCACCTAGAAAAGAATTTGATATTTTGTGAGCATAATTTACCAAAATCCTGTGCAACACAGTTTGGAGCTACTTCAATAAATTTCAAAGGAAATGCGATTACAAGTGACACATGAAAATATCACCTAAGAAGCATATAGTACGCTCAAAATGAATGCAGCTTGACATACAGGGTGAGCTTGACTGCAAGCTTAGCTTGCAAAAACAATTGATCAAAATAATACGACGTAGCAAAAATATACAAGATTACATAAATTACGTCTACTATACAAACAAATCTGGGTAGCAGAATTTCATTTTTCCCTGTTTAATTTATAGCCATCTTACTTAAAGGTGACTTGAACTCTAATGAACTGCACTTTTTACTGCATGAAGGAGCAAAACCTTCCGCTCCACCGCAGTCAGCTGCATCAGTATAGCAGCAATCCGAAAAAGTACCTGGGCAGAAAAATGACTTTTAAACTGCATTTTGCTAATTTTGTACTTAATTAAACTACATTTGAATTCGTGCCAGAGTCAACGAATACATGTTCTTCTTGTTCATCATAAACTTTAATTGATGCCTTTAAACGGCGTAGTAAAGAGAAGTGGAAAAGAGTTTTCTGCCTCCTGGTGGCACAAAATAGAAACAATAATTGAATTTTAACACGCGCATTACTGTGTTGACTGATCGTCTTATTTCTTCTTGTTTTTGAAAAAAAAAAAATACAGTGGCATTAAATGTGATTTTTTTTTCACCACAAACACAGCAGACAGGAATCTAATCGTAACATCTGTGGTTTAGAGGAAGTGCCCGATAAAGGAAGAGGACACATTACTTGTATGATAAACATACATGAGAAAGGTTAAATAAAGATTTAACATTTCACTTCCACAGTGGGCCACGCGCACACGACTGTTTCTGTTCTCTTTCTTTTTTTTTAATTAAAAGCTTTTTATGGTGCTGATATTCATTCCTGTCCAGAGTTTTGGCAGCACTTCTATCAGCGTGATAATAGTGCACAGTGTGTGTCTGAACTTTGCCATGTCTCTGTCAACTAAAGTCTCATTACAGGAAATGGGCCGTCAGTTTTGTCACACTGGGTTTCATGGTCTCATTTAAAGGTGACAATCTAATCGCAACATGCAGGACAACATCAAGTTTTAAACCCGTTTCTGAAACACACCCCAGGTTGTAGTGATCGGCACTTATTGTATCTTGTGTCTGTTTCAGAACTCAGTGTATCCATGTATTTCATACTTTTCAGCTTTTTTTTGGCCTGGTTATGATTTAGCAGACATAACACGTGAGTCCTAAATAATCCCTGCACACTGCTGCACAAGAACACAGGCATCCGAGCCGTCTGAAATCATCACAAAGATTTGAGTTTGGTGTTCGGTTCCACGCTGCTTTTCAGCCTGAAGCAATCACAGAAAGTATGTGGTACCTTTTTGTGTTTAATCATTTATGGTTCAGGCTGCTGAAATGGTCTGTTTTGGTTCTGATAAAACACTCAAGGGGTGTAAGTTGTTGGAAAAAACAAACTTATCACTGTTTGGTCATTAAATGAGAAGAGAAAGTCAATTCAAGCCAGATTTTTTTGACCAAAGTGATGCAGGATGGGGTGAAAAGGCTTTGCTTTTGACCAAAATAAACTGAACTTTGATTAATGTTTTCATTCCAGACAAGAATAATGAGCCGTTCACTAAATGTGGGCCTGCACCGTATTATTATCCCTCATTTCTAGTCCTGCATATTGAGACAATTTGACACATTTTCTTTAGACTTTAAACATTTACAATAGCTGTGAAGCTGTGAAGAAAGTCCCCTCAAACTCAGCACACACAGCAGACATTATTCTGACAAATGAGTATGACATGTTTGGCTATATTTTAAGCATTTCACATCTCCCACAAACACAGTCTTTCCCACATATGGAAGGGTTACATGACACTGTGATACCTTAAAGATGCCAAAGCCAATGGTAAGGTTTTCTCCGTGACCTTGAGGTCTGTGGATTTTCATGTCTCTCTGTTGCAACGAGATGAGGACCTCATCAGTCTCCTTTGTCACATCAAATAAATACTGCAAAAGAAGTTGAAATGGAGTCATCACAGATGTGTACACATACATGAACAGAGGCGATGTAAGGAGAGAGGTCATCCAGAGCCTGCTGTACCTGTGGGTTCTGCAGGAATGTCCGTTTGTGGTTAGCACAGCCCCCACAGCGGTTTAGAAGTGGGTCAGCATTTTTGGACCAGCTGCCAAAGTGCACGTACTCATTCCAAGTCTTATGGACGCTAATCAATGAAGTATTTATGACACGGCACACGTCTGCATCAGTGAAGAACTTGCACCAGTCTGTAAATGACATCCTGAAGATTTGAACAGAATCTATTATTAAAATCTGGAAAAGTGGGATAAACTGTCCTGAAATAGTGCTGTGATTGAGGAAATTCATCACTTACCAGAACTCTCCATCATCTTCCACTGTGATGCCAAGCTTATGCCTCTCTGTGTCACCAACCTTTGCCCATTCCTCAGAACTGGCAAACAAGAATAAAGCAAGGAAGAATGTTTAATGCGCTTACAAACAGCGCACAGATCAAAAGACATTTTTTCATTTTTGGACAATTGCCTGTCTGAGCCAGTAGCAAAAGTTTCCACAGAGACTTTGTAACACTGAAAAAATAAAAATACCTGAAACTCCTTTTATAGATCTCTGTAAAAGTCTGTAAATAGTTCAATCTAAAATGCTGTAACATCCCCGAGTATTAGCCAACAACTTGCCCTAACATTAAATTACATTACAAATTTAATTTACAGACAGATGGAGGTTTTGCCATGAAGAAGTCATTATTTGGCATTATTAGGCTCAGTCATTGTAATTCATTATTATCAGGCTCTCCCAAAAACTCCCTAAAAATGCTTTAGTTGATCCAAAATGCTGCAGTGAGAGTACTGACACAGACTAGAAATAGAGAGTGTATTTGTCCCACATTGGCTTCTCTTCACTGGTTCTCTGTTAAATAAAGAATCAATTAATTCAATTAATTCAATTAATTAATCTTCTCCTGTTATACAAGGCTTGAATAATTATTCTCCATCTTATCCTAAAGACCTTGCATTAGTGTATACCCCATTAGAGCACTTTGCTTTCAGACTGGGGGCTTACTTGGGGTCTCTCAGGTATTTAAAAGTAAAATGGGAGGAGGAGCCTTCACGCCACTGTGGAACCAGCTCCCAGTTTGGACTCAAGAGACAGACACCCTCTCTACTTTTAAGATTAGTATTGAAACTTTCCTTTTTGATAAAGAATTGTTAGATTATTCTGTTATTATATGTTACCTTATATATGTAATCAAAGTAGTTGAATTAGAATACTGCTGTAGATCACATTATACCCTTTAATATAGAGTGTGTGAGCTGTATGTAGTTTAGTTCTCGTTATACTTTTGAGTTAACAGAACATATTCACATATTAGTTCATTAGATAAATGTGCATCACTCTGTATCCTTGATCTGCTGGGAATGTGTTACACTGTTTTCTTGACATGCTTAATTGTTGAATCATGAAGAGAAGGTTGTAAGCAGGTTGTCCCAAAGCAGGTTGTGAGCATTGATACATCGAGTATTGTCCCTCCTTCAGCCCAAAGATTCAAAGAATTGGGAGATTTCAACAGAATATAGATAAGGCTGGGTCTGACTGTTAGGGTCTTTATGGCTTCTTCATCTTCTGATGTAAAGTGCCTTGAGGCATCTGTTGTGATTTGCTACATAAATAAAATCAAATGTGATTGAACTATTTGAACCAACGAACCACGGCTCTGTTTTCCATATGAATCCAAAAAACACAAAAACAAGTTTGTAAGGCAGACAGCGTTCCATTTAAAAAGGCTTTTTTTGGCACAGTGTCTGCTGAAATCAGAACACATAGCAAAGACAAAATTAACTATAACAAGCTTCCTGCTCACCTGTCACTCCAGGCTCCTTTCCATTCAATCTTACCCCAGGGGTTTCTCATACGGATCAGAGGAATGGTTTCATTCTTGAAGTAGGCCAGCAGCCCATGACCCAAACGAACCCTCTTCACTGCAGTTACTGAGTACGCATGGCCTTTCACGAGCCCGTTTATCATCTTGAGCTCAATTTCATGAGGCTGTGCCTGTAATATTTTGCAAACAATTACTATCGGCATGTTTAAAGTGCTTAAAACACAAAGACGTGTATATTCAGAAACAGCACAGACCCTGATGGAGCAGCTTATGATTCCTCCTCGGTCGTACACCTTCAGCAGGTCATCAAAAAGCTTGTCTTGTTTTCCTTGGTCCTTATAAAATTGCCCTTCTTCTAGGCTGATGGCTTCAGATACAGCTCCACTGAAATCCACCACAGCATCACCAGTGTTTCCGCCCTCAAGGGACTGATAGCAGCCAGAGAGCCTGGGCACAGATGGTGTAAGAAATGCAGAAGTTTAGTTCAAAGCATTATAAATGCAGACGGGACCTAAAACTAAACCAAGTAAGAGTCTCCCCCCCAATCAGGCTATTTAAAGTATACTGACTTTGCATAGGCCTTTTCCAGCAGAGCACTCCAGAATTCGTTGGGGTCTTTCGAGTGGCAGTAGATGAGTTCTTCATTGATCGTAGGGAGTCGGTCATCGACCACCACGTCGATCCACTCACCAAAGATCCAGAACTGAAAGTGGAAGATTCCTGCGTAGTTCTCAGGGTGTTTGTCATCCCACTCCTGCTCCTTCCAGTCAGGAATCACCTGATTTGGCATGCGACATCACCCAAAATGAAATGTGCCCACAACAGATAGATTTGAACAAAATCACCAAAACATAAACATACTATAGTTTAGTATACACTATAACGAGTTCAACAAAACCCTTTAAATTACATCTTTGCTCATAAAGCGCTGAGTGCACGCAGAATTCAGACAAAAGATCTGCAGTTCTACACAGTATAGTGGAAGCATGCCTATTTAGTTCACATTATCTCATGACCAATAAATGCAGGTGTTGTAGTGTTTTATGTGTGTTATAAAATCAAACGTTTGCAGTGGATGGAACATACATAACGCTGTAATAAAGAATTGGCCATTAAGTTCTCTAGTTGTACCAACCCCAGGGATTTGAGAACATATAATGTGGAGTGGGTAAGACAAAATAAGTGACATAGAATGCATAGCTGATGTATCCTCACACTTTCAGTTTTTCTTCCTCTGCTCATTTCTTGCAACTAAAATGTGGAAAAAAGGTGAAAGATTTCTACAAAGGACTAAAACTTTTTGGTTGACATTTATTCTCCATCGCTAAGCCGCTCCAGTTCCTCTTCAGGTTTCCCTCTTTTCCCTCTTCTTCTTTGATTTGTATTTTATTTAAGAAAAAAAGATAAACCCAATACAGTCAAGTTTCACAGACAATTTTCTAAATAGCTGAATTTTGTATCTCTCAGGTTTCATAGTCCCTTTGCCCTTAGTTATTAGCAAAGTTACAGTACAATATAATATGTTTGTCTGCCAGATATATTGAATATATCCATGGGAGAACTTCCTTCCTGAAACGAATACCCTGCTGCTATAGTTACAGTATTTAAGTTTTATTAATGTACAGTTATCAACTTTAACGCACCAACTCCTCGACACCCACATTAAGAATAAAGCAACAAAGTTAACACACCTTCTGCCAGAGCTTTGGCTTCAAGGCCAGACAAGAGCAGGCTGCAACAAACCAGCAGTTTCCCACAACTCCCTGGTTCAAATCATGGGAGCTGATGCCCTCAACAAACAGATGAGGTTTTTTACTTATCTCCTACAACAGAGAAAATAACATGACAGACTGTTAAGACTTTAACAGTATTGAAAAAAAGTATAATTATAGGTTTAGTTTTTTCCTTTTCTTACATGCTGTCTTAAAAACAAACATGTGGCTTGATGGATATTAGCCTTGGCCACTTACCGCAGGTCGTTTCCACTTTACCCTACCAGGAGGTGGTTTGTTATAATAGAGTGAAGCGTTGGTGGCTGGAAACTCTGGATCCTCAAACAGCGTCTTGTTCCTGATGCAGTCATTCTTCAGGTCAGCGTAGTGCTGTTTTTTGTACGGCTTCACCGAGGAGACCATCGTGCTGAAGCCTCACAGCTGCAGATCGATGAGAGACACCAGACATTTTCAGACTATGTAAAGGAGGAGGTCCCAAAGCTGATCGCTATTGGGCAAATCCAGCTGAAACTGTTCTCGTAAATCTCAGCGTTGTTTCATTGCCAGATCATAGCAGACTGACCTTTGACCCAAAGTCCCTTGAGACAGTCTAGGTTTACTGATGAGCATACGATGTTTACATAGCAATATGCAACTTTCTTATTAACTATATTCTAAAACAGGAAATGAAAACTTTACAGTTAGAACACAGGTTAAAAAAATGAAACATTTGATGTAAAGGGATTTTTAATCATCTGACGAGCTGCAGTTTTCTGATTGAATCAAGTGTTTTACACTGATTTAGATCCATCAATAGTGTTTGAAATCTTAAGAGAAAGTAAATAAAAATACATCACATATCATTCAAAGATCAACAGCAGTGACAATATTTGTGGCCAAAAGACTTTATGTAAACTGGCACGTATTGTGAGAATAATATTAATTATATTAAGGCTACATTTTACTTTGTGACAGAGGGAGTGATCATCATCACAGCTGTTTTCTCCAGGGAATGACTCTTGAACTCTTCGTCCCACTCATGTCAACTTCTGAGTGCTGTGTTTAGTCAGCATGAGCCAAAATAATTAGTTTTGATAAAGCTTGATATTTCATTTTTGCCAAGAATAACACACCACAGTGTACCAAATATCCTTTACTGGAAGCAACAAGCATTGAATTAAGAAACACTTTGTAACTGTTTCTTTATAAAATCAAACAAGTTAAAAAAAAACAGGGCAGGACAGGACAGGAAAAATGATTTAGAGTGTGCACAGATCTAGCAGACAGACAGAAAGAATCGAGCTAACTCCAAAACGTAAAGAATGAGAATTTTCAGATTTTTCTATAAAGTTCAAAATCATTACAGATAACTCATTGAAGACAAGAAAACATATCTGCACTATACCTCTCAGACGGCAGGTGTGCACCTATAACTTCCTGGTCAACAACAAGGAAGTTTCCAGGTGTTGTACTTGCCTGTGTCTGAGAGCCACACCCCGGTTGTTATTGTTCTTACTGCACTGGATCTTATCGCCTTGGCATTTTACTGTTTGACCCGAATACTTTGTGATGTCATGACTCCCAGATTTCTGAAATGGATGAATAAATCATTCTGTGTCTGTGGGTAAGGGAGTACACAGAGTTGTTGGTGAGTTTGTGCTTGTGTGACTGTTATCGGTTTGAGAGTTCTTGGCTAAAGCGCTCAGACAGGCTATTTTTGGTTGGTTATTCCATTTACTCTTTTTTTTAAAAGGAATATAAGTGTTTACGTGATGAAAACATTTGTTTCTCAACAGCACTTTGCAAGATTATGTCTCATACTGTCCTTTTAATCTGTATAATAAGTGAATGGCAGTTGACATTCCCCCCATATTCGGTATATCTGCCGGCACGTGACAGTGTTGTTAGAGATACAGTTCAGTGTTTTAGTTTCATACCACAAAACCCCCCCAAAAACTAAAGCATTTTATAGTCTGAGTTTATGCTGATTTGTGCCTGGGTAAATGTAATTATTATATTGTTATAAAAATTACTTTTAAATGGTATCAGTGTGTTACACAGTAAAAATGGCTGCTGGCCAAAACAAAGATAAATCTGAGCCATTCAGTAAAAAAAAAACAAAAAAAACAAAACAAAAAAAAAACCCAGATGCAGTAAATCCCATGAATCCACAGTAAACCACATATACTTGTTGAATGTTAAAACTGAAAGCACTTAAGTGCTTAAAATCTTAAGAGCAACACTCACCTGTCGTCTTGTCCTTGCAGTGATGGGCTCAAACACATCCAATCGTCCCGTGGGGGCTCCTGTGAGAGCTGTTTAAAGATCAGTCCCAAACTCGACACTGCAGGTTGTCCGGTCCTTTCATAAAGTGTGCAATCTGGTTTATCTTTTTTTCAGAACTAGATGCCGTTTCTTGAGTTTTAACTTGTAGCACCGAGCGCTTCCGTAAAGAGTAACACATAACGCAGTGCCTGAGAACTGGTCTGACGAGCACCTCTGCAGCAGGAGGTGTTAGGCTGACATGGTGATTGGAAGGTGGGAGGGACGGTGGGAGACTGAAACTGAATACTTTCGGTACTACCACCCAGCCCCACTAAGGTGCAGCAAGTATGAACCTGCCCTGTTTTTTCCTTAAACATTAAAACTTAGATTTAACAAACATCCAAACACTGTGTCTCCGTGATGTAGTGTTGCATATCTCTGCTAAGAAACAAAAAAAACAACAACTTGCATTATTGTTCTTTAACTTTTACCATGTCTAATTGAATAAACATAACTAATAAGCCATATGTTATCCTTGCACTTTAAGTGAACTGTGGTAATAGGACAAACTGGCAGGCACTGAGTGTTCTGGGCTTAAAAAGCACAAGAAACACTTTGACTTCCCCTGACTGAGAAAAATCTTGAGTGGCTAAATCCAGGCTCGAAACTGAGGAAAAACTGAGCCAACATTAATAAGGTAAATCCACGAAGGAGTAAAGGAGACAGGCCAAAAAAGAAACTGAACAGATTTTCAAAATAACAATAAATCATCTGGATTAGCTGTGATATGAGAAAATACCAAATATGAGTTTCTGATGTGATAGATAACGAGAATGAGTGTATCAGTGAGCAGGGTGATATCTAGACACACACCATATGACATGAGATTGTTTGAAAAGAAGGAAACACTTCCTGTGGTAGAAACGGGGGGCCAGATCGACGCTGTCATAACTTAAATAGTGAAGATTTTAATGAGCGCCGTCTCATGGTTTCTTCAGTAAATGAGTCACGAGGTCAGCGCTGTCAAAGCCCTCTTCCTCGTGGGAATGTATAACCGTCAGATATAAACATTTGTTTGCCACAGAAAACACGCATGCGAGGGTGGAGTAATCACAGAAGTGTAGTTACATATCACCACTTAAAGGAGAGATTTAAATTGATCTGTTTTATCTACATCATATTTACATTGTGTCATAAAATTGGAAAAATAAAGCCAGTGAGAAATAATCCTTTCTGGAACGTTTTCACAGGTTCTGTGAAAACTTAAGTACACCCGATGACTCAGCAGCTTGTAGAACCACCTCAAGCAGGGATGGATGTGGAGCTTTACTAAATGACGTGTCCTTTGTGGTGTCACAGAGGATGATGTTATGCCAATTACAAACTAAGATGGACAAACCGTCACACCCTCTCCGTGACGTGCTGGACGGTCACAGGAGCACATTCTGCAAACGACTCATTCTATTGCAATGCACTACAGAAGCTTACAGGAAATCATTCCTACCTGTTATACAGCTCCCCCTCTAAGGTAGCTGCACTGTTTTTGCTTTCAGTATCTTGTATATATTGAAAGAGAAAATATATGGATATTGTGTGTTGTTCAACTTTGGAGCATTTATTTAGACACTTCCCCCCCCCCATCTTATATTTTAATTAAGTCTGTGTAACAAAGGGAATGATGGAAGGGATTAGTGATGTATTATTTTCTGTATGACTATCAGTCTCTAACGTCACTGTGAAGGAATTCTGGCTCTTCACAACATTGCAGGACATCACTCTTAAGGTTCTGCTGCAGCATCTCAGTCTGCTGTGGCCTCAACTCTTTTCTGGGCTTCTTTTCTTTCTTTTTTTTTTTTAAGCCATTCTGTTGTAGATTTGATCACTTCAAAATATCAACAAACAAAACCGGGGCTCCATACATACTTTGGTCTATAGTCACAGTCCTCTCAGGATGACTCTGACCTGCTGAAACGATCTCAAAACCGTAATAAAAGTACAAACGTGGCGCAAAGGTTTTTTTGAATTTTTGCCGAGTGCAATCATGTTCTCTTGAGAATGGCTCTTTTTACTTTAAACTTTACATTTACAAGCCTATTGCTGTGGCTCCAGAAGATATTTCAGTGTTTTACAGCTTCCAGTAATGTAATATTGTGAAGTCTGAAGAGTATCACAGCTGCTTAAACTATAAGAGCAGATTTTTGTGTCTTTACAAAAGCACTCACCATCAGCCCCACCCCCACAGTACATGCCATAAATAGTCATCCTTTTCGCAAACCAGGCACATATCTACATTTGAATTTCTTTACTAAGGAAGCTGCTTACAATAGAGGATTTCTTGTTTAGTCTGATCTGAACAATGAACAACCCCGATGGATCTTGTGACATTACGCAGTTTCACTTCTTTGGCAAGTTTTAGAGTCATTACACAAAAATCTTTTCTGCGGGTTTTACATTTTTAACATTCTTTTTAAGGAAAAAAAAGAACCTGTCAAACATTTACAGTCGTTTTAAAAGGTGAGATAGTGTAAATGATACGTTTCTGTTGATCTTCCTCCTCGTTCTGAAACATGCCCATTTAAAAGTCAGAGTGGAATTCAAATGTTTATTTTTGTGGGGTGCCTCTTGAATGAACCTTTAACTTCATTAGAGCAAACAACAGTCAGCAGATGGCAGGAGATTCATATGGCAACAAACGACAGCCAGCATCTCAGCAGGTTTTGTTAAAAATCTGTGTTTGTAGTGCCATTCTTGAGTCTTACAGAAGAGAGCGCCACTGTAGAGTCTTTGATGCTGGGAGGCGGCCACGTTCTCCAGCACAGCACAAAAAAAATTCTGTAGTCATGATCCAGACAGAAGCTGGTGTAATGGCTTTACATTAAAAACCTTTAATATTTAATATAGTTTTATAGTGTGGATTAAAAATTAAATGCACTTATGTGACTAAGCAATTATTGTACAGCACTATCATTAAATTCCATAGTTTAGATAGGCGTAAGGGTGAGTGGGTGTTGTTGCAAGTATAATGAATGCACAAACGGCGCTTGATGACAGTGACAATTATGGGGATATGTTTGTACCAACTGTGAAAATCTGAAGCAGTCACTTTTGCATAAATCCAGACTGTTTATTTATGGCCAGTATTTCAGAGTTATTAAAACCTGACATGCACTCCCTGGCCCATTTTCTTAGGCACATCTGTTCAATTGCTCCTTAAAGAAAATGTTGAATCAGCCAATCACATAGCAGTTCCTCAGAGCACACAGTCAAGATAACCTCCTGAAGTTCACACCAAGCATCAGAATTAAGGAAAAAAGGGTCATTTAAGTGACTTTGAAGGTGGCTCAGTTGTTGATACCAGACAGGCTGTTCTGAGCATTTCGGAAACTGATCTACTGGGATTATCCTTCATAACCGTCTCTACGGTTTACAGATAATAATCATAAAACAAAAATATCCAGTGAGCAGCAGTTCTCTAGGCGACAATACCTCGTTGATGCCAGAAACCAGACTGCTTTGAGCTGACTGGAAGGTAAAAATAACTCTGGTAACTACTGGTTCCAACCAGGATGTATTCAGAAGAGCGTCTCTGAACACACCAAAAGCATCAGATGGTCTACAGCAGCAAAAGACCACACGGGCAACACTCTTAAGAACTGAAACTACAACAAAATTTGCACAGGCTCACCAAAACTGGACAACAGACTGGAAAATGTTGCCTGGTCTAATGAGTCTTTGCACTTGGATGGTGGGATCAGAATTTGGCATAAGCATAAAAACGTAGCCTTGTGTCAATGGTTCAAGCTTGTAGCATCAGTGTGGAGGATATTTTCTTGACGAACTCTTAAGTATTGTTTAATTGCCACAATCTACCCAAGTACTGTTGCTAACCATGTTCATCCCTTTATGATCACAGTTTGCCCATTTTCTGATGGTTGCTTTCCACAGGATAACACGCCAAACCTTTGAGATGTGGAAGAACGGGAGATGCACATCATAGGCATGAAGCTGCAAATCTGCAGCAATTGTCAATATGGAACAAAATCTGATGACCAACTTGTTGGATCGGTACCATGGAGAACAAAGGGCAGCTCTGAAGGCAAAAGGAGCATTGAAGCCAGCGCTAGGAAGGTGTAACTAATGAAGTGGCCGGTTCTTTCTCCACAAATATTTGACTCTGTCCAGCTCACGAATTCTGAAAAATCTTGATGACTACAACACATATACTAACTTGCCAGCCTGACACTACTGGCAGCTGATCAGCTGTTTGATATATTAGGGCACAGCTGACAATGAGAAAGGCATTTCTTGTTCCCATGGTGATGAAAATGCTTATGGAGAGGGATCCACAATGAGAACAATTACTATTTTTACATTAGTCCTTTATTTTTATGTCTCCCAGCACACACACACACACTCCACTTTTCATATTTCCTATTAGTTTTCTGCTGTTACAGTAATAAAAAGAAACTCAACAACCAGAAAGGTGAAATACAATCGTTTTTAATTGCAAAAAGGATACCGGTTAATACATTGAATGAAGCACTGAAACAAGCCACTGTGACATTGCAAAATACCACTAAAAAGGACATTGTAAAATTTCAGAGAAACAAAATAAAGTCATTCATTCGATCAGAAAGGCATACATATGAAAGAGCGAACAGGAGGGGAGCATATTTACACCACGACCGAGAGTCCTGTGTCTCTACAAAACAAAGTGTGTTTGGAGGCCTCCTCATTTAAGACGTTTAAAAATGTTTTTACAAATGGCCGTTAACAAAGTACAAGCCTGTTATGTCCCAGTTTAACTTTCTATCAAAAGATGTTAATTTTAAAAAGAAAAAAAGAAGAAAGAAAAGACGGGGGGGGAAAAAAAGGCACCATCCATCTTACATGGCGGCATCTGGTTTACACAAGTCAACCAAAGTACTGTGGTAAGCGTTTTGTATGCTGTAAGTATTAAGCTGCAGAAAACTCAAGCTGACGAGAACAGTATTAGCACGTTAAGTTTTACAGAACTAAGTGTTTGAGAAGACTGACAACAAACAGGGTCTTTTGTACAAAAAAAAATTAAACACAATTGGTGAAGTGAGGTGTCCCTGCTGTTGGATTAGCTGATAATGTTACAGTAGCTGTTTTGCTGGTTTAACAGCACTCCCTGCAGGAGAAAGAGTGTAGGACACAGCACCAGATAGTGTTGCTTTAGCCCATTACAAAGCTGCTATTTAAAGCTCATCTACAGGGCAGGCACCAAATCACTCCAAAGATGTGCAACTTTGGGAGTGCCGCTTTGTCACAATAGAATAACTACACGGAAATGTCGGGGTTTTGTTCGTTTGTTGTTAAGGTTATTTAAAAAAAAAAAAAAAAAAAAAAAAAAAAAAAAAAGCCATGTACAGAAAGAAAAACCAAACTGATTTTTTTTTTTTTTTAAAACCATTCTCGATTCCAAATGCATAGATATTAATTTAAAAGAATGCTACATATGCAGCACGTCATCTGTATATTGAGAAATTGGTTGTAGTCACACCTTGTAATGCTGGCAAGTAGGCAGTAAAGTGTCTGTTGCTGTGGTGAATAAGTAGCTCCCTGCTTTGTGCTTCACCATAGTCCAATTTAGAGATTTCTCAGGCTCGATTCCCTGCAAAAATCTGAGAAAACCCCCTTTCAGTAGATTTGCTTGACATACGATGCGAGTCCAAGTGATAGAAAAAGGGAATATGGCGACAGAAATAAAAGATTGCACACAAAAGCTTGGGGGGGGGGGGGGTGTTTAGAGCTCACGTGAGCAAGGAAAACTAGGAAATAAGTCCTACACAAGTACCCTCAATATAAATTAAACTTTATAAAAATTTAAAACCCACACATCGATTTAGACAACTTATGTTTTCATCACTCCTCCCCTCTTAATTGGAGAACTATGCTGAGCCATGCAAGAAAAAGGGAGATATCCCACTACCGTTAGCGCCCTGATAAAACTAACCGCCTCAGATGAGCATGATTTAAGCATGACATATTTGGATGCTTTTCAAAGGTAACATGCATAAAACTCCAGGTGTGCTTCTTCCACAATATTTTTATTTTAAATTGCTTAAAATGAAATACTCCCACCTTTTTTTTTTTTTTTTATTTCTTTTTTATTTTATAAGTCTTGGTCAAAAAAAAAAAAAAAAAAAAAAAAAAAAAAAGAATACTTTGGCTTTGAGACCTTTATTTTTATTTATCATTTCAAACTATAAAAATGTCACCACTACTTGCTGTGAAATCACTTCTAATAAGTACACTGTAAGATGTGATAAACTGGTTTTAAAAAGGGATTCTTCAGACTGTCGATAAAAACTGTATACTGGATGTGCATTGGCTTTTTTTCTTCCTTCAGAAGGGCCTGTTGGATCTTCCTTTGGTTGTTTTTATGCACAGTTAGGTCCTTCAAAACAACATCATGTGCTGCCGCTTGTGACAATCTAAAAAACACAGGGGGGGGGGGGGGGGTGTTATGCAGCATGTAAAGCCTACTGTCTGTATAGAAGGTCAAAACAGAGGACCGGCCAACTTAAAGAGGCGTGGGATGCCTTTTCTTTACATAATCGTCCCTGCGCCTGATTGGATGAGATGAACAGCAATTAAAAAATGTGAGGTTGAGGGTTTTAGATCTTCGTTATTACATATATCAAGCCGGCAATATGAAATGTTATTAAGGAGGCGCAGTCAGGACTGCATCCCACACGTCCTCTGTCAAGGGGACTTCATTGTATTTTTTTGTCCCACTTTACTTTGACCGTACCCTGTATCATGTTAAGCGAATGCTAGACATTGTAGTGACATTACGGAAGCACAGCAATGGACATTGGGCGAGATGTTATGATGGATAGCTATACACAGTATTTACAGCAGGTTAGAAAGACTAAAACTGGCTTAACAGACTTCCTCTGACAAGAAACCTTTCACTTAGAGGGCAGAAGGACACGGAGGAACATCACAAATACGATAAGTGATACAAAAGTTTTGTCATTTCTGACCAACACCCCTAAAAATACCCATTTGCTGCTTGGAATTCTGTGACTGAAATGTTTAAAAGTTAGGGTGCGTCCTTTATCAAAAATGTATGTATTCAAAATGATTTTTTTCCCTTCAATAATGAAATCTGTATGACAGTGATCAGTGAGAACCTTTGAGAAACAGTGCCCATCCCACATAGAAAAAGCAAACCTGGAAAAAGTGAGCTGATTGTGAGAAGAAAAATGATTTCTCTGTTCTGTTTGTGCCATTCTCAAGCAGCAAATGGTGTCGTAGCCCTGTTGGCTAAGGCCTTTAAAAAAAGAGACAAAGAGTGGGTTATGCTAAACAGGTGGCACTGTGAGTGAAGGTGGAAAGCAGCAGAGGTATAAAACTTCTGTGTATCTGATCTCAAAGAAAAAAAAAATAAAACTGGAGGGGAGGGTGGCAGCAGGAGCCAGGAGTCTACATTGATTCACCAAGAGAATCATCATCATCCAGAGATAGGGGCAGGTAGAGATCCTGCGGAGATCCAGAGGAGCACAATTACTTTTGTAAACTCAAACTAAAGAGCAAAAAAATAAATAAAACACAAAAAGACAACAGGCAACAAGATGAAAGGTCAGGAGAGGAGGAGAGGTTAGGGTACCTTCTGCTTGTTGTTGAGGCCTGGACTGGTAGGGGTGGAGGTGGGGGAATGCTTGGAAATCGGGGTGGACAGCTGGCTGCTGGAGCCCGTCCCGTTGGCTGGGAGAGCCAACGCAGAAGTAAAGAGTGGGGAGGAAGACAAAGAGGGATGAGGGAGGAGGAGAGGGGAAAGAAGTAGAAGAGGTAAAAATAGAGTGGATTAGAAAGTTTGCAAGAGAAGCAAAAAGGAGAGCAAGTCCTGAACTGTGGCCTCATTTGGCCGTGATGTACAGGGACCCTGCTGGTCCAGGTTTTAGGAGGCTGACAAGTTCTGTTTGTTAGGTGACGTTTTATTCACTCGCTCTGCGTCTCCGCGACGTTGCTAGGATTCTGTGTGTGTGGAACACCGTTTATATCTAAGAGCAGTGTGATGTGATGTAGCCGTGAGTGTTAAGTGGCTTGAAAGACTTTTTGTCTATAAGAGATGAAAAGAGCTTGAGCCAGATGGCCGGTCTAAGTTTAAGCCAGCGACTGTTGGAAACACAAGGTGGATAAAGCTTCATTGTAAAGCCGCTGGCTTCGTTTAAACACTCGGGCAGATCGACAGAAACCCCACAGCCAAACAGAGAAATCACAAGTCCCATTATCCTGGGCTCTTTAAATAAAATAACTGCACTCTCTGCTCAGTCTGTGTGGGAGAGCTGCTCGTGTTTAGATGTACTGATTTTTGAGACACTCAGCTGTGAAAAGGGCCAAAGACATCAAACGAACACAGAAAGTTGCCCGCACTGCCACGGTTTGGGTCTCAGATTTCTACATCTGGAATATTTATTCGGCTTCCGCAGAAAACCCCTCGCATTGTGTGGTTGTTTTGATTGCACATTACTGCATGTCATTGTGTACTTTAACGCTGGCACAATGGCAAACGCACACTAATACAAACTGCTATTCAGTATGTCATGGTATGTGTGTTAAAAGAAGCAGAAAAAAAAAAAAAAAGCAGAGATGTTGGTGGTAGAATAAACTAATCCTCCATTTCAAATGAATTAAAAAAAAAAAAGAGTAGTACTGGGATTTCTAAATACTGTAATACCTCAATACTGCCCAAGTCTGCTGTAAAAGAGCCGTATTAGGACACGAATTCTGTAAAGTGCGAGTCTTGCTATGATCACGCCGTTTTTAAAGTGTACAGATTCCCTAGTAAATCCCTGAGACTGTTCAATTTTTCATAACATTAAAACATCCGTTTCTATTAAGGATTCAAAGCATAACTCAAAACATTACTGTTGTTGGGTGGAAACATCCGTTTTATATGGTTGTTTTAGTTTAAAGGCTTTTTCATTTGAATATATTAAGGTGTTAAGACTTGTTATGCCATAGCAAACGGCATAAACGACAATCATTCCAAAGCATAGAAAATCTAATTTCATTAAACTCATCAGTACTATTGATTAACTGACATAAATATGCACTTCCTTTCATGCCTCACGGGAATTACAAATGTGCTTAATGGGTAAATAGTTTACTGCCTCCACACGATGCTGGCCCACCACCTGCTGTGTTGGAGTCCAGACATTTACCATTGGTGATCAATAAATATCCATGACAGCCAAATGACTGAGGAAACCTGTAGAGAGCAGGAGACCTCACCTATTATGTAATGCAGCAACAGTACATGAAGAAGAAGAAAAAGAAAAAAAAGAAGGGGCAAGCACTCCATATTCCTCAAGTTGTTTTGTTTGCTCGTTTTAAATCATGCCGACGATTTTAATAAAAACTATTCAGCCGCTGAATGGTAAAGCTATGTAAACCCGATGGTACGATTTTCCTCACATGAAATATTTAAGCGTGAACCAGCTGTAGAGCCTCCATGCTCTCTCGCCTCCTGGATGTTATTATTAAATGTTAAAAAGTGCTTGATCGTCAAACAAACAGCTCAAAGCTGTTTAAATTGGCTTTGTTTACTTTTCATGTTTTATTCATGCTTTTAAAGAAACTACAGCAGAAAGATTATACTAAAGCTCAGAAGACCCACAACAAAGAAAAGCCCCCAGTTTATGCTGAGATTGAGTTTTTAACTATTTACTGCCTTTTAATCAAAATTACACAGAATAAAATTCAGGTAATATTTAAAGAAAAAAAGGTGTGATTAATGATGTCATGGCATATTTTTCCTTTCAGATTAAGTCAAAGGTCAACATCAGTTACGTGAATCTGCTACAGTATCATCTTGTAGTTTCATTCACTTAAACAGAAAAGACCCTGTTTTAAATTTTACACCAGCTTTGATTTCTAAGGTGTGGTCGGCTGCTTTTAAAAAAAGGGAAGGGCTAGAGTGTAGGTGAGATGTATCGGGCTCACTCGATTCAGCAGGAGACTTGCAGCGCTTGATTGGACCAGGACTCTTGGCTGAACCTCGCTGAGCTTTGGGTCCCTTCATCACTCTGCATTCTGTAAAGAGAGAGAAAATAAAAAGCACAAAGAAAGTAGTGAATAACATTTTTTCCCCTACCAACAGAATAATTGAGCTGCTCATACTCCCCAGTAGAAGGTTTTTCAAAATGTCTGAAATGAACCCACATGAACCCACCGTTCATGCCTCGAGTTCAACGTGTTCATTTCTGTTACGTCCTTTTTTTCCTCCAGCAGCTTTTTCCTTTGTTGCCAACCTCACATTTTAAAAATTGTGTGTAATCAATTATGATACATTTCTTCCCCCCCCCAACAACAATTTGGTGTTACAATAAACACAACATGCATGTAGGAATGTGCAGTCCATTCTGGGTCACTGTATTAATCAGGGTAGACAGACTCCAGACACTGCTACTCCTCCCGCTGCATCTTCCCCTCTGTTTGTACCGTCAGGCTCTCTTCCCTCCCTTCCTCCTCTCTTCCACTTTTGATGCTAATTATACTATCTGTCCTCCCTTCGTCTCCTGAGATCTCGCCACGTCTGTCTTGTCTCCTTCTCTCTCAACCTTCACACACCGTTGGGTACAGGCGCACATTCACGTGCTATTGTTTCCAAGGTGTGCCACCACGCATCTGACAGTACCTCAGACTAGCAGCTTGTCAAATCTTCTCAGTGGTCTCAAAGCAGAATAGAGTCTGTTAGAGTCCCTTTTGGCTTTTGTTAATGTTGCAACTGCATAAACAGACCTGCAGGTACTCATGCACTCCTTTCAGTCGGCATATTTATCATAAGGAGTGTGAAAAAATAAATAAAAATACTCGGGCGATATTAATCCATTTTGGTAGCAGTAATCATGTGATTGAATATATTTTTCCCATGTAGATCTTTCAAAGGTCATCTCCAGCCCAGAAAATGTTAAAGAAATATTTCATAGCATATTTGTCGTGTGTCTTTCTTGCCCGTACAGATTCTTAAATTTGAAAAAATGTCTGCTTGATCTCTATAATTTGTTATAGATACAGCCATCCATACCGTGATGAATCACAGAGAAGCCAGTCTCATCAACTCCACTGAAGCCAACTCAGAAATGCCTGCTTGAGCCACTCAGCCATTTTATTTAGCATTGGCCCCAAGATTATTATAGGCTGAATGAAATGATTTAGCTCGAGTTCAGTGGGGGGAGTACACAGTTAGAAAAAGAACGCAGATCATTATAAACTAACCGGCATCTCCATCCTGCCGAGAATCTTACAAGAAACGAAAAGAGACGAAGGTAACATAATGATGGTTATGAACCCTGCATCAGCACTGCGTTAACATAAAAAGGCAGACTGAATGTTTCGAGGAGAGCACATTAGGTGGAAGTAGGTTGTTAAAAATAGGGATTTCAAGTCTGCGGGGAGAAACTCAGAGGGTTGGCTTTATATTTTCTCTCCTTGACTTCTCAGCAGTATCACCACCAACAGATCAGCTGGCCTAAACCTGTCACAGGACAGATTAATGGCTCTTCTTTTTCCTGCCTTTTCCCATCCCTGCTGCCGGGTGCAGATAAGACTTCTCTCAGCCTCCTTTTTAGCCTCCCTCACACATATACAATTCCATCCACAGAGCATTGTACATGAATAAAACCTGATGAAAAGGATACATTTCTTCATCTCTGTAGACACACACACACACACACACACACACAGTACACTTTTTGGATGCTCATGTGCAGCGTTAATTCCATCTTGCACAACTTGCACAAGAACTCTAGAAATTGGTCATAAAATTGTGCAAATGAAGCCGTGCAGAGGATTCATGGACAAATATGTTAACGTCATTTGCAGTTACAGGTCATCTCTCTATACAGCTGATATTACTGCATGATAGTTCAGTCTCAATGTATTTTTTAATTTATATAGCACCAAATCATAACAGCAGTCGCTTCAAGGTGCTTTATCATGTAAACTAAATATTATAAAGTAGCCCTACAATACTAGAGGGAAAACCCCAACAATCCAATGATCCCATTTGAGCAAGCATTTGGCAACAGTGGGAAGGAAAAACTCCTTTTAACAGGAAGAAATCTCCACCAGAACCAGGCTCAGGGAGGGGCAGCCATCGGCCATGACTGGTCAGGGCTGAGGGGAGGAAGACAGGATATAAAAACACTGATCCAGCCCAAACTATAAGCCTTTATCAAAAGGAAGCCTAATCTTAAGAACAGAGAGCGTGTCTTGTCTCTTGAATCCAAAGTGGGAGCTGGTTCCACAGAAGAGGGGGCCTTAAATGGGAGGCAGAGCCTTCAGCCTTAACTTTTAAACACTAGAGAAACCACAAGTAAGCTTTCAGTCTGAGAGCAAAGTTCTCCAGTGGGATGATATGGTTCTATGAGGGCTTTAAGATAAGATGGGGGCTGATTAGCAAAGCCCTTACATGTCAGGAGCAGGATTTTAAACTTGAGTCTGGATAACTGATCACTACTGTGGCTTTTTTTTTTAAAAAAAGGGAGATCATAAACTGTTCAACCCCTCCTCCGACAAGCTGCATTACAGTGTGTGGCTACTCGCTTAAGTTGATTCCATAATGGGATGCAAAACAGACCAATTCAATCATGCTTACTAACCATTCTCATCCAAAGAGAAGTCGTCCTGTGCGTAGCGGAATTTCTCTGGTCCGCATGCAATGAAGACGTCATCATCGCCAAAGAAATCTTGGAGGCAGGTGACCTATTAAGACACAATACAGTAAATTTGAGAAACTGGAATATAAAATATAAAAGTAGAGTCTACTGGCTCTACCGTTTTACTACAAACATAAGAGGCTGTGGACTCAAATATCCCAAATTAATTCCACAATACCAAACCTGATATTGGAAAGCATGCAGGAACTATAAAATAAAGAAGGCATTAAAAACCTCACTTTGGGACCAAGTCCCAGATTCCAAGGTATAGTCAAAGTGTGCTGCTAATCCATGGGCTTTGGCTTTAATAACATTCCTCATGTGTATATGGTTAGGCCTTTGAAGAAAGCCTAGATATTTTCTACAATCTATGACAAGGACTAAGACTACCAAGATTCCAAGGCAGAAAAATAAAGCCAAAACCCTACATTGACCAGATGTCGATAGTTGTGGTTCCAAGTCATCAGGTACTATAGAAAGAGTACCCTCATGTATCTTTTATACCGTCCATGGTCGTGGCTGATTCGTGCCAGCCTGTCTAAAGAGTTTAAGTTGCTTTGATGTGGCCACAGACCAACTAATTTGTCCTGTCAGCCATCAGCCTTTTAAATAACTCAATGTGCTTTTAATGATGTTTATCTTATATCGTGCTTTGCTATATTGTTGCGCAATTACCATTGATGGTTGACCACATACAGGAGCTGTCAAGTGGGTGATACTGTCCTCTAGGAAAACACTGATTCGAACGCACAGACAATAGAAAATACTTTACTGAACACACTCAGGCACAACAGTGCTTTGAGCTAAACTAAGAGCAGCTAGCATGCTAACCTAGTTAATTAGCAATAAAGGTACAGCAGAATGAGAAAGCATGGAGGCTCAGGCATTTAGCCCCTTTCATTGCACCAATGTGTTCAACTGAATATTGATCCACTGCCCATACATAAAATATAAAGACATTCTCAATTGTACTCCTGTTCCCTCCATTTATCCTGGAGTTAATAGGAGTACATGCCATAATGGCAATCCATCCAACATATTTAAAAAAAAAAAAAAAAAAAAAAACCCACACGCAAATCTGTACCCGATTCTAGTGACAAGGAAAGTTTCAGGGACCACCAAGTCCTTCATATTTTTCTTCTCCAAGGAGCAGAAATAGCTGCACAAATCCGGCAGTTGCGGAGGTGTTTTAATCTGAATAAAAGACTGACGGATCTAGGTTAGGAGCATGTCACTAGCAAAAGTAACGTTTAAAAGGCCAACTGAAAATCAGAATCTTACTATAGAAGCTACGATTATGAGTTTGCCAAGAGGACTGCCAGCTCAAATGTCTATCACTGTATGTTAGATATGCTAAATGAAAACACACACACACACACACTCCGGTTTACGTGAATGAAATCACTAAATAAAAACTTCCGATCTTCAGGTTGTAGCAGACCTGTGTGTTTTGCTCGTCTTGTTTACATACCTTTAGATTCATGTAACAAAACATTAACACAAAAGGCACAAAAAACCCCAGACAGATGACAATGTTACACCTTTACTGTAATGTTTAAATGATTCGACTTCCTTCCCCGGGGTCTTTTCACTCTAAAGCAGCTGTTGACACAATATGGCTTACTGTATGGACAGATGTCTTTGTGCCACACCTTCTCCCCCGTTCTCCATTATACGGACTCTGTTACCAGCTCAGACACGCCTATTAAAGCCATTCAAGCTAAACACTGCTCTTCTTTCTTGTGCTGATGAGATCTGTTACAAAGCATATCAGTCAAATTTCCACTCTGCCTTTCAACACCTGTTGAAATCTCTTCCTTCTCGTTTAGAATTATAGGATCAAAGCACTACTACAAGTGAACTACAGATAACTTGCCCTTTATTTAAAGATGGAATTTGCTTTTTTTTTTTTTTTTTTATTTAAAAGCACGTCAGTTTTCACCAACGCAAGACTGTTTAGAGATCCACATGCTGAAAAACAGCCCCATGTTGGGGCCCATGCCAGGGTCAAGATGCATCATGGGTTGCCACTGTGATACACATTCAAACTATGAGCTCTGGATAATTTGGGATCTCACCACCCCAGCAGCTGCAATGTTGGTTCTCCGTCCTGCTAGACAAGCTAAAAGTGTGTGGTGGTGACTTGTTGGCGTGGCATCCAACAGCTGTACCCTCCTCTGTGCCCCACAATATTTCCCCCCCCCATCACGGGCCTTTCAGAGCCCTGCCGAGGTACAGAGATGGTGCTTCGACTCCAGGGATCAAAACCTAATTGGTTTTTCAGCTGGGGCTAATTTACAGGCTACACACTTGGGTTCTCTTTAGTGTTCGTTATCAGGAAATTGGATACATACATACTACTTTCATTAGGTTAAACTGTTGTATGGCAAGAAGGGCACCTGACAGTTAATCATAATATGGAAGCATTAGTAGGTGTTCTTTCTACCCTTAAGGCGAGTGGGTGGAGGAAAGGAGATGAAAATGGGCCGAAACAGCGTGGGTGGGTAGACGCTACTGCATGTTTTTAATAGCTTTAGGAACAGAGATGATTAAAGGGATAATGTTTTAATCCTATAGTCTGCTACTTTATTCTTTAACAGATCGCTACTTAAATTTAAGATTCTGGCTGCCTGGCACGCAAGACCACTTTAACTTCCAACAACATGTCTAATCTCTGATGGGAGAATTCAGTATGAATGCTTCAAAACAAAAGATACTGAATGGGATTAAACATTGAAATGTCTGAACAATTGTACTGCTGCAAAGAAATTTAACTCATACTGGCTTCCAAAGCTAAACTCCTCACCCGTTCTCTTATCAGAGGCTGAAAGGAAATTAGCCTTACGTTCAAGCTTCCATAGTAAAAAACACCCAAAAACCCACCAAATTTCCTATCAAGAGCTTTGGACTTTTAAATGTTTTCAAAGTCCTAAATCCACATTGTATGATTACAGTGTCAAACTCTGCCCAAACCTCCATCTTGCGTCAAAGTCAGCAAGCCTGTTGTGTATTAATAGTGACTAACACGCCATAAAATTGGCCTGATAAGTTTGTACAGTTGGCAGAAATTTGTGAGGAAAAAACAAACAAACAAAAAACTGCTCTGCATGTGATTAGATCAAATGTAAAATGTCAGAGTCCATTTAGAAACATGGCATGAATGAGGAAGGCACATGCCGGCTTGGGAGCGCTTAGGTTAGGAAGCATCCTCCCTCGATCTGAGAAGGTCAACCTCACCCATCTGGCAAAGGGGTCCGTGAGGAGGACAATGAGCCGACCTGATGCCATTTTACTTAAATGGATCAAAAGTGCTGTCATACTGCATTTATACATATTACGCTTGTACTGCACATGTCAGGGTGAGTGTACCCATCTCTGCATTTACTGGGATGATATGGGCGTATTTTTTCTGAAAAACTGGCTCTTTACAGACTCCAGGTGCCCTCCACCCTCTGTCCCACCAAGCCCATCCCTAATCTCTGCCTCACCAGCTGTCAGGTCCACATGACCCCCAGGAAAAAGGGAAGAAAAAAAAAAAAAAAACAAAACCCACCAGCAAGCATGTAGGGAACCTCCAATAACAGCGACTGAATTATTCAGAGTTTCTTTAACCCAACTTGGCAAGGGCAAACGCCCTTTAACTGGATGATGGTCTTCAGTTCCCCAATGCCAATTAAGAAGTGGGTGGAACCACGGTACTTAATTTCTGCAAAACAGAAACCTCCTGGGGTGAACAGTAGTTTTACCTCTCAGAGGTAATTTGAGAAATTTGGCTCCATATGTGCAGCACAATACGATCTCTATGAAACTATTTGGAAAAAGCACTGTAGGATAACAGTTTTAGCCATTGTCATAAAACACGACTGATATTAATAACATAGCAAAATAAGTGCTGTACTTGCACAGGATCAGAGCCACCCTTTACCACAACTGGAGGTAGTCTGTACCCTCAGCTTTCCAGCATATGGCATGCTACACATTCTTGTTTCAGGTGCAACTAAAATGCCTTTGTGCAAAGCAGCAGGGAGCATTTTCAAACAAAGCTATGCATCCTTTGTCTTCCCCCCCCCCCCCTTTTCTTTTAAGGACAGCTGGTTAATATTGACTTCAGCTCGGCCATTCAGCTGCAGTCTGAGCAGAAATGATTCACAAAGACTTGCATCCATCCATTTGTAAAAATAGTCACAATAATTCCTGTCAGTGCAAAAGTAAAGCTACTCAGTGCTGCATTCCAACAATTTCACTAACCACTACTCACCTTACGAACAGTAACGACTGAACATAAGCTTTAATGAGTCAACAGAAGGTTAAACACTGGAATAGAGTAGTGCGTAACTGATTACACACATCTGATGTGCTCTGCAAAGTATTCTCATATCAGCCTAAGGAGAGAAAAAAAAAAAAAAAAAAAAAAAAAAAGGACCTTGCTTTTTTCAGCCTATGGGTAAAAACGCCCACAGTCTCTTCACTGAGCACACAGACCTGATCAATATCAGTACCTCTGCACTGAGTGGAATATTCCTCCAAAATACACACTCTCCAGTTTATTCATTTCAGACAAGTATAAAAAAGCAGCACATCAGATTATCTTTTAGGACAGCAGCAGCTCAGGTACTGAGAATTTCAGGACAAATTTAGTAAATTGAAAAAGAAAGAAAAAAAAAAGGGGGGGTGCATTTGGACATCAGTAATTGCTTTACAGGAAACTGCTACCAGTTGCCTTTCTGACCCATCTATGACCTTCATGCACCAGCGTACTGCTTGTGCGTTATCGTAGGTGCTCTGGATGCATTTGGAGCACAGATGAGCCAGTTAGGCACAGATATCTGCACAGTCATGGGGACCAGCTGGTGCCTGATGCCGTTTTAACCCCACCCCTCTCGACCCCACGGAAGCAGGCTTTCCATTTAGCTGACTGATGTGGCCTTAACATTATTAAACAGTGCTTCCTCCTCTTCTCCCCCAGGTCATGCTCACTTGTTGATGTGGTGCTCATTGCATGAAAGTGGGGCTGTTAGAAGCTTGTACATGTATGCTTATTCCCTCTATGTCTGCTTGCAGTGCTTCATCACGAGGGACCACGCCCCTCCGTCACCCTGCCTGTCTGCTTGACTCAGTTTAGCTGCATTTGCGTGCACGCAAATGCAGTGAGCTTTTGACGGATGAGGACTAGAGGACAGGGCAGGTAAGACCCAGCGTAAAGAGCACACTCAGCGCATTACAACCATTGTCACAAACTGAATCCATCACGGTGGAGCTTATTGCCATGACAACTGCTTCTGCAGTATGGCAAAAGCAGACACTGCTAGAGCACTGATAACCAGGGAAAAGCAGGCTTTTCTTGCCCGGTAGCAGATGTATTTTAGTCGTTAAGAAGCTTTGAACCCGAGCATACATCCGTCTATTAATTCAGTGAATAATTTGTTACCATAGTTATTAACCGCTAAAGTGAACTGGAATCTTTTGTTCTCTGACAATAACAGCGCGACCTTGTGCCTGAAGCATCCATCCCCCTCCCCCTCTGATTGTTTAACAAATTCATTTTAAATGTTAAAAACAAAAACAAAAAAAAAAACATGAAATTACTGTCAATGCAAAAAGAAAAGCTGATTTTCTGCCTGTGACTGATTCGGTCATAAATGCAATGCAGCCTCAGAAAAGAGGATTTTTTAATTGAATACTTCCTCAGTCACATCTTACTTTCTCTTAATCTCAAGCAAACCTTAAAAACTAAAGATCCCAACCCGAGTCTTAATATTAAACACTCAAATCTGTTAAAGCTCTCTGCTCTGCTCCAGACTTGTGATAATGCACCAGGACAAAACGACACAGCAGCACAATGCATCATCAAGACGTTTCACAAATGATATTTGATTATGGCGTCTGTTAGACGATAACCTTTTCTTAAGTGCAATTCAAATGAGCAAGCAGTGAATCTTAAATGCAAATCAGAGCCAGTCTCCTCTGCAGACACCTCTATCAAAGAGGAAAGAATACAAAATGGCTGCCAGCAATTAGACGCTCTCCAACCTGATGTAGAAGCAGTGAGGGCAAATGAAGTAATGCACTTTTTTTTCCCCCTCCATAGACTCAGGGAATAATTAGCCCCCCCATCAGTGCAAATAAAATGATTCTAATTTGCTGTAAGAATGGTAATCCTGAAGCCACTGGCCCCACCCTTCCTGATTGGGCTGCAAGCAGCAGCATTTGAGGGAAAAATGGGAGTGATTTTGTTCACAGCACTTGCAAAGAGGGGCGAGCGGGCTGTCTGCAGAGTCCATTAAGGAAAAGAGGAACGTCAAAGCATGAAAAGCAGCCATTTTAAAAATGCCAGGAAGACAACCTGCAACGCCTTCTCAAATTTTGGGCACCAGCAGAGCTGATAAAAAAAAAACGCACATACATACACACACGCTAGAGTGTGCTCACACAAGTCACACCCAATGATGGAATGCAAGCAGGTAAAATAAACATGACATGTGGTCTTTTTTTTTTTAATATTTTCAATACTAAAGGGTTGCTTTGATAGTAAACTCTCACACCCACTACAGGATGTGGTATCTGACAGACCGGTCCACACCAGCTGGGCTCTCTTTGTGCCTGGGATGTGGTCTCCTAGCAACCAGTCCCAGCAGCTATCGCAGCGGAATGGGAAGAGGAGGATCGGCGCAGAGTCAGGGAGGGGTGGGCACTGCATCAATATTGCTTCTACCATATCACCTCCACCACAGAGCAGCTGCAATGTGCCTCTGCACACAAAGACGCCATAATAACGTGCACTGCGTTTCTCACATTTCTGTGCATTAATGTGAAACGGGGAGTCGCAGGCAGGAGCAACAGATCAGCAGACGTGAATTGTGAAAAAAAAAAAAAAGCTAGAGCTACCATGATGGCAGCACAATCAATATGCACTGATTGGAATGCCTGCAATATGATGGCTGTTGATGGTGTGACCACAATTCATTTATCATTACGCATGTGTGTGAGGGAAGAGGGAGGAGGGGAGGGATAAGGTGATTTCCATCTCCAGCAGGAGCTTCGGGAGAAAACCAGTACAAGACCCGGGGCGGCCAGACTGCACCCAAGGGACAGAGCATTAAAATCAAATAGCCTCCCATCTATCATTTCAGAACACCTCCCCTCCTCCAAGACGCATCGCTTTCCAGCATTATTAATACAAAAAGAAAAAGGCAGTTCAACATGTAAGAGATACCCCAGTCAGTAATGCATTTGTAATCAATAAGACAGGAAAAGAGGGTTTGCGCCTAAGAATAGGCAAACATTTAACCATATCAAAGAGAGGATTGAGGAACAGATGCACACACACGTTCCTCATCCCTGCATCTGCCAATTTGCAGCGCTTCACACTAGTCTGGAACTCACAGGTATACAGGAGTAACGTTATCATGAGAAAAGCAAGATCAGTTATACTATTACGGTTTAATAAAGTCAAAAAGGTCACCTCTGCAGACAAATCTGAAAGCACAATCCTCTCCATAGCCAACCTTTTTTGTAATGCCACACACACACCTTTACAGTGACATCTCTTGATATTAAGGAATTAGTTAAGTGCATCATCTCAAACCTTTCCACAGCCTTACAGCTGGGTGATGCTGTATGGTTGCGGCTGCGCTTTAAAAGTATCCCAATAAAGTGTGAGCATGAATAATATATTACCGGTATGTCCTTTTAGCTTAGCTGGTGTGTCGAGTAAACAATAGCATCCCCAGGGAACGACTTTTAGGCAATATTAAAATGTGCGTGTGGGCGTCTCATGCGGACATTTTTCTTGGTTTTAGGTAAATTCATATCGTTAAAAACGGCAGCTCGGTAAACTAGTATATATGTGAAATAGATAGACTTAAATATAATATTGGTACAGTGACCATGTCCCAGTCTAATGGATTCTCCCACAATCGGCAGCCAGTTGGGTTCAAGATCAACAAATGGCTGATAATTTTACCTGGTTTGACAAACTGAGCTAGTCATATAAAAAGACCAACATTGCAGACTTTGAGATGATAGACTAGTAATCCTGTTACTGTGCAGGTTTGTCTATACCTGCATTTTTACCCTACACATGTGCTGTAAGGGTAGAAATTTAACCAAACGGGTAAAATACAAAAATTCAGAAAATAAGGCAACCTCTTGGCCAGTAAGGATGTCAAGCATTTATCTTAAAATTAGAACAGATGAATGTCAGCACTTTCATTCTGGAATCATTCTTCCAAGCACGAGAGGATGTCTTGACTGGTTGTTCGAACAATGGTCATTCGGTGTCACAATGTTTGCCTCCGAATGGGAACAAAATGGCAACAATACAGGGCCGAGCCCTTTTTGCACACTATAGTGGGAAGACATCAGAACTCCGCAGGACTTTTAAGCTTTTCAAAGCCAGATGGGACTCAGAAATACCAGTGGCCTAAAACCAGCTGAGCAACAAAAGGTTGGCAGGCAAGACTCTAATGTCTCTGACCACAACACAGGTGACTAGGTAGCATCAGAGAAAAAAAGTCTGAAGACAAACTGCTGACAGCGAAGGTCATACAAAGGTTGTTCCCACAGACGCTTGGAGTTCTCATGGAGCGACTAAGTCATTGTTGGCTGAGGTTATGACAGAACAATAGGATTTTGTGGGCATCTTGTGTCACTTTTGAAAGTCATTGGAGTTAAAAGGAAACCACTGATGAGGCAACAAGATCGTTTTGTCTGGTTTTTTACATTTCTAAGCTAATTATTCTGCTTCCTGCTTTCTCTTGATCCCGTTCATCACTGCCTGTGTGGGGGCAGATGTATGAATGACACACTGTCGTCAATCCGACCACAAATTTTCCTATTGTGAGACTTCGTTTACATACAGTACTGTACTGCCTTTATTTCACTTATTTCTCAAACAGAGGGCTCTATCCCAAATTAAACAAATGCAGACATAGAACTCCATCCGCAGCATGGTTCATTTGAATTTTAGCAGGTTAGACATTTTCATATGCACATCACATGCTGTAAAGTCAGATTTTCAGCAGCACGTGTGAGCCAATAACTTTATATCACGGCGTAAAGTGACAATACCTGCTTGCCATCCAGAGTGTAGATCCTCTTAACCACGCCACTCTCCAGTTTAATGGCCTCCGTGATGTCAGTGAGCACCTGCTCAAAGGAGTGTGCGGTCTTCTTATTGAGCAGGAAGCGGACAGCTTTGCGTGGCTTCACGCCGCTACGCATGACCGTTACGAGCTTGGGTCGAATAAAGTCCTTGGTCTCCCTGGACTCACCGGCAGCCTTGGCAGCTAAGGACTGCATGTTCTTCTGGCTTGCTGAGGCCTTTACATTCACAGACCAGTTGGGGTTGACGTTCTTTGTGTAGTCAACTTTCTTGTAGAAGTTCTCTGATGCGCAAACATAGCTTTCCCCTGCAGAGTCAAAGAGAAATTGGGTTAGTGTGTCGTAACACGCATATTATTCAACTTTGGCACCTGAGAGTCCCGCAGCGTCTCTCTACTCAAAGATTTGAACCTTCAGGAACTTTCAAGACTAGTAGGAGGGAAGAAAAGGTTTTTAAAATGACTGAAAATCACTTTATAGACATTAGCATGGCTGCTGAGGTCTTGTTTGAAGTTCACAGACAGGCTTTGAACCACCAGGCTGCGTTGCCATGAATATTTGCAAAATTTGGATCACTGGATTGCCACAAACTTACCCCATTTTACTGAGATGGTAGCACCATTACGACAAATACCATTAGAATTAACCCCTCTCCACTCAGTATGGAAACAAACTTGTTTCATGCTTTACCACTTTGGATCAGTCCTTGCTTTGAAACCTGAGGTAATAAGATAAATGTAGACTGTTTAATAACCATGTGTCAATGATTGCTCTTCATATACCGAATGATTGCCACATTTTCCTAAAATATCTGCTGTAGTCATCATCAGTTCATAGTTTTCACTGCAAGCTAGACTTTAAAGACAAAAGGCTGCTGGGGGACAGAGGGAGGGGAAGAAAAAAAAAAATCTGGCAAAAAGGAGGCAATCCAGAAGGCAACAATTAGGCCAAATGTGGAGAAATTGCAGAAGAGACAAGAGGAACAAAATGGGATTACACTGTGCAGAGGAGATTGAACAATTAATTATATCTCACAAAAGGAAGCACAATGAAATAGCCCCGCCACCCACAGTGCTAACTCTGCACCCCTGCTCGACACACATATACACAAAGATAATACACACACACACACACTCCTATCTTTCCTAAGCAGCTCAAGCGGCAGAGATGATCACCTCATTTTAGACAAATTAAGCTGCAGTTTATCTTCCAGCTTTACCCAAAACTCACCCTGTCTACCTCATCCCTCAGCAGCCTTAAAGGAATCTCGCAAAGTCAAGTCTGTGTGCGAGTGGAGAGAAAGAGGGGAGAAGAAAGAAAGAAAAAAAAAAAAAAAAAAAAAAAAAAAAAAAAAATCTGGGATGTTTTACTTTCTAAATATTATACCTGAGAAACCCTCATTCAAAAAAAAGAAGGGGGGGGGGAGACAGGACTGGGGTTTAAGCAGCATTTAACTAATATCGTTGCTCTCACTTCATCCATCTGACTTTCCCCCTTTTCAAATTGCATTATCCCTCTGACACATCCCATGTCGCAAATTCAGCTTCAGGCTGCTGCAAATAAGCGACAATTTGACTGGAACAGCAATTTGCGACAAGCAGGTCAACACATGGATCATCCGGTTTGATGTCGAGCGAAGATTTCCTTCAGTCACCATGTTTGGCAACTTTCACTACATAAATTTTTGGAGGCAAATGAATCACTTCTTGTCCTAGTCGGTGTTCTGGTGCCAAATGGAACAAGAGCAATCACGGTGGCAGCTGCTCTTAAGGGTGTCTACACTACTCCAGCTATCAGACAGAAATGCAAGCTGAACAGCTCCCCAGATTCTTACAGTAGCTATAATAATCGTGACTGCTGAATCAGAAAAATCCAAAAATCATAAAAAGGTGTAACTTCAATTTATTTGGATTTCTTCTCACTGTTGCTATGGGTACTGTGGGAAAGGTTTAATAAATATGCATAAAGAAATGTGGCTGGTGGTTTCTTCAATGATGAGATCCTAATGATTTCAATTAACAAACTGCTCTCTCATGCTGAGTGTAAAGATCCAACTTTAAAGTACAGAAGGAAGCCCTCTGAGAGTCTAAACTCAACACTGAATCCCATTAAGATCAAGACAGAAGACCCACTTTCAGCTTTATTAGCTGCAACAGGAATTCCCCAACAGCAAGATGCTAAAATACAATTTACATTTAAGAAATGAAAGAGCATGCATGTGGATGTTTAAAACAGATTGGCTCTTTCACTGCATTTCCCCATTTGTCTCGGTTTTTTTGCCTTTGTCAAAAGAAAAAAAAATGTTTTAAACAACTTCTGTCAAACAAAACTGCCCAACTACCAAAAAAGTAGACCGATGTCAGTCAACTGCATAAACACAACTCTTTAGCCTAGAATTTAATACATCATATGGGAGATTAGAGAAGTCTAGACTGAACAGATTAGACTTGTAATCTCAAAAAACTGCAAGTTTTATGTTTCTTTCTAATACTTCTCAGCAAAGAAACTGGCGGGTATCTTGAGGGCCCACCTTTTCACAGCGGTTCTACCTTTACTAAAACCTTACAATGCACCAATATTTCATGGTGTTAAATCATACATTTGCTTGGTCCTGCTGGAACATTTTTACCTTCCTCTAGGTCATCCAAGGTTGTGATCTTGCGTGCACCATCAATAGTGAAGATGAAACGCACACCCTGTGGCAAATTGATGTGGTCGGACAGCGAGCGCGTCAAGTCGGCCAGGAGGGCATCAAAGGTGCGGAATCGGTCGTTGGCTACAGCGTACACGATGCCTTTGAAGAAGCGGTCTCCGTTGCGATAGAAGCGCACCTTTTTGGCTTTCTTCTCATTGGTGAGGGCCTGCAGAGTGCGTGTGCGGTAGAAGCTGCAATGGGCGCTGTGAGTAGGGCTGGGGAGTCCATTCATACGCCCGCCCCGCGGGGTACGAGAGGCCTTGTCTCGCTCATCAAAATGTCCAAAGTCTAGCTCCATGATGACTGAAAGTTATGGTGGTCGTGACAGATGTGTTGGGGTGGTGACCAGCTCCAGAGAGTCTAGGGAAAGAAGGAAACAAGTGCTTGTAATGTATCACCAGATACTGCAGTAGTATTAACGGTTAATGGTCGTATGTTCATGACATTTCACTCAGAGCAACATTTAATTCCATGATTGTGACTTATTCATAAATCTGCATCTAAATAAACCAAAATCCAGAGCTAGGTGAGGATTAGGCACAGGAATGAGATTAAGATGATTAGCCAATTGTATCGCTAATATTAAAACTGGAAACCAATAGTCATTGAAGTTAAATTTGTACAGTGCTGCCCTGGCACTGCCCGTTAATTGTTTGCTTCTAAGACAAGGAGTATGTGTCCACTCATGGCATCTGAGGAACTTAACACCCAGTGGATTTGCTATTTTTAATTCCCCTGATATTTATGCAGTATAAAACACGTATCCAATATAAAGTCAGTATAAAAACATGGACATGTTTTATAAGAAATTAAGAAAAGAAAAATATGCCGATCGGAATTCCACCAGGTGATAATTGTTGTTGCAAAAAGACTTGAGAAAACAGCTTTCTGACTTTACCTCCACCAACACTTTCCTATGAATTTATGGGTTAGACACTCATTTTGGGTCATACCAAATTAAAAAAAAGAAGAAAAGTCAAGTCAGTTTTTAAGAACCTTGGTCATACCATGTTTCAGACTTATGAAACCACACATTCTTCGTTAACAAGGCGGAAACAATAATGCTGAGGCTTCAAAATGGGATTTGAGAAATTAATGCATGACATCTTGGTAGTAACGTTCATGCCCCTGTATTTATCCCACTGTTAGCAGGGAGCACAGCTAACAGGCTAATGTTTGCCTCCGTTTTCTTCTCTCCTAGACTGTCCTCACATCAACTATTTCAATAAAGCTGCTCTCATTTAAATCATTTTCCTTTTTTGTAGTTAAACAACATAATGAGCATTACATCATTATGACACACGGAGCACATTAAGGCTTCATGTTAACCAGCTGTCATTTATAAGCCATTTCCAAAGCTGGCACTGTGCGCAGCTAAAACCCTGATTTAATCATGATATCTAAAAGGAAAAACAAACAATGCAAATAATTCAGAGACAGCTGCAGGTTATATTTACACAGAAAATAGTCACTCAGACACAGCAGCAACGGGACGCTTTCTCACATTCACTTAAATTAATTGCATAGCAGCCATATTGGTACTGCCTTGTTTTAGCCAAGGTATCCATGGCAACAGCCGGCACACCATTCTTCCTGAAAGAGGCGTGGCCAACCGGTGCATTTAAAGCTACACGTACTAAAACCGCTGGTCATCAATCCTGCATGTCAAACTAAAACTTTGTCACGCATGCATTAACATTTTAAAAATGATTTTTAAAATGTTAGTGCAGACTCTTTGAATTTCTACACATAAAATAGTATGACCCTAAAATACTCCAGATGCAGTGAGTGTGCAGCAGTACGTCTCACTGACTGTTACCACACTGCTTTATGTGGCATGTAGCACATGATAGCTCCCCCTCTTCTTCTGAAGTCCGCCTACAGACACCTCTGTGCAGCTGTCTCACTTGGCCAGATGAATCAGTAAGTGATGAATCAGTAAGCTAACCACTAACACAAAAGGTTTTGGAAATAATGATGATGTCAACTTGTATATTGTCCTATTAGATATCTGAGATATCAATGACATCAACGGAATCACAAGGAAATTATACGGCTCAACAACTCAAAAAAAAAAATGCTTATTCTATGGAGGTTGACTGCCCAAGGTTTTATAGCAAAAGTAGTAGTCTGCTAGTTAATCTTCCACCTGATGACCACAAATAAACTTGCCAAAGCCACAAAAACTCATTGAAGAGCATCTTCAAACTGATACTTTTTCAACAACTGACACACAGACACCCATCAAACGCCCACACCCATTCACATGAAAGGGGAAGTGCAAAGTTTAAAGCCCCGATCTATGAGCAATGTCTCCCCAATTTAAACTTTAAAGGAGAGTATTCTTTTTAAAAACATATTTGACGAGACCGAGCCGAATAGCACAAATGTGAAGTGTCACATTTCTGTCACTTCTACGGGCCCCGATATCCTCACAGGACTTGTCATTATTGACTGAAAGGTCACTGGTCTTTGAACACAACTCCACTCCGAGTGGCATTTTAACAACTCAAGATTTGACTTTGACATTTTTCAAGTCACTGAAGACAGAATTCATTTGGCATCTTCTGCCACTGAAAGTCAATCTTGCGCCGTAATATGAGGCGGAGGTCCTCCAAATCATCAGGGAGTGTTTCAGTGGATGTAGTGAGGATATGAAATTTTAGGTGTCATTGTTTTGCAAAATTCTCAAACTAAAACTAAGCTTTTCACTTCCTTCTTCACATGCGAGTCATCTGATGTACAAAAAACACGGTTCGCTGCTTTCAGTAGACCCAACATGGTTATATGAAAATGAAGAAAGAAAGAAAAAAAAAAAAAAAAGGAAGCAGCTTGGAAAACAATAAAAATTTGAGGCCCCACCTTTTAACAACAAGCTGTTGTGCTGTGATATTCATTGCAAACATATATCCAGCCTTGGTGCTAATGTTAAGAAGGCCTAAACCAATTAGTCAAAACATGCACACAAACTGGTGAATGACACAATGTCACAGCCCATAATCCTCCACTATCCTGCCTCTTTTAGTACCACATGATTACAGCACTGTATATAGTATAACCATACTGACAAACGGGGGGTGGAAGAGATCACCACCCATCCATGTGGCAGGTCGACACCCCCCTTTCCCCACCAAGCATGCTAACCTTTGGCTGATCTGCTGACTGGTGTTTTATGATAAGCACACTGACAGGGGAGGGACTTCTGTGGACTGGGTGCTCCTTAGCTGACAAAGGCCAGGTTTCAAGCCCATCTGCTGCACTAATAAGCAGAGCGAGCAGTGACCCTTCCCCAGAAAAGCAACCACTAGGACAGTCCATTGTCTCAAACGGGGTGCCTGCCTTCAGAGTGACATCACCATCGCTGCTGCTCCTGCTGCAGCCGGCTCAGTCTCCTGCTCAAGTCCAGAAAATACATCCTCCCACAGCTTTTTAGTGTTAATCTGCACGGACACGACTGTTTAAAGATCACCTCTCTTTGTGGCTGACACACTTGACGTTATCAATCAATAAATCTGGTTAAAAATATGCGCGCTTTCCCCACTTCCAAATTAAGCGCAAACCTGGACATCAGGCAGCACTGCGGTATCATTGTGTGGTGTCATTGATATATTTGTCTGGTTCTGTGTTCCTGACTGAGCCACCCACACCCACACACACTCCTGACAAACCAGCACCACATTATGACTCTCCAGTCCGCGTCAGGAAAATTGATCTGCGTGCGGTATGTCTCACACCAACACACGGAAAGGTAGGTATTAAAAAAGAGAGAATGAAAAATAAGAGCCACGAAAGGAAAAGTTTCATGACACTACTCTTTTCATTTATGATGGATGGCGTGTGGCCACATGGCAGAGACAGCAGCTTAAAATGCAAGTTCTGCTTGAAATGAAAGGGGAGGGTTGGGCGTGTGAACGCCACAATCCACCTGCTCAAGCCTAAATCTAAAAAAAAAAAAAAAAAAAAGCCTGATATAATCCCCTTCCAAAATGCAAAAAAATAAAATAATACAGTGATATTCAAAGTTGCCCCCTGAGAGTCAAAATCACTGCAATGTAATATATACTTTCTTTAAAAATCACTGAAGTCTGCTGATTATCCCACCCAGTAGCGGACTCACCTGCGTCGCTGATTGCGGAGTGTGTGGGGGAGTGGATGTGAGTGTGTGAGTCGATGCTGCAGGATAGCGGCACGCCGTCTCTCCCCTCGCCTTTGTCTGTTTCCGTCTGAGTGCCGGAGTCACTCCTTGCTTGAATCGAGCAGCCACTGGGTCCTAAAGAGCAGTGGATCCGCCCACTGAGGAAAAAAACTGTAGGTGCCAGTCAGTGTGGGCTGGGGTGGAGCTCCCATCAGGGTCACCAAAGGTAGTTCTAACGAGCAAATGAGCAAGAATTAAAGGTGGGGATTATTTACAAGTCATGGTTGAAAGATGAAAGCGGCTTTTATCATGTGATGTGTGAGGCAGATCTTTCTGTTAAGATGGGAGAAGAAAACTTATTCTTTTTTATTTAATTTTTTCCTGTAAGAATTTCAGCTATTTGTTTTATTTTGAAGATTGTGGCTTTCTGTGAGTGAACTGTGAGAGCTGAAGCTAAGGCATCACGAGTGCGTCCCTTTCAGACAAACCACAGTCTGATGCCTTTGGTCTGGTGGAGCTCTTTGTCAGGAGCAGATAAAAGCTTGACTAACTCGCAGTGATTGTATTTGGCTTTTTGTGTGTGTGTGTCTTCTCCTAAAGGAGGATTTCATTGTCGGTGAACTGTATATTAGTATCCCAGAAGTTGATTAAACATCAAGACTGCCCATGTTCAAAAGGGCGGCTTGCATTCAGCCAACTTGCTTTCTTGCAGAACATGTGCATTGTGAACATTTCCCACAGCTTCAATGGAAGGTGATTGTTTTCTGACTTGAATTCTACTTTTCAGTTGCGTGTTTGCTCTAGTGGAAACAGGAAAAATAAAATACCTGATAATGGGTACGTTGACCCTAATGGAACAAAAGTTTGACTTTGCTTATGAGGCAGTTTGTGCGATGCAATGTTACACAGAAATCATGCTGTCAAACAAAGAGGAACTCGTGCTGCAGAAAGCAGTTACTTTGCTGCTCGACAACAAAAAATAAATAAATAAATAAAAATTACTTTGAAACCGCAGCTGATCTCAGTGGGAAAAATCATGCTGCATATCTGTAGTGATGTGTACTTGTTAATGTGTTAGGAATGAAAGGATGCCACGTGGTTTGATGGAAATGAAAATTATCAACCTACAGAGAGCTGATTTTAAAGACATTGCATAGAGCAGAAGGCGACTCCATATTGCAGAAATGTCATTGCAACAACTCAAAAATGGTACTCGGGAGTTTGTACGGCCTTCCTGACATTGTCATGTACGCATGCCTGGCAACATCATGCTCCTAAGTTCACAATGGATGGTATCCTAATCGATCTCCTCGTGGATCTGGATCAGGGCATCACTGAGCTCTAAGGTGCAACCTCTTGGCAAACTAACCATAACGTCCCAGAGGTGTTCTATTGGATTTAGGTCAGGTGAGCATGGAAACCAGTCAGTGGTGTCATTTCCTTCCTCCTCTAGAAACTGTCTGGATACTCTCACCACTTGAGGCCCTGCCTTTTTATGGACCAGGAGAAACCCAGAACTGACTGCACCATTGTAAAGTCTGAAAATAGGTCCAAGAATTTCATCCTGATGTTTAATTGCAGTCAGGATGCTGATGCCTAGCCTGTAGAGTTATGTGCATCCCTCTATGGATATGCATCCCCAGACCATCATTGACCTCCACCAAACCGGTCATGCTGAATGATGTTACAGGCGACATAGCGTTCTCCACAGCTTCTCTAGACCCTTTCACGTCTGTCACATGTGCTCAGGTTCACCCTGGTATTCTATAGCGAATTCCCATCAGGCTCCAACTTGCTGGGCTGTGAGCACAGGGAACACTAGAGTCAGCCTCTCAGGCCACCCTCGTGTAGTCTGTTTCTGATTGTTTGGTCAGTACATTCACACTAGCGGCCTGCTCGAGGTCATTTTGTATATCTGGCAATGCTCATCCTGTTTCTCTTTGCACAAAGGAAGAACAGTGGGCAAAGCCACTCTGTTTCACAACGATATTAGTTGGCAAGTAAACGGTTTTAACCCTTGTGGCTATGAAAGTTGCTATGATTTTATTTTTAAATCTTTGTGCCAGTTATGTTGGTGCCGTATCAATATCACTGAAAACTCTGTTGGCCTAGTAGAGGCTTCATAGCTAACACCATAAACAGGGGAAAGGTGAGCTGCAGCGCTTTAGAGTTGTCACTTAATACTCCCAACAGGAATAAATGTAATATCGAGCCAAACTTCACATAACAAATGTGCACCATTGTTCTGAAATTTATGGACCAGAGATGACTTCTGGGGCTCAAAAGTAGGCCACAAAACAAGCGTATAGAGTTCCACGAACGGCATTTTTCCAATAATGCCTGAACAGCATTAAATTTTTAACACCTCCAGGTTCGCTAAAAATCAGTCTGAGCGCTCCTACACCATATTTTCTTCTTTATGAGCCTAAATGTCTCAAAGTTCTGTTTTTCAAATCCTGTTCTACTCATGAGTTATCAAATCTTGGGTTATATTATTCCATTTTATAGTTTAAAAGGCAACTGAGTGCATTCTTTCAATCTAACTTGCACTGGATTTTGGATGTAGATAGAAAATGAGTCATAATCAGCTTAACATACTGTAGAGTACAGTCAAATTTTGTAGATTCGGATTTCAGCCTTTTTATGTAGATTCTGACTCGATTAGACATTCATGTGCATGTTTGCATGTGGGAATTTAACTGCTCAAGGCATCAGGATGTTAATTAGGCCTGCAAATAAGGATGGCCTTTTTTATACTGTGGCAGCCATGTTCAAATTGATGCAAAAAAACACACTGTTAAGTATCCCACTGTGTTAAATGAAAAGACAAATGAATAACAGGTCTCTGTTTTTTTTAAAGAGCCAACAAAAGAAGTTGACTCTTCTCACAGCAGACTTCGGTGTCTTTGTCGTCTATTCCTCTCCCCTCAGGCAGAAAAAGCTTCACTTTAAAACTCAGCTGTTGTCACATTCTGGAGCCTCTCCTTTGCATGTCACACATAACTCTAATTCACTCTGATCACTGGCTGTGCCACACCTCCCTCAGTGAGCTCCCCAAGGGCTGTGGACCACTGCCTGCAGTCTGACAAAAGGGACAGAGGAGAAAGCGGCAGTGCAGGAGGTGGTTTATTCGGTTGTGGGCATATGGGGAGAAAGCAGATTTGGGGGTTTTGGCTCTCAGCTGGGTGCTGTGTCACACAGAGCCACATGCCAAAAGTGAACATGTACTCAGCGACTTTCCAAATCTGGTCACATAATTCCATTTTTTGGCTATTAAATCAATGTCTGTCTTTCTATCTGACTTGAATATTTTTTTTTTAAAAATGGGCCCCAAAGTTATACTATGTTGGAAAAATTCCAGTTGATTTCTTCGTTTAGAGTCTGATTCACAAGGTTGCTCCATCGTCTTAATCTTACACTTGATTCCAGTGTTGAAGCTCAATAATTCACAAGTTAAATCAGTGGGTGGGAGAAACCACTCCTGCCTTGAATTATTTTTATTTCAGTGTGTCATCTTCAGCCATCACCTCATGTGGCGTCCCTCAGGGTTCAATACCTGGGCCCATTCTGTTCTCCCTTTACTCCTAATAGGTCATATGCAACTTACTAGCTGATTGGGAAGATCGAATTGAAAATCCCATCCAGTTATTTGTTTTTTGACAATCAAATCACTTTGGTTCCCTTTTCACTGCATTGTGTTAAGTGTTTTAAGAGTTTTAAGCTGCTGTGACATGATTAAATCCAGTGTTAAGAGGAAGTGTTTCACATTGAATACATCTGACAGCTTCTCTCTTGTTGTCTGCTCATATTTTATCAGTGTTTTTCCCGGAGAGAAATGGAGATCAAAACCTCCCAACACAATAAAAAAAAAAAAGATGAAATGGCATCCATAAAAAAAGGATATATGGATGGCAACTAGAAAGTTCTGAAGGTCATTCTAGTTGGTCACCAGTGTAGTAAACAAATAACAAGGAAGAATTCAAGACTATATTTATCTCTTTACTATTTAACCACAGGTACAATTTCCGATATCTAATTTGTTTTTATACATCTACATGGTCACATTGAATTTTAGTGTGCTTATTTAGATATTTCTGGGTCAGCAAACATAGAGCAAAGCACACTGGCCAGAAGCACTCCTGTCCTTGCTGTCCTTATCACAAGGCTGAACGAGGTTGACTGCAGGATAAGCATAAGTGGTTCACAGCTGGTGTCTGGGGGAAACACGAGAGAAGGGCGGAGAAGGGCCGATGGCAAGGGTGGGGGTGTGTGGTGGTGATAGTGGGGGGGTTGCAACCATGACGACTGATGGAGGAGGAAGTAAACAGATGTCCACAAGCTGGCAGACCAGGCCCAAAGTGGTCAAGTCACTGAGAGACAGGTGGGTATCCAGAAAACACAGGGGGGCTACAGCTTGAGGGTGAATGCAGAATGCAGAACAGAAACAGTGTAGTGTCCAGGAATAAATCTGCCATCAAGCAACAACATAAACTAGACTCAGATCTTACTGTTACTGGATTTCTCTTTCATTTAGAAGAAATGCAGTATTCACTGACACCGCATGACTCCATCTGGTGTAACACACTACAGCAAAGTAATTACTGAGATGATCTCGAGTCAAAATTTTCACCCATCTGATGACAACCGATGACACTAATCAAGCAAAAACATCCTTCTTATCTTATTGATCCCATTTGTCCTCTCTCCACCTTTATTGTAGATTGATGTCTTGCAGTGATGCAACAGTGATGACAGTGCATTTCTCAGTTCAGCACATTTAACTAATCTATAACTTTCCTATTCATAAATCATTCACAGTGTTTTGCTGACTCACAGTAACAGACTTGACTATAGACTTGAAACTGGAAAGCCATCAGTTTAAATCCCCTGATAAGCTTCTAAATCTGAGTGCATAAAGTAAAGGAGACATGCTGTCGACTCCCTCAGCATTAACTGTCAACATGACCTTGAGCAAGGCACTTCAAACCCAGCTGCTCTGAAATGAACTGGATCTGACTGTGATGACAGAAAAGAAAAAGAAAAAAAAAGGAGGAAATGCAAGTTGAGGAGTTTGGGGTTCAGGGTACTTTTCAGGAAATCCTGCTGCTCTTATAGTTGTGATGGGCAGAAATCGTTAGTGTGCTGCCATGTGTCATTAGTCTTGAGATTTAACCAGGAGTGACAGTGATGAGTGAAATAGGAAAACAATCCAAAGGGGATGAATAATCCATGGGGGATTAGCCACAGGATAAACACCTGGACCTATAAATGAAGAACTTAGGCAGTTGAATGATGAATGAAAAATGCTGAAGGTAAAAAATCCCAGTCCTCATTTTGGTTGAAAGTGACAAATCTGAACAACTGTAGATTGAATTGCTACAAAAGTGTACATTCATGTTTCCAGGAGGATGAATCACTATGACACAGATGATCTCCTGACTTTTTCTATCCTTTTTTGTTTTTTAGATTTTAATTTTTAATTTATTTATTTTTTGCTTCATCTCATTTGTTGCTGCATTATTTTAATCAAACATAATGAAAATCCTCTACACAATAAAGGAATAAACTAATGACTGTATCCGAGTTAAAATCCCTGACCCGTGACGATTTAAAGGGAAGTAATTTATACACATCTGCTTCCACGGTCTGACTCCAACAGGACTCCTGATGATTTAATGGTGGTGTTACGGTAAAGAGATGAGCAGGACGCACTTCTTTAGTAATGGCAGCATCATTAAACGAGACCTCGTCAGTTACCATAGAAGCTTATTCATACCCAGCAAAACTCTGAGAGGCTTATTCTGAGTCTAATCAGCTGCAGCCAATCCACGAAGACAGTGATGAGCAATAGAGGATGACATCATGGGACAAACAGTTAAAGAAGCATTTTTTTCTAAGACTCAAAGTCACTTTTAACATTGTTATGAATATAACTTATATAGCATGCTGAATGAGACATGGGTGTTCTTTTCTCCATGCTCTGTCTGCCCCTTTTCTAATTTTCATTTTATCTAAACATTTATTTATTAGATTTGTGTATTTTTATCATGGCTGTTGAACAGCCATGTGATGTGCATCCATGTTGTGGGAGTGTATATAATATACCTAAAGGTTTAAAACGGGATTTAGACCAAACAGACATTTTTTTTTATAGGTGGGTGGCTGGGTGGACAAGTTACAATTAGGGAGAGGATCCAAAAAAGAAATGCATGACCTGGATTCCCTTTATGCTCATTTAAATCACCATGTGGGGAGTCACCATTGTGCTGTCTCAAGTAGCTTTGTCTGCTCGGCAGATTTTCTAATGAGGGGCTTTTGGAGGAGGATGACAGAGCACTCTGCCTGTTCAGTCGGGGAGGAGGGGCGTTTAAAGGAAACGAGCAACGCTCTGTCCATGGATATGCCTAATACTAGATCCCCCCTACTCAGATGCCCTGCTGGCAGCTTGGCAGTGCCATTAGGACTGAGAAGGGTGGCATTAGTCTGAAACTCTCATTATGTCAGATACACTGAAAACCTGTAATCCAGGCAACAAATGATAGGGGTAGAATTAAACCCAAATGGGCAGGAAGGCAGCAGAGGTGTAATTCAAAGTACTCCGTTTTGTTTGTACTTTACACAAGGCAACTTTAGTTAGAGAAAAAAAATCATGTACTTAAAATATTTGTACATCCATTATGTCTTTTGTACAAAATAAATAATCAGGCTTGGATGTTGAAAGTGTGTAATGCATTTCTTCAAGTGGCAAAACTGTTAAAAACCAAAAATAATGATAATAATTATCATGATAATATATATACACAAATGTAATCAGTGCTGCAAGAAAACTATTTTTCTTGCTTTTTTTTTTGCATTTTTCTTGCAATTTTTCTCATGGAGCAGGTCACATTCAAGGTGGAAAAAAGAAAGAGGAAATGGAAGTATAAGCTGCCAAAGTAGGTCAAAACAACTGGTTTAGCACTGCTGATATCATGTGAGGCAGATGTTTGACAGTTTTTTGGTCAATAATTTGCTCAACCAAAACTGTGTGAAGGTCCAACAAAATTCAATCACATCTACTCCCTTTCCTTTTATCTTTTTTTGCATTTTTTGTGGAATCAAGTAAATCGGTCACTTTAACTTGCTATCTGCACCATGTAAGGATAGTAAGCATCTCTTGTTCTTGTTCTTGTTGGTGTGACAGTGGAAGCAGTTGTTAGAATAATTGCACCCTGCTCCAGCACTGTAACAGTGGCAATATATGAAAACACTCTCACCTCCACTGTCTTACCTCCATCTTTAGACAAACTTTTGGAACTATTCAACTTATTAATTCCGAAAAACTTCCTGCAAGCACGGCCTCACCTTGGAGTTCATACCCTGCAGTTATGCAGTTCACCAGAAGATGGAAATATATCACAAGGCATATGGACTGAAGAAGAACCTCAACATGATCATGCTGCATAGAGGAGCAATCCTTTTTCTTTCAGAGAAAATAAATGCCTCAGTAAAACAATATTGCCTTAAATACATCAAACATAATATCAAAAATAAATACAGGCATTAATTTCTAAAACCAAACACACACTGATATCTTTTACTGTTTAAATGTGTACTTATTTTTTGCATTGCATTGCATTCGTTTCTTTGTTTATTTGTGAGTGTGGGAGTTTTGTTCCTCTCTAATACTGTATAGTTAAATCTCATTTTACCCTTGTCATTTAATTTAAGGATTTATTAGGTGTTTGTTTTTTTAATCTGCTGCTGTTTATGGACGATATACAACGTATGCGTTTAGACATGGATCATTGAGGGACTGTTTTACAAAAGAGGTTAAAAAAATTTCAGAGAGCTCAGCCTACACACTGAGTGTTAGAAGAGGCCAAATCAGGATTAACAAAAAAAAAAGAAGCTGACAGTCAGTTCCTCTGTTGCACTGTCACAACAATTCCCAACAAACACAGGATTTCTGTGGTCAGCCTGTGCATAAAAATCCCTCTGTTGGTCTTTCTAAAATCAACAACACAAAGTGTATGAAAGTGGTGAGAGCAGAAATAGTTTTTGCTAGAGAATGTCGCATGTGTGCCCTCTGCTGGATTATTAAAACATCACAATATTTGCTTTGGTTTATGGGCGATGCCAAAAGGGGCAGCTCGCAATGTGATCTGAGGTACTTTCCATTCACGAAAGCTAATGCAGATATACACAAACATTTATAAAATAATAAAAATAATTAAAAAAAAAACTATTTTAAATCCCAACTATTGTCTAAACTCAGGCGGAGGAAATCTCTGCATGTTTATCAGAATCTGCCCCTTTGAAGGTGTCATTGTGTTACTGTTTAGTCTGTTTAGTCACTCTATACACAAACCTACTTTATCCTACTGTGTTCACTGAGTTTAGCTGAGCTTTAATAATGTCGTTTCTTCCGCCTTGCTGTATAATATGTATAATGTGTTTTTCAGCATTTAAATCCTTCTATTGTGTACACAGAAGAAAATACTTTTTTCGACCACTGCTTTTGAGAATTTCTTTATTTTTACAAACTTGTTGGGCGCCTGACAACAAACCAATCCACAAAGATCTAAAACAAGTCTGAATACGATGACTTGCATTTCAAAATAAAAGCACAGACACTGACACTCGTGTATCTCAGGAGGAATACTATAGGATTTATGTACTGAGTTCACGAACTGACAAATAACAAATAACAGTTAAATGTGGTTTTGTCTTTGTGTGTCTGTTTATTTAGAGATTTTATTTTATTTTACTTAATTTTTTTCATAGCTAAAAAGACAAATAAATAAATGGCATTCCACTTTACACTGCAACCTTTTTTCTTTGCGATCATTTACACCAGGGATGCCAAAATTGTTTTAGATTGAGTCCATATGCAGCTAACTTTGATCTTACATGGGCCAGACCAGTAAAACTATGATAAATGTCTAAAATCACAGAAAAACATTTTGGTGATTCATTGCTCGGGCTGTTTCCATGAATTAATTCACAGAGAATATTCTTTACTATGAACTATAAAAGCAAAACAAATAGAAATTCAATTAAAAAAATGTTAGAGTAGATAGTAGAAAACAATTTTTTTCGTCATTTAATTGTTCATTACTTACTTTGTTTTTTAGTATGAATGGCAATGAGTTGGTGGAGTCTTTATTATATGTTTTTATATGTAAAACATACGAAAATTTAGTCAAAACTCCGGATGATCGGGATGGAGTCTTTTCTGGGCCGATTCTGGGCCCTTGGCCTAATGTTTGACACCCCTAATTTATACAAAGAAAGTTAACAAAGCAGTAAATGTAACCTGAAAATAATAATGTAATGTTATCACTATACCAAAAATACTGCCAATATAATATAATATAATATAATATAATATAATATAATATAATATAATATAATATAATATAATATAATATAATATAAACCCATAAAATGGATTATTTTGAAAAACTGATTCAACCGGATGTCTCCTGTTAAACTGTTCCAGCTGGACACGCGTGGAGCAGTGAGGGCTATGGTGGGAGAGGAAGCACGCAGACCTCCAGCGAGTTTAGTAACTGTGACCGACGTGCTGCCGTGTACCCTGTGAGGAGAAGATGTCCGTGAACGAGGTGTACGTGTTCCGACCCTTCAAGCTCATCGCTCTGCTGTGCGTCTTCCTGGCGCTGTGTCTGGACGTGGTGGCTCTACTCAGTCCAGCCTGGGTCACCGCGGAGCATTTCTCCCTGTCTCTGTGGGAGTCATGCTCCCAATCGGTGGCTCGGCATCCCACGGACGAGCCCCAGTGGAGCTGCTTCTCCACCCTCACATCTGGTAGGAACAGTGTGTTTTGTTTGTTTAACAGTGCGCTGTTGCTCTTGGAGCCCGAATGCTGTTTTGTTTGTTGAAGAGGTTGAAAACCCACGACCAAGTTTTTTGTTGTTTACAGCTCAGATTGATCCTATAAACACGTTTTCGATCTGAAGGGTGGTTTTAGTGATGTGGTGTTTGTAATTATGTCATAGCGCACAGGATATATCCTGTTTTGAAATAAACAAAGAGGATACTGGACTGCGCAAACAGTCTGACTACAAGCTCTGACCACCATCCCCTGGGCAGACTTTGTTTTAGTTGGCTGCTGGTCAATAGATGAGGCATTCAGACTTCTCGCGCAGCTGATAAATTTCCTCTCTACATTCCAGATCGATGACGTGGTTTCACCGTGACAGCCTCACAGTGATGCTCAGTGACAAAGCCACACCTGACCAAGCTTTAACTGTTGATTTTTGTGACAGCTGGATGAGAACTATTTAACAAAGGGCTGGTGCTCATTGTTTTCTAATGCTTTAACTCTGTGCTTAGGTAAAGTGTTTATATGCAAGAAAGCTATGCATAATCCCTCTGGAACACAAAGAGTTAACCCACCCCAGCAAGCAGAAGGCTTTTAGTGGATTTGGAGAGACACATTCAGCATCTTCCCCTTCATCAACCTCACCAAGCCAGGACCCCCTAAGTCGCCTTTTGTCAGGCAGAAAAGCCACGTCCCCCGACCCCCATCCTTTCCCCCCAGGGAAGCAAATCCGCATTAAATTTACTAGATTTGGGAACAGTTGACTTTTGTCCTGTACAGTAAGGCTATTAGCAGGAGCTTTCATCTTTATTAAACACACAGTCGCTCACTGTTACTATTGAAATAAATAAAGGAAGACTTCAAGGATAAAATTGGACCGTTCCATTTAAGTTTCCTCATTTTGTGGCTTAAATGTTTAAAATATTTAAAATTTTTAGCTGTTGATCATTTTTCACAGGACTTTGCACATGCACCCTTGGTGTGATTGACCTCTCTTTGATATTGTGGAATGTGTTGGGGTGAATAGGAGGCGGGTTTGTTGCTCTGAGTGTCTGCAGAGCTCATTAAAACAAGAGCGGATGGGTGTGTTGAGGTTAAAGGTGCAGTTCATCCAGTGGCGAAAGAGACTAATTAGGCACGTACAAAGGTTCTCACCCTTGTTCTTGAATTTCATCTACAGTGGCAGTTCCTGATAGAAAAATTCACCATAGCTTTTTACCATCATTATGACAAATAACCAGAAGCTCAGGGAGAGACACACCCAGCGAAAATTGTGCGGTGAGCTTGTTAACCAAATGCAAATTCTCTTTCCGAGCCAAGTCGTTTAAGGTAGGGCGGGAGATCAAAGAGAGGATGCGCAATCAAGGTCGAGCAGACAAAAGATTTTCTCCTGAATGTGTTGCTGGTTTCAGTCTCTGTACCAACACTTGCTTGAACAGAGTTAAGCTCCATTCAAAAAAGGCCACGTGCTGCTTTTAAAAGCCTGGTGCTGTGGAGGTCTTTCCAGGAAAGAATGTGACGCGCAGGAAGATTTTAGTTTTACTTTTCCAACAGGAGCAGTTTGTTTGGAATATGTTAAGTAAATGTGGCATTAAAAAAGCCACTGTGGCTGCAAGAATTTGGAAGAAGCTGGCATTCACAATCACAAACTCCTGTTTCATAACCCAAAGCCTCCAAGGACCAAGGAGACATATACATAATACATAACCATAGACTGTATTTGGAAAATTTTGATTACAAACTCAGTTCCAAGAAAGTTGGAACCCTGCATAAAATATAAATAAAAATGAGTGTAATGGTTTGCAGATTTCAGAAACCCATATTTGTATTTGCAGTAGACCATAATAAACATATTGAATGTTTAAACTGAGACATTTTACTATTATATGATGGATACATCAACAGCACATCTCAAGAAAGTTGGAGCACAGGCATTTTGCAGCTACTTAGGAGCAGGTCGGTAACATGACTGGGCATAAAAAGAGACCAATTGAAAACTAGAATTTCACCCATCAAAACTGGAGCTGGACGTGCCTGGAATGGAATTAACCATGCATTTCACTGACTGAGTTTGCAGACAGGTGGAGGTAACAGCATCTACCTGCCAACCTCCTGCTTTGAAGCCTTAATGCAAGTTAAACGAGCATTAAAGAAAATAAATGGCAGAATTGTCACAAAGCTGTATATTAGTTTTAAAAAACAGATGTGTTTGTGTTCTTTTTTTTACCAGATTGCAAAAAAAAAAAAAAAGTTTTATTTTTCTTGCAAAGTTTAACATTTGAACATAGGGCTGCTGATTTGTCTCCATTTGTATGCAGTTCTTGACATTTCTGCACAGGCCTGATTTTTTTTTTTAATTCCAGAGGTTGCCACATGATACTGTCTTAGGACTAAAAATGTAGTTTGTTGACATGCACAAATATGAACAGCTAGAAAAGTAGGGCAAAAATGTAGCCAACCAGCAGGACAACTAAGATTAAATAACGTGCATTAACATGAGATTCAGCCTTGGATTTTTGCATCTGTTCTCATTACAGGGACTTTGAGTCACTAATTATGTTCTTGACGGTTGCATTCCTGATGCGGGCCTGATGGCTCGCTGCGTCATTCAGTTCTCTCTGCAGGATTAGCTCTTGTTTCGTGTTTGTCAACACAGCGGTTCAATTCAGCCGTGCTCAACTGTGAATCGAGCTTTTGTTGATGAGTAGGATGCTCCTCTTTAACCTGCATGTGTCCTGTTCTTGCAGACTGGCAGATCGCCACCCTGGTGTTGCTAGGTGTCGGTGCAGCCACGACTCTGGTGGCCTTTTTGGTGGCCGTTATTTCCCTGTGCAGGGGCACGCAAAGACAACACTACCGCACTGTGGCAATATTCCTCTTCACTGCAGGTATGTCACCTTTCCCATATATTTATTTATTCATTCATTCACTTTTTATAATGTTTGGCTAATAACCCAGTGTTTCAGCAGTTTCCATATATGCCTGTGTTTGTGCTCCACTGCTCACATTAAATAGAAGCATGCAAAAGACACAGGCGAGTGAGCCTAGCAGGCTGAGCTTGTTTTCTCTGTGGTATTGCCTCTGGAGACCTGCAGGCTGATGTGCCAAGAAAAGGCAGCCACAGAATTTGCAGACTTACCAACAAAGTGAAGTCACTGAGAGGAAAAAAACAAAAAAAAGCCACCACAGACTCCTCGCCCATAACTGCCTCGTAGTTGGACTGCTGCTTCTTGCGTGCTTTGTAAGAATTGCCCTTAGGGTAAAAATAAACTGTGACACTGATGAGAATGAATATAAATTAAAAGCGTATAATTAAAACGAACGGTCAGAGCATATTGCTCCAAATGGTATACGGCACCAAAGTGACTGACTCAAAGATTGTGCTCACTTTACTTTCAAAACGGTGATGAAGCGCAAACCACTTTCTGCTACTTCACTCGTGCCAAGTTCAAGTTTTCCAGTTTGCGAAATAAAATTATATAAGGAGCAGACAGTTTTACACTGTGCCTGTAGACCAAACCTGAAGTAATAACTGTCACATTTTAAGAAATCTACAACCCCAATTCTAAAAAGCTTGGATGCTGTAAAATGTAAATGTAAATAAAAACAGAAAATTATGTTTTGCAAACAGCATAAATCTTTATTTTATTTTATTTAATAAAGGAAACGTATTTGAGAAAGTGTCCCTTTTTTTTAAAAAAAAAAAAAAAGGAAAAATTAAGTGTAATGGCGGCAATATGTCTGTAAAAAGTTGGAACAATGCTATGTTTATCGCTGCTGAGTGGAATGATGTCCCGGTCATGTCTGAAATTGGATTCTGGGAGCTTTGAGTGCCGACGGTGTCTTTCTAAATATGTACGCAGCCATACCATCAGAGATGCTTTTGGACTGATTGCTGTCAACAAGATGGACAAGATCTCTTCTCCATACAGGGAGTGCAGAATTATTAGGCAAATGAGTATTTTGTCCACATCATCCTCTCCATGCATGTTGTCTTACTCCAAGCTGTATAGGCTCGAAAGCCTACTACCAATCAAGCATATTAGGTGATGTGCATCTCTGTAATGAGAAGGGGTGTGGTCTAATGACATCAACACCCTATATCAGGTGTGCATAATTATTAGGCAACGTCGTTTCCTTTGGCAAAATGGGTCAAAAGAAGGACTTGAAAGGCTCAGAAAAGTCAAAAATAGTGAGATATCTTGCAGAGGGATGCAGCAGTCTCAAAATTGCAAAGCTTCTGAAGCGTGATCATCGAACAATCAAGCGTTTCATTCAAAATAGTCAACAGGGTCGCAAGAAGCGTGTGGAAAAACCAAGGCGCAAAATAACTGCCCATGAACTGAGAAAAGTCAAGCGTGCAGCTGCCAAGATGCCACTTGCCACCAGTTTGGCCATATTTCAGAGCTGCAACATCACTGGAGTGCCCAAAAGCACAAGGTGTGCAATATTCAGAGACATGGCCAAGGTAAGAAAGGCTGAAAGACGACCACCACTGAACAAGACACACAAGCTGAAACGTCAAGACTGGGCCAAGACATATCTCAAGACTGGTTTTTCTAAGGTTTTATGGACTGATGAAATGAGAGTGAGTCTTGATGGGCCAGATGGATGGGCCCGTGGCTGGATTGGTAAAGGGCAGAGAGCTCCAGTCCGACTCAGACGCCAGCAAGGTGGAGGTGGAGTACTGGTTTGGGCTGGTATCATCAAAGATGAGCTTGTGGGGCCTTTTCGGGTTGAGGAGTCAAGCTCAACTCCCAGTCCTACTGCCAGTTTCTGGAAGACACCTTCTTCAAGCAGTGGTACAGGAAGAAGTCTGCATCGTTCAAGAAAAACATGATTTCCATGCAGGACAATGCTCCATCACACGCGTCCAAGTACTCCACAGCGTGGCTGGCAAGAAAGGGTATAAAAGAAGAAAAACTAATGACATGGCCACCTTGTTCACCTGATCTGAACCCCATTGAGAACCTGTGGTCCATCATCAAATGTGAGATTTACAAGGAGGGAAAACAGTACACCTCTCTGAACAGTGTCTGGGAGGCTGTGGTTGCTGCTGCACGCAATGTTGATGGTGAACAGATCAAAACACTGACAGAATCCATGGATGGCAGGCTTTTGAGTGTCCTTGCAAAGAAAGGTGGCTATATTGGTCGCTGATTTGTTTTTGTTTTGTTTTTGAACGTCAGAAATGTATATTTGTGAATGTGGAGATGTTAGATTGGTTTCACTGGTAAAAATAAATAATTGAAATGGGTATATATTTGTTTTTTGTTAAGTTGCCTAATAATTATGCACAGTAATAGTCACCTGCACACACAGATATCCCCCTAAAATAGCTACAACTAAAAACAAACTAAAAACTACTTCCAAAAACATTCAGCTTTGATATTAATGAGTTTTTTGGGTTCATTGAGAACATGGTTGTTGTTCAATAATAACATTATTCCTCAAAAATACAACTTGCCTAATAATTCTGCACTCCCTGTAGTTTTCCAAAAAGAATTCCAGTTTCCGATTCGTCTGATCTCAGATCAGTTTTCCACTTTGCCTCAGTATGTTTTAGATGAGCTTAGGCCCAGAGAAGACGGCAGAGTTTCTGGATCGTGCTCACATGGCTTCTTCTTTACTTTTGTGGATAGCACGGTGAACTGTGTTAACAGACAGTGATTTCCGTGACAGAATGATTCCTGTTTTAATGCAGTGCTGCCTGTGGGCCCGACTATTACGGGCATCCAGTAATTTTTTGGAATTTGCCCTTGTGCGTGGAGATTTCCCAGATTCTTGAATCTTTTGAAATAATGTACTGTGGACATAGAGGTATTGAAACTCTTAACAGTTGTAGATTAAGGAATATTCTTCTAAATCTGTTCCATCACTTATAGATTGGTGGACCCCATCCTTTTTTCTTTTTCTTTTTTTAGTTCCACTTATTTTTCCAGGCTTTTGTTGCTCCTGTCCCAACGTTTTTGAGACTTGTTGCTACCATCAATTTTAAAATGAGTTCATTTCTTTCATGAAACAGTAAGGTATGCTGCTGTGTGGGTGTCGAATGAGCTGGTAGGTGGATTCTGTTACCAGTTTCCTCTTGTTACAGTCTGTGTGATTAGCTAACCGAGCCTGGAGCAGATTCATGTTCAGTGTAGAAACAAGACTTGTATCATCTTTCAAAGTCACACACTCTGAATGAAAGTGTTTCTTTATTTGTTAAAGTATTTCTGTTGCAAGTTTTCTGGTTTCTGTTGCAAGTACAAACAGTATGCATTGCCTTTTAAATACAGCATTAGATAACAGTGTGCTGCTGAAGGGAAACTGTAAGGGATCTTTGTCTTGCTCTGTATCTGAAACCTCACTCACAAAGGACCACTGTGGTCGACTTAATGGCTGTGGTTTTGACTGTTAGCCACTGACGGAAAAGCAGGGGAATGCTGTGTTATCCTTTCCTATGTGTAATTACTTTAAGAGCCTTGCAAGAATACGGCCGCCACACAGGCACGCAGTCCTCGACGGAGCAACAGCAGAAGGGCTGGACTGTTAAATACCCCTTGGCTTGACTGTGACTGTGAGGTATTTACTTTCTGTCCAGAAATATGACCTCAGCAGGGAACAAGCTCAGCCTGGGCTCCATCAGCAGCACCGCAGTCTCAGGCTACAGCCATTCCTCCTTCACACCCATTGCTTCTTCCCATAGGAAGGAAAGGCGGAGTCATACTTGCACAAAGACCATTCCTCAGGCGTCACCTAGCATGCGTGAAAACGAACTGGAGTCGTTTGTGAGAGAAGGCCACAGTACCCTTTTGAACACCGACGCCTGGACTTCTGCATCCTGCGCGATGCAAAGGAAAATGATTCACAGCCCTGGAAGCTGTTTCCTCGTGTGATACCTCGTGTGTCATTGAGATGAAAAGAATAAAGATGATTGTTCCACGCTTCACCAAAAAGACGAGAGAGTGTGAGAGAGAGCTGGGAGACTGGTTTTAGTTTAAAAGCCAGAATCTGCTGTTAACGTCAATCACTCTGGGGGAATTAAAGACAGGCCACTTCAAAAAGCTTCCAGCTTCCAGCGAGCAAGAAACCCACAGGGAGGGGTGTCACACAAAGATTGTTCTCTTCAAAAGCGTCTATTTATGGAGATGACAAACTAGATAGAAAACACAGAAGCCCATGAATGCTGTAACACACTTTTTTTTTTCCCCTCTCTTAAAGCGCTTTTTGATCCTCGCAAGATAAGTGAATGCTATAAAAAGCTAATTCTTGTTATGCACGGATTGAGGCTAGATATATTTTCCTTAGATTGCGCGTCAGCCAAATCCTTTAAACAAAGGACAGAATTATTAGAGTAAAACAGCTTTTCCAAACAACCTACTTTTACTGTGGATGCTTAAATCATTTTACTTTGCACATAAGAAAAAAATAATAATTTCACTTAAAATAAACGAACATTACCAAGGTCAAAATTATTAGCACTCCTGATGCTAACAGTCAGTTGTGTGTCCTTTTTGCTGGATAACAGCCTGCAGTTGTTAGCTGTAGTTTTCAGCGTGTCTCTCACGCGTCTGCTGAGCAATCCCAGTCCATTCTTCTTTGGGGAATCTCTCCTCCAGATGTGATGGTGTCCTGTCATGGACCTTGGTCTTCAGTTCACTCCACAGATTTTCAGTAGGATTCAAGTCAGGGCTTTGACTTCTGATGTTGATCTTCTGGAGGTCGTCCTTCACCAGGAGTGTGAAGTGTGTTTTGGGTCGTTGCGTTAGAAAACAAAGCGATCACCCAGAGCCCGTTTAGCTGCTGACTGCTTGAGGTTTTCTGTCCAAATCTTCACATATCCTCCTTTTTTATTCCTTCCACCTTGATGAGATTCCCAATTCCAGATGCACTGAAGCACTCTCTTAGCATAATACTTGCACCACAGAGTATGGTGTGGGTTGTACACCTCTTCCTTCCATCTCTGTGGCCAGAGAACACTAGTTTTGTCTCATCCAACTCATCTAATCTTTCTCCAGGTTGTCCTTGGCATATTTAAGTCTAGCCTGAATTTGCAAAATAGGAATTTTCTTGGTCTGCTGCCTAACAGTCTTTACTTTAAGACTACACTTCCTGATTTGGCTCAGTCATTCACATGTCTTTGCAGTTGTTCTGGGGTCTTTAGACACGTCTCTCGCTAGTTTTCTTTCCCTAGGCTGCTAGGCTTGTTTGGTACTTTGTAGCTCGCTTTGAATTTCTTGATGATGCTTCTCACTCCAGTTTTTGACACTCTGTGATAACTTTGTGTATACATCTCCTGCTTTGGGAACATCAGCAATTCTTTTTCCCAAGTCTAAATTGATTTCTTTTGTTTTTGGCATGATGCTTTCTCCACTGGCAGCTCAAACCCTTGCTGAAGTTTTTATACTGTACTGAAAGAAAACAAGCTCTGACTTTGACTCAGTAAAAAGTTATTTTTTTTCCTCAGGATGCTTTTGTGTGTGAAATAATACTGTTATAGAGTGCAGACAGAACAAATTTATGCTTTATGATAATTCCGTCCTCGTCTATAAACAGGACGAGGCTTATTGGGGAATAATCAGAATGTGTTTGCATATAATTGTTTTCATCTATGGCTCCTCAGGAGACATTCATTTATAGTTGTTCGTGCTAAATCTTAGGCAGCTCATTGTGACGAGATCACCTCACGGAACAGAAAGGCAGAGAAGAAAATCGCTTTATATAACCATTCTCTGCTTACCTATACCAGCTGCCTCCTCACTTCTTACACTTAAGCCTCTTTTCACAAGTAACTTTTTGCCTTTACAGCCATCTGTTTGCTGTCAGATTTGTGTTTCGCCTCGAGGAGGCCCTTTAATGTCACGTTTTTGACTTGAATCATGAATTTTGGGAGAACTAAATGGCTTTCACCTTCTGAAAGCACGAGCTAGTTATGTTATAAAATGATGTAGAAAACATTAAATGGATGATTAATCTGAAAGGCTTTACTTGTAGCAGTGATTATTTTAATGGTGTTGGAGTTACTGGGTTTGTTGATTAATCGCTTGGACAAAGGACAAATGGACGATTTTAAACAAACAGTGTCTCATGATTGTCTCTGGTTTCAGTGGTTCTGCAGGCCTGTGCTCTGGTTCTCTACCCGATCAAGTTCATCGATGGAACGGTCCTGCAGACTTATCACGAGTTCAACTGGGGCTATGGGCTCGGCTGGGGGGCCACCATCTTCATGCTGGGTGGAGGAATCCTCTTCTGCCTGCGGACGGACATATACGAGGATGCAATGTACTGAACTTTGTCAGCCCTCTCTGCTCTGCTGGAAATACTTAAGAGGAGAATACAGACCCTACGTGTCCATTTCCCTTGCTGTGTTATTCTCGCTGTTATTTTTAGATAGGCCAGGGCTGTAGGAGTAGACTGCCCTCCCCCCCCCTGCACCACACTGCCCCAGCCCTACCGGTATCGGGGGCGAGGTGGTAAAGCTAAAGCGCAGAGAGCTTTCTGGACACGCTCGAGCCACCGACGCTGGACGTTTCCACTGAATCTCTATTGTTAGAGAGGAAAGCAGATTCTCAGCACAGGCCTGGATGTGCAGTGAATATTTAATAGGACTGACTGATCACGTTTCCTTTTATTTTTGTAGCTTTTCATGAGGATAAAAAGCTAGTTGTCAGTTTATTTGTGGCATGATTTCCCACTTTATAGGAACAGTGAAAACCTCACTTCCTCTCGTGTGTTAGCCGAAACATATCTAGTAACTGTAAATTACTCAGCTTTGACGTATGCTATTGAGTGTTCATACTTTTGATTTTTTTTCTTTTAATGACACCAGTTTGTCTCAAATGGAAAAATGTAAATGTGTATAAAGTATTTCTACATGAAGAATTCTGAATAAATAATTGTAGTTTTGGGAGCATTTGGAGTGTAAATTGTTGCTTTCAGTATCAAAGGTGACATGCGGACACTCTCTGCTTACACGCTGACCTTTGACTCACTTTTTTTACCGCCCCTTTTTAGACTGGACAGCAGGGAGACAAAAATGCAAACCACTTTCATTATCGAGAGGACACATTCCTCAAAGGAAAACATCCCAGGCTGTTTAAAGAGGCAGCACCAGCTCAGAGTTATGATGGGTTTTTTATTTTTTTTATTTTTATGTTTTTAGTTTTTAAGTCCGTTTAGTTTCAGTTAGTTCCCAGAGCAGATTTTCTTGTTTAGTTTAGTTTTCATTGTTTCAATGTTTTGTTTTTATTAGTTTCTGTGTTTGTTTTAGTCTTTCCGGTGATTATTGAACAGAGGCGATATCTCAGAGCGAACATTCACATTTCTTCTAATATTTAGTTTCTTAATAGCCTTCTTAATGTCTTGTCTGGCAGCTTCTGCAATCAGAATCAGAATTAAGAACCGAATGCACTGCTGTGACAAACACATTTGCTTTTACAAGACGAGCTCTATAAATTCTCTATGGGCTCCTCTTGTTCATGTTTACTGTTTATTTATTCATTCTCATTATTGTTATTTTTATTATTACTCACAGTGGCTAAAATAATCATGTCAAAGCTGAAAGGCAGGAAAAACACAAAAGTCAGAAAAAAGAAACTGGGAGAATCAGGAGGAAATCTAATAAAGAAGACAGAGTACTGGATGGTCTCCTTTGTTACTTGTACTCAAAAAAATTGCTAAATTGAACTAATTTAAAAATATATAAATTTTCCATTTAATTGTATCCATTGTAAACTGTTACATGTAATGGAATCTGGTCAAATGAAATGTACTTGATTGGTAGATTAATGGAAATATACTTGGTATAAACTTAATGATTAATTATTTGAATAAATAACCCTTTTTAAAAATATATTTCAATTGCATTTTTCTCACAATTGCTGCTTTGTGGTTATATAGGGTCACAAATGGGATTTTTCTGAGTGCAAATTCAAGAAAATCAGCACATAGATTAGAGTAAAAACACTTTTTAAAGGCAGCTGACTGTCTCAGTGAACCCATGAATGCCTCATCAAGCAAGATGTCTGCAAGATCACAAAATTCTAGTTTTTATTGTAATTAGTTGAAATGTTTTTTCCACATCTAGTTTGGGTTTTTAGTTTTATTTTAACTATAATAACCTCACACCAGGTTGCATGTATGTAAAGACATTATGTGCTGGTGCAGACATGGGCAGCACGTCCTCCTGTATTTGTATTCATGACATGCATTTTCTATACATTTGCAAGAGACTTTTGCACTGCTCTGTTATTTTACTTATAATGGACAATAATAAGCTTTCAGCTGTGTTTTTGTGCTTAAAACCTTAATATTTTGATCTTTTACATTTTTAATTCGACATGTCTGACAGTGCACGAGTCATAGATGTTTATTAGTGCTAATGAAAAGCACGTTTAAGAAGTCCTGTTATTTCTCAGGGTGTTTGGGAACAGAAGGTATTGCCACACTTGGAACATCCTGCTGAAGTCTTCGTTTACCCTACAGATTACAAAATGCAACAGCTGCTAAGGACTCCGGAAAAGTTGATAAATATTTTTTCCACAGCTGCAGAAGCGTGAAAACTCCCCAGCTGTGGACAGCGTGTACACAAGAATCAACAACTCTAAAGGAGAAAGGGTTCAAATCATTGCATTGTGTGAAGCTGATATTTTGCCCCTGTAAGCTGTGACGGGTGGAAGATTTTTCCTCGTCTCATTACCTCCCAGGAATCTTTGAAATATGCTACACAGGTTAAAAGGTGAGGCGTCATGTGTCAGGCTAAAAGAGGACACGCCAAGTTTTACCAAAATATCTGTCAGGTGTGATCCAGTTTTAGTTTAATGTCCCTGATGCATGTAAAACCTTTTTTTTTTTTTTTTCTTTAGCTAAAAAGTAAATTTTAACTAAAGAAAAGTCTTTTGGCTGTAGAGCCAGCAGAGCAAAGAGACTCTTGACACTGAGCAAGTGAAATATTTACTCAGGACACTAAAAAAAAAAAAAAAATTTCTATGGTACAAGAATGTTTTTAAGCATTAATGTTAGATATGCACCCACAATATCCCAGCTGTTTCACATAATATGCACGTCTATCTCTTTGGCAGGAGGAGGTTCTGAAATGTTTGCCCACTCGTGTTAGAGGTCTCAAGTTGAAATGCCAGTAGATCTTTATGCTTTGCACTCCACCCACACAGTTGCTGTTCTCGCATAAAACGTTTCTGCAAAGTAAGTTGACATTTTCACTAAAAAAGAAACCAAAAATATCAAGAATAAGAGTAAGTGCCAGATACCAAAGTCTCCTCTATATTTGCTGCATTTTCTTGAGGATTATGTTTAACCAGCACCTCAATAGTAATCATCTTGCCCCACCTAGTGGTCATGCCGAACATGTCAGGTGCTGCAGAGTGAGGAGGGTCACATTCAGGCACATTCTGGTGTAATAGTGAGCTCCCCCCATTTTCTCTATGTGCTACAAAGCTTTTAAAAATAGCAGTAGATTTTACAGTGTTTTTCCTTTTTTTTATAAAAAAGAAAAAGAAAAAAAAGAAAAAAAAAAAGGAAAAAGTCCAATAAATGAATAAAACAAGAAATACCCACATGCAAACGTCCTTTATGAAAGCCATTGGGACATAAATCACTGTTATTTGTGTGAATTTGTTTGCATCTGCTTGACGATAATCTGGCTGCGGAGAGTAGCCTGGCCCCTCGGTGCAGTAACCAGCCAGGCCCTGCACACTTTTACCACGCAGGGACAGATTCCAGTTACTGAGCCTGGGGGACAGATGAAAAATTCACCCCTGGTACCTGTGGAAGAAATTTGTTTTACTGATACGACTGATTATGCACAGATGTTCTAAAAAGCTGAGAACATTTTAAATCCAAACCTGAAGTTGTCCAGCTTATGTGTTCCTTAACAGTGGAAGTCCTTGTGAACAAGGGTCAGCGCACTAGTAAGTCAGATAAATGGACTGGACTGTAACAGCCGGGCTATACATTACCCTCCTCCAAGTCCTCTGTTAAGACTGGCTCCACCAAAATTACACATTAACCCAAGAGCATTTCTCATCTTTCCTTGTTATCACTGCTGCCCTGCAACTTCTTTGGGTCCCATTGAACCCAGATGCAAAGGACACAGCAGGGTGTTAACGGGGAGCAAAATTCAAGCGTTTTATTGCTTGATGCAAAAGACAAATGCAAAGTCTACAAAGTAACAGCATGTGAAACATGCACAGGGTTGATTGAATAAGACGATACAGTTGGAATCAGCTGAAAACACTTAGGAACAGGTGAAAACAATCACAGCACCGTGAACAAGACAGGAAATGAAAACAAGAGCAAATGTGAAAAGCAACAAAAAAAAAAAAAAAGTAGGATCAGCAAGTAACAAAGAGAAACACCTGCTATCACATAAGAAGACACAGAAAAACACAAAAACCAACACTAAACATGATTACACAATCTGGTGCAGACAAGCCAACAGAACACCAGGACTATAGTAAATAAATAAACAGTCACTGTGGATGCGGGCAAACTTTAACAATTGCTCAAGTATCTGAAAACCATCTGTTATGTCATTTGTAGTTGTCCACACTTTCAGTGCACATGTACACAAAAATAAAGACATGTTTCATATGGACACACTTTAATATATTTTCCTCTACCGGTATTAATTCTCTCATTAAGACTGTGACTGTGTAAGAAGTCCAAACTTTACCACCAAGCTAAGTAAACAACAGAGACACAGCTATCCATGGGAAGCAGCCAGCTGCCTACCTGACCTTGTGGATGTCACTGAATGTTGGATCAAACACTGAAAGCTGCGGTCAGCCCGGAGCCAGATGGTTATTTTCCCAACAAGAAAGCAAATATCTTGCAGCTGAAGCTCTCTGTTTAATTGCGTTTCTGCTATAGACTCATTCGTTTTGGGGTTCTATAGTATACACATATAAGCTTCAAGAAAATGGTGTAATCATTTAAACAGAGCGTGTTAAGATGTTTGACATGTTTTTCAACACAACTCCAGTCTTTCTCAGGCAAATCTGCACGAGTGTATGGCAAGAAACATGCCATGCTCACGTAATCTTAACAGAGTTTAATTCAGCTATTTGTTTACAATCAGTCTATCCACGTTTCACAGGAGAGTCAGCTGAGAAACATCCAAAAAGACTTATTTTATTTATGAAATGCATATGCTACAGATTATCTGGGCAGTAGAGGGCAACAAGAGCTGATGATCCATCAGACCATAAAGCATATACAGTACTCTTGAACGCATGAGGGAGCTGGGTGAACTTCATAAGAGATTATTTCATAATGGGTTTTGGTGTTGAGCCACATGCTACAGATACAGTACAAAGACCATTTTCATGTGATAAATAACGAGGGTGACAGAGATGAATAAAGATCAAGACATTGATATATCAAATCAAACCGCTTCCCAACACCAGTTAATGAGCTGTAAGAGAAATAATAAATAAAATCACTGAGATTAGCATATGACAGATTATCAACGTGAACCACTAAAGCAAACACAAACAAATCAGACACCCATGTGGGAGCTGAGGGAGTATTACACTGACTAGCCACGCTTCCACTCTGCACTCCACATTTAGAAAAGTCAGGGAAAAAGGCTAAGAAGAGTCGAAAAGGCAGGCTGCATTTAACAATGCATTTGTTTCTTTTAAGGTCAAAAGGCACAGACTTTAATCCTTTAGCCTGTCTTTACAGGTAAAGCACAACAGGCTTATTCTCCTTTATCAGCTGAGGACTGTAAAGATCAGCAGAAAGGCAGCTTTCATGCAGGTATATGAGTTAGTTCATGTAGGGGGATTGGCAGACAAATATGTGGAACTTGCACTGGATTTATTCATACACTCCTCAACTTTTACAGTCAGGGAAAAAAATATTTGAACTGCCGCTGATTTTGTACATTTGCCCACTAACAAAGAAATGATCAGTCTATAACTTCAATGGTAGATTTATCTGAACAGCGAGAGACAGGACAAACAAAGAAATCCAGAAAAATGCATTTTTAAAAAGTTATAAATTTACATTTTCATGAAGAAAATAAGTATTTGATCCCTTTTGCAAAACGAGTTTTAGTACTTTGTGGCAAAACACACACACACTAGGATCTGGAGACTGGCTTGGCCACTCCAAGACCGTAATGTGCTTCTTCTTGAGCCAATCTTTTGGCTTAGCTGTGCGTTTTGGATCACTGTCATGCTCACGACTCATTTTCAATGCTCATCCATCCTCCTTTTGATGTGGTGCAGTTGTCCTGTCTTCTTGGCAGAAAAACACCCCCAAAGCATAATGTCTCCACCTCCATGTTGACGGTGTTCTTGGAGTCACAGGCAGCATTCCTCCTACTCCAAACACGGCAAGTTGAGTTGATGCCAAATAGCTCAATTTTGATCTTGTCTGACAACACTTTCAGCCTGTCTACCTCTGAATCATTGATATGTTCAGTGGCAAACTTCAAACGGGCCTGTACATGTGCGTTCGTGAGCAGAGTGACCTTGCAGGCACTGCAGGATTTCACGGGGTAGTGTGTTACTAACTGTTTTCTTGATGACTATGGTCCCAGCTGCCTTGAGAACATTGACAAGTTCCTCCTGAGTAGTTCTGGGCTGGTTCCTCAGCATTGTAATTATCACTGAAACACCACAAGGTGAGATCTTGCGTGGAGCTCCAGAAGGAGAGAGATTGGCAGTTATTTTATGGTTCTTTTGTGAATTATTGCACCAACTGTTGTCACTTTCTCACCCAGCTGCTTGGCAATGGTCCTGTAGCCCATTCCAGCCTCGTGTAGGTCCACAGTCTTGTCCCTGACATCCTTGGACAACTCTTTGGTCTTGACCATGGTGTAGAGCAGGGGTCCCCAACTCCAGGCCTCAAGGGCTGGTGTCCTGCAGTTTTTAGATGTGTCCTTGATCCAACACAGCTGATTCAAATGGCTAAATTACCTCCTTAACATGTCTTGCAGTTCTCCAGAGGCTTGGCAATGAACTAATCATTTGATTCAGGTGTGTGGATCCAGGGTGAGATCTAAAACCTGCAGGACACTGGCCCTCGAGGCCTGTAGTTGGGGACCCCTGGTGTAGAGTTTGGAATCTAGATGGATTTATTGCTTCTATGCACAGCTGTCTTTTATACAGGTAACAAGTTGAGAAGGCTCAATGTCAGCTCATTACCTGTATAAAGTACACCTGGGAGCCAACAATCTTGCTGATTGATAGGAGATCAAATACTTATTTTCTTACTGAAAATGCAAATTAATTCATAACTTTTAAACAATTCATTTATCTTGATTTTCTTTGTTATTGTATCTCACTGTATTAATGAGCACATGTCCCATTGAGGATGCTGTTCTCACTGATGACGTCTTTAGTGAGAAATACAAAGACATGGCACTGAAATTAGAATCTTAGTCACCAGATCAGAAATCTTATGAAGGTAATGATCCAGATATCTATAATTATTGCCATAAGAAAGGTAAGTGGGAAAAAAAAAAAATCAATTGCAAAAAGAAAAGGGAAAGATGTGCATTTTGCTAATTTGGCTGAACCAGTAGAAACATCTTAGATCAGTTTGAGTTATGCTTCATTCTCATATTTGTCATATTTGTGGTACTTGATACTGAGGAGAAAGTTCCAGCACAATTTTTACAGGATTCAGGAGCATCCCATACTTTCAAACCTGAAAGCTGTGTACAAGTCAGAGGAATGGGTCTGCAAACATGTGCCTATGCATAAAAGTTTGTGTTTTGTGGCTGGTGAGACTGGTGTATGTCCAAAAAACGTTTCCATTGTCAGTTCCAGCTGATCTGTCTGCGTCTTGGTCTGATATAGGAAGACACAGATGGCTTAGTATTGCTTGCATCTTAGGTAGGAAGTTAGACGAGGTTATTTTCTACAGAATTGCTTCTTTATTGCAGTTTTATAAAAAAAATGTCATCTGAAATCTGTGCTTCTCCTTAAAACGCAGATTTCTCTGCACACGTAAAGATTAGCCAAGTTGCCCAGATTATAACAAACCTCAATAACAATATAACTGCTACTCATATCTATCTAGTACCTCCCTCAAGCAGTTTGAACATCCAATTACTGACCGTATGAGTCCTCTTTCTCATTATAAATTGTGTTGTGCTCTTATTTGTTAACACTGATGCACCAGTCAAATAGATATCCAGCTGTGTTCTATCATTGCAACATCTGGAGTCAAGGCCATGAGCCAATTCATCTGCTCTGAGTGACCGAGACACGGTCAAAATACCAGATAAATGGAAGTCTTCTAAAAGCTCCCATGGTAGATTGCCTAAACCTTATCATGTGTGTAATTCCACGTAAGGAAACATTGGAGGAAGGTGAGAATAAACTTATAGAAATGCTAAATAAAACACTGGGGGATTTAGATGGGAAAAATGTAAACAACTTGTTCTTTTTAGACATGCAAACTCACACAAATGTGTAAGAATATGGTCTTACTTGAAGCAGGTAGCATATATGTTTAAATTAGTATTGCTGTGGGTACTTCCTCTAATTGGGCCTTCCCTTGTATTTTTAGAATTTAAACATGTGTTCACTTAGTAAAATCAGTACAGGGCATCTAAGGCAAAAAATATTAACAAAACCAGATTCTTTTCCCCTACCAAGGAAGGAAGATTGTGTTGACTAAATAGGGATGGTAAAAATTGTGGTTTTGCTCTTGGCAGGTTGCCCTTTCAAGAAGAAGAGCAGCATCTGTGTTTTTGTAACCCTGTCAAAACATATATTCTTACAGCATCATGCTGGTTAGACAGTGTAATGCAGCCCGAGAACAAAGTGGTGTGTGGGCTGCATTTTATTAGGATGGCATAGTGGTGAACATGGGCACATGGTCAGACCCCCTGAAGAGAGTGCAGGCAGCATTTGACAGATTAGCAAAGTCACATTTAGTCTGTGTAAATGTGAGTTTGCAAAAGCACCAAAAGCCTTGTCTCATTAATATAAAGGTTTAGGCAACACTGGGAATGCCTGTATTGCTGAAATGTATCACTGGTAACATTTTGGTTCTTTTTGGTAACACTTCTGCTTCTGCTGAAAGCTGATGCTGAATATATCTGGTCTCTGTTTGCTGGGAGGAATCTGACAGCATAAAAAGTCTTTTGTGCTTTGCTCCTGTGCTTGTTCCTCACCTATTTAGACCTTTTTCCATTTTCAGGTTGATGTTCAGTGCATTTATTTGGGCTTTTCAATATTTTGATATTTATTCTGGGTTATGTACTCTTGTACTGTTAACCTTTTGGCAGTCAATCCAAACTTCTTATCGCTGATTTCATATTTGTCACATACACCTTGTGCTAATGTTGTGCTTTGCTACAAATGCCTCCCCATTATATTCAGTATATTCCAACGCTCCTGTTTTTGATAAGCTCTTAGAAATGCTTACTCTGGGTCCAAGGTTGCTGTGTCAATGAGACTAGAAGGGAAGGAAATATTAGGTCTACTGTGATGCACGAAGTACCTGCTGACAATGGTTACATTTGTGAATAATAAAGGGCAAGAACTTTAACCATAAAAAGATCCAGATTAAATTCAGACTGAAAGATCAGGGGAAAGAGAGGAAATGCCTGATTCAAACTTGGCCTCTGCAGTGGACCTTTAGAATATGAGTTGCTCAACTCAGTGAGTCACACTAGTGTCCAGAAGTGATGGAAGACTATTTTGATTTGCTCATTTAGAGTGAGAAGCTAATTCCTTTCTTTTGACTGAGGATTTTTAAAGATTGGGACACTGTAAATGCGCCTGAGTCGCTCGTTTATAGTAACGTCTGTCACCTGGATCGATGGTTCATCTGAAGGCTGTCGTGGTCCCGGGTCAGCTGACCCAGTCTTGAGTTTTACGGGCTTTCCAGTTTTTTGTTTATTTAATGTGAGATATTTGGGTTGTGTAATGTCTGTATTATTTTGTGTACTCATCCATGTTCCAAATTACTTTAGAGTTTAGTTCCCCCCAGTGTTTCATCCTCTCCTGTCAAGTCTGTGTTTAGTCAGTCTTGTCTTATTTATGGTTTCCGTGTTCTGTCACCCATTGTTTTATTGTGAGAGTACTTCATCTCATTGCATTCTGTTAAGTGTTATTCCTGATTTATCCCTGTTGTGTTCCCAGCTGTATCCACTTCCCTAATTACACCTGTTCATTGCCAGGATGCTGAGTCACCTTCCCTCCGGCTCTCCCAGATCCAGTGTCTCTATCCCCAGTGTTCACAGTTTAGGTATGCTTTTTTTTTTTTTATGCATTATGTTTGTAGGGTTAACACTAACACCAACCCTAACACAGTAATGTTTACATATGATTTTATACTTAATAACATACCAATTTGTGTCAGAGACACACAGCATAACAATCCCGAGCACAGGCTGTTGGGTGGTGGAGGCCATGAGAGAGGGGCCAGGTGGCTCTCATTTGGTGGTTAAGTACTGATTGATCAATCCATTATCCAATCTTCCATGCCACATAAACACGCGCACACACAACCCACATGATCTTGGGTCATAACATAATACATGCTTACACTTCATCCCACCATCATTATTTTAATTTTTTTTATTCTGTTGTCTGAGCAAATCATCCCCAGATCACTTGCAAATGCTTCTCACCCAGTCTTCTGAAAGGTCCCACATAACAGGTTTCTTCCTTCTCACTGTCACTAAGTCCTTGCTCATAGTGAGTCATAGACTGTCGGGGATTTCTTGTATTATTGTAGGGTTTGTTTACAGTGTAAAGCGCCTTGAGGTGACTCATGTTGTGATTTACCACAATATGAATTGAACTGACACTGCCTCTCCATAAGGTTCAGTGTTCAATTCAAGATTTCGTTGATCATTTTAGGGCTATTCAAGGTCAGCTGTTTCCCTATATTAGTAAAGTACTATATCAATTCGTAATCACTACGTCTCTGAAATCATCTGCTCAGTACTTGGTGGTTGTATCTTGGTCCAGGTTAAAGAAAAAGGAGATTAAGCTTTTGAGATTCTGCCCTCCCAAGATTTTGGTTTAGTTTTGATTATGAAACACTTTCTGACTTTTGTTCTTGAAAGGGCCATATAATTATATGATGATAAAATCACATCAGCACTTTCATATTACAAAATATGAATATTACAAAAGTGGAGTTTGCTGAGGTTCACTTAACAACTACACTGCAGAAGTGGTTTATAAAACTTGCAGCAATAATTTTCAGTCATCATGATCACTATCATAATTTCTGTTAACTAAACAAAAGCTTCCAGTAGACCAGTCCCTTTCCCAGCTGGGATAGGCTCCAGGCCCTTTTTTTTGTTTGGATGGGTAAAAAAATAAAATTAAATCAGATTGGAGCACGAACAAACAGGAAAATGAAAACAAACAAAAGATCAAAACACAATGTGGGAGCTGGGGGAGTATAGGCAGTCTGAGCAGGCCGGGCGGTCCTCATGCATAAACATATGCTTTATGTATACGCACTTTATGTGCATGCACAGCTAAAACAAACAAGTTAGTTTATTTTTTTATACAGCTGTAACGAGGAGCATCTGGAAGTAAAATGTCAGAAATAAAATATTCCCCCGCCTTTATGTTTTGTGTAGGTTGCCACGTCAATGATCTTGAGGTATTTTAGTGGTTTTGCTCTATTTGGTGTCCTGCTTGACTTTAACACATCAATCAGATTCAGCTGAGTGGGAATGAAGTACCACGACCAGCCAAGTCATTCAGAACATCAGGAATGTCCTAATAGCTACAGACAGATGACAGTACTGACAAGCACAGTGAATGAGTTATGACTTGAAATTAATATTTCAAGTTAAAAAAACAATCAAATCCAAATAAATACCTTTTGCACAGAAATGATTAGAGCATTTCTAGAAATAGAGGTAAAGTTAGAAGTGTGTGGTTATTTATTTTTCTACAGTGCTTTTCCCACTGTTACATCCACACAAACCCACTCAAACCAAATCTAAAGACTCTTTGCACAGCAAGCTTGCTGGGGGAAAATGCTCTTCTGGTACAGATTTGCCTTAGTGTTTAAAACAAAAATAACAAGGTATGTGTTATATAAACCATTCCGATGATTCTTTTCCGTCAGGTCCCTCAGGAGATTTTACCCACCTTACATCCTATTGCCCAAATCCTATTTTGTTTTCCAGATACAACTGTGATGGATACATGATGAAAAAATTAAGATATTCATAATTTATATTACAAGAGTGGTATGTTGTTGACTTTGCTGAGGTTGGCTTACAGAGTACACTGCACAAGCATGTACAAAACATGCGACATTGATTATTATCATTATTTCTGTTGGATTACCACCACCACCATCTATCCCCCATGATAAGCAGTTAAAAAATGAATGAATGAATGAATGAATATCCAAGAATGCATGATGACACAGATGATGGAAAGACAAGGTTATCTGTATTTTTAGTGAATCACAGACATTTTAATAATAATAATAATGATGATAATAATAATGGATACTTTATTGATCCCCATGGGGAAATTACTTGTTTTTCTCTGCATTTGACCCATTCACTCAGTGAAGCAGTGGGCAGCCCACTAAGCAGGCGCCCGGGGAGCAGTGTGTAGGGACGGTACCTTGCTCAGGGGTACCTCAGGGTAGCCGTTAAGTGGATTCGAACCGCCGACCTTCCGATCATGGGGCGACCACTTTACCTACTGAGCTATCCCTGCCCCATTTAGGGCATTAATGTTCATACAGTATTTTATTGTTCTACCTGAATGCTTGTTTGTTCTTTGGCGTTGCTGGGAGGCCCATGATAAGTTGAATGAGGTTCAGAAAGTTAAGCTGATGTTATCAGTTTCAGCTGAAGCCTCACCCTTGTCCTGAATAACTCATAACTCGTTGGCTGCGTTACTATACTCACTCAGTATTCATTAATAAACTATGTAGCTTCTCTGCAAAACCACGTCTCACACTTATTTGCGATCTGGAGTGAACAAAGCGTTCTCCAGTGCGCCCCAGTAATCTTTGCCAATGAAAAAAAAAAATGGAGTATGTGTTTGCTTCCTACAAACTTACATTCTGTTAAAACAGAAAATCCCTTTTCTCTTTTTTTAGTTTATATTTTTTTAATGCGAAGATGTAAAGAAGAGACCTTGAACATTATTCTTTATTTTAATTAGAATTAAGCACATAATGAAATACATCAAACCCAAATAAGAGCATAAAATACATTCATTACAAGCACTATTATTCCATAAAATATGCTTTAACATATAAAAGCTGGTAAGAATAACACTCAACACCAACTTGATAGCCTAATTTTATAGTATATGTTCTATTGCTTTCTAAAACCCACCAACCCCAACAGGATCAGAAATCAAAAAGATATATGTGATCCATTAATTTAAAAATTTAAACATTCATTATTTATTTGGACTAAATGGATGGCAGCCAAAAAGCACTTTCAATGTCATAAAAATTGGATCAACTCTATGATTTAATACAATAAATGGTGTTTGGCAAGGGTTGCACAGAAATAGATGTAACATTGTTTGGCAGGTTAGTTTGGATAAAGTTCAAGCCTCCAAAAACGGGGGGGGATTAAAACTGGCAAAGACATGTGGCATTTGAAACAACTAACTGGTTCAATTTCTCCATTTAATTCATCCATAGGTGTCAGCAAAGTTCCTTGACTCCAAGTATTTAGTAATAACTTTGTTGAAATCCATTTAACATTTATGAAACACATATTTTACACTTTACACAAAAACAAAAACAGTCTTTATTGTGTGAGCTGACTGGCAAGAATTGAGGCATGAGGTAAACAACAAACAGATTTCACTAAAAACGTTATTTCTCCACAACATCAATACAAATCCATGCGAAATGAACCAGATAAGAAATCATAAGTAGTAAAAAAACATATTTAAAAAACGTAATCCCAAAGTAAGTTCTCCTCCCTTAACAAATAGGCAAGTGTCATAGCTAAAAAGTAAACAACGATAGGATACTTTCTGGTACAGTGAAGCAGTCCAGTTAACAGGCCAGTTCAAACATTTATATAGAAAGGTATACACAAAAATACAAAAAATATAGTATATTGGAATAATATGTAGTTATATGATATAATACAAACACAGACAAACCAGAGGTGGGACCAAGTCATTGTTTTGCAAGTCTCAAGTAAGTCTCAAGTCTCATCCTAGCATATTTATATGCATATTTATAATTACACGGTTCTTGGAGTGAGTGCATACACTCATGAAGTTTAGTAACTTCAGGTCACTGCAACAAGCCCAGGTACAGTTTACCGACGGATGGGTACAGGACCTTGAAATGCACCGTGTAGAACGAAAGACCATCGTACGTATCATAAGTTTACCAGTCTCACAAATCGTCGTCATAAATACACATTCCTTAACCGTTTATTAATAGGACCTTTGAGCTCAACGGTAATTAATTAGTAGTGGAAATAATTTCGCAATATTGTGTCAGGACAATTCACTATTTATGCACAATAAACAAAGGAGCATAGCGCGACAATTTCTGTTCAGCGCCAGACTTGCTTGTAACCTATATCACCAATTATGTTATGAAAATGACGTATTAACTACTAAAAAACACTGACCTTCGTGTAAATGCTTGGAGCAGACTAACCTGTGAGCTGGAGGGTTCTGGGACGTTATATTTGATCTTTGAATGGCTGCAATCCAGGCCACCCGTCGCGTCTTTGTCACTTCGGAAACATGGCTTGAACAATTTCTCTTCAACGACGTAATCCGATAACAACCGATCTCTTTACCCGTCGGCTTCCCGTGGCTCTCATGCGACCGGCTATTGCAGTTAATAATACAACGGCTTCTTGACATTTTTGTGTTTCTTTTTATCGCTGTATAACTGATTTTAATTGAAAGCCTGCGTGCGCTAGTACCGCTTGCCACGAGTTCCCAGAATCCTTTGCGGTTCTACCCGTGAATGACGTCACATTTTCAATCTCTATATAATATGCATGTTAAATTTTATATTTGGGGTAAAATATCAAGTCTTTTCAAGTAAACCGGTTCAAGTCCAAGTCAAGTCACAAGTCTTAGAACATTTTTTCAAGTCAAGTCTAAAGTCATAAAATTAATGACTCGAGTCTGACTCGAGTCCAAGTCATGTGACTCGAGTCCACACCTCTGAGACAAACTATGACCTTCAGTCTAAATGTAATATCTTCTGAAACATGTGATTACAATCTCACTGTCTGCATGCTATGCCATCTTTGAGTGCTTCATTGTGCCTTTTGAAACTACAGAACCTAAACAATGACTGAGGAGGAGTGCAACAGTAAAATATTTATATGAGGTCCTCTTTGCGTCGGAGGAAGGTACAGCTTTTCTTGCCTTTTTAGGCTTGTGTGGGACCAAGAAGGGGACGCCTGGCAAACAGGGATGTAAGCAGAGACTCCACTTTTTTCTCTTGCACTGGTTTCTTCCTGAGATCCAAAGGACAGCTTAGTGCTCTGTTTGCTTTTTATCTGCATGTTGGCACATTTTGTAATGGGTGTGAATATACTTACAGTTTGAACATTGCCCACGCACACAGAGACAGCACTAGCAGTGCAATAATGGCAACAGCGATGTAAATGTAGACAGGTATGGCATCCCATATGGCATCTGGTTCAGGTGTCACGTCTTTCTGCTCTATAATAAGCACACAAAAGTAAAATCAGGTTGGAGAACAGCTGCTCATCTTCGATGAAACACATCAACAAAACGCTATAAAGTGAGGTCAACTGAAATCTGTATAACTACGAATCAGCACAAACAAACTGTCCAATATATAAGATCTGTATTTGCACGGTTTGCAGACAGAACACGTTCTCCATGCATTGTCCAAATTTTAAATTTCTTGTTGCTTGCTGTAATGGACTGGTGGACTATGAGAGTTGGGATAGGCTTTAGCCCCACCTCCTGCCTACCCGTGACTGGATTAGCGGGAAATAAATGGACTTTTCTGTTGAAAAGCATAATTATCAGAAGTTGTTGTAGTAGTACAATGAGAGTAGTAGTAATAGCACTATACTAGAAAGTCTGATGTCTTTGTCTAAACCAACTCCAGGCCTTATTAAATGGTTAAATGATGTCCTCAACATGTCTTGCCTGGTAATGAACTCATCATTTGACTCAGGTGTGTTGACCCAGGGTGATATCTAAAACCTGCAGGACCCTCGAGGCCTGGAGTTGCCCACCCCTGGTCTAAACCAACCAACTGGATCTCAATGAAAGACTAACACGAGCACACCAATAAAAAATTTTATTCTGTGAAACTTCATAGGCCAAAAATACAATCGTATCCTGCATACTAATGCTTACAATCATAGTCTGAACAAATGTTTCTAAGTAGCAGTTGAAATGATTTAAAACAGGACAAGGGAAGGTCCGTTTTATGGCATGGTTCAGCGACTATTTACTTTATAGAGGCCACAATAAAAAGTTTGGGACACAACTGATCCTCCACATTGTACACCACCGCTCTGGCCTTAAAGTGCCTTTCAGATGTAGAAAAATGTTACATCTTACAAGATGCATTTTATTTACAACCTGTTGCTATGTTGAGATATCAATCATTACATTCACAACAGAAAGAAAAAAGAATTACACAGAAAATTAACACAACAATCTACATAAATTCTAATATTCCGTCTTTCATTGGATTAGACTGGAGATGTTCTTTTTTGTGTTTTGGATTTTGGACATTGGATTAATACTTTTGCAACATTAATTTGTCCAACATGTTATAAAATATTGTGCCGAGCCTGGATGAAAATGATCCTTCAGCTTTTCCTTCAGGGGACTTTCCAATCGTGGCAACATCGGTGGCTACAAAAAGCAAGAAAAAGAAGAAATCAGAACATTGTTATGCATATTTCGCTACATTGGTTGTATTGACATAAATTGAAGCGTACTGCATGCTTGAATGAGATAATCTTAAAACTTACTATTTCTTGGTGGCGTCAGGATCTTCCAGCTTGAAATCAACGAGACTACTATGAGGGTTTAGCAGGACTTGTTGCTAACAAAAGAAATGCTTTACAGCTTAGTTTGTAAATCCTTTACTTACAGGAAACACACTTTGAACAGATCGCTTAGGAATATGAGATGAAAAGTAACACTCAGGAATTTAAAGCCTTAATGCTGAATCGGTCAACTAATCACTTTGTGTTATCCAACATCATGTAGTAGCTGGAAAGGAGGGGCAGAGAGAGAAGGGGAAAGACACGCTGCAAAGGGCCGTGGGTCTGACCCGAACCCGGACTGGCCGCTGTCAGCCGTGTGGCATGTGGCCGACTGCTCAAAGCACCGAGCCAAACTGGCGCCTAATCTTTTGTTTTTTTAGTATAAATGTCTTTATTTTTTCCAAAACAGGCAGTTCCAAGCTTTTGGCTTTTGTTATGTTTAATGGGGGGGGGGGGTGTTATTTGCTTGTATTTGTTTTGGGGTTTTTTTTTTAGCTTTGGCTTTTTGTATTTTGATTAGTTGATTGTATTTTGATAAATATTCCTACTGCCCTAGGAAACCAAGAGTGCCACTTCCCAATATCAGTTACAAACTCATCAAAAAAAGAATGGCTTTTTTGTGTCAAAAGAAGAAATTATATGGTTTTTAAATGAAAACCTGAAAACATCCAGTACTCCAGAGAGCCAAAAAATAAGACGTTTTTGTGCGAAACATTCTTACCTGGTTGGCATACTGGATGGCTCCAGTCACTCCAGTAGCTCGTGCTCGCACAGTACTTATGCACCTTAGACCGAACCCTGAAGCAGTGGGTCTTGTTGATGTCGATGGACAAACTCAGGCTTGTCCGCCCTCCTGGCAGAGATTTTGTCTGTCAATGAAAAAGATAAAGTAAATAATTACTACAACAACAGAGTTAACAGACCCAAAAAGTACTTAAGTTTTGATGAGTTTCGTCATCTTCATTTCGGTTTTATGACAGTTTAACTCACTCACCACTTTGCTGTCTAACAGTGTTAAGCAGCTGTTTTTGATCTGGAAAACCAGATTTACACTTCTTGTAAGTACTGGGTCTTTAATGCAGAGTTCTGGGCTCATACCCAAGCTTAAGCACTGGGCATCTGACCAATTAAGGCTACACTGCTTTGTCAAGCAGACAGCTTTCAGCTGCGTCTCAAAGACTCGTAACCCTATTTTATTTTGTACTTCATGGTACACTTAAATTCCCTTTGTAACCTCATTAATCTCCACTCAGTGATGGTCATGAGGATTTGTTTTAAAATTTGAGTTTTTACTTATTTTTTTATTGTTCTATTTACTTTAAAACACATCCATCATTTTTTTCTTGACCTTTTACTGTGGGATTAAAAAAAATAATTGCATAGCAAAGCAAAACCACAGACTCTAATAGTTTCCACTTTTTAAAGGTCTATAAAATCACAAAGTCAAATTGTTAGCAGCTTTGTTATTAGCTGCCCAAAGCCACAGTGCCTGAAGTAATGTTAAGGCATTCCTTTCAATAAAAAGATATTTGATGAATGAAAAAGTTTGCATGTTTAATAAAGCGTGCACAGCTAAAACAAACAAGTTAGTTAATTTTTTTTTATACAGGTGTAAAGTGGAATGTCTGGATGTACAACAAAGGAAAAATGTCAGAAATAAAATGTTCTCCCACCTTTATGTTTTGTCTAGGTTGCTGTGTTAATACCAGTGATCTTGAGGTATTTTAGTGGTTTTGCTCTATTATTGTGTTAAAGTCAAGTGTGACACCAATTAGATTCAGGTGAGTGGGAATGAAGTACCATGACCTGTCAAGTCATTCAAAACATCAGGAATGTGCTAATAGCTACAGACAGCTGATAGCAGTGGCAAACACCATGAATGACTTATGACTTGATTCATTTTTTCAGTTAAAGAAGACTCAAATCTAAATAAATATTAATGCAATTAAGCTTTTGCACAAAAATGATTGGAGCATTTCTAGAAATAAAGACAAAGTGAGAACGTGAATTTTTAAGGTGGATTTTTTGCAGTTTGAGACATAAAGCTCTTCCCTGAATGTTTACAATCTCAAATCCTGTGTTTACTTGTTTTTATGCAATGCGTTCCCCACTTTTACATCCCCACAAACCCACTCAAACCAAATCTAAAGACTCTTTGCACAGCAAGGTGGAAGGGAAAATGCTCTTGTGATACAGATTTGCCTTAGAGTTAAAAATAATATTAATAACAAAGCACATGTTGTATAAACCATACCGATGGTTTTTTTCCATCAGGTCCTTCTTGAGTGTGTTCCACCTCATATTCTAGACAGTGGCCAGGAACCTTTCCATCTGGATGTTCCCAGTGTAGTTCAAACTTGTCAGGACCTGTTTGCAGATGCAGTTTTTTTGTGGCTGCACACTTCACTGCATAAATGCATCAAGAACACAGGAAAACAAAATCAGCAATTGTGATAGCATGCAAGGAGGTATTACAGATGTTGCGGATCTCGGTCAAAGTTGAGCAAGCGGTGAGTCAAAACTGGAGCAGGAAATGTATTTACCATGGTTCTGGATTTGCAGGGAGGCAAACGTTGGTTTTAGTGGCCCCTCAGGAGAGCTTCCATTTAAACAGAAGTTGATATCAGTGAATACAGGAAGCGGTACATCTGCAAATGTGCACCCTATCGTGACACCGCCTGATGTCTTGTACTTTGGGCATTCCTCAGCCTGTCCAAGTTCTTTGTGCCTGCAGAACAAACAGATCAGATAAGCTTCTGTATCCACATCCTGCTTTACATAATGTGACAACATCAAATCTTAATCAGCAAAAGACATGAGTAACTCAGTACTGAGGAAATCCTTCCCACTAAGAAAAGTAAAAGATGCATTTCAGCGTGAAGTGATCTTAAATGTTTCCGCTGCAGTTTCCAGATAATTGCGTGGGTATGTGCCTTAACAAGATTTATTCTCATTAAACACTATGCACATAAAAGTGTTGCCCAGTTTTCTTCCGCTCATCAGTGGAAGAAGACAACTGGATTGTTTTCTCCTTTTATTCTCCGGAGGAAATTAACTGGAGCTGTTCTTTGTTTTGTGGTGTTCTTTTATGAACGTAAGCCTCATTAACAATTAAACAGTGATGAAAACAGCACACATTATGAAAAGAAGCAGGTTTTACAATCACTTTAGTTATTACACCATTTTTTTGATGTACTGCCCTTTTTCATATCTTGTTAACTGGTGAATAGAAATCTCATCAAATATTAGAGAAAGTGGACAGATTTGTCTCAGGAAAAATTAAACAAGCTGATTATGTCATTAGCCGTTCCAAATGATAGTGGAATATTTTGTTATGGACCACAACACGAGCCAACAAAGCTCTGACATGGCAGACATACCAGAAATATAGCTTTTGCAGGGAGTTGTCTGGTATCTTTTCACTTCTTCTCCACTGGCACTCTGTGTACTCCATGTTGTGGAATACACATTTAAAATCCAGGACTTCAGTACCCAAAACACCTAAACATGAAAAAAGAAAAGAATCAAATTAGCTATGATCTTACTAATACTCCTTTTCTGTAATCACAAATCTTATAAGCCTTGGAAGGCTGACCTGTGCTGGGAGATTTCTGGATGACTTCAGTGTAGTCTGTGCTCTTGATCATAGTATCGTTGGTGCAGGTCCCACTCAGCAAGGTGTAGATTCTCACTGTAACATCTTTCATCAGGTCAAACTGAGCGGTGTAGGTCCTTTTACTTGTCCTGATGCTCTGCAAAAGCACAAATGAGTTACTACATGCCAAAGTTTCCTGATCTACTGAGTTTTTTCTTATTTCATTTAACAAAGATGTGTAGACAGTTTTCTCCCACAAAACTTTTACCGTATTACTGAGGCTTGTGTAAAACAACAACAAAAACACAACTTATGCATCAATTTTTAGTAAGTCACATTATATCTGCTGTTTCATATTTTACTTGAGCCGTTTAAAGGATATAAAAGAGCTTTGCATAGTTGTCTAGACACGTCTCATTATCAGGCACAGTTATCATAGGCGCAGATAAGCTCGTTCTTTCACTCATTGTAAGATAATGATCAGTGCGTCATACTAATTGTTACTGAGACATAACTAACAGCATTGCCTCACCCACATTAATTGGAAAAAGTATCAAGAATATGTTCTGTTTTTATCTTGTTTAGACATAGATGCTTGGGCATAAATACGTGGAAGTGCAATTAGAAAATCCCCACAAATTTGGGTTTAAAATTACAGAGACACGAATCCCATCATGATGAAGCAGCTTTAAGAGGCTGTATGTTTGTGATCTCTGCAGAGTTACAGTCCTGCTGAGGTGCTTTTATACTGTAAAGTCACTTAAGATATCATTTCAAGTAAACATTTTATTGCTTGTAATTACGGCTATTAATTGGCCCATTACCAGAGCAGGTCATGTTCTTGAGAAAATCATTCTGGGAGGAGTTCAGGCAGGTTATGCGCTTCAGTGTAAGATCTGATAAAAAGACTAAGCACTTACAGCCCAGCTCTCCCGGTAGGTGTTGTACTCCAGCTGATATCGTACTGAGCACTCTGTCACGTTAGGTAAGCTGTCTGGGGGATTCCATGTAATCTCCAGTTGTCCAAGATGCCCCGGGTCTGTTATTACAAGGTTCTTCGGAGGACTCACTGTAAAGGAAACAAATATTTGTAGAGTTTGTGTTTATGGAAAAAAAAAAAAGCTTCTTTTATATCAACAGTATCCAGTGGAATATCTCAACAAACTGCTGCCAAATGTAAAAATAAATCTCCTTCTGCATCATATTGCAGGATAGGCTCTTTCCTCAGAACTCCAGTGGCAGAGGGCCATATTTAAAAACATTTCATATTAAAGGAGAAGCTTCCGTTTGTGTCATTTCTATCAAGCAAAGTCTAAGTACATGAAAAACGTCTGGGACCAACCTGTAAGCCCATTGCAATACGTGCTCTCCTTCCAGGTTATTAAAAGCAGCATCAGTGTTGCTGTGTAAGTCAGCCTGCATTTTCTCGCCATCAGTAGTTTATCGAGTGTATATTCAAGACTAAAGAAAATAAAAATTAATTAGGATAAAAAAAAAAATACAAAAAGAATTCTGATAAGTGATCTCACTTCATAAATGATTTAATTAATTTTTTAAATGTCGTGAATAAAAGTAAAATAAACACAAATGTCCAGATTAATACTTACGTGATCGTTGGCTAAGAGCGCTGTTTTCCTGCTGCAGCAGGTTCGGGCAGAGCACAGCAGACTGGCACGGCGTGGGTGGACTGATGCATTTGTAGCCTCCCCGATTAGGAAAGTTTAAGACTACAAGTGAGGAAACAATTGAATAATAAACAGCGGCTGATTACTGTAAGTAATAATATCAAAATGAAGATTCTCTTCAGTGGAAGTGCAAAGTAAACACAGATAGGGAGGAGTCTGTAAAACGATTAGATTGAACCTGTATGTAACATTTTGATAGAGATTAAAAGGTACTCATTACGCGCGGCAGGAAGGGGGGAGAGAATAAAACCTAAGGATCCGTATGGCTTCACTTTACATGTCAAAGTTTATTTTAATTAAAGCGAATCCTTTTCCAACCTGGGCTAACAATGACTGGTCTCTGTGAGCACTTGGATGTGAGACGAGTGTGCAGGGACCGTCTACAAAGCGCAATACAGAAAAGAAAGAAAGACATAACATACATAGAGGTTTTCCCCCCCACAAAAATTACTTAACCTGATCACCTCACCAAGTTTTTGTTTTTTTGTTTTGTTTTTTTTGTACAAAATACTATTTTGTACAAGTGGTCTTATTGTGGTGATATTTAGTATTTAATGTGTTTTTTTAAATTAGTAAAATTCTAAAGTTACAAACTAAACACTAATAATAATAATAATAATACAGTGAACTTTTAATAGTATTTAATCATAAACATCTTTTGTTTTTGGACCATTGGTTTCTATTTTGTTTATTTGTTTGTTTTATTCTATATTTTCAATTTTTGGGAGGTAACAGTAGCCAAGCAAGCGTAATACTGCTGGGAAAATGGAAGGGTTTGGGGGAGGGGGGGTTGGCTCAAGAAGGGGGTGGAAGTAAAATCTATACCACTTTAAAACATGTGGCTCATGACCAGTGACAATTAAAGAAGCAGTCAAAAGTACCTGTATGGAATTTACAAGATGGCACACAGTTTGGGGTTGGGTTCTTTACGTGTGTGTGTGTGTGTGTGTGTGTGTGTGTGTGTGTGTGTGTGTGTGTGTGTGTGTGTGTGTGTGTGTGTGTGAGAGAGAGAGAGAGACAGAGATGGGGGGTTAACAGAAAATAGTATAACCAAGAAGAAATTTATAAGAAAGTCATTTGATTAATGCTCCTGTCATTGCCATTACCAAAATTCTATGTTTAGCTTAAACAACAAAATTAACATTTTGACAGTGAATGCATGGCCAGCAGTGCTTGCCAAATGGCATACATTATACATACTTATATTTATTTCCCTACATCTTAAACAGTTTTCTGTCCCACAATCTCATTCAATAAAACAACTAGATGTTACAAATCCCTGATATTGCATTGTTTCTAGTGCAGAAAGTCTTGAGGCTTGGTTACTTTGAGGAATGTCTTATTCCTGCCTATTAGACTCCATCCCCAGATTTCACTCCATGTGAGTTTTCTCTTTTCAACACACTCCCAATTCATCCGGCGACCCTGCTTGCCCAGCACGTCTGGCTGCTTCCTCCCGTCAACGCACCATTGCTCATTGTTCAGTTACAGATGCCTGTTGCCAGAGATGTGTTACTGCTCCAAGATAAAATCCTCCTCTGCCCTGTTGGACATGACCCACCACATCATGATGGAGAAGAGCAGATTCGGCCTGTAGCTGTGACTGGGATCCACTTTCTCCCTGTTGCTGGTTGGGAGCACCACCTCCCACTATGGGCTCTCAGGAGTCCACGAGTGACGTCTCCAGCCTCACTTTTGCACATTTAAACTCTTCTACCAGGCCAGGGATGGGCAATGACAGCATCCCGTCGCTGTAGAGTTTAAGGCTGTTAAGGCATTTCGAAAGTACAAGGCACTTCCTCATGTAGACCTCAGCCTCTCCAGTCAATTTGCATGATTAAGCATGATTAAGCAAGACCTCGTACATCATCGGCAGCCACAGTAGTTTGGGTAGCAACCCAAACTGCATGTTCTCTTTCACTACATCCATGAATCTTGTCTGTGATCTTCCTCTTTTCATACTGCTGTCAGATGAGCACAATGTATATACACAGATGAGTGGGAGCATTAGCAAGTAAACCACCAAATTACACTGTGACATAACAGATAAACTGGGTCTTGAAGTTACTGCGTACTGTAAAGAAACTTCTTTAATACTACAATAGTAGTGAAACACTACTATTGTGATACAGTTCCTTGTTTTTTCATGTAAATTTGTGGATTTATTCACATTGCCTTCTCTTCATTGATTTTGTTGTAGTTTTCACTTCCCTGTGCCTAGTCTGTGCTTCTGTTATGTCACCCATGTTTAGTCAGTTTTGTCTTTGTGTTTACTTTGGTCTGTCAAGTTTGTGTCTTAGTCTCCGTCTCATTGTTTTGGCTTCCTGTTTTATTTTGAGTCTCTCATCTCATGTGCATTATGTTCATTTCTGCTTCCCCTCTTGATCGTCAATTGATTTTGTTCACCTGCGCCTTGTTTTCAGCAGCTGTGTCTCGTTCCCTGATTACATCATGTGTATTTAAGCCCTCGGTTTTCCTTGTTCGTTATTATGTACTGCTTGTCTGTTAGAGTGGGCCCCTTATATGTTTCCTAGTTTCTTTCACCGACTAGACTTGCGGCCTCATGTAAATAAAGGCTTGGTTTTTGCTCATTTAAACCTGTCTGGAGTCTGCATTTTGGGTCCAAATTCTTCACAACCATGAGATCCACGCCATGCATCTGAGGCCGTACTGCATCTTTCAGAAGGGATTCAATCTCACAAGTTTTTTATTTGTATACATGAACTATTTATTTGCTGTTTATTGCAGGGAAATTGCCTTGAAGTGGAAAAATGCCTGAAGGTAAAGACTTGACAGAAGACAAGGTATTGCGTTATTTCCCAACTTGGCAAGTGTAAAGAACTGCCTAAAAGCACCTCACCCATTTTCATTTATTGGTATCTGTCATGTTAGAACATTACCACAAATTCTACTCAATTTCAAAATAATTGGCATCACTGCTTGTGGCCAACTATTTTAACACAAATCATTTGACTTGATGTCCATATGCAGGTATATGAACATCGGGTGGGGGGGGGGTGGTATTTGTTTTGTTTGTTTTATGGAGAGGGTGGTATTTTTCCCATAGGTGTGATGATAGAAACTCTAAAAGTGTCACGGTCTGGTGGAGGCAGACTGTATGGAGTGACGTAGAGGACCAAAAATGCAGACACAGAGAACGAGGAAGAAAACATGAATATTCACAAAAAGCGAGCCATTTAATATGGCTGATTTTAAAAAAAAAAAAAAAAAAAAAAAAACTAAAAGTACAAACATAAAACATAGAGGCACACAGGAAAGAACCTAAATAGAACTAAACTGGGAAAATTAACTACTGAACAAAGAACAAAACCTTGAACATGGAAAGGCCCTGGAAAGGTGGCATGGAACAACAGACGACCTGACAACGAATGAACAGAATACACACAAGGGTGATGAGGGGAAGTGGAAACACATGGGGAAACAGCTGACACTAACCTGACATAACAAGCTGACTATACTGACATAGGACATAGACCTTCAAAATAAAACAGGAAACATGAGACGCAGACATGACAACACCAACTTGACAACAAAAGACACTAGGCACGAAACACATAAAGGGAGAGGGAAACTTAAATACAGTGGTAGAAAACACAAAGGGGATCTAATAAACAAATAACCTTCGCCAACCTAATGAACTTAAACATACAATATAAACATTAAAATAAATTAAAACTCAAAACGCTGGGTCAAAAGACCCAGGCTCATGACAAAAAGGGAACATACCCTATTTAAAAACACTCATTTACCATAAATCATGATTTATATTTGAACATGTTGATCGCTTCAGAAATCCAGGACCTGAACTAAAAATGTGCAATATAGCCTATAGCTCAGACGTTAACACATCTGATAACAGAGCACTACTATTTATCCACATTTGAATCTCTTACATATCCCCAAGGATCTGGTGCCAATTTTATTTCCTTATACACGCTCTACATTAAAAGTATTATTCACAGTCATGGTGTCTTTTTCAATTTTAATGCTACCTTCTCTGGATGTCATGTCATTTTCTACCACTGAACGTCCCTTGTGCAAATGGTAAAACAAACTCTGCTAATCAACAGCAAAGTTTGTGCAATCATTTTTTTATTATCTTAGCGAATTCTCAAAAAATACTAATAGTTTCTCTTTCAAAGACATAGAAATAGTTTTGAATCACCACACCTTGTTTACTCTAACAACATTTTTCACCTACCTGAACCAAAAACAATTCAACACCGCTGCCAGGTTTTTGTCCAATGCCTGGAAGACAGTATAATCACATCAGTCCTGATTTAGCCTAGGATCCTTCAAGGGTTCTGTCCCAGCTTTCTTACCTCATAATACCCTATGCCCCAGTGTGTTTACGCTTACTTACTAGGCCAAAGGTCTTGGTCTTATCTAACGTTCTCATGCACATTCACGCTATGATGGATGCGTCAGGGGCAGCTCAGGGTTTAGTATATTGCCCAAGGATAATCTGACACATCCACCCACTGGGAGATCCATCTATCAACCTTCTGAGTGTTGGACAACCTTCAGTATGGCCCATAGGCCTTAAAGTATTGCATAATTACCAAAAGGTTGATTCTGTTCATCTGAACGTAGCATTTTCAGTGCAAGAAACATTTCGTCACTCATCCAAGTGACTTCTTCATTCTCAGCTGACTGAAGATTTCCCCTACCTTATAAAAACATTTGCACGATAACTGAAACTAGCACACTGAATGAACAATGAGCTGTGAGGTCAGTTTCTTGATAATTAATATGCAAATTGTCATGACCACTGATCAACAACCACTGATCAAGGGATTTTGATCAATGGCCATGAGTACCATTCGCAGAGAGTTGGGGAATAGCTGCAATCACAGCATTGTAAGATGGCAAAGGATGTGCCCTTAGGGCCCCTCCTAGATTCAGAGATGCTCTTTCCCTTTTCACGTAAATGGCCTCCTTGACTCCACGCTCAAAACAGCGTTCCTCCCTGTCCAGGATGTGTACATCCTCATCATTGAAAGAGTGTCCACTGGCCTGTAGGTGTAAATAGACTGCAGGAGACATGGTGTTTAGAAAAAATGCATCTCAACTGTTCCGATACTCCTGACACTAAGGGTTTTCGCTTTGGCAGCAGTTGTCCTTCTCTTCTGGATCTGCTGGAGCTTTCTTTAGGCAACTTCCCAGCTTTGACAAATGTCCAGCTGGGATAATCACATTTACTCAGGGCCTTTTTGATGCCTGCCTCCCTGGCCGCTGTGTCTGTGGGGATGGTGTTCGCTCTGTGTTGTAGCGTCCTGATGACACCCAGTTTATGCTCCAGTGGATGATAAGAGTCAAACCTGCAGGCAGATGAGACTGAAGAAATGACGAAACGTTTCACTCGCTGAAAACACAACGTCCAGATGAACAGAATCAACCTTTTGGGATTTACTTACCTGGATGATTGAGCATGCATCAAGATATTGCATAATTACATTGATGGCTGTGGAAACACTGTTTATCCTTTTCTATAGAATATTCCAAAGTTTTGTTTGTTTGTTTTTTGTTTGTTTTTAATGGGCTTATATTATATCAAAAGGTGTCAGATGTCTGATGAAGACATGTGTTGTTACCTGGCTTGTGTACATATTGTCAGAGCCTTTCTTTATCCTTTGTTGTCTAGACCCTCATTGTTGTGTGTCCCCTTCATCTATGTTTCCTTGAAGATTCCTAGTATTTGGTTTCCTTGCTCCTTCCCACCTAATCTTTGGGGGATTTTTGTATTTTCTTTTTTTTTTTTTTGAGAGAGAGAGAGTCCTACATTAAAGCTTCATTTCGAGTTTATGTTTCAGTCTCCTGAGTCCTTCATTTAGGTCTCCATCCTGTTGTGCTATTTTCAAAGTCAAAGTCAATGTAAACTTTATTGTCATCTCTGCTATATCCAGTGCAGCATACAAACAGACAAGACGACAAAGCTCTGGTTACATCAGGGCAAAAAAGCTAATAAATAGTTATAAAAAGGAGTAAAAAAAATATCCACTTAAGTCATAGAGGATCAAGAGAAGTTGCGATTAGAATTTGCAATTTACAGTTTACAGTTTGGAGTGGTTTAAAGTGACCAATGTAGCAGCTTGTAAACCTGGAGTTAAAAAAATTGTCCATAGAGCAGTATTTTGTTTATTTTTATAAAATGTTACCAGATATTATAAAGTAACCACTCAAATGAAAGTGTTAAATATATTAAAGAGTTGCATGGTTTTGCTTGTATTTGTATTTAGCTTTCGATCACCTTTTGAGTCTGGAGCTGCCATTTTTCATCATGTGCCATTGAAAGCAAAAGAAATACTGAAAGGTAGGGCAACCAAGGAAGACCACCATGGTGGATTTCTTCGGTTTCCTCAGTTTCCTCAGTCCTTGGTCTTCCATGACATTAAAATTAAAGACCTGCTCTTCAGAAACAAGATGTGTCTGTGCCAATACCTAAAATGTGAAGACTCTATGAATAGCAATATAATACCATAAGTACCCTCACAGGTTTGGCCCTCAGAAAGCTGTCAGCATACCTCCTGCCTTTATTATCCCTGTGTAACCCAGATCATTGTTTGAGTATGGGATTTCTGATTATTTGTGGTCACTGAACGCACCACTGTGCCGTGCGCATAGCCACTCTCTAGTCCAGCTACAGAGTTTTTCCTTCTGTTCGTCCGATGAGGCGCATGCTGCTCTCGTGCCCTCTACGAGCTGGAAATTCGGGTACAGTAGACATTTGAGTCGCTGTAAATAGTTTTAAAAACCTTTATATGTGAAGCTAATGATTTAATATGTTGTTAGGAAAAAGTCTTGTAGCAGTTACAAACGTGAAGCGGAGCTGAGTCCGACAGCATTCGCCATTACACGAACTCCTCTGGTGAGTTAGCGTGCAGCTCATGTTCGTATGAAATGTTTTGTGCCTTATTATACTGCAGCGAGGTATCAAATCTACCGCTGTCATGTTGTTAAGAAAGAGGCTAAATATTGTATAACGTGTGTTATTGGCTGACTGTTAGCAAGCTAGCCGTTAAGTGAGCCTAGCTAATGTCCTGAAATGGCGGCCGACACGAGGTCAGTTACAGTGTTATTATGTTATGCCTAAGAGAACAGCATTAATAAGCATTGTTAACAGCATTTATGTTCTGTTATATTTTTATTTTGACAAACCTGTATTATTATAATGGTAAGTCTGTTAAATAAGCCGTTAGTGACATGGACACTGAGTCAGTGGTACTGAGACTTATGAACATTTCAGTTAATTCTTCTGCACACTTGTGTGTAGGCTGGTTTGTTTGCCCTTTTGGTGCCCTGGATCCTACTGGATGAACTGCCTTGTGGAAGTCCTCATCTGATGACTCTGCCGAACCGTCCTGGCAAATAGATGGTCGTTGCTGCTTGCTGGATGCTATTATTGGATGCTACACCGTTCCAACAGAGCGGTAGGAACAATTCAAAGGGCCCCAACGATGCGCTTTATTTTTCCCTGAGCTCAGGTGATTTTCTTTTGGCCAAAGGACCTTAAAGGATACATATTTGTTTTTATTTATTTATTTTATTTTTCTTATGACACTGAGTGGAAAGACACTACAAAAAAAAAGGGGGTTTATTATTTAAAATTGTGTCTAATAAATGTGTTTATGTTAAGTAAGTGTGGTGTCCATTGTGTGCTGGAAGCCTTATTGTTCCTGTGGTGGAGCAGCTACTACCAATCTCCTTTACGAAACTAGCTTCTGACAGGATATAGATATTTGGGATACATTTGATTTCTTGTAACCTATTTTTAGAGAAACTGTGATTCTGGGTTAAACATCGGGGTGAAATTGATGACACCGACACCTAGTGAACTGCCCAAGGTCAACAGTCCTGATTTCCACGCATTAAAGGTTTGGCGTAAGTACAGATTGCGTTACAAGTGGCGAGCCAGCCAGGAGATTGGTGAAAAGTAGCACCTTGACTTTCCAGCTCACAACACCTACCTCTTTTCCTTGACCCTATTGTGTTGGACATGGATCTTTGCAGACGTTTTGATGTAGATGGCCAGTGCTCACTTTTTGTGACTGGCGTTGAAGGGATTTACACAGATGATGACATTGCTAGTGTTTTTTCAGTAAATGGTAAAGTTTCTCGGATAGTTCGAATTCCAGATGAATCAAACCAGCCAGAGGGTAGAGTCCTGATACAATATTTGTCCGATCAAGCCATTTCCAAGATCAACCCCCAGATCTTAGGCGACTTGCCGAGCCCCAAGGATCCTGCTATCGGTTGGTCTGTCAAAACCATTCGAGATGTTGCTCAGGAAGAGGTAGGCAAGGAGTTAGCTCGTAGATATTTAGAAGAACTGAAGGCTGTTGGAGATAGTGGTAAAGCAGGTTTCTTGAGTGTTATTCAGAGTGAGGTCAAAGAAGTTCGACATAACTCTGAGATTCCTGACACACAGCCACACACAGCTCAGGATGGTGACACATCCCTCCATGACATTGTAGCTAGTGATCATGATGAACCTAATCACTACACACAGACCCACAATGCACCTGATAGTGCTGTGGTGAACCCTGTTAATATCGACCGCAGTCTCCTTAACCCACCTCAGATTCAAAAAGTTGTCGTTGAGCACGTTATCAGAAATGACTCAACAGCCCCGTGGTCTACACAAACCAGACTGCGCACCTTTTCTGGCCGTGCTCCTAGGCCCAATGGTGAGGTAGACTATGAAACATGGCGCACACAAGTGGACCTTCTTGTCAGTGATTGCTCTCTTAGTGATGTGCAAAAGGTTAGGAAAATACTTGAAAGTTTGCTAAGTCCAGCAGCCGATGTTGTTAAGTTGCTTGGTGTGAGTTCACCACCCAGGGCTTATGTTAGGCAGCTCGATTCCGCTTTCAGTGTTGTAGAGGACGGAGAAGAGTTATTTGCAACCTTTCTCAGCTCCAACCAGAATAGCGGAGAAAAGCCCTCAGCATATTTGAACAGACTCCATAGCCTCCTTACTCGAGCTATTTCTAGAGGGGGAGTCTCTGTCGAAACTTTGAGCGAACACCTACTCAGACAGTTTATTAGAGGCTGCTGGGACCAGAGTCTCATTATAGCTCTCCAACTAGAAAACCAAAAGAACAGTCCACCAACATTCCCAGATCTACTCCTTATGTTGAGGACCGAGGAAGGTCGTAGATCTGCAAAGCTAGACAGGATGAAAAAACATCTGGGTGCTACAAAAGCAGCTGTACATGCCCACTCCATTTTTGATGTACCCTCCTATGATGATGAGCCCGTTCCAACACAGACTGCAAAGCAGAGCGAAGCATCTAAGCTTGAGAGGAGAATGGATGAGCTTTCAAAGCAGGTAGAGAAACTGAGTCAAAGGTCCAAGAATTCTCCTTTTGACAGTGAGCTTAGTGCAGCGTTAAAACAGAGGCAAGAAGAAACTGTTAAACTTGAAAGCAAAATAGATGAGTTGTCTAAACAACTCAGAGAGCTCACTCAGAACCAAAAATGTCCTAAAGAGAATAATAGTGGCAAAGACTTCCTTACGGCAAGAAATAGCAGTGCCAGGAGACCAGTTAAGGTTCCCTCTATGCCAAAAGCATGGTTCTGCTTTAGATGTGGTGAAGATAACCACATTGCCGCTCGATGCCCAAATGAACCCAACCAGGCACTAGTCCGCCAGAAGAATGCTGAGTTAAAGGAAAAGCAAGGAAGGTTCCAAGCCCAACAGGTTACTGAGCCTTTTGCTTTAAACTTGTAGCGGCTCCTGCTGTGGGACGTCCAGGAGCTGAGACCAGCATTAGTCCCGCCTCAAGTGACCAAAGAATTGATGTTCAGAGCAAAATAAAGACCCAGACAACGGTTCAAGATTTCAGTTCCCAATCCCGCTTGCCACCCGGTCTGATAGGTCCTCGTTGTTCAGCTTCTGTTTTGGTTGAGGGTGTGCAATGCAACTCTATCATGGATAGTGGTTCACAAGTCACTACAATCTCCGAATCATTTCACAAGGATAAGCTGGCACATCTCCCCATTCAGCCCATTCAAGCATTGCTTGAGATTGAGGGTGCAGGTGGACAGCACGTTCCCTACCTTGGTTATGTTGAGACCCACATCACTTTTCCTCACAACATTACAGGCAAAGAGGAAGAGTTGGTTGTTTTGGCTCTTGTTGTGCCTGAGTGCCATTTTAACAGCAGAATACCAGTTTTGATTGGTACCAATGCACTGTTAAGACTCCATGATAAGTTATCTGAACGTGACGGTCCAGATTTCCTTCACAGACTGTGTTCCAGAGATGTAGCACTGGTTCTCCAGCACTTGGCTAAACAAATGGATGATTGCCACATACACCCAGTGAGGTTGCACGGGAAAGTACCAGTCACCATCCCTGCCAACCACAAGTGCTGTTTAATGGGCGATGTTAGGCTGAGAAAGAACACTCCTAACGTAAGTTTCGTCCTTGAACCAAATGAACACGACAAGTTACCTGGTGGTTTATTTCTTGAAACTGCTTTGATAGACATCCCTTACAAAGCTAAGAGTAAGGTTCCAGTCGTCTTGCAGAACTTGAGTGGGCATAGTATTGTATTGCAACCAGGAAGTACAGTTGCCCAGGTATGTGTAGCCCAGCACATTTCACCCCTGGTGCCTGTTTCAAATGCTTCTTCTCATGACAAGTTTGATGGAGAGAAGCTTAAGTTTAATCTTGATGAGTCACCCATCTCTGAAGAATGGAAAGAGCGCATCACCACCAAGCTCAAGTCTATTTCAGAAGTGTTTGCGGTTGATGATCTGTCTTATGGTCACACCACTGTGGTAAAACACCACATTCGGCTGAACGATGACACGCCGTTTAAGGAACGGTCGAGGCCCATCCACCCAAGTGACAGAGAAGCTGTCAAGCAACACCTCAAAGAACTGCTTAATGCAGGGGTTATTAGGGAGTCAGAGAGCCCCTACGCATCTCCAATAGTAGTTGTGCGTAAAAAGGATGGTTCAATCAGGTTGTGCGTTGATTACCGCAAGTTGAACGCACGGACCATTAGGGATGCTTATGCCCTCCCAAACATTGAGGAGACCTTCACGGCCCTTAGTGGTGCCAAGTGGTTCTCGGTCATGGACCTCAAATCAGGCTATTATCAGGTTGAGATGGCCGAGGAAGATAAAGCTAAAACTGCTTTTGTCTGTCCTCTTGGGTTTTATGAGTTTAATCGCCTGCCTCAGGGCGTTACAAATGCCCCAAGTACGTTTCAACGACTGATGGAGAAGTGTGTTGGGGATTTGAACTTGAGTGAGGTACTTGTGTTTTTGGATGATCTGATTGTGTTTTCAGACACCCTGGAGGAACATGAGGTGAGACTCATGAGGGTGCTGAACCGGTTGAGGGACTTTGGGTTGAAGCTGTCCCCAGAAAAATGTCATTTCTTTAGGCCCTCGGTGAAGTACCTTGGCCATGTGGTTGATGCCCAAGGAGTTCACACAGATCCTGATAAGATCTCAGCTTTGAAAACATGGCCTCGTCCTACAAACAAGAGAGAGTTAAAATGTTTCCTAGGCTTTGCCGGTTATTACCGGAGATTCATTGATGGATACTCAAAGATCGCAAAGCCTTTAAATAGTCTCACGGCTGGTTACTACTCACCCAAAAAGAGGGGTAAAGTGTATCTTGGAGAACATTTCAAACAACCATCAAACATTAACTTACCTTTTGGAGAGGAGTGGACACCTGAATGTGAAAATGCGTTTAAGACTTTGATTGAGAGACTGACATCGGCACCTGTCCTTGCTTTTGCCAACCCACAGCTACCATATGTCCTGCACACTGATGCCAGTCGTGAAGGCTTGGGTGCAGCGCTCTACCAAGAGCAGGATGGGAAGCTGAGAGCTGTGGCTTATGCAAGCAGAGGACTTTCCAAAAGTGAGAGAAACTATCCCACTCACAAGCTTGAATTTCTAGCTTTGAAGTGGGCAGTTTGTGAGAAGTTTAACAGCTACCTTTATGGCGCTAACTTCACCATTGTGACGGATAACAATCCTCTCACGTATGTACTGACATCTGCAAAGTTAGATGCTGCTGGTCATCGCTGGTTAGCTGCGCTGTCTACTTATCAGTTCACCGTTAAGTACAGGGCCGGTCATGCCAATCGCGATGCAGATGGGCTGTCCCGACGACCACAAGCTCCTCCTTTTGAAGATGAGGATTTCATCAAAGAAAGGGAGAGAGTTGATGACATGAAAAACCGTCTTCTAGAGGTGAGCAACGAGATGAGTCACGAGGTGGTATCTGCCTTATGTCAACGCCATCTTGTGGTGTCAAAGATCGAGCACTGTTCAAATCTAGAACAACCCTTGGCTGTAGAGTCTCTTGCTGTTGATCCCTCAACAGTTGCGGATGTATTTGGAGAAGACACATTACCATCTATGACAAGCTCTGACTGGTATAAAGCTCAGAGGGATGACCCGGTTGTCTCACGTGTCATTACCTTCGTTGAAAGAGCTCAAAAGCCCAGCTTCAGAGAAACAAACCTTGAAGTTCCTGATGTTAGGCTCCTTCTCAAGGAGTGGAGAAGACTCGAAATGAGAGATGGAGTATTGTACAGGAAATGGACAAATAGAGACAACACTGTATGGCAGTTAGTCCTACCTGAACAGTTCAGAGGGAAAGCGTTGCGTGGAGTGCATGATGAAGTTGGTCATCTTGGTTTTGAACGAGCACTGCATCTTGCCCGTTCCAGATTCTATTGGCCAATGATGACAAAGTCTGTAGAAGAGAAGTGCAGACAGTGTCCACGCTGTGTCAGGAGGAAAGCAGTGCCTCAGAAGGCAGCGCCTCTTGAAAATATTATAGCAACTTACCCGCTTGAACTCGTCTGTATGGACTATTTGTCAGTTGAGCCAGACAACAGAGACACCCGGAACATATTAGTTATCACTGACCATTTTACAAAGTTTGCTGTGGCAGTGCCAACTAAAGATCAGAAGTCCAGGACCATTGCAAAAGCTCTGTGGGAGAACTTCATAGTTCATTATGGGTTTCCCAGTCGTCTACTCAGTGATCAGGGTAGAGACTTTGAATCTCACACAATCAAAGAGCTATGTGCTTTGATAGGAGCAGACAAAATCCGCACTACACCTTATCATCCTCGCGGAAACCCGGTGGAAAGGTTTAACCGGACGCTTCTTGATATGTTGGGTACGTTGGAAGAGGAAGACAAATCTCACTGGAGGGACTTTGTTAAACCCTTAGTTCATGCGTATAACTGCACGAGGAACGACACAACTGGTTTCTCTCCTTATGAACTGATGTTTGGCAGACAACCCCGACTACCCATTGATTTAGTCTTAGGTATCCAACCTGAAAATGCCAACCATAAGTCTCATTCAGAGTATGTGAACAACCTTCGTCAACGTCTGGAGGAGAGCTACACCCTAGCTGCAAAAAACTCCCAGAAGATCGGAGAAAGGAATAAAGTTAGGTTTGACAAGAGGATTAGAGTGGCCGAGCTCTGTGCAGGTGACAGGGTTTTGGTTAGGAACATGAGTATCAGAGGTAAACACAAAATCTCAGACAGGTGGGAACAGAAAGTACATGTTGTGGTTAAACGAATCAATGATGGCCCTGTCTATGTTGTGGAACCCGAGTTGGGAGACGGACCAAAACGCACCTTACACAGGGATCTCCTTCTACCGTGTGGGTTCTTACCTGTGGAAGAAATAGCAGGGAGCAGATCTCATGGGTCCTCTAAAGGGAAGAAACTGAGAAACAAAGCCGAAAGAGAAGTACAATCTTCTGATAACCCTGATGGTCAGGAAGATGAGGTATACAGTGATGAGGACGAAGTGTATCCAGCTTTTGTGGTTCCAGAAATAATAACCAGAGGTCCTTTTATCCAGACTGAAAGGCAGGTTATCACACCTCAGCTGTCCACTGGGGATGTGCATTCTAGGTTGCCCCGTGCAGAGCCACAAGACGAGTCACACGCACGAGAAACACCCAGTCATGTTTCTGAACCTGAGCCTTTGTTACACTCAGAAAGCAATGAGGTGACCACATCTCCCATTCCATCTGATGAAGGTCCAGGTTGGGTTGTTATTGACATTCCTGAACAAACAGAACCTGTTGAAATGAATCAAGAAAGCAGCGACACTGCTGAGCGGAGTTTAGAGCCAGAGACAGTAGAGTTGCGGCGTTCTGGGAGAGAGAGACGCCAACCTCGTAAACTAACTTATGATGAGTTAGGTGAGCCTTTAATTTTGGCTCTCAGTTCCTTTTTGTCAGAGTTTCGCAATTGTATTCTCTCAGAGCACTTTCCTTCACACACCTGTTAAGTCAAGTGTGCATGCAGAGACTCATGCACTTTAGAGGGGGAGAGTGTAACCCAGATCATTGTTTGAGTATGGGATTTCTGATTATTTGTGGTCACTGAACGCACCACTGTGCCGTGCGCATAGCCACTCTCTAGTCCAGCTACAGAGTTTTTCCTTCTGTTCGTCCGATGAGGCGCATGCTGCTCTCGTGCCCTCTACGAGCTGGAAATTCGGGTACAGTAGACATTTGAGTCGCTGTAAATAGTTTTAAAAACCTTTATATGTGAAGCTAATGATTTAATATGTTGTTAGGAAAAAGTCTTGTAGCAGTTACAAACGTGAAGCGGAGCTGAGTCCGACAGCATTCGCCATTACACGAACTCCTCTGGTGAGTTAGCGTGCAGCTCATGTTCGTATGAAATGTTTTGTGCCTTATTATACTGCAGCGAGGTATCAAATCTACCGCTGTCATGTTGTTAAGAAAGAGGCTAAATATTGTATAACGTGTGTTATTGGCTGACTGTTAGCAAGCTAGCCGTTAAGTGAGCCTAGCTAATGTCCTGAAATGGCGGCCGACACGAGGTCAGTTACAGTGTTATTATGTTATGCCTAAGAGAACAGCATTAATAAGCATTGTTAACAGCATTTATGTTCTGTTATATTTTTATTTTGACAAACCTGTATTATTATAATGGTAAGTCTGTTAAATAAGCCGTTAGTGACATGGACACTGAGTCAGTGGTACTGAGACTTATGAACATTTCAGTTAATTCTTCTGCACACTTGTGTGTAGGCTGGTTTGTTTGCCCTTTTGGTGCCCTGGATCCTACTGGATGAACTGCCTTGTGGAAGTCCTCATCTGATGACTCTGCCGAACCGTCCTGGCAAATAGATGGTCGTTGCTGCTTGCTGGATGCTATTATTGGATGCTACACCGTTCCAACAGAGCGGTAGGAACAATTCAAAGGGCCCCAACGATGCGCTTTATTTTTCCCTGAGCTCAGGTGATTTTCTTTTGGCCAAAGGACCTTAAAGGATACATATTTGTTTTTATTTATTTATTTTATTTTTCTTATGACACTGAGTGGAAAGACACTACAAAAAAAAAGGGGGTTTATTATTTAAAATTGTGTCTAATAAATGTGTTTATGTTAAGTAAGTGTGGTGTCCATTGTGTGCTGGAAGCCTTATTGTTCCTGTGGTGGAGCAGCTACTACCAATCTCCTTTACGAAACTAGCTTCTGACAGGATATAGATATTTGGGATACATTTGATTTCTTGTAACCTATTTTTAGAGAAACTGTGATTCTGGGTTAAACATCGGGGTGAAATTGATGACACCGACACCTAGTGAACTGCCCAAGGTCAACAGTCCTGATTTCCACGCATTAAAGGTTTGGCGTAAGTACAGATTGCGTTACACCTGCATACTTAGTGGCTTCCACAATCAGCCCATACACGTTTACATGGTACTGACAATGCCCTTTAAGAGAGGTATGACATATGTAATTCATTTAAACAAGAAATGTGCAGAAAAAACAAAGTTTGAATCATTTCTTCAGTTATTTACCAAATTGCTGTTCAAATATATATAATTCAATATTAAACTTGATATTTTATCTATTATCTCTATTTTTTGGTGAAACTTATTCAATTTTCAAACATTTTGAGGTTCTGTAGTTGAGAGAAGATTTCCTGTAACAAATGTTCAACTATAAAAGAAAATGAAACGGCCAAAGAAAAACAAAATTAAGACTCAAAAGGGACTCTATACAGTGACAGGCTTATTGTTGAATACTGGGAGCTAGCGTATCGGGAATTCCTGCCAAATTCAACCCTGTTTTCCAGGGAAAAACACATGCAGTAACACATTAGTTTCTGCATGTATGTGCCTGTGTTTCAACTGTAAAAAAAATCGTACTAAATTCTAGATAAAAGGACCTAACGTTTCTTTGCAGTACAAAGTTCAAAAGTACAAATCTATGTCCCAAAGTGTCTGTGTTTGTGTGGAATTACATTTCCACGCATTATTTCCAATAAACAGCACAGCTTCAAAACTTAAAAACATCAGGATGCTGCAGAAAAATCTTACTTAAAGCAGAATGCAGTAATTTAAACCCCTGTTACACTGCAATGTGACTGTGGGCATAAATAATATTTAAGGCCATAAAATAATTTCTGGTTTATATTATCATTTAAAGACTAGCATATTGACTCAGAAACAGTCCTGGAACACTGTAACTGCATTTGATCCTCAAACGCAAGCCACTGTCATGCAAAGAAAGAAAAGGTCTAGCAACACTGGCGCCAATGCCAGGCTTGAGTTCATTTAAGAGGGACCGAGGCAAGAAGGAAACCATTGTGTGGTTTGACAAATAAAAAAAAAGAAAAAAAAAAGTTAAAGTTAGCTTTCCAAGCTAAAGAAAAAAGATATAATGTGACATATAAATGCATGGTTTAAAAGCTTCCATAAAGGTATGCAGGCACCATTAACATGAAATAAAGTATATACACATGTTGGAATGGGTAGTGCCACACAGACAACATTGTTTTTGAGGATTCTACAGCAACAGCAGCACGACTCTATAGTGAATGAAACCGGAGTGCTACTCAGAAACACGTAGTGCATTATGCACTGGAAAAATATAACAAAGTAAACCCACAGCTGCTGAGAAGTTGATAAGAAACAAGGAAGAATGGGAAACATTTTTGCTTTCACAACTACAGCAACTGACCTAATTTTCGTAATCACTTAAAATGTTGTTAAAGAACAGCAATTTGACATAAGTGCAAGTGTGTCTCTGACCGATTCTTATACATTTCTCCCAAACCAACATCTCTCAGATTGAACACTTGATATTTTGTCTTTTTAACATTGTTAATTAAATATGAGCGCATAAATGATTTGCAACCTGTTGTATACTGCCTTCATGTTAATTTTAAGCAAAGCCCAAACTATTTTTTTAGCAATTTTTCCCATTCCTACTATGGTAGTGTCTACTGTTCCTGTTTCACTTGCAGTTAAATAACTTTTGGTTATTTCCTGTTGTACTTTGAAAATGTCATTCTACAGTCAATCCTCTGTGTATATATAGTCCTTCCCAACCCTTTGTCCATATCCTGTCATCTGTTTTCCCTTTCGTGCATAGTTTGGGGTTTTCCACCTTTTTGTTACGTAATATTGGATTTGGTTATCAGATTATTTGGTATTCCATTTAGCTTCAGTGTCTGCGTTTGGCTCCTATGTCAATTCAGTTTTATATATATATATATATATATATATATATATATATATATATATATATATATATATATATATATATATATATATATATATATATATATATATATATATATATATATACAGCCACTTGGGGGTGATGTTATGGGTACAGGACAAAGGAGAGACATATATGCTGCAACCAACAGTCAACTCAAGACGCTTTACACTGGAGATTAAAGACTTGGGAGAAATCCCAAATAATTAGTAGACACCCTTATGAACAAACAAGGATGAAAAATCCTTTTAAAAGGCATCTGGTGTGACTGATTGTGTGTGAGAGGAAAGAGAACAGAAGATGATATAAAAGATAGACTGATACAACGATAGCAGAGAGAGAGAAAACACAGGCTAAGGCAGGAAGAAGAAAATAATTTAATCACATGCTCCACTTGTAAACACGTGCAGAGTGATAAGAGCGTGTGGAGAAGAGTCACTCAGTTCATCACATCAAGTCCCACAGCAGCCAGAACTTATAGTGACACACCTGATCCAGCCCTAACAATAAGCTTTATCAAGGTTTGGTTAAATCACGTCAAAGACTTGGGCAACAAATCTGAAGAAACCGGTTCTATAATTGAAATTAATTACTTCATTCAATTAAAATCCTTCACTTCTCAGCTTTCTCCTTTATCCACTGGGGTGCCCCAGGGATCTGTCCTCGGGCCCCTTCTTTCCATCATCTACCTTCTTCCACTCGGACATATTTTTCGTAAATATAATATTCAGTTCCACTGCTACGCCGATGACACCCAGCTCTATCTCTCTACCAAACCTGACTCTACTCTTCCTCCACCCTCCCTCATCCTCTGTCTAGCTGAACTTAATTCTTGGTTCTCCTCCAACTTTCTTAAACTCAACAGCAATAAATCGGAACTTCTTCTGGTTGGCACTAAACGACTGCTATCCAGAATTAACAATTTCTCTCTCACCATCAATAACTCGCTGGTCCCTATCTCTCCCTCTGTGAAAAGCTTGGGTGTCATTCTCGATAGCACATTATCCTTTAACTCACATATCAATAATGTCACACGTGCAGCATATTTCCAACTCCGTAACATTAATCGCCTCCGCCCCTTCCTCACACCTCACGCCACTGCCATTCTCATCCATAATCTTGTTATCTCTAGAATTGACTACTGCAACTCATTATTATTTGGCCTTACACAAAAATCTATCAACAAGCTCCAACGTGTCCAGAACTCTGCTGCCCGTATTATTACTAGGACTTCTTCTACCCACCACATCTCCCCAATCCTGAAGCAACTTCACTGGCTCCCGGTCAAATTTCGCATCCATTTTAAAATAATTCTGTATACATTCAAGGCTATTCATTCTCTCTCTCCACCGTACCTCTCTGACTTATTACAGATGAAGCTCCCATCCCGCTGCCTCAGATCTTCATCTTCTCTTTCTCTCTCTGTTCCCTCTGCTCGTCTGATCACAATGGGAGGGAGGGCCTTTAGCTGCTCTGCCCCTCGACTTTGGAATTCCCTACCCCCGGACCTCAGAAATATTAGTTCATTCTCTCTTTTTAAGTCCACCCTCAAAACTCATCTGTTTAAAATTGCCTATTCTTAAATTTCTGTATGTTTTAACTTTTATCTTCTATTTTTATCATTGTGTATATTTCCAGTTTTTATCTGTTGTACAGTGTCCTTGGGTGCTTTGAAAGGCGCTATTTAAATAAAATGTATTATTATTATTATTATTATTACTGCTGATGCAATCTGGCCCAGATAACATTACTTGAGAGTGTACATGTGCTCTACTGGTGAGTGAATGAAAGGAAAGCAATGAAGACAGCACAGACTGAGCTCCAAAGAATTTCACTTTATTTTTAGATTCAGCATGTTCGCTATAAGAAAACCTTGGAATTTACACAGATGATATGTACACAGGTTTAGCTTCAGTGATTTTGTAGTCTTGCATGCGTCAGACCAGTTTTAAATACAAAAAAACCAGATTATGTACATGAATTGTGAATTCTCTCGGCAGTGTAGCATTTAGACATAACTCACTATTTCACTGTTTTCTCCTAACGAGACGACACTTGTGAGACGTTAAATCATGGCGAGCGTAACCAATTAAACCAATAACAGATACTTAGGCACGGCAATGGATTTATCACATACAAAATTACAAAATAAAAATCAGCACCACTGTCTTTTCGTGTATGCATATGAATTCTACATATTGCAAGCTGTTCAGTAAGTATGCAGCAGACTTTCCCATTATTCCAAAACATCCTGTACATTGCTGTTCTATAGAAACACATAAACCTGCCCCCAGGCCTAATAAGAAACATTAAAAAAAAAAAAAAAAAAAAAAAAAACAGCGGATGGATCAGTTGCTGAGGTAACACAATGTTCACTAATGATGAGAGACATTCATCAAGCAATAGTTACAGAAAGAGACATTTTCACACTTCCAAACAGTGCAAAAAAGATCACGTTCACCTTTGTTAACACCTGCCTCTGAACACTATTCATATATGTCAAGAGGAATCAGTCCCTACATTTATTTCGTCCAGTCCATGCTTGCCCTGAAGAAATCCCTGCTAAAGTATTGGAGATTAAATGGTAAATGGTAAATGGCCTGTATTTATATAGCGCTTTACTAGTCCCTAAGGACCCCAAAGCGCTTTACACATCCAGTCATCCACCCATTCACGCACACATTCACACACTGGTGATGGCAAGCTACATTGTAGCCACAGCCACCCTGGGGTGCACTGACAGAGGCGAGGCTGCCGGACACTGGCGCCACCGGGCCCTCTGACCACCACCAGTAGGCAACGGGTGAAGTGTCTTGCCCAAGGACACAACAACCGAGACTGTCCAAGCCGGGGCTCGAACCGGCAACCTTCCGATTACAAGGCGAACTCCCAACTCTTGAGCCACGATAAGATTAGAGTCCTTAAGGTAGGGCCAAGCTAAAGGGCTAGAGGGATCGTGCGCTTCTTTCTCTAATCTTATGTTGCAGTGTCCTCTTTGTGTTCTTTACTCCTCTAACAAAAAGATACTGAACGATAAAGTGGAAATTTCACAAGAAAACTCGTATGTTGTTAGCCCACCGAAGCCTTATCTTTGGTTGAACTTGAGAAACTGTCAGAACAAGGATTACTTCATGGGCAGTACAAACAGGGGCGCAGATTACAACACACAGATTTACTTTCGAGACTTTTAAATAAAGATTTACTAACAACCGCTACACATACAATGTCACAGAACTGAATTCAGTCAAAATGAAAATCCATACACTGGGTACAGATGGGGGGGTTTAAGCTTCCGTCAAATGTCAGAAAATATCACATCTCTTTTGCAAATACCGAGGTGTAAATATGCTTTGCAGAAACACTTCGATGACAAGATGAATGAAAATGTAATGTGCCGTGTCTTTGCAGGGGCGCGAGCAGTGCGGTGATGACATAAGTATATTGCAGAAAGAGATAACAGAGGTCAAGCTGCTGCTCTCCCTTGCTTTCTACAACAACTTACAGAAGTTACACGCATCGTTAGAGTCCAACACCAGTTCAATTCAGCCTAAATCTGTACCACTTAAAACACCACTGAGGTTTTGTGTCCAATTGGATTTATTATAATTGCAGCCCTTAGGAAATGAGACACACCTGTTAATACAATATGTGTTACTATGGATATTAGAAATAGAAAAATACACAAGGGATAAGGCCTGCCTTGTGCTAATCTTGAGGACAAAGAACTCTGAGGGTGTGTGAGTGTTTTTTTCCAACTGGATTTATATGAAAGCGGTTTTTTCCACAAGGTGTGGTGAAAATTTAATTTGCTATTACTGAATATTTTATGACTTGTAGATGCACATATATTAGCAGAGGGTATTACTTGTATCACGTGGTTTAACCTCTTCTCCCCACAGGAGAGAAAATTATCCTCTGTTTATATTCCTTCACCTGTATGAGTCACTATTATCTGAAGATCTCAGTCGAATTCCATGGAAACCACATCAGTAACCGGATAATAATGATTAAAGCCACAAAACATTGTCTATGCGGTGAGATATTCAACACACTATGTGTCCCAGTCCCAGGCAGTCTTCACGAGTGACAAAATCATGAAAATGTATTCTAGTTTGTTTACAAAATTCTATTTTTCCTTTCACTTTTCACACAAAGGACCTCAAATTTGAGAGCAACTGCATTATTTAAAACAACAGAATATGTGCAGCAATTTAAAAGACAGAGATGAGGCAACACATTCTTAGCTAAAGTTCTGCACCATTGTTAATATTTGTAACAATATCTATAGGTAAGGTAAGTTCAGGTATCAAGTTATTCTTATTGTTTAAAGATAAGAAGTTAGAAAGCTACCATCAGATATACCCAAAAAGCTCCTGTCAGGCTACCACAGTGTAATATTATTATTTTACGTATTATTTTTTCAGTTGTTACATTTGATTGTGTTTCAGAATAAAGGATTCTGCACGGCAATACATTTGGTGAATGCATACAGTAGATACTTTAAAAGAGAGCTCACTGACTGCTGCTTGCTTTGCTTGTTAACTAGAGCCCTGCAGGAAAAAGAACAACTACCACATTCCAAATGACACACCAGGAAACATCACCCAGTGACCAACAGTACAGTCATTCATAAAGACTCAAAGTTATCTGCATAAGTAAAATGTTTGACCTGAGATTCTGTGATGGTTTATGCATATTTTACACTCAAGGTCTGATAAACTGGAAGCTTAATTTTTATCTGTGTGATATCTGTTCTCTGGAACATGACGCCATAGCATCAATAGGGGGGAAAATACAGGCTATTCAGAGGAAGCAGAGGTTCTCATGAACACCATTCAAATTCAGACACTGGGGTTATTAACGTGAGGTGAAAAGCAGTAACATGGAAACCAAGAATTTGGCACACACGCTCGTATCCTGGAATCAAACCAGAAGTGCAAGTCTCTATACTTCCTTTCATGAAGTTTGACCACTGCATTTGAGCAAATTCTCCACAAGTAAGATGGCCAATCGGAGATGCAGCTCATCGGCATAGAAGCAGTTTAAGTTAACAACAACATAAATTATCCTGTACAGAGAAGTTAACCTACAAGTGAACAAATAAATAAATAAAGCTATCCCTCCTCTGAGGCACAGTAGTTCTACATGTTCTGCTCCAGTCTCAAATGTTTTTTCACATTAGTTTTTAGCCTTTGGCTCGTTAAGCTAGTAAAGCTAAGGCTCACCAAAAAAGGACAGGTTTGTGATCCGCCACATATTCACCAGACATCACTCTGCTCTAACCACCCTGTCAACTTGTTTCTGTGGTAAAAAGAGAGACCTTGTTAAAACACGAGACTGCCATAGCTGCGCTATCAAAGACTTCTCTGTCAGAAGTAATTTAACTGGTGTCATATCAGCATGCAAATTTAGAATCAATTAGCCTTCAGTGAAGTCTGTGGCTGTTGGCTGCATGAAAGCTATTGTGTGAGAATGGTGTGAACTAGGTCATCATACTTTGTTTCTAATGGCTGCGAGTGAAGAAACCCGAAGTTAGTGAAGTCAGTTACCGATCATTAACCAAGTTTTCTCTTTGTTTGTTCTGTCAGATTAGGGAACTGGGTATCCTGGCCCTATGAAGTGGTTAGGGATGTCGCGTTAGCCCATATTTAGTAGATCGTGTAGTCTTTTGCCAGTAATCTATTTAATGCAAATCCAATCATTAACCTCACTTTAGGTTTTAATTAAAACTGTGTTTTAAACACAGAGTGTATACACAGTCATTGTAAAATGACAGTACAACCCCTGTGTTGTACTAAGGTTTTGCACATTAGGACAAAATATATTAAATCTGTCCATCGCAGGTCTTAAAATGAGGTAAGCACATCTGGAGATGAACAATAACAGATAACATGATACACCATATCATTATTTATTTAACAAAAAGTAAGCCTTAATGTAGCAGAAGTAAGTCCTTGCTTATTATTCCTAAGCTCCTCTATAAAAGCAGATGCTTTGACAGTTTTCTGGTCTGGAGCACTCAGGTATGAACTGGTTCAATGCCAAGGAGACATCACCAAAGTGACAACAACTTTATGCCGCATATAAAGTTTGTTTAGAAGGCTTGCCAGAGGAAGCCCTCTGCTTTTAAAAGACCATGGCGGACAGCTTAGGTTTGCAAAGTTACATGTGTGCAACCCACAAGACTTCTTGAATGATGCCCTTTGAACAGATGAGACTAAAGTGGACCACATTTGGCAAAAAGAAAATACGATAAGATAAGATTAACTCAAATGTATCATACCTTAAACTGTTAAAAAGCACGGTGGAAGAGGAGTGATGACTTGGGCTTGTTTTGTTTGTATACCAAAGTACTCTAGAGTCAATTATGTGAGGTCACCTGTCCGACAGCTAAAGCTTGGCCAAAACCGGGTCATGCAACAGTAAGTGAATCTACAACAGAAATCCCAGACCTCAACCTGACTGAAATCCTGTGGCGTGTAAAGAAGAGTGGGCCAGAATTCCAAAGTGCCTCTGCACTCTGGCGTCCTTTTTGTTAAATAACATTGTATTATGTCATGTATTAATATGTCCTTAGGGTTATTTAACCCTGGAGAACCCATGGGGTCAAATTTGACCCCATGGGGTCCCTAGTAAACCAATGGGGTCGGATCTGACCCCATGGGTTCTCCAGGGTTAAGTTTTAGACCTGAAAAGAACTATACTTTTAAAATTACATCCTGGTATGATCCTGCTAACCATAGAAATGATAGATGATGAACTTCTTTTTAGCCATGGCTGCAAATCATGGTCTGAGAAATAAAGTTAAAAAATGTGTTTATATAAAAATAAAGAAAATTATTCTTCAGATCTCTTGATTAGTTTATGGTTTCAATTTCTGGTTTGTGTTTTGTCTGTTTTTGTCGTGTGTTTTCTCATGTGGCAGTGAACTGAACTCTCAGATCCACCATATGGAACAGATTAGTGCCAAAGTTAAAAGCTTTTAGTCATTTTCCATTTGCTGGAAAACATTAGATTAACATCTTCAGTTGCATGTGGGCAGATAGTGAGGACAGAGACACACAAATCAAAAATGTACACAGTTAAAACAAGTAAATAAATAGATAAATAATAGAATTTCCCTGAAATAAAGTGTATTAGAAACCACACTAAACAGGATGGCTTAGTGGGAAAATAAGACCATACCGTACGTGGGAAGTTTGTAAGGGCACCCTGAACCATTTTCGGATCCAGGCACCCATCAGTCAGCCGTTCACAAACAATATTCACATAGAATATAAACAATACGGCAGATCTGTGCTGCTAATTTCACATAACTGGCAAGCATTAACTGGAAACAGCTGGAAGCAAAGTATCAAAAGCTTCAGAAAAGGTAAAATCGAGAATGGCCTAGAGTTTAAAAAAAAAAAAAACGCGGTGAAAAAATGCTACAGTACAAAACAAGATATCATGCTTTTGGCAAAAGCCAAGTTCGTATTATCACAGTGGTCAAATGTCAAGTCCCCTGGTGCATGCAGATGTGATTTATGGTCGAAAGGTGTTGAAACTGCACCAGAAAAACAGGCGGAAAGTCCTCTGTCTGCATGATAATAACATTAAATTCATTCCTAGATTACACCGGCTTTCAAAAAGCACTGTCTAAATGCATTACAAAAACAAAACAATTGATGAATCAGGCTTAGCTGCTCAAAACAGGATATCATCCTTGCATGCCTGATGAAGACTGTGTAAAACCATGAAAACAAAAATCAAGAAAAAATTCACTGAGAAAATAAATTTAACAAGTAAGAAGAGCAACTCAAGTGTAAGGACCCAATAAGGTCCCTCAGTACAGGCAGCCTAGTCCTTTCCAGTGAAAGAGTGAGTTATGTGTCTGTCATTTCCTCACTTCCACTTGGTCAGTGCTGACACTCGCAGACTCAGTGACTAGAAAGAAGGACGCACAAACCTTTAATGTCTTAGATTCATCGTCGTGTGTGCCTCTTCTGCAAGTTTTAGCTCAGCACCTTAGAAAACACGCATCCAGGATGACCCCAGTAATAGGAACAGCATAAGAGTGAAAATGTGATGGAAGAGGTAAGTGGTAGCTGACATCATATGAAGAGACAGAAGCATTTAGACATCTTGTCTCCTGTTTCAGTCAGGCAAAAGTCAACTCCAAAAGACCCATGGGGCCACTGTGTCCTCGCCCCACTGGGATCTCTGGTCCCTGGTAATGAGGAAGAAGGTTTGGGCTTGGTAGAGAGGTGATCCTGCACGAGTGCAGGTCTGATGCAAAACTGAGGCTCGTGTCAAACAGTCGAGAGCTGCGTGGGCTTAGAAGTGGGGAGATCCAGCAGAGCCTGCACAGTCACACCCACTTTCACTAGGCCACGTTCTTCTAGGATGTGATGTGGCAGACACAGCTTGTCCTGAGTCAACAGAGAGATGTCTTTTTGTTAATTTTTCTCAGAGAAAAATAAAAAAGAAAGGTGGGGTTTTCAGACAGTATTTAACTGTTATAAGCTTTTCTGACAGGCAGATTTGACCAGAGACAAATAGAATATATTTGTCTTTCATTATTTATGACAGCAATTCTTCATTTGGAGAAGGATCAAGGATAAAGGCAAAAACCAGACCAGTGAGTATGCATGATATAACTTGCAGAAACTGTATGGAACTTGTGCTTCAGAGCCCAACGGTGGATATCACCATGGAAGGTAATAAATCTTCACAGAATATATTGCAAAATAAATACAGGTTAAGTGGTGTTTGAAGTGAAGCGTGTATGAAATGCCTGAATGAAAGTGTTAAATGGTTAATGTTAGTACCTGTGGGACACCCAGCTTCTTACAGGCATCCAAGAAGTTTTCCACGTTTCTCCGGCATTTGGCCATGCTAAGCTTTGGCTGGAAGCCCAAATATCAATCATTTTAGTTAATTAAACTCACAGCGGAACAAAATCCACATAGCTAAGCAGACAAAAATTTTATAACCAATAAATTCATGAGAATTTCTAACTCTTGGCATTAACAATTTTTTAAAAAAAGACTCATTTTGAAGATGGGGTGTTCTCACCACTGCAGGAGATGGTACATGGATGCTGGCAACAGACCGAGGACAGATATGATTAGCTAAATGGCAAAGGACAACTCCGTCCATTAGAGCTGCTCCAACATCATCCGGAAGCAACACCTTGAGCCTGGACTCAATGTTCTGCAAACACACACACACAAAACGCACTAAGAGTAGAAAAGGTGTTTAATTTATTAACATTGAATCAATTACTCACAGCGGGTTCTCCATCCTCTCGCTTTCATTTCATTCTGTTAGTTTTAATTACTGTATTTAGCCAAACAGCTTCTTTGGACCAAAGGTTCACGAGAGTGTAATCAGTTAATGATCTGAGGTAAGTGCCTGGGTGCGTACCACACGCAGCTTAATGAAAGTTAAGCAACTCTGAAAGATCATATTAAATCCTCCTTTTAATACTTGCTATCTACTAAGCTATATTATTTTTGCTTCCAGTACACCTGAGCATGTGCGTTCTGATAATCACTCCCTGTTAATCAGATGATCTGCAGAGTGTTATTTATGTCTTTATTAAATATCTCCCACATAACCAATTTGTTTGTTTTTGTATGAATGGGTGGGTTAGTACTGCTGCCAGAGAAGAGAGTTGGACAAAATCCAACAAATACTTCTTGGTATTCTTGGTTTATCTATTTGCTGTGAGTCAGGAGTGACAGAAGAATTAGATACTTGCCTCAGGTGGGAAATCAGAAGGAAAGTTACTGTTTATCATTGGAATATATCCAAAGCAGTTGAAGAAACTGGTAATGTTATTGAAGTCAATTGTCTACCATTGAATGTTTTTGTGCATGCTTTCGAACGTGTTTTTGATTTCCCATGAAGTTCATGAATAAGGCACTGTTCCGCTCCTGTGGTGTGATGCTTTGCTTTCTGTAACTTTTCTGAAGTCCATCTGTTTCCGTTTGACCTTTTGCTTGGACTGGAAAGCATTTCTAACCAGCGATGACAATGATTATGTTTTTAGAAATGAAAGTTCTCTTGGCTGCCCAAACAGTGAACTGCTCTGTCCACAGTCTAATTTAAGCTTTCACCCCAGCACGGACAAGCACACCCTGAAATGTCACTTCAGTCAGAGAAGAAGAAGCCACTTGTATGGGTTGAATCCAGCCGTGGAAACTGTTTCTTTCACTTATACAGGCGTCTCCATTAGGACAAATGACCACCTGGCTTAATTTTCAAATATTAGAATTTAAATACTTCCCTTATAACCAAACACGGAAGCTCATACCCAACACCAACATGTAAATCCAAGGGACATAATAAAATAAAGACAGGCTGTGTACTCTGTACTAGACTGTTAGGTAAGATCACAAACCCTTGCCAGAAAACAGGAATCTAACCGCATTACAAAGCAACTCTGGACAAGATTCAAGAACAAAACCTGAATTATTTATTGACCCATAACCTGGAGCTGATTGTCTCAGACTCCAAGACCGCCTACAAACACACGTTTCAACCACCCTGAAGGAGTAAACAGCACTTTGACAAAGACACTTCTGGTGAATCAAACACACTATTTGTTTATTGATACATTTCAGGTCAATCAGAAATTAATTAAAAGTACATTTCTGATTAGACTCTATGTGTTTATTATAATTTTCCCAGTAGTTTAGATCTATATGTGTAAATTGTGTATGAGCTCCTATCAATTAGGTGGAAGGTGTGACACTGCTCTATAAAATTATCCAAAGCTCTTCCATGTGTGGAAAAATGCCATCACTCCTGCTTAACAGACCACTGCCTGAGTTCAGAAGGCTCTCGCCTCAGATTAATCAGCCCTTCCTTACCATGGCTACATTGCTACAGCACGCAAAAACACTTCCAGTAACCTTCAGCTGTTATCAAAAAATTCCACCCACTGCAAAAATCCCAGTCAATTTTAAAATACCAACCAAGTTAGCAATTGCTGTCAGGTGGCTGTCTTCTTCTCTGCTTAATGTTCCCACTTATTCAAGTCATTTCATCTGCCTTCAATTTTTTATTCTCATCATCTGATCATTAACGAACAGATCAAATGTATCGTAGCTCGCTTCCTGAGACCACTTTGCTTCCGCAACTTTTCTTGGAAACGAGGCGAGAATCCTCTCGCTGACAACATCTTTAAAAAGAGGTTCACCTCAATGCTATGATGGCCTAACACCCAGTAGAGCCAGGCACGGGAACACTCCGAGTCTAAGGAGTGCTGTTTTTCTCAAAGTAATGTCTGTTCTTTTTCCATAACGGAAAGTGTCACCTACGCCTACTTTGTTTTCCTTTTGTTAAGGACTTTCATCTCAGTTTTGGAACACCCTTTTACTTTGTGCCCTTGTTTATTTTTTTTCTCCTTTTGTAAAGATGTTTTGGCAGGTTTGACAAAGAGTTCTTTTGTCTCGGGCAAACCTTATTTGGCAAAATGGTATGTAAGCGTCAGGTATTGTATAAAACATCTGTCAGTGTGTGATGCTATCACAAGTATGCTGTGCTGCGCTTCTTTTACCGGCCTGTATTTCTGTGACAAGTGATGACAGGTTGTTTTCTTCCCCACTGTCATCTCATCACCTCATGAACCTGGCCTGATTAAGAAAATGAAAGCATTATTTTTCTTTAGCCTCTCCTGTAGAGACTTTGCATCTCTAATGCTTTTCATTAGAATTAGACTAGCCAGTCATTTTGATGTGTTTTGCTCTCTTCTAATGTTTATTATCATGCCAACGACACTGTGCATGCTTCGCATATTTTAGGTGTGTCTGACATTCTCCAACATGCTGACTGTTGGTTACACCTCTGGTTCTGTACAGATGGTTTGCAAGCAAATACGTTACTTCACTTTAGCACCATGGGACGCAGCAGGTTGCACGGGCATGTGTGCAACTACTAAACCACAATGTTAACCTGATCATTCGCTTTCCCCTGATACTTTCTTTGTCCCTTTCTTGCAGGGCTGCTTGAAAATGGCAAAAGTAAATAGGCAAACACATGCCACAGCTTGGCATTGAATGCCTCGTTAGCTGCAAGGATTCTCTGAGCTACATGTGAGTTGTACCTCTTGGGGTTTGTGCAGAATCTCTGATCATTGCTCAGTGTGACTTTGGGACCTTGTCCCATCATGTGTTAGAATGCCCGAATACTCCAGGCGAGAAGAATGCCAAAACGTTGACTTTCATTGAGGTGCTCAAATTTGGTGATGATGAATTAATCAAGTGCATTTGGTTAGCAGAACCCAGCTGCACACCTTCTTAATTCCTGTGGGAACAGTAAGAGTGTACTTACAAAGCCAGTTCGGAAAAATTGGAGACACTGTTTAAAACGTAAATCAAAAGATAATGCAATGATTTGCAGATCTCATAAACCTGTATTTTGTTCACAATGGAAGAAAAATATCAAACATTTAAATTGAGGCCCTTTACTATTTTATGAAAGATATTTTTTATTGAAGATTTAGAGCAGGGGTCCCCAACTCCAGGCCGGTGTCCTGCAGGTTTTAGATCTCACCCTGGGTTAACACACCTGAATCACATGATTAGTTCATTACCAGGCCTCTGGAAAACTGCAAGACATGTTGAGGAGGTAATTTAGCCATTTGAATCAGCTGTGTTGGATCACGGACACATTTGAAAACTGCAGGACATCAGCCCTCAAGGCCTGGAGTTGGGGACCCCTGATTTAGAGAATCTGGAGACATTTTTTTGCGCAGACCAAAAGTCTGTACTGGATGTTGTTGATCTACATGCCCTCTGGTGGCACTCCATTTAAAACAGGCATGATTCTCTCATGGAAATCACTGAAGGGGCTCACGAATGCTTTCTAAAATTAACATCTGTGAACACAGTTTGCCATGCCACATCCACAAAAGCAGGTTAAAGCTCTATTATGCAAAGAACCGAAGCTCATTGGTTGAGGCAAAGTGGAGAAAATGTTCCGTGGTCGCACAAATCAACATTAGAAATTCTTTTCGGAAAACATGGATGCCACATTTTGTGGATGAAACAGGAGAGGGATGATGTGGGATTTTATTAGTGTTCAGTTAAGAAAACCTCCATCTCTGATGACAGCTTACACTTTTGGAAAGGCACCATCAGTGCTGAAAGATATACAGGCTTCAGAGCAACATACGCTCACTTCCAGATAACATATTTTTCTTTGTTTTTAACTTGCATATTTCAACAAGACAGTGCCAAATCACATACTGCATCTACTACAATCTGGGTGCTGAGTTGGCCTGCCTGGAGTCCAGCATTTGATGACCCAGGACTGTTGAGCAGCTTGAGTCCACTATTAGATAAGAACAGGAAAACATTCCCCTCCCAAAAGTCCTGCTGTTAAAAAAAGAAGAGCGGATGCTGCACAATGACAAACATGGCTCTGTCCCAACTTTGTTGACATGTGTTGCTCCCATTTAATTCAAAATGACCATTTTTTCTTCTTAAAATGATGTCGTGTCGCAGTTTAAACATTGTTTAACTGTCGTTTTCTGTGTTCTGTTGTGAATAAAATGTGGATTTATGAGTTTTGCAAATCACTGCATTCTGTTTTTATTTAAATTTCACACATCCTCCCAACTATGTTGGAATTAGTAGGTTGTAGGTCCAGCTAGGCATGCCCAGCCCACCCTGATTCCTAAATTATTTTTATAAGCAAAAACAAAAGTGTTTCAGCCCTCCACACCCATCCCTCCGTCGCTATAGCCCCAGCATAAATAGATGAGTCAATTTAGACTCAGCGTGTTTCTTAATTCCTTGGAAACCAAGTGAAGTCATGATGAATCTGTATTCCTAAGCAGGAAGGCTGGATAAGAAGCAATTGTCTAGCTCGAAGGCGTAAACACTGAAACAAAAGCAGGATCTATTGAGCTTTGGCCTCTGTATGACTCCATGACTCGTACAAACGCAAAGGCATAAATAAGCTGCAAGGCATCTGACCTGTCGTAACAGTCCTATCTTCTCCATTTCCTCTCTCAAGTGCTCCATCTTCCTTCTCATCGTGAAGCTCGGGTCTGTAGAGCTGATCTCCTGATGGCTTCCTCTGGTGAAGGCTAAAATTACAGATGGGGGTAACAATCCAAAGAACACACAAAGGAAATAAGAAGAACAGAAAAAAAAAGTATTTAGTACATCACAGTCGCTCAGTTCAATTTCAGGCCACCTGCTCGTTTTCAGTCTGACAATAGAAATGCAGAGTTAATGTGAAAGTCTATCAAATAATATGAGCTCTTACTGTATAAGACCAAATCCCAACAATGTCCAAGGAACCAATCTGTGCTGTGTGTTACCTGGAATTAGGTGTGGCTGTGATACAATCTAAATCTGTATTTACAGTAGGAAGCGTACAGTGTGCTTGTGCATGTCTTCCTTTATTTCAAGTTATCCCCATTCCTTTGGGTTTACGAGACACAGTCTGGCTGATTTAGTTTCATTTCCTAGTCAGTGAAGGTCTTCTTTACTTTTATCAAAGAGTCTCTGCAGGTTCTCAGTCATCAAAGATGTTGTTGTTGTAATCTAAGGAGCGTGGGAAGAAAGCAAGGCGAGAGGTGAAACGTCTTCAAGAAACTTAAAGACGTCCAGTCACTTTCTTTCCAACCTCCTTAGACTTTTATAAAAGAGCTTTTATAAAAATCGGAGCCAATTCAAAGAATATCACCGTATGCCAGGTAACATATAACAGGTAAATTTAAAAGAAAATTAAAAAACACTCCAAATAAGGCAGACAGAATTTTTTGCATTTAAATACAAAATGCAGTTTTTATATGATTTTGTAAATTAATGAAAACAAAGCTATCCAAAGCTACCTGACGCCCTTGTTAAATCATGAATTTACTGCGACTGCTCAAATTTTTTACAAAGCTAATTTCAGTGGAGGTAAACTTGGAACAGTGGTGAAGTTTGCCAGGAGTGTGCCAGCGGACCAAAATTACTCCATCGTAGACTCATCCAGGAGGTCACGAAAGACCTGAGAGTCTTTCAGAGTTCATGATCCAACAATAACAAAAAGACTGGGCAAAATTCCTCCACAGTGATGGCAAGTTCTCATAAATGTTTGATTTCAATTCTTACTGCTATGGATGGGGCAACCCTGGACAAAGAACCATGCAGACTTGGATAGCTTGTTTCCCCTTAATTAATAAAATCATCGTTTAAAACATGCATTTTGTATCAACTCAGATTATCTTTATCTACTATTAAAATGTGCTGATGTTCTAAGTGTAGCGGTCCCCAACCCCCGGGCCTGGGACCGGTACCGGTCCGTGAGTCGTTTGGTACCGTGCCGCGAGAGTTGAGGCTCAGGTGTGAAATGTGTAGTTTTCAGGGTTTTTATCGGTTTTCAGCGTTATTTTGTTATCGTTTTTATCGTTAACTCGGTTTTCCTGGGTCTTTTCACGTGTGTTATGAATAAATTTCCTTTTTTTCGGTACCGGTACTAGTTTTATTTTGTTGTATTTATCCGCGACACCTTAAAGGCCGGTCCATGAAAATATTGTCGGGCATAAACCGGTCCGTGGCGCAAAAAAGGTTGGGGACCGCTGTTCTAAAACATTTAACTGTGACAAATATGTCAAAATACTTTTTCATGATACTCTGATCGGTGTTAAAGTTTGTATTTTGTTAGTAGTTAATTTGCAAACCATATATAGGCTAAAAAAAAGTATAACACTTTATGGATTAAACTACAGAAAATGCCTGCATATTTTAAATGAAATTATTTTAAATGAAACAGCCAACATGTGACTAAAGTGCAGACTTTCAGCTTTATCAAAAATGTTACATCAACTATTTAGGAAGTAGAGATATTTGATATTATGACATATTCCAGTTTTCAGAAGCTCAAAATGGACTGGACGATAGTCTGTTCATTGCCAAAAGAGGCCTCTTCCCTCGCTATACCATGACAAATTATGTAAATAAAACAATAGAAGAGTTTTGTCTTGGGGCTACTATTGCAAAAGCACTGTCTCCTTTCATTCCCAGCCTCACAGAAGCTGTGTTAATAATCCAGCAACAAATTCTAATAATCCAGACCTGATTAAAATCAAGGCATGAATAAGACCTTCCATTTCACAGCGTGACACAGTAGGACTCAACCTGGTAATAATTAAGTGATTTAGGGAAGAGCAAACATCAAAAGTTAACACTTAGCAAATGTGGCAAGCGACCAAGAGTTTCAATTATCTTAGGTAAAAATCTCTCAGGGTCACATACGAAAAGTCGTTTTCTCCTCTTCAATTTCAGAAGAACTGTCAGCCGACCAACCTTTAACAGAGTCTAAGCAACTATGCAAGATCTGTCGCTCAGAAACATCCTGGGGCTTAAAAGAGATAAATAACGTCTTTGAACGTTGTCAAAATGTGCTAAAGACGCAGGAGGTACAGCAACAGTAAAGCCTCCAAGACAGAACCTTGTAGTACACCATAATCAAGAAAAGTCGAAGACGACCTGAAGTTAAAAGCAGCCGAAAAGAAAGGAAAAGATCAGACAGATACGAGGCAGAAACCGCCCCAAGGCAGAACCTGAGACACACACTGAGTATCTCATTCAAGTAAAATGTGACGGTCAGAGGTCAAGCAACACCAGCAAAGCATTCTGCTTCAGCACTGTGCATCAAAGCTCATTGGAGACTTTTGTCCAAAACAGTTGTGAGCAGCTTAGCCATAACCTTTAAGCCTTTTAAATTTTTTAAAGACCTTTGCACAAGGCATTAGTACAACTTGGGCTTTCATGGTCACTTCTAACGTATTCCTTCGATGCACTTTATTTTGTAAAAATTTATGCTCCTTATTTTTTATTAGAATTCCAATAACTTTCTTAATTTTACTGATCAGTGTAAACCGCTGCGATTATTTTTGCTGTGCACTGGATAATAATAAAACTTCTTCTTCAATATGAGGCCCAAAGAGACACTGATGCAACTGAAGGAGACAAACAAAAGGTCGTTCTTAAAAAGAAAGACTTGTTAAGCCAGTTGAATTAAAGATGAAAGTCTGCACTTCAATCACATCTTGATCGTGTGACTTAAAATCGCCAGTGTACAGATGCAAGATTACAAAAATTGCGAACAGATTGTGGACATGCATTACAAAATGCTCAGCTGGCACTGCAGTCTACGCAAGGCAAGGATTAGCTCTTTGAGATTTATAGTCAGAGAGAACATGCAGTCAGGAGGTTGTCACATTAATCCTTATTGAAAACTGGCAGATGTGATTTTTCCCCCGACACTGTTTGTTTTTTTTGCTTTTGTTTTTTTTCAGTAGGTTAATTCACGATTTATTATCCTCCTGTCAACGTAAAACAAGTTTTATTTGTACATCCAGGAAGATTTCATGACTGTATCCAAAAGCTGGTTATGGGGATGCAGACCAGCAGTTCTTTAGAAAACCCTCCCTAATTCTTGTGAAAGAATGATGAGACTCCACCTTAAAAAAAAGTGACTCAGTGTGAAAACAAGGCATTCTTAACATTGTCATTTCAACAAATATAGGCATCGACGATGTTTTCCGCGGTAACACATCCTTTAGACAGAGTTGCTTATTTTACCTATGATGTCTTTAGAAGGGTTTTTTTTTAGTAAGTAAACACTATTGTTTTGTTTTTTGCTCAATGAAATTGGAACATATGAGAGAGATCTTTTTTCATATCCACACAACATGTAAAATGTAACGTACTTATATCACTTCAGCAGTTTGTTTTTTATTATCTTTTCAAATCGACGGGAAGGATGGGTTCTAACCGTCTGACTGACTTTATTTTTGTTACTATTTTTATGCCCAAGAAACCCCCGAGACAATCATTCCAGTGAAAAGGAAAAGCACTGAGCCAAACGATTCAGACAGTGTCATTTAAAGAACAAGGACATATGTGTTACCTGATCTTGGCTTAAGTCCAAACACTGTCAGGGTAGTGCTGAAATCAGTGTTGCGCAAACCCTCCTGAGGATAAAACATTCACATCCAATTCAGAATGGGACGCAGCATTAACACTTACACGATCTTTTAAGATAACATTTTCATACCCACCTCAGAGTCAGCGTTGCCACTCGAGTTTTTGCGAGCACTTTGGCATTTGTACTGTCAACAAAAGAGATAATTAGATCTTTGTTTCATGCTAATTGTTCATCTCCTGTTCTATTTATGGAAGCAAACCTGGTGCTACATGTTTGTTATTCATTTATCTAAACAGTGACACGCTTATTAAAAGAGTGATCGGCACATGTTTATACATTAAGTGGCTAGTGTGCCTCTAAATCGCACAAAAATAATGGAGCGAGTATCTTGCCCGTAGATACTGTGCTATGCAGACTGAAGGCTGGAAAAGCCAGGGATCAAACCGCCAACATGGCCATTAGTAGATGACCTGCACTACTATGCCGTTATTTTTGTCCCTCTATTCTAAATGCACGCAAAAAAAAAAAAAAAAATTGCAAGTGCAAATGTTGCATTTTGGGGAGAAAATTATTTTAAGTGAAGAAAAGTTTAATTTGAGCCAACAAAATCCATTGCTGCATACAAGAAATGTATTTCAGTGTTTGCTATTATCCATATGCACACACAATAACAGCCCCTCTCGCTCAGTTGTTGGGATTTGTTCTTGCTCAGATCTCTACTCTGTCTGCTGACAGACACCTGCGGACCTGTTCTCAACATTTCTGCACCCTGTAGTGATGGGTCGTTCGCGAACGAAATGGCTCTTAGAGCCGGCTCTTTGACGTGAACGATGAGAGCCGGCTCCTTATCGCGAGCCGTGACGGCTCGTGTTTTTTTTTTTTTTTTTTCTCTCAACCTCTCTCTCACACTTTTTTCCCGCTTCACTCTGCACGCGAGCCTTGTGCTTTACGCTGGGCAGAGGGGGGAGGGGCGGTAGTTACACTCAGTAGCACAGGAACAGAGCCAGAAGGAGAGAGAGAGAAAGAGAGCCAGGGACAACAACTTCACATTAGAAAGGTATAGTAATCATCCACAACTATTTTCGGTTGCAGATGATAAAGGATTCAGAAAGTGCGGATTCATGCGGGCCCATATGACAGAGAATGTGCATGTTCTTTTTGTTTTCATATTATAATTTATATTTAATTGTGTTTTTCAGTGTTTTGTGTTGTTTTCACTTTAAATTTGTAAAAGGAAACAGCTGAAAATTTAAATAGTTAAAAGTTGAAATGTGAATAGTTGATTTTTGTATTATATGATTTATTTATTACATTTTATGTGGCGTGAATAAATAAAAGTATATTTACAGTGGTCCCTAGAGACAAAGCACATACAAACTTCAAATCACGTACGAACTCTGAAGCATGTACAAACTCCAAAACACGTACAAACTCCAAAACACGTACAAACTCCAAAACACGTAAAAACACGTACAAACTCCAAAACACGTAAAAACTCCAAAACATGTAAAAACACGTACAAACTCCGAAGCACGTAAAAACTCAGAAGCACATAAAAACTCAAAACACGTACAAAACACAACAGAAGTGCTCCAGGATGCTGGGCGCAGTGTTGAGCTTTTGTTATCTTGTGGCTACACAATCCAGCAAGTACCAACGACCGGATTTGGTGTGTGATAGTAACAGGTAGATGAACTTTTTTTTAAATTATTTGAATATATTTGAGTGCCTGTGTATAAATACACAAACAATACACACATGCTTTCAATTGTGTAATTTAAGTGATCTAGTAGCTCTGCTTTGGAAGTTCAGTTCATGCTAGAAATGTGTTTTGGAGTTTGTACGTGTTTTGTCTCTAGGGGCCACCGCATATATATTTATATATAAACATATATAAATAAAACCACTTTTTTACGTTAGTAATTCCTTTTGTGCATAATTTTATATTATTGTGAATAATAAATTAATTAAAGCAACAAAACAACCTGAAGAGCCGGTTCGGAGCCGAAAGAGCCGGCTCTTTTTAGTGAGTCGAGCCGAAAGAGCCGGATCTCTAAAAAGAGCCGGAAATCCCACCACTAGCACCCTGCGCGCTCACCTCTTTCTGTACACCCTTATAAGTGTGCCACAAAACCAACCAATCACAGACTTTGATGCAAAAATACTGATTGGGTGTTAGGGTCTCCAATCAGCTCGCTAGCTACTGCATTCCGGAAACACGGTCCAGAATGTAGCTAAACCCATTTTCGGTTACTATGTTTAATTATTTTATTTTAAAATATATTATTTTTCAAGACCATTATGGTTTTAATCTAGTTTAAACCAAACCACTCCACTGGGTTTAGCTACATTCTGGACAGTGTTTCCGGAATGCAGTAGCTAGCGAGCTATTGGTGACCAAAACAGCCATGAGAATTTTTTGCATCCAAGTCTGTGATTGGTTGGTTTTGTGGCACACTTCTAAGCAGGGGTGCACATAAGTGGTCCGCAGGTGCGCATTCGCTGTCAAAATAAAAGACACGCACCAGATAAGAAGTTGCAACGCGGATTTGCGTACATATAAAAGGCAGTGTTTTTGTCCGCTAGAGTGGGATTTTCACGGCATATTCTGCACCACATCTCTGTGCGTTCATCATTTGTTTGAAGCCAGCTCACCTCCTGCAACCACTTTTCCGAGAATACGAGCTTCTTTTGTGGTTTGGACTCCTGACATTTCTTTGGAGGTGGAGGAACACCAAAGTAATTGCTTAAAGGAGCTTGCTTCTTCGACATCTTTAAGAGTTCTAAACAAATGCCTGTCCTCCTCCAGAAAATCTTATGTACGCAAACAATGCAACTTCTTATCTGGTGCGCCTCTTTTATTTTGACAGCGAATGCGCACCTGCAGACCACCTATGTGCACCCCTGCTTATAAGGGTGTACAGAAAGAGGTGAGCGCGCAGGGTGCAGAAATGTTGAGAGCAGGTCCGCAGATGTCTGTTAGCAGACAGAGTAGAGATCTGAGCAAGAACAAATCCCAACAACTGAGCGAGAGGGGCTGTTATTGTGTGTGCATATGGATAATAGCAAACACTGAAATACATTTCTTGCAGGCAGCAATGGATTTTGTTGGCTCAAATTAAACTTTTCTTCTCTTAAAATAATTTTCACTCAAAATAGAAGCCTTTGACTTCCGTGTTCACAATCAGTGCGACTCTAATCATTCTGATAAAGTCATGCATTATTGTACATTTGGAGATGGCTATCACAGAAAATCAGATAGAGCATGCAATTCTGTCTGATAGCACAATGTATCCTGCAAGTTAGGGCTGTGCCATATGACCGATATAAGAATTCTATCGTCCGATAACGATATAAATGACAAAAATGTAACATTTTCTGTAAATTCTGTGAATCTCGGGCAGCTCGACTTGCGGGAAGTGTTTCCAACTGCGCGTCATGTAGCTGGAGTCGAGTGTTTTAACCGATGCATGAAACTATACATTTTTAGACAGCCGCCTTTTTCATTGTTTGTATTTATTACACAACGTGCTGCGGGGAAAAGCCTGTTCTAACGGTTGAGTCCAAGGTTTATTTTTTAGCACCTGGCGGCTCTTTTTAAATTCTCATCTGTAAATAATCTGCTCTTTCACGTGATTCAGTTTATTTTGAAAAGTCTCAACAGGATCTTGAGCTTTATTGTGAAAGGTTTATGTGGAACATAAACAAGCGGACACGCGATGCTGTTACCGTCGCTGTTGCTAACGACAATGCATAAAAACAAATGCTTGTCTGTCTGTAGTGTGGTTATATTAAATATAAGAGAAAGAGAGAACTTTAAGAAATTAATATAGCCACTACAGTGACCATCAAAACGATGAAAATTTTTTGCCGTAAACAGTTTATTTTGCGACACCACGAAACAAACGATAGCGTAAAAAGAAACATAGACGTTTTTAAATCGTCATCCGATATATATCGTTATATTGAACAGCCCTACTGCAAGTAGATGCAATCTAGAAAGTCCCTGGCCCATCTGCTCGCTCAGCATCTGGGAGCGACAGACATTGTTTTTTCTTTCCAGCAGTCTCCAGAAATCCAAGCCAAGATTATGTTTTGGTCTGTTGGTAGTTGTTTATGAATACGTGTGTGAATGCATGCATTTTTTGTTTTGGTCATGTAGACACTACATTTTGTTCTTCACGGGGACTGTTTATCACCTGCATTCATCCAAAGCCTAAAGAAACGTGACGGATTTTGTACAAGTGCAAGCACAGAGTACAAGCAGACTACATGCAAGAGAACTTTTGGTGGCAGAAATTTCGTCTCTTGTCTGTAAATTCTACACATCCAAATCCAGAATGTGTTTCAAAGACATTACTAAATATGCAGTGAGAATCTGGGAATTTGCACAACCTTCAGATAATCTTTTCGTAGATACTTGTTCCGCCTGCGGTCTTCATTCTGATTGAGGACAGGTGGGATCTCAGGCCACTTTGGCTCTGAATCAGACTGATCTGTCTTCAGACAGCCATCAAAGGAGCAGGAGGAAGAGGGCTGTAAACACAAGCAGTTAAAATTAATCTAAAGAAAATCTCTATAAAACTCTGCGCATCTTACAGAGAAGAATGGGAGGCACAATCAAGAAAAAAAACACAAGCCTGGAAAACCGGGCGTGAATGAAACACGGTATGTTTGCTTTAAAGAAAGTAAGTTGGTACCTGTCCACTCAGCACTGACGCTCCACTGCTTCCTTCATCTAAAGAGGCACTGATATAACAACACAATAACATCACAAGCTTTTGTTTGACATTCAAATACCATGAAGTTATGTTACATGCAACTAACAAAAGAGATTAGGGTCAACAAATATTTGGAGACAGGGAGACAAACTGTGCATGACTCACACCGCCAGTCACGTTTTGGAAAAGTTGATGCGTTCTAGAACAAATCTGGCTGCTCTGTGTTACTCACAAACAAATCTGTGTGCAAGACTCCTGTATATCTCACAGCTAAGTGTTACTGGAGAACACCACCGAGCTGCCCTGTGATTAACTTGAACAACACTTTGGAAGCTAGTAAATCACGTCTGCAGCAGTTTACTGGCCCCGGACATGTTGAGTTCAGCTTGAAAAATGTGAGAAGCAGCTGCCCATAAAGTGGCACGGTCTGACTTTGAGTACAGTTTGGGTGAAGACCCGTGAGGTGATCTTTGTGTGCAAGTTTCACTAAATCCTAAGCAACACTGTTGATTAGTGATTAGTGCTCCCCATTAGTGAGGAGTAGTGATTCTGGTGGACGCTGCCCAGACTGAGGACTCTATCGCTTAAGCTGCCAGATAAGACAAGAAGTCATAAAGATTTAAATGCAACAACACACAATTTTAAAATAAGCTAAATAATTAAAATTTTAAAAAAATCAGTAGCGCAGGAGTAAAGCAGGTAACCCTGGGAGCAATCCAAAAATGGAATAAATAATGAATTTTTAAAAATACATTAAAAAAAAAATTAAAAGTAAGGTCACAATAAGTCTTTGAATGATAATGCCAGAAAAAGGAGGTGGGTTTAGATTGAAAGATTTTAGCGCTTTCAGATTCTCTCAGGGACACCAGCAGAAAATTCCATCAGCAGTCCATAAAAGCTAAAGGTTTCCTCCCCAAATGGCAGATTGGCACACAAGGAACGAGAGGGCACACTGCTTCGCACGCTTGTAAGCATGTGAAACGTACTGGAGTGACACCATGAAGTACTTTAAAAACAAGCAGAGAGGATTTAAGAATCAACACAAACTGACAGGTGCAGGGGTGGGTATTAATGTGCTTTCTTAGCAAACGTGAGTTATTTTATCTACAAAAGTTACATCTCTCTAGTTTTCTTTGGAAGCTGAAGACGCACTAGCACAGAACTCACCTGCGAGCGGTCTGAGGTGTGAGTCTCGGTTTGCTGCCGGAGCTTCCAGAGTGACTGAGGAATCTGCAGACGGACACATACGGCAAACAGACGAACACAAGAACTGTTCAAACAGGCTGAGATTACATTGCACATGCAGTGCATGAAATATTTTTTGACCATGTCACAAAAAAACCCCAAAACCTCAGTACACTGAGTCACCAAACACTGAGTCACAGGAAGTGAGTGCAAAGAATCAAAAATAGCTGCTACTTTATTCTCGTAAGACGCCTGTATGTATGAAATTAATTTGAAAAAGCAAACTGTAAACCATGACAAAAAAAAAATCGCTCTACCTGTGTGCCCGGCCGGTCACTCTCCTCCTGTGAATTAGACTTTCGGCTCTGCAAATTAAGGACCGTCGTCTAAGAAGCCACGCAAACAAGCAGTAGGCAAGTCGGGGGAACAGGAGAAGATCAGGAAATGGCAAAAGTGGAGAAGAAAAAGTCAGGTAAAGCTGATATGGGTCTGACTTGCAAAGACAAAAGCGGTAAAGTGCAGTAGGTAGAGATGTGGCGTAAAAGATTGGGCAGGAATGCTGACGCAGTGGATTTGTTCAATGAGTAAACCAAACTGTCCAGTTCACTGGAAATGTAGACTTCGATGCCTGTCTGTTTGCTCTGTCAAACCACTTACAGGACTATTACTTAAAATTTCTATACAGCGGGGCATGTATTAGTCACGGCACATTTTTTATGACTACTTTGCAAAACGCTGGCATCAAACTGATGAAGCTTAGGCAGTAATGCTGCTTTGTTTTAAAAGTCACGCTCAACGACTTTGGAAAATTTTTAAAACAACTGTGTTTCTTTTAAAAGCTCATGATGTAAGCCTACTTTGTAACGCTTTCCTATACAGAAAATTGTTAGAAAGGAATAGATTAATGAGGACTTTAAGCGGATTTAGTAATGCTGTTGGTATTATAGGCTTGCAGGGAGAAATCGCTGTTAGGCTAACTGCAGAAAGATGTTACATGAACAACACGGATTTAAGCAGCTAAGCAAACGCTGATGTACCACACAGCTACTGTTATGTTACGAGAGTAGACGTGAGGGCCACACACCTGTTCTGCTGCTCCTGCTGCAGAAGCTGGACAGCAATCTTCCTCAGGTCAAGCACTTCCTTCAGCTCATCGTCCTCTTCCTCAGCTAGCTGCTCCTTATCAGAACTGGGAAAGGTGAGGAACAAAATTACTATCAAGTGATTAATTAGAGATATATCTAGGTGTGGGCACACATCCATTTATTATTTTCTTCATATCCAATTCAGCTTATCCCAGCTGCCACAGGGCAAAGTTTGCCCACCCCCTCCCAAGCCTGGTCATCAGTGTGTCGCAGGGCCAGCACATTTACAGACACGTGTGGAATCCCCAGTTAACCTATTATGTTTGTCTTTGGTTTCAGGCTGAGACATGCAGATGATTAAAGGGGGAAACCTGCTGGCACCACTCATCATCGAAGTCGCTGATTGATGTGAATGTCAATGCAATTTGGTAGAAAGCCATCAAACTGTGTCATCACCTAACGCGTCATTTCCAAAGAGATCTCCTTGGTAGTACATGCACAAAAAAAATAAATAATACAAAATGTCTTTTTGTGTGTGCTAAAAGCTCTGCCAAACCAAACACCAGTCTGGCCGCCACTTGCGATAAGAAACAAAGTGAAAGTTTTTTTTCTGTTCTCTCACGCCCCCTCGCTCTTTCTGCGCATGGTTTCCTCTGGTTCCTGTAAATTGCTGGAGTGGCACACCTGGTCTGTATTAACCACTCCTTGGCTCCAGTATAAATACCTAGGTCTTCCCACTCACTTCTCATTAGAGCGGGTGAGCAGTGTGGCAGTCACGCTAAGGCTAACCACTCCTGGTGTTTTCATGTCTTTTATTGGATATTTCTGATTCAGGTTTTTCTTTCAACCCGCTAGCCTTGGGGCACACTGAGCCCAACATCTTGGCTGTCCACTCTCCATATGCCTCATCTCCGGGCTTGCTTCCCGAAAACAAGTTTTGCTCTGTTGGTCTGTCTGGATCTGATTTGGGTAGCAATTAGCACAACCTGTGCCAGCTCACCTTCCAGCGAGCGGTTACGTTACCCTAAAAAGTCCAGGGGATGGTGGAAAGTAACAGCATTGCACACACAAAAAAAAACTCACCCTGACTCCTCTTTCCAGCTGTCTTTATCTTTGCTTTGGTGAGACATGTTAAGAACTTTCTCCAGTTCCTGGAACGCACACAGGGACATCACGTCACGTCACGGGACCAAGCACACAGAGATAGATATTCTCTCCCAACGTGTCTTCAAAAGATTTCCCACATTCTTCTCGGTTTTCTAGACTGATTGATGAATTCATACCTTTATACAAGACACATGACTGCTTTGCTGCCCATTGCACTCTGACAGAGCAGGATCCTCGTCCGGGTTGGGCTCTATAAAGTCATAGAGATCCTGATCTGATAGAGGGAGGAAGCATCCGCGTTCATCACATGAACTGTCACATTTTTAGGCACTTTATTCAACAACCCCGTGTCTCTGTTATTGCTTTCAAAGGGAATATGTGATACTTATTTTCGGTAACCTTTGCAAGAGTCCATTTTGGAGAGGAGTGACAGGGCGTCGGCACGGGCTGTCTCTGAAACTTGAGAGTGCAGGCTGACAGTGTCATCGTCTGAAGGCTGAAGGAGAGGAAAACAGAGGAATGGGAAGTCAAGTTTCAAATGCAATCAATTCACCTGAATTATTACTGTTGCTATTTTGGGTATTTAAATGGAAAAGGATTAAAAGGAAAAAAAAACCACACCTGCAACACGTGACTGTAGCATTTGCCAAGTCACGTTTACAGCCTTACTAAGCAACTTTAATGAGCAGATATATTATGTATATATTCAGTTCCTCCATTAATGATCTTTTGAGTTGCATTTGTAGTTCTTTGCATGTATCCAGACATCCTTCTGAAAGTATCATTGTCTCTTATACTGGTTTGGGTCTCGTCGGTTATTCTCCTGTCACAACAATGAGCTCACACAGTGTTTTGCAATGCTATAGCTTACAGGCATAAGGGAGGCTACTCAAGTTTTGGAGGGAAGTCCTTTAAATATGTTATTCAGAGCTGCACATTTCCACCTTCTACTGTCACATCAGTATTTTTCCATTTGGATTTCTGCCACCTTCACAAAGCTTCACGTGTTGCTGCTGACAACCAACCTCCCTGCACATTTGCTTTCCATTATCCAACAGTGCCCTGCAGGTCACATCTTGCCACTTGGTCTAGTCAGATATTTATGTTGTTTTACCAAGTGTGCTAACATTTACTTCTGTCTGTATTTTTTTTTTAAACAACAGCCACCTATAAAAACAGCTCATATTATATCAAGAAAATGATACGGGTTACCCTTTCATAGTTATATATCTCAATATGTGCTCTTTCTTAAGTAGTAAAATGTATTTATTTTCTCACACAAGAGAAAATAAAATTGTATTCTACTTTCTGGGGCGTGGCTCACCTAGGAGTGACAACTCCCTAATATATAAGTCTGTTTAAGCTTTCAAATCCACCCATCACTGATGAGATCTGGTTTCAGAAAAATATAGCTCAGCTCGAGGCTCCAAAACAGGAAGGCACAAGTCAGTGAGTGATGTCACATGTGTGACACTTGTTTGGACTCTCACCTCTGTTGTAGACAGCCTCTTGTCACCATTGTCACTACCAATTCCAGAGTCAGGACCGTGGTTCTTACTTGGGTAAAAATCTTCCATGCTGAAATTGTGCAAAATGACATAAATTAGACAGCATTAAATGATTAGATAGCAGAAATGCAATGCATGGTGTTTTTAACAGAATAGAAGTGATAAATAGATGCATTATGATATAATGATATACTTGATGATGGTTGCAAGTAAGTTAGTAAATCTGTCAGCACCTATCTGTTAGTGGTTGCGGTAGGCAACGCTTGCCAAGAGAGGGGAGGTCCAGGGTGTCTGGTTTCTTATCCATCCTACAAGCCTGCATGTTCAGGTACTTAAATATGTGCACTTTGCCTTTAAGACAAATCTGAAATAGATAAACACAAAATGTGTTCTTGAAGTCACTCCAACCACTACAGAGGGAACTACAAGGAAATCCACGCGGGTGGATGGGTTAGATGTACAAAAACAACCACTATTTTTTTTTGAAAAAAATCCATAAACCTCCAATTGTTCTGTACATCTGTTCCCACATATGGGCAAAAGCACCACCATAAAGCAAATCCTCATACCTGTGCCGGTGGAGACTGCATAGGGTTGTTGTCTAGGATGATGTGCTGCAGTTGCCTCAGCTTCCTGTAGGCTGGAGGAATCTCTGTGATCTTATTGCAGGAGAAGTCAAGTCGGATGAGAGGCAGGTCAGCCAACTCTGAAAATACAAATAACAAGAAACTGATGTGCACTGCTTCGACTGCACAATCATCAGAAATTTGTATGTGCTGTTAGGGTAGATCTTATAAAAATAGTTTAACAACATCATTAAAACAGAGTCAAGTTCTTGTTTTTGGGCTCTTATCTTAACCCTGAAGCAACCACAATAATTCAGCAAATAAAAAAAAGATCATATCTGGTCATATCTGTATCTATAAATATGTTAATACACATTTTTTTTCAATTGCTCTGTTTGTCATAATGTACTCTTTCCATCCATCTATGGCAGAGGTTCTAATGTTAAGCTTTTCAAAGGTACTTTAATGTAAAAAGGGGTTAACTTGACTTGTGATTAAAATGCATTTCATCCTTCAAAATTAATGGCAATATTTTGCTATGGTTCTTACTTTAAGGACATGTAGAAATATGGGTAAAAGTATCTCTAACTGCTTTTAAGGGGATTTTTTTAGTTCATTGTGTTGAACACGTGATTTTTTATACAGAATTTTATAAATATTATTAATCTGTTAGACCGGTTTATGTATATATTTTCACGGACCGGCCTTTAAGGTGTCGTGGATATATACAACAAAATAAAACCAGTACCGGTACAGATTTATTCATAACACACGGGAAAAGACCCACGGAAACCAAGTCAACAATAAAAACGATTAAAAAATAACGATAAAAAAATAATAAAAACCCTCAAAACCATAAATTTCACACCCGATCTTTAACTCTCCTGGCCTGGTACTAAAAAAGCCACGGACCAGTACCGGTCCACGGCCCAGGGGTTGGGGACCGCTGTGTTAGACAACAGCACAGACTGCATGGATTCATGTGCCACACGTAGGAATTGCTCGAGTTGGGCTTGTCAATTCAGGTATCCTTAGTTATTCAGACATATATTACTATAATTTATTAAGTTGCCTTCTGCTATGTGTGCTACTGTGCCAACAGTAACAAGACAGGCAACACAAAACATAAAAAGCACAGTTGTATCTCTTGGCTCTGAAAGTCTGGCATAGATGCCAAAATGTCTCAGTGATGCGCAATCAATGCGTCTCAAGTGAAAGAAACACACAGAGAGCTTCATGAGTGATGGATTTACCATCAGGCAGCATGTGAAGACTATTCTTCCTGATGTTGAGTTCTCTCAAGGCTTGAAGCTTTCCAACTTGAGCAGGCAGCGCCTGGATCTCGTTTGAGCTCACGTCCTGAAATCCAACCCAGCAGGGGGAGGCAAAGAGTGAGAAACGGAATTATTAGCGTTCACTCTCTCACCTCTCACACACACATACATATCGTTAGCTTCATAGCATAATTGCCTAAGTCATTTGACTAAGTCAATGACTTAGGCACTTATGCTATGAAGCTAACGATATAGAAAAATGGGAAATGGGTGCAGCAACTTACTGAGACATGCAAAGAACATAGAAATATAGCATAAAAGGCAAAGGCAGAGTTTGTACAAATCTATTGAGCTTGGAAGTCCATATTTAGTATGACCACCTTTATTCTTCACCACAGCCTGAACTCTCTTAAGGCAGCTTTTTTCTCATTTCTTTAAGCAGTCCTAAGGCATAGTTCTCCAGGCTTCTTGAAGGACAATAAAAGCTCTTCTTTAGGTTGGATCTTTTGTTCTCTTCTCTTTCATGATCATCTCGCACTGCTGCAGGTAGTCTTTCAGGCCTGTCACATTTTCTTTTGTCATCACTTTGTCCAGTTTTTAAGAACATACTGCACACCATGCTGAGATATGTCAAGTTCTTGGCTAATAGCTTATTGGGAATCACCTTGTTGGTGTAAAAATACAATTTTATGTCTATCGAACTGTGTTATCTGGCATTTTCTTATAGATTCAACTAAATGAATTGGAACAAACGGTTGTGTTTTTGTGACAGGCTGCTAGTTAAAAAGTGCCTAAAGACACAATTTAAAATTGATTCTTTGCTAAGTTTTCTGTTATGTGTAGACAGAACACTGGTGTATGTGCCTCAAGCTCTGTACTGTATACAAAGGCTGATGTATACAGGCTGCTCACCAGTTCCATTAAGTCTTTGGCCTTGCCAATCTCTTCAGGGATGGACACAAGCTTGTTGTTGCTCACAAGCAAAACCTTCAGGGGAAGGTTGAAAAGGTATTTCGGCAACACTGTCAGAAGATTTCGGCTGCAGAGAAAGACAAAACAATGACCTGCATTTAAAATAGCATACAGAAGCGTGTAACACTGAGACGATGGTGACTGGGAATTGAGTTGTAGCAAAAGAGGAAACATCTCTTTCGCATGAGCATTTTCACCCTGTAAGTAAGGTGAAAGGGGAACAGGCACTTTTTTGGCATATAACTGAATACCAACATTCACTCCTTTTGTATTCAATTAGAGTCTGAAACAATAATAAAAGTATAGTGTTAGCAATGGCTCACCTGATGTCCAGATAAGTCAGCATCTGCAGATTGATAATAGCTTCTGGGATGCACTTAATGCAGTTGTGGTAGAGGTTGAGTGACTCCAGGGGGGCAAACAGACACACTTCTGGGGGGATTTCTGTGAGACGATTCTTAGACAGATCTGCAAGGAGAAGAAACAGAATACTTGTGTGCATAAGCACACTGGTGACAAACTCATTATAACCCTTTAACATCAGTTATGTGTGCTTTTTGCACAAGAAGCTATTTCCAAAGCCTCGAAACACTGATCAATACATATCTGTGACAGAGCAGTAGGAAACGTAGCTCTTCATCGAACGTTGGTCTAATATTACACCAGAGTCTTGGGCTTTATAGGTTTGAGTGCTGCCGGCGGGGTCATACGTCAGTATTTCCAGCATCGATCTCACTGGGAGTGGCACGTTAATGGCTTTAGATTTGTATGAATGAGTGGAGAGTGTTGGAACTCATCCTACATCTGTCGTTTTTTTTTTTTTGAAAGACAAGTTAACAACAAAATAAAATAACCATAATTTTTTTTTCTGGGTTACTTTTTGAAGAGAAGAATCAGGTTTGCTGAGGCACAGAATAATTTATTTAGGATCCTTTATAGGATTTATCTCTTTTTATTAAAAGAACGGTCAAAAGTGAATGAGTTCTATGATTGCATTTAACTGAAATAAGTCTTTTTATACAAATTCAACATATTTGCAATCATTTTATGATATATAATAGAACAATACCAGAGTAAACAACCATACTATCAACTGTTAAGGCTATAATAGCATGGCAGCATATCACAATGGCTAAATTGTTTTTCACGTTTAAGAGCTTAGTTCACCTTCACTCATATTAAAACCCACGCCAACAGTTAAATGTTAAGAGTTTTGCATGCATTTCTTAGTTAAGATATCAACAAAGTTACAAGGAATTCGTCTTAGGAGTCACTATTGTCCCTTGCCAAGTTCAATGCCAACCCATCTCAATCCTGTCACGACGTGTCACCTACAGTAAAACACCCGGTGCCAACTTCAAGGTGTGGCTAGAAAGGAAAATGAGTATGAGTCACCTTCTGGTAACCACAAATGGCAATAACAACTGTTGACAGTACAGCTAATGTGACAGCTCTCCTTGTCGAGCTGTCTGTTGTGTCGCCTGATAACACTGAAGTTAGCTTCTAAATTGGCAGAAGATGAATGTTTAGCACACAGATTTGATAAGTAGGACACTTTCGTGTTTGCCAAACATATCTGTACAAACAAATGAGGTCAATTTTACCATTTTTATGTCGACCGAATCAGACGAGGCCTTTCGTTCAAGATATTTTGTGTAAACGACAAAGCGACAGCAGAAGTAGCGGTTAAACACGCTCTGTTTAACCGCTGAAGGCAGTTTGCTAAAAAAAAAAATCATAGCCATGCATTAATGAGCTACATGCATGTGCTTTTGTTCTGCAACAGGAACATGAATGTAATCTCTGCTTCCACCCCCCATTTTTATCTGCCTGCTGTAATAAAATATTTAGAATTCATCCCAACAATGTCAAATAAAGGAAGCATACAGATACAGATGCTTAAGCTCATTATGCAGATATCTGTCCTCAGCCAGCATTCAGAATTTCCACATGTATTCCAAATACTTACTTTGGAAAGTCATATTAAATAATGTTTATCCTATATACTGCTGATGGTCTTTGAGGCTCAGTCTTCAACCTATGTTGCAAGAGGAAAACAGGAAGGTTCATCCACTGAAACATGACGATTAAATTTCACTGCTACCTGCCAACAAAATGTAAATATGCCCTGTGATCAATTGAAGCATAGCTTAACTCTTTATTTTCTTTTAAAGGTCTTTAGATCGTGCCCACATTTCCGCTTAAATAATCACTGACCCCGTGCACTTTAACCAGAAACACAAGGATACTTGTAAGGTTACCTTGCACTGCACTGAATTCCCCGTCAAACACTTATTGATTCAGTGTCTATAAATTATGTGTGTACGTGTCTGCGTGTGTGCTGTTGGTATTCTACTCGTGTTTCACTAACCTAAATCTGTTAACACAGTTACATTATGAGGATGTCTGCTACAAAGTAACATAAATCACTACCTACTAAGATTAATGCCTTTTTAAAGGTTGGGGAAATAGTAGTTTAGATCAGAGGAAATTGACAGTAAGTCAAGTTAATGTCCTTTAAATTCTTTGAGAATGTGGACACATTGGCACATCACTTTTCTAAAAGCACCTTACACCGCAACCTGAGTCTTACAACTCTGTTTTTCTACTGTACACATGCTCACATACGGATAATACACCAGGGTTCGGTGTAAGGGTTCAGTATCGTGGCAAGGACATTTCAACATGAGGAGAGTAGCAGGGGGTTAGTGAACAACCCGCTCTCCCTCCTGAGCCGTGCGTGTCTGTGTCCGTGTGCGTGTGTGTGCACGCGTGAACAATCTTGTCTTGTGAATTATCTCTGGGTGACAAGATAATTAGAGTGAGGAGCTGCTGCTGCAGAGCTCCAGATAAACAGAAGGCTTTCAATTATTCTGTCCCACATAACCAAAGTGCGCTATCCTTTGCTTGGGAAAACCAAACACTGCTGCGCCTCCATCCCCTCATTATGTGAAATTACATATAGGCACCACTATTTATTAAACAACTGAGCTACAGTATAAAGGTTTTAATGAAACTAAATTCACTTACCTGCTATTAAATGTTACTGTTTAGTATGAAGGATATCGTATCTAGTATTTAAATATGGGAAGTAAGGCCTTTATTCATTCATCCCCAGTGCAATGTAACACCTTCTCTACTTTTACTGAAGGTTGTTATCAGCTATGAAAAGAAACTGACCCGAATTGTATTGAAATGGCCTGATTTACCTGCATTTTAACATTACATACTATATGTTGAACCTTTCGCCCCATTCGGTCAGATTACAAGATAGTTTGAGGAGAACAAAACCGCCTGAAGAATCAGACAAACTGAAGAATCAATAATAAACTAGATATTTGTTCCATATCCTTTATATCAGATGTCAGTGTCCTCCGTGATCTTAGTCATTATCACTACTTGTCGGACATTTGATTGCAGCAGTTATTGTCTGGAGGGATAATTCTTGTTTTTGTTGTTTGTTAATTAATACCAGGGAAAAGAGAAAGTTGCATTTATTACATACATGCCACTAATACATGAAAGCAGATTAGCTTTCTGGTGCTACTAGTCTGATTCCTAATATGGCTTCTCACAATAGCATTTAAACAAAAGTGCCACTAGTTGCAGCAAAACTAGTGACTAGTCAAACTAAAACTAGTCAGTTAAAATGACCAAACGTTCAGACAGTGGTTATAGAAAACTAAGGTCAGATAATATGGATTTAAAGCTCAAGCAGGTTTCCACAGATAGGCTCTGACTGTGTAGTTGTCTATGGGCTCTGACAGCAGTCAGTAAGCAGAAGTGAGAAGCAGACTATGACACAGTCAGCAGCACAAAGGGAAAAGAAGCCAAAGGGTTAAGGGAAGCAGAAATTACCACATGGGGAAAGACTAATGCTGAGGTCACAAGGTATGCACGCTTTCCATTAAGACTAAACTCTGCCTCTCCCTCAGGCTTGGACCTTGATGCTGTAACCCAGCTGCATATAGTCAATTCCCCCATCTCCCTCCACACCCTAATCTGGTCCCACAACTGGGTATTCTGTGTTAGTAGCTGAATCATCTGGGTGATGGGGGAGCTGGGGGGTAGGTGGAGACAGGCTTTATATGCCTGTCTATCTTTTCCCACTTTTCCCTCCTCCAACCTAGGCCACGCACCATCTGCAGCGCACAGTGGGTCTTTAATCCACCTGCTTGCAGCCTCAAGCTCCCACAGAACAAGGCCCGCCAGGCAGAGAAGCACTCCACCAAGGCTCCACGGCACCATCAATCTATTCATTTGTGTTCGTAGTGCAGATGCTGCTTGGATATGTCCTTCCATGACACAGCAAAATGAATACTAATTGCTTTCTTCTGGAGCAAACAGTGAGTCTCTGATCAGCAAGAGACTGATTTTGAAGAGAGGATAAAAATAGCTTTAAGTTGCTATTTAGAAATTCAGCTTGTTATCACTAAGTTATTTGTCTCTAAGCTGCAGGAAAATGAGCCCATCATACTCTATTTACTGTATTCTGTCAATAATGCCGCAGGATTCAGTTTAATGAAAACATGGAAGGTGCATGTCAAGGTGTCAAGGAGATGATTAATTGGGGTTAATTAATTTTCACCCTGCAGCAGATGTGCCACAGCCACTATGGCTGTCAGGATTTGGGTGTGGTCCGGTGCTGCGGGTTGGACCGTGCAGAGTGCTCTTTGTGAGATTTGGCCTTAGAGATCGGGTAGTCTCTTGATCAGCTGCGTTTGTTCAGCTACTGTGCAGGGGTTGTCCGTGAGAGCTTGTAATCACCGTCAGGCACTAACGCGGTCCAATTGATCCATGAACCGCATCCTTTGATCTCTGCCCAATCCAGATGCTTCAGGATTGGGCAGAGACATGCTTCAGCAGCACCCGGTGTTGACAGACACACAGACACATTAATATGCGAAAACATTAATATAGATATAGATGCTATAGATGTGCAGAAACGGCTTCTTTCCCTGGACCATTTGGTCTGTAAACAAACACTATCCCCCTACACCGCATCCCTGTCCACCCACCTACCAATCTGAGCCATGGTCTTAGTAACCCTCATCACTCAGGCCACTCACAAGGACTCTACTCAGACCAAGTCCTTTGCAACCTGATCTGTAATGTGTGCCTTTCCCTTGTTTTGTATATATTTCTCCTGTTTGTTAGTTATTCCTGCTGCCTTACTATTTTTATTTACAGTAAAGGGCTATTCTATTCTATGATCATAGGCTTTTCAGACGTATTTGATTTTTGTTCAAACTATTTATTATACATTTAGCGCCTAAGATATTAACCCCAACATTAATTTTTCACTGAGTCTATTACACCAGAAATTAATTGAATGAAATTAAATCACATGTCAAGCATTTGATTCATGTTCCTATTTTTAAATGAAGAAGCAGACACTCTGGTTGTGTCACACTACACAAATTTGGACACTACAAATGTCTGATTGGAAAATTCAGACATGCCACATTGTTCCTGTTAAATTCTAACACATCCTACTTTGAGACGACACTAAAATAGTCACACTCTGTTATATGACACACACATTTCTAATTTACTGTGGTTATACCTTCATTTGTTGAGCTTTTTGTCACGCACGTACGCCACGCAGATAAAGCCTAGCTGCGAACTAAAAGAAAAATTCTGTGAACATGTCCTTGGTGCCTTTTTAAAATGTGAATGTTACTTCTGTTGAACGTGTTTGTAACTCCAGTGCTTTTTAAGCTCTTGCTTCACAGAAAAGAATCAATTAGAGACCACCGTTTCATTTTCTGATCATTTTACATTCAAGTCTAAATGTTTAACAGTGGCATCATTAATATACAGGCCTGCGTCTATAACCCAGTCTAGGCGTGGGTGAGTAAAGGCCTTTATCTCTGATATTTTTCAAAGACTACCTTCAACTAAAGGAAACTAACAATTTTCTCAAAAAGGGATTTAAAGGAAAATTTTATGTTGTGTCTCATATATAAGACATAATTATGGGACGACTCTGTTGCCCGAAGCGCTTGCTGTTCTGCACAGGCTTTCAGGAGAGACAGAGGATGTTTGATTTAACAGAGCACAGAGAATGAGCAGCACTTTTAAAGCCTTTGGGGGGCGTCAGCCTGCTTGAACTTTAATGAGCTGTGGCGCTTTCAGTATTTACACTGGTTGATTATTAAGGCAGAGAATGTTTGCTTGATACTTGTGTCCTTGTGGAGGCCGTCCTTGAAGAGTTTAACTTATAAGGAATGCAGCAGCACCTTGTGAGATTTACTGTGCACACAAAGTCCCACAAAATCGAATAAAGAATGCCCAAGTTGCATTTTGGCCCCCTGTTTCAAGGACTTCCAGTATCTTAGTGGGCTTTTTGGTTTGTTCTTGGCTGTCAAATTATCTCTTTTTGTGACAAAAACTGCATTACACGCCTTTTTTCACTTACCTCTTCATTTTGGCCATTAAATATTAGATCAAACTATTAGTGGATGACGGAGTAATTAGCCAGACAGTGACGTGTTTATAGTGTGATGACAGATTAGGTGCGATCTTCAATTGTGGCACAGCCATTAAAAATGGAAGATAAAACCACACACTAAATCTAATGCATGTATTGTTGATTAAACCATAAATGAGTCATCATGGTCTCCAAGAAATCCCAATTTGAAATGTCTTTATTAGCATTTTTCCTGAGAAGTCACAGAAACAGCTGGTGTAAACTTGGCTGAATATCTGACAATAACGCACACCTGTGAAGGTACGGTGAAGGCACCTCGCGGCGGTGGGGTAATGGCAGGTAGAGGCATGCTGGGGTTATGAACCAGATAGATGCACTAACCCGCATGCACTTCTACACAAGTTCGGGGCAGCATTCTCAGCGCTTTCCCTGTGGGAAAACAACCCGACTGGAGACAAACTAGCAGCAGCACACTGCAAACGGACACCCTCGTGTGATGTCCGCTCCCTTTTTGGTTGCTGCTTAGCCGTCAGATGAATCCGTTCGCTTTCTAAGAGCAGCAACGCAATGTTATCGAAATAGCTTATCACGAGACATATCAAGAGCCACTTCTTCTTTTTTTAAACGCCTTTCAGTTTTCAGGTGTAACAAATAATGTAGCTTAACAAGCTGGGTCTTAGTTTACAGAGCTGGCACTGTTCAGTGAGGACTGAAAGCTGCAGCAAAGACTTATAAGAAAAGATGCATTAAAGTTAACTTTAAATTGCATCTGATTTTGACTGAGCCAGCAAAAGTGACACCGTTTCTATTTGCAGCAGAGATTGCAATTGATGTAAAGGGTAGCGCCGTGAGGTGTTGATCTCTCTTCGCACATCTGAAAGTGACACTTCCCTTCTGGCACACCTTTAATTTGACAGAGTGAAATGAAGGCGTGAGATACAAGCGCGAGGCGTGCAGCATTTACAGCACCTGAATTGCACTGGCACAGAAATATAAACCTTCCCACCTCTTCGAGTTATCATCGCTGTTATAATGAGCACTCCAGATAATAGAAGCTGTTTCTAAATTTAAAACGCAAATAAATAAATAAATAAAACTCTTGGCAGATGTTTTGACTGAAGTTCAATGGAGCAAAGCTGACTAGTAGAAGAGCAGATCATTACAAAGACGGCCTAACAGTCTGTAAATAGTTCACCCCAAACTTCCTGTTTTGCGGTTTGTCACGAAACATGACTGGCAATCTGTGTAAAACAAAAAGGCCCTGAGCTCCTCTGGGTTATTAATGGTGTGTATTGTTATAAGTCCTGTTTATTCTGGAGAATTAGCACATATGACTATCAAATGAGCAAATTTCCATAGATCTGGGTGGACAAGCCCACTCACAAAACGATTACTAACGACTAAGAACAGCAGAGCAGCATGTAAGAAAATAGTTGGATTATAGCTTAGTACTGGAAGACATGTCTGCTTGTTCAGCAAACCTTTCACCTCCTACCAAGCCCACAACTGATTTTCAGTGGCTGGAGCCCTGTGCATATCGTGCTTTTTGCTTTATTTTTGATTCAGTAATTAAACAAGTCACTTTCAGGTGTGCTCAAAGAAGACTGTCTAGATGTGAAGAGGTTCTGAAATCTTGGAGTAGAAAATTTTAACACCCTGGGGGTACGGGTAAGGGTAAGAGCTGCACATGATGACAGATTAACACCAGATGGTCTATGGACACATCAGAGGAGGAGACTATCATTTCTGAGATTTGGCATCTTCCACATGCTCATGTTAATGCTTGGAAATGATAAATAGCAAGCCAGTATTACCAAAATTACCAAATGTGTGCAAAAAGATGAATATATGTATGTCTACCCTAATTAAACGCACAGCCACTGAAGTCAGGCCATTCCCAATAAAACTTATGTATGTATGACCTCACACTGATAACACAGACTGCTGAAAAACGTGACACTAATACTGACCCACTAACTACGGTTAAGGGTGACCCAGAAAAAGATCGCCCAATAAAGACATGGGTTAAAACAGGAATCAGCCTACACGTGAAACCAAAAGTAAACCCGTGTCTTCCTCCTGTCTGGTACATTACAAGCTACACTATATGGGCATATACAGCCAAGCAACCAAAGGGGCGTGAGGCTGCCAGCAAGTACCCTGCATCTTTTGTCTGATTGTGCCGAATATGAAAAAAGCCGCGCGCGTGTGTGTGCCACATGTTCATCACAAATGATATTCATTGAGCAAGAATCACACTCTTCGTTGCCGCAGTCTTCATTCGTGTAGTGCTCCAGCTGCCCCGTGCCGAATCAGCTGCAGCTTGGTGTGCAAACCACTGGACAGCACCTACTTGGGTGCGCCTGCCGTCTCATTCATGTGTCTCGGGGGGCGGGGGGGGGGGGACTGAAAGCTACTGGCGTCGACCAACACAACAGCGCACTAAACTACAGATATACGAGCCCCGGTGGACAGTAATTACAAGCAGGATGTAGCAAATGTGCATTTACAGAAGTCCGCGGAGTACACGGTATACTCCTATAAATAATGTCACGTTATCATAATCCTACACGTTATTGCGCCTTTATCCACAAAATCGAGATAAAATCCATGCACAATGCGGACATGCTGCATTCATCCACGAGTACGTGTTTTCTGTTGGTTTACGTTTTGTTTCCTGTAGTCCTCACGCGTGCACACCAACCCACCTGCTTGTGTTGTATCGGTGAGATCGTAGCTCATCCCCGGGTACTCCCTCAGCTTCCTGCCGCTCAGGTTCAGTATCCCCGAGCACACGGCATCCTCCAGAGCCCGGTCCAGGCTTCGGGCCGTGTGGTGCTGCTGCTGGAACGGTGTGATGCCCGGGCTCCAGTGAGGTCCGGTGGGATAGTGATGGCTTTGTAGAGCGGTGACAGCTCCCACGCCTCCCTGACTGGACGCCATTTTTTAAAAGAAAAAGAAAAAAAGAAAAGAAAAAGAAAAAAAAGAAATTACTCTTACAATAATAACAGCGCACAGCGGCAGTTTCTCCGCCCATGCGCATACACGGTACATTCCCAGCACGGACGCTAGGGGATGGGCTTCTGAGGTATTGGTGCTGCTACTGCTACTACTGCTGCTGCTGGTGATGATGATGATGAGGGGATATGGTGGCCATTTTGGGCTTTTAACCCTTTTTTCTCTCCATCTGGTAATAAACACCTTTTAACAGGAGACCCAGAATGACACAGGGGGCACAAGCATAGCACATTAATTGGTGCACTGTAGATAGTTATTTAAAAAATGTTTAGCGTATAAAGGTTTATTATAACATTGAAATAAAACATATATAATCTAACATGTTTCTATAGTACAGCTCTCATCACATTCACTGGATATCACTAATCATTTACTGCTTTACTGCTCCTGGTTGTCTGAACAGTGAGTCAAATAATTATCCTCTTCAGTCATTGTGAAAACTTCTCCACCATCATACCCGGGTCCTAATGGGGCATTCCACTATCCCAGTAATGTCACAGAATGGTGCTAAAGTAAACTGAAGGTTATCCAAAACAACCCTCATGTGCCATCTATCTATCTATCTATCTATCTATCTATCTATCTATCTATCTATCTATCTATCTATCTATCTATCTATCTATCTATCTATCTATCTATGGCAAAATGTGTCTCACCATACGTTGTTGTTGCACTGTTTGCAGTTTGAGCATGGCACATTGTACCATACGTTTTTCTTTTAAACTTTGGATCTTGAAACTGTATATTATCAATATATTTATATATGTATTTATCATAGCAACAAGATATCATAGGTTGAATGTAGTTCTTTTAATCTGCCCTGTTCTAATGAGGCTAGTAGTCTCTCTAAAACCTAATTAGCTATTGCAGACATAATACTTTTAAAATGACCAAAACAAGCAGAAGTGGTGTTAGCTAATGACAACAGGAAAACAGAAAGATGTGTATTTTAATAAAAGTTTCCACTTTTTGTATGTTGACATGCAGCTCATGAAGGCAGCGGATTATGACCTGAAACTTTTTAATCTAAGGTAGAGATAGGAAATAGACGACAGCAGGTGTGTGTGGACATTTACTATACTGCTTCATTTTCCATTTAATATCACATAAGGTTTCAGTTAAACTGTGTATTGTGATGTTCATTAATCAAAACTATTCTCTATACATGTACCACGTGTGTAAAACTAGTGGCCTTACAGCTGCAGCCTTTTTTTCAAATACAATATTTTTGAGGTGTTTCAGTCAAGTTTTTAAAGTACTTTTGAATTTTTTTTTAATTATTATTATTTCTTCAAACCACTGGCTTTGGGGACTCTGTTATACTTGTGCTTTTAGATCTCACAGTAGCCTTTGACACATTAGATCATAACATTTAACATCATGTTGGCAGAGGTCCTGCCTTTACTGGTTCAAGTCATACCTACCTGACAGATATTTTTCTGTCTCACTTGGTAAGTTTTGTTCATCTCCCTCCCATGTGGTGTACCTCAAGGATCCATCCTTGGACCCCTTTCTTTTATTTATTTGATGTGCTCTCATTTAACAAACACAATGTCTCATTTCATTTTTATGTAGATGACTGTCAGATTCACGAACCAGTTTTTACCGACCTTGGGGTAAAAATATGCATAAATCTTAAAATTGACAAAATAAATACAGTTTTCATCTCAGGCAATTCTCTAAACTTGTGTCTTTTATCACTTTTGTGAGTTAGAGAGTTTTACACATATTTGTGACCACTCACCTTGATTACCGTAATGCACTTTTTGTTGGTATTGATCAGGCCTCATTATTGTGCCTACTAATAGTCCAAAAACCCAGCTTGTCTGCTGACAGGGACACCTAAACATGAACATATTTCCTTGGGTCTTGCCTCTTTACGTTGATTGTCTGTCCTTTTAAGAATTAATTAAAAAAATATTTAGCTGCCTAGCTCCTTCCTACCTGGCAGACCTTCAACACATATACACTCCTCAAAGTGGACAACAAGGACCAGTCACTCCTTGTCTGAAAAAACACCAGGGGGACAAGCTTTTGCTGGTGTGGCTCCCAAATTGCCACGACAGCAACGTTGCCCCTCCATATTAGGCTGGACCTAACACTTGAGTTTTAAATCACGTTTAAAAACACACACTTTCTTCAAGGCATTTTAGGAGTAGTATCAGAGTTGGCTTCTAATCAGTTTTAGTCAGTTATTTGATTAGTTTTAATTTTTTTAATGTATTTTTAATTTAAATTTATTGTACATCTTTTCTTTGTAGTTTGTAGTATGTTTTATTTATTTTTCCTTTTTGTTTAATATGTGGTTATTGTTTTTTATGGCTATCCTTTGGTAACTATGTTTTAAAGTCTATAAATAAAGTTGGATTGGACTGGATAATAATGGGTACAAATGATCATGAAAACAAGTAAGCCAAGGTCCACCAATTGCTTTGCAGCTTGATGATCGGGGCACGTTTTGAATTTATTATAATTATTTTATATACCTTAATATTTTCCATCACACGTGTCACATATAATCAGTAATTGATTCGGACTGTCTTTTGTCCACTGGTGTTCAAAAGTGCTTTAAATCAGCCTCTTGCACTTTAATAAATAAAGGGGTCTCTCTCTCTCTCTCTTTGTTTAAACCCCAAACTGACATTTATGAGATTTATGAAAACCCCACAGCCGGTGACCACCACAAACCTGGACGTGAGGAGGCAAAACTGTAGCAGCAGGTAGATGAAAGAAAGAGAAGTCTCCGTAATGAGTGGAGTATGAGCGCACAGAGATACGGACTCCTTTAATTAAGCTGCGGACCGAGCAGAGAAGAGCAGGCGTCCTCTCACAGGAGCTCCACTCGTTTCGTGCTAGCACGATGTGATAAAAAACCACTTGTCAGTCGCAAACAAATGGTGAAGCAATAGCTTAACACACGTTGTAAGTTGCGGTTATATCGGGTTGTGTGCATGCACTGTGGTTTAAACGCTGTCCTGCGCGGTCAGTCGGCGCTTTTGCGGCGTTTCAGAACAACATAAAGAGACAGTTATGTTAGCTAGCTAAGAGTGTCTGAGCTCTGTGTGAGTGTTAGCACTGAGGGAGGTGTTTGCGATTATGAAAGATGCAAATGTGTCCGAGTTACTGAATTGTTGGGGTCATAGGTTGACAGAGGAAATATAAGCTCTAGCATTATTCATGTGAAGGTTAAGGGTGGGCTAGCTCTTTATTCGTTAGCTAACATTAGCAAAGTGGAATGGTAGCCTGTGTGTTGTCCAGGCCTTTTAAACACGTTTATTTGCTCCAGATGGACCTGACCAGCTTCTCTGTTTAAGTAGTGCATGTTTATTGTTCAAAAAGCCTCTTAGTTTAATGCACTTCATCTTCTTGGCTTTAACTATCAAACTTAAGGGTTGTAAACACTCCAGTGTCCACCCCCCTGGTACCATAGGTTAGCACTGTGTGTGGTTATTGATGAGTAGCACTAGTTTTTTCTAAGCCTGTGTGTTGTTTATTTTATTTGGCGATTAATACTCTGTGTTTTTCTCCTTTAATAGTCTGTATCCAATATCTTACCAAAGAAAGGATGCCATAAGTGACACTAAATCGGTAAGATGACTCAACAGAAGACAGAGATTTCTATTGCTTTGCCCTTCAGTGCATGTCTGCTGCTGTGGGCTCTTCCTCCCACTGGATCAGGGAGCTCTCTTTAAGATTTACTGTTATTATCAAAGCATGAAAATGCTACAAGAAAGTGCTAGCTCTACAATTGCTTCTGTGCTACCAATTGAAAGGCATTTTAACATGAACTTTTCCACCCTTGTGTATTATTATGTACTGCTTGCAGCTTGAGCATGGCAGATAGAAAGGGGAAACCAGCAGCTCCACTGAAAACACTCACAAAGAAGGAACAAGAGGAGCTCAAAAAAAAGGTGCAGGGGGTTTGCGATGTAACATTTAGATACGATGGAGAGTGTTTTTTGAATGTTTGGCGGAAATAAAACCTTATTAAGATCATATGGTAATGAATTAATACAAATAGTGTTTCCTTGTATGTCTAGGAGGAAGAAAAAGCAGCAGAGGTGTTTGAAGAATTTCTGGCTTCATTTGAGACCAGCGAGAAAAGCAGAGTGAAAACTTTTGTCCGTGGAGGTATTGTGAATGCGACTAAAGGTGAGCAGCGAGGGTTTTCACAAGCATCATGATGTGATTTAGCGACATTGCAGTTATGTTCCTTTTGTTCAGCAGTGGGATGTCAGGACCAAGCCTGATTTCAAGTTGCATGTTTAAAATACTAATAATAATAATAATGAACTGAGTGCCTGACTCAGCAGTGAAATAGTTCACCATCTTCATTTTTAAGGGCCACATGTTTGTGATGGTTTAATAAAATTCAGAGACTCTGTGAACTCTGGGAGAACTGGACTATAGGATTACTTATAGTTGAACATAGTTGCTCAACGTATTGTTATATGAACAGACATCTCATTTAGTTCACTTGTGAGTGAGTTTATATGAATTGTTTTTGGAACCAGTGCCACTTTCTGTCCGAATGGTGTTCAGGGTCAAGTCATAACAATGAAAGCGTTTACATAAATAAGCCGGATCAGTATTCGAGGGTTGTCTTAATCTTTGCAGAGGAGGAAGCAGCAGAGGTCAAGAAAAGTAAGCTCTACCAACCTGCTACCAAGTTTGTCCACGTGTCCCAGCATGTCTCACCGTCAGCTGAAAGCAAAAAGTCTGTAAGTTTATTCATTTTTTTTATTTTGGATCAAATGCATAATATCTGATTAAGTATTAATGTAAAAATACGGTCCTATTAGCCTTAGCTTTCAGTGTTTGAACGTTTTTAATAACCAGCTGTTTGTTTGTTTGATAGACCTTTAAAAAAAAGGCAGAAGAGAAAAAGAAGAGTAATCTCGAACTATTCAAGGAAGAACTTAAGCTGTAAGTTGATTTTGTTTTTTAATTTATTTTTCAAAAATGTGCTAGAAATCATGTTTCTGTGAAATATGTTTATCTTCTTGGGACATGTAAATCTGTTTTCATGTGTGGGGATACAGAATACAAGAAGAGCGTGAGGAGAGACATAAAAGGAAGAAAACTGACTCCGGTGGAGGACATTATGGAGATCTGGACACGCCTTTATCAGGACGATCAAGTAAAACCCCTCCTTTGATATTACTGTTGTTGTTAGTTGAATCAATTTGGTAACCTTTAAATTGACCTAACATCAAGCCCTTTTTCACCCTACAGCGTTATATGATGACCTGACAGTGCCAACCACCACTAATCTCTACATTAACTGCATAAGTCCAAAGGTAAAGGTCCACACAGACTTGCATAGGTTCAACATATTGCTCACGTACGACCCTCGCTTTAAATTTCTACTACTTTTCAGATGAATGAAGAAATGCTCTGTAAAGAGTTTTGCAAGTATGGTCCCCTGGCCAGTGTGAAGATTATGTGGCCCCGAACAGACGAGGAGCGCTGCAGAACCTCTAACAGAGCATTCGTGGCCTTCATGACACGGAAAGATGCGGAGAGAGCCTTGGCTGCACTAGATGGTACAGGTGACTCTTAAAAATACCCCTGTTACATATCACAGCTGTTTTTCTCACAGCACAATGAAATATGGTTTGCTTTGTAGGTAAAGTGATTATGGGGTTTGAGATGAAGCTGGGATGGGGCAAACCAGCTCGCATCCCACCTCAGCCACTCTACACGCCGGTGGGAGTGAGAGTCACACCGCCGCCGCCGTCTGGCCTGCCTTTCAATGCTCAGCCCAGGGATCGCTTCCGCAATGACTTCACCAAGCCGCTGGGCATGTCTAAAAAAGAGCTTGACAAGGTAAAATCTCATCCACAAGTAATTGGTGTTAACTGCATTTGTATGGTGATGTAATGAATTAGGAATAAGAGTGTGACAATTAAAGGAAAACTGTTTCTTTAAAGACCTGCAGATTTATCAGTATTACTACTATTATTATTATTATTTTATTATTATTATTATTATTATTATTTACTTATTTATTGTGGAAAGGCCTGCTGTTGATCTAAGTTTGGAAACTATAGCTAGTGACCAAGTCAGGGTAAATGTGTGCTTTGAAAGGTTATTTGTCACAGTTATTTACTCGAATCAGCTCAGCTTGTATAGATTGTGTAGTATTTTACAATAGTTCATTGGAGTCCTACAGCTGTGTCACCCTATCTCTTTTCACTGACCGTTAATACTGTCACCGTTTTCTATGCTGTATGTATCCTGCAGTGTTTCATCTGTACAAGTGCTCACGTTTTAACGTTTTCACTATTTGGTTTGACTTCACAAACAGACTCTGTCCGAAGCCGTAGTCAAAGTGGTTATCCCAACCGAAAGGTATACACACTCTTCTTACTATGACTGCCCAGCTGTTGTAACACAAGTGTTATAAGCGAGAGGCTGTGGTGCACTGTTCTTTTATCCAGATGTGTTGTTTGTGGCAGGAAGTCTCAGGTCTTAGGGCTGTTAGAAATACACTTGGCATCCCACAGTTGTTTTACAGTTGCTGTAAGTGGGTGGATACTTTGACATCTGCAACTTGTTGGAGGTGTGATTCTGCCCGTGATGATAAAAATCTAAATTTGGTCACCTTCCCCTCTCCTTGGGAAGCAGTAAACCATTTCCAGCAGAGCTGCTGTTTTTAGAAGGCTACATGCTCAGGCGTGCTCTGACCATTTGCAGTTAGTGAAGACTGTTGTTGTGGCCAAAAAACACAGTTGCCTCATCAGTGCGCTGCACAGTTCCCCCCCCGGCCCCCCCCGCCTTCTGTAGATTGAGCGACACTGGAAGCAGTCCAGAGCTACAGAGCAACCTCGAAAGGAGTAGATGGGCCAATTTTACATTAAGCCTGGTGTTTGCTTTTTAAGGGCAGAGTTGCAGAACTTTTGGATAATTCCTCACACATGTCAAATGTCATGGCTTGAGGTTTACATGCAATTCTTGTTTCAGTTTATTAAAAATCCATCAAAACTCATCTTGTTCCCACCATGTCATTCAGTTGTCAGCTATTTTTCTGTTAAATACTTAATTGCAATTGTTGTAAATATCCGTTGGTATCTGTATTTTAAACCCTGGATTTCCCATGGGTAGGCTGAGACACTGCAGACGATACAGCTAGAAGGCATGTTGATTTTTCTCAAGTCAGATAAGATAAGATAAGATAGAACTTTATTAATCCCTCGGGTGGGTTCCTCTGGGAAATTCGACTTCCAAAAAAAGCACAGCAACGACCAAAGTTACAGTTACAGAACTGTTATATATATATATACACACACACACACACACACACACACACACACACACACACATATATATATATATATATATATATATATATATATATATATATATATATATATATATATATATATATATATATAATATATATATATATATATATATATATATAAATACAGAGACAAATATAAATAAAATATACAAAGGGGATAAATAGAATAAATAGGAATAAAAAATAAAAATACAAGTGAATTGCACATTTCAAGTATTGAGTCTATTGCACTGTTGACTATTTACAAAAAGTAAAAAGATGTCAGTAGAGTAGTACTTTTGTCATAAATCAAGCCAGCAGCTCCTTCAGGTCATAGTAGAGTAATATGTGAGTGTAACTATAGTGGCAGACATAACTGCATGAACACAGTCTACACTGATCAAGTTCAAACAGGTTTCAGGTCTGCAGCCCCAATCCAAAGTAACCACTGGATACATCTTTTTCAGACATTTTAGACAGCAAGATTTTTACAGGATGTCATAAATTTGGCAACCCTGACAACTAAAACACAGTAATAAATTACTGTTTTTTTTCTTCTCAAAGCCTTGCATGAGTCAAATATAGCAAGACCTCAGGATTCTTGCATATTTGGCATCTTGAAGCTTCATGATTAATGTTAAACTTTGGATTGGGGCTTTGCAACGTGAGCCATGAAAAGTTATTGTGATTGTGTCATTTCTTCTCCATTCTTACATTCAGTTATCGGGAAAAAAGACAGGCCCACACGTGTGGTTTTCCTATTATATTTGGGCATGCATAAGCACAGTATATCTTGATTATTTAGTCTGCCAATAATATTCATGGGCCTTTTACTGTTAGAGATGCTTGAGTGTGCATTATGAGTTTTAATCTTAAACCTGGCTCTGATGCGCCTCTCTGTCCCCACAGGAATCTGTTATTCCTTATTCACAGGATGATAGAGTTTGTGGTGCGTGAAGGTCCAGTGTTTGAAGCCATAATCATGAATAAAGAGAAAAACAACCCACATTACAGGTATGTTTGCAGCACTTGGGCCCGTGTTGGTGTTAAGTTGAGAGAAAATTGCATCGTGTTTGATTTATCTGTTATTGTCTCAGATTCCTTTTTGACAACAAAAGCCAAGATCATGTGTACTATCGCTGGAAGCTTTTCTCCATTCTTCAGGTATTCTGTTTCTGCAAAACCTTGTTTCTGAACAGTTACCGGAAGTAACGGGGTCATGTGGATTTAAATCATCTTTTCTTTTTTTTTAAAATTTGTCTGGTTTTCATCCGTACCTCAGGGAGAGTCCCCAACAGAGTGGAGGACGACAGATTTCCGCATGTTCCGCGGAGGCTCTTTGTGGAGACCACCTTCTTTAAACAGCTACTCTCAGAGAAGTGAAGAAAGGCAAGAGGAAGAAGATGATGTTTCCCATGAGGAGGAGGTGAAGAAAGGGCAACTCCGAGCCGAGTAAGTCATCTAGCGGTCACGGCGACATTTATTTACGCTTCTAACTTCAGTTAAACTGAACGAACATGACTCTTCTGTAAACATCTTTCAGGCACAGACAGAGGCTGGAGATGTTGCTTAAGGAGCTCGCTGCTGGGAGAGAAGACATTGCCAATGCCATGATGTTCTGTCTTGACCGAGCGGACGCAGCAGAGGAAGTAGTGGGACATGTCTCCGATTCCTTCTCCTCGCTCCAGACGTCCCTTCAGAAGAAGGCAGTTTGCTTCCATATATCTTTATATAAAACACGTGTTACACAGAAGCTCTGTAAAGCTACAATAACCAGGTCATATTGAACTTTTCTGTCCACTTCAATCTCACAGATCGCCAGATTGTACCTTGTGTCAGACATCTTGCACAATTCATGTGCCAAAGTAGCCGGTGCCTCGTATTACCGGAAATAGTAAGAGACTTTCCCTAAGTTTGGCCTGAGCACTCTGATCGCATTTTATTTCAGCTTTGTCTGACCATCTTAAAGTTTTCCCCTCATCTTTCCAGTTTTGAAGCAAAGCTGCCACAGATCTTTGGAGATCTTAACGCAGCGCACAAAAACATACAAGCCAGGCTGCAGGCTGAGCTGTTTAAGGTAATCATGGAATCCGCTTGCTTTTCGCACAAGGACATTTACTAAAAATAGGACAACAAAACATTTTCATGTGCATATTATCTCTTTCTCTCCACAGCAAAAGGTCATGAGTTGTTTTCGAGCTTGGGAGGACTGGGCCATTTACCCACAGCCTTATCTAATCCACCTTCAGAATATCTTTCTCGGCTTTGCCAAAGCAGGGGAGGAGCTAGCAGAGATGGCAGAGGTTAGCTGAATTACTCCCCTTATTACTGCCTGTTGGTGATGCCATTTCAACAATATAGGCTCCCCTTCTTGTTGAAAAGTAAATGAACCTCGACATAAATGCATTTCCATGTCTCTTCGTAGGAAGTATCCTGTGATATTGACGGTGCACCAATGGACAGCACACCTATAGATGGCATACCTTTGGACAGAGCTCCTGTGGATGACTTGGATGGCTGCCCTATGGGCTGGGACCCTCTGGATGGAGTCCCTGTTGATGACATAGACGGTGTTCCCTTAGGGGTCACCGCTGATGACATTGATGGGATGCCTTGTGAGTCCACAGCATATTAATAGTGTTCTTTTTTTTTTTTTTTTTAAACCAAAAAAGTCAATAATCCACCCAGCTCATACATCAAAACACTGACGTCCTGAGTAACGAGTGTGCATCTCGATCTCAGCAGGAACAGATTTGTGCTGTATTTCTCAGTCATTAAAGAGCAAAGTCACTGTTATCACGATCTAACTGGAAGCCTTTCAAGGATGACCTGTCCTCGTCCTAACCTTGTGGCTGTTTTATCTCCCCAGTGGATGAAGGCAGTGTTCCTGTCTCAAGTGTGCCTTTATCTAAGTGGGAGAAGACTACTGATACTGGGGTGTTTTCTCAAGGTAAGACTTGTCAGGATGTTACTGTATCATCAATCTGCCCAGATCATCGTGCTTATTGTTCTCTTATCTCTCATAGCAAAGACTGAATCTAAGTGGGACACTGTGGTGGAGCGAGACAGCGGCGATGAAGCAAACGTGAGGTAAGGCCCGAGTGTCTCGCCTCCTGTGTACATTTATTTAAAAAAAAGAGACTGCAGTCAAATGGATCTCATGCCTGACAACAGTGGCAACTCGCAAGAGGAAGACTCGGAGAGTGACAGCAGTGCCGATTCCTCCAGTCTATCAAACTATGACAGTGCGGTTTTTCAAAGCTCGCTCAGAAGTTTTCAGATGTCTGAGAGCAAAAGGAAAAGGCTGAGAGAGCTAGAGGCAAGTGAAAAGTTGTTCAAAAGCATCTTTGTATGAGTTAGATTTGCTGAAAACTGTGTACCTTTAGTTCTTATTTTAAAAAAAAAACAAAAAAAAACATGCCTGATGGTGAGTACCACCATCAGGCATGTTGGACAATAAGTCAGATTGTAGTTGGTAAATGTTCAGAACTGATTTGCTTTCTCACTATAACACAGGTAAAGGTTATGAAGATCCAAGATGAGCTGGAGTCTGGCAAAAGGCAGAGGAAGTCTGGAATGAGCTTACAGCAACAAGTGGAGCACTACAGAAACAAACTGCTACAAAAGGTGGGTTGATGAGCCACTTGAATTAGTATAGCTTTAAAATTACATTGCACTGTGTTTTACCTGTGGAGGAATAAAAGGTGCTCAGATTTTCTCCCCAAGAGCCCCACTTTAAGCAAAATACAAGTCACTCATGTATAATAGAAGCACATCCTCTAATAATGAACAGTGTAGTGGGGGAAAAAAAGAAACAAAATTAGTTCAAATTGGTCAGTACAGTTAAAATAATGATTTAGTGGCAGAGTTGTAAATGTTTGTCAATATTGCACCATCTACTGGTAAGGAACTGTAGCTGCAGTTTATTTTAACCTAGGTGCTGTTGGTTCTTGTTTGTGCACAATTTGCTTTGTGTGGCACGGTTCATATTCACTACTAGAAATGTTGCTCTGTTGGGTATGTTATGTGTGGAGATCTCAAGAGGGGGGGAAAAAAAACTAGCAGAATTTGCTGGACTTGTGTTCTAATGTAGCAGCTTCATTGCATTTAAATAATTCTGCATTTTATTGCTTTTGCCCATGGACCAAAAAAGATGACAAAGAGGTTTAAAAAAAAAAAAAAAATTACTTTCCTTGTTATAGAACCTGCTAGAAAGAAACTCCCATTAAACCTGACTGAGCTGATTAGGGAATTGGATAACTACAAATTAACAGGGATGTTTTTACTGTCCTGTAGGAGTTTGAAAAAGATGAAGAGAAGAATGAGAGATCAACATCAAAATCCAAGGAGAGGTCCAAGGACGACAGGAGGAGCAAAGAAAGGAGCAGAAAAAATGACGATGGGGATAGAAGACGTAGTAATGACCCTGGACACCAGGCCCGAAAATCAAGGAGCATCTCTCCTTTAAAGTAAGTCAACTGATGCTTTTGCAGTAGCATCCATCCTGAGTGTTATCTTTAAAGTCAGTATTTTATCTTCTGTTTTGTTCAGGTCTCCCAAACGGTCCAAACGTTCCCGATCACCATCTCCGGACCACAAGGCAGGCAAATCCAGGTCACGGTCACCCCGTGGCTCACACAAGAAAGCAAAGAAGAGCAAACATTGACTCAGCTCTGCAGTGCGTGCTCCTGTCCACAAAGTAACACAGTGCACTTCTGCAGCGCTCTTTCAAACAGACCAACCCGTCTGCTCTGTCATAACTAAAACACTCCATGCAAGATTCAGTACACTTTTATATGATGAAGAATGAACACTGTAATTATATTTATTTTTGTTTTAATGTTTGGTTTAAAACAAACAAGTCGCTGTAAAGTTCGGACACTAAATAAATCACCTTTGGTGATGGAAGCGTGTGTGTGTGTAAGATGATTCGTGAGAAAAAGCATCAAAATGTTAAGTTAATGACTTGTCGACAAGCACTCTTTTAGTTTGTGTGGATTTTTATTGAGGAAAGTAATAGAGCATTTGTTTACAAAAGCATTAAGTATGCAATGTTACACAGTAAATTTACACAACTGTTTTATAGAATGAAATGTGCTTTCATTGAACAAAGAAATGTATCAAAAGTACTTGACCCAATACTGGTTCTGAAACACAGATTTAAGATGCCCAGCCCCGATCATTAGTAGCCACACATCTCCTGCACTGAAATGTTTGTTATCTGCTGAAATATTTGATAAAGTGAGAGGAAAGCTTTAGAAGTGTAATTTAGAAAGCAATCTAGACTCTGTAGGCACGAATATTTTGTAAATGACATTACAGTCCAGCTTTAGACACCTTGAGACAAATGCGTCTTAACACAAGACATGAAAATCTGCCCAACATCAGGGCCTTGCTTCTCTAAATTTCTTCTGAAATGTGGTAGCCAAAGAAAGCATAAGGTGCCCCATACTGTTACAGGTAGTCTTCTAGCTATATTCAGCCCTGACCATACCGCCTGAAATGTACACGTGCGTATCTGAACATATTTAGTTTCTGTTCACGCTTGACATGTCCAGATCTTTCGTTCAGACCAAACTGTTCACAGTTGTCTGGTATCAAAGATTTAAAAACAAAAAGTGGTAAGGAACCTCACTTTGTCCATTTACAGTCTATTTATTCCACCTATTCCCTTTTATTTTAGGGTCCCTGTTTACCAAAAACCGCTACTACAGACAACTTTGTCTCAGTACCATTAGGTACTTAGTGACCTTACAAGGCTCTGAGACAAGTTGTCCTCAACCTTTAGGACTGATCACTGATAGACGGGCCTGAACCTGAAGAGCCAAGAGCCTCTAAAATGCTCAGTATTTTTTTACATTGATAAAAACCTTGATGGCTCCAGTGAAGTCAGCGGAGAGAAGAACTTCTGTGTGATCTGTCTTTAATGCTCCTGCAAAGAGAGAAAATGGCATTGCAAGTTTACGACACTGAACTGTGATGTTTTAAGAAATCTTGAGTCATATGCAAATTAAAGGGGGCATACCTGAGGGTATCGTTTCAGAGTCTGTGGAGTCCAGGCTCTTACACTCTGCTTCTGGCTTCTCTGCACCACTCTCCTGTGGGACAATAAGGCCTGGGTGGGGTGCGAAGATGGCTGACGTAACCACAGCGTTGTGTGCTGAAAGAGAAAAACTCTTTAGTGGCAGCCCCATGGCTGCTTACATTAAACGGTGTTTGCCACTTAGCATAACCACAGTTACCTTTAATCCCTTCCCAGAAGTCATTGCGGTCCCGCCGTACAGATGTGAATTTACTCAAGTCATGGTAAGTGCTCCAGATGTATATGTACTTGTCCTCTGAGCCGCTTACAATGAAGGAGTAGTCGTGACTACAGGAAAAAGGCCAAACAGGTTTACTGCAACATACTGTGTCAAAACAACAACAACAGAAAGAGCTTTTGTCCATGCTTAAGGTTAGAAACTGACAAAAAACAAACAAACTAGAAGCAATGTACACCCTTACCTGAAGCTGGCCTTAATCTGGCTGCTACTGTTGACATAACCCTTGTACTTCATTGATAGAGACAAGTCCCTCAGGTCATAAAGGCGAATGCGGGAATCATTTGATGTCACCAAAATCTATGGGCAAAGGGTACAGTTCAACATTTGGCATTTCACAAGTCTTACAGACACGACTTGTTACACTGACGACTAGGGCTGCAGCTGTCGATTATTTTAGTAATCAAGTATTCCATTGATTAGTTCAATGAACCAGCGCCTATCAGCATTCTGAAGTTTGCCCTGGACTTCGACTCAAAATTTTGTGCTGTTAAAAACAAGACTTTAATTATTAACATCTACACCATCATAATGTTAACAGCAATTCAGCAAAACCCAACAGCTCCAGGTCAGTCCCTCAAAGTTTTACTGACCAATATCTTTAAATATTAAGATAATATTTTATTTCTCTTTATATATATTTTTTTATTCTCTTTAAATCTGAAAAATTAAGCTATGAAAGCCTTGAAATAAAGATGGTCTAGTAAACCGCAGTTTACCAAGCCCTTTTGACGACCCACCGCAGACGTATTTGTAGTGATGGCCAGCTGTTACCTTATTTTCTCCAGGCAGAGGTTCAATGCCAGTGATCTTGCGTCCCACTTTGTTCCTTCCTCTGGTGGACCGCACATGAATTTGCGTGTGGTATTTCAGACGCTAAAAACAAGGTGCAAACAGAAAAATGCATTTGCTTCATATTTGAATGGATGTGTTCATGAAAAAAAGTACTATAAAGAAATAATTAAACCATGTATTGGGCTGGATGAAGCAATGTATGTGTATACCTCTGTGTCATAGAAGATACATCGACCATCATAGGTGCCAATCACTGCATATTTCCCATTTTGGCAGAAGTTGGCAGCGGTGATGAGCCGGGTTTGGCCATCCACCTCATTCCACAAAGCCACCTTCTTATCTGGAATGTTCCAGAGCCGTAGTTTTCCATCTAGAGAGCCGCTTAAAAAGTACCTGTCATCCTGGGTAAGAAGAAAAAAAAAGTACTATGAATGGAGTCTGTGAGACAAAATAATAGATGTATGATTTGCGCTGAGAGCAGTAATGCAAGGTGACTTAACGTACCCTGGGATGGAAAGCAATGGCTGTGACAAAATCAATGTGCTGAAAGCAGCAGAGACACTCTCGCCTGGATATGTGCCATAACCTGACTGTTTTATCCATGGAAGAGGAGAGCAGGAAAAAGTTCTAGACAAAAATTTTTTTGGAAAAGATGAGACAAGAGAGAAGAAAATGTGTGGGGGTAGAAAAACTTAACAGGGTGCTTTAATCACCTTTGACCAGGATAAGTCCAACAGATCAGCCGTGTGACCCTTGTACTTGCAGAAAGGGACTTGACGGAAAGGGGCATTTCTATCTTCCGTGTCTGGGTCCTCTGGAATACAACTCGCCTACAATAAAAATGTCACTTAGGTACACATCTGGAACAAAAATGGCTTAAAAATGTCTGATTTTTGTGTTAGTGTCATCACTCACCCCAGTCTCAGTGTCAGATTTAGAAGAACATAAACTTTCCTGAGAAGGAGAAGGTGACACTCGACCTGGAGAAGAAAAAACAAAGGAAGGTTTCTCTAACAAGAACTTGAACATCTTCTGGAACAGTCTTGAGTCTTAATTTCTTTATATTTGGCTAGGAAAATGTTAAATAGGTGTAACAAACTATTTACTAAAGCATGTGTAAACATACATCAGATGCAGTATATAGGGCAAAAACAGAGTTGGCAGCTTGAGAAGCTTTCTGCTCATTTCTTTAAGTAGTCTTCAGGAATGGTTCTGCAGGCCTCTTGAAGGACATTCAAAGCTGACTGATAGTGTTTCACTCCGTTCTTCTATCCAGGTATGCCTTGTTACACTGACTGCCACATGTTCAGAAATATATGTCAAAATCTGATTTTTCTGCATTCAAAATTTCTTCATTTTTGATCTCCAGTAGCACTGGCCGCATCCTCGTTGTGCAACCCCTTTCCTGATCCCTTCCATTTATGCACTGACAACTTAAACCAGAAATGCCAAATTTGGATCCATCACTCCATGAGACCTGCTGTCACTGATTTTCAGCCCAGTTTCTGTGTAACTTGGCTTACCTCAGGCTTTTCTCCCTATTCTCCTTCCTTAAGAATGGCTTCTTGAAAGCCAACCTTTCATTGAGACCATTTCTGATGAGGCTTCAGTGATCAGGTGATGGACCAGCACAAGGTCCTGCATCTTTCAGGTCCTTTGCTTGACCTTTTCCTATGTCTTACTGGGGATTTATGCTTCAGTGGGAAATCTATGCCATAGCTACATTGTAACCACAAACCCCTCTGAAAGCCTAAGGTGTAACCTGACGTGCACCTCCCTAGAAATGTAGCTACATATCAGGTAAACACAGTCTGTTTAGAGTCCCTGTATGCATTTCCAGCTACCTTTTTGCCAGGGCTTTTGAATTTATCACTGAGAGAATACCAATCACCATGTCAGTATAATAAAAAAATAATCATAGCATCAATATACAGGGAGTGCAGAATTATTAGGCAAATGAGTATTTTGTCCACATCATCCTCTTCATGCATGTTGTCTTACTCCAAGCTGTATAGGCTCGAAAGCCTACTACCAATTAAGCATATTAGGTGATGTGCATCTCTGTAATGAGAAGGGGTGTGGTCTAATGACATCAACACCCTATATCAGGTGTGCATAATTATTAGGCAACGTCCTTTCCTTTGGCAAAATGGGTCAAAAGAAGGACTTGACGGGCTCAGAAAAGTCAAAAATAGTGAGATATCTTGCAGAGGGATGCAGCAGTCTCAAAATTGCAAAGCTTCTGAAGCGTGATCATCGAACAATCAAGCGTTTCATTCAAAATAGTCAACAGGGTCGCAAGAAGCGTGTGGAAAAACCAAGGCGCAAAATAACTGCCCATGAACTGAGAAAAGTCAAGCGTGCAGCTGCCAAGATGCCACTTGCCACCAGTTTGGTCATATTTCAGAGCTGCAACATCACTGGAGTGCCCAAAAGCACAAGGTGTGCAATACTCAGAGACATGGCCAAGGTAAGAAAGGCTGAAAGACGACCACCACTGAACAAGACACACAAGCTGAAACGTCAAGACTGGGCCAAGAAATATCTCAAGACTGGTTTTTCTAAGGTTTTATGGACTGATGAAATGAGAGTGAGTCTTGATGGGCCAGATGGATGGGCCCGTGGCTGGATTGGTAAAGGGCAGAGAGCTCCAGTCCGACTCAGACGCCAGCAAGGTGGAGTACTGGTTTGGGCTGGTATCATCAAAGATGAGCTTGTGGGGCCTTTTCGGGTTGAGGATGGAGTCAAGCTCAACTCCCAGTCCTACTGCCAGTTTCTGGAAGACACCTTCTTCAAGCAGCGGTACAGGAAGAAGTCTGCATCGTTCAAGAAAAACATGATTTTCATGCAGGACAATGCTCCATCACACGCGTCCAAGTACTCCACAGCGTGGCTGGCAAGAAAGGGTATAAAAGAAGAAAAACTAATGACATGGCCACCTTGTTCACCTGATCTGAACCCCATTGAGAACCTGTGGTCTAGGGCTGCACGATTTTGCATAAAATGAGAATCACGATTTTTTTGGCTTAGAATTGAGATCACGATTCTCTCACGATTTTCTTTTCCAGTATAAATATTTATTGCACTTATTAACTGCACATCAACTTCGTTGAAACTGAACATAAAAACAATAAACAAACATAAAAACAACAATTGTCTCATGTTTTGTTGTTGCCGCAAAATGTTGTACTGCTTGAAATTCCGTCTCCACTGTTGCTCGACACTTCGTGTATAGAGCAAGTAGTGCAACAATAGAAAAATAGTTGCGGGACGGCACTGTGTAGCGTTTGTCTAGGGTGTTGATCATTTTCCTAAATCCCTCGTTTTGCACAGTGTTGATGGGAGCCATATCTTTGGTCAGGTGATAAGTAATAACCTCCGTAATTTCTTTGTGCCTGCGGGAGTTCGACGGGTATAGGGAAGCGCTGTATAAGATTCCCGTTATTGATGTTTGGGTGGTTGACCGGGACAGATTTTCTCCTGTCACTGACGTGCTCACCGTTGTTTTTTCCCCTGCTAATACCCTCACGTGGTATAAGGCTCCGCCCTTGTCATTTGTTGAGCAGGAAGAGTGAGCGCTTGTTTTCATGCAGATTACGTCCCGGATCAGATTGCGGTACAATCGTCGTCGTCTTTTTTTTTTTTTTTTTTTTTTTTTTTTTTAAATCGTTGTCATTTGGAAATGAGATCGCACATAAGTATGAATCGAGATCGCGATTTTCTAACGATTAATCGTGCAGCCCTACTGTGGTCCATCATCAAATGTGAGATTTACAAGGAGGGAAAACAGTACACCTCTCTGAACAGTGTCTGGGAGGCTGTGGTTGCTGCTGCACGCAATGTTGATGGTGAACAGATCAAAACACTGACAGAATCCATGGATGGCAGGCTTTTGAGTGTCCTTGCAAAGAAAGGTGGCTATATTGGTCGCTGATTTGTTTTTGTTTTGTTTTTGAATGTCAGAAATGTATATTTGTGAATGTGGAGATGTTATATTGGTTTCACTGGTAAAAATAAATAATTGAAATGGGTATATATTTGTTTTTTGTTAAATTGCCTAATAATTATGCACAGTAATAGTCACCTGCACACACAGATATCCCCCTAAAATAGCTAAAACTAAAAACAAACTAAAAACTACTTCCAAAAACATTCAGCTTTGATATTAATGAGTTTTTTGGGTTCATTGAGAACATGGTTGTTGTTCAATAATAAAATTATTCCTCAAAAATACAACTTGCCTAATAATTCTGCACTCCCTATAATAAACACTCACAAATGTCAGCAGATTCCTGGAGGGAGATTGCTGAAACTATCGGTTCCATACTATAAATTTAAAATCGTTTCTTTGTTATGTTGTCTGTAATAGTTCAGAGAGACTCAAGACGACTTAAAAAAAAAAAAAAAAGGCTCCTTCAAAGCAAAATGACAGGCAGCTGAATTCTTTTTCCCCCCAAATAATCAATTATCATACAAATAAAAAAGAAATCAAATATGTTGCTAATGCGCTTACCTTCAGTATTGTACTTTAATCTCATATTATTGAAGTAATCAAACGCTGTTTTCAGGACCCAAATGCGAACCACGTTATCTTGGCCCGCAGTTGCCAGCAGCCTCCCGCAGTGAGAAAACTTCATTGTCCAAACGGCCCCCTTAAAAAAAAAAAAAAAAAAAAAAAAACACAAGCAAACAAAGATCTCTTAATACAAGCATGTAGTAGCACACAGTGTGTCAGTGCATAAAATAACATGGTACAATAATCCCACCATGTGCTCTCCACTGAGGTCCTGCACAACCTTAATCTGGTCAAAGTCAAAGGGACCCTTGAAGCTATGCGCAGCCTTGAACTTGGCCTGCCTGGTGTAAGGCATACCCTCATCGTCGCTCGATGATGGATCATCCTGATCTGTATGGAAGACTGAGCGTAGGATAAACAAAAAGAAGAAGTGTATCAGGGTTATTTCACAAGCCTGTGTTGGCATTTGGGATATTCTTAAAGTCAGACCCATTATGCTCATTACCAGGTCCATATTTCTGCACTCTTGGACTCATAAGGGTTCTGTGATAATAGTCAGAGCTCTAATAGTGAACACGTACAACTGAGACAGAGTCAAAGACTATTTATTTTCTTGTGTTCAAGAAAACTGTATTTTTAATGCATTTTTTTCTTTATGGTGCTTAAAAAAAGCACACACTAAAAACGGTGTGTGCACACAACTTGTTATACCGACAACTAGGGTTGTAGTTGGACAGGACACTTTCTTGTAATGTTTAGTAAGTTATCCACAGGAACATGAATATAGGCTGTATGGTTTTTAAAAAAAAATACAACTGCCTCTGCACAACATCCTTTCACTTCCTTCTCTTTTTTTTTTTACCTTCATCACGAACACTTTTCACTTTGTTGACTGCCTTCTCTCCGTACTCCTCAGCCAGATGCTTGGCCTTCTTCACCGACTTGCCGAGGAATTTTTTAAACTGGGTCCTGGTCAGAAATACCAACAAACCATTAATATACTTTAAATTAGATGATGTTGTGAAAGAGGGAAATACACTAAGTTTCAGCAAAAGGCAACCAAAAACCACTAGTCCTTACGTTCTCTGTTTTAGTTTTCCACCGTCTGTGTCTGTCATTGGAGTCTGAGTCTTCTCATCATCATCTGACTGTGCTGCATCATTCCTGCAAAGCCAAAAATATATCAGCGTCGTCTCGAAACTTTACCAGGTTCTTGTTTTAGATGATAAAGCTTAACCATGTTTTCCATGGGAAACTTATGTGAGCAATATCAGTGCAACCCATTGTAATCAACTTATTCCCTCAACAGGGAAAACCTTTTCTGAGAATCTGATCTGAAGGTCAAGTGTTTGGCTTCACCCTAATCTTTCCCTCATTGACTTGTTTAATAAGCTGTGATTTGAACAGTTTTAAATTGAATTTGACAACAGCAACACGAGCTAACCCACGTAAATAATGTTCTGCTTACGTGATGTACTCCTTGGTCCTCCTCATAATGTGCAGAGTGAGAGGGTTGATCCCAGCAGGAAGTTTCTCCTCCGCCTGAATTAGAGGAATTTCTTCCCCAGTGTCTAAATTCTTGATCATCACACTGGCCAAGATTTCCTGTTTTAAGATGCCCACAAGCATATTTTTGTTGCAATGACGACCGGTGCCAGGAATGTGTCGATTTTAGGTTGTGGCTTGGACTCAAGCACACACAAAAACTGACTCTTACTTCATCTGTCAGTTCTCTGCCAGAATTTGACCGAGGACGTTGAGGGCCTGGGGTCTGTCCTCCGCTCTGAGATGAGGTCTGTTCATCTTCATTTTCCTAAAAATAAATAATAAAAATAACAAATAAATAAAATAGAAATTACTGCACAATATTTAAATTCCTTTTTTAGCACCAAAAAGAGGTCTGAGCCTCACTCACCTGTGCCGTCACCACCTTGTCTCCACTGGTAGCACTGGCCAGATCCAAGGAATGCTGCAGCTCTTTGGTTAGACTCCTCACAGTGCTGCCAGGAGACAGGAGGCCTGATGGCTCCAGAGAATCACTGCAGACCACACTGACAGCAGACACTGGAAAAAAATCACGCAACACAACAAAAAAAACTTTATAAGAAAAACCGTCTTCTTTTTCTGTCTGCTTTATGTTAGTGTGATTCATATGATGTGGCAGATAAGTACATAGACATACATAAAAGATAAAGACATTTTAACACTTGTTTAGTAAAAGGTAACAGTTTAAAATCCCACACTGGATTGATGCAACACATTTGACATTGAGACCCATTAAAATCACACTGTATTGCCTACCTTCCAGCCCACTTGGCCTAACACACTCCTGTGACTTCTTGGTAGGTAATTTCGGCCGAGATGGTGGCGGAGGTCTTGCAGGAGGACCCCCGCTTGGAGGGGGTGGGCGTGAGGGAGGAGGCTTCTTTGTGCTAGCTACAATGTCTGGCTCCACTGTGAACTGCTGAGGTTTTAAAGACCCAGAGGAGTCCGAGTCAGCTGGCCTGTCAGTCAAGGGAACCTGGTCTAAGATGTCAGCCGGTCTTGGCTCCTGACCACCTTCTGCAACCGCAACAGACAGGCTGGGCTGACTCTGTCCTATGGTGCTGGTGATGTCTGGAGGCTGAACATGTTCTTGTGAGCCAGCTGATGGCCCTGGGAGACCTGTGGGCTCGAGAGCAGGTATAGAGCACTCGCCGTTTGATACTATGCTATTCCGTTGTTCCTCTGGCCTCTCGACAAGCTGGGGTTCAACAGCTGGCACAGCCAGCTCCCCAGGGAGCCTGTCACCATTATTCTGCTCATTTGGCTCGGCTGCTACATCAACATGCAGCTGATCTAACAGCTGAGCCACCTCACCTACGTCTCCCTTTTGACTCTCTTCGATGATACTATCAATGATCTAAAAGAAGAGAAAACACAGTCGATTTAGCAATACAACATCTATTTTTTTACGTTATAGCTCATCTCTAAGAAAATGTGTTTCTCTTTGCACAGAACTTAAAACAAAACTCTAAACAAGGATGAGACTAGAGAAACATACCTGTAACGAATCATCTTGCTGAGTCTCAGAAGTGGCACAGCTCAAATCTTGCGCAACGTTTACTGAATTGTGCAAAAGCTGTTTCGAAAAAACAAACATATAGACCATTTACCAACATGTACTTACAATACACACACACACAGGAGAAATATCAACAGTAACATGACAGCTAAATTACAGTTATTCAGGCGTATCCACACAAATGGAAACCTAGAGATGAATTGTTTATCTATCTTATGATATTCATCAACACAGTCTTGGAGGTTATGTTATGTAATAATTCTTTGTTTACCTTTATATTAATTCCTTGTGTAACTGCCAGCTTATGATATAACAAATGGCTTTTCTAGATTGAAAGTAATGTCTACATCTTGTTACCACTCAAAATGTGTATACCGCTCTCCTATTTTGGTCCCATTTCCTGCATGGAGTGAGGTCAGGCGATTGTTGTCTTTAACGTTTGCATCACCTTGCAATAGCATATATATTATTTTTGTTTTTCCTTGCAATTATTTGTGCATTTCATTGCAGTAACTTGTTTTCTCTGACAGCCTGCTTTGCATTCCTGATGATCCATTTGAAAAGTTCGGTTGTTTGTTGGCCCAGATCAGGTCTTCAGTGACAAATGTGTCATACTACCAACATACAGTAGCATTAAACTCTTATCCTGGACAGCTATCAGCATCATCTAACATGTAACTAACATCATAACAATGTTGGTTCAGAATCAAAATTGCAAATGACACACACACACAAAACCACTGTGAATAATCAATGTTGCACCACTAAAACTTGTCACAGCCATAACTGTAAAAAACAAGTCTTGACAGCAACGATCTCTAACCCAACTCTGCAGTCATAAGTACATATACAGCTGAGGGTGTCCTGACTCTCACTGCTGTCACAACCAGCAGCAGTCTAGAATACCACATGACACCACATCATAAAACAGTAAAGCCTTTTACGATGAGTCAGATGAAATGCAAACTTTTTTTGCGAGGTCATGCAAAAAAAACAAACAACAAAAAAAAAAAACATGCAAAGTAATGCAAATTTCACTGAGAGTTAACATAAAGGTAGTTGTCAAAAAAACATTACATCGCCATGAGCTTGGAGGGGACCTTGTACAATTAGTACACAAAGGTGTTTAGGAACGGTATTGCTCATAGCCGTTTACACACGATCACCAAGGTACAGGTAAAAATCTGCACCTTTCATAGGGATAAACATGGATAAAGCAAGATTAATAAACATAACTGGAAAATGCATAGATCTCTATGTTTTTTGTTTTTTTTACTGTAGTCACCCCTTCCCAAAGGTCATTCAGAGACAGGAAAACTATAGACAAGCTACAAACTAATAGTGTTTTATGTGTGTGTCCGTGCGCATATATATATGAATTTGAAAAATCAAAAAGTCACTATTTTGTTGCCATATTACTTTGAACTATAGAGTAATCATTCCAAGAGCAACTCAGCACAACCCGTGACACCTTGTTTCAACAGTGCCTAGATTTAAATAAACATACCTGAGGTGAAGGAATGACGAACTTTGCGGGAGACCTAAGAAACACAAAACACGTGGTTTAAAACTGATATAGGCTAAACTTATAAAGCAGAGAAAAAAACCCAAATACAACACAAAAATCTAACTTTTTATAATTTTACCTGTCACCTAAGCAGTTGAGACAATGAATTAAATAACTTTTACCCCATATATAACTTTTGATCAGAAGAAATAATAGAAGCAACAGAGCACACACTTTAAACATTTACAGAGTGGTTCAGTAACCGCTTGCTTTTAAGCAGACACAAAATGCACCTTTAAAAGTTACATTACATTATTAATCTCTAATCGAGCTGTCATACAGCGGATCATACAAAAATACTGTTTTGTAAGCTACTGCTACCTTCAGTCGGGTTTTTTTTTTATTCCAACAAGCTATGTTTTGGATGAAAACTGTAAATTTGCATTGTGGTTTCAGCTTTGATAAGAAACCTGTTCCTTCAGTCCAAATCCTACTGTCATCATGTGACTTGTGAGTGTTTTGAGGGTTAGACTCTCCTGTACCTGCACTGAATAGCTGGTGAACATAAGCACTGTATGACAGCATATAATTAATATTCGGCATCTAAATACAAAACAGACTGGGTCGTATTTTGCACACGGCACATGACCTGGCTTTGAAGCAGCTTGAGTTCATGCTTTTCATGAAAGAATGGCCATTTTGCAAATCTAACGTTAGCTGTCAATACTACGCTAGCTAGATATATATGAGACAAGAAAAAAACAAGCAATTTAACACAGTTTTCAAAAGTAATATTGGCAAAACGTCTTTTCTTACACTTGTGGAGACGGAGTAAAATTGGGGTCCTCTGGAGCATCATAGAATTCCTCCGTGTCACTTGTATCTGACGCCATGCTAACGTCAATGTAGTTCGCTAGCTAGCCTAGTTTCCAGGCAGCTGTGTATAAGCCTAACCTGCCAATGACTGAAAGGTATTACATATGCGCTTGTAACGTCCTCTATGTTAACACTGATATTCCATTGCCCGAGCCCGGGAGTCGTCAAATAACAACTTTCCGGTCCAACATTACGCTGCAGCTAACAAATGTAATCCTGTCGAACGACTAAGCAGCACTTAATGCTAACTAACCCTGACCCTCTTTTAGATCTATCTTGCACAAAGCACAGTATCGACCGAAAAAAACGCCACAAGCGAGTTTTTTGTTATGCTTTTTCACAACATTACACACTTGATAAGCTGTCAAGCTAACAGAACCAGAGAACCGCGTCATAAACAAACCAGCTACACAAAAAAATACATCCTAACGAAGCAAGGGAGGGGCACAGGCGCCCTCTTGTTTCTTCTTCTTTTTTTCAATGGCGGTTGGAGAACAGCTTTTACGGCTAATACTGCCACCTTCTGGACTGGAATCTGAATGGAACAACTTGGTTGCTAAATCCTTTTTTTCAATCTTTTAACTCTCACTCATTTTACTTCACTAATATGAGTGCCGTTTTATAAAATTACTGTATACATTACAATACTCACTGAACAACCAAGAGAATAACAGCCACTGATCAGGTGGAGTAGAGTGTATTAGTTGGTCTAGCAGCAAGGTGTAGTTTTTGGTTCCTAAATAATCCACTCAGGATGATATGATCATGATTAGAGCAACAGTTTGTTTAACCCATATTTGAGAAATTATTATTATTATTAGTGTATCTGGCAGATGACTCTCTGACAGACATTTTTGAATTATAGAGGCAGGTAGCATTTGGTCTGAGAGATTTCTTATATCTGTCCTTGTGGCAGTGGAGCCGAAACAGTCTGTTGGAAAAGGTGATCCGCTGCCTGTCAGTGGTGCAGAGGGGGACAGGATTATCCATGGAGTTTAAAGTTTGCTCACTGACACCACATCTTCACCACAGTTTCAAAAGTGACCAGTTTGCTGGCATTTGCAGAGTTAGCCTTTTCAGTGATTCTGTTCATGTCACCAGCTCCCAAAGCAGACCACAGGCAAGTACACTGGGCTTGCAACGCCTAATTGACAGAAAATCTCATCATTTTGCCGTTTCTTCACAGAACACGCCACACAATCATCCACTGGTGCTCTGTACTCTTCCTGCCTATCACTAATAAATTCACTGCCACTGCAGAACTGTCAGAGTATTTCTGTAGGTCGCATGCATTGAAAGTCTGTGGAGCTTCTGTGCTGCACATCACCAAATCAGACATAGCACTGACTAATCTCTGTCAGTAACCCATGAGATGGTATACATGTTTACTGACATTTCTTATCGCTTTTCTCTCAGCAGAGAGAAGAGCTGGATCATTTTAATTTGAGAAATCAAAGGAAGTGATCCTCTGCATGCAGCCATTTTTTTTAGATGGGAGTTAGCTCTCTGCAGCATGTATAGTTGCATCATGGCAGATTTGGTTTGTATGCAAACTGCATGTGACTTTTCCACTAATGAGCAGTTTAGAGCCTTGCTGACATTTGGTTGTTTTAAGCAGACACACAGACATAATAATTATATCTTAATTATTAGTTAGAATAACATTATTATATGTAAGGTCACCAGAAAAACGGCTAAATAAATGTGACCAGGATACAGTGATGGAAATAATTATTTTGATCTTCACTTACAAAGAAATTAACAGTCTCCAAATTTGATGGCAGTTTTATTTTAACCGAGAGAGAAAGGATAGAGGGGGATTTTAATAAAGAACCCAGAAAGAAAACATTACATAAAAATTATAAGATGATTTGCATATCATTCAGTGAAGTAAGTATTTGAGCCCCAATCAAAACATGATTTAGTACTTGCTGGAGAAACCCTTGTTAGCAAGCATGGTGGTAAGAAGTTTTTTTGTAGTTGGTCACCAGGTTTGTGCACATCTGAGGAGGGATTTCGGCCCGCTCCTCTTTACAGAAACTTTTTTAGGTTTCTTGGCTGCAACTTGGAAACTCAAAGGTTCAGCTCCCTCCACCAATTTTCTATAGGACTGAGAGAGTTTGGAGAGTGGCTAAGCTACTCCATAATCTTAATGTGCTTCTTTGTTGCCTTGGTTTTGGCTACTGCCATGCTGGAAAAGTCATCCTTGACCCATCTTTAGTGTTCTGGGTGAGCAAACAAGGGTATTGTCCAAGATTTTATTGTACATGGTCCTGCTCATTGGTCCCTCAATGTGGTGAAGTCGTCCTGTACCTTTAGCAGAAAAATAACCAAAAGCATAATGTTTTCACCTCTGTGCTTGAATGTAGGAATGGTGCTCTTTTGATCATACTCAGCATTTCTCAAACAATCATTTCCCCCACTCTATACACGGTTACTGATCAGTAATTAGTGCAGGGGTATTGTTAAGTATACTAGAAAGTGTAATTAAATTGTAGTGCTTAATAAATCCATTGAAAAACTCATTTAAGTTACACGCTCATATGTTAGCCGCTCTATGCCCCGCTCATTCTTTCTCACATGCTGCGACAGGCACAGTGAATGAGGTACGGAAAAATCACCACAGACTGAAGTGTTTTCATTTGCAATCAAAGCGCTCTTTGTTCCAGATCAATGCATCAGCTGATTGATAATAAGACTACAATCTAATGGATTATTCAAGAGTATGAAAAGGTGGAGGTTGCAGAAAGGTGATTATTGGAGAATCTGAGTGCATTTTAATGAATGCATACATTATTTTTACACATTTTGTCATTGTAGACTGTAGCTGTTAACTCAAATAACCACCCATTACAACCAAGGCATGCAGAAGAGGATCTCTGAGTCACAAGACAAAGTCACAAGACTCATCAAAGACTCAAAGTTTTTTTGTACTTTAAAAAAAGTACAAAAAAACCAAACATATTTTACAGGTAGCCTGTCATTCAAAAATGCATTTATGTCTTTTAAAATGATTTACATACTGTGAACAAATGTGGCTATTGTTTGTCTATTTGGTCATTTTCATTGCAGAATTGATCCATCTTTTACTTTTTTCAATAGTAAAAACTAATTAAAAATATTTTTTATGTATTGTTGTTATATTTTATTTAATTTTATTTAACATATTTATTTGTTTTTTTCTAGTTAACTTTACATGGTGTAAAAAAAGAAATTCCTGACCTTTGGGATAAATGAGGTATGTGTTGTCTTATTTATTTGTCAGAGTCCTTTTAATTTTTGCTGTTTGAGCTGGAATGTCATTGGGCAGCAGGAACACCGATCTCTGCTGTACCTGTGAAAAAACAAATCACTTCCATATTTCAACAACATTAGCCTCTCACATTAGCTCATCTTGAAATTTCCACTTGATTTACCACAATATTCAAACTCCAAATTCAGACTTCTGCTTTTGTAAACTAAATAAATAAATAAATAACCAACCTAATTATCATACTTTATGTGCGTCCCTGTCTCACTAATTTCCAACATGTGATACTTTTCATTATGAATATAGCTCACGAATGTTTTTAAATGGAAGGCTATGGTTCACCTCACAAAGTATTATCCAGGCATTTCAGTGTCCAGGTGCTTCAAATAAAAAAAGCTGTCTTAAAACCATTATTTAGTAACGGAAGTTTTAAGCCAATGAGAGAAGATTGCCATACTCTTCCGCCAATGGAAAGTGTGGATACTCCGGCTTTCCTAGTAAGCTACAACTGCATTGGATAAAACTAGGAAGGAGGCTTCAGGGGTATAAGTGGATTTGAGGGCTTGGAAGGAAAACAAGGACGCAAGGTAACGCTATATCGTTGTGGAAGGTATGGAATATGCTTTATAAAACTTTGCAGAGTATAGTTAAACTGCCTACATTAATGAATATGTTATACGTAGTATATTAAGCTCAACACATACCGGGTTGTCAGTTAGCCATAGGCATCTGTTGGTGGTGGTAGATCAACCAACCAACCAGACCAACTAATAACTAAACCAACTAACTTATATTAGGACCACAGTCCTTTGCGCCGTCACTGGTTAAGCTAATGTCGCTATGGGAAGATTGCTTAAGAGAAACTTACGCGACAACCACAAAGTCGACTGTCGTGATTTGATGTTATTTTAAGCTAGCAAATGTTAACGATAGGGTTAGCCTAGCTAGTTAGCATTAGCCTGTTCCCACCGGAGGTGTACCGACAGTATGGAGTCAAACATGGCCAGAAAATGAGCAAAGCTCCCATTTGGTTGCCTTGTCTGTTAAGTCTGAACAGCTGTCGCAGTCCGGCTAATGGAGACAGACGTGTTTAAAGATAGGAGCCTGAAGCCTTTGCTAGGAACAAAGTCAGTTTTAGTTTCTCTCCCATACATCACGATATCAAACCTTGAGCTTTAAAAGGACTAACCTCACCTTCTCCACACGTCTCTCCGACAGCTCGGCACTTTGTGGTGACAAACGTTCGTCCCAAATTAAACCCTGTCACTAAGTTAATTCTTAAACAGAGGGAATCAAAGTTTTAGGAAAACTTCTCAAATATCAAAAACTTTTGAGCTAAGCTTTTGAAACAATCGCGATGACAGTTTGCTCATCTTTTCTTATTTTAAAGGTGATGCTGCTGTATTTTAAACGAGCACGAAGATTGTTCTCTCAAGTAACATAGACTGGAGCTATATTTAGCATTAATTAGCCTAGTTCAGTGTAAAGCAACAAGTTGTGATGTAACTGTAACATTTTAGCAGCGGATGGGGTCAAAGAAACACCCATTCACCCTTCTGTCAATCTATTTCAGCTTTCAGCTACAAAGTAACATGCATGCACACGCACTTTGTTACTACCAATTATTTAAGATGTTAATGTAAGTTTAATATCGTCTAAGGTGAAACTATATGAGGGATTTGTGTGTGTGTGGTACATCTCAGTTGAGGAGAATAAGCGTTCAGATGGTGCATTGCCATGTAACTGAATGTTTGTGTCAGCTGACATGGGGTAAAGTGGATTAAGAAAAGATCAATGCCTTGCTGGAGAAGCTTTCTTAAACTGGCTCGTTAAAGTGTGCAAACTTTAAAACATGATAACGTAAGTTCAGTTTAAAAATGCTGTTAATACTGTCAAAACTTTCCTAAAAGTGCTGAATTAAAAATCACCTAATTAAAAAAAGTATTATGGCATTTTCTGGAGTTCAGAAAATGCCATAATGTGTGTGCTTCTTGGAGAAGGGTTTTAACACAAATATTTTGCTTTTGAGGTGTGGTTTTTGGCGAGGGTATGGAGCACCCTATACACAGAGGGGAGACGATGCCCGTCGGACTGCACGATAGGTATGGTAATGCGGCCTCATCTTGCATTTTTGTTTTTATTAATATGCCTATGAATTTTATATTTTGCTCACAAAACTTACCAAAAATTAAGGAATGTTTAACATACGGTGTAAGCAATGTTTAAGATTTTCTTTTCCTTCTCTTAGAATAATATTAAATGTAACCAGCCAAAATTAGTCGTTTTTAAAAAAAGCATCTTCCAATAGAGAATTGATGGTGGGCCATTTTTAAACTGTAGGTAATGCTTGGTTTAAATTCTGGATAGGAATGGCTTCTACCTGGTGTTAATTAAGTAGTATTTATTACATGTTAAGGAATTAAAGTATTAATGCATTAGTATACATAGGCCAGGACTGAAAAATACTGCTAAAACCCCTGAGCCTCTCCAGTGACTCTAATATATTATTTTGTTCTCCAGTACTTTACCTTTTACATCTTGCCTGAGTAGCCTGTGTGTAATAGTGGCTTATTTCTCACTAAACAAGCAGTATTTTCACATACTCATAGTTATTTCATACTTTTCTATATATACTCAAATTGGATTTTAATGGTATTTATAACTGGACTTGGTAATAATTGAAAACAAGCAGTTTCTTTGTTTTGTTTTGTCTTTGTTTTTTGTTTTTGTTTTTTACCCCCATCAAGTTGAGTCAAATGACTCATCAAGCTGGTGACCTAATATGGACCAACACTGGGTATAACTGTGGTGGATGGTGCCCTCTGTTTTCGGTTCCTGGCGGGACTTAAAGTTAGAGACGGGCATAACTATTTTTAAAATCAATAGTGACACTCATGCATGCAGAGATGACAGAATTAGTCTTTTGTCCTCATTTTAGCTTCTTCCACTGTTGTTGGATTAAGACGGCACAATACCTACTGATTTGAATGGATAGGTGTTAAAGAGATTTATATAAGAAGTCGGAGCTTTTTGTAGATTTACTGTTCATCTTTTGCCTTTGTAGCTTATAACTTTCATTTTAAGCAAAAGCGATAGATGAAGAGATAAGGAAGTCAAACTGTGCACCAAAACTGTTGGTATTTGTGTTGCGGTTTCACTCTCGGTTTCATAACTGCTACAGCTCTTTGATGTGGTACTAATAGAATTAAGATGTGCACGTTTCTGTTGAGATCACTGATAGAAGACAACAATTTCATAGCAGGTATAGAAGAAGAAGGTACTTTCAGCTGGTCCCTTATTTCCCGAGGGTTCACCACACCACATGTTTGATTTGGCACACATTTTAGGCTGGATGCTCTGCCTGATCTGATTCAATTCAACTCAATTTCAGTTAAAGTCAATGAAATTTTTTTTTATATAGCGCCAAATCATAACATCAGGCGCTTTATATTGCAAGTTAAAGACCCTACAATAATACAACCTAAGTATTATTAAGGTAGTGACCACTTTTATTGAACTTGAAAATTGATCATCTTTGGTGTCTTAGCACCAGCATTTCACTATCGATAAAAGTAACTTATCCAGGCAAAATAGGGAGTAATTTTAACTTCCTGAATAATGCATGCTACAAAAACAAAGTTTAAGTGAGCCAACTGAGTCATGGTAATTTCAGTTCTATCTCTAAAAAGCTTCAGAGCTGCTTATTTTCCAGGTAACAGATGTTTGCATTTAAAGGCCTGATTAACTGGTCAACCACTTTTACCAAAAAATATTTTGATGTGTAGATAGAGAGCATCTAGTCTTTTTAATAGAGCATCTAAACCCTTTGTCTTTCCAAAACATCAATGACAATATTGATTCTCTGGAGAGGGAACATTTTCCTTTGCCTCGTTGTTTTTTATTCTAGCCTGTAGCAAACAATTTCAGATGTATTTTATTGTTCCTAAGGCCTTCGTTTAGCACTGAAGAAGCTTTGAATACTTGTTGAGATTGTGAAAGATTTGTAAGCATGCTTATATTTGATCTTTAATTGCTTTCGAGACTGTTTAACATTGGCAGGGTCGCACCTGAAAGAAAAGGGTGAAGTAGTCGTACATGCCATAAGATTGCATCTAAGCAACACAAAATTTAAATGGAACACATAATTATAGTTCTAATCAGATATGCTTTGCTTTAATAATGGGGCGGTGATGCTGATGCCTATTAATTTACACAGCAGACATTTTTCCCCAGCCTTCCTCCTTGGCTTTGGCTGCAGCCTTGGTGTTACTTTTAGCTGGAATTAGATTAATTTAATTCCTCATATTTATTTGAGGTTGTTTATTTTTTTAATCCTGCCAGTTCAGACAGCCAGTTTCTCAACCGTGACTTCTTTGATTAAAATTTAGTTAAATTTGAGTAGGTTAAACTCCCTTTGGACAGCTATGGTCTGTAAAAGGCGCTCGAGAACAGAACTGAGACTGTGTGGAGGTGGATGAGACACACCACCAAATGGATGGGCAGTTGGAGAACACAGTTGTGAGTGTAAAGTTAAGGCGGACTGCTGACTGTCTCTCCACAGCATAAGCTATCAGTAACACATTTAGAAAAGCCTGTTTAATAAATGAAAGAAGCTTAAAAACACCATGACTTCACTTCTCCTATGGTTAATTGCTTTTGGATAATAATCAAATTGTATTTAGCATAGAAACCTTGCTGTTCACAGTTCATTCATGTAAAATAAAATCTTTACACTGGTGTGGAATTATTGTATTGCTGCCATTTGACATGGACAGCTCTATTATGTGGGGGTTTGCAGTTGTTGGAGGAGAGTGATAGAATAGGACTGTGAATAATGGGTGTAGCACTGAGCCTTCAGGCTTTGACAGAAGCGGCACGATGACTGCTGCCCTTGGTTAAGACGCAAGGTCATTCTGCCAGTTACAGCGTAAGGTGTGATGATGGGGGTTGTAATACAGATGGCACCGCCAGTTGAGGAGAAGAAGAGAGGGGGAAAAGGGTCATGACCGTTATATGTATTTCAGAATGCAAGAGGAGAGAAGACTATTTAAAAATGTTATTGTTTGGCTAGTGCTGGGTTTGTATGTCATATGCAGGAATATCCACTACAGAGGGGGTGCTTGCACACACATGCAGCGTAGCTGAAATTTGACACAAGAACAGATTAAGTGGACAAATATTCATCTTTTCTGAGAGGGACAAAATCAGCCACCAGAAAGAATTTATGCTTGAACACTTCACATGAAGCCTTTCCTGTAATAGCGGGACAGTGCACTCTTGGCCACTTGAAACTGCAGCAGTCTGATGGTGAGTTGAGGTTAGACAAAAATAACACAGAGAAGAAAGATTTATTTTGAAATGCTGCTACTGTTGTATTTTTAAAGAAGTAGATATTACATACATAGATATATTACGTTTTAATATTTTTTTTTTTTGCAATGATCCAAGAAGTCTATCTGATATAACCGATTTGCAGTTTAATTAACACACAAAAACACTGTTTTGGAATTGGCCTCTGGTTGGCTCTCGGTGCTTTTCGCAGTCTCTGGCAAATAAAAAGTTAGAAGAATCACAAAATGTAATGCTAAGTGTTTTGAATTCTCCATATTCATATATGGCAAAGGTAGCATCTTAGGTGGACGTCTCACTCAGACCTCAGATACGCAGAGAGTGGTGAAGGATTTAAGACTAATTATGACTTGTGCGAGTCGAATCTGTGGAGAGCCTATTTTGTAGTCCACGCACAGGGCTGGTGACGTTGCCAAAATTTATGCTTGTGCTGTTGTGTCTCTGTTGTACTGCAGCTTTGCCTCCAAAACACTGGTTTGCAATCAAGTTTCTGTTTAAGTTGATCTAGTCCATTCAAAAAAAAAAAAAAAAAATAAGGGCAGAAACAGGAGTTGGAAGAAATAAGAAGAAAGGATTATACTGATGAGGTCAATCAGTCATGTAGTTACATTTCCAGGGGGAGACAAGGGTGTGCGGTTACCCAGTAACTATGGTGTAGATGAAAATACAGGTGTACATTTTCACTGTTAGTTTGCCACAAGCAGGGAACATAAGTGGCCAAGTAAATGTGGCTCCATGGTGGAGTGGTTTACAAATTCACCTACCAAGTAAAACATATCCAGTTAAATCCCAGGGGCAGATGTGTATCCCTTTGGGGTTGTGTCAGAAAGCTACCTGCTGTGGTGACCCTTTTGAATTAGGGAGCAGGTGAATGTAGCTGAAGTGGACAAAAATATCAGCTGAACAGCTGAGGGTGAGCAGGTGTTAAGTCATTTTATGTCTTTTTTTTCAACTTTTTAAAACTACTTTCCCCCCCAAAAAATCTTTTAGTTTGTTATTATGTGTACCATTTAAAAAAACCAAAAAAAACCCAAAAACTAAGACAGGCAATAACAGTACGATAAAAAAAAATACATGAAAAAACTTGAGGGCTGTTTTTTTTTTTTTTTTTTTTTGTCTGAACCACAGCTGTTAAATACAAAATTTTCAGATTGCTCCGGCTCCGTAGGGGATAAGCTTACGCCTGGAATAATTTCTAAAACAGTCGTATGATAATAATGGTAGAAAGATGAAACCCCATCTTGGCTCCAGATAATGATTTACATTCTGACTCCTGTTTGGTAAAATAGATTTTTGTCAGCAGACATCAAATCGTGGAGCCTTAACTGGCTAGATACTGAATAGAGAACAGGATGATGATCAAAGCTTCGTGGACCTAAGCCCCCTGCTGGTTTGATTATTTCCCATTTGCATGTTGAGCAAACGATTAATCTTCCATGTTTTGCCACAGCAGACCTCGCAAAGGGTGTCGAATGTCCATTCTTTATAATAGAAGCAAATTATTATTTATTTATATATATATATTTTTTGTAATATGTGGTAATGTAGGGCTTGTAAATGGCATGTTTATGTTGAAGTACATGTACCTGTTCAGGTTAGTTCTATTGTTTGACCACTTGTGGACATAATGTGCACATATAATGTGTGCAGCTATTTAAAATATTTGTGTGTGTTTTTCAAATAAGAGTGACTTTTGGTCAGTTTTCCTAGTTTTCACAGCCCTTGTTGTCAGGTAGATAAATAATTGATTTGAGTTGGGGAATGTTAATCAAATTAGATATGTTCATTAAATGCTTCATTAAATGAAGTGTTAACTTTCAAGGGCAGCCCTGTTGCATATGTATAACTGTGCATAGCCTTTAGATGGATCTGCCCTTTCTGACTGTGGAAGCGGGCATAGCATAAACTGTGGTTGCATTTATCAGCCAATCTGTGGCGCTAAGGATATGTCTCGCTGTGCTGTAACTACTCTGCACTGTTTCTATGACCTCCCAGCCAAGAAAGCGTAGGTAAGACAAATGACTTACCCACGCAGCACAAGAGTTCAGAACCTGCAGTATGCACAGCCATTTCAGTTCGCAGCAGAAACCAATGTGTCAAAGCCTTTTAATCATGCCCGTGTCCAAAGCACAGCCATGGCCACAGCCACAATCACAGTGACAACTCTGTCGTCCCGTGACCACAGTCTGACTCGTACAGCCTGAGCAGCAGTTTTTAGGCTCCTCTAGTTAATTGCAGAGGTAGAAAATTATGCTATAGCTAAAAAGCTGGCTGTAGTCCGTAACGTAATATTCTATAACATCAGTGTAAATCTCAGCTGTCGATGTGTTCGATCATCTGATCTATTAATCAGATGGATTGTAAAAGGTGTTGCATTGTATCTCAAAGGTATTGTGACCTAAAGCAAAGCCTACTGGGACTCCTTACAGCAAATCCTTTGCAGTTAATGACTGTCTGAAGTCTTGAGTCAGAGCATCTTACCAAATGATGTTTCTTCCTGTGGAATGCATTGCCCTGCCTTCACTGCATCTAGCACCAGTACCTGCTTGTTTGTGGGTCTTGTTTGTGCCTTCCGTTTTATTTCTTTCAGTAAGGGAAAGGTGGGCTTAGTTGGTTTGAAGTTAGATGATTGGCTTGTCCATTTAAGAGCATTCCACTCCTTTGCCTTAATAAGCTCTTGGGTTGCTTCCATGGTTTTAGGTCATTATCCAACTGCACCACCAATCGCCTTCCAATCAGTTTTGTGTGGGGGATAATTTAAGAGGAAGAGAACATCAACTTGCAGTTGACTCCAAATCCCTACATGCTTAGGTTTGGTAAAGTGGAACAGTTCAGGTAGTGTAGTTAAAATTTTGATCAATTTGCGCTCTTTCTGTACTGTTAATTTAAAAGGCAATGGGAATATGAATATAGTGGCCCATGTCCAGTACTTAGTATATAGAACTATATAGTTTAATCAGTGACATGCCCATCTCTTGAGACTGGATCCTTTGGTTGTTTTTTTGTTTGTTTGTTTTTTAATTGACTTGTATATAGGGCTGGGCCATATTATACCGTTCACGGTAATACCGGTATAATGTTAGGCAACGATAGGAAAATGAAATATCGCGATAGAATGGGAGTAAAACGCGCATGCGCAGTGCTTTTGTTTTCATACGCACATGGCCGATTGTTGAGTGAAACAGATGAACCAGAATTGGTTTGTAAAAATGGTGCAACTTCCGTGATGTGGAACTGGTTTGGTGTTTGTCCGTCAGATACACAACAAAGCACATTTTTTTTGCAGAACATGCAAGCGGCCGTTGTTATTGTCGTATTTGTCGGACTAAGATGCTCTTAAATCTGGGAGTAATCTGGGTCCTAAACTCCGTATGCTTCAGGTCAAACAACACTGCAGCATCACTTAGAGTTAAAAACTGTCTAAATTCATCTTTAATAAAACGATCAGCATTGCTGCTTTACCAGGTGTAACTATAAAGTTTAACTTCCAGGCATCCATGAAAACAAAAGTTATTACATTTAATGGAGTTAGAAGTTAGCAGGAAGCTAGCGGAAGTTAGCTCGCTAGTTTCGCTAGTTACCTAAGCATGATATTGCATGTTCTGACTGAGAGATTTCTGAAAAAAAATCAAACGTACAGCTCTGCTATCACTTCCAACATAAATGAAGACAGGAAACTAAACAGCAGTGACGTTTGTAGGGTTACTGAAGTTGGGCTAGCTGGTATATAATGATGTGCTACGTGATCGCTAGCGACACAGCTATGTTAGCATAACATAAACAGTGAAGCTGGAGGACGAACACTAACACTTTTCCACTTATAAAAGTTAACGTGAAGGTTCTTCATGGTTAGAGACAAATGCAATCGCATGGCAGGATGCTGTAAACGGACCAAACTTCAGTCAGGAGAACAACTGAGATAATCCATCCACAATACGAGGTTAGTCATTAATATACTGCAACAACATGGGAATAGAGCAGCTGCCAGAGAATTCAACATTAATGAATCAATGGTACAGAAGTGGAGGAAGCAAGAAGAATGAGTTTAATAAAGTTTGATTTATCTGACTGCTTTGTTTCGCTTAATGTGCCTTATAATCCCGTGCACCTTATGGTCCGAAAAATGCGTACTGCACACTGCAGTTTAATGTTGCAAAGCACCTCTTTTTAACTTCAGTGGATATTATACATGGTTATGCTCAGGATATGTCAGCCCATTTCTACTGGAAATGCCTTTTGGTTAAACTTTCAGCAAGGAATTTGCATTTGCACTGTTACATTTTTATAAAGCTTTAATGTACATAAAAACCAGCTTCTTGTTTAAGTGAAAATAAATGGAAGGTTGTCTTTTTGCGCTAGTAATGTTGTGGAGTTGTATTTTGTCTCGCATCAATTATATCGTCGGTTATATCGTTATCGCAAATTTTCAAATATATATCGTGATAAATATTTTTGGCCATATCGCCCTGCTCTACTTGTATATATATTTTTCTTAATCTACCATCCTTGTATTTGCACCGAAAGCCAAGAGCTGTAATCACAGCTCATCTAACAAGGTGGCACTGTTGCTTAGCTACTGGGCTATTCACTACCCTGAAAGGGTGATGAGAAGGCAGGGCTTCTTCCCCCTCCTACCACGAGACAACTGTGAATGCAGCAGGGCAAGTAGTCGTGGTGGATGCAATCTATTGGCTTCTCAGTGCTGCCGCTAAAGTCACAACCCCGACTGTAGCCCGCACTGCCTTTACCAGTGTATTTCTGTAGCTGCTGGTGCCGCTGCTGCTCTCCCTCCCCCTTAAATGGTGTGGGCAGAGTGGGATGGAAGACTGCATTGGAAACCTTTTCATGGAAATGGTCTTTGCTGTTGGTATTGCTGTAGCACCATTCTGGTGACAACAACATGCCGTTGAAATGGAAAAGCGGTTCTCCTGTCAGCTGGAAATTCCCAGTGCCAGTTCTTAAGACATCCAGGTCCTCACCCCTTTCGCCTGCTTACATGTGAGTAAGAGCTGAATAGCATTCAAGATATACAATTGCAGCAGCGCATATGGAGATGCAGTTATTTGCTTCTCAGTTTCTAATATTTTATTTTATGTTATTTTTTTTTTAAATGAGTGTGACACCGTTGTTTTTGTTGCAGCCCTAATTATGCGATTAAGCCTTGTAGTGTGTCAAGAGATTTCCCTTGTCCAAGATGAATTTTATGGTTTGCTGGGAGAGTGCCTTGCTCTCGGGCAAAAGGACTCATTTTGCTGCTTGTCTGGACACAGCATGCTCCACATCCCCGACTCTTGCCCTCTCCCTGTGGCTGTGTTTATTTGGGAACCGGGGACTCAGCAGCTTGGGAGGAGCCTGCCTTTGTCAGGATGTCTGGCGTGCCCTGGTTTAGAAGCTATTGTCATCTGCTACTGTTCAGGAAGGAGGAAGGGGGAAGGGTAGATCTGGAGTGGTTCACACAGTCCCTGCCATCATCTCTCTTTACATTTTTTTTTTCTACCTGTAAGTGTCTTGTTTGACTTTCTGAACGGTAACGGGGTTGGTTTACAGATGGTAAGAACAATTTTGGAAGTGACAGTTTTCAAGACAACCTTGGCTAACTGAAAAGCCTAAAGGGAATTTCAGAGGCTAACTGGGCTTAGAGGGATTTCTGCAAAATTGGATTCATGCAGTTCCCAGTAATCATGTATCTTTATAAGCTTAGGAGATTATTTTTGATGGTTTTACTCAAATATTTATTTTTGTATTAGTGCAGCACAGTAAGAGAAAGCCATGCTTTTACTTCTCTTATGTCAGGCTCCCCTTTAAATATCCTCAGTAGAACTGTTCATACTCAAAACACAGCTATGAACAAGCAAATGTACGAAATACATTTTTATTGTGTAGCATAAACCTAAACTGGATAGTATGTCCTGAATCCTGGAGAGGACTAAATTGTGAGATCTTGTATGTATAAAAGTTCACTAATGACACTATTGACTTGTTAATTATAGATTTAATCTAGATTTCATCAGGCTAGTTTAGGTTAAACATCCTGCCCGGCAGTCACAGTTATTGGCAATTGAGCATCTCCAGCAGAGCAGTTGGGTGTTAAAGGCCTTGTTCAAGGGCATCTCAGTGATGGTAGCAACCGAGAGGAAAAGGCGCTTCCTCATTTCCTGACAGCCTGTAGCTCAAACTACTGACCTTCTTGTTAATTTAATTTCTTTGAAATGGCGACACAGACCCCATAAAAGCAGTTGTCGTAAATTGGCTGTAAATGGTTAATTGTAAATAAGAAGTTAAAGTTAATTAAGTGGAAAAAGTTATTAACAGAGAAAAGTGAATGAGCATTTAAAAAAAAAAAAAAAAAAATTCAGTCTGTAGATATGCTGAATTTGTGCGTCACTGTTGGAAAAAGGAAAACCTGCTGTGTCAGTGCGTTAAAAGTGACTTTTCTGCATTCTGGTTGAATGCCGGTAACGCCTTTTTGCCATAGCATTAATCAAGACCTTGTCAGAGATTGTAAGCATTGAAGCTTAACTATTCACATTATTTTCAAGGCTTGACATTGTGCAAATTTGAGAGGAGGATCTTCTCACCAGCACGTCAGCATGCCGTTTGGAGGAAAAGCACATCAAGTGTACTTAAGTGGCTGCAGACATCGTTTGGGTTCTGTTCATGGGAGATAATGTGGACACGCTGACAAGTGAAGCATATTCAGGCCTTGAGAATCCACCTCATCCTGCCAAGTGTGGCCCTGCCCCACCACAACACGTCTATTTTAAAAAAGTGTAAATAGTAAGCTGTGTTTTTAGGCGCGCTGATATCGGGCCCCCAATTATAGGTTACACTATGGGCAGGGAGAAGTCACTCTTTATAGGCCCTCCCTCTGTTTGACTCCAGACACATTTCTAATTCCATCTGCTGCAAGAGTCATCTCTGTATATGTATCCCGAGCAGGGTGGATACAGGAGAGTGAGCTTTTAGAGTATACAGTGCTCATCATGTATAAAGAAACGAGATGTATTTGCACAATGTGCTCACCTCTTTTGAAACCTCCCTAATCTATATATGGACTAGTGAACTGCCTGTGGTGCAGATTTCATGCCAGAAAAGAATAGTTAAGGTTCACTGGCAGCATGGTGTGTGGACTAATCTCGAGCTCAGTGAAGAAAAAGCACTGGGTTTATCTTTCCTCCACAAAAAGTCCTTGAAATGAATGTCATCCCTCATCTTACGGTGATTCAGTAGTAAGCACTTAATATATGTGACTGCTGTCTTTTGTAATCTCCTCTCAGAGGCATCACGGTGAGCCAGCAGCCTTAACTGCACCAACACCTGTTTGATTCCTGCCAGGGACCTTTAACACGTCATTACCCTTTCTCCCTGTCCCCACATTCCCGTCACTCTTTGTCAGTATAATGCAATTAAGGGAAAATGCTGGAAAGTCTGGAAAACAAATTGCTTCTTAATATTTACCCTCAAAGAGTCTGTAAGTGATCGCTGTTGCTTTTTTCCATGACAGAAATGGACCATAAAATCCAGCACTCACAGAACGCGATGTCTGTTCATTAAAAGGTTTATTTTTATAGACAAGATGATTTTTCTATGTATATTTTTTTAAATTGTATTGCGGCTGTAGCAGTGTAAGTGGTGTGACCGCATTAGATTCCATACAGATTGAACAGCTTTACATAAAATGAAAGCCCCGAGAATCTGTTTAACAGATTTTTGCAAATCAAGATGCTTCACATGTCTCGTGTGGCTCTAAAAGCCTTCTGCTGCTGCTGAAATCCCCAGTGCCACTGCTATGAAATGAATTTTGCTGTCTCTGAGGTAAATAGCCCTTTAGTTATCACCATTTTTGTGAATTTTGTCCAACCTTGAGGGGTTTTTTTCCTGTCAGTCTTTGTTTTGTTTAGTTCTGGGGTTTTTTTAATCAAAATTTTATCTATATTCAAATATTCTGAAAATAATCACATGTTTGATTTGACAGCTGACAAACTAAATAAGAGATGTAGATTTTCATTTGCTTTGACTTTGAATTTCAGCTCCCTCTGATCGCAGGCATTTTTTATGGTTAAAAATACATAAATCAAGAGTGGCGGTATTCTCAAGAGTTTCACTGTGATTTATGTGTTAATTGGACTCAGTCAGGTCTGACTGAGTTTAACTTCTGTGACAGCAGAAAAGTTGAAAGTGCTGTTTTTAGCTAATGCTGAAAACCTCTTTAAAAGTGCAACTAAATTTGGAGATCAGTGAGAAATCATTAATATACTGGCTTGGCTCATGTTCTGTCTACCCCCTCTAAACCGTGTCTTCTGCGATAATCTTTGCAGCAGGAAATTCCCTTGCTCTTATTTTGAAAGTTTAGTCATTGCTAACCAGAGCTTTTGTATTTTTTGCCTTTTTTCCCTACCAGCAGGCTGGCAGGTCACAGTTTGGCAGTTCTTGATATCATTCAGCTGCTGCTTGAGAGTTTGTTGTCCTGCAGTTTAAACAATTTTGGTCTGCTGCTGGTGACGGCTTTTTAAAAAAAATAAAATAAAAAAAAAGTACTGCAACTTAAAGCTCGGCAAGGCTGCAGAACAGAACAAAGACTTCCTTAGCTAACTGCTGTCCAAGACATTGGCAATGGGAATCTGAACAAGACAAGAGACTCGCTCAAGAGGCGGTTAATTATTGCTCTGTTTATTTGTCACAAAGTGGGCCAAGTTATTTTTGCCGAGGAGCGCATTTAATATTTTAGAAGTTGATAATTCTTTTAAAAAAGCACTGGTGTGCCTCCCTTCATGTCAAGCAATGCTACGGCGCACTCCCAGCTTCCTGCACAAATTGAATAGCTTGCTAATAGTTTGCTTGAAAAAGCTTATAGTATTGAACCCCGTCATCACGGCATCAACATCTGCCGCTACTTTTAAACAAGGCCAGCCTTGGATCACGGCTTTGATATTCATCTGTATGCATCTACCTGCACACACAAAGAAGCTTAACGTCTGCTGTGCTGGTGGATAAATTAAGAACTTTAGAAAATTGTCTCTGAGCTTTTAATTTCCCTTCCCTTTGGAGCGGACATTAAGTTCCCGCTGACTTGTGGCCATTTTGTAGAAAAAGAAACAGCCACCCAGGGATCATTTATTTTCATTGAAAGGCCAGAGGAGAGGCACAGGCAGTCTGGCTGGCAGAGCATCAACTGAGTTCAGTCAGGTGAAACTGTCATATCTGCGCTCATCTAACACACACACACACACACACACATGCACACACGCATACATGCACACACCTACTCAAAGATAAGATGAAGTTGGGTGTACTTTCACCAAACAGTTCACCTCTAAGTAGGTATCTAATCTGGCAAGAATAAAAAAAAAAAAAAAATGCATTGCACTAACCAAATTGAACTCCCTTATTAGGTGGATAACATCAGACTCACAGTGCTACTGTCTGTCAGAACACAGTGCAGCAAGAGAGGAAAATCTTTTTATAATCCCAAAACTAAAACAGTGACTTGTAAAATGAAGAATAGTACAGTTGCCTTAAAGACTGGGGAGGACGACTAGAAAAATCAGAACAGCTGTCGAGCCCAGAGAGAACATTTGGGCAAAAAAGAAAGTGTTATTTCAGGTTTAAGGACTGGATTGGAAAGCAAATCCAGCAGAGCCAACAATAGATTCCCGAAAGAAAAATCTGATTCTTGACTCTTGTCAGAGGGTCAGTCAGAGCTACCTTACTCTTTGTCACTATATTTGCACCTTTGTTTCTTTTCTTTTTCCATAAGAGCTGCAAGTTTTCTCCATTCACTCCCAGAAAAAACTCCCTCCCAAGTACATTCTGTTCTACTTGGATAGTTTTCACATTGAAAGAATATAATTGGTTTAATGGAAGAGAGACGATACCACATTGGGACAGTCAGGGGAATTAAAAATAGAAATAAACATTGCTGACCTATACAATTGTGGCAGGATCTACAATTAATCATGCGTCCCTTTCTGGATATTGAAAGATTAAACCCCTTTGTATGCAAAGTTATGCCTCTGCTTAATTACTGCTCTACCCAGGGCAAGTTAGTGCCCCGGGTAGAGCACTGTAGTTGTTCTTTTGACTTACATACAGCAGGCCTTGCTGGGTCATGTTACCTCTAACAACGTCCTTCGGGTTGATTTAACATTTGTTACATGCTGACAGATTGTTCCACCTATGAGCAAACACCGTGGGAAGCTTTCTTGACTTAGCGATTTGCGGTGTAGGCTGAAACTTTTTTTCTTCTTTTTCTTTTTTTCCTGAAATTCAGATAAAGTTCAGTTTCAGTTGTATTCATGGAACTTTGACCTCAAAGTGCTCTTTGATTATAAGGTGTAATTGCAGGCTCATTAAAGCATATGGAGACTGATTATTAGCTGCGATTCGGGCAATTATCTGGAGATCATGGATAGTTTGTCCTAGACAGAGAGAGCCCCAACCATGCACTTAAAATATCAGCGGGCCCAAAGCTTAATATTTTCCTTTGCATTCATTAGTTTTTCTGTTTTTAATTAAAACCAACAGGTTAATTACATACTATTTTAAATCAGGCTTCCATTTGTGATTGCCAGCAATTAAAAGGATAACTGTTGACTGTGTGACCAGTGCATTGTGAATATTGATTCAGAAGGCTTCGTTTTAATTAGGGAAGTGCCAATTTTCATCTGAATCAACAGAGCAAATGCAATTTGTCTGACACATCTAGACACAGGTATCTGAAAAGAACTGAGTGATCTCTTCCTTTTCTAGGGTAACTCTTGACCAAAAAGGGGTGGAAAATTGTCTGCACAATAACTTCATTAAAATCTCTGTTTTCACTGTGAACACATTTTCTTATTGCAGTCTATCCAACAGACCCGCTGTCACACTTTGGATGCACCGAGGTCTGTTTGATGGAAAGAGATGGTATGAGAGGAGAATTTTAAAGACTGTAACACTTCCTCCTTTTCTCTTCCCCACTGTTTCTTGTTTTGCGGGTCTGTGTGTGTGTGGTGCAGGAAGCGAAACAAAAGCTGCACCTAGAGTTTTCAGATTAGTTGAAGAAGAAAGCGTGTTTTTGCTGAGGGAAACATAGAGATGCTGAGAAATGTGCAGCAGCTAAATTGAAGCACGCGTGTGTGCGGGGATTAAGACATTCATATGTCTAGGCTGATGCTGTAGGTTGGGTTGCATTTTCCCAGCTACAGGGCTTTTTTTTTTTTTTTAGCTGCGGCAGCACGGTGGCTTGGTGGTTAGCACTGTTGCCTCACACCAAGAAGGTTCTGAGTTGGAATTCAGTTGTCTGTCTCTCTGTGTTAGCCCTGCATCAGATTGCCGACCTGTCCGGAGTGTAATTCATGTCTCGCCCTAAGGTAGCTAGGATAGCCCCCCCCCCATATGACCTTGATAAGGATGAGTGGGAGAGAATGGATGGATAAAGGCCAAATCTGTTGAGTCTGTAAACTTGTGGTGTTTTCTCTTGATGATGATTGATGTGATGTAGTGTTTGATCGTTGTACTGTACTCTTTATTTTTTTTCATGAATAGGAGCTGCTCAGGACATAGCATTATTGCATTGCTATTCTCAGTGATTGAGAGTGACGCTTCACTATAGGTGTCTGTTTACTAAAGACAAATGGATTTTCCTCCTGACTCCACTCACTTAGCTTCAGAGGTGCTCACCCAGTCGTTCCTGTTTTGTTTCTCTCCGTGCACTTTGTCACCTTGTCTTGTGCCTTTCTATTTTCACAAGCGCTTTGGATTCAGCTGCTAGAGAGTGTATTGTGAGGGCACCAGCCAGACTGTAGGAGTCTTGTGATCTTTTTGTTGAGTACACACACACACACACACACACACACACACACACACACACACACACACACACACACACACACACACTCAAAGCACAGTGGATTCAGAAGGTATGTGAGCTCCTTCACTTTGACACATTTTTATCTTGTAGATTTAATCTTGAATGGATGAAATTGCAATTTTCTGCCCATCGGTCACACAAGAATACGTAAATCTGTTAAAAATGGAAAAACTGAAGTCTTTCATTTTCATAATTATTTAGGCCTTTTTAATTTGGTACTTTTGGAAGTCCCTTTGGCAGCATTTAAAGCTTTGGGCTCTTGGGTAAGTCTCTACAAGCTTTGCAAACATGAACAATTTATCCCCTTCTTCCTTATAGATCCTCTCAAGCTCTGTCAGATTGGAAGGGCAGCATCTCTCAACTGCCATCGTCAAGTCTTTCCACAGATGATGCATGAGCCGTGTTTGCCACGGATGTGTCCTTGGAGGGAAGGAGGGGGGATATCTTTTCGGTTTCTCTTTCTCTCTCGCACTTAATAGTAATTATTTTCTCTTGTCTTAAAATAAGAGAGCTTCATTGTTAATTACAACATTACAGATGGATCAAAGCCCCTCCTCGTACTTGTCAGGACATTACAAGCAGAGCTTCTTGCAATCTCATCCATAGGTGCCAGGACCAGCATTTCTGTACACTCTGGAGCAGGTTTTGTGTATCTATTTGACAGTTTTCACGCAGCTCCTTGGTCACTACACTCCTGCAGTAGGATGCAGCCACCCCAAGCTTTAGTAGCTTGTGATGGAAGACTTCAGTTTTTCCATGAAACCTGAAGCTTTTCTCTCATGTTCTTGGAGTCCTTGAAAATGCCGTTTGACAAATTCCAATTGGGCTGTCAGATGTCTTTTTTCCTCGAGTGGCTTCTGTCTAGCCACTTTACCTTAAAAGCCTGATTGATGAAGTGCCATCGGCATGGCCATCCTTCCAGCAGGTATCTCTTCAGAGGACCTATGAATCTCACTCTGACTGACCACTGAGTTAGACTGCCAACTTTATGACGAGCCGAGGTGCTCCCAAACGTCTTCAATTTCATAATTATTGAGGCTGGTGTGCTCCAAGTTTTAGAAATGGCTTTTCTAAAACTCTCTGACTGAGAGTTACTTGGACTTCATGGTGTCTTCTTTTTCACTGACAGTAAGTTTGGATTTTGAGACCTGTGTTTCAGAAGAGATGTTTGTAGTAAACTGTCACGTTTCAGTAGGTCTACATTATTTACAAATCATTACATTATCCTTTATTTCACATAGTTGTTCCAAACTATTTACAGCCACTTTAGTTTGTCAGAGGTGGACTCACACAGGCCTGGAGACTAAACACTAACCCCCAGGTAATCTCCAGGGAAAAATGTGTGTATTCCTTGACAGGTTGGTGAGTGGTTGCTGGCTGTTGCTAGGTGAAATTTTTTTGCAAAAAGGGTGCTACACTCAAAACCTCTTTGTGATTGCTTTGATCTTTTGGACAATGTTCTTGTCGTTTGTGATTTGCATAGATTGTACTATTTACTTTCTGAGTTGTAATGAAACTTGAAAATGTGTGATGCAAACCAGAAATCGAGAGTGCTCACCTTCAGGGTAAAAGTTTTTTTGATCTGTGTTGTACTTGTACAATTTCAGTACTGCTGGGTGAGTAGCTTGCAAGTGTTTGCAGAAAGGTTGTTGCCTTCCACACAAACTACATCTACATGTAACTGTGGCAACCTGCTAGCTAACAAAGCAATCACAAAGAGGTTTTTGGTGCAGTATCCTCTTTGCAACCACTTTCACGCTAACGTTTTCCTTCGACCACTCACAAACAGGTCTGAGAATGAACTTCTTTCTTCTTTCTTTTCTTTCCCTTGTACCTCTGTTTGCCAGATGATCACTGACCAGTCATCAGGTATGTGTGACTGAGACCTAAAGTAAACAGGATGCAGTTAAGTACAGTTTAAGGTGGCACAGAAAAACTTCCACTTACTTTTAAGAGGTTTCAGCTTTTACCACTGTTGTCAGTAATTAATGCATTTTAGGCGTCAGACTGACGGACTTGTTATTATTATTTACATATCGGTATCAGATATTAACGTTTTTGTATCTCTTTGTACAAGAGATAGGCTCACCCCAAAGCATGATCATTTAGATTATGATGCTGTTTTTTTTTCTCACCAATTTTATCTATGATTCTTTCTTTTTGCTTCTCCAACCTAAGAATAGAGATCTCTCCTTTTTTTTCTCTCTTCTTTTTTTGTGAGTCTGCAAAGTGTGGGCAGGTATCACAGACACATCCCAATAAATCAAGTGCCTGCGGAATCGAAAAATCCCAAGTTCAGACTTTTCAAAAGACTTTTGATCCCCTCCCTGCTAGACGATATAGATGTTTCACAACTTCAAAACTGGACCTGCACTGGTAATTCCAGTCTCCAGTGTGAAAGCAGGGAATGAGTTCAGCATTCAATAAAAAATGAAATCAGACATGAAAAGCCGTCTGTCGGAGGCAAAGACGTGAAACAGAATGCCTTTGATTATGCTTGAACGCACCAGCCTGTTTAGCTCTTTTATTTTTTCCTGTTTAGACACAATGGCTGCGCTATTTTAGTGCCCTCCACTGCCATTATGATTGGTGTCTCCGTTTTTTCTCTCCATGTCCTCATAAACACACACTCTATTCTGTGTATTAGTTATTGATGTAATCAAGTTGTGTGGCCTCCATGATTACATTTATACAGTAGGATTCAAAATAATGTCAACAGCCAAACAAATGGGGAAATAAATGCATCTGACAATAAATCTGACACGAGCACCGAGGACTGCAATGCTAACTTAGCCTTTACCCTGGTTACTTTGCACCGGGGTCCAGAAACTGACACAGGAAAGCCTTTTCTGATGGCACGCGTAGACACCAAGTTTTTTTGTTAACATTTATATATATAACATGCAATGCTGAATAAAAAGAAAAAGTGATCTGTTTTTGTTTTTATTACGTGTGAAAAGAATTTCTGGTGCATTACAAATTTAAAAGCATCTGTCTCCAGAAAATGTGATGTTGGTCCCACAAATGTCAAAGAACCTAAAACAGATGAGATTAATAAAGTTCCTATCGATGCAAGGCTAAACATGACGAGTCAGTAAAGCCATACTCATTAATCTTTTAAGACCCTTCTGCTGTCATTCCAGGAGAAAGCCAAGTTGACTTTAGCTTCCTGAACTGTCAGTGGTGTAAGGATGTGTTTAAGCTTTCCACTGACATGAAGGGACTGGATAGGCTGCCACCCTTTCCCTTATTACTTCTTTTCAACCCTTCAGCTTCCTCCTCCGGCTCGCTGAAAATTAAGGCAACATTCCTGTTCATGCAAATCTCACTGATATTAAAATGGATTGTATAGCATCACATATTTTGCACTTGTCGTTGTAGTTAGAAGTACATTTTCTAGTGGTTGAGGAAAGACCTGAACAAAGGCTTTCATCTGTACCACCATTATACAGATTCTTTAACTGAATTGTTATCAATGTGCCAATGTAGTTGCTAAGGTAACTGCATTTCAAGGTACTACCTGATAGTAATTTTAACAACTTTGTCTATGCATAAAATCTAGGATAGATCTCTTTATTGACTTTAAAAGAGGGATTTATATCATCTGTAATCTATTACTTCACACTCAGCTTGTGAAGTGGTCAGTATTATGCATGTATTAAAATGTTTTAAAGTCAAATGAAATAAAATGGTTTTCTTAGAATATATTAAGGCTTCTGATATAATACCAACTTCTAGGGAATAGGGGGGTTATTCTATACATGATCAAGTAACTTGTGATTTTGTTTAAGCGTATTTATTGGAGAAAATGTAAAAATTTTACCTTCATGCTATATTATGAATAGTATATTTTTCATTACAGGCCCTCAAAGTACACATGTTAGTTATGCCTTTCTGTGAGCTCAAATTTCAGCATTTTAAAGAACTAAGGAACATCAGTTTTGTTTCTCCATTTCATGGCTGTTAGCTACATTTGCAACCGTTTACAATATGACTAAATTATAAAATTATTTTGACACGGTATGAATCACAGCCAGAAGATAAGCAAGGCATCAAAATGCAGGTTAAAAAAAAAGAGAGAGACGGTAGATCTGCTATAATTTGTTTTGACAGCCACCTATCCCACATGGTAACATTACCCCTTGAAGTTTAGCCAAAGTGCACTTTTTAAATTTCTTTCACATCCACGACACCAATGTTTGGTTTTCTTACTCTTTATGCAAAACCTTAAACTGATGACGTTTTGTTTTTCAAGTTGATGTATCCTGTGATTTTTGTTCTTAAAGTTGGTTATATGAAAAAACTTTCTTCAGTGGCTTAAAATGTGAAAAGTTTGCCCTCAATCCTGTGTACTTCAAGATTTTCATAGCAAAGGCAAGATTTTGCACGGCTTTATGTAGTACATACAAGTTATTGTACAAAAAAATAATTAAATAAATAAAAAATCAGATGGGAGGCACTGACTTTTAATGAAATTACCCCGGCAGTATGTGTGACAGTGTATGATACTGAGTGTTTGATAAGCAGTTTTGCATTCATCCACCCTCAGTGTTCAAAGGCTGAATGTGCTTCATGACCTGCTGAGTATTAAACTGTGAAATGAGTTTAGCGTTGAACTTGTGACAGCTTTTATTGAGCATAATCTTTCATACAAACACAACGCCACAATTAATACAGTGTTATATATTGCTATGTTTTAAAAAGTTCGTATGTGATTGTGCAAATGTTATATACGCATATAATATAGAAGCTTAGTAGAATTTATTTGAATGTAATAGTACTTTTATTCAAGATCAGAGAAAAAAATCCAACATAATATACATATTATTTTTGCGTTGGTCAGTGCTGCGTGCATTAAAGCTTTGTATCTTCAGACTGCTCAGGGATGCAGCTAGAGATTCAAGACTCCGTTCTCTGGTCTGTGAGGAAGAGCAGAACTTTTATGTGGGATGCTGTAGCTGTTGTCTTCTTTGTTTCGTTCCGGCAGCCACCAACACTCCTTTGTGGTTTGGACAACCCACTCTCTCCTCGCTGCCTGTCCGACTTACCACCTGACGGGGTAAATGTACCAGTACATCGCCTGTGCTCTGTGTCAGTGTGATTGTGACTATTGTTAAAGCCATCAGTATTTCGTGGTAATGGTGTTCCTGCTAGACATGGTCCATTATCATCCTTGTAAAATGTACCTTATTACCAATTCCATTCTCTCATTGTCATCTAAAAGATGGTGCTGTATTTAATTCTTAATCATTCATATGTAACAGACCTGTAGTAATATAGCTAGATCTCATATTTCTAGTTTTCCTTACCTCCTGTGGTGGTAGAGGTCTCTGTGTTTTTGTGCTTATTTTGTCTGTTTATGTATCCTCATTGGTCCTCCTACCAGCTCCTCAGTTCAGCATGTGAAAGGAATAACAATTAGATTCACCCTGACCTTCTCTTAATGTTTATCCATCATATATCCCAAATGTCTTTGGCCTAATCGTTTGAGTCTTCACAAAAAAGTCTACACAGGAATGTTAGTTTGCTGAAGTCTTTGTGGTGTGTTAAAGTGCAAAGATGTGAAGCGAAGTGAGGTGACAGAAAAGCCTGCCTGATGAAACTTTTTGTGAGTTTGAGGTCAGCTCGGCTTATCAGAGCCTAAAGTTTCTCTGTGAAGAAAAGAGGAGAAAGTTTTCCGCCCACAACTCCTAAGCTAACTTTTTTAATTTTTTATTAGCACGAATAATGAGTCTAAAGATGAACAATAATGACTTTTAAACCAGATTAGGCAGCAAAAGCATTCAGTGACATTTTTATAGTATAGCAAGTTGAAACCCTTTTTTTTCCCACGTCCAACTGATCCAAAGTAATTGTTAATAATTCTGCATTTCCAGCCCTGTGTGCAGTTTTCCTTCACGGCAAAAAGATTCAGCATCTATAATTGTTGGTAAAGTTAATTACTGTGCAACAGTTACTATAAAAATAATTACTGAAAGATGGCTATTTACATTTCACACTAATGTACATCAAAAACATTACAATACCCAAGCAGACATTTAATTTCCATTCTGTGTTTGCAGACTAATGAATCTCTGCTCGCTTACATACTTTATTTGCTCACAGAGTAAAGCATAACAATAGCAGCAATCAGGCCAGTAATGAGCATTTTATTTTACTTAGTTAATGGTGTAGATCTTTTTTAAGTGACCATTTGATTTGTTGGGTCTTTAGTTGTGGAGTTCAGTAATTATTATGCATTTCTGAGTTTCTTTAATATGTGCAAGGTTAACGATCTAATGATTCACCATTTACTTATTCTGAAACCTAAAGGCAAAAATGCTGTATGTGTTTAAATGGCATTTTATTTCAAATGGCGAATCCTTTTTCTTTTTTTTTAATTGTAACTCAGGAGAGTGATCTTCCCTTTTTTATTATCATTTCAATCTTGATCTTTGTCAAAACCATCAAAACTACTGTCTTAATACAGTCTTTAACGTTGACAAAATGGTTTGCGGCCAGTGAAAGTAGACCAGTTCTGTCACATTGCTTGAGGTCAGTTATTCAGGTCAAATGAGCGGTATTGCAGGTGATTCGCCAGCCTGCAGCCTGTGATGTTTTTAAAAATAAAGACACTGTTTTAAAAAACAATGCATGTTGCACTTGTGGACTCATTCATGTGCAGTCCTGTGAAAAACCATGCTATATGAGTCTTTGCACAGTTCTGTAAATGCTGCATAGGGTTTGAAGTGAGACTCTGCAAGCTGATCCCTTATAGTTATGGTTCTCTCTGTTCTTGACTAATAATGGTAAGAATATAATTTTTATAGTGAAGTCCTTGCTGCAGCATCCAGTTTTTAATGCAAATCTTACCTTTGCTGAGAGGTGTGTTTTGTTTTTTTTGTTTTGTTTTTTCAATTTTGGGTTAACTATTGTGAAAAAGGAGACCTATTTGAGTTACACATCACAAGAAAATAGTCTCTAAAAAGTAAAACAACAACAACCAAACAAAAAAAACAAAAAAACAAGTAGTCCCCCCATAGGGACTGCTTAAGAGGGTAAGTAGCAACAAGATACTGTTAATCAAACGTACTCAATTAACGGATAATGAGCCTCTGTGAGTATCTGTATAATAACAGAAAATTTGGCAGTTTTCTGTACAAAAGCTCAAATCCAGCAAATTTACCCCAAAGTCAGACTTTGCGGTGCTCAGATTTTTGCAGAAACCCCAAGAGCTGCTTGTCTGACTCAATTAGTATGTTTAGTGTTAAAGTTTGTGATGTTACAGTTAGAAAAAGAATGGCAAATGGACTGGAACTAGTTTGGTTTTTCTGCTACAACTCTCATTCACCCAATCACCTATACATTGTTACAGTGCCTTTATCTATACCTAATCACTATTGTATCAATTTACACATGTACACTGTGATGAATGGATCAGGGGCAATTTGAGCTTCAATATCTTTCCCAAGGATACTTTGACATATAGACTGTAGGAGCAACTCTACTACCTAAACCACAAGCGCTCTGGAGCCCTTTGTACACGGACCATTCAGCAGAAACTGGCTTCCACATAAGAAAAATAGGAGAACACTAGTATTGTTTAAACATGCATGCATGTATAATCTGTACCAATATCAAAGCAAACTTTGATAGAAGCAGGTGTGAATAATTATTTCGGCCTTTTAGCATTCATTACATCCTTTCTGTGAATTGCATCTGTTTTCCCCTTAGCCCACCCATCCATTTTCTTCTGCTTATCCAATTCAGGGTGATGGGGGTGGTTGGAGCCTATTATAGCTGCCATATGGTGAGCAGAGAGAGCAGGGTACAGCCTGGACAGGTCACCAGGGCTAACACAGACAGCCACACACACACACCTGTGGGCAATTTAGAATCACCAGTTAACCTAACCCTACTAATTGCATGTCTGTGGACTGTGGGAGGAAGCCAGAGAGAATCCATGCAGACACGGGGAGATGATACAAATAGATGGCAGATTTAAAAACCCGAGTTCTCCCCTGTTCTTTTTCTTTCCCCCCACAAAAGAGATGTCATCAAAGTGTTTTTCTTTTTCATGACATGTTCAGTGTCCTGAAGAATTAGAATCACAGCAAAATACCTAGCTTTAACTATCTCGTTTCTTCTAATCAGATGTACCATGTTGTGCTACCAAATCTTTATGTAACAGATGAACACACCATCACACTTGATTACTCCTATAATAGACCTGCATCAAAAGCTCTAATGGATGTACAATTTACATAAGCAATGTTCTGCCTACTTATTACTGATGTACATAACGTTATATGAGATCAGTCTTAAAATAGATATGCATGTAATGCAGACGGAGGCAAGTGTTATATTCCCAACTTACTTTACCAGCTGGGACTATGTTTTCTTTATTTATGATTAAGTAAAAACCAGACATGTTAGAGATGCTGAGGAAATCTGAAGACTAGATGATTGGTTATTAGACTGAGCAGCTCACTTTTTGCTGTGATCAGAGTTGCTATACGAATATTGCTGCTAAGTAGAAAACAGACATATTTAGGAGACTCTCAATATCAAGAGCGTTCTTTAATTATTCATTGTGGGTGTGTAGTTTTCCGTATACTTAAAAAGAATAACTGTACACCCTCCTCTGTGTGTATGTTTATCTATCTGTTATTGGGACAGACATAAACTGTTTTTCAGTTTAAATGTGAAGCAATTTTAAAATATTACCTCCACCTAAATATGCCCCATTAATTTAATTTCATACATATGAAAGAAGAGCGTGACACTCAGCGGCTCACCCAGCCTTTTTATTAACATGTAAAAGCTATGTTTTATTCAGTGACGTTGAATAACAGCCCATCAAAGCACAGGGAACATTTACTCACAAATGGGAAAACCACTCCACTACCCACAAAAAATAAATAAATAAATTTTTAAAAAATCAAGCGCTCAGCCAGACAAGAACTTCAAATTACTTCCATTAGTCTCGTATATCTGACAAGCACTGCCTGCTTATGGGGTCTGTTTGAAGACGCAAATTCACTTCTATGCTGAGCCAGACATTTTTGTGGGGTGAAAAAAAAAAAAGGATTTCTAACCAGGCCAGTATTCGTCTGAAAATTAACACTGTTTGAGGCCCCAATTGCACATTAATTGCTGTTTATGTCATCTCAATATAGTGCATGGAGAATAGAAATAATATTTTAAGCCTAGTTTTCATTCTGTGTTAGAAATACAGATTTTTAATTGGCTACTGTGGACGCAGACTTGGCAAAGAAAGTTTTGTTTCTTTCCCATTAAAACAACTGCCCTTATTCAATCACATCATTGTTTTTATTGTCGGATTGTCATCATGTTCTTGCTTTTCTAGAAATGCAAGACAGGTGTTTCCGATTCTTTTGCGAACTGTTAACGCCAAAGTCAGCTGTTTTTTGTTTTGTTTTTGTGTTTGTTTTGTTTTTGGTACTTGGAGTAGAAAAGCAATCCAAATGATTTGCTTATGATATACACTATAGAGCTGTGTTGCTTGATAGCAAATGTTAGTATTGTTCTTCTTTTGATCCACAGCTCTTGTACCCAAATGAGCTTCATTCTCTAATGTCAGTTTTGTCTGAACAAAATGTACTCGTATCCCGAGAGTATCTGCCTTGGGGATCTGAGTCACACTTGCCGTCTTTCCATGTTCACCCTCTATGGAGCAGTTAGGGACTTTACACCCTATTACATCACATGTCGAGGTCGTAGTTGTATCTGAATTTTCATCCTTTTACACATTCATAGATTATAACAAAATGCTAAATTATCGTGCTCCCACGGCGCTGACTTTTTTCTCACAGACGGCTGCTGCAAGATTTCCCAGAGGACTCTTACTGTGTAGGATCCACGAAAGGATAAATGGCTCAGACATTATGCAAAACAACAACAAAAAAGCCCCAAAACTTTCATTTGCTTCAATCATCATTAGCAGTATTTTGTATCCTATCTTTTTTCCCCTCCCTAAGCTCTGAAACCTGAGAAATAATCACTGGACATGTAATATGCTTTCACCATTAGTCACATTATTTCTATTTAATGATCTTTTTCAGTGCTGCGCAGCTCATTTAAATTCATTAGAAGCTTTCTTCTTTTCATTTCCTCATTAAATTTCAAGAGATGATGCATTACATAGCTGTGATACCCATCAGCATCCAGCTTGACTCAAAAAACAGCTTAAGTGTCACTAAGTCTACATCGGGCGGTATTCTTGTTTGTTTATCACTTAGCCATTGCAGTTAGCTCATTTTTTTTTGTGCACTGCAGAAAAATCCTTCAATGTCAACTTGAAGCCAGGCGCTTCACTTTCACCTTCACACTTACTTTTTCAAATATTTTGGTGTAATAATGTGTTTTGTGACACTCCGTGGCCTCCAGAGGTTTCAGTGTTTGTAAGAAATGTGCAATACTAAAAAACCTTGCACGAAGAAAAGAAGAGGGGAGTGGAAGGAAGGTGAGCTGCTGCTGAATGTATTGGAAGACAGGATGCAGTTGTCAGTGGCAAATCCATTTGCAAACTTTATGTCCATGTGTATTTCACTGAGATGTATATTCTTGCCATTTTAACATGATGGAGGCTCTAGATTGAAGGTGCTAGAGGTTGTCCAGAATGAAATCTATTCATCATCCAGGGACAATTCAGGGAGCTTCTCTTCATAATTTAAATATTGACTGTGTACTGTGGGAAATGGTGTATGTCTCCATTTATATAGTGATATTATCCTGTCTGTGTCTTGTTCACAAGCACACACTGGTGGCAGGAATCTACCAGGCACGGTGCTTTCCTGACCACTGGGACCAATTAGGAGTTTAGCCTCTTGTCCAAGGTCACTTTGACAGGTGGACAGAAGGAGCTTGGGATTGAACCGTTATACCACATCCACCTAAGTGGAAATCTTCAGTTCTGGCAAAAGGGCTCGTATACTGTGGCTACAGCAAATATCCACATCACATTTCATGTAAATTAGGGCAGAGGTCATTTTGGCACCGTGTTGAATATTCATGCCAGATCCTGCTGATGTTAGTGCTGGTGGTGTGACACAGACATATGTGCCTATAACTTGTTCATCTATACAACTAAAGAGGATAATGAAGGCTGTGAATATGACATTGGGATTTCAAAGCTTGTTTTTTTTCCACAGAATGTTTAGTGCATATCATTGCATGTTCATTTAAGTGCTAATTAACAAAAGTTAGAACGGATGCAATGTCAGCCTTGGGTATTTCACAATGTTTTACTGATATTATGGAGAAACATTTCTTGCATATTAGTATATTCTCATGGAATTCATGAGCAGCTTTTTAAGACTCGGGAGTGGCCTAGAGCTGGAGTCTGGTTGGTTAGAGCTTCGGGAAGATCATTGTACCTCGTTCACTTCCTTTGCCACAATTTCCCTCGCTGATTCAGTCTTGCAGTTCTACAACTTTTAGGTGACAGTCTAACAATTAAGCTACCGCCGCCCAAAATGTCCTTAAGCAGTGTCACTTTGAAAATGCATCTGTCCTACTTTCCAGAAGCTAAAATTAGAGGGAAATGTGCATTTGCTACCCGTTTGAAGTTAAAAAAAGAAAAAAAAAAGAAAAACTTATTTCCTTTTTCCTATTAGATCCCTCGTGGAGGACGACGACGCTCACATGAAAGTTGCTCTGGGCTATGGTGATATGGGCATCTCTGCTCACCTTCAGGCATCAAAGACTGGAAACACTCGATTTTTCACAAGCAACACGCACAGCTCAGTGGTTCTTCAGGTGAGAGTGCAGAAACATAGAGAAAACAAAGTGTAGAGTCAAATATCACCTTCGTCTGATAATAACATTAATGTTTGGCCTTACCATTTCTTTGGCGATCTCGTGAGTAGTTTCTATAGCTCTGCTCACAGGTGTTTGCAGATTGCAGGCCAGCAAGATGTTGAATATTTGTTTTAATTGGATTTCTTTGAAGATTAAAAACTGTTAACATTGCGGTATCACACAACATAAGGGAATTGATACCATGGATTCCTGGGCACAGTTTAATATCTCGTCTCGTGTTTCAGTAATAATCCAAAACAGTTGGGATTTGGTGTCTATGTAATTTGATGTAAGGGGTAAGCGCAACCTGATTTACTGTTGATGAAAAATATAACAAAAGCTCACTCATCTTGTACATACACAACCGCGCCCCGCCCCCCCCCCCCCCCCCCCCCCCCAAAAAAAAAAAAAAAAAAGAAGTCAGGAAGCTGCATAAATGTTACAGTTGGTGGCAGCTTTGGCATGTCACCGCTGATTGGTGCAAAGTGAAGATCAGCCTAAAGTTGTGCAAGTGAGTGCTGGCATCATGCTGTTTGCTGCAACAGCAATAACTGTCCTTCGTCATCGGCTCTCACTGAAAATGAATGGCCGTTGGCTGCTTTTGCAGCTCATTAATCTTTTGCTGCCACAGCACAGTAAGGGAATGCTAATGATTTTTCTAGCCTGATGTGATCGTACACCCTGATTATAGAATCTGTTAGTCTCAATTAGGTGGTGCATTTGGAAGCATCCACCAAAAAACCCGCCCACTGATTATTGCAGGGGTTGTGAGTCGGTATGTGTTATACAGGTTTTTGTTTTTTTTTTTTGTTTAATTCAATTTCGTTTTATTAAATAGCGCCAAATCACAGTAACTGTCGCCTCAAGGCGGTTTTTGGCTTGCACATTCTTAGTGCAACCCGCCATAACCATAATCAGAAGTGGTAGTCAGCTGGTAGGTTGTGAAATCAGGCGTTGGGTGAATAAGTGCAATATCCACTTATGAATTAAAGTGTGTTCGCCCATGTTTAGTGTAGGTAGTGCCTTTTAGCTGTAACTTTGCATCAGGTTTCTATGCCAACAAGAGAAAAAAATCCCTGTAATTCTAAACATGTCACTTTGAACCAGTTGTGCGTAAGAAAGCCAAGAAAATATGAAGGCAACAATCAAGTCGGTCAGCTCCAGCTCAAGACTAGAGTGCTGTCCCGTATCATTTCAGGTCCATGAGCTCATGTCTGACAGGCCGTTGCTGACGGCATTTTGTTTTTATCCTCACTGAACCATACAAGTTCATTGTGTTGAGCCCTAAAGCAGTGACTGCTTTTTCCTTTTTTGGCAGCAGCCGTATTTGAAAGTTTTAGTATTGATGTTTTTCATCAGGCTTTGTCTAAGCCGAGATCTTCTTCTTGGGAGTAAAATCAGAGCTGTTCAGGTGCTCTAAGCTCAGGGTCAGCAACAAACCTCTCTCTCTTTCATGTTTTTTTTTTTTTTTCCTCTTTAAGGGATTTGACCAGCTGAGGATAGAGGGATTGCTCTGTGATGTCACATTGGTGGCTGGCGACTGTGATGAAGCTTTTCCTGTGCACCGTGCAATGATGGCCTCCTCCTCCGACTATTTCAAAGCCATGTTCACAGGTTGGTCTACAAGCCCTTACTCCAGCCAAACCACGATGTAGAATTTTGTGATATTTGTGACAGTGGCACAGGCATTTAAGTACTCTATATCTCTGTATTTTCCACTAAATTGCTTTCTTTTCATGAGGATTTCTGTTTCTACACAGTGGCAGTCATGTTGCTAGAATTTTGCATTGTGAATAAATTACTCAAATTGACCTTGTGCCCTCATCCCTCCAGTACTGAGCATATATTCATATTATAAAACCAGCTTGTTTGAGCCATTGTTATGCATTCATGTTCATGGTCATTTGTGCTGGCAATGAATATAAATGACCTACTTGCCTGTTTCATCTCCTTTGTGCACTGTATGCAGAGGCAGAAGAACCTTGAGCTCTTTTTAAGTACATAGAGAGTGTTTGTGTGGTATTTTCAGGAATAACAGACTGCAAAAAATTTTCTTCGTTCACTTTCGGATAACAAAGATATCTGGGCAATTAAACTGAAAGCTTTTAATCTGACGCAGGGAAAACGAGTAGCACAGATGTTGTCAGAGAACGCAACCTTACTGCACTGAATTTATCTTGTATTAACCCGTAGGTGTTTACTTTCATGACTCAAGCTTTGATGGGCAACTTGTCATCAAGTAACATTATGTTCTATATGATGAGCAGTGCACATGAATTTCTTTTTCTTTGTTTGGTCCAGATTAGCTTGCGAAATATAACGGAACAGAGGAAAGCTTTTTGTTTTGTCTTATTTTACTAATGAGTTAGCTTAGGGCTGTGCGATATGACCAAAATCTCATATCCCGATATAAGAATTCTATTGTCTGATAACGATATAAATCACAAAAATGTAACATTTTCTGTAAATTCTGTGAATCTCGGGCAGCTCGACTTGCAGAAAGTGTTTCCAGCTGCGGGTCATGTAGCTGGAGTCTATACAAACTATACATTTTTAGACATAAGTTGTAAAGGCCGCCGTTTTTTTTTTGTGAGTATTTATTACACGGTGTGCTGCGGGGGAAAACCTGTTCTAACAGTTGAGTCCAAGGTTTATTTTTTAGCACCTGGCGGCTCTTTTTTTAATTCTCATCCGTAAATAATCTGCTCTTTCACGTGATTCAGTTTATTTTGAAAAGTCTCAACAGGATCTTGAGCTTTATTGTGAAAGATTTATGTGGAACATAAACAAGCAGACACGTGAAGGTGTTACCATCGCTGTTGCTAAAATAAATGCATAAAAACAGGCGCTTGTCCATCTGTAGTGTGGTTGTGTGGTTATATAAAATATAAGAGAAAGAGAGAACTTTTAAGAAATTAATATAGCCACTACAGTGACCATCAAAACGATGAAAAAATATTGCCGTAAACAGTTTATTTTGCGACACCACGAAACAAACGATAGCGTAAAATGAAACGATAGACGTTTTTAAATCGTCATCCGATATATATCGTTATATCAAACAGCCTTAAGTTAGCTTATTAGTGAAAAGGGAATGCTCTGAGTGTAATGTTGAACAAAAGTGCTCCCTTATGCTTACTATTCTTGGTGACATAAGTCATTTGACTGTAAAAACATTGGTATTGACATTTGCATCTACGTGACGTGTGCATATATTAGCTTTTATTCTTTTGAATAAAAAAAACTATCTGAGTTGAACCATATAAAGATACTATATGTTCAGTTAGTTTCTTCTTTCCCTTACTCTCCTCTGGTGCAGGTGGAATGAAAGAACAGGATTTAATGTGTATCAAGCTGCATGGAGTAAACCGAATAGGCCTCAAGAAGATTATTGACTTTATCTACACGGCAAAGTTGTCACTCAACATGGAGAATCTGCAAGACACACTTGAGGCAGCCAGCTTCTTACAAATCCTTCCAGTGCTGGACTTTTGCAAGGTCTTTCTCATCTCTGGGGTAAGGAAATTCTCACAAAAGTTGTGTTTTTACAGCTATCCTGCAGCTTTTAAGTTAGCTTATTGTCTGAATTAACTGGATATAAAATTTGAAACTTTTTTTCATAAACATTGTGTCATTTTAAACAAATTCCATCTAATCCACAAGTACAAGCTGCAATAGTTGCACACTCTTACTATTTGCACATCCTCTACAGAGAAAATAGCAAAGTAGAGTATGACAAGAGGGCCACCTCAATGCCAACCACATATATTCAATTTGTGTAATGTACTTGGATATTTATGATTTCAAAATATTGTATCTATTAGAGCTGTTTTGTTATATTTTCTAACTTTGTAATTTAATTTAATTTAATATATTTTAGTTTAGTTACTATTCTTGGTGTCTTTGACTGTGACCACATCATTTCATCAGGGATTAAAAAAGTATCTTGATTCTGAATATTTTGGATTTGAACTGGTGGGAAAGTTGTGAGAGCATGCCTGTGAGGCAGGGTAAGAGCAAAAAACCAAAGACTTATTTTAAATGAAGAAAAAGTACGTTTGAAGAACAATTTTGTTTACGGGTTGTGCTTGTTGTACAGAGTCAAGAGAAATCAGCTTTTAATTATAATTTCAACTGTTAATATGTCTGCCTGCTTTCATTAGCTAAAGTTATCATGCAGTGACTATTAATGCTGACAGCAAAGTGTTTAAAAATGTATGTACTTGTTTTTTCTTTAATGCAGTGCAGCAATCTGTTTTTACTGATAAATTTATCAAGGTGTATTAAAGCTGGTTTTCTTGCCAACTGTCTGAAAACCCACGTTTTTTACATTTAAAGTGATATAAAATGGACAAAAGCAGCAGAGTCAGTTGACATCTGCTGTGTGTTAAATTGCTAAAGCACTGATTCTTTGTAATGAGACTTCTTTCCCTTGAGCTGAGAATTAGTCAATATCATAGCATATTCTTTCATTTATGTTTCATTCACTGGGACTTGAAACTAGCAAAAGGCCCGTAAATTCACAGAGCAAGGGACTGAGGACATTTTTCCATAGATTTCTATACAACTAAAGGAATGACCAATTGTAGGCCAAGAGTTTGTTTTACTTTCCAAGGGCTGTAAGCTACATCCATCCTTTTCTTTTCACGCTTACTTGCAGCTTTCCAAGATTTTTTACTTGTTTTTTTTTCTGTCAAGGTTTCTCTGGACAACTGTGTAGAAGTGGGACGCATTGCCAACACATACAACCTCACAGAGGTGGATAAATACGTCAACAATTTCATCCTGAAGAACTTTCCCTCATTGCTGGGCACGGGGGAGTTTGTCAAGCTACCATTTGAACGTTTGGCTTTTGTACTGTCCAGTAACAGCTTAAAACACTGCACTGAGTTGGACCTGTTCAAGGCGGCTTGCCGCTGGCTACGCTTTGAAGACAGCCGTATGGACTATGCCCCAAAGCTCATGAAGAACATCCGCTTTCCTCTCATGAACCCGCAGGATCTCATCAATCACGTGCAGACTGTGGACTTTATGCGTACGGACAACACCTGTGTCAACCTTCTCCTGGAAGCTAGCAACTACCAAATGATGCCCTACATGCAGCCAGTTATGCAGTCAGAACGGACAGCCATCCGCTCAGACAGTGCCCACCTTGTCACTCTGGGTGGTGTTCTGCGCCAGCAGCTTGTTGTGAGCAAGGAGCTGCGTCTCTTTGATGAGAGGGCTCACGAATGGAAGGCGCTGGCGCCCATGGACGCACCTCGTTACCAACACGGCATTGCGGTCATCGGCAACTTTCTCTATGTTGTGGGTGGCCAAAGCAACTACGACACCAAAGGCAAAACAGCAGTGGACACGGTGTTCCGATATGACCCTCGCTACAACAAATGGATCCAGGTGGCATGCCTTAATGAGAAACGTACCTTCTTCCACCTCAGTGCACTCAAGGGACACCTCTACGCTGTCGGTGGAAGGAATGCTGCAGGGGAGCTTGGTGAGTTTATTTCCCCCACTTGTTTGCTTTTGTTTCCTTTTAAGCAACAACAGGGGCCTTTAATTAATATTGTATGAGATTTTACACTTTTAATATGAGAGAGCAGTGTGAGAAAGAATGAGCGCTTTAATAAGGCTGCAAGCATACCGACGCCAAGTAATCAAGAGCCGTGCATACACATCATTTGCTGTTTCAACATGTCGCACACATAATGTGTGTGTAATTTAATAAAATTTAGAGGATGGGCACATTATCACAAACACCCTCCCAATCGAATGTAATCCATTACAAAAGCATTTCAGCACATGCAGAATCAATTTCAGTCATCGCAGCCTCAGAGAAGTGTCATGGTTTTTGATGAGGTGTTGTTTAGGGTGTCATAATATATCATGAATAAAATAAGTTTAGATTTTTTTCTCTCTCCGTGTAATAAATTGCAGTGCAATACAACAAAGCCACAGCCTACGCTGATGCAGTCTTAACAAAGTCACAGTGTTTCTATTTGTTCAGAGCTGTGGTAGGTACATAACATTGAACTGTAGGTGATGAGATACAGCTGAAGTTGGCACACAAACTGTGCCTGCAGGGAGGATTAAATAAAGAGGTGGATACATGTTGCCAGTGGCGTTTTCAGTGATTAAAAAGGGAAGAAAAAAAAAAAAAAGCGGGTCATATCAGATCAACTTGTATCAGTAATCTGATGCTTTTACAAGCTTTTTGGTTCACATTTCATCCCTCTGGTGGAAAGACGAAAGCCAACAGATGTATTTATACATTTATATCTAGTCTTTGTAATTTGGTTACTCAGCATCAACAACCAATCTGCAATCTCTGCACCAACTGTAGACCACAGAGAGGTGCCACCCAGTACTTAAATTCAGCTCTGTAGCTGCAGTGGACAGAGAGAGGCTACTGTGGAAGCAGTCTGGGTTATAATTAGACCAAAAAACACAGCACCAGTTCACTGTCAGTCTACACAGCTGCCTCTTCCTTCTTTACGTTTCACTGCCCTTTAACTGCATGCGGTTAGGCCTCCATGTTTTTCTGGATGTGCCCCTTTTATTATATTTGTTTGCTCTGGGTAGATCACGAGGGTGTGGTTTTTCTGTTACGTCAGAAATGCCTAGATTTTAAAAGAAAATCTTCACGACATAGAAACGAATATTTAGAATATACTTGCAGACCTGAGTGTTGCATGGATTTTAGTTTTGTGCTGCTTTTATATTTTCAAAAGGATGTAACAAAGATGCACGTACTTACTAATTCTAGTTCACCATGTTGTAAACCCTTTTATAGCTCTTGCACAATAACAGCTCAGTCTTTTAATATAAAAATAAGACTGCATCAGGCACCTATATATGCTTTAATTGAAAAAGAAGCAAAATGTACAGGTCTCGCTGTATGTCACCACAAGCTGCCAGTTTTTAAAATTATTATTCTATTTTCTATTTTCTATTTCTATTGTTGTGGTGAAGAACTTGTAGAAAGAAAAAAAATCCATGCTAATTACAAATGTGACCTTTCCAGCTTACAGAAGAAAATCATACATTGAATACATTTCAAGGTTTAAATGCAATTTATAATTTCTTTATTGAGAAGTTGCTTGTGATGAATTCCATTTTCAGCAACTTTGCAGTTTAGATACGGTCAGCACAACTATGCTATTTCCATCAAGTTGGTGTGAGAGTTTGTATACTGCTGAAGGTCACTTTGATAATAGTCGTTGAGCAAGCAGACCTAGGTATCCACTGATTTCCTTGGTGAGACTTATCCAGCTGGTCCAGAGGTGACTCACAATCCTTGTGAGGGAACATTGGATTACCAGGATTTCTAAACTTATTGATGATACATTTAAATTTGTTCTGACTCATTTATGAAGAAACACAATGTGAGTGAACTAATAACACAATGGTTTAATCATTTACAGTGCAGGCTGGAAAAGACCGGCTCCTGAGCTGAGTAACTAACAGGAGCTCCTCTATAACCCCATATACTTCAGTGGCTTATGAGTCTTGTAAAATGAGGAGGAATTTTGAAGGACTGCACTAAACAAAAATCTTTATCTATTTCTATAATGATATGATTGAACAAAACTCACAAGCTTATACTATTCAGACTATAAAAGCTGTTGTGACGCTGATTTTCTTGTGAGCTTGGGTTTATTGTTTTCTCTCATCACCGAGCGTTCTCAAAGCTTCAGGGAATGCACTGCTGCCCTGGAAATGTCTTCATTGAAATTTAGCAGTGCGACAGACTGGCGACCTGTCCAGGGTGTACCCTGCCTCTCACCCAGACAGCTGGGATAGGCTCCAGCCCTCCAGCCCCCCCCCCCCCCACCCTGAAAAAGGATAAGCAGAAGCGAATGGATGGATGGATGGAAATTTTGAATTCATTCTTCCCTACACTATTGTAAGGCACCCAGGCCTCAGGTAGCAAAGCATCCCTGAATAATGATACCACCTCCACTATGCCTTACAGCTTTGGTGTTTGTTTCAGGAATGAAAAGAGTTTAAGCAGGTTGTAGAGATTCGTTTTGCAGGTAACGTTGGGCTCATTTCCACCGTTTCTATTGGGATGTACTCTGTATTTAAGTCTGTTTGTGCTTAACTGTCTCAGTTGTAATTTTTGCAGGTAGCTGCTTCTGGAAAGTGGAGCAACAGTCCTGATTGTTCAGAATTTTTCCTCACTCATGTCTTTAGAAATACCTGTGTAGCCTTTCCCAGCTCAGTGTACTCCTGTAGCACTCTTCTGAGGTTCTGTGAAAGTTCATTGAAGCATGTTTATGGGGATTGGCTCATCTACAACCTACATTTCCAGACTCCGTAATTGGAGCACCTCACTTCAAATACTTTCTTCAGCAAGTTCAATCCAGAAATGTCGAAAACTGGATCCCAGATATAGTGAACGCAGAAATGATGAAACAGATCAGCCACTGGTGAAACCCATTTTATTTGCCAGGAAGCCTGGAGCAAGTCAACAGGGGAATTATGGGACTGTAACCCATAATAAATGGAGAAATTCTGGTAATTCTTAGTAGTTCACAAATCTTTGTCATAAATGTTAACAAGCTCTAGTGAAATGGAAACGTGTGATTCTGCATTGTTAAACTGTGGTGTTTGATGTGAAGGTAAATCATTACCCTTCTCCATCAATGCAGTGATCATACATGTTGATGGACCCTGGCTGGCTGGCTGGTTTTGGGGTTCCCAGCCAGCAATTATCAGCCTGTGAGCATCTGATATGAACCCTAAGGTCCCCTTTCTGATTTCTCTGATATTTTATAGAACCATCAGACACCTTAAGATGAAAGCTCGAACAATCTCACTATTTCCTGCACAGTCAGTGCATTCAGAGCTGGTGGGGATGTGTACTCTCTATTTAAATCCTTGTTTTAGCTCCCACGCTGAGACCCTCCAAGGCCTCATTTGCTGCTGTTTGTCCTCCTTAGTTGTGTCTTGACCTACTTTCTACTAATACAGTCTTTTTTTTCTCTTTTTTTCATCTGTTTCTTCAAGCTACTGTGGAGTGCTACAACCCAAGGACAAATGAATGGACATACGTTGCCAAAATGAATGAGCCACATTATGGCCACGCTGGGACGGTGTACGGTGGTTATATGTATATTTCAGGTAAGTGGCTCCAGGGAGTTTTGAGTTTATTATCGGCTTAAATAAATAGAGATGTAATGTTGCATGACTGGGTAAGAGTTGTTTTTTTTAATTGCATGTTTTAAAGTTACAATAGCAATAAATTTTATTCTCTGAATGTGTTATAGAACTGCAAGGTGGGGTCACAATAGTATCTCATTTTAGACAAACCGTACATAGAGTTCTGGAGTTATATGTGAGTCAGGATTTTTCTGACAGCCTGTTAATGCTAGGTATTTTTATCTTTCAAACTTCATATAAAGAAAGTGTCTTTCACACTTCCAGACTTTTGCAAATCTTTCCTCACACTTTATTCATCTATGCTGAGCATGCTTTTGGAGCCTGCGAGGGTTCAACACTTAGGGCAGATGGCGGACACTGAGAATTGGGCCTTCAGCCAGCCAGTACTTTCTCTTTAGGTGACACCTGGGCACTTGTTCACTTAATACGACGGAAAACAAATCCTGCAGTATGGAGATGAGCCCTAGTTTCTTAGTGTGACTAATCCAGAGAGGTGCTACAAAAGATGGGGAACGGTGGTGGTGGTGGAGGGGGATTGGGAAGGATGGAGCAAAGTAGAGGACTAGAGCCTGTGTAGGAGGTGTAACACAGAAGAGACTGTAATAATCCCTCCTGGCCATGGGTACTATGATCCATCTGCAACACATGAGCAAAAAAATTGTTTTATGCAAAAATATTTTAAAAAATAGATAATGGTTTTCAGCATTGTTTTTTTTTTTTTTAATATATATATATAGAAGGGGAGATAGAAGTAACAATCAGAATGGAAATGGTGTTGGTATTTTGATCCTTTAATCCTCCTGAATATGAATACATTATGAACACCAACACTTACATAGTTGCATTAAACGCATATTGTACTTACAGTGCCACCTGGGAAACTTTAGCTAATGAAAATAAAATATTGAAATGCTCTCTAGCAGCAATATACTAGCAGCAGTATTAAACCAATTTACAGTCTGAGGTGTTGACCAGCTTGCATGCAGTTTTATTAGATCCAGCAGTGTGATCACTGTGCACACAAGCCGTGAATTCAATCCACAGACCTGCAAATGTTTGCCGGTGTTAGATGGTCCTACAGAAGGCACCTCACATTCTCTATCACATTGGTTCCAGTTATCTTTCATGTTTAGCTGGAAAAAATTGCCACATTAAAAGTACATGCAGCCCCTTTGATTTGATTTTTATATCACCGAACTCTGACGTGCTGGAAAGAGGCCAAAAGCTAAGGACTACCTCCACACATGAGTACTATCAGGGTTTATATAAACAATTTTTAATTAGTTAATATTTCACATTATCAGGGAGAAGAACTGGGGCATGTTTGGGATCACACAGATCACAAGATTTGGCAGACCTAATATTAGAGTGGAGCCGAGATGAAAGCCACACATTTTACTTTTTAATATAACTAAAGTGAAATGATGAATAACAAAACGGTCACGGCCTGAGCTAATCTGCTGGTAGCCAGCTGTATGAATCGCTTCGCCCCTGGCAGTACTTTCCACTTCGTAGCGTTTATTTCCACTTTTTGATAGTCTAATGGCTTATCCTTTGTGTGTGTGTGTGTGTGTGTGTACGTTTGTGTGTTGGTCTCATGTTTCAGAGATACAATCAATCACAGTTCAGCAGTCTTGTAAATTCTGCTATTGTAACAGCTGGCTGTGCACCTGTGACAGCTGAAAATATGTGTCAGGGAAAATGAACGCTTGCGTTACACGATCAAGCTGGTCAGGCAGTTTTCTGAGTACAGCTATGGGTTATAACACAACAGCGTGTTTTCAAGTGCCTTTAATGCCCACGGCACAGGTAAACGAGCATTACCCATTAGTGCAGTTTTGTTCCGGCGAGTCCCTGCTGTAGCGTCCGCGGTCTCAGAGGTTACAGTCGCGCTGTGCAAGGTGACCCGAGCTAGAGTGCACTTCTGTGTCTAGCTGTCACAGTACATCAGGTCACATTCTCCGGCTGTGCTGCTGCGCTGTCTGAAGGTATTCTGTCAGCTGGATGAGCCTGACGAATGCACTCAGCCCACAGACCATCACGGCTCAAGTGGTGTGACAGAGTTCAGACACAAGCACTGAAAACGGCACAGAGCAACGCTGCTGCTGGTCCACATTCCTATCGAGAGATTAAGACCCTTTGGTTTTACTATTACACTTTTTCCGAGTGTTCTGATGATTTGTGTGTGATTGTTGCTTCACTGACTGGGGATTTTTGAGGTTTTCACAACTCGCTAGTTGTCTGCTAATGGTGTTTTTATGTAAAGAAAAAAATGTTGATGTAAATCTCATGGTTGAGATTTTTATTTTTATTTTTTTTCCTCCATTAAAGATGATTATATTTGATCATTTTATATTTTAAAAATCTAAAGTACTCTCCGCTTTAATTCATCTATGCTGAACATGCATTTAATGTCAGTGAGAGCTGACAGTAATCTCAAATGGATATGGTTCTGTACTGCAAACCTTCTTTCTTCAGGTTACTTTGAAAAGTGAGAAGAGGGTAAAAATTGGAGCTCAAGATTTTTCATTTTCTTTCATCATCCCTTTCTAGCCTCTTTATTTTAATGTCAGTGTCTATTTATTTTAAACCGTCTCGCAGTAAAACTGATCAATATATGGACGTGCTTCCTTCAGATCAGGATATTTTCTAGTGTAAAAATCTGCTGGGCTGAATGTGCTTTTTGATTCTTAGCTTACATGTGTGTTTATATTTAATTTCTTTGCATTAATAGTGACATTTCTGCACTAAGCTTGTACTGGCCTGCAAAGTTGTTTGGATAAATTGAAATAGTTGAAAGTGGTCATTTGAAAGATGGTTAAGAAAGATTCCTTTTCATATTTTTTCTTATTTCTGACAGTCTGCTAGGTATTTGTATGTTTGAACTCGCTACATCATTTAAAAACACTGTCTTTCACACTTACAGATTTATGCTAATCATTCCTCACACCTTTGATTCATCTGTGCTGAACATGCATTTGAAGTCTGTTTGGGCTCAGTGCAGAGAACTGACGGTGCTCACGAATATTAGGTTTCCAAATGGTGATGTCCTGTGATGGCTCCACATTGAATCATATGAAATGTTGGTCGTATTGACATAGTTGCTGCTCTCGTGATATAATGGAGGTGTTGGTTAAGACGGTTACAGCGTAGCTCCTCTGCCTTTTTTGTGTGGAGTTATGAAGTGAATTTAAAAAATAAGGGGCTTCTGCTTAAAACCTTAAGAGAAAGTGTGTTGAATTTCATTGTATGACTTAAAACCCAGAAGTGATGACCCATAATGGCTCATAACTGTCTGAAATTTCAATTTGCTGCTCACCTCAAGAGTAAATAACTGTCTATTTTATCAGGAATAGTGAATAGAGGGAACAGGGGAGCCATTTAGAGCTCATATTCCTGCAGGGACTAATAGTCAGAGTGAGATGTCATACGGCTGTAAAATGAACTTGACAGTACGACTTCAAGAGGGTGATTATGCTCAATGGAGAAACGCAAGTGACTGAAAGTATTTTGCATGACACAGAGGCCATAAATGCAAACCTCTCCATTCTTCAAGCCACTCTGAAAAGTGAGAAGAAAGTAAAAACTGGTTTCATCAAGCCTGCGCTGCCTTTTGTATGTTAATGTCAGTCTACATATATTTTAAACCACTCTGCAGTAACGCTAATCAATACATGGATACATAGATCGTTACATATGGGCTCTCTAACTCATTATGGGGTATTTTTGGAATCTGCTAAGCCCCCTCCCCACCTCCCCGTCTATTTCACATCATTTCTGTGAGTCCCACATATGTTGGCACTGATTCAACCAGGTTGCTGGTTTTACAAGGGGACTCTGCAGTTGTTTTATATCTGCATGGCTGAGCAGGGAAATGTTTTGGCGTGGTAAAACAAGGGCATATGTAGCAGACATTATGAACAATATCGCAGTCTGCCCTAAGGTGCCTATGGAAGGGCAAAAGCTCCTCGGCAAGTTTGTCAGAGCTGGGATCAATTTGGCAAAATCTTGTCTGCTCTTAGTGTCTCTCTAATGGCGCTGATTAGACAAAGATACTGGAAAACTGATCAGACATTATTGTATTAGGGAAAGGCCAAAGCTATTGAACTGAATCAAAATAGCAGCACACTCCCTTGAGAGGTATTACAAGGAGGCTATTTTGACTCCAGCACTGTTCTCTTGTCAGGGTTTTAATAGCTGATTTGCTCCGTGGACTACTTGGATAAGGAAAACGGATGGTGAGGCCATCTTTGAACCTGATCAGCTAAGGGGTTGCTCCATCAGAGATCTGAGTCATGGCAGCTGAATAGACGGCTTAGGCCTGAACAATAAACCGAGCGCACGATCACTGGGCAGCAAGAAAAGAGGGTTACTGCCTGTATTCGGCGTGCTATGCAAATCTTCACTGGATTTGCTCCTAGTCAATCTGCCTGGGGGGGAGGGGTAGGCTGGCTTCCACCCAAATGCATGCTGGGATTGTGTTCCTCTTTATTTTAAGCCTTCCCTGTAGACATGTCCTGTTTTTTTTGGTTTTTTTTGGTTGTGTTTTTTTCCCTCCTTCCCCACTTTCCCTCAGCATTGTGTGTTGCGGTGTCTACAGACTGTTTGCGTGAATGCGCGTGCATGCGTGGAAGCTTTGTAATGGTGTTCCACTTTGTACTGAGCGCTCCTCATCAGCATTATTTCATGTTGTGGAAAAGAGGCTGAAAAGCTATTGATGTCACCTCGGTTTGTGAAATCAGTGTTTAGCCTGCAAATTGGCGGGTGGGTTCGAGTGAAGGTGTGGAAAAAGGGGATCAAAGAGAAGTCAGAGGTCTTTTTTTTTTGTTTTTGTTTTTTTTTTAGTTTTTTTTTTAATGTGCGGCCTTCCAGCGTCAGAGCTGGCTGATGCTCCACATTGCCCAGATGAATAAAAAGGTTGCTGACTTGAGCGAACGAGTCATTAATCTGTCTGAGTGACAGCTTCTCCCAACTAATGAGCCTTGAGCCCTAATTTCCATGCTCTTGTTTCATTTTATATTTTTTTTCTTGCTGCAGGTGGAATCACTCACGACACTTTTCAGAAGGAGCTGATGTGCTTTGACCCGGATGCCGATAAATGGACTCAGAAAGCGCCCATGACGACAGTTCGCGGCCTCCACTGCATGTGCACGGTGGGCGACCGTCTTTACGTGATCGGAGGCAATCATTTCAGGGGCACCAGCGACTACGACGACGTCCTCAGCTGCGAATACTACTCCCCCGCCCTCGACTTGTGGACACCTATCGCCGCCATGTTGCGAGGTCAGAGCGACGTGGGCGTGGCCGTGTTTGAGAATAAGATTTACGTGGTGGGCGGCTACTCGTGGAACAATAGGTGCATGGTGGAAATAGTACAGAAGTACGACCCCGAGAAAGACGAATGGCACAAAGTTTTCGACTTGCCCGAGTCACTGGGGGGGATCCGAGCCTGCACACTCACAGTTTTCCCCCCTGATGATATGTCGGGCTCACCCTCCAGAGAGTCGCCGCTTTCAGCACCTTGATGAGCAAAGGGGGTGAGCCCTACTCCGCTCATACCCCCGTAACCCTTCCCCACCCCCCGACAGCCCCCCTCAACAAACACACCTTATAGACTTTGTTTGCACTTCCTTTATGGACAACATCTGTACTGCATCCCAAATTACCCCCCCAAGTCCACATCCCCTAAAGCTGTGCAGAACCCCGCCTCCCACATCTGCGTGATGAAACCTACATACCAACATGGTTTGGCAACCTAATTACATGTTAATTTTGCATACTTGGTATATTTTGGCAGGAAAAAAAACAACAACAACAAAAAAAACAACCTCCACTTGAAAAGTGACTTTGCAAATCAACTTTTCTACCTGATGTCCAGACTTTTCTTATGTCTCGTTTCTTTTGGTGTTCTACCTTGAGATGTTGACTACCACACTGACTCTCTCTTCTAGTCTATGCCAGGTTAGATGCAGGTGACGCCCTCCTCAGACAGCAAACGCATAGGGACCGATGAGCTTTTGAAAGACAAGTGGTTTTTAACTCAGGGGTTGGCCCAGGCCCCATCTTCGTCTCTCTTGCAGTTTCACTTCTTTCCTGCTGTTGGTATGAAACTGTTAACAAAAATGGTGTTTTCTAAATTTAATAAACATAATTTTGAAAGTAATCAAATATTGTCCTCTTCACTGGCTACAGCTTGAAGTTGCACGTATCCAGGTCGTATTTTGATGTCTGAGTGAATCTAAAATCTCTTATACAGGATTCATGATCATTAATCAGCTGAGAGAGAGTTGGCTTCCTTTGTTGCTTTGTAAACTTGTCTGTAATGAATGAGCTGTGAATGACGTGAAGGAAAAGATCAATCAGTCTGTTTGTGGGGAACGATGACTTCGCTTTTATACTGCGGAGCTGGACTGTATGCAGTAAAGGATAACCGCAGACATAGAGTGTGATTTTTCTTTTTAGAGCCACGCTGTTGAAGCACTGTCCACCCAGTGATGCAAACTACACTGCTGACAAGTGTTAACTGGAATTTGACAATTCCACCGCTGTCACCTCTTCTCCTGCCATCATGACAGACGGTAATGTCGCCCACAATCTGCCCACCTGCTCCCGGATCATTAAAGCCTTAATAGCAGCATATGGTGTCCGAGACGTCGGCTTCAAGCTGTTACTAGGAACAAAAGGTTTGTGTAATCATCAGGTGAGTTGGCTCCAGAGCTTTAAATCCTCATTATAGTCCCATTATGTCCCTTTAATGAGATGCTGCAATGGTGCTTGAGATTTGAGATTTTAATGCCTGTTTCTGTGTTTTCCAGAGCAATAATCTACTATAGGTCTGTCTTTTAATTAGATTGTTTTAACATGTTATGAATTGATATGCGTTTGTGCCTTTTTTTAATGTTTCATTTTGAGGCTCTTATGTGCTAAACGGGTCAGTCTTGTTTCATTAGCTACATTTTAGCTTGGTCATGTTTTTTTGAGGGTTATGTTAATGTCACACGTCAAAAAGCTTTTTTTTTTTTTTTTTTTTCTAAAGAGTCTTATTATGAAGTCCTTTTTAAATGTAACAGTCTGCATCATTCATCTAGTTTTAAAAATAGGCACTTTGTAATCATTTTAATGGAAAGCCACTGAATACACAGAGGAGCAAAACATGTGATGCGCACAGCTGCTAGATGAGGTTGCAGGAGTAGGACTTCAGTGCCGTTGTTGCCTGGACATTTAACTGAGAATAACCCTTACACTGGTTACCATTTACCCTGTGGATCCGCTGAATATGAGAGAAGTAATGAGAGCAAAGAGAAGAGGATGGAGTGATGCTGCAGGTAGAAAGTAGTAAGATAAGATGATAACCACTTCAGTTAGCATGCTGGGAAAAAGGGTGATTATTTAGACTGAGAGACTCTTTAAGGCTAATAACCTAATCCACCTCCTATCGTGTAAAGTTTGATTGCTAAGAAACATTTTCTGCTAATTGAATATGTCCCTGATATAACGAGTTTATGTAAGTTTGTCAGCTAAAGAATCTTTCTTTTAGTTGTTATGCTGTGGTACTTTTCTTTTTATTATGCTTGCAGTCTTAGCCAGTCGGAGCAAATAACTGAAAGTATAAAGGCAAAGAATTTTCAAGCCATGCTGATGCTGGACTTTATTATCTGTATATTCTAGCAACTGGTAATTCACTCGATGTAAATGGTAAAATAATTTCTTCTGGATCAGAATTATTATAGTTTTATTTTTTATTTCCTAATTAGTTTTGGTTTTTAATTAATTGTAGTTTCTTGAGTGGATCTTCCTATTTCAGTTTTGTTTGTATTGTTTGAAATGGTTTAGTTTTAGTTTCTAGTTTTTAAGCACGTTAGCAAGCTAATGTTAGCAAGCTAATGTTAGCAAGCTAATGTTAGCAAGCTATTTAGCTCATAATCCCTCAGGGCTCAAGAAAACCTCAAAGATTTTTATAGTATAGATGTTTAACCTTATTATGATGACCGTTTTATCCCAAAAAAATTTCTTTCACATAGCAGCTACACACTGAAAATATATTACTGCAAAAAATAAGGCACCACTTAAATTACACATAGGATCTCTATGAACAAAACATTCAAGTTGAAAATCTTTACAGCCTTTAAATTTGTGTAATTTATTGAGAACAAAATGACTTAATGGTCATAATGGAAAACCAAAATCATCAACGCTTTCATGGTTGGATTCAAAATTACACCAAAAATCAAGATCATTGATTTGTTATTGTTATTGAAATCACAGCCTGAACCAATCATAATGCCTGTATGCACTCTGACAATGTCTGGGATGAGGTTATGGATGGCATCCTGGAGGATATCCTGGACAGCTTTTTGGTGCAATTTAGCAGTGTCTCATGTATTACTACATAATGAAGTCTGGAGAACTAGACTAGCTGGTGGGCTCCAGGATCTGCCAAACATTCGCCTACCTAAAAGCAGCCAGGATAGTGTTGGCCGGTGTGTGAACCCAATTAGCCACCAATAATGTTTACATCCTGCTCTCACTGTGGAAAGACGTATGCTTCATTCTGCTATTATGACCAGGTGTAGTTTAGTGAAGGAGAAAGTAGTTCCTTCCTGAAAGTGCTCTTAGTAAGGTTTGTGTTGAAAACCAGGTCCTGATGTATTATTAGCTCTTAGAGCACAACAATGCAAGCACCATTTAGTTCCACTGTATTCAGGAGAAGGCAGGATTTTCTCCAGCCAATATCACCGCTCCATGGCCTGTGCAGTGATGCAATGAGCGATGATCCACATTAAACGTGTAATTCCTCTCGAATGGGTCGCGCTATTGTGTTTTTGCAAGCCGCAGTCAATATTGCATGATGCAGAGCTTTGTGTATTCTGAAGACTGAACATTTAGGTATTATTGGACAATGTGTCCTCGGTGCTAAACCAAAGAGAACTGGAGCAAAAAATTACAAGCGTTCACCCATCCTCCTCCTCCTCCTCCCCTCCGCTTCACTACCTGTGTTTCTCGGTGGATTTCTTCGCCACTGGAGGCATGTTCTCTTGATTCATGAAGCAGATAAAAGAAGAGCGAGTGGATTACGACCTGACTCTTGACACATGAACGCGGCACACATTTGTGGCTCCGTGTGTCTCCAGACGACGACTCCTCCTCCTCATCTCATCCCAGTTAGAAAATGACCTAGATTCTCCAGGCTGCTGGATGTGTTTACATACACTGAGCGCTGATGACATTGTCAGTCAGAAAGCATCGCTCTCAGCTGCGAGGAGTGGGGCGCTTTTTACTGTAACCAAAGCGCCTATCCACCTCCCGTCATGATGAAATAGTGTGCAGAGCCACAGATCCCTGCTGTCCTCTGACTGCATGCATGATGGTGTTAATGGCTATTGATCCTTCTGACTGGCAGACAGCCAAGATATCTGGATGTTACGCCTGCTAGATATATTTATTTTTGCAGTGAACTGCAAGCTGCCTTCTGTTATTAGACTCCACAAAGGTTTTTTCTCTCCAAAAAAAAGAGATTTACATCTCTCTTCTCTCCCTCATCATGAATATTCACAAAAGGTCAAGTCCTTGTGCTCCTCCTGAGCTCTCTATCCCCCCTGACTGTGTCCTGAATAACATGTCCCTGATTCATCTCTTGTTCCAGAGCTTGTTCCTGCCCTGGCTGTATTTTTAATATAGCAGAGATGGGAGGGGTAGGCCTAATTGGGATTTGTTTTGTTCAACATCTGGCCATGTATCAGTCCTAGATTTTGCCTCAGTTGTATCTCACATGTAAAACATTGTATGTAGGGATCTGACTTGCATCTTTAAAAAAGCACATCGTTTCTCCCTCAGTTTGATCTTCTGTCCTTCGTCTAAAGGACAGGGCATGATGTGCCTCTCTGAACCACCTCACTGCATTTGTATTTAAAAGTCATATTTCTGTGCTGACATTTGTGAAGGTGCACTAGTGCTCGGGTTTCAGACTCGTCTGTGAAGACTGAGCTGTGGGAGAACATGCAAAAAGTCGACTGGAGACTTGATTGACAGGAAGCCTCTCCGAGGTGCCTCCCTGCTTTCAATCCATGCATGCTGGGGATATGCTCCAGTGCCCCCCTGACAACGGGCAGGAGAAAGTAGAGAATATGAAACTGGGAATTTTGTAGAGAACAGTGGAGTTTGCACACTTAGAGCTTTAAAGTGTAAAATTTGGCTACAAAAAAACTAATTAACCCTCTTTGGCATTTATCACACATTTGCCTCAGGTAAACTGCTTTAAAAGTCTCTTCCCTTTGACCAGCTGAAGAGAGCGTGGATCTAGAACAGTTCAACCGCTCTGGGAAAACTACTTGACCTCGCATGGGTTAAATACAGCTCCCGGTTAGCTTCCCTACAGGTTTTCTGCACCTGAGCTCCAAATGAAGCTTTTTACAAACTCAATTAAAACAAATTACTGGTCAAACATTCAAAGCATACCCGGCAATACAAAGCAATGTATCCTGACTGTAGCCAGAAACTGCGACAAGATAAGATTATTTAGGAAAGCAAGCCTTGGAAAAAAAAATCAGCTTGACTCATTCTAGTAATTTATTTTGACATTTGTAAAACACATGCTGTGGCATTTTGAAACATAGACACGGCAGATTTGAAGCTTGTAAAATATTTGAATTCTATAATTGTCATTTATCATGTATGCATTGTCATATTGGGGACCTGCAGTTAGGGTTAGGGGTTTTTGCAACATATTTTTCATAATAAAGGTCCAATGCATGAAGATTTTTTTTTTTTTTTTTTTTTTTTTAAACAGGATGAAAGTTCACTAGTGGAGGAAGAAGCACTCAGATCTTAAGAACGCGTAAAGGGAAATGTCGAGTCAAGTCACCTTTTTATAGAGCACATTTAAAAACAAGGGTTGGACAATATGTACTTTGTTGAAGCAGTGCCTGCACAAGAATTCACAGAATAGAAAATGCAAATTTGTCTAGAGCAAAGAGGGAAATGCAAAATATAAGCCTGATGAAAAATGAGAAACACTAGCAAGTATTACAGTCAAAGTGTATTCTGTAGTAAAATGCTTCCACCAGGTGACTGGAGGTATTTGAGTAGAGACAGCTCGCTGAAATGTTCAAGAAAGCAGTTTGTGGTGCTTTGAGCTTTGTGGCGTGGGGTTTTATCCTGCTGGAAGCAGCCATCAGGAGATGGGTGGTCATAAAGGGACGGACATGGTCTGCAACACTACTCGGGTAGGCTGTGGTGCTTAAATGGTCCTCCACACTATTACACTCCCAGCAGTGTAAACTGTTGATACAAGCAGGATGCATCCATGCTTTCATGTTTTTTACACCAAATTCTGACCCTACCATGTGGCTGTAGCAGCATTCAGCAACAGCAAATCGAGGCTCATCACGGTTTTTGGACGACTCTCTGTAAACCCTGGAGATGTTTGCGTGGGAAAACTCCAGCAGAGCAGACGAGGACTTTCTGAAATACTCAGGCCTGCATGTCTGGCACCAACAATCATGCCACATTCAAAGTCACTTAAATCTCTCTTCTCCTCATTCCCATGCTCGGTTTGATCTTCAGACGTGAGTGTATACAGTTGTATGCTTTTTATCGAAGTTTGGTCCAATTAAATGGTGTTCTGTGAAAAGCACAGCAATACCTTTTGAAATGTGATGTATGTCAAAACTGTGCCCTTGTACATTACTTGACTAAATATACTTCATTTGGCAAACCGGACATGGTTATGAAGAAATGGTTATGATGAAAAGCCTGCGAGGTCACATGAAGGGTGGAGGAGCAGAGCAGGGGAGCATGTGTGACAGTGCCGATGCCAAAGTGATTGATAACCCTCCTCGCGAAGCTGAGCTCAGACTCAACCTCGTCAGCTCCTCCTGTATAATGCCAGGTTGCCATGGTTACCCTAGCTCTTCATACAAGAAAATAAGGGGAGTGGGGCGGGGATGTGTTGGGGGGGGGGGGGCATTTTCTCCTCCTCCTCCACATCTTTTGACATGCTGTGGCGGAGCTTTCCTGGGGGGTTGAGAGTGGGGAGTGCTGACCTGCCTGTCAAACACTGAATATACGAGAAAAAAATAAATAAAAAAATAAAAATGGTAGGAAAGCAGCAGTGATGGAAAGCTTCCTCTTCAAACACAAACTCTTCTCCTCGAACTCCCCCTGCGATGCACAAATGTGTCTGAGCTGATTACCACTGCAAACTCATTTTCATCCCTGTAAGAACAACTAATTTCCATTTCCAGCACATTATCACTGAGTGCATGCCAGAGGTGGCTTTAATGTCTGCAGTGCTCTTTGCAATAATGACCTCTAGTGGTTTCCAGTGAAGGCAAACGAGACTCGGGCTGAACCTGTTTGGAGAGATGTCTGGATGATGCAAAGGAAGTCCCACTCGTGCTCTTGCTCTTTGTTTTTCCATTTGCAAAAAAGGGAAATATCATCATCTATGCATTTACCCCCCCCCCCCCCCCCCCCCGTCATCATCCTGCCAGTGACATCAGGCTTACACTTGGAGACAAAAGGTAATCTTTTTATTTACAGGGTTGCAGTTGTAGCCAAGACAGACAGACACGGAAGTAAACAGGATGGGACGCCTGCAGGGGGAGATCAGTTGTTACAACCACCCACTTAGACCCGCTGATTCCTCTGATGAAGCCCCCCCCCCCATTTAAAAAGCTGCTTATACACTCGACTAAACTAAACCAGCTCATTTGGAAGAGGTTTTTGATTGACACCCTTTCATTTTCCCTTTTCATTTTCTTCATTGTACTCTCGTCAAAGTGCCTAAAAGACTAAAAGGGGAGGAGGACCAGTTCTGCATTTAAATCAAACCAGTATGTGTTCTGGCACCATTTCCAATAATGGGCACTGATGGATGTCTGACCTACTTTGAACATTTTATGCCCTGTAAAACCTGACCCCAGCGGACAGAGAAAGCAACCATTAGTGCCCCTGCTGGTGGATTACAACTACTGATATTAATAATAACATTTATACATACGTAGTGCTTTTTTTTTTCTTTTTTTTTCCCCCAGTGCCAAATGCAAATTAATTTTTCACAAATGTTAACTGCCTGGAAGTGAATGACAGTTTTGAATGGGAACCTGTATAATGTTATGGGATGAATATAGTATTACAGCTTCCAATTATTTTCATTGCAGAAAAGCCTCTTAAAGCCTCACCTACGTGCTGCAGCACAATCAGCAGAAAGATCAAATCATGAATTGATCAGTCCTTATTCTCTGTGGTGCCGTCGCAATGCGAGAAGCAGAGAAATTACTGAAAGAAGAATCTGTTTTTTGCCAAAGCAGCTGCCAAATAAAAGGTCAAATCCGACTGGCAGTTATCATGTTCGGCCCCCTTTGTCCTGTTTTCTGCTACATTACTGAAGGTTAAGCTCAACTGCAGCAGCTCCTGTATCTGTCGTTTTCACGTCGTCGGTTTATTTGACGTGATATTCACCCTGACAGTTTTTGCGCAGTGGTGCGTGTCCCGTACGGTGATGAAAACAGCTGCTTGATGGATCGGGAAACGACATAGATGAGAGTGAAACTTGAGAAAACAGCACAAGTGATTATTCAGCTTTCATTTGACCTTTAAGGATCCTTCCTCCTCTAGTTTTGCAGGTGTTGTTTTGACTTGTGTGCTCACAGTGTTTGAGTGGAGGTGACTCGACCTCGAGGAATCTGTTTTATCTCATGTTGTTTCCAATCAGCACTGGGCCTAATGCAATGCCACTTGGTAGGCATGTTTCTAATTACAGGTATGCAACTTTGAGTCTTTGCCCATTCAAGCAGACAGGCCTCTTCTTTCTGACCATTTCTAGGCGATACATTTACTTCTCCAAGCCTAACGTCGGTTAAAAGTTAAATGAATGATGGATCCATGCTTCCACGTTATTTATGACAAATTCTGACTACCATCTGAATGACGCAGAAGAAATATAGACTCATCAGAGCAGACAAGCTTTTTCCAGTCTTGATGAGCCCCTGTTTTTTACAGGCGTGTCACCTGGTGTGGTCTTCTGCTTACTGTAAACCGTATCAGCTTTAATGTTGTGTCATGTCTTCAGAGATGCTCTCCTGCATGTCTCGGTTGTAATGACTCACTGTTCCCTTCCTATCAGCTCAGAGCAGTCTGGCCATTCTTCTCTGACCTCTGGCATCGACAACATGTTTCCCCCCCAAAGAACTGCCAGTCAAGGAATGTTGTCTCTCTTTGGGATCATTCTCTGTAAACCCCAGAGATGGTTTTATGGGAAAATCCAATAGATGAGGAGTAGAAATATTCAGACCAGTCTGTTTGGCCATTACCCTCTCAGGCTCAAATTAAACTTTTTGTTGCTAATGCACAACCAAGTCCTGCAGTGGTACTTCTGAGTAAAGAAAAATCATAAAATATGTATGTGGGGTAATCAGGTTGTTAGTTTTTAACTGTTGCAAATCGGCAACGCCTGCCTTGAGAGGGTTAATCATGAGACATTCAAAGTTAAATCACCTTTCTTCCCCATTCTGAAGCTCAGTTTGAACTTCAGCAGGATGTCTTGACCATGACTTCATTCTTAAACGCATTAAGCTGCTGTCACATTTTTGTCTGATTAGATATTTGTGTTAACAAACAGTGAAGTGGCCGGTGAGTGTAAATTTTGTGTCATATCAGCACAAATCAAATGACTAAATCAAATCTGTCCCTGATGCAGAAATGGTCGTGGATACTGAATGACACTAATGGCAGTCCTGGATTACGACATTGTGTCTGCTCCACTGTGAGAAGCAACGGCTTGATTTGTGAGCTATTTCGCAACTCTGCGCTTCTAAACATTGCAATATCATTAGCAACATAACATAACATCAGACTTTTGGGTAAAATCCCAAACTTCATAAACCCCGACGTAAACGTGTTAAGCATCAGTTCACAGACCAAACAAACACTCGTTCTGTCTGCTGGTTACTAATGTGGTTACTAATGTGGTTACAGTAACAGAGGTGTCAGGTAGAGACGAAGCTTCTTGTTGACACAGTCAGTGAAGCTGATTCACTTCTTTATATCTTACCTCTTTACCAGAAAATGACTCACCGGATCACTGAATGAGATTTCTATGATTCAGCATGACTCTTCTAAAGTGAGTAGCATCTGTCAGCACATTCCAGTGCTCCTAACCTCACTCCAACATTTCCCTCCTGTTGCCAACAAAAAACAAAACAAAATACCAAGACACCATTGCATCTAAAAATTGAAGATTGAGAAGCAGCTCTGCAGCACGGAAAATGCACCTCACATCTGTTTTTCTTCCAGATAATCTTCCACTTTATTCAAGTAAAATCCAAAATCTGTTTGGAGAGGCGCTGCGTCTCCCTGGGACGTGCTGTACAGAGCTTCAAAATGCGCTCTGCAAAACGCGGGAGAGTCATATATCAGGAGCCTCAAAATATTCACATTAGCAAATGATTAGCAGAGAACAGAACAGTCTGTGCATCATCTAGGTCCCAATTGAGCCTTTATGTAGTTAGTTATTAAGTCATTTCCTCAGAGCTGGAGATCATAAACGTTTATTGAAAAAACAAATTTCATGTAAATGCCTGATTGTAACACCACAGCTAAAGAATACTTCTTACAGAAAATAGCTCTGACTTGTTTTGGATCAGCTGCAGGTGTAAACGCAGGTATAAAAGCAAAATCTTGACTTTATTTTATTGTGTTTTGGGTTTTTTCTTCTTCTAATAGTTCACAGATTCAGCAGATCAGATGCTCAGTATTAAAATAAATTAAAATTAAGTATAAAAATGAATTTGCTTGGAAAAAACCCTCGAATTTTCAAAGTGAAGACTTCAAACCATGTAAATTCATTCTGATTGTTTAGATTTAGAATTTTGCAAATCTAATTCAAATATCATTTTTTATTAGTTGTTGAAACTTTACTCACCTTTAATACGGATGTTTTATACTTCCATACAAGATCTTGGAAGTCTCTTGAAGAGGAAAAGACATAAAGTGTGACTTTATGTCTTTTATTGGCATTATAGATCTGTAGCCTTTTCATTTTAAACATCAAAGGACTCAGAAGCGTTTATACTTGACCACGGGGGGCTGTACACAACCTTATTTCATTTTCTTCTTCTTAGAACTTTACTGGATTCGGCACTCGTTCACGGGCTAAATTTTGATTTCATCAAAAATTCAAAAACATTTTCAGGGTTTGAAAAAGTAGTGTACTTTGAAATAAATCGAGCCGTGTGCATGTTGAAATAAGATACTAATGTATTTTTCATGTTCTTCTTCTGTTCTGCAGCCATCGCAGAAACGGTGTGAACTGTCTGTTACTGGTTTCAAAGTTTCTTGTGTTCTGCATTTGCTTTGAGCACAGAATGTCTCTTTCTATTTTAAACAGGCTGCTGCCAGCTCGTGTTTTTTTGGGTTTCATCTCAAAGCGGCCCATTCATGCAGATATTTCCCTCCCAGTCTGACAGTGACAGCAATGTGTGTCATAAAAGCAAACATCTTGAGGCCATTTGAGCCACTCAAACGAGCAGTCTGTTGTGTTTCCAAATTACAGATGTTAGATGACTTCGATGCTGCGCTCTGTGGTGTAAGTTGTGCAGTCAAGTTGGAATAAGAAAGACGCCATGCCAAGGGCTGTGGAACAACTCCATGGTAGCAGCCGGAGCAAAAGGGAATTATAACATTGCTGCTAGAAACGCAGATGGAGGCCTGAACATGAGATAAACTGAGGGGGGGGATTAAAATTTTGGACTTTCTTCTCATCATGGCAGAGAGGGAAAAAAAAGCCTCAAGCTTCTCATCAGCCCGATGCGGCGTGACGGGAAGTCTCAGATGGGATGAGACAGCCCTCGCAAAATCCATATCCCTCTGAAAAAGCGATTGTGTGACAGCTGGAAAAAACATCATCGAACACTGGTGCTCGTCCAGGGCGCTGACATAACTTCCGTCAATAAGACAGATGGAAAAGCACACCCATCCTACCAAGTAAAAGATGATACAAAATGACACGTTTCGACACAGCGGTGGTGACTAAGGCGACGTTTTACTTAATTTTAATAGTCAGGCTCGAGCAAAAGTGGTCAATCAAACACATTTAACGTCCAGAGGCGAAAAAAGAACACAATTGTAATAAATACAGTTTAAGTCAGTTTCCAACAATCGATCCATTCACGCTTTAATTACTTCCATTACACGAGGAGCTCTCACAGAGAGTTTCAATGAAAAGATTTCATTACAGCTTGCTTTGATCAGAATCAGAATCAGAATACTTTATTCATCCCGAGGGAAATTAGGGGTTACAGCAGGCAGCACGCTAATGGCGCATGCGCACTCACAAAGGAACCTTCTGACCAACTTTACACAACATCACATTGGGGAGACATGTCAGAAAGGTAGGCTGATGTCTACAACAGTAAGTGACAGCATCTTTTTCCTTTCCTGGGGGAGCCTTCCTCAGCCCTCATAGAGCAGAGGAGGCGGTACAGCCCAGAGAGATCGCCATCCCATCACAGAGCTCAACAGCAAACAAACCCTAATTATATTATATAAAAATTATAGTGCCATTTGAACCTTTGCTACCATCTCTTATGCCTTCTGCTGTACTCTTTCAAACAGAATTTGTGCTTGTTGTCATTTTACTTGTGCTTTATGCTATTAACACTTTAATACACGTCACTATTTTGTAAACACTACTCCAAGAAACCTCTAATTTGCACAGAAGATTAGGAAAGATACACTTCTGTCAAGTAATAAAGTCGTGGAGCACCATAGTGGCGCTTTTAAAACTTTTATCATGTAAGCTTCAAGTATTTTTACCCCACTATTAGCAGTTACACACTGTGCTGCTCAGCTAAGCAAGTTGAAAGCAGGGACCACATGCTGGGATGTTTTCCTTGATGTTTGTCTTCAGGGTTTCATTTCTGGGAAAAAAAAATATAATTTGCAAGTAATGAATTCTGTGAGTAATTTTATGCATTTGTTGTGGATGTGGGACTTTCTCGCACCGAGGGGTTTTCAGGATGGAGGCATCAGGCGATGAGCATAACCAGTTGGATGTATTCATGTGAAATGAATACATCGCTGCTTCCTCTTGTTTTGAGAAAGCCTCGTGGTGCAGGAAACCTCAGATGTTATCGTGTTTTCATAGCTAACTGCAATAATGCAGAAGAGTCTCAGAGCACAGACTTCTCTCGACGAGTGTCCAGTCTTGCGGTGCTTCCTGTTCACCTCGTCTCAGCTGTGTTGTGCATGGAGATGGTGGCCTCCTGTTTCCTTTGCCTCTTGTGCCTCCACAGCAGGACGGCCAGCAAGAGGAGCAGCAGGAAGCCCAGGGCTCCCCCGATGAGCCCTGCTGTCAAAGGCAGGCTGTTATCTCTGGGATGGTACATCATACAAGATCCTTCGCTGGCTCCGGCATCATTCACGGCCACCACGCAAACTTCTGCTATGTTGCCAACTTCGCCCACTCCTCCGCTTCTCCGGTCCTCCTCAAACTTCTGCCTCTCCTGCCCTCCGACAGTCACAACATAGGCTGTGACGAATGAATAAGGTGTGCACCACTGAAGTACAACTTCGGACCCGTTCCAGGATACTGAGCTTAGTTTGGGCGCTTCTGGGGGCACATTATTTAAAGTGAACCCCGGACACAAGCAGTTAGAGGAGGCTGCAAGCTCAAAACAGGAGATCTGGCCTTCAAGACAGGGATCATAGTCACACTGCTTAAGGGTCCCTCTACTTGGAATCAACGTCTTGGATGATCTAGTGGTTGTATCTTCATATCGACTGTAATCCTCATCGTCAACAAGAGAATCCTTGTCTGAGTGTGCGTATGGGCCGTGAATTCCCATGGGATGCATCCCTTCTGAGCTCATAGGCAGGGGGCAGTAACCTCTGATGAAAAGCAGGCATATGATCCCGAGTGGGAAAGTAAGGTCCCTCATGGCAGCCGTTGTACTGGAAAACATAAAAAAGTAGAATTCCATCAGAATATTTTAGAATCTGTTTTTAAGCCCCTCGGGCTTCTAACTGTGTGTACATTTAGTAAGTCAGTTGCTTTGTCTCTTGTATGAAAGAGCCAGAATGAGAACATATTTCCCCCTGATTCTGTGTCTTTTGGAGATGATCTACCTGCAGAGGCAAAGGACCGTTTCGAATGAATCGACTGACTTGAATAAAGCGCTATTTTCAGTGGGAAAATAAATCGGTCAAAATCAAAACTTTTTCCCAGCCCACATAGCTTTCAAATAGGCAAAATGACAAAATGCCGACACCTAAGTAGCTGAAATTGAGTGCTCTGCAAAGTGTTAATAAATGATGTCTAGTGTTGTATATCAAACTGCAAGTAATAGTCCTCATTTGTTAAGACTTGGAGGTTCCACACTCCACTTTAGCATTCCACTGGCCTATTGCACAAGAGGGTTCAAATGCCTGCACGCCAGGAATCAGCGCAGGCTTGTCAGCTGTATCTAGTTACAGGAAAGCTGCTGCTTCTTGAGAATCCACACGAGCGTACCTGAAATATGCTGTGTGGTGAACTTGCATAGCAACCTAACAATGGGGCCATTCAAAAATCTCAGTGCGGTGAACGGAGTAGGAGCCCCCATTGAATACTAATCTACTTTATGCAAGCTGTTTTGGCAACTTGCAGCTTAACGCTACTCACTGAAACTGTGTAATAAAAAGATATCCATTTACCTGTTTCTCGGAGAAGTTTGAAAACACTATCAGAACACCGATGAGCTTCTTTCTCCTCGCCTCTCTTCCAGTTGCTCTCTCCGGTGTGGTCTCCCCCTCTTTATATGTTTTCCTTCTGCCCAACAATCACCTCCTTCTTTCTGTCCTCCCTTATTCCTTATGCTTTGGCTTCTGCACCAGCTCCACCTCCCTCTTTGCCAAATTGTTTAGTGATGTGTCTGTGAGTGAGCAGCTGTGCACGCCATTTAGTGGAGAAATACTATAGTCTGCTATTAGTTACATCACCACTGGTTAATTTGGTGACCACATTTTTATTTTTGTCTCATTCTTTCACAACAAGCACATTATTCAGAGCATGTCTCATTTGTTAATGAAGGCTCGTTTCCCTTCTAGGGGAGAAGGGATTTACAGAGGACTGGAAAGCTCTAGCTTTGATTCATCTAAATGTTTTTCATCATTGGCATACACGTAGTGGCTACACGTAGACTGTGACTTCCATTGAAACAGCTCCAGAGTCAAATAGAGGAAACTGTTTAGCAGCTGTTCACCGAATTACTAATAAGGAAACAGACCGGACCTGTGCTGGGAATCATTTGTAACGTATGTACTTATTTCTCCTTGAAGAAAAAAATGAAAGCATAAAATAAATTGAGTAGAAAACGTGGTGGATGTCAAAAGCCAGTTGTATGAGATTATTTTTTGTTACCTGTTAAAAACTTCACGTGGCTTTAAACCCAACTGTTCTCTCATATCTCTGCCCTGCTTTTGAGCTAAAGTCACAGAAAAACACAAAGCACACCGTCCTGTACCTGAGGGATACCTACAGCTCAGATAAAGTCTGTTGAAAACTGATGCGCTGAATGAGTCACAATCCCGCTCAAATACCCAAATACATCGTTCCTGCCGTTATTCAGCAGACACCAGATGGATGAATTAAAAGTTTTATTTCCTATATCATTATCAGGTGCGGTATAAGTGTTTGTCGCTTCTCGCTTCTATCTGTGGATGTGTGAACATGTTTTTGGATATATAGGAGAGCGTGTGGGTGTGAAGGGGGCACGTATATATATATCTGCATCCAGGATGCTTCTGAGTAATGCTCTGTTTATATTGTGCAGCGTGTGTTGTTATTATATCCGAGTTCAATACTGCGAAGCCTGCGTCAGTTTTCCTCCATACTTCATTTCACACACTGTAACAAATTTCTATGAAAATACAGGAAACTGTTCACTTATTGTATAATAAAGTACGTTAACTTTATGTTTTGGGGTTTGTTTTTTGTTTTACTTTGTTGGGCCCAGAAGCTCGTTAGTGTGTAAATGTTTACGTTCAAGTAATTAATAAATGGGTATAGTCTAAGTCATGGTTTGCATTTTCATTGCTGTGACTGTGCAGTCTGGCTTCCGGTGTTTGAGTGGGTCAAATCAGTGTTAAACAAAAAACTGACCTCTCTGGCTTGGACGGGGTTCATCACACCCAGACAACATTCATCTTCAGGGTGGTTGCACAGTCTTGACGCTGACTTTTTATTTCTGTGTAATACAAATACTGAATCATGTGACGGCATCACATCATGTGACTCAGTGTGATGGCAGCTAAAGAGCTGATAGTATTATACTGTTAAGTTATATCCTCTATAACAAAGTAAGGGGGATTTTATTCACAATAAGTCAATAAAACATTTAACTGTCTTTAGAATTTAATGAAAGCAGAGAGGGTGTGACAGGCAATATGACAAATGTAAAGTCCCTGAGTAAGAAACGTTTCCCCGAAGTGACACAAATCCCAGCAGATGGTAACTGTTAAATGGGTTGTTGCATAATCCTGAAATGGTCTACCCTTTTTTATTTGCCACAGATCACATCAGTTTTTCCTTTTAAAAAACACTGCCCGCGGCTGGGGATAGGTCTGCTTTCCTCATCAGAAATGACTCTATAAGGAATTGATTATTCTTATATATGAAACTAAAGCAGCACAAACAAATACTCCAAGGTCCTGTTATATCTGGAACAGATCTCCACAGGAGATCTTGGTATGGTTAATAATGGTGCTTGCCTTCTTTCCACATGTGGTCACGTAAACCATTTACAGTTTTTTCCACGGCCTACAGGAAAAGAAAACAGTAAGTGGAAATTGTCCCGATAGTTCACACAATCTTTGTGAACAACCAGTATTAATATAAAAAGGAACATATGCTGAAGTCCTGAGGGTGTTCGTGTCTGAGAGGAGCCGGTCCGATTGTAAAGCAACGTCCAGGTTCTTATCTGGCTCATTCATCAGCCTGTGTCTCTAAAAAAATTTTTTAGAGGGAACACACAAAAAATCTTGATTACAGCAGATTTGTTCTGTGTGGGCCGTAACTGCAATGGGTGGATTTGACATTAATTAGTGTGCATGATGGATTGCACTGACATCTGCAAAACATAAAGTTCATGGTGCTTTTGGCCAGTTTCCTCAGATTTAGTGGACCTTTAGTGGTTCTGTGAAGCTTCGCCTGGAGCAGACTGCAGATGTTTTCTCCACAGGATCAGCCTGACCAAGAGGTCGGTGACCTGGGCGTACTTCAGACTGTGAGCGCTACTTGTATCTATTATTTTTTTCTCCTCATCAAATGGCTGCTGTACTGCCAGGAATTGTGGAGCCAATTTCACCCTGAAACATGGGATTAAGGCTGTAAATCAGGATACACTTGTCCATTACACTTTAACAAACACTTTTCGCTCTAGTTGCTCCAGAAACCACCAGGCAGACTAAAAGTTTCATTAAATGGTAAATGGGCTGTATTTGTATAGCGCTTTACTGGTCCCTAAGGACCCCAAAGCGCTTTACACATCCAGTCATCCACACACAGGTGATGGCAAGCTACACTGTAGCCACAGCTGCCCTGGGGCGCACTGACAGAGGCTGCCGGACACTGGCGCCACTGGGCCCTCGTGACCACCACTAGTAGGCAACGGGTGAAGTGTCTTGCCCAAGGACACAACGACCGAGACTGTCCAAGCCGGGGCTCAAACTGGCAACCTTCGGAATACAAGGCGAAATCCCAACTCTTGAGCCACGATCGCCCCAAACAAGAAGACTCAAACTGTCACCCTCAGTTGAAAGGAAATATGTTCAGATGTTCCGGAAAGTCCCAGGCAGCTACCTAACTGGACAATCCAAATGCCTTCTGGTGAAAACTTTTATGGACAGAAGGCACAAAGACATTTGGCCACAATGACAGGTTAGGTATTGGATGCCTAAATGTGAGCACAATGTGTAGGACTACTACTACCTCCACATTATTTAACTTCACTTTAAATCAGCAGGACAATGACCCCAAACACACATTAAGAGAGGTTTTGAATGGATAAAGAAGCTAACATTGAACTTCTTGGATGGCCTTCCCAAAGTCAGGATTAAAAGCTAGGCTTAATAGTCTGGACCATACTAGGAAACCAAACCAATTTAAGTGAACTCTACCTATTTTAACAATAAGATTCTTCAAACATACAGCCAGAATTATCCCAGAAGCTTCTTCATGGTTACTGAAATGGTTGAGGTGCAACTTGCTAAGAGATATTTAACCAAATATTAGTGAGTGTGTGTGTGTGTGTATATTCTGTATGTATACTTTTGAGGCTGTGTGACTTAGAATCCAAAATAAAATGAAACTTGTGCCACCAATACGTGTTTTTTTACAGTCATTACAGATGCTGTACATTCTTAACCAACCTGGAAAAAGAACGGTTAAAAGTATGGGCAGAACATTGTGCCATCAGAAACTGAATTTGAATAAGTTAAATTCGAATTTGAATTCCTCGGATTGAATCTAAATTGTAACTTGAATTCTTCAAATCCAGTTTCTGGTAGAACAAAGTTCTGCCCATAAAACTTTGCCAAAAGTGCTGACAAAACTGTGGCCAGTTGGGTGTTTAAAAAATTAGAAGAACTTACAGGGATTTTTTCTATTTCACTGAAGAACATATTTTAAAAAGTACTCCCCAAAACATGAATCTGATATTCATTTTTGTAGCTGTAGTTCAGGGTAGAAGTAGAAAACGAAAGAAAAAAATGTACGAACTGGGACGTGTCTAAACTCGAATGTTTTGTGAGATTAAAGCAAGATAAGTCACTAGGTGCGCAGAACCTCCTGCGAGTCCCTACCCTGGGTAAAACGAGCCCCTATATTCTGACGTCACAAACACGCGACGGGCCTGCGCTTACAGTCGCTGCAGACGGAGGCAGGAGATGGGTGAGTCGCTGTGCAGAGTGGACGTGTTTTGAACAATAACTCGTAGACTTTATTAGGACAGCTAAAGAGCGGCAGCACACCTCTCCATCGGGGCCGCAGCGTTAGCAGTGGTCCTCTGCCGTCTGGCCTTGTTACTCCTGCAGAGAGCGGGCCAGAGCCAGGCCCAGCGGAGAGTTACCTACATTGTTTTTGTCGGCAGCGCCAGTTAAACAGCTAATGAGGCGCATGTAGTCATTGACAGTCATTGCTCTCACACAGTAAAGCGACAAAACCCGCAGAGTTTCCCCTCTCTTGGTGCTCATATTTGTGAGCTGTTTTCAGGAGCACGGCGTGTAAACGTTAGCTGACTGAATACCAGCTAGCTAACTGCATTATAATAATAATGACTTCCAGGAGGACGGGCTATGCTGGAAGCATGGATTCCTCCTCTCCGTCAAACAGCGGCAGCAGCTCGCTCCACAGTGGGAACCGCAAACAAAGCGCTGTTAGCATCCCCGACAGGATTGAATCCTGTTACGATCGCAAAGCCGACAAGGGTGGATACGGAGGCTCGCAGGGCAGTGTGACTGTAACGTCGCTCAAATCGCGTCTCGCCCCGACCATCCAAACCGCCATGTCCGCAGCAGTGGACACTCTGCTCGGGGAAGTGGTGCTAGTGCTCAATGAGACTCAGCAGGAGTTGCTGCATAAGGAGCAGGAGAACGAAAGGCTCAAAGTGCGCCTGGAAGTGTCTGAGAGGGAGCTGAAGACCCTGCAGGAGTGCCTGTGCAGTGCTCAGAAGCTCATAGATCAGCTTCAGGTGTCCTACACGGGCCCTCAGTCAATCAGTCAGTCAGTGTTTGCCCCGTCGCTGTCTTCCATGGCTTCCATGACTTTGGACAGGGACCACCAGAACCCCAGAAACGTGAATGGAGCGGGTGTCGACTTGGGTCTTGGTGGCTCTGTGGATGAGTCACTTCATGGGTTTGAACCAAGAGATGAGTACAAAATGTGCCAGCTTTCAATCCAGCCAGATGGCTCTGTGACCAACCACGCTCTGGACTCCTTCACATCCAATGCATCTCATATGTGCTCCGATTCTGGCCGACCAGGTGAGTGTGGAGCTTTTGCAAAGATTGATGACTGTGTTCAAACATGGTAATGATGTACATGTTTTATTTTTGTCTATAGACGAGAGGCAGTCTCAGGGACCTGGTGGAGCGTCCAGATTTGAGATTAAAGAGGAGCAGGGACCAGCTTCAGGCTCCACTCAACCCAACAGGAAGGACAGCATAGCGACGGGGGACGGAGAACGGTCGTCACATAACGTGGGAGATCTTGGCTACGGTCAAGTTGGAGGAGAGGCAGGTTCCCAGCGATCTTTCCCTCACCCACTGCGTCACCAAAGACCCATGCGTGAATGCAGTAGTGCCTTGGGCGGACTTAATGGACAGAAACAGTTAGCTAGGACTCCTGGAGCAGGAAGAGGTGACAGCGCTTCATCGGGCGGAGCTGATGACTCTGCAGGACCATCAGCTCCTGACACGGCAGTGGTCGAGCCCCCTGGAGATCGGCCTCACCACTGCTTGGAGTGCGGAAAGACCTTCCGTCTGATCTCCAGCTTGAAGAAGCACATCCGCATCCACACAGGCGAGAAGCCATACCCGTGTGGAGTCTGCGGCCGTCGGTTCCGCGAGTCAGGGGCGCTTAAAACCCACCTGCGCATACACACGGGGGAGAAGCCGTACTCTTGCTCAGAGTGCGGAAATTGCTTCCGCCACCTGGATGGTCTGCGTAAACATCGGCGCACCCACACGGGGGAGAAGCCCTACGTGTGTGCCATCTGCGGGAAGCGGCTCAGTCGCCTGCAGCACCTGAAACACCACCAGCTGATCCACACCGGAGAGAGGCCGTGCTGCTGCCCTTTCTGCAACCGCACTTTCAAAGAGCCTGCGGCTCTGCGGAAACACATCCGCACGCACCGCGAGGAAGGCGGTCACATGGGAATCGGCACCAATGAAGACGCCGACCCAGACGCCATGGACGACATTAATAACCTCCATCCAGCAGCTCCGTCTCCGCAGATGAGGTTTGGGGAGTGGGGAGCTGAGGAGGATGACAGCTCAGTTGTAGACTGTGTCTAGGTGGAGGTTAAAGAGGTGCCTCGCTGTTGGTGTTTTTAAAAAAAGCACAGACTGATGTGTTTGTGTAGTTTGATGGACCACGAGGTCACCTTCACTCCGCAGTGTTAGGGTGATGAACCAGGCTACATATAACCAGAGCCTTGGAGCTTAGTTTGTCCAAGATATTAAAGTGTTACACTTTTAGATGTGAAGCTTAGTTTTAAATTACCACGGTACATTCTTCAGCAGCAGCTGTTCTTTCATACAGATGTTTATGGAGCAGTGCAGGTAGTGTACAGATTCCGGGAAGTTGCTGGATTGCAAACTTTCTGGCAATAATTTGGGAAATTTATTGCAGATGTGGGCACAAGCCAAAAAATGTAAAAGAAAAAAAAGAAAAAAAAAAAAAAGGAAGAATATTTAAAAAAAACTTCGGAGCTGGGCATGAATTTATAAAACACTCACAATAATGAAGGCATCCTTACTGTTACAGAAAAAGGATTTGGTAACAGCATATTTAGTTTGTAGGTTTTTATTTTGTTTTTTTTAAATCATAATAAATTGATCAGGTTTGGGCATTTATAATCACATCTATGAAACTGACCAATGTCTAATGTGGGCAAATTTCCCTCAGCTGAAGTACCAGATAAAGGCCTTTACACACCAAGCACATTGTGGAAAAATGTCACAAAAATCCGAATTTATTTTGGATGCGAATTTGTCATGTAACGTCAAATCGACATCAAGAAGAAGAAACAATGATTCTGATTTTCTCCAGTTCTCACAAGCTGGTTTAATCCAGGAGTTGAAGCTGTATCACGGCAGCTTTCGTACATTTAAGAACATTTAACACCTGAGGAGGCAGAGAAATCATTTCAGTGAGCAGATTGACCCGGAGCAGCGTCTAGTTGTGTGTCTGAGGTAAAATAATATTATTTTCTTGTTTCCATATAATTGTATGTTCAGCACCGGTGTGCGCTTTGAGCACACTTGTTGGAAAACGCAGTAATCTGATTGGTCAGCTCTGTTTATGCACATGCGAAAAATTAGAAAAAAATCATACCTGGTTGGTATGAACGGCTGCATTAAGAACAAGCGAGGCTGCACAAAATATTTGTGTGAATTTTACATGTTTAATGTATAAAGGCCTTAACACTCAACTTTCAAATTGCGTAAACTATGATGGCTTTATAGCCAAGGTAGTCCAAGATGGTCTCCTTTCATGGTATATTAATATCTTCCCACCTCTGCTCCTTTCATCTTTGATGCTCATGCTTTATTTAAAGCCAGATTTATATGCACAAGCTGTTTCAGTGGTCACGGATCACAATCGGCCCAGTCGACCTACTTTTATCCTGATTTCTTTTATGAAGGTGCTAGGGCTCATGTTCTTGGTAACATTGTTAGTAATATGCCTTCTGAGATACAGTCACCAGGAGGTTGAGCGGGCCATCCACTAATCAGAAAGTTGATGGTTTAATGTCCGGCTGCTCCAGTGTGCACGCCAAAGCATCCCTGGGCAAAAAAGCTCATCAGGGTTTGAATGTGAGTGAATGAAGCATCTGATTTCTTTCACTGACAACTTCAGTAAAACCCCGGGTAGATACTTTATTGCCCTCTATAGGTGGAAACGGTAACATTTTAATCTAAAATATGCTGCTTTAAAAAACGACAACAGTATGCTTGTTTTTATTACACCACTGCTGTCCCTGCTGTTTCCTTTTTATAATGAAAGGCTGTAGCAATGCCATATAAAACACTAACAGACCAAAAGCTAAAGTGTAATTTCAGCTGTGTGTGTGTGTGTGTGTGTGTGTGTGTGTGTGTGTGTGTGTGTGTGTCGTGAGCCAAATTTCAGTCAGCCATCACCCCTCTCTCTCTCTCAGCCAGTTCTCCTCTCTTATCTCTTCCCGTCACTGTGCAGAGCCCTCATCGGTCCACAATTGTTATGTTATCAAACGGAAATTATCTGTGTCGAAGACATCCTGTTTTGAAGAAATCACTCAGTGCATTTATTTGTTTATCAAATCATACAGGACTAGTTGAAGGCAATTAGCTGGCATCTTTGTGCACCACATCAGGAGCTCAAACACTCTCCTATTCTCTCTTCTCACTAAATAACGTCTCCCCGTGGACCTCAGTTTAGCATTCCATTTTTATTTTATTCTTTTTGTTTTGTTTTTTTTCACGCTGCTACTGTATGTCTGGAAAGATTTTCTTTTTCTGGACTTGTATCATTGTTACTAGGCAGTCGCTAGCAGACAGACGTTGGTGCTTGCATGTGCATATCTGTTCCTCCGCTGGCAACAATGCCTCTCAGCTGTTTGTGTATATAAGAATGTAGTTAGAGCATTTTTATTCGGTTTAGTAAGGGTTGTGCTTAAGTTGTCGTGCAACAGTTTTGTTTTTTAAAGGAAACACACATTGTGCTGAAAGCAGCAGTATACTAACATACCATGTAAATGTATGTAACCCAGTTACACTTGTTCCTGATGCTACAGCGCACCAGGCGTTAACAGCAGAGCATTAATCTTCTCAGCCCTTTGAGCTAAACTGTGTGGTGTTATTTAACATGTGTACTACTATAACGACCTCCATGTAACTATTCTATGTACAAGTCATTTTAAAGTGACACTAAAAGTGTTAAATATTTGTCACTGTGTATACCAAGAAGGTAGTCTTTGCCCCAGATAAGCATATTTATTGTTTTTTGTATTACACATGGGTGGGTTTGAGGGGTGGGGGGGACCTTTGCATGTAGGCTTGAACAGAAATGGCATTATTCCCTAAGAAATCAGTGTTTAAATGTGAAATGAATTACTTTTTTATGCTTATTTGTTCACCCACTTCACATTCATACTGTACATGTTACTATATTAAAGGGCCTTGTTTATAATTGTTTTTTCTCTCTTTTGTTTTGTTTTTGGGGGGTTTTTTTAGGGGAAAAAGGGGAAAAAGTTGCTTTAAAGCCAAAACACACCCAGATAATTTATATCGTGTGTAGGTAGTAAATAATCTGTGAGCTCGATCAGCCGCCTAACTGCTCACTGAGCCATGTAAAGCTGCCATTTCATCTTGTTTCATTTTATTGTTTTGTCGTATTATGGCAGGAAAAACCGCATTAAGCCTGGGGGGAGAGTTTCCACACTGCCTGAAACGCTGCCAGAATAGATTGTGTAGGTGGTGTGGTCACACCCAGACACAGATCCCAAATAACACTTTGCTCTCCTTGCAGTGCTGAGTAATGACATCTGTGTTCAAAAACACCAAACTGCTGTTTAAGGTATAAGTTAGCCTTTGGTACGATTACAGAAACTTAACAGGTTAGATGGACCTGAAACAAATGAATGCTTTCCTCCATAACATTGTTGGCTACACTATAAGACTTAAAACTCTTTTCTTTTTGTAATATTTGCCATAAAACAGATCAAGGTCCCTCCTGGTTATATCCCCTCCAGAGGAGGTCACGCTCATCAAGGTTCATAGCACATAAATGTGTTGATTCGTAAGCGTAAATTGGATATGTCTTGATATAATTAGCAGTCATAGCTCCCAGAACGCATTTGCATAAAATACTGCTAAAGACATGTTTGGGATTGTCAAAAATATTTGGGACGTCTCACGCAAACATTATCCATTCAAAGCTGGATGAGCCTTTAACACAGAGAAAGGATAGTTAATGCTGTGATACAGTTCCAATCAAAGAACTGTACTTTCTGGTATACACTCACCAGCTATTGTAAGTGCACCTGTTCAGCTGCTTGTTAATGCAAATGTCTAATCTGCCAATCACATGGCAGCAATTCAGTTAAATTAGACATGTAGACTTTGGTAACCTCAGTCTTCCACTGAACATGCTTCTGTGACTGACCAGTATGTTGTGGAGTGGGTGGGAGGTGTTATCCAACATTGTCTTTATCTTGGACAACATCCGCCTCTCCAACACCACCTTAAGGGAGTCCAGCTCCATCCCCACAACATTACTGGCCTTACGGATCAGTTTATTGAGTCTGTTGGCATCTTCGACCCTCAGCCTGCTTCCCCCCCCCCCCCCAACCCAGTATGCAAGGCCGTAGAGGATCACACTGGCCACAACAGACTCGTAGAAAATCCTGAGCATTGTCCGGCAGATGTTGAAGCACCTCAGTCGCCTCAAAAAATAGAGACTACTCTGGCCCTTCCTGTAAAGTGCTGTGGTGTCTTTAGCCCAGTCCAGTTTATTGTCAATGTGTATACCGAGGTATTTATAGTCCTCCACAATGTCAGCATTGACCCCCTGGATTGAAACAGGGGTCAAGTGTTTCCTGGTCTTCCTGAAGTCCACGATCAATTCCTTGGTCTTTGCCACGTTGAGCTGCAGATGATTCTGCTCACACCACGTGACAAAGGAGTCGACCACAGATAGGAAGGTAACAGTTACTTAAATAATCACTGGTCACAATCAGTGTGCAGAAGAGCATCTGAATACACAACACATAAAACCTTAAAGGAGATTTGTTACAGCAGCAGTAGCAGAAGACCACACTGGGTCAAAGAATGTGGGCTCCCCAAAATTGAATAATACAAGATTGGAAAAAAGGTTACCTGCTGATGAGTGTTGATGGTAGCGGTTCAGCATCGATCCACCCTGCTGTGCATCAGTAGTTCGGGCTGCTGCTGGAAGTGTAATGGTGTGCGGGATATTTTCCTGGCACAATCTGGGCCTCTTATGACCAATGAGCATCATTTAAACAGCCACAGTGTACCCATCTTCTGATGGCTGTTACCAGCAGGATAACACATCATGTCACAAAGCTCAGATAATCTCAAACTGGTTACTTGAACATGACAGTGAGTTTGCTATACTCACAAAGCCTCCACAGCCACCAGATCTACACCTAACGGAGCACCTTTGGACCAGGAGATCCACATGCCGGATGTGCAGCCCAAAAATCTGCACCAACTGTGTTATGCTATCACGTCAATATGGACGAAATTCTCTGAGAAATGCTTCCAGCACCTTGTTGTATCTGTTTGGTCACAAATAAATAAAATGGACAAAGAGAAATTTCAACGTGCAGTAGATAAAAAAGTTACAGGATCACTAAACTTACTGCAATCTATTGTCTGGTGGAACAATAGCCAGTGTGATGAGTTTTATGGCAAGTGGTCTAAAAGCTAATCTCCCAGGACAAGTTTTTGCAGTGATTATTCCCTCAAAATGCACCATTGAGTTCAAGTTGTGCAGCTGTGGGTTTGTTTTAGACCAGTTTGGAAAAGAAACTACACATTTTAACCTTGTAAAGGATAAACAGTCATAATCACTGACCGTTCTGGGGATAAAAGCACAAAATCCAGAGTACAAATTGTGTTGATACACAGTCTAATCTGCTCCTAAGAAAAACCGTATATAGTTCATGTAGTGTAAATCATGCCAATATGCTTCACAGGCTTGATCCAAAAAAAATAAGACTCTTTGTGCACGGCACCGAAACTAATTTCTTCTTACTGTTCTGTAGAGAAAACTCCACCTGGAGCCAACGTGCCCTTTGGACGTCTTTGTTTAAACCACTGGGCAAGTGATCCAGCAGAGGCTGCCATAGATCCATTAAGCTGTTGTCATTGCTCCTGAGTGTTCACTGAGATTCTCTCGTGGCCAAACCTGATAAAACTTCCAACGCCGCTGAGTGTAGTTCCTCGTGATCGCTTTAAAAATTTGGCATTGTCTGTGGAAATGGCTCTGATTGTTTCCATAGAGAAACACGAGCTGCTGTAGAAATAAAGACGCAGTCTAATATGTTAACTATCTCACTGCACTTTGTGTGTTGATTAACTTAGAGGCCCGGGACACATTGAGCAGAAGGGTTTATTATTGTTCGGGGCACTCTGCTCTAAGTAGTCTTTGCTTTAGTCGCTCACATTCTTCATCTTTTGGATGTTGCGTTGCTGCTTTTATCCAAGTAAAGGATTGAATTTCCATCTTCAGCTCTTTTTACACTCAGATTGTGTAATAAGGTTGCTTATTTGTCCGTGCTGTCTGTTATTATTGTCTGCTTGTCAGAGAATATCACCAGGGTTTCAGTTTTCAGATGGGAAGTAATTATATTGTACTAACAATAAGGATGGGTTCTTGTCTGACCTGCAGTGTATTTTCATTCTGTGTGTGCGTGCATGTGTGCACGTGTGTGTGTCTTGGCAGTCGGTGACCTTATGATGGTGAGCAGCAGAGGCTCAGAGACATGTGAGAACGGCTCGTGAACTCTCTGTAGGCCCATGCAGTCATTTCCTCAGCGACTAAAAGTAAACACATTCACTTTTTTTGGAGAGGAAGTGACTCAGCTTGCTTTCTTCCCCTCCCTTTGTCTGTTTCTCACTTTCACCCATTGCTCACATGACCCCCAGACACTGACTAGCCCCCGTGCTGCACCTTCATATATTTTTTTTTTTTACTTTTTGAAGTGTGATTAATCAGCACGCTCGTTCGTCCCAGGCGAGAGTCGCAGCTGAACTTATCATGCATTAAGTGTTTAGGCAGGTCTCAGCGCTGCAGACTGTGTGGTGTCACGTTGGCCGTCTGACTTTAATCTGTTTCAGTCGGCGTGGGCGGCTGCGAGATTGAGCGCTATTTATCTGCACACCGAGGGCAAGAATGGAAAACTGGAATTTGTTGCAGTTGTTGCAAAAACCTCAGCAGCTAATAGATGCTTTTATAACCCCAGACTGTAAAAGCATCTATTAGCTGCGGAGCCAACAAATTTAAATGCTGAAAGTAAGAAAGGTGTTTTCTGAAAAGTGTATGCTCAGTTTTGATTTGATGCCAGGTCGCATCACCTCTTCTATTAACAGCACTCTGTAAGCATTTGGAAACAGAGGAGACCCATTGCTGTCATTTTGAAAGTGGAAGGTTTTACCATCATAGATAGGCCAGGACTGTAGGTAGGCCAGCATTTAGACCAGGTGTCAAACCTAAGGCCTCATATCAGCCTGCCAAAGACTGTCATTTTACACTCCAGCCCACTGGACAGAAAACGCTGGCTAATTCTGGTCCCCGGGCCTTATGTTTCAAACCCCTGGTGAACTCTTCTTAAAAGACAATGCTGTTGGAATACACACACAATGGCTGTAAGCATGTATATAGCATTTATATGTCATTCAGCACCAGTGGTCCTTGGGATACTGGCTTTTCAGCTGTACCGTGCTTCTGGACATCCTTACGGCTATTTAAATATCTGAGCTGTGAAATATAAAGAAGCTCATCACACAATACAAGAAATATTAGACTGCCTGTAAAATCTTGAAGAAATCCACATGACTGATATTTTTTAGCTTCAAGTGAAAAGCAAAATATTCAAATACAATGACTGATGTAGTGCAGTGACACACTGCGGCGTAATGACATGTTATGATCAGTGTATGCACACTGGCTGATATTTTTACAGACATAGAGAGGAACCTCGGAGAGGCCAGTGCATTTTCACGCACTAGAATCTCACGAACACGGAGTGAATTATTAGCCTGTGTCCATGTTTTGTTTTATTTTTTCTATTTGAGAGTGACACGCACAGCTGTGCAGCTGTGATTTGTCTGTGCGGGGGCAATAGAGCAGAGGAGGGCTGTTAGAGGAGAAATAACCAACAAGGAAACCACTTTCAGCTTTGCTCCTGCACCGCCTGGCTGGCCTCCGGCCAAGTTCTCCAGAGAGGGCTGGCTCACCCCTTCTCCTCCTCTCCTCCCTCTCTTCTTTCTCTTCCAAACCCACATACGCACTCCTCTCCAGCCCTCCAAAGCAACAGGCGAGAAGAAGGAAGAGCGACAAAAGCAAAAGAGCAACTCCTGCAACTTTTTGGAACGAGCGCAACTAGGAGAAGCTACCGAGGATGCCAAACGCGTCGGTTTTGCAGATGGATCACATGGGTACGCGAGGGAACTGATTTTATTTTTCCCAAAGAAGAAAACAGGAGGGAGGACACACGTTTTTGTTTTTTTTCCTCCACCGTATGAGACGTCAAAAGTTTCCCTCTGTGTTAACAAAGCAGGCGCCTTTGAGCTGGAGCTGAAACCCTCGGCTTGTGATTAAATGTCCCGGGGTCTCTGTGGAGGGCAGTGAAAGGATGCCAGGATGCCCTCTCTGATCTCCCATCTGCTTGTCATCTGGCTGAGCGTCCACAGGCTGGTGTGGTGCACAGAGCGCTCCTCCACACGCGAGCGCTTCAAGGTGGTCATCGCTCCTCTCATCTGCAAGCGGGTCTGCCTGAAGGGGCAGTGCCAGGATACCTGCGAGCAGGGCAACAACACCACGCTGATCGCGGAGAACGGGCAGGGGGCCGACACGCTCACCGGACCGGGCTTCAGGGTCGGTAAGTGACAGAGGCAGTTTCTTATGAGGGCTGGGGGCGATTAAATGTCTAGTGAGAGCCCTGTCCTGACCCCAGGCTTTTACGTTGTGGTTATCCCTGTTGTGCCAAAAAAGGATTTCCGGTAATTGCAAAAAGAAATGATCGCGATTATTTAAACGATTATAAATGCCTCCTTGGCCTTCAATCTGTCAAAAATATGCCAAACACATCTAATATCATGACTGATGTCCTGCCATTTAAAGCCAGAAGGAACATTTCTGTCACAAGGCGAAGCTGGAGGGTTTTTGGCAAAGTGACTTTTATATATTCTTTATTTATGCAGATAAAAAACAATCTTCATAAGGGATCTGGCCAACAGGACAGCAGAAACTGTAACAAATATAACATTACAATTTTATAGGCATACTTTAAGTTTCCCCAGCATCATGTTGCCCTCCATCTTTTTACCAAAATAAGTAAAGATATTAGACATAAGAAACAAGGAGAAACCATGGAAATCACTTTTTGGCACATCGCCCCTGTAGAGAGGTGAGGGAGGCCTGTTTGTTTGCTTAAAAGCTGACTTTCTTAATAGCTTATTATACCAATGTGGAGCTCCATAAAACACCTAAAACTGGCCCAACTGTGCTTCTCTATAAGAAAAGGTTATGCCTGAAAATCTGAAACACTTTTAGCTCATTTCAAGGTTAGTTGATAGCACGAGCGCGAGTTGAAGCAATAAAGTCCACCTAAAAATCAAAACCAACACCATGTCACAAAAAATGGCCCATAATCCACAAAATAACTGGTTCAAAGCCAGCATATCTGATCATCTCGAGGCCTTTTGGTTCCATACCTGCTGCTGATAGGCTCCGTGGGTTCATGTGAGGAAACTGTGCAAATAAATAGGTGGCTAAGATGAGGTGAGCTGAGGTTTACCCTCCGCTGCATCTGGAAAACGTTCCTGGGTTACACTTTAATTAGTAAGGCACGGCTCATTACATGGCACATAAATGTACTCTTAAGATCTATACTTTCCCCACCTCCCTCACTCCAGTGTCTGGTTGGCATGAGTGGAGCTGTTTCTGTGCTGTATCAGATCAGCTGTGGTTGAGACTTGGAGCCTTGCAGTCTACATCAGTGTGCCGCTCCACAAATGGATTTACCCTCAGTGGCTCGGTGTACAGAGTGAGATTGAGCTTTTTAACGCAGTCTGACAGTGAATTAACTCAATAACAGTAATGAAAGTGAGCTAATACACTACGCTGCACGGCACAGCTCAGTAATAAATATATTTATTAACATGATACGGCTTCTTTCTTCTTTTTCTTTCTTAAAACTCACATATTTCTAAATATAGATTCCTCTTCCACTTATGTGCTCTCTCTCTCCTTTATTGGCTGAATTCTTAGAACCAAACTAAGATGCAGAGCTGCTGGATGAAAAATAAACAATGCCTGTGGGGAGGGAGGAGTGGCAGCAGCAGGTTGTGGTTGTGGTGCATTTTGCATTCATCACACACAGGTTTGCACAGAGTTGCAGTTGCGTGTAGAGTCGTAGCTGGAGTCGAAGCAGGCTGGATTCAATTGAGGCCAAGTGAATGGTACTTGCACTGCTGTGACAGTATTCTTCCACTCTGACACAGTGTAGAGGCAAAGAGTTGGCTCCGGCATCAGTCTTCCCTCTTCTCCCCCCGATTTCCTTGTGGTACGTCACGTTTTATGGAGCTTCTGTGTAAAGTAATTCAAGAGAGACGCGTCGGATTCCTGGAATGCCTCATGCTGTTTCGCAGTGTGTCTGGATAACGAGATCATGTCGTCACACAGTCCCGTCTCCCGGATTTATCCGTCCGTTTATCGGAGTATTTTGCAGAGAGGGACCGAGGAGTCGACTCCAGCTTGCACAGGAGATGTGTGCTGTTCAGCGCGAGCGCTGGAATGTGGTCTGGACAAGTGGAAATTTCTCTCTCCCGTGTTAAAACGGCCACGGCTATAGCAGCAACAATATGAAGACTTTTCCATATTTGAGCAGTTATGATGTAAGCAACGGCGAGCCTGACGCCCAGACTGAACAAAACTTTTCCACAAAAGAAAATATGATTCCTGTCAGTCTGTAGAAGTAAAGAAGAGTCTTTAAAGAGCAAACACATTCAGAACCAAGATACACTTTTAGTCATAATGTAGTTCACTGAGACTTTTTGCTTTGCTTTACTTGACATGTTCTCAAAAGTTTGTGTTTCCACGGCAAAATAGGTCATTTATTTTATATTAAACTGAAAGAGGGAAGTGAAATCCTGTTCGTTACTTCTGTTTGTTCTGTTTTAGTAGGCCAAAGAAGTTATCCAAAGTTAAATATATCAAAAGCTAAATAATACAGGTACAGTGCGTGTATTTATGGTGATCATAAAACCCTCCTCAGTTTGTTGATCCTCTGACTTTTCAGCCAGTGACAGGCACTTAAAACTAAAGCGGCTGAGCTAAAGGATGTGAAATCACTCTGCACGATTTGTATTCTTTGTACGTTACTGTACAAAACTTTTGAGCTGGCTCCCATTTCTTTATATTTTGCTTCTAAGAAACCAGACCATTTTTTCCAGTGGTCTCGAGCAACAGTTCACCAGGCTTTCTGAAGATCTCTCTAAGGTTTTCTTTGGACATTGGCTGCTTTTCCCAAACATATTCAGCACAGTGCTTGTACCTGACTGTTTTTGTTTGTTTGTTAAGTCACTTCACGCTGACCTATGTATCATTCAAGCATAAAACAGGCAGCTAGCTCAAGGGATGAACAAATGTTGTGTCTACACATAACAGACAACTTAGCAAAGAGCCAATTTCTATCTGTAAGCACTTTGTTACTAACAAAATGTCCTAAAATATCCAATTTTTTTTTTTTTTACTAATTTCTTTAGTTGAATCTATGAAAAATGGCAAAGATAACACAGTTTAACAAATACAAAAGAATAAATTTTCACCAACAAGGGGATTCCCAAAGATTTATTAGCTGAAAACTCACCATGGTGTGCAGCGTGTCATTAAACAAATTTGAGGAAACTGGACAAGCAGAGGACAGAAGAAGGCCTAAAAACTATCTACAGCAGGTGTATTTGATCTGAAAGTCATGTCCTTAAGAAGTAAGAAGGAATCCAGCAAACACCTGACACAGGACTCATTTGATCTCTCAGTTGATCCATGTGCTGTTTGTCGAAGCCTCATCAGAAACAGTCTCAGTGGAAGGATGGCGGTTAAGAAGCCATTTTTAAGCAAGGGGAACAGAGAGAAAATGCTCAGATTTGCTCACACAAAAACTGGACTGAAAATTAGTGACAGCAAGTCTAATGGAGAGATGAATCCAAAGTTGGAACTTTTGGTTTAAATTTCCATCAGCATGTATGGAGGAGGTCAGGAGAGAAGCAACAGTGAGTGTCTACAGCCATCTATCATGGTTTGGAGCTACATTTCTGGTAGTCATGGATTGGCTTCCCCACAGCCCAGACCTCAACATGAATGAAGCAGTGTGGGATCATCTTGAGAGAACTGAAAAAAAAGGCAGAAAGATCCAAAACATAAAGAAATGAGGGGTGATTTAAGACTTTGGCGCAGTACTGTAACTAAAATAAAAAGGTATGGCATAGATTAGAGCAGCTTTAAACAATTACTCTGTTTTTCCAGCAATATACCACAGAAGCTTTGTTTGTGTAAAGGCCCGAGCTTCTTTATGTTTAAAAATACACTAGTTCATAAACAGCAATTATCCAAAATGTAAATCAAGTAATAAATAGAAATAATGAATCTGTTTGATCTGCGCGGGATGTCATTATGCTGTTGCAGACTGGGACAGACAGACGGAGAGGCGACCACCCAGATGTTCAGACAGAGCAGATTGTCTCAGTGTGAATAACCTGGAGGACATGAATATAAATCACCTGCACAGCACGCTGCTCATTTGGACTTTCTATAAGAGAACGTTTGCACACAGGCAGACGTTACAGGACATCGTTTTATTGCTAAGTATGTCCCATTCAGGATCGGCCATCAGATTACGACATCCGATTTGTTTTGTCGATACGCTTGCGCTGATTACATGTGTCATAAATGAATCTGCATTTCACTTTGCACTTTATAAAACCGATGAAAGCAAAGAATTCCTTCCAGGCATGGCAGGCAGAAAAAAGAACTGTTTGCAGCAACATACAATTTGCCCTCCTCATGGACTCCACATGGTGCCTTTGTAAGTAATCACAGGGCTCTGCAGGGGGTTAGGTGGTTATGACAGCGATAAAACTATTGCAGAATACATATTGTTTTATTTATTAAAGTTGAATTTTAGCATTCAGAGACTGGAAAATATTAAAAAGGATGAAAGAGTTACATGTGACTCACTTCACAGAGAAACCCGTGAATGACCTTAGCTTATGCTGATCACATGCTATGACCCCTTTTAAAAACTTCCTTTATCCCCAACACTTTCAATCTTGGTTCTTGGTTATTGCGCCTCAAAGTTTATACGTCTTGTACTTTGTCAGAATTATGTATTTCTTTTAGGAGATATTCTTTCAGAATCAATGGCTACATAAAAGCAGTGCACATACTGTGGTTGCTTTGACTAAGGCGTGCTTTTTTAGTCCAAGTCTAAATGTTTCTCGTTGTTGCTAGCACGGAGGCATCCAATATATCTTGCCTTCCTGACAGCAGCTGCTCAGCTCCCAGACAGCCCGCTGAGCCTCCTCTCTCCTCTGCATCTCCTCTTTATCAGGCCTGCTGTTGCCAGGCAGCTCCAGATTCTCATCTTTTTCTGGAATATCTAAGGGAATGTTGTGAGGGGGGGCGGGGCCTCGTTTGCACAGGAAGTGGTTCTTTTTTTTTTTTTTTTTTTTTTTTTTTCTTTTTTAAATGACATCAGAAACAGCAGTATGCGACATTACGTGATGGCAGAGCTTCAGTTCATCCTTTGTCATTTTTTTTTTTTTTTTTTTTTTTTTTTTTAAATAAATAGGACAGGGGGAATGAATGAGAGAAAGAGGGGGAGAGAAAGAAAGAAAACCAAAGGGGAGAAGAGACGGTGAGAAGGGGGGGGAAGAGAGAGAAAAAAAAAAAAAGAACTCCTGGGTCACCTGTATGGAGAAAAAAAAAAACAAACAAAAAAAACAAACAGAGGAGACAGCAAACAACAAAGAGCAACATAATAATAGAGAAAACAAAGCACCATCACAATAAACTAGCTAGTCATAGATATCAATATTTACTAAATAATAAACGATATTGTGCAGCACGCAAGATAGACAGCGCACAGTGTGCTTTGAGGCAGCAGCCAAGAAAGCTTTAGTCCGCGTCTGTGAATACCCATGTGTGCATACCTGTGTGGATCAGCATGCTTGCATTCCAAAGGTTTCTCCATGTAATGATCTGCTAGGGAGTGTGGGGGGGCCACAGCCCCGTCCTCCAGGGTGTGAAGCGGGTATGGAGGAGATCAAAACTCCAGACATCCAGAGGCCCCCAGAACACAAGAGACCATGGAAGACCAACAGAGGGGCAGCCGCGCCACTGTCCCAGTAAGAGCCGAGGAGAGTCCCAGATGAGGGCTCGCCCAGCAGCCGCGGAGCAGAAGTCAGGGGGAGTTGCAGTGACGCGCCCGTGAGCTCCGCCGGCCCCCAGCTGTGCCTGAGTGACCGAGCCCCAGGCCGAGAGGCCGGGGGCACCCCACCTCCAAAGGGGCCCGAGCGAGCCCCAGGCCCCAGGCCCCGACAAGCGGCCGCCAAGGAGTGAGCCAGTGTGTACCCGGACGCCCACCCCCAGACACAAAGAACCACCAACACACCGACACCTGAGGGAGTCCGCCACCGGCAGGGGAAGTGGTGGTGGGTGGAGATAGGCCTCCAAACCTTGGAGGGCCTGAGGTGTCCCCAGAGAGGTGGCGTCTGATACCCAACCTGACATATAGACACAGACATACAGGCACACACAGACACAAACATCCATTCCCACCCTCATGCTCTCATATGCACTCACTCCACACTCAACCAACGTGGAGACAGACATAAAGAGACGCTGTACACACAATCACACTCCCCAAGCGTACTCTACAAACCGGGTCTAGGTACCCTTGCCCCTGGAGGGGGAAACTGCACCCAGACCCAGGTGGTGTTACCCTTTTCCCTGCGGTGGGGAGAGGCAGACCACCCCGACTCCGCAGCAGCAGGGAGGCCCCACACCCCAGACCGCAGTCGGACGGCCAACTCCTCCTACTAGCCCTCCCGCTCCAGCAGGCCGCAGAGAATGGGGGTGGGAGAAGACTCCAAACCTCCCTCCACCCGCTCATTGTAGTGTTGATGCATATGTGTTCTAAGGTGCAATTAAAACCCAGGAGGGCATGGAGCTACCTGCCAAGGAGCAGCAGGTAAGCGCATAGTCCCTCCTGCTAGCCCTCAATGACTAAGTGTATTTAAAATTGAGAGGTGGGCAACGACGTCAGGGGTGAGGTATACACCCTGATGGTGATTTGGACTCCGTGATTGTGCCCACCCCCAAGATCCTATATGTATGTGTAATGAGAGTGTGAATAATGTGAATGTCTAAGTTGTGGGATAAAATTGAGGCAGAGGCAGCCAGAAGGGGACAGGGGGGGGGGGGGGGGGGGGGGGTAGCCTCCTCTGCACCCTGGTGACATACCCCCACTCCAAGGCCCTGCATGTGTGGGTGGTTGTGGAGGAGCGGGAAGAGGGAGGCAGCTGGAGATGGGGAGGGAAGGAAGGGAGGGGCAGGTAACCCCTCCCTGGGGCCAGCTCCCCCGCTGACCCCAGTAGGCACTCCCACCCTCCGCGACCCGCCAGGGAAGGGGGGCCCAGGCCCATCAGACCGGGGCCCAGTGCAGTAGCGCCCCCCGGCTCCACAGAGCCCTGGACAGTCCACCCAACCCCACCACAGAGAAAACTGCACCCACCCCACCATCCACACATCTTCCAGACTACATAAGACGGTAAACGCCCAGGCTGAGATCTTCCTCCACCTCTCCTGTATCTCCCCCTCCTGCAGAGAGTTCCTGAAGAGAAGAAAGCTCCTGCAAGATGTGACCATCCCCCCCACCAGTTGAAGAGCCCCCCAGGCGGCTCGACGCACCGGCGGCACATGTGACTCACTTCACAGAGAAACCCGTGAATGACCTTAGCTTATGCTGATCACATGCTATGACCCCTTTTAAAAACTTCCTTTATCCCCAACACTTTCAATCTTGGTTCTTGGTTATTGCGCCTCAAAGTTTATACGTCTTGTACTTTGTCAGAATTATGTATTTCTTTTAGGAGATATTCTTTCAGAATCAATGGCTACATAAAAGCAGTGCACATACTGTGGTTGCTTTGACTAAGGCGTGCTTTTTTAGTCCAAGTCTAAATGTTTCTCGTTGTTGCTAGCACGGAGGCATCCAATATATCTTGCCTTCCTGACAGCAGCTGCTCAGCTCCCAGACAGCCCGCTGAGCCTCCTCTCTCCTCTGCATCTCCTCTTTATCAGGCCTGCTGTTGCCAGGCAGCTCCAGATTCTCATCTTTTTCTGGAATATCTAAGGGAATGTTGTGGGGGGGGCGGGGCCTCGTTTGCACAGGAAGTGGTTCTTATCATAGCTCAGTCTGGGCTTGCGTCCCCTAAAATGGGCATCATGACAAGTGGAAATGGCTATTTGAGGATTTCCCATGTGGTTTTGTATTTAGGGTAAAGTGACAGTAGTAGCCTTGTGGTTTGTTTTGGTTTTCCCTTGGCATGGGTCAGAGGTCCATGGGAGCCTGAAGATGAACACAAGTCAGTTAAATACAGCAGTCAAGGCTGGTTCTGCTTTCTCTCTCCTTCTTTCTCTTTAGGGAGGCAAGTTTATTTTACCTTTCAAAGCCCTCTGCTCTTCCCCACACGCTCTTTTCTCTGTCATGCCAAACTTTGGAGAAAGCGGTCTAACACAGGCAACCAAGAAACCTGCAGCACTCCGGATTTTTTGCCACAGGCTGGACTGAGCTCAGAGGCAAAGCTGGGCACGGCTCCCGTGCTCACAAACTCACAAACACACAAACACACATGAGCGATGGACTCTCGGGCACATTCATTCCCAGCTTAATAATCACGAAAGCTTCTTACCTTTGGCTGCTGTTTACAGGCTGGCCATTGACCCTGTTGCCAAGGCTGAGTTTTAATCTAAATAAGTGTAACCTCCGTGTGTCCATTTAAATAATGCTTGTAATTATTTGGGAGGTTTTGTGTTCTCGTTAACCTTTTCTTTTTTTGCCTTTGTTTCCACTGTGGGCTCCCCTCATAAAAGTGGATCCAACTGGTAAAGCTGTGAAAATGCTTTATCTTTTAAAAGATAAACACACCCAATTTTAGTCACTTTGTTTTGATTCAGTGCAGCTTCCCCTCAGTGAAGCGTGGCCTTTTAAAAAGGTTAACTCCACAGTCGGTTTTTCCTTTTTTTTAAAATTTTACTTTAGTCAAGCTTGCACCACAACACTCACTCAGAGCCAACATCCACATGATCTTAAGCCGGAGTTCCCCATCCAATCAGACTCTAAATAGCCTGCATTTATGTAGCGCTTTTCTAGTCTTACAGGCCGCTCTGAACGCTTTAATCCTACTTTTCAGCGCGAAGAAAAAGAGAAAAAAAAAGCATCTCATTAAATGAACTTTGTGGAAACAAAGCAGCAATTAGAGGTGCTCTCTTTTAAATCGTCTCAGGGCAACGGCGTGTATATTTTTTGCATGTGACTGTGTCCAGGAGTGGTGTGCTGAATGAACCCAGCTCAAACAAACAACCCTCTTTGCCATCTTTAACACTCTCCTCCCATTTGTGTAGTGAGAGGGGGGAATGGAGCAGTTATTTAAAGCTACTGAGAGGAATGCTGGGGACTGTACCCACACCGAGCAGAGACCCTGTAGCTGTAGCGATTAGGAAGGGTAACTAGAATAACATGGCCTCCGCCAGCGGAGCACCCTGCAGACATTACCTGCCACGCACTCCAGTGCTGAGTATCTCACAGCACAGGTATCTGACATAATCTCAGCAGAGCACAGTCAGCACTCTTACCTGCCTGCCCTGCAGTCCTTATAGCCGGGGCTTTTAGATAGTCATTAGATGACATCATCTGCACCGGTGCCAAGATTCTATCTGACTCTCTTGCTCTCTTTCCACAAAACGTATGTGCCAGAGGGGCGTGATGGGGTAACGCTGGATTTGTGCCCGCTAAAAAGCTGCGCAGTGTGGTTGCATATTTCCATGACATGTGAAAACCACATTGCGCAAGGCAGGGTTTGATTTAGATCTGGGAAATCGCGGCCCTCCCTATACTCAGACTGATCCCCCTTAATGACGGCTGCTTCTGTTTCTCGGGAGCAGTCGTCGTTGTCATCATCCCGTCTCTGTAATGTTAACAAACTGTTGTTTTAGCCTTTATGTGTGTGTGTGTGTGTGAGAGAGAGAGAGAGGTAATGAAAGCCTTCAGTGACAGTGCTGGACTCTGGCAAAGGGCAGCACTGTTGTTTGGATAGCTGAAAGTGAGGCCGTCCAGAGTTTCTGGGGGTTGATGGAGGAGCGGGAGCTCTACAGGGGGAGAGTAGGAGGAGAAGGAGGAGAAGGAATGTGTACGCAGGTTTGTGTTTTCATAAGGCGGTGATTATGTCATTTACTCCCAGTGTCTGGCTCAGCTGCGGGAGTCTGACCCACTTCATGCGTCGTCCCTTGCTTGGCGTGGTATGTGGTCTCACAGTGCCAGTTGACGGTGGGTGTATTTGGGGACGTGGTTTGATGGTAAAGGGAAGCACGTCATATGATGATAGCCATTCTCTTCTTCTCGTTTTAAACACCGGCTCTTGTGGCAACTGTTTATGGGAGCCGGTGTTGTTTAGTCACAGTTCTCTCAGGTCAACGAGAAGAAAAAAATATAACCAGAAATAATCCTGGAAGCACTTTTTAAAAGACGAGAACAGGGTCACGGGGTTAAATCTAGTTTTCCACTCGCAGGCATTAAGCTAGGTTGAGCTTCACCACTTTCATATTCCATAGTAGAATGAGACCACAGAGGCCATGAAAAACAAAGAAGCAGTGTTTATGTTTCACTGTGAACACTAAAGCTGACCTATTGTACCAAATATTCAGACTTCCTGCTGTAATCTTTGTAGGCTCCTATATTCTGGATCAGGTTCGGCCTTGACTGTGGATGGATGGATTTAAAAGACTGCCCAATCAAGTCTGACAAATTATGTTTTTTAGTGGGTTTGCAGTTAGTTTACTTAGAACCTGATTTAGTGGCAGTACCCTCAAGCACCCGGCTGTGTTTGTGGAAACTAAACAACTGCATCTGAAGCCAAGCCAAGCAACAGCCAATTAAGAGAAAGCTGACCTGAAAGAAGGGTGGCCTTAAGGCACCTTTTAAGGCTTAAATGGCTTGTTTTGGACCATGGGTGAACCGAGAGGCTGCATTAAGGTACAGTATAAGAAAAATAAGCAGTTGTGACTCATATAAAGCTACTGACCCACTCTACTGTAGTAGAGTCCAGGACTATGAATATGGAGCGATAAATGAGGAAAAGGTCCACTTTAATAAACCACCAAGTGGAATTTTCATAAAATATTGATGAGAATTACTCACTACGTGGAAGAAATATTAAAAAAAAAAAACGTGTTGGAGTACATTTTTAGATATTTCTACACTCAGTTTGATGTAATCATTACTTCCACTGAAGATAAACACCAACTACCAACTGTGTCATGCTTCACAATTACTCAGTAATAATTTGAAAGCTCCACCAGTCTAAAAACAACTCCTGGTGGTGTCACACTCTGTATCCCTGCAGCTGTACGGGCCAATAAGATCTGGGACCAAAAACCCATCCAGGGACTGAATCACAGTGAAAGTGACTCAGCGGGAGTCATCACCAACTTTCAGACGGGTTAGCTTGCTAAGTTTGGCCAGAGGACAGTAGTGAGAGACGGGGACAGATCGGGCCATTGTATCATCTGTATGGCTCAAGATTATGTGGGGTAGCTTTCAGTTCAGTGAGTTGCAGTCTGTAGGACTGTAATTTGTTGTTTTTGTGCTGGGAGGGTGCGGCTGCGGCTGAAAGGACGCCGTGGAGGGAGGGGGCTGATGATGCGTCATCTCCAGACAGACAGAAGTGAGTGGGTGGGTTTTTCACAGGGTACTCAAAGGGCAACTCTTTCTTTGTTTCTTTCTTTGTTTCTTTCTTTAACATCATTAAACTTTTCAGATCTTTCAATCTGATCGAGTCTTCCTGGGCTTTCTTTGGACATTATTTATGTCTTTCTCGTTACACTGGGCTTGCTTACGTAGGAGTTGAGGAATGTACCAATCTGTTTTTTTTTCTTAAAGAAATAAGTGTCTGGGAATCGCAATAATCCACTTATTTTTTAGTCTGTGGATTTTACATCTCTCTCGTGTGGCTTTATTCCCTCACTTTAATATGATATATTTATTATATATCATAAATACACTGTTTGTTCCCTCTCATTTGTCCATCACTTGAAGTGCTGATGATAAGAGCTTGAAGACAAGGAGTCTCCCTCCTGTCTCTTTGTGCTGTTCGTGTCTTTCTTCTGAAGTCAGCAGTGGGTGGGAAAATTATAAGCTTCCTGACTCTTGGAACGTACGGGGAAGCTGGCATTCAAAATTAAATTAGGTTTTGAAAGCATAACAGCAAAGCACAAGGTCAACTTCAAATGCTTTCTTAGCTCCACTCCAACCACATTTTGGAAAGATAGATCAAAAATATGAAATGGCAGTGCGGTGTGTCTACATGATCTGAAGTGAACAAAGTTATCTATTAAAAACTTTATGTGGATTGATTTGGCATGGATTAGCAGTGAGTAATGTTGAAATCATGGACTGTTCTCTACTTCTTCAGTTGTTTTTTTAACATGTGGAAAATATTGTTCATGATAGAGTAGTTGCTTCAGATGCACATGTTCCACATCCCACCACTGACACAGCCAGCCCTGTTCATGCCTCACATTCATCTAGACCACCAAATAACTCTTAAGCACGTTTGATTTTTAATAACACACCACCTCTCGGTTCAGGAATGTGTTGGATCTGTAAAGACAAAGGTGTGGTGGAAAACAGAGGGCGTCTGTCTCCGAGAGGCTAAGCTAGCTGACAGACAGAGTCGCTGAGCGATTTTGGGTCATAAATTCTGCCAATGAACGCCAAGGTGATGATTTAAAGGGAAAGTCCGCCGGAGAGTAAAACCCTTTGTTATGATCTCAGCTTTTAAACGTTGTGCCCATTTCAGCTTGTAATGTGGTGCAGTCGCTCCACCGCAGCAGCATTCTGAGGAGGTGATACACCCTTGACTTAATAGCACTCTCACACAAACAAACACACCCACTTACAAACAATCTGCAGGAAACATTAGTCTGTGCATGGCTCGAACTTAAAGGAGGAAGATGTGAAGCGGAGGTTTGTGCGTCAGGATAATAAAGGCACGAAGTGCAGGTGTAATACCACCTGCCGTCAGAGCTTTAACTTGATACGTGACTCTTGTGACCCTGGAAACCTTCCTCACCCCTGAATCCGAGCAGAAAGTAGCGCTCATATTTTCACTTCTGTCATATCATGAATAAACACGAATAAACACGTCACCCAGTGCCAATGGAAGCCAGGCATGCACATGCATCACACTGACTCCACTGTTTTAGAGATGATGTTATATGCTTAAGGCCATGAGCTATTCAAAACCTCCATAGTTCCTCCTTCCTGAACACAGACTCAGTCATCCAGAGAATGCTGTTGCAGAATGCACTTTGTGCTGAGCCCTCTTTGCTCCCGTATACAGTCTTCATGTTCCGATAGATTTGACATCATATACCTAAATGGTCCACTGAGTGATAAAGCCTCCTCCTGCAGAGGTTTTTTTTTTTTTTAACACTTGGCTGGTTGTTATGGAGGCATTTTTGTTTACCATGGAAAGGATCCCACGATCATCTACCAGACTTCAATAAAGTCCTGAAACAGTTGCATCTTGGCTGCTTGTGTCGTCTTGCCACCCAGCAGACATCATGGCAGTATCTCTGGGCAGTTATAGCCAGTTACGAACACCTAAAAAACAAATTTATATGTTTATTTCTGCTGTTAAGTTAGGCATTTTAACACTATAACATGGGAGCTCAGGGACTGACCAAGTTTTAAAGCCTGTCTGAAATGGCCTCTTTGAGGATCTTCAGATTTTTGCTCTTTCACTCTGGCTTAATTTGAAATTTCCAGATGTTGCAGGTTGTTTTTTTTTTCTGTTAACTCAGACATTTCTGTTTAAAGCGCCATGAAATGCTTTTTGTAAATAAATATATGGGGTTTCTATGACATTACACAACAAAACGCTCACAGCAGCATGTAACACATAGAGAAGAACATCTTAACAGTTGTCAGGAAGCCCAAAAAGGAAGGAATAAGGTCATCTGCAATATCACAGCTGATGATATTTCCTACATCTATAGTCTCTCTTGCTGTTTAGGTGTGTCCGGATTTGATTTTAAAATGAAATTCTCTTCTTTTTTTTAAACTACAGTTTAATTAGAGCTGCAGGCTCACTTTGCTCTTCGTCAGGAGTATATTTTACAACCTTTCAAGGGTGGAGTTTGTTCCTTTAAACAGCCAGAAGACACAAACAACAGAGTTTTCCCTCCAAAAACTGGACTATCTGTCATAACAAATCAACGTAGAATTGTCATCTCTGTATGCTGTGAATGACCCTTTTTTGGCGTTTTTGACTGTTTTTCTGTTTAAAATAGATAAACCAGTGTGTTTCACAACTCAGTGTAAAAATAGACCGGTCACAGAAACAACAGATGTGATATATATAATCATGCACCAAGCAGATGATGTGTGTTATCCACAGAGTATTGTTTGTGCAATCAGCATTGTTGCATGTAGCATGGCGCAGCGTCAGGCTAAAAACATCAAGAGGTTTTATTCACAGGAGTCCAAGAAATTCAACTCCAGGTATGAAAAATGTTCTCTCTTCTCTTTTTTGAGGAGCTGGATCATGTCTCATTCAGACACATTCCCAGCTCAAGTCCAGACTGTCTACAGTTAGTCGTTTCCACAGCCTCTGTGCGTTTAGATTGTGTAATCTAATGTAAGATTCGGGGAAAAAAGTCCTCTGGCTCTTTTTCTGTGTCTGCAATCTCAATTTTCAAGGCCCTCATTTTCCCAGTTTCCTCTCATTCGAAATCCAGTTCTGAGATGAAATGTGAACCTTGGAAACTGGAGCTCTTATGTCAGAGTTAAGTAGTCTTCAGTCTGTGCCTGAGCCTTTCCACCTGATTCTGCATGTTGCTGCCTGCACCCAGTCCTAGTGGTTAAAGTCCTCTGTCACAAAGTGTTATAGGCAGACTTCCTCTGAAGTGTCCATGTTGCTTCAGAGTGAAAATATTTTATGCCACTTGTTGGGTGTTTCATTGAAGTTCTTTCATTTTTCTGCCAGACTTTCACCATATGAGGATGTCCCTGCTGTGCTTAAAGTGATCTAGTCCCCTAATTACCCCACAGCCCAGACTCCTCGGCAGTCCGCAACTAATTACTTCCACGTGTGCGAACCTGGCTCAGCAACAGTGAGAGGCCTCCTCTCCTCTCCTCTTCAAAGTTAATGTTGTAGCGATACAGGAGGGGTAAGCTCTATAGTGAATGTTTGTTTGGTGAAAAATGGATTTTAAGTTTTGAGTGATTAAGCAGAACTCGTGTAGAAGAGATGGTGGACTCTATATTTAGGCAGAAGTCTGAAGCGGTGGTGAGGAGGAGGAAGACAACAGTGAGTGCATTTAACAAAGAGGCTGTAATTCAACTTCAAGTGACACGAAAAGAGACAAAGGAGGAAAACACGGCAGGAAAATAACCGAGGGGAAACCATTCTGACAAAGGGCGTTGCATTAATAGGAGAAAAGTTTTGGATCTTGGTAATCGAAGGGAGGGTGTGAGGAAGTGAGAACAATGGAGCTGAAAAATGAAACAAAAACATTGTGTGAACACCACAAGTGAGCACCCTGTCATTTGAAGTCTAGTTTCTTTCTTGCTTGTTAGAAAATAACAGTTGCTTTCATCCAGTCAATTTTTTTTTGTTTGTTTTCTTGACTAATTGGTTGGTTTATAACCTAAAAAAGGGCCTTAAATGCAGTCGGATTCTGTTGTTCAAACAGACCTCTAGCTTTTTTAAAATTAATGAATTGGTCAACATTTTGGAAAGCACACACATTCCTTTGGCAGAGACTTTGATGACAGCTAATAATACTCAGATTTTTCTCTTACATAAAAGACACATTAAAGACACAATCGCAGCATCATTAAAGCTCTTAACCTGACGAGTAGTGTCCACAGCTGCTTTTTAACCACAAACCTCTTGGAGTTTCCACAGGTTGCTGCCAGCTGCCTGATTTACTATCAAAATGTGTGAATTTATTAACCGACTGACTCCTTTTTTTAAGCTCAGACACAGTATTTCTCTTACTGAAAAAAAAATCCTTATGTAATACAAGATGGAAAGCTTAGACTGTCTTAAAGATGAACATCTTTATGCGGCACTGTGAAAAAAAATGGTGCACTTTATCAAACCGCTGAGCCCTGCCTTGAAGAAACACGCCTTTATTTTTTTTAACTCATTGTTAGATTACTGTGTGAGCATCATCATTCAGATGTTTCGCTCTAACAGTCACATTGTTATGCACCCTATACACCTTTTCTGGATGTGTTTAGTTATAATGTGTCATTTTCCCAAAGCATCTGTTTCATGTCAATCATACTGCCATGACATCATCACGCAGCTGCGGCTGCACACCTGTGATGTGAATCCCCTATTCCATCACATGAGATGATGCTGATGACTGCTGACGTACGTTTGACTACAGTGAACATATTATCATGTTGCAAGAAACCAGTTTGAGATGTTTTTAACTTTGTGGCATGGGGCGTTATCCTGCCTACGCTGTTGACACAGGACAGGATGGTTCCATGTTTTCATGTTGAGACCAGGCAACATCTGCTGCAGTGTCTCGTGACACCTTGTGCGTTCAGAGATGCTCCTCTGCATACCTTGATTGTAACAAGTGGCTGCTAACCTTACTGCTGCCTTCCTATCGACTTGAAGCAGTCATTCTGCCTTGACCTCTTACATCAACAAGGCATTTTCTGCCACAAACTGGATATTTTCTTTTTTTGGCTCATTGTCTGTAAACACTAGAGACGACTGTGGAGTAAAATTTCAGCAGGTCAGCAGTTTCTAAAGCACTCAGCCCGTCCTGCACCAAAAACCGCGGCAGTTTCAAACGATCTTTCTTTTCCTATTTGATGCACAGTTTGAACAAAATGTATTGATTTGGCTCCATGTGATTGGCTGATAAGATTAAACAAGTTGCACTAATGAGCAGTCGAACTGCTGTGCCTAATGAAGTGTCCAGTGAGTATTTTTTGCTGTGTGATGTAATTGCAGCACATTTAATAATAACTGTCTTGATTTGCTCTTAAGTATACGTGTAGCTTATGATGTTAATTCATAATTGCAGTGCATGTGTTTGGAAGTCTTACTGACGCTCAGGTATCACAAACATTTGGGATGTTACAAAGACCTAACATGGATCGAAGCACAATAACGAGATGGCCTTCATGACTAAGCTTTCACTCCCACTTCACTAGCTTGTTTGGGTTTTATCTTTCTCTGTGGATTCATCACTGCTTGCTGTTTTCTTACAGTCCTGCTCTCTCTCTCTCTCTCTCTCTCTCTCTCTCTCTCTCTTATCTCTTTCCTGCGATTGTTCTTATTGTGGGAATTTCAACAACTTTGCAATTAAATAAACACAGCGGGGAACCTAATAAACCTGCAGTGAGTACTGTATATGCCTTTAAGGCCAGCCGCTTTCCCACGAACTTCAAGATCTTTCCCATATGCCACAGTGAAGCCGTTATACAGATCAATGACTTTACCTGCTTTCTTGCTCAGGCCGACTGGCTTCAGGGACTCATTCATTTTTTTTATAGTGGCACGGTTCAAAGTGAAGATTTTACGCTGCCCTGCTTATGCTGCAAACCCGTTGGTCTGTCTTCCATACTTATGCTGTACATTACTGAATCATAAGGCTGTTCACATCACTCTATGAAAGATCATATAAAAGTCTGCCTCTGACTCAGGGGATCCTAAATCAGCACTTTCAGTCTGACAAAACTCATGAATACATATTGATGGATTTCAAAGTATGAAATACTTGTATTTTAGTGAATCAATGAATTCATGCTTTATCAACTTATATTTCTAAGACTGCGCCTGTTGCCTTTTCCTCTCTGCAGTTGTGTGTCCCTTGACGTGTTTGAATGGAGGAGTATGCAGCTCGAGGAAGCACTGCCTGTGCCCTCCCGGCTTCACCGGTCGACTCTGCCAGTTTCCTCTCCAGCAAGCCCAGGCAGCGCGAGGCAACGAGCAGCCTGTGTACCCCGTAGCTTTAAAGCCAGACGGCCAGAAATTTGTGGAGTCAAGCATAAGCCGCAGCCAGTTTACACACACGTCGTCAATGTCAATCTTCAACGTCCCCTTATCACAGCCGGGGCATCACTCCTCAGAAGGTACCTATCGTCTGCCTCAGCACTTCTCACATTGTAATATCTCTTCTTCCCTTTCCTTTCATATCTGATTTTTCTCTTCCAGTGCAGTTTAATGTACGTGTTCACCACACGCCAGACACCTCCGTAATCATTCACTCACTCGACTCAACGGATATCAAACCTCCTCACAAAACGGGGACACGCCAGGTCCTGGTGAGGCGCAAACCAAAGGGGCGCTGCTTTCAAGAGACCACGCCCAAACAAGCCGTGAGTTCAGTTGTAAGAAGTTTTGAACTTGAAATATAGATGCGTTCCTTGTTTTCCCATTGTTAATATTTCTCAATATTGGTCTTTTAGTGCAACAGCACCCCGCTTCCTGTTCTGACCAATCAGGAGGATTGCTGTGGGAGTGTGGGGAATTCATGGGGACAAAACAAATGTTATCAGTGCCCCAAATTACCAAGTGAGTACCTCAAGAAATGTCCTTTTTTACCAGCTTTGTAAATGTCACACATCTAGGGTTTCTAGCTTTCATCTTTATCTACAGTATTAAGATTTTTTTTTTTAAAAATCAGCATCTTGTGTGTTCCCGGGAATAAAATTACTGTTTATTGAGCCAAAAATGTGAAGCATTCCCACCAATTTATACCTTCCACCTTCTGAAATTATGGCCCTGGATTAAAACAATCACTTTGTACCTCTATTAAAAAAACGAGTGTCTGAACGTCTACATGAAAGTTAGCGGTAAGGTGGGGGAAACGGAAGAAATTATGAGAATTACACACAGACAGTGAGACAGAAAAAGAGAATGTGGAAAATAACCCTCTAGTTAAGCATGTTCCTATGGGCCTGCCCAGTTCAGCGCTGTCATCACGCTGCAGAAGATCAAATTTCATGAAAATCTTGGCTACTCGTGCTTTTTCCACTCCGCTATTATTCCCTCTCTCAGTTCTGGCTTCAGACAATGTGGCCTTTGACAAAACCTGATCCTGGTTAGTCTTTTAAAAGCTGTTTTTGCAAAAAGTGCTATCTGTTATGTTACACCTGGTTGTATTTTTAATCTTTTTTTTTCTTTTTCAATGAGATGATAAAGGTAAAGGTAAGCTGCGGTGTTGCCTCTGTTTCCATTGTGATTTCACAATGTGCAGTGTTTCCACGGCTCTGTCATAAAACAGCTTTGCATGTTTTTACTCCCTGATGGAAAGTTGAACAGTAAGAAGGAGGAGGAGAATACCGTGGTTTATTATTTCAGGTCTCATGAAAGAAAATTTAAGGCAGTTCTCTTGCAAGCTACCACCCCAAGACTTCAAACAACTATGATTAGAAAAGAAAACAAAAAGAAAGGGAAGGTTTGTCCAGACCCAAAAATGGAACTTAAACTAAAAAGTATTAAAGGAACATTGATCTGTATAACCACACAATTAGACAAATACATAAAAAATGAGAAGTAGCAATTACTGAGACATAAACGTACAGTTTTGCTCTTGATGACAGTTGCTCAAGTTTGGGTATTTGTCTGTATTATTGTAGGCTCCCTACCTTACAACATAAAACTCCTTGATGCAACTGTTGTTGACATTTATCACTATATAAATTAAACTGAATTGAACTGAATTGCAGGCAATAGTTTTTAACCATCCCCTTCAGTCTGGAGTCTATCTCAGCTGTCATTGGGTGAGAGGTGTGGTACCCTCCAGATAGGTGGTCTGTCAAAAGGGGTTAACACAAAAAGACAGACACTCATTCATGCACTCATTCACGCCTATGGGTGATTTAGAAACACCACTTCCACAGTCCAAACTCATGTTTCTGGACTGCCGTGTCTTTGGACTGTGGGAGACCTGCAGAGAGCCTCCACAGACACTGGGAGACAGCCCTGTCACTTAGCTCGCAGTAAAAAGGTGCTTTTCCCCAATTACTGATGTTTAAACTAGGACTTCTGTGTTTTTTCCTATCAAGAATTCAACTCCCACACCTCTACAATAATTACAAAACTATTCTCACTTTTCTCACGCTTTGCTTGAAGGCTTTGATTGTGTGACAGTCGTTCAAAAAGTCATGGAAGCGGTTTTGTTCAGAAAAGAGTTTGGGAGGGACGTGAAAAAGTGTTGCATGAACAGATAACCGGGGCCACTACATTCAAAAGAAAGCTCTCATTTCCACCTGCAGTAAGCTATAGGTAGTGTAGGAACTTCCTCCTGTTCTACCTGCTTGTGTGGAAAGCTGGAGGTGTGTAGAACAGCAGCCAGATCACTGGGCAGAACAGAACAGGCATTACAAAGGATACAGTATTGATTGTCAGACACAGCATGAAAGGAGAGGCAGGGGTGGAGCTGGGTTGCAAAACAGTTTGCAGATCTGTAACAACAGTAGGGAGACACTAAAGCCTTATATAAGATTTACTGATGAGATTTAGACGAGAATACCTGAGGTACAGGTGATGTGGGAGTTTCACAGCTGCTTGATTAGTTGTAAAGGGCTGTTGTATTATTTGAGGTATAAAAAATTGCAACTGCGGTGCATTTACCTGGTGGGTGCCTAAACATTTTGTATAATTTGATGTCAAACTATCTGCTTTTCATATACCTTTACCTGTGTGCTCTGCTGTGTCTTTCCTCAGATGCATCAGTCAAACAGAACATTGTGGAAGACTATGGCTCTACTTGTCCCCAAGGCTATAAAAGATTCAACAGCACTCACTGTAAAGGTAAACTAGAGCCGTGAAAAGTATTTTCCTCCTCCCTGAATTCTTACTTTAAACAATAAGTGTTAATATTAGAGATGGACCGATCCGATATTACGTATCGGTATCGGTCCGATACTGACGTAAATTACTGGATCGGATATCGGAGAGAAATTAAAAATGTAATCCGATCCATTAAATATCAAAAAAGCACCTCACAAAACTTGCGACACGGTGTAACTCAGCTCATAACCGTAGCACTTCGGAGCAGTGTGCATCATGTGATAGAGCGGCTGTGTGTATTTGTAGCCTCGCTACCAAACCAGCATTTCATTTCCGAGGAAGTGATCCCAGAGAGAAGTAAAGCAAGTGTTTAAGTTCATCTCTGAATGTTTGTAAAGCATTCCCACGTTAAGCTTAACAACCAATATATGGAGCAAGTGCCTCTTCTTGCTGCTACTTCAATCATGAAACTGATTAATGATCAGCTGATCGGCTTTTCTGTCGCGAGTCTGTCTCTCTTCTTTATTTTTGGCCCACTTTGTACCAGAAAGAGGAAACCAGCAGCACGTTTAAGCTTGATAACAGTACCAGAATAGGAAGGATGGAGTAGGTTTAAGTTTATTAGACTGATCAGTATTGCTGAATTATGAAATATTTTGGGTGCAGTGTATATTTTACATACCGGTATAACAGAATAGCTTCAGTGTTGTTGTTTATTTAAACTTGAGTATGAACTTATACAAAATGCAGCAAGATATTAAAAAACAGTTTTATTGATTAAAAAACACTATATCGGATTCATTTCGGTATCGGCAGATATCCAAATTTATGATATCGGTATCGGACATAAAAAAGTGGTATCGTGCCATCTCTAGTTAATATTTGACAAAGATAACCTGGGTAAATAGAAAATGCAGTTTTTAAAATATGACCTTAGTTAAGTTATCCAAACCCTTTGTGAAAAAGTAATTCCCCTCAGTAATGAGGGACTTTGGGACTCTAATGAACCACGGTGAGAGCCATTATCCGTAAATGGAGAAATCTTGGTACAGTAGTGAAGCTTCCCAGCAGTGGCCAGCTGACAAAAATTACTCCAAGAGCGCAGCGACGACTCATCCAAGAGGATCTTCAGGCATCACTTTCCATCTGTCAAGGTCAGAGTTCATGTTTCAACAATAAGAAAGAGACTGGACAAAAAAGGCAGCCGTGTGAGAGTCCAAGGAGAAAACCACTGCTGACCACAAAGAGCACAAAGGCCCGTCTCAAATTTGGGTCACTCCATGTCAAACCAGCCATTTATTTAGAACATTTCTTGCTTGAGCGTCATCTCAAATTTGCGTAAACATTTTATGGCCCACAGTTTGATCACACACAGTTTCATGTAATAAGGTCAGTGAATTTTTTCCTTTATATATTAAATGTTTTTCAGGGTAATTTTGCTCTCTTTTTTTAATTTGCAAAGTGTTCCATTGACCCACTCTCAAACCATTTTTTCACACATTAAAATCTGAGCCAATATTTGAACATGAATATTTCAAAAACAATTAAAGATAAAGCATCTGGACTTCTTTAAGTTGCTCGAAGACCAGCAAGTCCACCGTAAAGGTTTTGGACCCGCCTAATCAAAGTTCCATTGAGATGCTTTGGCATGACTTCAACCTGGCCGTTCGGGCCTTCAGTGTGGCCCGTGAAAGACTCTTTGCCAGTCACCACAAACACCTGACTGCAGTTCTTGCTGTTCTTTTGGGGTCAATTACTTTTTCACACAGATCCAAGTAGGTAACATAATTTAAAAACTACATTTTGGGTTTACTCAGGTTGTCCTTGTTTAATATTAAAATTTGCTCAATGAGGTGAAACATTTACGTAAATGTGCAAAAACAAATTTAAAATTCAGGAAGGGGCCAAATACTTTTTTACAGAATCCAGGAGTAGCTTATAACAAGGAAAAGAACAGTTTAAAGCCAAGTTTAGGAGTTGTTTCTGCCATTTTAATTTTAATCTTATCTTTTCTTGACCCTGAAGATATCAACGAGTGCTCCATGCAGGGCGTCTGTCAGAACGGAGACTGTTTGAACACACTGGGCAGCTTCAAGTGTTCATGCAAATCTGGTTTTGTCTTGGAGAGAAATCGATGTGTTGGTGAATATAAACCCTCTCTGGCTTTCTTCTTTTCTCTGCTTTGTATTGCACAGCCACAAAGCACAAGACATGAAACAATCGTTCCAAACGTGCAATGTACTGTCGGGATAGATTGCCACAACACTTTTCTCCTGTGTTAGAGTATCCCCCTCTGGGTCAGTGCTTCCGGATAGCATCCAACGACAGGAGCTGCAATTACCCGCTGCCGACCCCCCACACCCAGGTGGTATGCTGCTGCACAGTGGGCAAAGCCTGGGGCCGAAACTGTGAAAGATGTCCTGAGGAGGGCACAGGTGAGTCAGTTTACGGGTTTTACTTCCTGCCACGTCGAGCGTCGTGTTCGTTTTTGTCACGGGGACATCAGTCCACTCGCTGCACACCAGCATAGTCTAGAAACAAAGTTACTTATTTATGATCAACAGAGAATTCCTCTTTAAATAAATAATCATTATTTTCATTTAGCTAGATATATTGTAGAGATTTTTCCAGGTCATTATGCAGCTCAGCTCTTCATTCTTGATGACATGAAAGTTTGAAATAGAAATAATAATAACAAAAGAAAGCGTTCGAGCTTTCCATTTTGTTGCCCATGCTTGAAGATACAGTTTGCTGCCGTGTTTGATAATTAGTTAAAATAGTTGCACAAAATAAATCGTTACAGCTTCTCAGATGTAAACAGTTTCTGCTCTCCTCAGTCTGATGGGATGAATAGAATAAGAAAAAAAAAGCAGGATATTTTGAACTGTTTGGCCATTAAGTGAACTAAGTAGAATATACTTAATTTTCTTTTCATAATTTAATTTAAAAAGATAAACATTCATACATTGCTCCAAACAAATTAAAGTCAAACTATGAAAACATACAAGAGCTCAGTGGGGAAATACACTCATGCTGGATATCTATACTGATATGGACCAGGCGATGTGTTAGGAATGAAAGGATGACACAGCATTTGATGATGAAATAAAAATGATTGACCTGCAAAAGGCTGAATTCAAAGATCCCTGAAAAAAGGTGAAAAATTATGCAGTAGGCTGATCCAGAAGGCTCTGCTGAGATTTCACTGCAGCAGCTCAGAATGGTAGTTTGTATGGCCCCCATGTGTTGACATGCCTGACAACATCTGGGCACGCTCCTAATGGGAGGACAGACGGTGTCCCGGTGGAATCTCTGCTAGATCTGGATCAGGTCATCACTGAGCTCTTGGACAGTACAAAGTGTTGGTGCCAGATAAACTGAAATAGAGTTGTTTTATTGGATTTAGGTGAGGCGAGTGTTGGGGCCTTGTGATTAGTATCTAATGATTCATCCTCCAGGAACTGCCTGCGTACTCCGCATGAGGAGTATTGGGTCTGAAAATGGGTCCAAGGATGTCATCCTGATGCCTAATGGCAGTCAGGCCTGTAGATTTGTGTGTGTCCCTCTGTGTCAATAGGACTTCACCATGCCAGGCAGGGAGCACAAGGCCCAATAAAGCACATCAGGCCTTAAGGCCACCCTCATGAAGTCTGTTTCTGATTGTTTGGTCAGAGACATTCACACCAGTGACCTGCTGGAGGTCATTTTGTGACCCTAGCAGTACTCATCCTGTCCCTCCTTCCACTAAGCACTTGATACCGGTCCTGCTGATGGGGAAAATGTCAGCTTTTTTGGGGTTGTCTCATTGTTGCCCTTTGAGTGCACCTGGTATTAATTTCATTACCATCATTCACCCCCTCTGTTACTCAACTGACCAGATCAATTATTTTTAAGCAGTGTAGTTTCTTTTTCTCTTAAAGTTACAAAATCTGCATTTTGGGATTTCCATATGCTTTTTAAACTATTTCTCTTTGCGGGGTTGGAGTCCAAAATGCAGTTTTTTGGTTGTACTTAAACATATCAACGGAGTGATTCTCCAAACTTACTATTAGTTGGCTGAACCTATTTTACAGGGTGTGAGAATTAAAGCAACATTTAAGTCCTCTCCTCTTTTTTCCTCCCGACGGCATTCAGTGGCCTTCAAAAAACTCTGCCCTGCTGGGAAAGGCTACTTTTTGCAAAACATAAGAGAGACGGTGCAAATCACCGTCCCCAGCGACCATGAAAACCAAGGTAAGTGCACAAAGAATCTCTTTGCAATTTTTAGAAAAATCTTTATATGAATCATGTGAATTGAGAGCTTAAATTTCCCTTTATTGCCGTTTCTTTCAGAGCACACCAAGAGGGTAAGATATAGTTTCTACATTTTAATACAGCAATAAAAAGCAATCGCTGTTGCCGTTTAAAAATCAGATCGTCTCTTCCAATCAGATTCATGCAGAGACAACGACAACTGCGCACCAGGTCCCCACCAGTACCACCCGTCCTCGTGTGCCTGGTAAGCGCACCTCGAGGGTCGCCTGCATGAGTCATACATATGAAAATTCATTCACTAAATGCACACTGCAGGGAACATCTGTAGACATTGTAGACTGAATGCTGTGAAGAATGATCAAACATCAGGACTTGAACATGTCATACATCCTCCTGAAGTCTGCCCACTTCATTTCTCCACAGTTATTAAACCCACCCCGCCGACAATCATCCGAATGACCCCCGGCAATGACCCCTTCGAAACACAAACAAAAGTCTTCCGTGAGTCTCAAACACAAGCCGTCAAACCAGCTTAAAAAAATCTCTTTCTATTAATCTCTTAAAGGGTTCTGAATATAAATGCTGGCTCATGTTTCATGCACCACAAAGGTAGAAAAATCCAGCTCTCCACATTCCCCAGTAAGAGAAGATCCCCTGATGGGCGCTTGTTTCTCACAAATGACATGTTGACTTTCTCCGTGTGGTGAACAGCATTTGTCATGTGATGCACTCCATTTTTTTAAATTATTTTTTTATTGTGCGTTGTTTTAGCACTCCACTTTAAAGGCTAAAACAATCCAACAAAAGGGGGGGGGGAATAAGTCAAGTAAGCCAATCTGATCTGACGCATGCTTTGCTTTAGTGATTACCTGATGCTTTGGGGCACCGTGCATGTCACATGCATTCAACCATGAAGCATGAACCAGCCTCAAGGCCGTGTTTACAGTCTCTCGGTTCTATGGAGGTGAAGTGTGCTGGTATTTAAGAGCAGGTTAGCAGGTAAGAGTCACACTCCATTTCCATGAAATGAAAAAGAAAAAAAATGTGCTGAATGATAGCAGGAATCCAAAGCACTCACAGGGCTCAGCTTTTGTGCTTCTGCTGCTTTCATCTGGTCTGTCTTCTATGCAGATGTGTGACTTTTTTTAGAGTCTTCCTTGAGTGTAATTTCTCTTTCATGGCAGCTTCAGTTGGTGGTTTTCTATTCAGCTTTGTCACTGGCTTTAATTTGGAAAAAGTCTGACGCATTTCAGTGTCTGCTAGAATGCAAACAAAGCCAGTGACAGAAAAATGTAGGCACGGCATGGACATTTTCAGCTTTCTGCATCTATGTATCCATATATATGCATGTATATATATATGATGTCGTTCTTTGTTTCCTCCTTGAAGCACCGACAGATGAATGCAGGCTGAGCAGAAACATTTGTGGTCATGGAGAATGTGAGAACAGCCTGACCGGGCACATCTGTCACTGCCATCCTGGCTACCATTTCAACCCGCAGAGGAACATCTGTGAGGGTAAGAGACAATGGTAGAGACAGGAGGAGCCAGCAGAGAGTAGTTTCTCACCTCACATATGAGTGTGTGATTTTTTTTTCAAGCAATATTTCTCATATAGGAATGGAAAGGCACAGCTTTTAGAGAATAAAAATTATTATGTTAAATATTATGTAAAAAAAACAACAACGGCAACAAAAATCTCTTTTTGAGAAACATTACAGTGGCTGCAAGAGCTCAACACATTGCAAATTACAAAATACCTGCAAATAGATTAAACACAAAATACACTGAGCATCTTCATCACTATGACAACATACGACTAAATACAGAAATACTCTCCAAACCAGAAATCAAAGGTTTCCCGGTGAGACAAAGATGTGTTAAAGTCTGCTTGTCATTAATGTTTTGTGACTTTTGACATTATTAAAGTCATCAGCAGTGTTAGAATTTCAGCTAAAATGGAACCAACTTCAATTTCAAATGTGTTTAAAGGCATAAAACACTGAATGGCAAAATGACACATCCCAAACCACAGTAAGAACTTATTTGTGCCCTGGAAGCATTTCTGCTATCTGAGGCGTATTTCACTGATTGCATGTGTTTTCCTGATGAGCGGTGCCTTGAGCTGTTTCAAGTGTAAAAATAGACACATAACAGAAATATTTTACGTTATTTCCTGTTATAGCAGAAATAGCAGCTGTATTGAATTGGATTTGAACTCAAATTTCATGGTGCAGGCCTATTCACACTGAACAGCTATGTTTACACCTGTAACTATTAGCTCCCATGATGCTAATAGTCTGTCATGTATCTTTTTGCTGGGTGCAGCCATTTTCTGTACTTTTCAGCAAGTCTCACGTGCGTCTCCTTGGCGCTCTCAGCCCATTCTTCTTTAGCAAATCTCTAGATTTGATCCTCCAGATTTGATGGTCTCCTTTAGTTCACCCCACAGATTCTCAATGGGATTCAAGTCAGGGCTAACAGCCTGGGGTCACATATGTTGTTGTTTTGTTGGACCACCAAAGCGAAGACACAGCTCGAGGTTTCTTATTTCGTGATTCTTTCCACCTCAACAAGATTCCCAGTTCCAGACACACTAAAGCATCCCCACATCATAATACTCCCACCACTATGTTACACTGTACGGACGGTGCTTCCAGTATGGATAATCTTTCTCCAGGTTGTCCTTAGCATACTGTCTGGCTTAAAGGTGTCTCTTCTGCAGAAGTGGAGTTTTTCTTGCTCTGATGCCTCATAGTCCGTTCCTCCCCACAGTTCTGGTTTCTGATTTGGCTGAGTCACTCACGTGTCTTTGAAGTTGGGTCTTTGAAACTCTCACTAGTTTTCTTTAGAGGCTTTGAAATCTTTCACTTCCTATCTCTGTCACGCTTGTTCGGTACTGTGTGTCTCTCTTTGAATTTACAGATGATGCTTCTCAACCCAGTTCTTGACATTTGATAACTTTACATATACATCTCCTGCTTTGTGAGCATCAACAATTCTTTTTCTTTCAGTCTGATTTCTTTGGTTTTTGGCACAACGTTTTCTCCAGTTAACATCAATTTTAACTTTCTTTATTAAAAAGATAAAGCTTATCATTGCAATAAAAGGTTTAGCTATATTATTCACCTTGGTAATTTATATTTTCTGAAATAATTCTATTATTGTGTGCAAATAGAAATAATTTATGCTTTCTTAAGGAAACGGGTATGTTTATAATTTCTATGATGAAAAACTCATATTTTTAGCCACTATGCTTTTAATTTCCTGAGTAAAAGCCACTTGATCTCGCCAAACGACTGACATTCATTCGTGGTGAAAAACTCCAGCCATCTGTCCCTTAAGCTTTATGAGCCTTTGCTGTCTGTCTGTATTAAATACTGCTTTCACTTGACTCATTCTCTCACTCCTGTTGTCTAGATGATAACGAATGTGAGTCAGAGCCGTGCGGCCATGGCAGAGGCTATTGTGTCAACACAGAGGGAGCATACAAATGCATCTGTCGCCCAGGCTACAAACACATGGTGCAGCATGGTAGACTTAAGTGTGTAGGTAAGTTAAGCTGAGCCTTTCCAATATTAAAATGATTTTTTTCTATATCCCTGCACTGACTCTGACCTCTCTGTGTTGCAGATGTGGATGAGTGCTTTAACCAGGACATCTGTGGTATCGGGGGTCGTTGTGTGAACCTACCAGGCTCTTATAAATGTGAATGTCACAGCGGTTTTAGGAGCAAGTCACACCGTAGTCCAGCCTGTGAAGGTAAAAAAACACAGGTCATTGTGACACTGTGCATACTAGAGCACAGGCCTCCCACTGACACAGCACCTACTATGTGTGTTGCTACAATATGCATGCGTCCGTGCTCTACTTGTTAATATGTGCACAGCTAGACGGTGTGTAAGCTTCTCCACATCTTTTTCAGACATAAATGAGTGTTTGAATCCCGACACTTGCCCCAATGAGCAATGTGAGAACACGCCAGGCTCCTACGAGTGTGTCCCCTGCTTGCCTGGTCATGAAGCCCGTGCTGGCATCTGCTATGGTAAGTGCAGCTCTGCCATACAGCAAAACTGATCACTAGTGGCCTTTTATCATTACACTAAAACTTTAAGAAAACCAAAACCTGCTGAGATTGAGACACAAAAAAAAGCGTGACATTCATTTGCCGCCTTGTAATTTATGGAATAAATCAAGGTTAAGGTTTGGAGTGTGCACACTAAGGACCTAAATGCAGGATGCAAGAGAAGAGTTTAAAAACAAAAAGCAAGACATTTATTTGGCTTTATTTTCCTCCCTGTGTCTGCGTCGGTGCTCCTACAGTCCAAGCACATGCACTTAGATTAAATGATAAATCGAAATTGGCTGTAACTGTGAATTTAAGCATGAATGTCTCTCTCTCTGGTGACCTGTCTTATGACAGCTGAGTTATGCTCAAGAACAAAATAATTGGATCGAAACAGTATGACATGACTGGGAGCAAAAGTGGACTGAGGCAGTAAATACACAACACACAGAAGGCAATTAGGGGAAGTGACAGCACCTGGGAAACTAATCAAAGACACAGGAAGTAGAACTAAGAACAAGGCACAAGAGACTCACAAAATAAGACAAGAAGTCATACAACAGGATTCGGCAGTGAGGCAGACAGGATTAGGACCCAAATGCAGGGCTCTGGAAACCAGGAATGAACTCAAAAGCACAGCTTTACTGCTGGAAGTCCACAGGAAAACAAATCCAAAAACAGCTACTGGGCAGGAACTTGATTCTTAAAGTAAAACACAGGAGATACAGGGCAAAGGAACACACTACCACGAGGGAATACAAAACAAAGAATAAATACACACGAGATAATGAGGGGTGAGGGCCGAGGACGAGCTGAGGGAAGTAGAACTAAACACAAAACACAGGAGACAAGAGATTGTCAAAATAAAACAGGAAATAAATAACACCGAGACACAGACTCAAACATCCAAACTTGACATGGAAACAGGGCTGACTTCCCAAAGGAGAGCTAAAAGCCAAAACACAGAGATGAGGCTAGGAGAGAATGGACAGGAAAGGTAACTAGCAGCGTAGGAAACAAAGCTCTGAAGCACTAGGAAATGATATCGTAGTCAAAGGACTAAATATAGAACTTGAACATAAATCACATGTCAAATCCCCCAAAATAAGTGGCAAATACTTCCAGTAGCAGGAATTTGTTGTAGAGTGACAGGAACGGTTATCAAGTCTTGTCAAACCCAAACATCAAGATAATACGCAGGTAAACTCAGCAAGAATCCAAAGAAGCAGCAGCGATCTGTGGCTACTGCATCACACTAAGTTGTTTGGATCTCTCCCACGTTTCACCAGATATTAATGAGTGTCAGAAGCCTGGCATCTGCCCTAACGGTCACTGTGAGAACCTGGCTGGTACCTACCGCTGCCTGTGCAACGAGGGCTTCCTCCCATCTGTAGACAGCAAAGCTTGCACTGGTAAGTAATGCTTTTGTCACCTGGAGCAAGCCTGTCTTAAAACTGAGCAACCTCATCCCCACAAGCGCATTTTAATGAGGAGTTGTCAATAAAAGAAGGTGTGTTTGCACCAGCTGGGTTCACTGAAATGATTTCTCCCACGCAGACATCGATGAGTGTGCGGACATTCGGCTGTGCGCTAACGGCCACTGCATCAATACTGACGGCTCCTTCAAATGCCAATGCTACCCAGGATACCAGCGCACACAAGAGGGCAGCCACTGTGAAGGCATGAAACCATACACTCAGATAGCGCTGACAGTGAAATGCAATCTTTTAACCACCTGCTTTTATTAAGAGCACATAAAAAAAAGTTCAGTGAAGCCTTGACCAGTTCGAGGAAAGAACAGAGCTCCAGCTTCCCATCACATGCTTCACATTCTGGCGCTGTTTTTGTTTCCTTCCCGTCAGATATCAACGAGTGTAAAAATCCATCAAGCTGTCATGGGGGCCGCTGTATCAACAAGATGGGTACATACCACTGCGAGTGCCAGCAGGGGTACAAACTGGTCGGAGGCAGGGAATGCCAAGGTCAGTCGGTCACGTCATGTTTTAACCAGAAAACAGGATTGTGTGTAATAAATGATAATGTTGTGAATTGGATTGAACACCACGTTTGGCCTTTTATTTAAAATTTTGAAAGGTCATCATTTTTGTGAATCATTTAATGCACAAACAGCACACTTTTTCCTTACTCACAACTCAGGTGTTGTATGAATTCCCATATTTAGAGCAGCCCGTCTGATTTCTCTTTCAGACATTGATGAATGCGCCTTGGACAGAAGTCTCTGCCAGCCCCACGGCTTTTGTGGGAACAAACCGGGCTCGTACGAGTGTGTCTGCAATCACGGTTACATCCTCTCAGAGGATAGACACTACTGTGAGCGTAAGTCTGCTCTGATTTCCTCAGAAGACATAAATCATCATATTCTGTATATGTATGAGCTGTTAAGGTCAAAAAGAAAGGGCATCTGGGCTTTGCATTATAGTAGGGTCTAACTTGAGGTGATTTGTGGTGATTCGGTGCTTTATAAATAAAATTGAACCGAGTTAAACCCAAGGCCGTTTGTAGCCCAGTGAAGTCGCTGGAAATCCACACTAAACCCTCCTCATGCTGCAGCTGTTCGAGTGGTGATGGATGAGAAGAAAGAGTGCTACCTGAACCTTGATGACACCGTTTTCTGCGATAGCGTCCTGGCCACCAATGTCACCAAGCAGGAGTGCTGCTGCTCCATCGGAGTGGGATGGGGAGATCACTGTGAGATCTATCCCTGTCCTGTCTCCCATTCAGGTAAATGTGAACCTTACCATGTACACAAAAAGCAAGTCAACTTATATTTGTGTTCAGTAAACACGTGGAAATTACATCATGTACTGTGAATTCAACTTTTACTTCTCCAACCCAGCCGAGTTCCACGACCTTTGTCCAAATGGGCAGGGTCTCTACTATGAAGAGAGTCTCCAGTACAACCTCCCGGCCTACCAGGGTAGGTATTGTGTAAAGTCAGAGCCAAGATCACATACTGCACACCAGAATTACACAGTGCTTAATCCATTCTGTGATGTTAAAACAATCTGAGCTCCACTTTAATCAGCTGCAGAGCCTTTGTTTCATCCATGTCCAAAGAAGCTGACAGTTTCTAATGTTTGCTGTTAGTCACAGTTGTCAGTTAATCCCTCTGAGAATCAGCTGTGAATCTGCCGCTCAGGAAGCAATCTTTCTCTCCTTGTCCACAGATATTGACGAGTGTTCCTTGTTTGCTGAAGAAATCTGTAAGAAGGGTCGCTGTGAGAACACGCTTCCAGGCTACGAGTGCTACTGTCAACAGGGCTTCTACTACGATAGCAACCTCCTTGAGTGCATTGGTAAATCCCTCCCATAAAAATATGTATTAAAGGTTCATTTTGAAAAATCAAAACAGAGATTTTTAGGTTCTTTCTAAAAGATGTTTGATGGATTCTTTTCTTGTTCTTCCCCAGATGTGAACGAATGTCACGATGAGTCTATGTGTACTAATGGCCGGTGCATCAACACTGAAGGGTCCTTCTACTGCAACTGCAATCAACCCTGGGTCCCAGACTCCAACAGGAAAAAGTGCGTAATGGTAACAGTAGCAGGTTAGTATCTTCGCCCAGCTTAAACTGCATTTATCAGGATACTATAGGAATAATCCTGAACACTGTTTGTTTTGGGTTTTTTGCGCAGATGTGAATGAGTGTGAGAACCCAGAAAACTGTAAAAACGGCCGCTGCGTGGACACCCCGGGCTCCTATTACTGCATCTGCTCTCCACCCTGGACCCTGGCCACTGACCGCAACAGCTGTGTGACTCCTGAGGAGCAGGCTGGTGAGTGCAGACTCCCTGCAGTGGGAGAGACCAGTGATCAGTGTTATATGTTACGTAAGTGTTTTATGTAAGACAAAATATTTCTGTGCCTGGTTAAAATGAATAACGTCTGTGAGCCATTTTAAGCTGGTTACTGCAGCTGCACTGCATCATGCACATATCAAACCCCACTCTCTCCTCACATCATATATCAATAATACACTTTGAAAGCCTTTGGGGGGGTTATATTTACGCTTCACTCCCCAAGTTTTGTATATTATATTTGTAGGGAGTGATGGTCTTGGAGCCTAGGTGCAAAACAAATATATTCCGCTGCTGTAATAAATGTGTCATTTCAAACACACAATACTGTGCAAAAGTCTTGACTCACCCCTCCTTTCTTTATGCTTTGTTTGCAAGGAGTCAGACCTTTCTCGTAGTGACCTTTTAGGAGGTCTTTCAAAGTTTTTCTTGGCTAATCAGCTGCTTTTTCACTTATTTTCAATCCAGTCCTTGCACCTGTCCATTTTCAGAGAAGTGTTTCTTTTATTTGTTAAGCCATTTAACACTGATCAAGCATAAAAAGGCACCCGACTCAAGGGATCTACCACTGTTGTGTTTACAGAACCAATTTTAAATTGGTTTAAATATTTATTTACTTTATTACCAGGAACCTGTATTTTTGCACCAGCCAGATGATCCTTAAAGAGCTATTGGCCAAAGATTTGATGTATTTTGGCATGGTGTGCACTGTGTCCTTAAAATATTTGAAGAAACTTGACAAGTTTTTCTGTCTCGTCTATAGCAGATGAACGTTATCTGAACCTCACGGCCTTAATAAATATGGGGGGAAAAATCCAGCAAAGACTTGGCACAGTGATGCATATGGCTCATCTGAGTGAAGCCTCATCAGAATCAGTCTCAGTTCTATCAAGAAGCCAGACTGATTGAATAATAAATCCAAATTTAAAATTTATGATTCAAATCATCATCACTGTGTTCGCTGGAGGTAAGGAGAAGAAATTACAAGAAAGCTCTTCTAAGAGGGTTCAGGCTATGCTGAAGAATAAAGGTGGCCAACTCTACAGTTATGTTAACACACGCTTCAATAATTAGCTACAACCATTTCCCATTTTTCTAGAAAAATATATAATGTTATGAGACTCAAGACTTTTGCACAATACTGTAAGTTGTCTGACTGTGTTTTGTTTTTTTACATGTAGCAATGGTGATATAATGAGAGCGATGTTTTATCAAGTCAACAGAGCTAAAGCATATAAAGATTGAAACCTTGTGCTTGTGCTGTCCACGTAAATCAGTTGTGAATTTCACAACAACCTGTGAAGTTGTGCTTGTGATGGAAAAATGTTATATTTAGACTGTAGACTCAGTCTCAGTCCAGTGCTGTAACAGACAGAGTTGTTAAAAATAGCCTCCTTTTCCTCTACAAGTATTAGGTTTGGCTTTAATAATGCTTACATGTTCTCTAATCTAGATAACTCCAGTCAGCGGTTGTCTTTGTGATGTCCAGTGTGATTGCTGCTTGGATCTGTGGCTCATCAGTGTCAAACATTGAACAAATATTACATTTGTTAAGGAGAAATCTGCATGTTGATGAGATTTTTGAAGTAGTCGCTTTGTTTTCTATACTGGAAAAAAGAAGGTTTTGAGTTCCTGGTGTTACAAAACGCTGGAAAAGAATGACTTATCATGTAGCTGTTTCATAAATCTTGAAGTTAATGTTGTGGATGGAAAAAATAACTGGGCTTTCATCTGGTCATCACTCAGTGCTGAGCTGCATCAGCTACCAGATAGGCCTAACTGTCCCATGGAGTGTAATTTTGCTAATATCATGGTGGAAAAATCTGTGTTATACAGGAAAATTGCTTTTTTTCCCATTATGACCAAAGGCTGAGGACTTGCAGTTAGAATTACAATTGCAAAGCAAATGAAGTAAAAAAGTCGTATTGAAATTCAGCAGTGAAGAATGACTTTAGGGGGGCAGTACGATGAACATACTGCCAGAATTCCTGTGTAAATGTGGTCAGTCTTTTAAAGTGGGCTCTCAACACCATGTGTATCCTTGTTTTATCTGTTATACTATATTTATGCACACAACCAAACTGTGGGTTTGGAGTGTGTCTCATGTTGCAGCAATGACGCACCATTGCAGATGTGCAGATGAAGTTCACAGAGGCACTTTGCTGCTGAATAAGGTACAGTTGGGACATAGATGGTTGCCTCAAATTTCAGATCGGTTCTGTCCCACAGAATGGAGGATTACACCTTACAGGTGACATGGGAAGCAATAGCTCATAGTGGAGGAGTTCAGGTAACACAGGATCATATTAAGAATCTTGGCACTGACCTGTGGTTCGGGACATCGGCTCCTATAAAGCTGACCAGCTCTCATGTTAGCAACAAAACTAAAATGCTACATGCACATGAATTGTCAATTTAAGTCCCACCAGTGGTCATAAACCTCAAGCAGGATACAAGCAGTCAAAATCCCTAAAATTAAAAGAACTCTACCAAGACCAATCCATTGCATCATGTCATCAAAACAAGGCTCTAGCAGCTCCTGGAAAGTCCACCTCAGTTTTTTGTGGCTGACATGCTAGAGTTGTAAAAATAGAGAAAGCTTCTTAGATAACAGGACCCGGACTCATGAGAGTACGAAGTATAAATGGTTTGGGTCTGCCTGTTACCACTACAACCACGACATAAATAAATTACTCAGGAACAGGTGGATGGATACTGATGAGTCTAAAATAAACTTACTTCTACATATGCTCTTGTCATAAAATGTTAATTTTGGAAAGCATAAGGCCTGTGTAAAATAGTTTGTAACTGTATGCTTTTCACAAAATCCTTGGTACTTCTGTACTGAAAATAGAAATCAAGCGTATGAAACTGAAAACTGTGAAAATCCACTGTGATTAGGTCTCTATTTTAAGAATGACATCTAAGTATTTGGTAAAACCCTATTATGTAGGTTCTAGTCTACAGTAGTCCCACCATATTTTGTTAAATTCAAGCTTCAAGGAAAAGAACAGAGATTTAAAGTAATAATAAGCAGAACTCCAATCCAGGTAAATGGCCTACAGTGGGGAAAATAATTATTATAAGTTTCCTTACTTAGAAAGAAATGAACAGTCTCTAATTTTTATGGTACACACAGATTGCAATCAGTCAATCAATTACAGATACTCCTGATCTCAACTCGTTATGTGTATAAAACACACGTGTCCACAAAATCAGTTTCTTCCAATCAAACCTCTCCACTACCATCGGTAAGACAAAAGAGCTGTCAAAGGACATCAGGGATGGAACGGACGACAAGACCATCAGTAAGAAGCTTGGTGTGAAGCTGCCAGCTCTTAGTGTTATTATTCATTATTCAAATGGAAGAAATCTAAAATGACCATCAGTCAGCCTCGGTCTGGAGCTCCGTAAAAGATCTTGCTTCATACAGTGAGGATGATGAGGAGAAAGGTGGTGAATCAGCCCAAAACTACACGGGAGGAGCTGGTTCTTTATCTGAAGGCAGTTGGGAACACAGTTACCAAAAACACCACCAGCGTGCTTTAATGGACTGAAATCTAGCAGCGCCCAAAAGGTCCCTCTGCTCAAGAAGCCACATAAACAAGCTGTTTGCCAGTGAACAGCTTAAATGATTCAGAGAAGCCTTGGGAGATGCATTCCCACACTCAAGCAAGGAGTTGGAAACATTATGCCTTGGGCTGTTTTTCTGTTAAGGATCCAGGACGATTTTACTACGTTGAGAGGCCGTATAAATTAAAATCTTGGACAAGAACCTCCTTCACTCAGCCAGAAGACTGAAGATGGGTCACGGATGGGTCTTCCAGCACAACAGCGACCCAAAGCATACCACCAAAACAGCAAAGGATTGGCTAAAGAAGAAGCATATGGAGTGGCCTAGCTAGTCTCCAGATGTCAATCTTATAGAAACTCATTGCTGGGAGTTGAAGCTTTGAAGTTAAGTGACAGCCAAGAAACCTGAAGGATTCAGAAAGTTTCTGTAAAGTGAAGCAGGCCAAAATCCCTCCTGAGATGCGTGCAGACCTGGTGACCAACTACAAGAAACTTGACAACAGTGCTACTCCTTCAAGAACTAAGTCATGTTTTGCTTGAGGAACAAATACCTATTTCACTCAATGATCCGTTTTTAACTTTTATGTAATGTGTTTTTTCTGGCTTTTTGGTTGATATTCCTTCTCTCTCTATTGAAATTAAACTACCATCAAAATTAGACACTGTTCATTTATTAAGTGAGCAAACTTACAAATACAGCAGGTGATCAAAGAACTAGTTCAGCCACTGTGCATAACAGTACATTCTTACTTTTAAAGTGTCTTTAAATTTATTGGCAGACTGAAATGTAGCTGGAACCGAGCCTCCTATTTTAAACTTTCTGATACATCAGAGGAGTTCTAGGTGTTGTACTGTGCATGGCTAAATTTTATCACAAAAAACCTCATGTTTAGTATTTATGATAAAAATGTAAACAGGTAGCAAATATGACATACAGGGTAACTAAGACATAAACCTTACCCTTACAAAAAGAGCTCACATCAGCCTTAACAAAAAGCAACATCTGCAGGAAATGTATTTTTCACATCTTCTAGGAAATAAGTGGAAAAAATACTAGTTGCCAGACTGAATTATTCTGAATATCGTAATGTGTTTTTTTTTTCTTTTGGAATTAATAGCCGGCCCCAAGCAGATGTTCCTACTGTAACCAGTGTCTGTGGTGCCCTTTGCAGATGTGAATGAGTGCCAGGACCCCTCGTACTGTAAGAACGGGAGGTGTGAGAACACGCCCGGCTCCTTTCACTGCTTTTGTGACCCTCCCCTCACCTTCAGTGCAGCGCTGAAACAGTGCGTCTATGACGGTGGGTACAAAGCAGCGTCAGCTCACCTGAACCTGACCACTCAAAATGAGCTTTGGCTTACCTCGTCATCTGCCGCTTATGTAATTCCCGACTGTAATTCCTCCAATTTGTGTCCCATCTGGCCTTTACTGGCTCTATCTGGCATTTTACCCAATTTATAGAGAAAAAGTTTCCTGTTCTTTGTGTAGTTATGAAAAATATGGTGAATATACTTATTTAGGCACACAAACAATGCCAGAGTGTGTGACAGTAACCATATAATTTGCGCAACTCCGTCTGCATTTTTAAATAAAAAAAAAAACAACAACAAAGAAACATGTGCATCCTTTTTGTTTTGGGTTTTTTAAATTGTGGATGAAAATTGCATTTATTAGGTTACAGAATTAGTCAGCATCTGAAAGCTTCTCATTTGCTGGAGAAAGGCCTGCACGATACACGATTCACAGCATTAGTTTTCAATGCCAATGGAGTCATTTAATATTTGCAATTAACACCGCTGCACTTTTTAAGTGTGACAAACATTAAAAGTAAACATTATAATACTTTATTTCCAAGAATGTAGAGGCTGAGAACAAACAGATCCAAAAGCAAACGATCTGTAACTATTCGGTTTTTGCCTAATGAAGCTAAACTTCAGCCGTTTGTCTTTTTTGTCTGGCAAACAACAAGAGTGTTGTTTCCTATTAAACACAGTGCATGAAAGGCTGACAACCCACTCTCAATAATTCTGCAGAACTATAATATATTTTAGCCTTCTCATCTCATCGTATTAGCGTCTTACACTTGTACATCCATCATTTGTCACTACAAACAGAGACACTGCAGGAATTGTTATTTGTCAGCCTGTCAGTATCCTGCACATATGAATAACTTAGTAAAAGCAACAATTGTTGGTGTTTTTATGGTTTTGGTAACTCAATGCTTATCACGTATCCCTAGATATAAGACGTTATGAATAATTGAACAGAATAACTGAATCTGTTTGAAGTATATAGCGTGATCAGGTCTCCATCCTCCAAATGTAGTTTGAGACGTACACTACAGTCATACAAAAAGACTCTTTGCAGTCCAATGAAAAACTAAGTACACCCTTCCACATGTATTAAGAGGGTAAGTAGCAGCCAGGTGCTTCTAAATAAATCCACTTGATTAACTGATCATCAGCAAATGTGAGCACCTCTATTAAAGCAGAGGTTTTGGATGTTTGCTGGCCAGAAGGATTCAGGTCTTTGTTAACATAATGCCACAATCTTCCCAGGAGTGGACATCTTAGCAAATTCATCACAATGTCAGACAGCCCAGAGAAAATACAAGAAGTCAAGAGCCTCAACTCAGACAACATGCTCAGTTACCATGGTAATGTTAAAGTCAATGACAAGCACAATCAGAGAAAGAATAAACAAGCATTTCTTGTTCTCTTTAAAAAGATTTAGATTTAGTTTAGATTTGCAAACTTGCATTTTAACAAACCACAAGACGACAGGAACTGTGACCAGAATGCACAGCACCACGTTTGATTAAAATGAAACACAGCATATGCACAAACACTTCAAATCAAGCATCAAGCAAGGTGGTGGATGGGGTGATGATTTGGGCTTGTTTTGCGGACACAGGGCCTGCACCTTCACTCATTGAGTTGGCCGTGAAATCATTGCAGAGTATTTTAGAGTCAAATGTGAGGCAATCTCTAAATCTTGGCTGAATCTGGGTCATGTAGGGGAAAATGATAAAAACTACACAAGCAATTTTTTTTTATAAAGAGAAAAGAAATAAGGAGTTGCAGTGGCCCAGTCCAGACCTCAACCTGATTTAAATGCTGTAGCGGTACGTTAAGAGAGTTGTGCATAAACAAATGCTTACACATTTCAGTTAATTAAAGCAATGTCATAAAGAAGAGTGGGCCGAAAGTTGTTTTACAAGTTTGAATCATGGGGTGTATTTAGTTTTTCACAGGACTCCATGCAGTCTTATTTTCATTTGACTGTGTATGGGCAATTGTATTTGGCCACACCTCTTACTTCTCTTAAGAGAGAAGCAGTCTGCCTTTACAAACAAAACAATGGGTTTCCCTAAATATCGCCCTGAATTTAAGCATTGTACTACAAGGATGCCACTGTGATGACACAAAAAGTCCCTTTTACATGATCCCATGATCAACAGTAGCGGTATTATTATGAAGTGAAAGAGTTTAGGAACCAAAAGCAACTCAGCCACAAAGTGGCAGACCATGTAAAGTCAAAGCGGTGTGGCCGAGTGCTGAGGCACATTGTGTGTAAATGTCACCAACACCCTGCTGACTGAATAACTGCAGAGTTCCTAACTTCCTCCGCCTTAACAACAGCACAAAAACTGTGTGCTGGGAGCTTCATGGCCCGGGTTTTCATGGCTGAGCAGCTCCTGTAGGTTTAGGCTACGTTCACACTGCAGGCGAAAGCGCATCAAATCCGACTTTTTTGACCCTATGCGACCCATATCCGATCATGGTATGACAGTGTGAACGGCACAAATCCGATATTTTCAAATCCGATCTGGGTCACTTTCGTATGTGGTACTGAATCCGATACATATCTGATGTTTTAGAAAGCGACTGCTGTTTGAACGGTCATGTTGCATTAAATCCGTCAGATGCCAATTATCAGCGCCGGAGAAGCGCCCGATAAGACATCGCGAACGCTTCCTGGCCATCCCATGTAGATGTCAGTGAAACTGTTGGGAAGACAACGTTGGAGAAACATGAACATTTCATTTGTACTATATAATCTGCAGATTCTGACAGAAATCTGCAACTATCCTTTGAAGCACCGCTCCTCTCTAAAACAGCAATAAGGATAATTATTAGGCCATATGTAAATAACAAAATAACTTTATAACTTAAAGCAAAATTGGGAAACGTAAAGTCCGAAACAAGTCTTTATATTAAGGGCCGTCAGTCAAACAATACTGTTTGGTTCGAGTCTAAACAGAGCGCGTTGTGTGTGACGTCTTCTTTTGCGCATGTGGCCGCTTTGAGGGTTCACACTAGAGCGCGTTTGCTGTCACATTTTATTTGTAGTGTGAACAAGCAGACATAAAAATCGGAATCGAGCATTAAGACCTGCAGTGTGAACGTAGCCTAAGTGTGTGGGTGGCCCGATACTTTTGTCCATATGGTGTAGATGGATATACATGTCTGAATGGGCGCCTGATGCTTGTTACTCCCAGATATTACAAGCTTGTAAAAAAATAGTATTTGTGTGCTTACTTTGTAGTACAAATAAAAATGTACATTTACTGTTTTTAGGTGTAATTTGCAATGTGAACCAATCTGACTTTTTTCAAATATTATATATTAAGATTAGTATTCTTTACCTTCTCTTATTAAATACACTTGAACACTGAGATCAGTTAAAATTTCATGACTTGTTTTTTATCCTTTTTTCCATCTCTAGATCGGACTGCAGCTCACAAGGATGTGTGCTTCACGCGAATTGAGGAGGGCTGGATCTGCAGCGAGCCCCAGAACCGGGTGGTGACGTATTCAGAGTGCTGCTGTCACTTCGGTCGTGGCTGGGGGCCCGAGTGTAACAGCTGCCCTCCCAGAAACTCAGGTGAGCTACTGAAAATTTACCAGACCTCTTTAGGACTTAATCCATTTATTGAATTAACAAGAATTTTATCTGTTTTACCCAGCAATGTTCAGCCATCTGTGTGGGATGCATCTTGAGACGGAGTCAGACGGGGAACAGGATTTGCAGGCAGCTTTTCCCAACTACAACCCGGGTAACACTCAATGACAGTTTTTGTTAAAAATCAGTGATAGCTGAAACATTCCTGCCCTCAGACAAGGCTTATTTATTTACCTCTTTCTGCCCCTATTTTCTCTTTTCCCCTGGTTCTTTTTGTGAAAAGGTGACAGTTCAGAAGAAGATTCCGACGAATGCAGCTGCGGACATGGCCGCTGTGTCCGTTCCTACCTGGGCACTATGTGTGAATGTAACCCAGGCTTTAGGCTAGACTACTCGCGTGCTCGCTGTATAGGTCTGTCCTACATATACACTACAAAAATGCAAATACACATATTCTTTTAGAGTCCTAGATTCTCTTATTAGTGTATGTACAGCAGCCAATGTGCAGATTATAACTTTGTTCTGTCAAGTAATGTTTGGATTTCTGTTTTATGGCTCATTGTCACTAATGAATACTTGTTTTTCTTTGTTCCAGACATTGACGAGTGTGCAGAACCAGATGTCCGTGTTAGTCCATGCAAGAACGCTCGCTGTGTGAACACTTCTGGCTCGTACAAGTGCTTGTGCAAGCAAGGCTTTGTGCACACGCGTAGGCCAAACGTGTGCATCCGTCGCAGAACTCGGTAACCTTTGTGCGTTGCTCTGCGTGCCGCTACGTCTCTCCCCATCTACGCGGCGTGCACAAACAAACCAGCACGTGCAGCTCTTACACTCCTCTCTCATGGTACATACATGGGACTGTGTGAACGCAGTAAACATACAAACATGTTGTCATCGGGAGCCACGTCATAACAATATAAAATGTACAAAACATATCATTGTCAGCCCCTTTTTCATTGGCCAGTCCACATTTTAAAAGATCTGCAACACAGACAAGTAATATGTTTGTTTATTTGTGCGCTAAAAGTATTTTGTAATTATTTTTTTATTTTGAACTGTTTTTGTAGTTTAAATTGTGCATTTTGTGACCTCCCAGTTGCTTTTATCTTCTTTTGAATTTTTGATTCAAACAATGAGGAAATGAGTTTCAGACATTTCTATGGTATTATAATTGTCTTTAACCTATTCAGTAGTTGTATATTGTAGCAGTGCCTTGTGGTATTCCCATTTACATTCCCAGTTGCATCCACATTCTTTCATGTTTTAGTCATCTGGATTTTATTTCTTTGCCACACGTTGTTGACATTGTTTTTTTTGTACAGTTTGTTTCGTGGATTGGTCCCTGTCCTCCCCTTCTTTATTTGTTTATGTAAAATATGAGAAACCTGAGGTTTTTGTATAATTTGACATGTGCACCTAAGTGGACTTAAGCTTGATAAAAACATTTCACGCACTTAGCAATAAATATAGTGGAAATATTCGCGAAATATAGCTTATTCTGAAAAAGAAATCAAGCAAGTTTAACACCTATTGCCATTAAACACTGCATTAAAGTATTTAGAAAGCCAAAGATGCTGTTGTGATAAGAAGAATTTGATTAAAAAAATGACACCCTTTCATGCATTTGTTTTTCTTCTGTTTGAGGGAAATATGTTTTTTTCCACACAAATGAAGATATGTGGAAAACAGCAATGCTTTAAGTTCAGACAGACACATTCAGGCAGGGAGGCACAAAGTTCTCCCACAGTCATGTTCAGAAATATGCCGGATCGGACTGTGGATGATTCAGTGTTGCCTTTCAAGCACGCCTAGAAAGCAAATAAACCCAGTGGATGGCAGAGTCTCCCAAGATCTTCCATTAGATTTATGTTCATGTGCTTTTTTTCCCTCCACACACAGTACTGATTTCACATTTTAAAGGTACAGTCAGATCATTTTTGAGTTTATTTAAAAAGAAAAATAGAATGTTGTACTCATAAATGCACCTTAATTAGTGTGTAATTACATGCTTATTCTCATGAGCTTAGAAATAATTCATAAAAAAACATAGGAGTGGGCTTGTGGAAGCCATCATGCTGCCCCACCAACTTGAATACAGTTCAATCTAAATGCATTTTTATATGTGTGTACAAACCTGCCAATCTTCTTCCTCCTCACCTCAAGTGAGTTAAAGTCAGGGATCTAGCTGGGGTTTTCCCGATACTAGAATTTCAGACTTGTAAACCAGGAAAATGCTTAATACTCAATACCATTTTCAATAGCACGAGCAAGATTTTTATTGTATCCTCACACAAAATAAGCACGACGGAGAAGTAACTCCTTGGAATTGGAACAAATGTTCTGAATTATATTTAACAAAATAAGTTTTTAAGTTTAAAGTTTTGTATTTTACAAATATTTTGATAATTTCATTGGCCAGCCATTTTAACTACAACAAAAGCTGGTTATAACCTAAGATTGTTGTTTTTCAATAAGTTTTTCAATAAGTGTGTGAGTTCAACAATGTCCAGCAGTTTACTAACGACAGCTACCAGTAGCTACCAGGGGCTAATAGCAGCTAACAGAGGCTAACAGCACTTAACTGTAGCAGAAACAGCAGCGCTTAATGACAAGTTCAGGATATCCTCAACAACTCCCCTCAGTATCGCTATGAGGCAGAAGTGAGCTTCACTAGCTCCTCGACTTGTATCCTGCACCTTTCACAAAGTTTTACAGTGTCCTCCAGAGTAAATACAGATGAATGGTGGCCAGAGTGTTTGTCCTACGGTGGCTACCATAGCTTGGATTACGAACTTAATTATGCAGTTCAACTGGTAAGTAAGACAGCAGAACTCAGTTGATTGCAATCTGCAATCCTCTCATATTTAGTGGTGAGATTTTAAATACTGTAGGCTTAAACATTCTGCAGCATCAGGAAGTGTTTATAGATAGATTTTGTTATATTCAATAAAAAAGTTTAAAGTAGTAACACAAGACAAATGTAGCCATTCCTCTAAGTGCTGCAAATGAGGTCCTACAGATGTTGGATATCAAAGCTTGAAAGTCTTGTCCATAATCATTTTCTACAAGTTAATTTTTTATCTAAATCTTAATCTCAAGTTTCAAACACAATCAGTTTAAACTAGGGCTAAACTAGTGGTGAAAATGATATCCTAAACTTAAAAGCCCACAAATGTTATCAGCTACTTAAATAATGGCACCATCTTGTGGTCTCTTTGTGTCACTATAATTCCTTCAGTGTTGTGGACATTATTGCCAGGGGCACCACTAAGGGAAATTTGCTGCTGAAATGTGAAAGCTAAACTGATTTAGCTCTCAGATACAACTGGATTTCACAGAGATTTGCACAGATTTCACAAAGTGTTTTCCCACTATCTGAGCATTAAAACAGTAAAATAGTTATCTATTTGTTTTTATAGGGGTAGGATATTCCAGGCATTACTTTTAGTGAAACGATATGCAGAAATTGACAAAATTTGTCTATTGGTCAGCTGGCTGTGGGTTGGTATAATGTGTGACCTGTTACATGAGGAAATGGTCTGTATTTTGAACTCTCTTTTTCCTGAACAACTACAGCACAATGCCATTTCCAACATAATTATTGAGGCCAATCCTGAAAATACTGCGGAAGAGGCTGATGAAGAGGGTAGTAATGGTGAGAAGCCAATTTGGAATTAATCTGAAGCTGAACGTGACACTGAAAATGATTCTGAGGATGATGTTAGTGCTCTCTAGCCTGGTACCTGGAAGTGGCCAAAAGAGGATGATAATGATGACAATGACCAGATCACCAATAACTGATTCAGGCCCTCCAGCGAACTGTCAGACACCACCTCCAGCAGTGGGAATGACTCTGATGAAGAAGGCATACTGTCAGCACCCTCTACATCAGCATCGGCAACACACAGGAAGAGAAAGTAGGATGATGAAGCGAAAGATGGGCGAGAGAATGTCACACACTGCCACATGCTTAGTGTTGAACCTCATCTTCTTAGCCCAGTGTCCTACATGTCTTACATTGAATGACTACTGCATTAGAATATATTTTTTCTAGGATAGCCGACTGCTACTGTGAACCTTTGACAGATCATTATTTTGAGAACACAAGGAACTCATTCTACTCAGTAAATCAAAGAGCACTAACATTTAAACTTCATTTTTCCATGCTGCATAATAAGCTGCCGGACAAATGAACCTGGACAAATTAGACAACACGGCAAGGAACAAATCCTGTGGACCTCACACTCCCTTGCAAGTTGTCTTTTCTTTGCTACCACCTCACACCCCAGCGCCCAGAGGGACTGAATTTTGGCCACCCCCTCTCTAAGATTGTGACCTTGCAGCCCGTTTACCACACTCTTGCCAGTTACCTGTGGAATAATTATGTCCAGCCTAAAAACCAATATGATATCATAAATGAGCCATAATTCTTTTCCTAATTTCTATACCTGCTTTTCACCTAGCAAAGCATCTACAGGAAGGTGTGACTGCACTCCAAGCCAGAGGTAATGTGGTGAGTCACCTGTCGTTTCATGGGGAGTTCCATTGTGCACATTTAATAGTTCTTGAAAATACTCAGGCCGACAGTGTTTCTTCTCCAGTAGAAAGCTGTGTCGTGATAGGCCGTGAGGCGTCCTGTTAAAACGTTCACACTGTGCGTTACCTTGACGATGATTCAATGTTTTCTTGACCTCATATAACCTGTGCAGCTCCTGAAATACCCCATTTTCAAAATTTCTGTTTTGAACTGAATGCTCTCAGGCACACAGTACCACTTAATAAACCACTCTCAGAGAAGGACTTTGGCAGTTGTACCAGTATTTGGTCATGTGAAAGTCAGCGTGAACTTCAAATCAACAGGTCTAGTGGCTAGAAAAGGGTTCATGAGAGCACGTCTTTTGGGCTGCAGCAACTTACTGGGCACACACCTCTGTAACTGTTATACCCATTTATCCACATCATCATACATACCAACTCAAGTCTGTCTTAACAGATTCTGCGTGCACTCCAGTCCCTGTTGTACACTCTCCAGAACAGCTTCCTGTAAACAAAACAATACTCTCTTAAATGCCCATCATTGATTACTTAATACAGCAATCCTTCAGTTTTCCTGACTTGGGGCCACTGTCAGAGCAGAGAAGTCAAAGGTTTAGCCAAACCTTTTCTCTGGTGATGGGTAAGCTTTTTCTTTTGGGCTCAAAACTGCCTGAACTGTGCAGCTCTTACTTAGCATAACCTGCCAGAGTGGATGTATTGCCCTGGGAGTCTCTAAGGTGACTTGCTCAGTTGCCATGACATGAGTTTGCCTGACCTGACAACACTTTAAGCCTGCGCTTACTATCTCTGGCACTAAAGCTGTTGCTCAGTTGATTAAGTTACAAATGGATATACAGCCATCAAACTCCTCTTCATCTCCCAAAAGGTGGAGCAGAGGGTGGTTTTCTGTTTGTACGGTGAATTTGCAGCCCAGGAGATATTTCTTACATTTCCCAGACAGCCCATTTGAGAGCGGCTCTCACTTCATGTTGCTGTAATTTCTGTTATTTCTTTCTGCACTCTTCAGTCTCCTACTGGCATATGCTATGACATGTTTTCTGCTACCCTGCACCTGGCAAAGAACTGCTCCCAGTCTTAAGCTCTTGGCATCCATCTCAAATATAAATGAGAGCGAGAAATCAGCAAAAGCGAGGAGAGAAGCACTCGTAAGCCTCCTCTCTTTCAGCTATTCAAAAAACTCTTGGTGTCCTCAAACTTTCAAACTGGTTTTTTTACATTTAGCTGGGTATTTTCCCGAACACTCACATTAATGTATTCATGTAGTGCCTGCAAGCTACAAAAACCCTCCTGTAATAACTTTTTTGACATAAAGTCCAAAGATTCACCCCAGTCTTCTACTGTGGTGTGTACTGGCCACTGCTTCACAGCGGCTATCTTGGCTGGGTCCATGCTTAGCTCCTCACTCAGCTGAGATCTGATTCTAAAGTGTATACTAGATCAGGGGAGGTAACATTTTTACAGCCTTAAACTTTAACCCGGTGTCCCTGAATCTTTGCAACACTGTCTGAAGACATGCCAAATGGTATTCAAAAGTTGATGAGTGGACTAATATGTTGTTTTAGTATACAAGCATGAAAAGACTAAAAGGCATTTACAGCAGCATGCATGAGTCTTTCCAAAGTCGCCAGACCACTGCAAACACCAAGATCTTTGTCTGAGCGTAACACTCTTCCTTACCACATTCATACCACCTCAACAATTTTATCTAAGGTAGCAGATGGCTTTTCTTGATTTCCAGAACTTCTTATTCCCTCCACAAACTGTTCTCTTGCTGCCATCTTTGCATCAGATACTGTGTCAGGCTTCTGTTTAAGGGATGAGTGGAAAATCTGGGTCAGTGTGTGCAAGTATTCAAAGAAATCTTCACCTTCCAGCTGGGGATGACTATGAAAGGTACCCAACAGCTGTGCTATACTGGGCTTCTCTGAGAAAACTCAATATTTCTCCCTTAGTGCATAAACAGATGTCTTCAAGTGTGGAACCCTTGAGGGGGGACAGGATGAAGTCAACCTGGTCATCTTTGCCTAGGTTTCTAGTTTTGAGAGGCTTTGGTACTTGATCAATAAACTCGTCAACGTCCATCCATTGCTCTTGGATGTGGTGCACCCATGGCAAATAAACATATGACTTGCTAGCTCCACAACTCAAAACAGTTATTACCCATTTTGATCCTTTGGCCTGAAGCTCAGTGACAGAGTCCCTTTCTGTAGTTTCCCCCAAATCCTGGTCGTCACCATCGTCTCTGTCTGACAAAGTGAAGTGTCTGCGTGAGGCTTAATTCTAAGTCAGGATGCAAAAAAAAGTATCTCAACAGTGCAGCAATGCAGAAGATCAAGAAAAGGGATTACACAAGGGACAAATGGTCAGGGTGGCCTCTTTCACAACTGATGCTCAGCTTTCCACACTTCTATTAACATCCACCCAAACACGGTTACACTCAAGGACAGAATCCCAAGTATGTCCCAAATTCAACGCGTTTGAATACTTATTAGTAAAAAACACACAGTTTGAAAGGATATTATCTCAAGATAATGAGCCTATATTCCCTGCAAACACCAGTGCTCATAAACTATAGGCGTCAATGCAATCTACCGTTCTTTGCACTCACAGCGGTACCTCAAAAGGAGCAGTGCCATCTAGTGGCGCAATTTAAAGCAACAGCTCTTCCCCACCTTCCCCATTCCCTCCATCTGTCCAAGTTCTCCTTTTCCTTTGCCACTATTTTCTTCATCTCCCTGACTATCCTACTTCTCTACCTTTGAATACTATATGCACTGAAGACCATACTTATTCATTTCATTTAGTCACTGAAGTTAATTATTTTTCAATAAAATAAATGATGCAAATCTGAACTTTGACATTGCATTGCATTATTACTTTGACATTTGACTCTTTTTTTTTGATTTATGATCAAAAATTAATTCCTAAAATGTTTGCATTTACAAAGAGTTTACTTTTGACTATCCCTTCCCTGCAAAAATAAAACATAAACTCAAATAAAACCCACACTAGAGGGAGCTGCTAGTACATGTACAGCACTGAATGTTTTTTTCAGTAATCTTCAGTCTAGCTGCTCCTGCATACTTGTAATTAGATTTTTGTGGGGGAAACATGCTGTGTGTGCTTTATTCACAAATTAAACATCAACTTGAATGTTACTAACGATTTCAGTTTTTGATTTATTTCAGTCTGCTTGTCTGGCAAAAGGATTTGGTCTGATAAACACAGTGGTTGCAAAAAGTACACAGTTATCATGACTTGCCTTGACTCATGTGTAGACTCCCATGCCCGCTGTGACCTCCTAAAAACACAAATTATATGAAACGCTAAAGAATGTGAGTGGATCCACAGTATTATCATGGGATTCATAAACATTAACTGCCTGTAAAACAGCTCATCTTCTGATTTGCAAACCACAAAAAACTGTCACAACTCCCCCACTCAGCTTTGCTTCCTATTTGTCCAGACCTGTAGTCAATCCCAATTTCTGTGCGGTCTGTGAGTCACGTTGCACCATAGTGGCACCACAGTTCCTTGGTGTCCTGGTTTCATTCTGTCTAATTATTATATAATTTTAAACTGGAACAGCAGGGTGACCTCCAGCAACTAGTTTGGGGAGAAACAGAGATAAGAAAAGGGACAGCAAAGACAGATGAGCAAGAACCGAACCAGAAATAGCATAGGTGTTCTCCGGAGAAAACTCAAAAAGTTGTGCTGGAGATAAAAATATCTGTTAGTGGGTCATGCTGACCGGAGTATAACCCGCTGGGTGTCGCTGGCTGTAGACTGCAGCTACTAAACTTTCCTCTTTGTTGGTCTAATACAGTTTTGGTTGACTTTGGAGGCGGAGAGACAAATACGGCATATGGTGATGCTTGGAAATGACAAGCAAATTTCACATTTGCCACTTCGCAATTACAGAGCAAGATGATCTGCATTTTTTCTTTAACATTTACTGGGAAAACTCATAAAGACTGAGTCATAAAGTCTCACCAGATTTTTCAGGATAATTATGTCAGTATGTGAGGCTATTTAGGGTGGTTTACTCGTCAATATGCTCAAAGTCTAGAGGTTGATTAATGCAAAGAGAGAATAAAAAGGGGAAGATGATCTAGGTTGAAATGTGTTGTTACCTGTCTGGAGAATCTGTTTGCACTGTTGTGGATAAACGCTGGTTGATTTATACGCTCTATCTACTGTATATACTTTCAACACTGGTCACACATAAAGGCAGCTATTACTCCTTCTTTTGGCTACTCCTTTTATGGGTTGGCACAGCGAATCACCTGCCTCCATGTCACCCTGTCACTAGCATCATCACACCAACCCTCAGCATGACCTTCACTATATTGATGAGTCTTCACTGTGGTCTTCCTCTTTTCCTCCTATTTTACATAAAGGCAGAAACTAGCGCTGATTAAAAACAGCAAAAATACTTTTTGTTTTAGGTTTATCAATAGATAAACTTTCAAGATTTAATATAAATAAACTGACAATAGCATTGGCGTAGGCAGGCCACTGCTCAAGCGTCCCAGCTCATCATTCTACCAGCAGTTGAATCTCATGAGATACATTTACTTTTACTTTTTGCTTTAACTTACCTACAATTGCTCCATGTCTGCAAGCCTCTTTGCAACCCAACTCCACTCCATGTTTCATGTTGTGTAGGACATAAAAGGAAGGCACCTGTAGGGCAGGAATTGCAGGCTTATTTTGCATTAGTACCTGCAAATATACCTTTTTCTTACAATTTATATTTTCAATTAATTGGGAGGCTGTTGAATTAATTTGCAAAATGGACACTATGCAGTACATATCATATCTGTGATCTGTTTGACATGATCTATCTGGAATAAATGCTCAGTCTTGTTTCTTCAGCTTATAAAGGCTGCAGCGCATAGAGAGACCCCTCTCAATTACCCAGCTTTAATGAGGGTAGTGTTAATCAAACACACAGACTGTTTTGAGGTTGGATGGGGAGTGGGGGATGGGGGTGGTGGTGTATACACAGACTTTATCAGACACCACCCTCCAGCACCACCCCGCTCACTGCACGCACCAATGATGACCCCACCCACCCAGGTCCCATCTATAGTGAGCAGACAGAAGGGGGTTTATCTCAAACTGCTGCAATCTGCAGAAATCACTGTGCTGGACACACTCTGGCAGCCAGTGGCAGCCTTATATCCCACGCTCAGCTCTTTTCCTTTGTCATGGTGGATTGTGGCTGAGCTGTCTGCTTGGGTGTGGGTCTTTAAACAGAGGTGGGTGACTAGGACTGAGGGCGTAAACAGGTTCTGTGCATGTGTGTGTGTGTGAGAGAGAGAAAGAGAGAGCTATCGTTCCTGATGCACAAGCATGCAGCTCAGTTGAGTGATTTTTGAAGACCCGGGGCTTTCTTTTATTCTTAAACACTGCTGTGTAGCATCTGGTCAAAGACTCGTGGTTTCCTTTACACACTTAAATCCACCTTAACTCTAGTGTCTTAAGGCCTCATTAAGATCATTGTGTAGTTACAAGTCACATTCTTTCAAGCCAAAAATTTTTTAGAGATAAAGAGAAACGTGCCCTGATAGGTGTCAATGATGAGCTTGTATATACAGCATTATCAGCTTAGCAGTTTTATATCCAACCTGTTCACAGCTTTTAATTAATAGGTAAATATTTGGTAACATTTATCTGTGTTATTCGGTCATCCTAAGAAGGGAGCAGTTTACTCAAGGTTACCCTACATTACATTCCAGATGTGACATGGTCTCATTTGTGTGGTTAACAATAAGTTTTCTGTTATAAATCTGACTGTTAAAGCTCAAACCTCTGTAAACTTACATCATAATGTTCCAAATTCACAAAATAATTACTTTAAGCCAATCAAATTCTACTTGAATACTTATTGAACACATTTCAACTGTTTTATGGTTTCCCACTGCCACCTCATTAAACAGGCAAATCTATTATCCATATGGTTTATATCCCCATTCTTCTTTCAAATTTCAAATCAACAACTTTTCCCAATTTTCCTTTCACACTTTTTTTTTTTTTTTTGCATTAAATATAGTTAAAGATGTTGCAAATCAAAAACAACCTTTCTAGCTGCAGCTGTAAAGAGGCTGCTCGTTTGGAAAACTCCAATAATACGTCCACACTGCAAAGTGTTCAAACCACTCTAACAACACAGCAGAGCTTTTTCATTACCACTAACTGCCTTTAATGAGTAGCATGCTTTTTTCTTCAAACTGCTGAGCCCTCCCTAAGAGACCCATCATCCCATAAACCCCTCACCACCACCACCACCATTTTTTTGGTTTCGCTACACCCGTCGATGGGCCGGACCTAGACCAAGACTCAAAACTGATTTAGGTGTCAGTTTGGGTGCCTTCCTCAGTTCCTGCCAATAGCGAACCAACATGAATGAATGGCTCCCTAGAGTGTTCATCTTTTCTAACTGCTGTAACCATTAAGACACTGCACACACTGTAGTGCAGCAGAGAAAAAGCACACAGGAAAACACTTACCCATGGTGCTGAGACACTCTTTCATGACCATCTTCCGGGGCTTTATGAATAACCCAGATCTCAATGACCTGCTTTATGTTGCACACCAGCCAGGTGCTGCATAGTGTCTCAGGAATTATTTAGTAGAACTGCAGTTCCTCAAAGATAACCCTCTGAACTTAAGTAAAATCTGGAGTAAAATCTGAAAAGAAAAAATAAATATGTATAAAAATAAAGATCAAGAATGTGGTGTTGAGGATAGGTCTTTCATTTCAAAAAGTGTAAAATGTATTCTTGCAGTATAGTGCATTAATATGGAACGAAATCCTAATCCTAAGAAATCCCGACAAAGAAGGAGAAGGAGCCTAGTTTGAGAATCTGAAGCTTTAGGGTCCAGTTATACATTTAATACTCCAAGCATTTAACGATATTTTACATATTTCAAGTAATAAGAGAATTATACACCAAAATAAATTTGAATATGCTTACCCTTTGTCATGAAATGATTTGCTTAATGACTGGAGAATTGTCAGAGCTATAAAAGGAATTTAAGCCCACCTTAAAAGGGCACTTCACTCAAAAAATACAGTGTAGCTACATCCCCTCTATTGTTGTATGAGTTTCCCAGTTTTGGAGGCATCAGCTGTACAACAGTAGAAACAACTTTCTTGTCTTGAATTTAATAGGAAAAAATATTACTTGCTTTGGTTTAAGGATATGTACTTGGCATTATGGACAAACACTGGATGGAGGTCCATCCATAAAGGTCACAGTGCTCCCTCAGCTGAATTCTATTAACATACTTCAACTATAAGTTACATTAATTCCTACAGAATGGTTATAAAAAATTAAACACTCACAGTGCTGATAAATTATTGCAGTGAGAAATCAATTCATTTATCCAGTTACTGGTAGTTTAGTGCTTCTGCATCAATCATGTTAACCAGAATGAAGGACACTGTGCGGATGGACCTGTGCAGGTTAAACCTTGGGAAGTACCCCTCATGTGTCTTTGAAACTAAAAAAGGGGCCTTCATCAGCTTACGCAGCTAGTTTTAAAACAAGTAACTCCCTTGAAAATTGCTAAAACAAATGGAAATGCGCTGAAGATAGTCTGTGCTCTCAGTCAGCTGTCCTAGTGTCTGTGCATGAGTGATTTATTGATCCACTTCTGCTCCTAGAGAAAACGTGTCTCCTAATTTGCTTCTGCAATCTAAGACAGATATTTTTTACACTTTTATAACTGTGGATTCCTGTTTCTATGAGTCTATGGTTGTTATTATGCATACCAGTTTGTGATTGTAGTTTAAAGTGGCTCGTTTATTCTTAAATTTATTGTGTAGACTGACACAGTGTATAGATTTAGTAATCACAGAGGACTGACTCTTGTAATACCCTTTAAAATGTAAATGTAACAGATACTGCTGTACATATTTGCTTATAAATTCTAGACAAAGTGTATGTGAGTACAAGCACTTTTTTTTAATGGAATAGCAAAGTGACTTGAACCAGATGCCCTCTTGTCAAAGTTGGTTGCCTGTTCAGTTCGTATGCTCTGGCTTTGACACAGAGCAGGCCTAAGAAACTATCTACAGCAGATAAACAGCATTTGAAAGTCATGTCCTTAAGAAACAGGAAAATATCCAGCAAAGATCCAACGTAGGACCCGAGTGATGCATCTGGCCCTTCAATTGATCCATTTATTGATCACCAAAACCTCATCAGAAACAGTCTCAGAGGAAGGGTGGCTGTCAAAAGGCCATTCTTAAGGAAGAGAAACAGAGAAAATGCTGATGTGTGTCAAATTTCACAAGAGCTGGACTGAAAATCAGTGACAGCTGGTCTTGTGGAGTGATGAATGAGTGATGAAATTTGACATTTTTACTTCAAACCGCTATTGGTATGCATGGAGAAGACCAGGAGAGAGGTACAACAGTGAGTATCTACAGCCATAAAGCCATAAAGCACAGTGGAGGCTCTGTTATGTTTGGGACTGCATTTCAGCTCGTGGTGGGGATCCGGTCAGAACTGATAAAGCAAATAGTGTCAGGTCAATTGGAGAACATTTGACTGGGATATTTCAGCATGACAATGACACCTCAGACACACTGCCAGCACAGTAAATGGTTAATGAACTGTTTTTTTTTAATAAAAAAGTTCTTAGAAAAGTTCTATATAAGGATCATAATGAGAAGTATGTTGTATAAAGTTGTATAAAGTATGAATTTTATACAACTAGCGTCATTCACCCATCCATTTAAGCCCCTTTCTATGCTTATGTGCTTCCTAACATTAACATCTAACATTCACTCCCATCAGAGAGCAACTTGGGGTTAATAAAGATAAACTACCCCCCCCCCCCCCTTCAAAAAAGCATACCTAACCTACATAGAAACTTCATGGCTCACTATAAGTCATGGATTGGCCTCCCCAGATCTCAATACCAAAGCAGTGTGGGATCATCGTGACAGAGTGACCAACAAAAAGCAGCCAGCATCCAAAGAAGAGCACTGGGAAGTCAAAGAAGCCTAAAAAACGCTGTTGAAGAATTAAAACCATTGCACGTTTCAATGAAATGCTCCAATTTACAATTTTACAAGCATAATATAAAGAAATGGGGGGCTGGTTTGACACTTGCACAGCACTGTAGATAGACAGAGTCTAATTAAAACCACGGTACCGGTATATGAAAGTGAAAGCTTTCAGTTTTAGCACCAGGGACAGCACCAGACACAAGGACAGAGCACTATCTTCCTGCTATTGTTGAGAATACTGATACTGTGAGAATACTGCGCGACTGTGAAGGGTCAGAACCCAACCTACACATCCTCCCACTCACCCGCCACCTAACCCCCTCCCACGCACATCCCTAGCTACCACCACATCTACTTTTTCTTTCTTTCTTCTCCCTGTTGAACGTTAGCACAGGGAGCTGGAGTCAGTGAGGTACGGACGGTCCTTCGGATGCTCGGCTGCCGGGGGGGGGGGGGAGAGAAGAAGCTGCTGCGGATATCCGTCTCATACCTGCCTCAAAACGGGGTCCTCTCAGCCTGTATATGTTTTTCCCCCCCAGCAGACCGTTTTGCTGTGTGAAAGCTAAATAAAGAGAGAGCCTGGCTTGGTTTCGTAACGCGCTGCACCGCTAGCAGCGCGGAGGGAAAGAGGTTTTTCGAGGATGCGGATTTAAAGGGAAGACGTTACCAGTGTCACCTGGGATTTTTGTTAAACCGTTAATATTCTAATTTAGCGTAGCCGGACGCGTCCGAGAGCAAAGGAAGATTTTTCACATGTTTGGTTAAATTTCGCATATAGCGACGCGATAGGACAAAAAACAAAACATCGAGGGCCTCTTAAACAGAAGAGAAAATAAGGGGTAAGTGTGTGTGTTGTTGGGTTTTTTTTGTCTCTTTATTTTCCGCCACCAGCAGGCTAGCAACCCGTAACAAAGCTAATGAGGGGGGAGTCTGATATTCAGGTGACTTGCTGTTAGCTTGCCACTGCTATTAGCTTTTCATGCCAAAAGACAACGTTTTCTGTTTTACATTTCTGTGACTGGAGATAAGCCTGCATACATTTCTGTTATGTTAGCTGCCTGGTTGGGAAGTGTCCAACTGCAGCGCGTTGTGTTAGTCGTTGGGAACATCTCTGTGTACGTCTGCCTCTTCTTGCCTTTGTTTGAATCGATGTCAAATGCAGCCACATTTTATCTGCGTGTTGTGCACAGCCAGTCAGCCAGCCTGCCTGTGGATCTTTGATTCAGCATCTGCTTCTACACCAACCAAGCCTTGCCGCTGGCTATGTTTTTTACGTACCATACCATGATATGCTACAGTGCTGGCATCTTGTAAAGCTGTGGGCTTCGTGGTTATGTTATGTTATCATATGACATTTGAGATTTATTCTGCGTGCCTGGCCTAGGCTGTGAGTCATAGCTTGGGATGCATCAGGTAAAAGTAAAAATGAGGGCTCACTAGGGAAGAGATGATTGCAATCAAAAGCCAGTTAACACGTTGTTTTGAAATGTGCAAGTTTGCTATATGGACATCAAGCGCCTCACTTTTTAACTAGCAGATAGCACGGAGCTGGCATTTACTGGCCACCACGTGTAGATCCATGTTTCACTGGCCCAGAAACGTCTGCACTGAAAATGGTTGGAAAACAAAAAACCTCACATGGTTGGTTGATTGGTTTATGGTTTATTGTAATCAGTATTCTTGATGAGGAATTTGCAATTTGATGTTTTTGTCTAATGTTGGTACTGGGTAACACCCATGATGGGGTGTTTTTGTTGATTTTATGTATGTATTTCTTTCTTTTTTTAAACCTTAAAGCACAAATTAGTCATGCAGGGCTAAAACGTTTAGGTGTTGTAAACCACACAGTAGCTAAGGAGTTTGTTGATGTCACTTAACTGCTGTTAGGGCTACAAGAGTCTGCAAGGAAATGGTTTGAAACCAAAGTGAGGATCTCTTCATTAGAAGACAGTCATCCAGTTGTTCTCAGCACAGTACAGCTCTGGTTTGTGGCTCAGTTTATATTCAGTGACTGAATCTCTAGCTTTACAGAGTAGGTTAGAAAGCAGATTAATTCTGTGATATTTCCATTGCCTTTCCTCCCCTTTCCTGTATCATAGGCCTGAAAACTGGTTCGGATGTTAATGTTTGATATAATTGTATGATTTTTTGTTGTTGTTGTTTTTGAATTCATGTCTATAAAGTCAACACAAAATAAGTAAAATGTATTCTAAAATGTAATTTTAATTTCATGTAGGATTTGAGTTGTTTTAATTGGTAAAGACCCTTCCTGTCAGCTAGGCCTGAAATCATTCTGCATGTCCTCAGTTCATATTCATCACAAAAAATTTAGGGACAGTTTCCAGTGCCGGGTAGTCCAGTACATCATTAAAACCCACTATGACCTCAATAATAAACGTAATCATGATTTTTACTGTGACAACTCCGAATATGTTAAAGCTTTGTAAAAGGCAAATTTATGGCAGAGATGATTTGGTAGTGAGTGTATGTTTCACATTCAGCAGTGTGTTATGAAACAGTGCCGGATTTTGTGCCGTTCTACCATTTCTACTGTTCTACTTCATATATTTTCTATCCCTGGTATTAAGGCTTGTACAACTATTGTCTCTATATAGCCATACTAAGGTTTTTTTATGGCTTGAAATAAGCCATAAGGGTGACACTAGGCACATAAACATGACTGGCCTGTATGTAGCTGAGGCAATGAGTCTGTGCTACTTTACTTAACATACATCTCTGCACTTTCTGTTATTTATGGCTATTGATGAACACAAATGTTGTTGTTGCTTGAAAACTAAACAGGACCAATCCTGCATACTTAAATAATAGGGAAGTACTGATATATTGGCTTTATGCTGTTGTCAGTCAATACTAGCCACTTATAAAAAAATGAAACACATTTACAGATGGCAGTGGCTGACAATTTTGTCACATCACAATCACAATAAGACTAAAAAAAATCTTTTCGTCACTTTTTCGTGGTATGTAACAGAGATGAATGACAACAATAACAAAACAAGCAAAGATATTGCTGTCACCCATTGAAAGCTGTAAAGGTAAACACATGCATTGACCTAACGTTTCAGAATTGGATCATACCTGCCATTATATTGTAAAAAAACAAAAGACAAATATGGAGCCACTAATTGAATTATTCAGTATTAGCCAGTTATTGTGCTTCTCTCTTTCTTTGTGGAGTTGATCTCAGTTCTTGCTACAAATAGATTTTGCTTTTCACATGATGAATATGAAGAATAGGTCAGTCTTCTTGTCTTTGTTAGTGGCTTTTCTTCAGATGTATCAACATAAATAGACTCTTTCTGGACTGCTAATACACATTGTAATCACTGCATTGACTAGACTTGAAGAAAATATCAGCATACATATATATGTAAACTATATTAGCATATTGTTATAGATTCAGTTCAACTGATATAACTAACCAGTAATTCTATATATATCATTTAATGTGTGAGCTTAAAAATATTTTTTAAAGTGCCATGTTCCTGGCAGCTGAATAAGCATTTATGTTCAGGAAAGAGGTGTGTGTTGTTGTGGTCAAAGTATTCTCAATTATTGTGTAATTAGACATTGTGCTTAGTGTTTCACTTAGTGCTATATCCTGTTTCCTGGAAGAAGAAATAACAAAACAAAATAGATTAATGCACTAAAATCCTTTCATTGGAGTAAAATGTGCTTGTTGACCAATTAAACCTCGTGGAATCCAGATCATACGAAAAACACCCAAAAAATGTGGAGCTTTTTTTGATGGAGACACAGACAGGATGATATAGATGGATAAGAAATTGCTATTAGCTGGCTGGCTGGTTGCCTTGATGAACAGCATTCAACAATAGAATGGGACTTTGAATATGGGCCCCCTGTAGTGCTGATTCTCAAAATCCCTCTTGGACAAGCCTTTTTCAATTCATGCTATTCACGCTTTTATCTTGCGGCAGTGAACCATATTACTAACCAAATTTAAGCCTTTTATGGCTGCTTTCTAATGTGTATCTCTTAACAATTCATATTTATAGGTCTAACTACAGGAGCATCTCATGATATAGTGTACTAATATATAATCTATTTATCTATTGTGGTTCATTTATCCAGTCTTTCTACGTTTGATACAGAAGAAAAGGAAAAACCCCCAAAAAAAACAAACAAACAAACCAGAAAATACAACGAGATTATACAAAATCAGGCCTCCCATTTTGTACATAGTTCAACCATTTTGACCAGTATTCGTCAAATGAGTCCGCCTGCAACTTTAGCCTAAAAGTTTTTCTTTCCATAACAAAAATAGTATATATCACGTCAATCCACTCATTTATAGTAGGAGTATCCTCATTAAGCCAACAATGGGTTGGCTTAATGAGCACATTTCAGCACACTGAACAAATATTTATCCAGTTTACATAGATTAAGACTCTCTAAGTTCCCTAGGTACAATCAGTGTTGGTCAAGTTACTTGAAAAAAGTAATCAGTAACTAATTACTGATTACTTCCCCAAAAAAGTAATCCCGTTACCTTACTGATTACTTATTTTCAAAAGTAATTAATTACTTAGTTACTTTTTAAAAACACGATTTACAACCTGAAGAGGTGATAAAGCGATAGATCTTTCAGCCCAATTCTACTTTTTCTGCATAATCCATCATACAAAATGTAATCAAATGGAAAAGTCTCTTTTTTTAAACTTGTTTTATCAGTTTTAATCTTTTAACTTTATGCATCAAGCAAAAATTTAATTATATGCAACATTCTCTGAGTTGAATAAATTAGTTTAACATTTAAACCTATTTTCTACACATTCCAGCACATAAAATAAAATATTTTTTGTGTTTACACTCACTCTTTCAAATAGATGCAAGTAAAACACAGCAGAACATAAATAAGGTCAAAGACTCAGCGGTCCTGTTGCTCTATTTTCACCTATTAAGCAGCACTGCGGTAGGCGGAGGTTTACCCTGGTGCAGGTGTGCCGCGGTCAGTTGAAGAATCCGCGACTTTCTCTGCGAGTTTCCCATTACGTCGTTGCGCACTCGGTACTTGCTTGGAAGTTTAGGGGGTTTTTTTCGCTGTAAAAAGAAGTTTTCTTCCCACGCACAACGGACGCTAATGTTTTTGTCACTTTTTATGGAATCAAACTCAAAGTAAGGTCAGTACTTCCACGCTTTAAACGCTGCACGCTCATACTCTCTCCCACAATCGATATGTGATCCATTGTTGATCTGCACACAGCTGTTGTCACTAACGGCGCACTCGCTTACGTCACTGTCGTGAGACATTCTCGCAAAAAATCACGGTTTTAGTAACGCAGTAACGCAGTGTTCCTACGGGAAAGTAACGGTAATCTAATTACCGTTTTTGCAATAGTAATCCCTTACTTTACTCGTTACTCGAAAAAGTAATCAGATTACAGTAACACGTTACAAGTAACGCGTTACTGCCCATCTCTGGGTACAATACTGCAAAATGAAATTGTATTTTCTTTTGGAAGATTGTTTCCAGGACCTTATGTATTTCCTTCAAAAATGGAGCCACAAGAGGACATTCCCAAAAGATGTGGAACCGATTTGCTGCTGCATGTCTACACTGCCTCCAGCATGTTGTCTTATGGGAATAATTGGATTTTCGAGCCGGGGTATTAAAATAACAAATTATATTCTTCCAACTGAATTCCCTCCACGAGGGGGAGCTTGTTACCGACCACTGCTGCATACAGATCCCATCCCAATCCTCTTCTGTTAGGGATAGATTACCATCTGTTTCCCATCTTGCTTTAACATATCTTGTATCATGACCCCTTGGGTTGGTCAGTGAACGATATAATTTGGAAATAATTTTTTGATAGGGTGCATCTCTATATGCATTCTCAAATATGTAAAGAATTTCTTCATTCCCAGTCAGTAACTGGGGATGTTTTAGCTTTTTATTCAAGAAGTCCCTCAGTTGCAAATATCTAAAAAAAGTCTTGATTTTGCAACCCATACTTATTCTTAAGGTCCTGGAAACTCATCATTTTTCCGTCTTTCAACTTTATTAGCCCATGTTTTAAATGTCGAGTCGGTCTTACTAGGCAAAAATTCTGGGTCATATGCAAAACCACCTAAGCAGTTAAAATTTTTAAGGTTAAATTGAGGTTTCCGTTCATTAGAATATAGCTGCTTCTCTGAACAACTGTGTGATTATCAACTTAAAGTATTTTAAAACAAAGAAATGTGGTGTGTAGAGCCAGAGACATTATCAGCTGAAGATGTAGCACTGAAATGGTTCTAAATTTAAATCTATGAGAGAATTATCTAAGAACCAAGATAATGACAGTTTTAACTTCTAAGGGAAAAAGTTGTTAAAACATTATTGTAAACTAGAATTGCCTAACTTATTTGTTTTAATCAGATCGGGCTGGTGATTCTATGCATGCAGTTTTAACGTCCCTGTGACCATTAAAACTAAAGTTAATTTACTTAATACTCAAAATAACTGTCAAGTGCTTCTGGGTGGACTTTATAATCATTAAAAGCATCTCGCAAGCTGTAACTTTTTTGTTTTACATAAAGTTTAGTGTTATCTCCCAACCCTTTTTCCAAAATTTTTTTATTATATCGAGTGAAATTATACAAATTAATACTGCTGTCCATCTTTTTGCTGTGTGGATGCTAATTGCTAATTTAGCTGTGGCTACTCTGCACACAAGAGGAGGGAGAAATGGACACCGGGGAGTTTTATCCCCACTTCCAACAGGAGTTTGCACAGATACATAACAGCTGGAGAACTATTCACAGATCTTCACATATGGTTAAGTTTATGCCAATGTGTAGTGTCAGCTTAGGCCTCATGTGCTTTTGGCGGGTTCAGAAGCAAGGGTGATGTAATGGAAGTGTATTCATGTAGAAAAGTAATGTGCACATCTGTGAGGGCACCATTAATACTGAACCTTCTGAAGTGCTTCTACAGTGGACTTCCAGCATTAATTCAGTTTTAAATGTGGATTAACAGGTTTGGAAATGGACAACATTGCTTTGACTCACAACACTAACATTTCACTCACCAAACTGAGGGAAACACCTCTTGGACAGTCTGTGCCACACTGCAAGCCATAAAAATGTATCAGTAGCACAAACGAGTTACAAAGGTCCTGTTCAGTGATTTTAGTTAGTGAACATGAAGCCTAGAAAAGGCTGATTAGTTCCCAGTGTTTTTTGTGCTGGAATATCTGTTAATGAAAACCTAAATTCCAGGGTCCAGATGGATTAATAAAATTCACCTTGCCTAGATATATGAAGCCATCCATAGAGAACAAAATACTTTTTGTACCAGGATCTAAACATTCTTTTTAACGCTGTATAGTTTTAACTTAGGGCTCTTTGGGAATTGACTTACTTTTGCAGCCAGTATGAAGTAGCACTTAAAGATGCTCCAGTTCTATCACTTTTCAAGTGGCTACAGCCATTTTCTGCTCTTGAAGTTATACACGGACTCAGTACAATAGCAGCTCTGCACTTTGCTCTTATAAAAACCAGATTTATAAATATCTCTATGACCAGATCATGACCATTGTTTTATTGTATCAAGCAATATATTATAGTAAATCAGCAACTATCAGTTAATAAGAGGGTAATATAAATTTATGCTGTCTTTATGGTGCCAAAGCATTTAACATTGGTCTTGCCTAACATTGGTACTCCATTCTTTCACTGAGGATTCACACTGAAACATTTTATGATGTCATGTATACCCAGTGGTTTGCTTAATAAAAATTAGCTCCCTGCGCTAAGAAACAAGGCAGCATCACATGGGTGTACTATAGGTGTTGACTGTGATGATCTGCTGGTTTTGCTATTTTGATTCATTAAGAAATATTAAATTCACATTTGCATAGCTATTTAGTTGTGTGCTTGCTTGCTTTTGGGTGTGGTTGGTACAATGTGGCGACCAGACTGTAGTCAAGAACTTGACTGAACTTAATGCTTATAGATTGTTTTTAAGATGCACCACAGTGATACAGCTGTTCTTTAACCTGATGCGCCAGGTTATTAGGAGCATCAGGAATGCTAGTAACCTGCGTTCCTTATGTGTTGCTTGCACAGTTTTCAGTTAAATTTTACACAGTATCTCAGATTCTATGAAAACCAACTATGTAAACTGAACGAGTACCAGCACTCTCTTTATATTATTTATAATATTGCCAGAAGCATTGATGTTGTAGTAGATGCAGTAGAAAACAGGGAAAACACAACTCTTAACATGACATTTTCCAGCTGTTTTTATTATGACAGCTTGTACTCTATTAAACCTGCATCTAGAGTCTTTTAATGAATAAATATCTCTCTTAAAGGTGAGGTCTGGAAGGCTTTTGTCAGCACCACTTATGGGGGCTGATTTTTAGATGGAGAACAGTTGTTTCGCCAGTGCTTCACAAGGTCACAAAGTGTTACACACCCCCACAGAAATCTGAACGCGCAAAGTCTCACTGCCACTTCAAATCATAGAGCTAGCAAGCAATACTGATATGGACAGTGGTTAAGTACTTGGATAGGAGCATTTGCTGATAATCACTTATCTTAAAATTAAATGAATACCTTTCAGTGTATGCGTTCAGCTTATCAGTTCTTGCTTTTCTCTGGGTACTCTGAAATTACATTTAGGAACTACAGCATCTTAGTGCAGCAAGACTGCTTTTTGACTAAAGTGATCACGTTTTTGCCAAAGGTTGCAATTTGCTAAATGAATGCTTGCTAGTCCTTTTCAAAACACTTCAAAGAACAGCTGTGTGACACCACCATTATAAGTAACACCAACGTGGTGATTTAAATCTGCCGCAGACCTTAAATATGTGTTATTTTCTGTCACCCAGATGAACATATTTCATGAGGTTGTTGTTAATCACGGGGTAACAATTATCAAACTCCTACAGAGAGAGGATGTTGCTAAATAAAACTTTACATTTCAGATGGTTTAGAAACTAAAAAGTAAAGTGGTACAAAAATATTACACACCACTGGTAGAAATCTTAAAAGAAAATCCTGGTGTGTTTTTATATTGGCGCATTAGGATTTTTAATGGTAACTGAAATGTTTGAGAGCAAGGCTTTGTTTTTTATTTTCTCATTATAGCTCACATTCAGCCACATTATTCATATATTGGGTAGTGTTGTTGGTTCCAGGTATTTTTGTATTGGCCAGTTGTCCATCAAGTAGTAAAGCTTTCTGATTGGATGAAGCTATTTTCACTGATATGAATGATCTTGTATGAATCCGAAGCACTGTGTATTAGCACATGCAGGCGTGATGCCCGAGCTCGTGCCTGCATTTGTTCTTGTGTGTTTTAAAATGGCATGAATAATTAATTCACTGATGTTTTTAATTTGGATTTCTGGCAGCTTGGGAGATTGATGCTATTGTAACTCCCAGCCAAATGTATTTAGAAATGAAGGCTAAGCCCAGGACTCATTCAGCTGCAGCAGCAAGAGGGGAGCACAAACACTATAGCATTTGCCTGTTTTTAGTATTAGTCTTAATAAGCCATATTGTGGATGGGCCAGTATTCTCACTGGGCCTTAACTTGCCTGTATAGCAGCATCTCTCTGTACTGAACATTAATGATACCAATGGGACTATTAATTATTCTTTTTTTGTTGTAAATGTGACAAATCACTGAAGAAGATGTAGGTCATAGGCATCCATGTTTTCTGTCAGATAATACAGATTTCAATAATATAGAGGTCATGTGGAGGATTGACATTGTTTATAAACTAGATCGTTATGTTTTTGTCCATTAAGTACCTAAAGTATATAGTAGCGCTTCTGTGTTTTCAGACTAATAAGAAAGTTGTAAACCGTCACTGAGTTTGATGACATTTTCCAAGACTACAGGGAAATGTGACTTCTTGCAGTGAATAGTAATTCAGCTCTGGAAAACAATTTCTGTATTTGCCATGTTGCATTGATTAATAAATTAGTTTGACTGTTAATATGATTACTTGTTAAAATTAATTTAGTGTGTCATTTGTGAAAATGAAAAGATAATACGGATGTAGAATAAAATGACATCAAAACAAAATATTATCTGGAGTTAGGCTGATATCTATGTCGATATGTGAAGGGCATGCTGGCTGCGTGAGTGTTTGATAAATGTGATGCTACAGGTCAACAAAGGATCTCTGCTGTCCTATTCAGCAGGGCATTCAGGCCAGGATCAGCAGGCCGTGGAAGGGCCTCTGATGCATATGTGCCTCTGGCTGCCTCATCTCTGCAAACAGGAAAGGCTTGAACGGCTGGCCTCATCCCTCTGCTGACTCTCCATTGTGTGGGGCCACTTTGGCAGGGCACGCTTTGTCCTCTGCTTTTTGGGATCTGCCTCCACACCCTGCAGGCTCAACTAAGTATCACAGGCAGCTTGATTTGGGGCAAAGCAGAGGTGCCACATTCACTTGAATATATTAATATTCATTAATGCAAAGCTCATGGCTTCGGTATACTCATAAAGAATGCCAGCAAAACATTTTCTTAAATTTTAGTTTTTTTTCCTTCACTTAAAGATTTTTACAATGAAATTGGTAAAATGTTAAAAATCTTATGTTTGTGTGTTTTGAATGACTGTGTTTTAACATGGTTTTGTTATGAGTTGTATCGCCCCTTTGTCTGCCATTATAAGGAGTGTGTGTGTGTGAGACCGTCTACCCTATTCCCCTGGTGCAAGGTAGCAGTTTGGCTGGTTAATGTGCACAAGCCTAATTCCCTGAGGGTGACTGATTGCAGGCTCTATTTCTCTTTCCTCTCTCCCTGATTAACGGGTGCAGTGACAAACAGCCCAGCTGGGCAAAGGGAGGCAGCTCTGGGAGGGGAGGTGGGGTGACACAGAAGAAAAAATAGGCAGAGGTGGTGGCGCTGCCTATCATACTGCTAGCTCTGCCTTCCTTTCTTAACCAGTGTCATTCTGTTGTGAGTAATAGCCTGATGTGTGTCTGCCCAGTATAGAGCTCGATTTAGCCACGAGGCATTTCTTTGTGCCCTACTTTAATCTTTTTCCCATTGTACAGAAGCACTATGTATCTGTGTCATGTGCCTTTCATTTGTATATTGTTTTGATTTAATTACAGTAATAATTTTTCAAAAGCATGTTAAGATATAAAGGCTGTGACAGGTTCTAAATATTTCATACACAAATGTTTGTCTTTGTTTTGTATTTGTGGATTAGACCTTGGGGGGATTTTCTTTCATAGAAACTCTTTTATGTGACGTTTTTGTGCCACATCTGTCTGCCAGGCTGTGTTTTTATTTATTTATTTTTAAGTAGCTTTGGGGCTTAAATCTTATGTCTGAAGATTTGGAAAATAGGCTTTTTTAGGGGAAAAAAATCAGGTTGAAGGCTCCTGCATGGCATTTTTACAAAGTTGCATTTTTATGGGTTAATTTCTTTATCTGATTTTGTTTCTGTCTGGACTGGGGGAGGTGGCTGCACATCACTCAGGCTGGCATAATTGTTGGTGTTGGACCAATCTATTTTGTGTGCTGAGTGCTGATATGGTTGCATGCTGCGTGGGTGGATTTGTAAGTGTCACTTTCAAAAGCATCATGTGTATACTGTATGTAGAAGGGCTGTTGGGGGTGGTGTGCGGTAATAGGTCAGGTCAGCTTGTATGTGCAGTTTTTATGTCACCCAGTGTTGTGCGTGTGTGTGTGTGGGAGGATGAGTACAGTAGGCTGTATCATAGTAGGTCAGGGGATTGTTAGTCTGATCCATTGAGGAGCGATTAGTCCAGACACTGAGCCAAGCCTCTTCATACTCACAACAAGGGGAGGATTGGCGCTTTGTTATCGCTGCCAGACTCTTGTGACCTCACTGGTCCTGCCCCTCTCCAGCTCCTGCCAATCCCCCAAACAGATTGCCTTGGACTATATTACTGCCAGGCCTGTCCTGGATAGTCTGTCTTCTGTGTGACTCCTGCTTCCATGCTGTGGCATTTTTATAATTTGGGCTATGTAGAAATCTTAAATGTAGCTACTTATCAGTAACGCTAGACTGATACCATACCAGTCACATAGTGTAGTAGTGTCTTTGTTTTTCTATTATTATTATTATTATTATTATTATTAGTCCTATAATATGCCAGAGTAAAGAAGAAAGCATGAATTGAAAAGGAGGAGAGCAGTGTTTGGATGTTTTTGAAACCACTGTGTCATAGTACAAATATTTTAACATCGCTCCAATCTTCAACTGAAGACTCAGTGATATACCTGACTACTTATGCATACAGTGAGTTGTAGAGAAAAGGCAAGTCACTCCTAGGGCGCCAGATAGGTGACAAATCAAGGAGCAGTTCCAAGGCGTTGTATTTCCTGCTTCTCTAATCCATGCATTTAGTTTCTATTCCCATCCACTTTCTTAATCAACCACTAATAGGATTTTCCAAGCATTTGTTTTTGTTTTGTTTTTCTATGTATATTTTACAAAATCAAATTTATGTTAAAGTACGCAGCTGCTGCACAACAGAAATGGCTGTGCATGACTTGAAGAAAACTATCTAAAAACGAAGATAAAAATCATAATTAGCAATATCCCAGTACTGACAATGGTGCACCAGAAAGTGCAACACCAGCATCTCTTCTCTTCTTTTCTGTCTTAAGCTATACTAAAAACTGGTAAATGTACAATTTGCTCAGGAAAAATATATTTGTAAAGAAAATACAAAACTGACTGAAGCCTTATACTTTTGCTCTGTCACACAGTAGGTTGCTACGGTGTAGCCACAGATATTTACGGAGTGAACACTCTTTAAAATTTTAAGATACAAAGGTTCAGTTCTGATTCCTTTTAGAGTTCATGCTAGGCTTTTAAAATGTGCACTATTTTCCTTTATTATACTTTGCTCTGGGATGTTATAGCCTGCCTGTTGTGTGTTTTCTAGAATCAGCGATGGAAGGAACATGTATAGATGCAATCTGGCCCTGTATTTCTTGTGTACACTCAGATTGGGCCCATCTGGTAGCTGTCTGTTATTGATTTCCAGTGTGATTTAGAGGATACATCAACTTGGCAAAGCATGAGAAGTCCAAGAATAGTTCTCCCAGATATATTAACAGCAGCTTTACATTTAACCAGATAAATCTATTCCATTGGCTGCTATCAGGTTTTTTAAGTCATACCTGGGTGACTCAGAAATTGAATTTGCATACTAATTGTGTGTAATGTGGCCTGATTATTCTTTGCAGTATAACATGATCTAATAATGACCAAACTAAAACATAAACCTGATGGACAGTATTTATGTCCATATTTGGAAAGGGCAGTTTGCATCCTTTAATGAATAAATTAAACCTTGAACAAAAGGACAGGGCTCAGCAGTTCTCAGTCATGCTTAGCCTTTAATTACTTACTTTTAACAGCACAATTATTTTTGTAAAAATCTGTCATTTCTTCCCATCACTGCTCCTCATCTAATGGCTCTGATTAGGTTAGCCACAGCTGGTAGACACAACTAAAGCTAAACTCACAGGTATTAACAAACTGACTATTCAACCATGTCTATTAATCTGTTCAATGCTCTTAAGCAAATGGCTTCAGTTAGCTAATGGATCTCTATTGCAGGGGGCTTAATCTTAATGTAGGTCCCCCATTGTGTGTATTTGTGCATAACACTAAAGACAAGCTGTGTCTGGTTAGTGCTGTATATACAGTTAAGCCTTTACATATAGAATTTTTACCATGTCAAATGGTTAAGGTGTGAGTCACCATGCCTGTACAGCAGTTCTTGTGCTGTAGTTGTGCAGAATAATTGTCTCACACTCAGGATTCAATTGAATAGAAAAGACAAGATGCTTCTGCTTCTCGACCAAACTCTGAGAGCTAGCCAGCTGGAGAAAGAGGGTGGGATTGACCTCATTCTGTTTGAAGTATTGATTGTTGCCGTATTAGGAAGCCTTGTTTTTTTTTTTTATAACTGGATGCTGAATTCGTACAAACAGCAGGATGGGAAGATATTGCGTTCTTAGCAGTGATTCAAGGACCGAGGTGACTAATTTATTCTGAGGAGGTTTTAGACCACTTGGCGAGCTGTGGCGATGTAGAGCAATGTTTTGATGAGGCCCCTTACTGTTTGTGTGATATAATCTGCCAGCACTTGCACAGGAATGCATGAATGACACACATCTCATAATTATGTTGTGAAATGTTAACAAAATGTCTTTCAGTTCCAAGACTCCACACCTGTTAACGGACTGACTCTCTTTTAACAGGTGCCATTTAACTAACCTTTCTTATTTATCTACAATAATGGGTAAATAAATATATAGACAGAACTTTATTAATTCCTTGAGTCAGTTCCTCTGGGAAATTCAGTAAATATATATAATAATTGAACTGTTATCATATTGACATAAGGAAAGATTTTTTAGTTCAGTGCAGTTTCTTTACAAAAGATGCAATAATGGCATAAAAAGACTACAAAAGCAGGGGAGTAGATTTCTGGTATAAACCCTTTTCCATTAAAGTATCTTGTAAAAACAATCAATTTTAGTTTTGCTGCAATGATACAATACGTATTGACATTTTAGCAGATAAGCAGTTTTTTATTTACCTTTATTTAATTTTAGAAGTGAAGCCATGCGATGAGAGAGTGCTTTTTTTATGTGCAGCTTTTATGTCATTACAACCCTGGTTTAATGCAGTATGACACTGTGTAAGTGTATTTATACTGCCATATGTCTTCGTCTTTTTTGGTTGCTAGGTTATAGTTATATACTCGCAAAAGTTGAAACCTAAGTAGGTTGACACTGCTGTGCCGTTATGACTCAGCATACAATGACATTACTGGAGTTACAGGAGCTCTCATTTTTAATTGACTAGCATAATGACTTCGTGACAGTTGCTAAACTTATCTCAAAGTCTGTTACACACTGGCAGTTGCACCGTCCAAGCTTGCATTTGCATATGACTTACATTTGAGCATATAAAACTAGAGTGCAGCTGGCAGGCTTTGTGTGCTCAGTGTGTGGTTGACGTGCATTGTCTTTTCTTTTTTTTTCTTTTTTTTCTATGGAAAATAGAAGTGGACCATTTGTTTCTGAAGTTTAATTTTCAAACTTTGTCTTTCAAATATTTCAAGGGTTAGTGTTGTGAAGCTTCTTGTATTATGCAATGACCTCTCCCTGCTGTCCATGCACTGACTGTCTGTGTTTCTGTGTCCGAACTGTAGGTTGAATGCGTTTTTCTCCAGCCTGGACAACATGAGCACAATCTCGCCAACAGACTTCGACAGCTTGGAGATCCAGCAGCAGTACAATGACATCAACAATCGCTGGGACCTGGCAGCAGAGACTGACTGGGACAATGAGAACAGTTCGGCACGTCTCTTTGAACGGTCTCGTATTAAGGCCCTCGCAGGTATGCTACACATCAGTGTACATTCTTCCAGTGTTGCTTGTCAATGTGCACCCATGTACGTGCATTTCTTTCTGTTTAAAACATTTTGTCACAATTGAAAACAAGAGTGTCACATGTCTGTTTAGAGGCCGGATACTGTAACACTAAAGGCTAAATTGTAAGTACAGTTTATTAAGTATACCAGTGCATGCCAGGTATCCAGGGATAAAAATTGCCCAGGAGAGACTTGAATTAAATTCTACTAATTTTGAAGGCTTGACTAGCTAAGGTTGTTGTTGAATGGATTGTTTTAAAATTGCACTGATGGATCCATTAAAGTGTGCTGAGCTTTACAGTGTGATGTAAATTGTGTGACGATTAAAAAAGTACAACGAAATGACATAAAAAAGTAAACAAAAGATACAACTCAATAATGACGTTTGGTCTCAAATACCGAAATGCTACCATATGACAAGTCTTTATTTAAAGATGGTGACATTCCATACATACATTACATACATGATTGGGAAAATTTTTTATTAGCTTTTAGAAAATCTTTCGAATTTTACCAAGACTTTTATAGATCAAGTGTCTGCACACATGCTGATGCTCTTGTATTCCAAGATTTGGTTAGCAGGCAGTTTAAATCTATCCATAATAGGTCTGCAAACAGACCTATTATGGGATATTTCTGCGCTTCCTTTTTGCCCTCACAATGTTCTGACATGACAGAGTTTTTTATCCTACCAGTTTCTTTGGTGAAGTAGTCGGGAGAGGAAAGAAGGTTCATTGAGGAAAATAAGACATTTACTCCGAGGAGTATTATGGCTAAAAGCAATGCCAAATGTAACTTGTAAAACAATTGGTGAGAAGGTGAGAATAGAAAACCTGTGACAGTGAAGTCTTGAGCTTTTTAAGTTGAGTTTAAGAAAACTCTTTTATTCCCAATATGTTATGAGAAAGATCGTTTTGCACTTACCCCAATGTTGTAACTGTTTTGTAAAGCATGCGTTTTAATATCCAACAAGAGTTTTAGCAATATTCACTTGAGATCAGTCCTGATACTAACACTGCAGAAATCTCTGTAGACTGGGGAACAGGTTTCATTATTTTTTGTCCCCAAAGGCTCAGTTCTGTCTTTATAGGGCAAGACAGAAATACTTCCAAAAGGAGGACAAAACGAGGAAGCTGTATAGTCTGTTGAGCAAAGAGAAATGTGGCTAGGTTGATCTGTTTCTGTGCAGGTTCTTTTCACACCAGTGCTTCTGCATCTAAACTCATGTTATGTCTGATTAGTGATCTTACTGAAATGAATTAAGATGCTATCTAGGGCTGAACGATTATGGAAAATAATCTAATTGCGATTTTTTGCCCCAATATTGCGATTGCGATGCGATATGCGATTATTTTTTAAGGTCTTTGTCTTCTGTATTATTAAACAAAGACAAGCAATACATCATATAGTATGGCCAATACTATATTACATTAATTTTAAACTGTTCTTTCCTGGAAGACAGACCTCTGTTATGATGACATGAGGTGATGCATGAATTGATGACTGACATTTTTATTTAACTTCTTCAATCACAACAGTATATTTGAACATACACAATAGTTTATTTTTAGCTTACAAACATCTGAGCATAAAGTGCTGACAAGGAACCCTGGTGTAAACATTAAAATGAAAGTCAGTACAATGTGCAGATTGCAGAAATATACATAAAAAAAATCAGTGGCTTTACCACACTCAGTTTTTCGACATCTGTGAACTACTAGACAGTCATTAAATTAAAAAATAATATTAAATAAATAAAACTAATAAATAAAAAATACACACATCTTACTGATCTCTGCAGTCAGTAACATTACACATAAAGTGCAAACATAATAGCAATTGTATAAACACACACACAAACACGCCTTTAAAGTTTAAAGGCGTGAAATTGGACGGTCTAGTTCTGATTAGCGTCACCGCTGTCTCGGTGGAGTTTAATAAACTCGGCCGTCTGCTTCTTGCTATCTAAAATATAACCAGACACTGGTGTAAATTCTCGACTGTCTCATACTTCTGTTTAATAAGTTTTCTGTTTGACGTTTAGTCAGCTGTGTGAAAACCAAGGAGGAACCCACCCGGGGGATTAATAAAGTTTTATTTTATCTAATCTAATAACTTTAATCTCAGCCAAACCGATTTACTCATGAACAAACAAAACACTGAAAAAAGCCCAACAATAACATTTTTAGGTTGTCTAAGTGACTTATATATTATGTTTAACCCGAGCAGCGAAACTCCGCGGTGATCTGAAAATGATGTGCCGGGAGTTGTGCCGGGAGTTGTGCCGTTCTCGGCCGCATCAGTAACCCTCGAGCTCCCGGCTAGCTGTCGAGCTGGTGGGTAGCAGACACCTCTGAAAACGTCGAAGCACTTTTGCAAATATGGGATATCTTGATAAACCGAGCAGATATTTGATGTTTACACAACTACTTTCTCGCCTGAAAATATGTTAAAAGTTTATTTTGTGACCCTGAAAGATTAGTATGAGTAATTTTAAAACTTAGTAGCGGCCGCCATTGCTGGAAACTGGAGTTTGGCTGGGCCGTGCTATGAATTCTGGGATATGGTAGTAATTTGGACAGCCTTCGGCGCGTCGCTGTGACGTAATCGGTCTACAAATGCGGCCTCAGGAGGATGCAGCCCATGAATTTGGACATGTCCAGAGTATAATCGCAGCCTTTGCGGTTAGAAAATTGCACTTGATCATGTCGCGATATTATCGCAAATGCGATATATCGTTCAGCCCTAATGCTATCCTTTTTAAGAGTGCAATAATAATAATAATTTCGATGACAGTTTTATTCAGTAGCTTACTCCAAAGCCTCAAAGCTGTGCAAACACAGGCCAGTCTGCCATTGTTGGAAGCGTCAAATAAGGTGACACATTATTGGCTGTTTTATCAGATCTGCTGGAGGTGTGTTTGTGTGTGTTTATTTAACTGGCCTGGCCTGGCTTCACCTCTATTAAAACCTCTATTGTTAAAAACAAGATGCAGTGTCATAATGAACCCAGCAGAGGGGAGCAACAGGCAGTCGCCAACACACATATATACATGCACAAACACGCACACGCACACATCGAAACCACACGCTATAATGATCTTGAGCACTATTGTAGTCAATGTGTTTGTCAGATATACACCTCATTTTACTGGGGAGGAGTGCACCACAGTTCATTTCCTTTAGGAGCTGCCGTTATATAGAAATTGCACTTTATAAACAGTCATGTCCTGTCAGGTAACTTTTTATTATATAGCAGTATGCTGTAATACTGTTTGCACTTGTGATCAAACAAGAACTTGTGTGTGTATGTGTGAGCTTCTATGTGAATGTCTTTAAATACTGTCTAAGTTTTACAAGTGTGGACTTGATGTGCACATTCTTTGACATGCTCTAGCAGCTATTCCCCCCAGGCTTAGCTTAGGCCCACCGTTTATGACTTCTCCCCAAATGTCAAGACTTTGTGCAGTTTCTAAGGTGCTTTTTCTTTTCACGTCTTCCTCTCAATTTCTGTCAAACGTTTTGTGCCTGTCTCTATGTAACATGATTAGCAGTGCGTACCTCTTACAGTGGAGAGCTTCTCTTGTTTTAAGATCATTTTCATTTACAGATAACCACTTATCGACTGTACTGTACCGTGTGGGCAGCAAGGCAAGCTGTGCAAATTTGCATTTTTTGAAACCAACGGCTTGCTTCAAACGCAAACAGTTAGGCGTGTTCACTTGAGAGCGCGTCCACAGCTACAACACATGGCCTTTGAAAATTATTTGAGTGATTTCTCAAAATCTGTGTGCTTTGTGTTCAGTTTTGTAATAGATCTGCATAATTATCATAGACACAACAAACCTGAACTGTATTTAAAGTAGGCCTTTTAATAGGATATTTTTAATAATCAACTGAAACATAAAACAGACACGTGTGTTTGTATTTGGCTTGTGTAAATTTCGCCACATTTATGGACTCATATGAGTAGTTCACCCTACTCTCTTTAGGGGAATTCCCCTTCAGATCAAAGTTTAGAGTACACTTCATTCTTCCGTCCTCCCATGGGTGCTCAGCTGGGGTTGTGCTGTGAGACAGATAAAATATACATGTTTAGCAAGAGATGTCTACTCTTTCCCCTTTTTTAGTGCTTACTCCCCCAGCAGCTTCTGGTTTTTCTGTCTTATCAGGCTAATTAACCACACAAGCTCATTATTCATTGTCACTGCCTGTAGTTTGTTGAGTGTGGAATTTCTCCCAGATGTCATTTAGACAGTTTTCATGTTTCACAAAAGTAACTCTAATCTTGTTTCTTAATTTGTTCATTCGTGGGTTGCATAGCGAGGTAATGCTCACATTTATCTGGTTTTTATTTTTGATGTGATTGCGATGTTTAAAATATGTCCAATGGGATTTTAAGTGGGATAGCTTTGGTGCACTATTTTTCTCACTACATTTGATTGTAGCATAGTCGCTGTTCCTCAAGAGGAAGTGTGTCCTCTTTGGATCTCATTAGTCCAGTCCCCCCTCCATAAACACCCAGTTACAGAAAGCCTGGGGCATTTGGTCCTCTAATGAGAACAATCCAGATGCTGCCAGCTCATCAGGACAAACACAGACCAGACCACGATGATCCCCCCTGACCAGACTAAAAGAGCCTGAAAGAATATGACCTTTGTCCTCACTGTGTTTATAGTTTTGTGTTATTTTTGAGCTGGCGTTTATTAAATATACATTACATTTTAAAGGTGAAGTTTCCATTCAATGCTATTTACTGTTAAGAATTTATATTTATAATCTCCTGTTAATGTATACTCTTTGTTAACAGTGAACTTACTCTGTATTACACAGATTAAACTCTTTAATGGAAATAATGGCAAGTATGTATTCAGCAACTATACAATGGTGAGAATCAGTTCTTAACTGCTTGAAAACGCCTAAATTGATTATAATGAAATTAATTTAATGATTTTCTTGAAGAGCTGCTAGTTTTAGTACTTGGTTCTAAACTAGTAAGAAGTCAGATCTGCTTAAACCATTTAGTTTTTAAGAGTTAACAACTCACTTCCACCCCCTCTGCCTCATGAAGTAACACGCAAGTTGACAGATTTTGAATCTTGTTATGGCAGGAAACACTTGCTGCCTTTCTGAGACTTTCTCAGCAGCTTCCTTCCTGTCTTAACGCCCTTCTCATAACGCAGCCCCCACATACAGTAAAGGAAAGATTAAACGTTGTCTTACAAAATAACATACGATCATGTAAAATGATGAGGACTTTTGTGACGCACCTTTCAGGCAAGCCACACCCCGGTGCTCTCTGGAATTAAGGTGGAGTTAGATAATCCACCTAGGGCTACACTGAGCAGAGGACTTTAATGGTTTAGTCCGCCTTCACACCTCCTCCCTCGCTTCCACCATGTTCTATCTATGTGCTCCTCCTTCAAACACACCTTATGCAAATGGCACAATTTTTAGAGAGCCCAGCAGGCTTTGTTTACACAGCTATCCGACTATGGCCGGTTAGCTTGCCTGCAGCTCCTGTGTTCTGCTCCAGCAAATGCACAGAGGTTGAAGGGAAGGAATACCCAGGGTTTTTTTTGTTCTCTCACTAGAACCACAAGGGAGTGTAACTTTGCTCAGAGGCCAGAGGGGTGGTGAAATGAATGAAACAAGAGAACTTTTTGCTCCTCAGTTTTGGTTAAATGATTCTTTGAAAAAATCCCCCACCGTTGCACTCACTCTGCGTGTCATTGGACAAGGTGGACCTTACGGTGGATGAAGAGAAGAAAAGGCGGCAACATTTCTCAGCTTGTGTTGTGGGAATAAAAGAGGAGGATATACCAAGGCTTTTGTGGTACACTAAAAGTATCTTTTGGATAACCTTTTAAAGGATTTGATCTTGGTTTGTTTTTCTTTTAAAAGTCGCAAAGTTTGCTTCTGTTGTGCTATGTGGGAAAATACCCATTCATTCTGTGCCTGAGAGGAATATTTTACAAAGACGGCTTGAGGACGAAAAAAAAAACATGGAGTGGGACCACAGGGAAAGAGATTCCTGCTTGTCCCCAGCAGCTTTTGTTAATCAGGTGCAATACTCTAACATCCTCGAAGGAAGATTTAAACAGTTGCAAGGTAAGAGATAGATCTCATTGAAAGGGAAGATCCTTTTTAATTACCACACGTTTCTATGATGTTGTTATTTTTTTAATTTTTAAACTTTTTTTTTAACTGAGCTGATACCTTGATAACTTGATAACCTTGATAACTCTGCCGTATAACTCTGTGCTGCTTATGAAAACCGTTTTTAATGTTACTAATGTTGATAAAGCAGTTGTAGAGCCAGCAGCAAACACGTATTCTGTTGTTTGTTGAAACAGGAAATATTGAGTAGAAATCTACTACTTGGCATGCAGTAGTTGTGGGTGCAGGTGCTTCGAGTTGTAACTAAGGCCGCAAAAGACTTTATTTTTTCCCCTGGATGAGGTAATTATCAGCATGAGGTTGAAATAATTCTTCTTACTTATGAACCTTTTCTGAGCTAGGAGAGAAATGAGGAAGAGATACAGTAGGCTCTCGGCTCATATCTAAAGCAGGCAGTCAGTCTGGTACCTGATCACTGCGCCACCTGTCCGTTCTTATCTTATTACAATACACAGCTCTGTTACTCACTGAAGCCTGCCAAGTCTATGAGATCTAGCTTATAGAAATCAGAGGCCATGGGAAAAGAATCTTAGGCTGAAACTTACAGGGTTCCCTTAAAATTAATCTCTTAACTACACTAATCCAATTACTTTCTTAACTAATGTCTGTAAAAGCTTGTGCTAAATAGCAGTTAATATGTTTACCTGAAAACAGTTTTTAAAGTGTGGAGGTTTACAGTATTTGAAAGTGTGTAGTGTGAGGGACACTGGCCTGCCATTTGTGTGCATGAAGATCAGTCTATTCCTGGTTGCCATCTGGGATGGAGAACTGCCTTCAAGTTTACTTGAAGGGCAGGTCTACTTTCTACTTTCTTTGCAGGTTTGACATTCTTGTTGCACACCAACACGTTGGCCAATATCTACATTATCGCAAGATTATCGCGGAAATAGACACGGTTTCTGTTGAAAGAAGGTTTATTTCTTATCTGTGAAGTAATGTTTACATCTTAACTCAAAACACTGCTAGTTTTCACTGGAGATAAGAGCCACATAACAAATGGTATCACTTTCCTTAAGAATATATAAACGTTGCTGCATTTTCTTAAACTGATCTTGCACCCACATTCACTGGTAAGCTAGGGGTACATTCCAGCATGTTTTTCTTCAACTTCAGCCTGTAACTCACAGGCAAATGTATGGGTTCAGAGATTAGTCATCAAGCTAGTAGCAATGATTCCCTATTACAAAGATACTTTCTGTCTAATGTGTTGGAGAGATGACTATGAGCTACACATGATCTACCTCTACTTTGATAGACGTGTTTGTGCGTAGATGTGTTTTGGGTAAAATTTGTCATAAATGCAATGATACACATGTATCTAAATGCACAGCACATCTTGTCAACACCCACTTGCATTTCCAGTTTGACTACCCTTGCGGCTCATTCTTTGTGTCACTCCCTCATGTTGAATCATGAGAGCTGGTGTAATTGAAGGATATGGTGTGCACTCACATAGTTTTGTCATAGCACCAATTTGCAAAAAGGTTTTGCATTGCATCATTTACATTTTATTAGAAATATTTGCCATTCATTTGCAATTTTCATTTTTTGCAAGATTAAATTAGCGCTTTGTCATTTTAAACACAAACGTCATCTCTGTTGTGCAATATGCTACAGTTACTTTAGAAATCTTAACACAGACAAGGGCAAATATTTTATCGGGCCCAGTACCAGTCCAACAAGAAGTCATGTTTAGGATCTTCTGGCTGTTGTGTAAGTGATGGCTAAATGGTAAAAGTTAAACTGAATAACTATATTACAGTGGTCAAAGCAGACATGTTTAATGAAAAACCAGGCCTAGTGGTTTACGCCATTTCTGTCAGTAGTCTCTGTTACAGGTTGGAGGGAAGTTTTTTTTCCTGTTGCCCAGATCACACTGTGTATTATATTCCTTTTGTGTGTAAAGTACATTGGAGGAAATCTATACCAAAGTTCAGCCTTTTACTTCAGGCAAGAGCCAAGATGAATATTTTTTCATTCACTATCCCAATTCATCAGTAATTAGGGTAAGAGTTATAATTTGTCAAACAGCCATACTTGGCATTGTTTCATCAGTTTTGGTTTGTTGTTTTAGTGACAGCATTCATTCATTTCATTTTGTTTTTACGTCAGTGTTACCCCTGGCTTCATTCTGATAGCCACAAAAGTCACATCGTCTGCATGCTTTAGTATATCAGTATGTGGCAATCTTGTGTCTATCTCTGAACTGTATGCCCCTGTTTAATGTGGCTGCATGCCGTCGTAACTTGTGCTTGTATTGAACGTGATATACAAGTGTTACCAAGTTCAGCCAAGTAAGACTGCTTTTAGAGAAGGGATCAGGGTGCCCAGTCAGACTGAAGCTAACAGGTTCAGATGCTGTGAGGTTAATGGAAATGTGTAAAAGGGCATTTAGACAACAGAGTGTTGGTCCAAAGGGTCACTTTCTTAGCCACTGTGGACTTTGGCAGTACTGTCACTCAGCAGGCCTTAGCAGCATGGCATTGTTCAAACAGAAAGTACTTTTCTCTAAAGCCTTCAAATAGACAAAGTGACGAGGTGTCCATATATACTTTGCAGCATAGGCTATTTTGAACTGAACCCACAGATTTCTCACTGTAGTGTGTAATAATTGATTCTCAGCCTGATATGTATTTCCTGTACTAATTTAGTTCATATAATCTGTTGACTCTCCATAAAGAAGTGGCTAATGTTGTTGTGTTTATCTACTTTTTCTGCATAATTAAAAAAATGAATTAATACTGGGGGACATCAGTGGTGCATTTTGCTCAAATATCAAATCTAGCAAGACACTTTTGAATGTTTGTAACCTGATATTTCTAAAAGTCTCAGTGAAAGCTCAGTGACTTGTGGCCTTTGGCTGTAACTGAGAGTCACATCAGCAAGGGTGAAGATTTAACATAGGTGCAGACATGCACAATAACTTTCTTTGTTTGTAAAGTGCAGAAAGAAAGAGGTCATTAGACAACAATGGTATAATGAATGTTGTCCTATTTACATGTTACATGCCACATGGGTCCAGAAGTTATCGTTAAGGGATGCTTATTTATGTTTCTTTTCTCATGGGATTGGCCTTGCCCAGTCTAGATTTCTCCCATCTTCCTTTATTATCACGTGCAGCTGAAAGTTCCACAAAGAAATGTGATTGAAGGAGGGTATCACTTCCATCAGTACGATTTAAAAAGGAGAGGAGGTCTCTCTGTCATACCCTCCCTGTCAGTTGTAATAACAAACCCGTTATAGTTGGGCAAGCTTCTAAAGTTGCAACCTCAAGCTGCTAAAAGTGCAAGAATAACTCATGCCACATGTGGCAAGGCGGCGGTTTTACTACAGCCCTAGTTTCAAAGTTATAAGTGAAGGAAGGGAAGTTCCGCTTTTATAGGGAGAAGAATGTGAAAGCATGCGCATCTGTGTTTCACTCACTTGCACAGACAAGACATTTCTATTTCACACAAAAATGCAAAGAATGAAATCAAACCAGAATATAAAAATGGCACTGAATAAACACAAACAGTGGCAGGGTACTATAACACTGTAGATATTTACAACACAAATTGTTGACTTCCAAGTAGATAGATATTTTAAGTTGAAGCAGTGGTGAAATGACGGGTAGAAAGTTTCTACTAGAAACACATTTCACTTACAGTGGAAAAATGATTAGCGTGGGACTGAGAAAGATTTCTGCCAATGTGGCGTTAATTTTTAGCTTGGTGGCTCCAGGTAATGAGTACATCATGTGTTGTTTTCCCCGTACTGGTAGAAAAATATTTACAAACACCAACATCTCCCACAACTTCTGTAAAACGATTGCATTGCTCATGGCACCCCACACCATAGTTAGTGTTGATTGAAACCACCCACTGGTGTCAGTGCAGAATGGTAACCACTAACCACAAAGATTACAAGCTGCTTTTGTCTGTGGGAGTTTTTTCTCTCTAAGTACTTCATGGTATCTCTTTAATGAGTGCCTTGGGTCTACTCTGTAATTTCAGATAGCCAACAGTTCAAGCCAATCACTGACTATAGATTTCTGAGCTTCATGGCGCTTCCAGATTAGTTCCAAATGACCCGTGTAGTGCTGTAGTGTGATTGTTGTGTGTGTGTTTTAGAATTTTCAGTGGTAAAACCTGCAATTTTATGATTTTATTTGCAGCAACCAACAATATTTTGTCCTTAGATGGTTGTCACCATTCGACACAGAATGTGAAATATCTTGCTGTTTTATGTACATAATGGATTCAGCACAAAGTTATCTATCCATCCACCCACCCACCCATCCATACATTTATTTTTCTTAACTGCTTATCCAGTTCAGGGTTGTGATCGAGCCAATAACTATCCCAGGTGTCATTTGGTTAGAGGCCGGGTATATCCTGGGCAGGTCGCCAGTCTATCACAAGGCCAAAACACAGACAACCATTCACTCTCACATTCACACCTGCAGGCAGCTTAGAATCACTAATTAACCTAACATCAGCAACTCTGCCTTTAGACTGTGGAAGGAAGCCAGAGTACCTAGAGAGAACTCACACAGGCACATGGAGAACATGTAAACTCCACATAGAAGGTGGGGCAACAGTGCTAACCACCCTGCTCTCCTGAGAAGCTGCCATGTTATACATTCATGCAGAATTACTTAAATATGCAGTATGTTATAAAGGCAGATATCAAGTATAAAACTTGACATGCATCCATAAATAAATGTGTGCATATTGTAGTAATATGCATTTATACATACCCAACAATCCTGATGTAGTATAGTGTTGATTTTTCATTTACTCTACATATACAGTTTCAATTGAGTTTTATTTATAGAGCACAAACACATACTTCAAAACGCTTTATACTATAAGGTAGAGCTGGGCGATATAAGATTTTTTCATATCACGATATGTTTTTTTTTTTTTTCATTTCAGGCGATAACGATATATATCACGATATAAGCCAAATAACTATATTTGTAAGATTTAAATGTGCCGTTGCTCACAAATAAAATGTGAAATAATCAGCAGCTTGTTTTGATTTAAATATTTATTTCCCATAATAAGTTCAACAGGGTAGATGTACTTAAGGAACATGAGACTTTTTCAGATAAATAAAGGCAAATATTGCAAACTACACAAAAGGCAGCCGCTAAAGCGTTTAAGTTTCAAAATAGAACAAAAAACACAGACTACTAAATTGTCAATTCCACTTAGAAACAAAATATTAATTCTAAAAATAAATCGTAGTTTGTTTTACAGAAGAACAGACAAAATTGACTAACTTTTGTCAATATCAAATAAACTGAGAACTAAAAGGAAATTCTCAATCTCTCCTTGTTGTATAGCTTAGCTTTTCAAACAGTTTTAACAGTTACTTTAGTCTGACAAAAGCCGCTGTGATTGGTTCAGCTCTGCGCTACTTAATTTGGATTGGCTGTTCTTTTTTTTTTTTTTTTTTTTAAGAGGACAAGAGCGGTGAGGTCTATCGCAATAGTTAAATTTTTCTATCGAGAAAAAGTTATTCAGATCGTTCGTTATCGTTCTATCGCCCAGCTCTACTATAAGGTAAAGAGCCTACAATAATAGAGTGAAACCCAGCAATCACACGGCCCCCTATGAACAAGTACTTGGCAACAGTGTGAAGGAAAAACTCTCTTTCAACAGGAAGGAAGCTCGAGCATAACCAGGCTCAGGGAGGCTGAGCCTGGTTCACAGCTAGTTTGGGGTTGAGGGGAGAAAGACAGGACACACTGTGGAAAAGAAGTTACTAATAACTATTGATTAAATGCAGAGTGGTGTGCAAACACATAGCAAGTACAAAAAGGTGAGTTCAGAAGAAAAATCCTCAGTGCATTATGGGAAGCCCCTAGTAGCCTATTCCTATTGCAGCATAACTAAGGGAGGCTTCAGGATCCCCTGATCCAGTCCTAACTAAATATTTTATCAAAAAAGGAAAGGTTTTAAGCCGAATCTTAAAAGTAGGGAGAGTGTCTGTGTCCTGAATCCAAACTGGGAGCTGGTTCCAAAGAAAAGGGGCCTGAATTTATGAGTAAGTAAAGAAATCGCAACACAATGGCCCAGTGTGTTTGACAGTGGGTGATCCTACTTAGAAAAGGTGAAGAAAATCTGCAGTGTACATTTTTTCCTTTTATCTGAAGTGCTTACTGTGGAAAGTTATTTATGGTTGGCGTCGCTCCTTGTCCAGCGTGCAGAAGTGATGCCACTGGGAGTCCAGAATGCACTGTCATCCAACGCAGTGCATGGATGCAGAATTCATAAGAAACAAAGGATTAGAAGTTGCCCTCTGCCCCCCCTCACTAATGCTTTGTCTTCGTGATGTACAGCACAAACAGACAAGATTTGATGAGCGACGCGGGCAGAAACAGTGCTGGCATTAAGTCCTGTTCCAGTCTCTGTTGTGTATACAGTAACACACACAAACAATTCTGACCTTGACGTGGGCTCGTAAAGGAAATTAATTTTATCAGTGACATTGTCAGCAGTGGATAATAATCTCAAAGTCTTAATCAAAAAGTGATGATTACTGATTTTGTTCAGTTGATTTATTGCCTCGTATTTCAGGGTTATTTTAAATGTTTTGTACATTTTGCTGTATGAATGCTTTTTTGACAGGCCGAGATGGCAACCATCATGATGATCACATGCTGTGCTGCAGCAAACATGTTTTTGAAACGATAGTCCTGTTTTTTGCAAACTGAACACAGTGTGTGTGAGTGTGAAATTTCCAGCCAAACAATATTCTGTCTCAGTTACACTGCACACTGCGGGGTCACAGCAAGTAAAAAAAACATATTTTAATGTACACAGTCATGTGATTTTTTTTTTCCTGTGATCATTATTTATTACACCTTGATGCAGCAGTGACCACTGAATTAAAAAAGCACATTATATGCTGGCATATTAAAAAACAAAACAAAAAACCCCCCCAAAAATAAATAAAAAACCAATAACTTCCTACAAATGATATCCTAAACTTTATATGACCCCATAAACTGCCACTGCTGATAAAGACTGTTGTCTTTATGGTTTTCCTTCTGAGCCTTGGGCCACTAAGTCAGTGTTAGTGTTGTATCTGTCTCCATGTTATCACCAAACATGATCCCGGGCACTATGAGCCACACAGACAGGATTAAGTCTGGCGGCATATTGGTTCGGATTACCTGCAGATAATCATCGTTATCAACAGTGCCCAAGTTCATTTGACAGTGAAATAGAAAAGCAGCAGCAAACTAAACCCCCGAACCTTCAATTGTAAAGAGGGCACTGGCTGAGACAGGCCCTCACCTCCCTCACTCTGACATATACTTAAAGCTTACTACCAGACACGAACATGTTCAAAGTGGCTGGACATGCCCGAATGTGCCTTTGAAACATTTAGCGATGACTTTAACCACAGGTTTTGATCTGTTATTAGTAAACTATAGAGGAAAAACATGACATTTAGAATTTTAATTACTTGTTTTTCTACCTTGCACAAAGAGACTCCAAAAGAGTGAGCAAGAAATGCATGATAGGCAGGATCTTAAATCTACATTTATAATGTTCGTTTTAGTGATACCTAAATACGGGTACATTTTACTCTTATGTCAGACACATGTGCTGTGAAATCATTTAGTGGTAGGGTATCCAGTTTAATATGTTTTTGAATTAAAAATAAATAGTATAGTAGTAGATTGAATCCTCATTTGACATGGGGTATATGCTAGGATTTATATAACATCCAGAGCACTATCTGTCTATTTAGTGCTAATTACAGGTATGTAAACACAAGTAAATCAACGGTGTTATCACAATGAATAGTAGTGTGAGAGCTTTTATTTTAAACTGTGAAGTTTGCGGACTTATTTTAGTGTTTTTATTTGAAGAAGAGAGCTAAGACAATGCAAGACAAACTAGTAATTATCAGACTTGGCTTCTAAAGCCCCAGTTTTCTCACTCTTCTCTCATATTGTCTGTTGTGTAATTCTCTAACAGTGTTTGGAAACCCTGAAGGTGTTTCACATGACGTGAGACATTTGACACTATAAGTAGAGCATAGTTTGAGCTTTCTTTATCTTTTGTCACCATCATGCATCAGTGTTCACACTTTTCAAAATACATAGTGCACCACCAGACTTCCTGTTGTGGAAGCTAAGCAGGTTAGTAAAATGTAAAATTTCAATTAGATGTGAACGAACTAACATTACAGTTGACGTGTCATGCTTTGCACTTGCAAAAGCAACAGCTGCAGTAGTTTTACACTTATCTACCATATCCACCTCTGATGACAGGTTTGTGTTTGACTGCTTTGAATGAGCAAACACGTCAGAGACTGATGTCTGTGTTTGTCTGTCTGGTTTTCTTGTTCGGCAGCATTGTTATTAGGAGTGTAGCACAGGCGAGGTAGGTACTAGCATTTTATGGGGGTTTTTAGGACCCCTGCCCACCAACCCACTGCCTCCTCCTCATTGCTGGGTGCTATGTCACAACATGACCAAGCCTTAAGAGGAATGTAGCCACTTCCACAGCGCTCCTGTGCAACAGAAGTCCTTATTTTCTGGCTTATTAAACAACTTCATACTGATTAGCAATCCTTTAATAACTGAATAATCTGTCATTGTTAGACACGAGAAATATGGGGAAACAAATAAAGGAGGCTTTGTTAGAGTCTATTATTAAAAGGTGTAAGAACCAAAGCCCAAACCACAATCCACTACTAGCTCATCCCATGGCAACATCTAGAGAACTATCCTATACTAAAGCTCTTTGACTGAGTAGCTGCTTGATGACAATGCTATTCCTTGTTTGTCAGCGTATCTCTTAAGTTCCAGTAAAACTGGTAAAAACACACCTATCCTCAGGACTGTCGGGCTGATAGCTGAAATGGTAGCCTGAGTTCCAGCTATTCACCATATATGCCTGTAGGCCATGGCTGTAGCCGGCCCTGTCGCCTGTTTTGAGTTAACATTTCTTTCTACAACCTGCTTTTTTGTCTTTGTTTGTATAACTCTGTTATTAAAAATTTAACAAGTTTAAAAAAAAGCAAACATTTCACGTCTTATCTAAACTGAATTAGATTCTTCATTCTATCATTCATTCAGTTTTATAGTATCATTAATTGTAAAGATGTTTGTTTGTTTTGGGGGTTTGGGGTTTTTAAAAATCTAAAACTTAAATCTCTAAATTACAAAAGTAAAGACCTTTATTACTTTGGATGGGAAGCATTTTCTTTTCTCTCCATAGGTGTAATATGAGTATTGTGTTGACTTTGTTTCGGCTCTGGCTGGGCAACTCAGGGAAAATCTGAGACTTGTCCTGAAGCTGCTCTGGTGTTGTGCTGTCTGTATGTTTTTGTTCACCGTCATGTTCGTAGGTGGTCGCAGTCTCTGGTTGCATGTATTCTTTAAGGAACCTGTGTGTCTGGGCAGAATGCATTCTCCTCGTAGTTCTGACTAGTCTAAGAATGGTACTAACCATGTAATAAACAGTGCCAGGTGTCTGCACATATTGTCAAGTATCACTATCAGAGTTGCTTTAAATGAAGTTTTGTACATTTTTTTTTAACCTTTAAATGGACTCACGCGTCATATCTTTAACTTAAGAGTGAGTTCTGTTTAGCCATTCTAAGACAATGGCCTGATCAATAGAGTACTATTCCTTTACTAGTATTACTCTGACCTAGTACTACTACAGTTCTAGTGGTAGTAGGAACAATCACAGCTTTACAAACTCTTTGGCTTGGTTTTGTCATAACATTCAGTGTGTTGATTTATTTAATTTCTGCTGACTTCCTATATGTATCTTTGTATCTGTTAACTGAAATGTTTTTTGTGCATCCAGTGAACACAGTCAGATGGCAATCTGTACCAAGGTTTCTGCATTATAATTTTGAGTATTAACTCAGTGGTTTATTTATTTGGTACTCTAGTGACTCTATGCACATGTTCTCAGTAATTGCTGCCCCACCCAACAGGGTATAACATTATCAGTAAATAATACTTTATAGTTGTATGTAAATTTAACTTCCTTTCATCTTCCTGTGTGGTTTTGTGTGAAATTCTGACATGATAAGTGCTTGTTGTTATTTGGAAATGTTCGTTGAGACACTCAGTTCAGTGCTGTTTCAGTAAAACAATCTAAGTGAATGTATTCAAAACATAAATACGTTAATTAGTTAATTAAAAATGTATAAAAACTGGAGTGGCTGTTTAGCTCACTAGGTTGAGCATGCAGTCCATACGCCATAAGGCTGATGCAGAGTCTTTTCTAGGCTCTCTTGGTGATGTTTTTTTGGCAGTGTGATCAGTCCTTGAGATTTCATTTCAAGGTTGTGAAATGGCTAGAAAGACATTGTAACATGAGTCTCAGTGGGCAGAATGAGACTCGACAAGTTTGTCCTTCTGTAGTTGGCAGTCTGGCAAGTCAGATGCTCATGGGATTTATATACATCATTGATACCATGTTAATATAATATTAACAAACACCACATGGGCCTGGTTGCGAGAGGTCATGCTTAATGAAAGGTTTATTTAAATGAAAATACTTATAAATGGACAATTAATTACAGATTACTTGAAGTTTGCTGTGCGCGCAACATTACAAGAAACAAAGAGCGCTGTCTGCAGTGTGGATGAAGCACCTTCAGTCTGAAATAATTATACCACTGATTTGATGTTCCACCCATGGAGACATGCATGAGATTTCAAAATGTTCTGCTTTTTGAGTTTACCGTTAATGCAAGTTGATTACGCAACAGCAGTCTTTGGTTACTGCAGCTTGTTCAGCTTAGATTGTTCACTGATTCCAGAGTAGCTTAGGATCCATCTAATAATCAGAAATACAAATGACTAAACCTTGAAGTGACTCAGTAATCCTTCCACTACTTTCTTTTATTGTATTTCGGTCAATTTCAGTAAATGTCGTGCAAACAATTGGTTATGAAGTCAGCTTAATATGTATTTATATGTTTTTTTTAGTCCACTAAAGTTACCATAGGGATGCTGACCTCTAATCTCACGGATCACTGTTAAGCTTATTCACTGCAGCCTCTCACTCCTGCATGAACTGACTAGGTATCGGACAGGTCTTTGAGTGGGCAGTCTCAGCTTTGCATAATGTTTCATTAGAGCAATAAAGTAGTTTGCATTGCCAGGCCTTACCTCCTGCTTGGGGAGTTTTGACAAATGAACAAGTGTTGATGTTTTCAAAATGCAAATTCAGCGTATGCAGCAACTAATACGGTCTCTTAAACAAACAGTGCTCCTGAACAGCACCACATGCAACGCCTTTGAGATTTTTTTTAACTAACTAATTAACTACTAACTTATGAACAAACTGATTGACCTCACTAGCGAGAGGGCGCAAGATTGCAATGGAGAGTTTCTTAAATTTGACTCATTAGATTTGAGTTGCACTTCTGCCCTGTTTTATGTCTAATTTTAAGTTGTTCTTGCATTAGGTGCAGTGCTGTAAGTACAGTGCTAGAATAGTGTTTTGAAAAGGCAGGGAGACCTTGTATCCTAGAAATGAGGTCACCTTGTTAGGTGGTGGAGCAGGATTAGCTTCTTACTCCCCCGGTCCATATGTCTCAGCTGCTGTTACAGCTTAATTTATTGTGATTCCTTTTTTCAGCCCTGCTCTTTCAAAGGAACAATAAAAAGTACTCACTAAATGCCATTACTTCATGCTGGTTTTGCACAGTCTTGTTTCTAAACTGACGTCTTCAGAGTAATTAGCAATGCACACATTAGCAGAGCTATCGGTAAACTGTGGTTTGTGGGGGGAGCACCTCTCACTAAGCTGTCACTAGTGATTCTAAAGACTTAATGGCATAGCTTGTCTGTGAAATGAACTGCACAGGGCAGGGGCTTAAGTCCTTATGACTTACTGTCTCCTGGCTGAGCTCAGATGTGATCAAAACTATAGACATTTGTTTTGTTTTTCTTTTTTTTACTGTAAATATGCATTTCCTACAGAGTAATGGCACTGAAGACAGTTCGTAGTAAAGTTTATGTTGTTGTAATGTGTAAAGGCTTTAACCCCCCTCTCTTTCTTTCATCCTTTGCAGATGAACGTGAAGCAGTACAGAAGAAAACCTTTACCAAATGGGTAAATTCTCACTTAGGCCGAGTGACCTGTCGCATTGGTGACTTGTACACCGACCTACGGGATGGGCGCATGCTAATCCGCCTTCTGGAAGTGCTCTCAGGAGAACAGCTGGTTAGTATCACAGAGGAACTAATGCTTTATGTCCCAATCCTGACCCATACCCTCAGGATGACCCTCACAAGTCAGGAGGAAGGAGAAATCATGTGCTTCATTTCTTGTTTTTTGTTTTTTAAAAAAATATGTGATTTACTTCTTTTGCTTCTACTTGCTTTTCTTTTTTTAAACTCCTGCCAAGCCCTGTCTTCTTCAACAATGTCAACCTATGTCAACTTGTATTTTTCTGCTGCTTCCCCTAGCCAAAACCTACTAAGGGCCGCATGCGTATCCACTGCCTTGAAAATGTTGACAAAGCCCTACAGTTTCTTAAGGAGCAAAAAGTTCATCTGGAAAATATGGGCTCACATGACATTGTGGATGGGAATCACCGTCTCACCCTGGGTCTCATCTGGACCATCATCCTTCGCTTCCAGGTAATATATAAAGTAGCTGTGATGAGCTCTACAGATTTTCCCTCTCACCTCAGTCACCATGTTGCTGAACTTGGGCTTTGGGATGTCAGGTCTCTGGATTTAGCCATGCCCAGAAAAACTGAATTATTAAAAGTTAACATAATTTTAAAAAGTAATTCTTTATGCCATTATTGTAGTTATGAACTTACTGTTGTTACTTGACTTCCTTAAATGTTATACACCCCACTACTGCAATAACATTTGAAGGTCAGTTATTATTGAAGCTCCGACCTGACTGGATGTGTACCATACTTACAGATTCAAGACATCAGTGTGGAAACTGAGGACAATAAGGAGAAGAAATCAGCTAAAGATGCGCTGCTGCTTTGGTGCCAAATGAAAACTGCTGGGTAAGAAAGGAGCAGTAAAAGAGAACCAGAAGGGTTGAATTTTTCTTTGTTGAGCTAATGATTAATGAATTCTTATCTGCCCTTTTCAGATACCCAAATGTGAATATACACAACTTCACTACCAGTTGGAGAGATGGTCTAGCGTTCAATGCCATCGTGCACAAACACAGGTCATTGACTTCTTCATGTATTTCACATCACTGATAACAGCTACAGTAAAAGCTGCCCTTTTTAAGCATTTACTTATTCAGTGTAATTGCAGTTTTTGTTTCTTACTGTAAGGTTGTTTTAGATAACTTAGTCATCCTCCAAATCAAAAGGGAGTGTTGTATTTTAATGGTTTTCATTCCCTTCGTAATGAGGAGCACCTGTCGCAGAACCATTTCCCATCTCTGGGGTGTTTTTATCCCCTTTTCTATTTAGGTCTCCACTTGCTCCTCCCATTCTTTAGTCTGCAGTATGCCTGAAAGGATGAAAATAAATAGGGAATAAGATGACCTAGATCACAGAAATTATAACCCACTTATTTTCTATTAAGAGCCATACTTGATACCCCAGTTGCACACTCTGCTGGTAACTCATGAATAGCTAACATTTAAATGGAGCTGTAAAGTAGAAGCCAAAGGTGTAGCCTAAACACATATGACTCAAACAGAGGAGAGCATATTGTTCCTTACAATGACTGCATACTGTGAGGGTGATAAGGGTGATACTTGATAGATGAAAGCCAACATGGCTTTCAGAGCAGTTAGTGAGCCGTAGGGTAGTTACGCAAACCACTGAGCTGTCTGTTGTTTACATTATCATGCAAGAAATTACATTATGCTCAGTCCTTTTTGTCCTCATTTTATTTTTTGTGAATGCATTCATGCTATAATATCCTATAGGTTTTAATAAAATATACTCACCCGAACGCCTTTCATACTTTTCTACCACCAACCAGCAACTGTAAATGAAAGCATCATTCAGGCATTAGTTTGCAGGTGTGGTTTTCATCCATGATCAGAAGCCTTTTTTCATGCAGATGACTTCATCCAGTTCTAGAGGAACATTTTATGCACCTTGGATTGAAAACATTTTCTTCTGTACTACAACAAGTTGCAATAAGTCAGCCGATATTCGTATTTGCTTGCACCTTGCACTCTTCTGTAACCCCTTCTCATTAAAGTCACAATTTTTTCCAATCCTCTGCAGACCCGACCTGATTGAGTTTGACAACCTGAAGAGGTCCAACGCTCACTACAATCTCCAAAATGCTTTCAATGTGGCTGAGAAGGAACTGGGGCTTACCAAGCTGCTGGACCCAGAAGGTGAGTGTTTAAAGCCTGAACAACAACAAAAGCGCTCTTGTAAGTCACATTGATGGCCTGATCTGTCTGCTAAGGCACTAAGCTGTTGCCTGAAACAGATTGGCGAGAGTTTGGCTATAGAGGATTACTGCAATAAATTTTAGATTAGGCAACACTGCATCACTGTAGCAAGTCAGCTATAGTGACATAACAAAAAGCATGATTAAAGATATAAACACTTTCCCACGTGTTATTCAGAGTGTTTTGATGCAAATATTATAGTATATATAATATAAATACCATGTAAATATTTATATTAACCATATTATTATTATTTTTTTCAAGATGTCAATGTGGATCAGCCTGATGAAAAGTCTATAATTACCTATGTGGCAACTTACTATCATTACTTCTCCAAGATGAAAGCCCTGGCAGTGGAGGGCAAACGAATTGGCAAGGTTAGTTTTGTGTGTTTACATTTATGTGAGTGAAAGTGAGTAGATGTACACTGACTTTATGTCCCCAGTTCAAATAATACATTTCTCTGCACTTCAGGTGCTCGACTATGCTATTGAGGCTGACCAGCTGATAGAGAAGTATGAGACCCTGGCCTCTGAGCTGCTGCAGTGGATCGAGCAGACCATAGTGACACTCAATGATCGGCAGCTAGCTAACTCTCTGAGTGCTGTACAGAACCAGCTCCAAGCTTTTAACTCCTACAGGACTGTGGAGAAACCTCCCAAGTGAGTGTCAGCTGGGTTAAGTGAATGAGTCAGTGCTTGGTAATCAATTATAATCCAAAATGGTGACGCTATGCAGTACGTTAACTATCAGTGTCTGATGTCCTCAGATTTACAGAGAAAGGAAACTTGGAGGTTCTTCTTTTTACTATCCAAAGCAAGATGAGAGCAAACAATCAGAAGGTTTACATGCCAAGAGAGGGAAAACTCATTTCTGACATAAATAAGGTATGGCTTGTTCTAGAAAAGGCAAGTACAGCCTTCCAACTCAATGTTCATTTTGTAGATTCTGGATGATACAGGCTTCCTGGCTTATATTTGCATGGCAGGCATGGGAACGACTGGAAAAGGCAGAACATGAACGTGAGCTGGCACTGAGAAATGAGTTGATTCGCCAGGAGAAACTGGAGATGCTCGCTGCTCGCTTTGACCGGAAAGCTGCTATGCGGGAGACATGGCTGAGCGAGAACCAGAGACTGGTGTCTCAGGTAAATTGAAAAAACACAAACAAAATTTGAATTCCTGATTTGAATGCAGTAAATAGATTTACAATAATGCAATCATGTGCTTCTTTTTCTCTGATATTAGGATAATTTTGGAACCGACCTGGGAGCAGTGGAAGCTGCCACTCGTAAACACGAGGCAATTGAGACAGACATTGGAGCATACTGGGAGCGTGTGGCCGCAGTGGAGGCTGTCGCCAAAGAGCTGGAGGCAGAGGGATATCATGATGTGCGGCGCATACTCGCACGAAGGGATAATGTGCTTCGACTCTGGGAATACTTGAAAGAACTTCTGGCTGCACGCAGAGAGCGTCTGAATGCCCACCGTGACCTACAGAGGCTGTTTCAGGAGATGCGTTACATCATGGACTGGATGGCAGATGAGAAGGTAAAGCTACCACAAAGAAACAGAAGCTTACATAAATTTGACTGCACTTTGTGTTGAATTACTACTTTGATTCCTGCATTCTCTTGAGGTTTTAATTAGCAAAAATGAGTTTCCTAATCCTCAATTAACATAATTGTTTTTCACATATGTCCCTGACAGCTTTAGTGTCAGCACTTTATAGCAGCAATTAGCTTTGTGCAGGCCTAGCCTGATTGGTGTTACCTTTCTTTGCTGGCTTTACTGAGGTCGACTGAGGTAGACTCCAGTGACTAGAATTACGCACCTTTCTTCTGTGTTTTCCAACTTCGTTGTACTATTGTACTAAGAATGACTGCGCAATGGCAATAAAGACTTATCTTAAATGTGCTCACATTTTGATTGGCCAAAGGAAGCGCCAGTAATGCCTGATTACCACTGACACATTTGCCAATATATCAGACCCCTTGTTTGGTTTAAATAGCTGAACAGTGTGAAGTATCATTTATGCTATGTAATTTATACTGTATAATCCAAACTGACTAAAACCTGACTTCCATGAATGGCAGTAGCAATGGGAATAGCAGTTGTGGGAACCATTTTCCTTTTACTGTCTACATATGTGCAGCTAGCTAACGTTACAGCCCAGCTGCTTAGATTCTGTCATGCTGTCACTAGCATCATCTTCTTATCTCTGATAAACAGATGCTTTCTTCTCTAGAGAGATTGTGGTTGGTAAAACGTAGAGCTGGGCGATATGAGATTTTTTCATATCACGATATGTTTTTTTCATTTCAGGCGATAACGATATATATCACGATATAAGCCAAATAACTATATTTGTAAGATTTAAATGTGCCGTTGCTCACAAGTAAAATGTGAAATAATCAGCAGCTTGTTTTTATTTAAATATTTATTTCCCATAATAAGTTCAACAGGGTAGATGTACTTAAGGAACATGAGACTTTTTCAGATAAATAAAGGCAAATATTGCAAACTACACAAAAGGCAGCCGCTAAAGCGTTTAAGTTTCAAAATAGAACAAACAAAACAGACTAAATTGTCAATTCCACTTAGAAACAAAATATTAATTCTAAAAATAAATCTTAGTTTGTTTTACAGAAGAACAGACAAAACTGACTAACTTTTGTCAATATCAAATAAACTGAGAACTAAAAGGAAATTCTCAATCTCTCCTTGTTGTATAGCTGAGCTTTTCAAACAGTTGTAACAGTTACTTTAGTCTGACAAAAGCCGAATGACGAATTAGCGCTTCCAGTCAGAGACTCAGGCTACGTCCACACGGGTATTTTTGAAAACTGAGATTTTCCGTTTTCGTTTTAAAAAATAATCCCGTCCACACATAAAGGCAGAAATGAAGGAAAACGCTGCTATGAACATGCCAAAGCAGCAGGTGGCGCTAGATTCCTAACCGTGCCGAAATGTTGGCCAATCAGAAGTCTAGAAGCCTCGGTGGGAAAAAGTAAACAAAGCTGGGGCATAGAAGCAGAACCGAGTCGTATGTGTGGAGGGACAGTAACTGTGTGTATATGTAAGCATTTAAACACTGCAGAGAGTAGAATTAACAGTAACAGTATTGTAGAAATTCATTTCACCGAAACAATAACGTGGCGCACAGTGTGACGCATGCACCAGTTTATTGTATTTCCAGACTTGCTTTCGGCACAATTTACAGTGCACGCTACTCTATTTTTTGTCAGACTTGAAATAGCCGAAATACCTTCACACTACGGAACTTCTATGGCTCTTCCGTTTGACAATCTCTCCGGCATTGGAACCATCATCTTTTTTCTCTTCGGTCACGCTCGGTTGATTTTTCTAGTCGGCACACTCATTTCCTCCATTACCCCTGGCTACTTCCCAAACAAACACACGTGCGGCTTGGCACTTGTGCTGTACGTAACAAGCCACGCGACGTGACGCTGCGGCTGTGATTGGTTCGGCTCTGCGCTACTTAATTTGGATTGGCTGACCTTTTTTTATTTTTTTCTTTGAGGACAAGAGCGGCGAGGTCTATCGCGATAGCTTAATTTCTCTATCGAGTAAAAGTTATATCGCGATACATATCGTTATCGTTCTATCGCCCAGCTCTAGTAAAACGTAAAGTAATTCTAAAATGAAATTACTCACAGGTTTTGCAGATTTAAATGGATAAATCACACTGAAGGCAAGAGATAAAATTTATAGATATAATTTTGGGCTGACCTGACCCTATAAGGATATTATAAGTAACCAATAGAATGGGGTAGTATAAAATCTCAGCTACTTGGATGTGACTTGTCTATAGCTCTGAGTGATGTGTTTGTAACCCAATATGTGAGAAGTCACCAAGCACTAAAGATTTATTAGCATTTTTATATTTAAAAATGACGTTTATGTTGTGGTAAGTTGAAAAACAATCGTTATTTATTGAATATATACTTAGGTAATTGTCGATTTTCACAAGATAAAACTGGGAAATATTCTACTGGACTGTGCTTTCTGTTTTCAGGGTCGTCTGCAGTCTCAGGACAGCGGAAAACATTTGCATGATGTGTTAGACCTACTGCAAAAGCACAATCTGGTAGAGGCTGATATTTCTGCTCAGGCAGAGAGGATCAAGGCAGTGCAAGGAGCTGCAAACCGCTTCACTTCCCATGAGCAGGGTAAGTCTTAAAAAAATGGTCTTGCACATTTTGTGTACAGAGTATGCATTTTAGTCTGACCCTTTGTGCACACTGTCTAAATTCTGTGTATTTCTGCCTTTTTTTTTTAATTGTAAGCCTATAAACCTTGTGAGCCTGGACTAGTTAGTGAGAAGGTTGAGCTGCTGGGTCAAGCCTATGAAGAACTTGGTCAGCTCGCTGTGAATCGCAGAGAGTGCCTAGAGGACTCACGGCGTCTGTGGCAGTTCCTGTGGGATCTCGGAGAGGAGGCAGCCTGGATCCGAGAGCAGGAACAGATCCTGGCTAGTGGAGACTGTGGCCGTGACCTTACTTCTGCCCTTCACCTACTCAGTAAACATGAGGCTTTCAGGGATGAGATGGCAGCCCGCTATGGCCCCCTGAGTAACAGTATTGCTGCTGGAGAAGATCTGGTTAAAGAAGGGCACTTTGGAGCTTCGGAAGTAACTGAGAGGATTCAAGACATCCGTGCACAGTGGGCCCATCTGGAGGAGGTAAATGTTCATCATCAATTCTAAGGTGCTTTCTTCAAATATTGCATTTTTACCCATAATATTCTTATTTTTGATGCTTCTCAGACAACTAAGCAAAGAGAGCAGAGCCTTAAGGAAGCCGTGGCCCTGCATCAGTTTCAGACGGATGCCAATGACATGGAGGCATGGATCATGGAGACACTTAGACAGGTATCCAGTCAGGAGGTGGGCCACGATGAGTTCTCTACCCAAACTCTAGCTCGCAAGCAGAGGGAGATAGAAGAGGAGATCCAGAGTCACCACCCCCTAATTGACTCTCTGCACGAGCAGGTCCAAGCACTGCCACAGGCCTATGTACATTACCCTGAAGTACGTGTGCTTTCTTTTTCATACTTCTTCAATGATTGCATGCTGTTTGTAGTACTAAATTACTGCCTATTGCTGACTGTAGGTGGATGGTCGTCTGCCTGCTATTGAACAACGTTATGAAGAACTGGAGACCCTGTCAGCAGCTCGACGCCAGGCTCTGGAAGGTGCCCTGGCCCTCTACCGCATGTTCAGTGAAGCTGGTGCCTGTCAGCTCTGGGTGGAGGAAAAGGAACAGTGGTTACATGGCATGGAGATCCCTACAAAGCTGGAGGACTTGGAGGTCGTACAGCAAAGGTGAGTCTGTGGGTGAGGGAAGGTTCGAATGCCAAAGATGATGACAGATTAATTATTTTTCTTCAAAATTATTAACCTTTATTTAACCAGGAAGATCCCATTGAGATTAAAAACCTCTTTTTCAAGGGAGACCTGGCCAAGATAGGCAGCAGCAGATGTCTCACAGTTACAGAAATTACTCAAACACAGGCAGCAACAACACACATGCAACAATAAGTGAAAGAATACAAATAAAATAAAAATAAAATTCAATAAAATTCAAATAAAATAAAAAGTCAGTTAAAATGACAATCAATCTAATTGAAACAGTTGCATGTTATGGACTTGGCCTCAAGGATTCGTAGTTTAGATTTAAAATCACTTAATGAAATGAATTCAGTCATTTTCCATTCCTTCTGCAGTTTGTTCCAGGCCAAGGGTGCTAAATGGACAAAAATCTTTTCATGTTTGAAAGACTAAGACGGACACTTGTAGTTGTGAAATGACATTACATGTAATCGCGGAAATTAATGTTGATGACATAAAGCAAAGATGAAAATTGTACATTATATTGATCTAAGCTCTAATCTTAAAAATAAACAGTCAGTGTTTTTAAATCTACTATAATGTCTAGAAATGTCTATGATAGATAGAATGAGTGAATTAATCATGGTGTTTCATTTATGGATATAGATTTGAGACACTGGAACCTGAGATGAACAACCTAGGAACCCGTGTCGCTGATGTGAACCAGGTGGCAGAGCAGCTGCTGAGCTCAGACAACTGTAACAAAGACCAAATCCACCAGACAGCAGACCAACTAAACAACAGGTCAGAGCTACATTTATGAATTATTGTAACCCTATTTCTGCTGAGGAATGTGTATTATTTAAAAGGCGTGCAGGTAGCATTTTAAGCCTGGTCTGTGTTGTTTCTAGATGGAAGGAGTTTCAGCAACTGGCTGGACAAAAGAAACAAGATCTTGAGTCGGCTCTCAACATCCAGAACTACCAACTCGAGTGTAATGAGATCCAGACTTGGATGAAGGAAAAGACCAAAGTTATTGAATCTACTCAGGGGCTTGGCAATGACTTGGCGGGAGTGATGGCACTACAACGCAAACTCACTGGCATGGAGAGGGACCTTGAGGCTATCCAGGTATGGGAGGTGTAAATGTAATGGGTGGAGGGTGGGACCAGAACACCAGTGAAACAAGGCAAAATGAATATAGTATTATTTAGGGTTTTGTGATGAGGTATTTTAGTATAATATATGCAATTTAAATATTTTTCTTTATCTTTTCAGGGGAAATTAGATGACTTGAGAAATGAGGCAGAAAAGTTGGCCAAGGAACATCCAGATCAAGCAGGAGAGATCCAAGGACGCTTGGGAGAGATTCAAGAGGTGTGGGAGGAACTGAACGCCACCATGAAGCGACGGGAAGAGTCACTGGGGGAAGCTAGCAAGCTACAGGGTTTCCTTAGGGATTTGGATGACTTCCAGTCCTGGCTGTCCCGCACCCAGACAGCCGTGGCTTCAGAGGATATTCCCACTTCTTTGCCTGAGGCTGAGAGTTTGCTAGCCCAGCATGAGAGCATCAAGAACGAGGTGGATAACTATAAGGAGGACTATGAAAAGATGCGTGCGGTTGGTGAGGAGGTCACCCAAGGTCAGACAGATGCCCAGCACATGTTTTTGGCCCAGAGGCTCCAGGCATTGGACACTGGCTGGCATGAGTTGCGGCGCATGTGGGAGAATCGGCACAGCCTGTTGGCCCAAGCCTTCGACTTCCAGACTTTCCTGAGAGATGCAAAGCAGGCAGAGGCATTCCTTAACAGCCAGGTTAGGAAAATACTCTTCGACAAAGAAATAACAATTTTTTTTTATTGGTGCAAAGCAAATAACTGCACGTTTCAGAGAAAATGGATCTGATATTCTATGAAAAATTCTTCTTTACCAGTTCCCACATTTTTAAATGTCTTACTCTGTTGTATAAATAAACAGGAAAAAAGGCCTAAAAAAAAAAAGTAAAAATCACTGGAATTCGATAATTACCTATGAAAACTGCATGTGAGACGATGTTTAACATTCCTTTTGTGTCCATCTCTGCGTAGGAGTACGTGCTGTCCCACACAGAGATGCCCACCAGTCTTCAGGCAGCAGAGGAGGCCATTAAGAAGCATGAGGATTTCCTCACCACCACAGAGGCCAGTGAAGAGAAAATAACTGGTGTGGTGGAAGCTGGAAGACGCCTCATTAATGACTCTAATGCAAACTCTGATAAGATCCAGGAAAAGGTTGATTCAATCCAGGAAAGGTTAGAGTAAAAGAAGGAAGAAACACTGATATTTATATAACTTTTTATTATTTACATTTTTAATTAGATGTTTGAAGGCTAAACATTTTTTCCCGTTTATTTTCTCCAGACATCTTAAGAATAAAGAGGCTGCAAATGAACTGCTGACCAAGCTTAAGGATAACCGGGAACTTCAGCACTTCCTCCAAGATGGACAAGAGGTAAGAATATGGCTTAGTTGAGTACTAATGCAAACTATTGCATCTTGATATTTACATTGAAACTGAAACTTCCATTATGCTGTTGTCTTTTTCATAGCTCACCTTGTGGATAAATGAGAAGATGCTGACGGCTCAGGACATGTCTTATGATGAGGCCAGAAATCTTCACAGCAAGTGGCAGAAACACCAGGCATTCATGGCAGAGCTGGCCTCCAACAAAGACTGGCTCGACAAAATTGATAAGGTGTGGCCAGTTAAATCAGTAAATGTATAATCATAACATCCATGTCATTATAATTTAATTTCTTTATTTAGCTTCCCTTTTGAAAAACTGGAAAATGGCACTGACTTTGACCAAATGGGACATTTAATAACGTTCAAGCTTGTTTTTGTGTCTCATCTCTAACAGGAGGGTCAAGCACTGGTTGCTGAGAAGCCTGAGCTGAAACCTGTTGTCCAGCAGACCCTGGAGGACCTGCAGCGTCAGTGGGAGGAGCTGGAGAGCACAACTCGTACGAAGGCTCAGTGCTTATTTGATGCTAACAGAGCAGAGCTCTTCACACAGAGCTGCTCCGCTCTAGATGTTTGGCTGAAAAACCTTGAAGGTCAGCTGCAAAGTGATGACTATGGAAAAGATCTGACCAGTGTGAACATCCTCCTCAAGAAGCACCAGGTACACTACATAGTACAGAAAAAGCACTTTTAAAATTAGTCTTGCAAATACATTTTTAAAATGGGCGAAAAAAGTCTCACTTTTTAAACATGTTCAATATTACATATAATCAAATGAATGTGGTGCAAGTAGCCATGTTTGCTTAGTGGAGCTAAATGTTATGCATTTGTTTCTTTAATGTTTGTGCTCTCTCTATGTAGATGCTGGAGCATCAAATGGAGGTCAGAGAGAAGGAGGTGCAGGCCCTGAAGTCTCAGGCTCTGGCTCTGTCCCAGGAAGATGCCGGACTGGCTGAGATAGATGGTCAGCAACGGCGTGTCACCGACAGCTTCGCCAACCTCCAAGACCCACTCAACCTCAGGAGACAGCAGCTGCTCGCCTCCAAAGAAGCACATCAATTCAACAGAGACCTGGAGGATGAAATTGTGAGTGGGATAACCTTAGTGATTCCATCAATAAAATAAACAGTTTCTGACAAAATATATCCTGACATTAAGATAATTAATAATCAATCTTTGCCTCTCAGCTGTGGGTGACAGAAAGGATGCCCCTAGCAACCTCCACAGACCATGGAAAAGACCTGCCCACTGTACAGCTGCTAATCAAGAAGAACCAGGTAAAGTTGCAGCTTTTTCAATATATTTTGAAAAAGTTACAAATTTTCAGTATTATTTTTAGGTGTTGCATTGTAAGTAGCTTAAAGGGCAAAGGTTTGGTATTGATTACTCATCAAATGTGGTCTCATTTTCATATAAGTCACAGTCACAGTCGAGAACAGCCTGAATAAATTTACAGTACAAAAATAATGTATTTTTATGTCTTTATTGAACATTGACCACAGTCATAGAGATAAGACGTAATTTTATGGGTAATCAGGTTCCAAACTTTGACATGCAAGAATCTAAATACTTTAAACAGACACTTGGACTGAGTTTAGAGAGATTTTGAGGAGTAGGGAATGTTAGCCAACTAAGAAAGTTGAATATTGTCTCTGGTTGTGAATCAGACTTTGCAGAAGGAGATTCAAGGCCATCAGCCTCGCATTGATGACATCCACAGACGAGGCAAGACTCAGACCCAGGTAGATGGTGAACGCCAGTCTGTTCTGGAGGATCGCCTAGTTGAACTGCAGAGCCTTTGGGACCAGTTGATCGCCGAGACAGACAAGCGTCATGCCCGTCTAATAGAGGCTAATCGTGCCCAGCAGTTCTATGCCGATGCTGCGGAGGCAGAGGCCTGGATGGGAGAGCAAGAGTTGCACATGATGTCAGAAGAAAAAGCCAAGGTAAGCTCGTGTAAAGTGAGATTTAATTGCTTTTTTTCCTACATCTTGTGCTTGAAGAAAGTTGATAATTTTCTCTTTTTCTCTCAGGATGAGCAAAATGCTCTAGTGATGGTCAAGAAGCACCAGATCCTTGAGCAGGCACTTGAAGACTACGCCCAAACCATCCACCAACTGGCCAACAGCAGTCGTCTCATGGTCAACAATGAACACCCAGAGAGGTGAGAGCACAAGACGTTGTGAACATTTTCAGATGCCACACTTCACCTTCTATAAATAGAACAGGACACCCATAACCTCATCTCTCTCATTTTCAATTAAACAGCGAAAGAATCACCTTACGACAAGCCCAAGTTGACAAGCTGTACGCAGGTCTGAAGGACCTTGCTGAGGAGCGTCGGGGACGGCTTCAGGAGAGGCTGAGGCTGACCCAGCTGAAGCGGGAGGTGGATGACCTGGAACAGTGGATTGCAGAGAGAGAGGTGGTTGCTGGCTCCCATGAACTAGGACAGGACTATGAACATGTCACAGTGAGTTTTTTTCCTCTCAGTAGCATACTTTGGAGACATGAAAGCTCAAAGAGATTTAGCTGAATTAATTATGTTGCTCCCTTTTGCCCTGTTTTTTTTCTTTTTCTTTGTACAGATGCTGAGGGACAAGTTCCGGGAGTTTGCTCGTGACACCAGCACTATCGGCCAAGAGCGTGTGGATGGTGTAAATGCGCTGGCAGATGATCTGATTGAGTCGGGTCATCCTGAGAACGCCAGTGTTGCTGAATGGAAAGACGGTTTAAACGAGGCCTGGGCTGACCTGCTGGAGCTGATTGACACACGCACGCAAATGTTGGCAGCCTCTTATGAGCTGCACCGCTTCCATCAAGATGCCATGGAGGTGCTTGGACGTGTTAAGGAGAAGAGGGAAGCACTGCCTTCTGAACTTGGCCGTGACCTCAACACTGTCCAGCATCTGCACAGACAGCACACCGCTTTTGAACATGACATCCAGGCCCTCAGCGGACAGGTCAGTTATCACTTGCTAAAAGTGATCTCATTTTAGATGGCGAAACTAATATGTGAATACGAGACCAAATATCCCTCTGCTCCTTTGAACTCCTAGGTGAATCAAGTGCAGGATGATGCTGCACGCCTGCAGAAGGCCTACGCTGGTGAGAAAGCGGATGACATTCACAGAAGCGAACATGCTGTGACTTCTGCCTGGGAGGGCCTGCTCGAGGCTGGCGAGGCTCGCAGGCTCCTCCTGCTGGACACCGTGGAGAAATTCCGCTTCTTCAACATGGTGCGAGACCTCATGCTCTGGATGGATGGTGTGAACCTGCAGATTGACGCACATGATAGCCCAAGGTAAATGTCATTTTTTGCTTAAATTTCCACTTACTATAAAATAACTTCAACAATAACTTGTTTATTCATATATAACCTGCCTCTCCTATCTCCTGTGGGGTTTTTTTTTTATAGGGATGTATCTTCTGCAGGGTTAGTAATTGCCAATCATCAAGACATCAGATCAGAGATTGACGCTAGGACAGACAGCTTCACTGCTTGTGTTGAGATGGGAAATACTTTGATCAACAAAAACCACTATGCATCTGATGAGGTATTTTGCAGTGGGTCACATTTACGGTTGTCTTGAGAGAGAACAGTGCATGTTTACAAAAAACAAAAAACCATGTTGACTCAAGAACTGATATCTGAACCTGTTCACCTATTTACAGATCCGAGAAAAACTGACTCAACTCCAGGAAAAAAGAGATAAGATCAACAAAAAATGGCAAGACAAGATGGACCATTTACAAATTGGTATGCATGCTTCACATTTTTGGACTGCACACGGGTGCATTTAGGCCAACAGAGCCGTGGCAAAAGTGCATGGTGTTGTAGGCAAGTTGCTACACGCAAGAGATGGTAGATAACATGCAAACCGGTACCTCCGGTTTAAAGGTCTCTTTATGCAACTGCAGCATTGTACATTGAATTATAATTCTTTTTTTCTCATCCTCTCTGTGTTTTCTTTGTTTTTCTCTCTATATTGTGGCCTTTGGTCATCTTCATATCAGTGCTGGAGGTGTTGCAGTTCGGACGTGATGCTTATGTGGCAGAGTCGTGGTTGGCTGGGCAAGAACCTCTGGTGCGCGCAGCAGAGTTGGGCTCAAATGTGGATGAAGTAGAGAGCCTAATTAAGCGCCATGAAGCCTTTGAGAAACTCGCCACGGCTTGGGAAGAGCGCTTCGTGCAGCTGGAGAAGCTCACTACAGTAAGTAGAGAGATTTGGCTTGTTCTGGAGTACACTGGTAAATGCAGGATGTGTAGGATATAGTACATTCTGCATCATCTATAATTTAGACAATAGAAACCCGACTCCCTTGGTATTACACTAAAAAATGGCTAATTGTTTTCCACTGTTTAGCTTGAAGAGCAAGAAAATCAGAGGAGGCGGGAGGAAGAGGAGAGAGCGAGGCGACCTCCTACTCCTCCACCAGTAGAAGAAGTGCCACAGTCTGAGACAGAAACTCAACCACATGATTCTGCAGCCAGGTATGCCAAAGAGAAGACTGGGTAGAGCACAAGAGTGTTCGTGTAAAGCAAAAACACACTACGAGAGAAAAATTAACATGCTTTCTTTTCCCTCTGTAACACAGAACCAGTCTGGACCAGACCACTCTCAATCAGTCCGTGTCAGTGAACGGAGTACACAGCGACAATGACACATCACAAGTAAGATACGCTTTGTGTGTATGCTTCAAGTGCTTCATTGATTTTTACAGAGTTTCCAGCATAATTTAACATGTAGTCCACTGTGTTGTCTTCCTTCATCTCACACATTATTAGATAGGTCATTAAAATTCATATCCATCAGACAGTTTGATCTAACTTATGAAGTGTAATGCCAAGCTGTATATTAGCAAGCAGTTGTGTTTTGCTTGACAGATATGTTTATTATATGTAGCCACTCGTTGGGTTAGGTTCTGGAAAGAAAACTGTGTTACACTTTAAATTCATACATGTTATATGAGTGATTCTCTTCAGTGGCAGATGAAAACAAGTACCCGGTGACTTCATGTGTCAGAGGTGATGGATTGGCTGCTTGTGGGCAGCACTGTTGCAAACCTCTGCAACTGATGCTACAGAGAAAATCACTAAATGAACGAGAACTATTTCTGTGTTTCTGCAGTTCTAGAAGTGCAAGCCATATCCTGACATTCATCTTTTTGCCCCAGACTTCTTAACAATTTCTTATTGCGTTTTTGCCAGCAGTCATTATCTCTATCGTTGTCAGTGGGAAAGAAATCAGAGCCTAAACGTGTGTGTAAGCCAAAGCAGCAGGAGCGTGTGAGTACCAAGTCACGGTCAGCTTTGTAGCTACCCCTCGTCCCCTTCACAGCCTCCGCTCAGCTCCTGGTCAACTGCAGTGCCTTTTTCCTTCTACTGAGAAGCTATTGCTCTCTGTCACAGATGCAACCATCGCTTTATTTATTCATGAGCTACAGCTATCATTAACGAGCCCCATCGCTGTTTAAAGGCATGATGCAGATTCATGAACACACTATTTTCATGGATCAAATATGCAGTTATATATTTATATGTGCTCATATTGACCAGGACAGGAGTGACTGTAAATGTGGAGCCCAAAGTAAATGTGGTGATAAATGTAGCTGTTCAAAGCTAATTTATATGTAGTTTGTTTTAGTCTTTATCCATGTGTGTGAGTCGCCTTTGAGTGTCAGTCTTTTGATGGAGTCACGTGAGAATCCTTTGTAGAAAAGTACGTGACACAAAAGGTGCCCTGAGTTTCCGTTTTGTACTATAGTCGCAGTACTAGAAGCAAAATCCTGTTGTCTGTGGATGTTTTTTAAGGTTTATAAGATCAATTAAAGCCACAACACTTAAGCTGCAGTATCTCTAAGATCTCAACATCTCCAGTCTTAGAGGTGAACTGTAATTGAGCAATAGTGTAGGACTATTTATTTATATTTTTTATTTGACTGAAGAAGCTGAGATTAGCATTAGAATAATATTTAAATGTATTCACAAGTTGGATTTCGGGTCTCTTTGGAGCAGTTTAAATTAATTTAAAATCTAGTTTAGTGTAGCATGCCTGTTTCCTGTATGTTTGGTTATTTTAATTGTGTGTTTTACCAGTAAGAGTCTGTGCAATGTCAGAATGCTGTGTGATTATGTAGACCTCCTGAACCCTCGCTATGCTGTTATCTCAGGTAATCATACAGTGCTGTCAAAGCAGACGTCATCATAGCTTTTTCGTGTATGGCTGTGAATGGCTGCTTTGCTAATCACCACTTCCATCCAGCTGTGTTTTTTTTTCTGCCCCCCTCACCACCATTCATGTCCTGGTTTTAACCACAGGGCTCAGAGTCTGAGTCAGTGAACGGACCGGGCAGAGACAGCGGACTGGCATCGTCTCGCGTCGATCCGTCTGCCACTTTACCGAGCAGAGGCGCGGCAGACTCGGAGCCAGAGACCATGGAGGGGATGCTCTGTCGAAAACAGGAGATGGAGTCTCACATCAAAAAGGCAGCTACCAGGTGAGCGTTGCTATAAGAAGATTTGTTCACGTGCAAAGAGAAAGAAATGCTGACGTGGCTTTAGTTAGCGATATCAATCTGTATGTAGAACAGTTTAACTTTTATCCTGTTCATTTGTTCCCGCAGGTCCTGGCAGAATGTGTATTGTGTCCTACGAAAAGGAAGTCTTGGTTTCTATAAAGACGGCAAGAGTGCTAGCAACGGCATTCCATACCACGGAGAAGTTCCCATCAGCTTGGGAGAGGCTGTGTGTGAAATAGCCCATGACTATAAGAAAAGGAAACACGTATTCAAGCTCAGGTGAGAAGACGGACAGCATGAAGTGTCTGAAAGTTAAAGGCCACGGTGAAATAGTAAGATTGGTGTAATAGACGTTAAATTTACCCCTGACTAAGTGTTGACCCTTTCAACCCTGTGACTGCAGGTTAGGGGATGGGAAAGAGTACCTGTTCCAAGCAAAGGATGAGGTGAGATGTACATAACAGGTTTATATTGCTCAAATCATTAAAACACATTTAGGGGAATATAAAACATAACCAGCCTCTTTTGTGTGTTGAAAGGCGGAGATGAGCTCCTGGATCCAGTCCATCCTTAGCTCCATTCCAAAAGGATCAGGAGACTCGCCTGGAGCTCCACGGCCCCTCAGCCGTGCCATGACGATGCCGCCCATCTCGCCCAGCTCGGGTGAAGCTGGAGGCGTTACCATGCGCAACAAGGATGGGAAAGAGAAGGATCGCGAGAAGAGGTTCAGCTTCTTCGGCAAGAAGAAATAAAACATTTGTAAAATCATGGATGGGAACTAAATTTGTCAAAATTTCAAAAAACTGAGGCAGATATAAAGGAAAGTACAAACAGGTCATACAAACACACTGCTCTCTGTGCAAGCCCCGAGGAATCTGTTAACAGCTGCGTCATGTAGCTGAGAAAAGTTTTTTTTTTTCTCTTTTATTCTCTCCCTCTTTGCTGGTTTTATGTGTCACTTATTTTATTACTCATCCAGTCCACATCTCACTTTAACTGCACCCAACAATCAGAGCCCTCACCCTGTTTTGACCAACAGAGGTCATTAGTGTGAGTCAGAACCGGGGGTGGATGTCATTAGCAGAGAGACAGTTCCAGTCTAGCGAACCGGATCCTCCTCTGTAGGAATATTTGCTCTTCAGTGAGTCTTGATTAGCTAACCCTGTTGTGATACTGTTTCTCTAAAAAACAAAAAAACAAAAAAAAAGATGATGGTTTTCCACTCTGCTGCATTTTGATTCATTTGCCCAGTTTTAACTGCTCTCTATTAGAAAGGATCACATTACATCTCTTCTTCTGTTCTTGGTATTGATGTTATTAATCTCAATATTATTGATATCATTATTACTATTTATCTTTTTCAGTTGCTGGCTTGACAAAGACTAATTTGATGGTAGATAATCTTGATTTATGTTGTTGAGAGAAGCAAATTTGGTTTTGTGGAGAATGTCAGCTTGCCCTTGTATGTACTATATCTTTTTGTTTTCTTTGTTTTCTTTTTTCCTTTTTTTTATTTTTAGGAATGACAGTTTATGAGGTGTTCTGACAGGAAAATAAAGCTCATTGAATTTTAGCAGTGTGCAGTAAGTGATCACAATTTTCCTTGGAAAAATAATATATATATTTAATAAGTGGTTTTACTATTTTTTTTATCTCTAATTTTGCCTGTATTTGATTCTTTCTTTTTGAGTGATCTTTTCTGCTTGATTTTCAACTTTCTTTCTTTTTTCTGTACAAAGCAGAGAAGATTAGTTTTCTAGCGTGTGCATGTGTGTGTGTGTGCGTGGGTGCGTTTGTGTGAGTTGTGGTGCTGTGGACTTTGCATGTTTATGTTTTTTCGGATCAAGCGTGGCCAGATGGATGCTGCTTTTCGGTACTCAGAATCGGTAAACCGGGCAGAAACAGAAATTAATATCACTGGAATGATTTCCCAGAGCTGTGCTTTTCTTTTGGTTTGAAAATATCTTCAGCTGACATCACTAACGATGATCTTCGAGACAATTTGTTATTTGTTTTAGTCATCTGATATCTATTTCCGTTCTCCACCTACTGATGTGAAGGCACGGGGGCAGTGTGTATAGATAAAAAACTGAAGCACAGGGACCTGAGCAGGACAAAAGGAGGGTTGACAGATGGCTTTACCGGTGAAGTGAGGTGCGTGAAGGTGACACTGGATAGGCACTGAGGAATGCGCTGTGTGCTTTACAACAAAGAGATATGAGCCTGAGCCTTACTTGAACCCACTACAAATACACTAAACCCACTTTTTTTTTTTTTTTTTACTCACCAAACGATTGAGTTGTCAAGGAAGTTTTATAAAAAGATACGAAAGTTTGTTTAAAAAGTGACCTGTGGCAATGACCTCATGTATGTCAGTGGATTGATTTGGCACCAACCCCAGAAATAGAAGAATGCCCTCAACTCTCTTTGATCAGCCGTGCACTCTTGAATATGTGGCATGATTTCAACTAGATTTATACTTCCAAGTGTCCAATCTATGCCATCTACATGTGTTAATATACACATACATTGGACTTGATAATTGGAGAGCAAGTAATAATCAGTTGGCGGTGAAAATAAATCAAATGGCGACCTACTATGGATTATGTAAACAAATGATAGGTGTTAGGTTTGCTAGTCTCCTCACATATTGTACATTTCAAATGAAGATGGCATTTATAGTATATTGTGAATGTAGACACTACAACCTGACATTCTGCCTTCATATTAATTGGTTGGTGTAGTCAGTTACTTACCAAGCATGAATTAACTGCTTATAACAGCAAAGATTCAGCAACGGTTTAACAAACAAACATCTGACGGAGTCCCATAAAAGCAAACGAGCTGCAAGTAACTATTTGTGTTGCACTGATATTGAAAGTAGCTTATTAAAGCTGATTAGTGCTTGGATGGGTATACAGTTCCATAAAAGAGTGGTCAGTTCATAGGAATGCCGCAACAAGTCTGGGTTCAGTTAACAGCACGCGGTCCAGATTTATCAAACCTGCCTCGTCTCTTTAACTGTAAGAGTTTGCATTCCTGAGTGTATGGTGGAGCTCCCAGTTAGTTTCAGTCTGAACTACAATGTGGGATCCAGGTGAAAAAAGGTCATTGCATACATAAGCGAGCCAGTGGAGTTTGCAGACATTGTGCACAGTTTTGAATAAAGGAGTCCTTCCCCTTCCAGCGATAACCGCTCTGAACAGTTTCCATCAGATATTAGGCGATCCAAGTTCAAAGGTCACACAGTGTATTTTCTTTGAATGTGAATGATTCAAACCAGTTTGGCCAAATTGGTCATGTGAAGCAAAAATATTTCTCATACTTGACATACTGTACACAAGCTCTCTCTCTCTCTCTTTCACACACTCACGTATTGAAACTGCCCTGTATATTTAATGCAGAGTGACCCTGGCAAACCAGTCTTGTGGAAACGTCCTTAGCTGGCTGTGATTTGATGTTGCAAATGGCATCCTTTTAAAATAACATTGTGCTACTGGTGAGCTTTGACCAGAACATGAGAAGTATGTGTTATTGATGTCAAAGAGTTACGTTTTGATTCTAAGAGTATTTGTAACGATGGAGTACTTAATGAAGCAGAAAACCAACTTGTTAAGTATTACACATGATTGAAAACAGACTGGTGACAATTTGAGCTTCCTTTTTTAGAAGAAGGCAGGATCTTTGCTGTCTAGTGGGAGCTTGCATTTTTTCATCCAGTGGTCTGTCTCGCAGCCTGTCCACCTACCTTCATTTCTTTTGACGAATGTCTGTTCCTTCCTCTGTAATTCAGAGCTGTTAATACCACTACTATTATTAATTGCTATTATTATCATTATTGCTACTGTTGTTCCTATTACTACTACTGTTACTAATGCAACTTATTGCAAAAAGTATAACTGCTGTCCATTTTCAGGTACGTGTCTGTGATATCAGACCTTTCCACACGATGTCAGTGTGCTGTGGAGCATTTTCATTACAAATTGAAGATAATGTTTGTTGACTTGTGTATCTACATCTAATATTAGGAATAATAAAACATGGTTTAATCAAGAACGTGATGCTGTTGAATCTTTTATGTTAAGAAAAAAAAGACATTCTTTTCTGTTAGCGCCTGTGAGTTGAATGTTTGATTGTTTTGTCACAACACACTCTGACTAAACTCACTTATGCCTTTTTTTTTTGTCTTTATTGAACATGTAGGATTATCATTCACAGTTCTGCATGCATGACGTCTTTATTTAGCAACTCACAGATCTTGCTTTAGCAGCAAAAACCTCCACCAGACATGTCGTGCAGCTGCTTTTCCTCATTGTATCAATTGACCATCTCCAACGCTTCTGGCTATAGACTGCTTCATAACAAGCTTTGGGGGATTGCAGTGTCTTATTCAGTGTTATTTCTTTCAGTAGACACATGAACATCAAGTTGTCTGCAGCTGTTTTGCTGTTACCTTTGAGTTAGAGACTTGAATTTCATTCTTTTATAGGAAATGAGTTTTAATGTGAATAGATGAACACAGAGGCCATCAGAAATATTTTGTATCCTTTTTTCCAACTTTCTGCAAATATAATGCTTCACTGAAGATGCACGGAGTCCTGTGAAAACCTTCTTTTTCAATGACTGCAGGTTGTTTAGACAGATTGTGCTTGTAGGCTGAGTTTAAGGAATAAAAATTGTATATTCATACAGTACTTCATCTGCTACACTTTAAGTATGTTATTCACATTAGAATCATGCGTTAAACTGACTGTGGGACTGTGGGAGGAAGCCAGAGTACCCAGAGGAACTCCACGTAGGCACAGAAAGATCATGCAAATTCCCCGACCAGGGTTTAAATAAGGAACCTTGTTGCTGTGTGGTGATGGTGCTAACCACTCAGCCACCCTAGGTGTGGCTTTGTTTCCTGTAGACAAAATTATTTGATATAGTTCTGGTACTGAGCCATGAGCATGTTAAAGTGATTTCACCAGTATAATTATGGCAAAAGCACAATTGCTATCTGGTCTTTTGTGACCTTTTGCTTCTATGAAATATGAAAACTGACCGTCACTTTTATCACACAGCCTCCCCCCACATAACTGCTTTGAATAAATGTTAATGTTGGAGTGAAAGCAGACTGTACTCTGCTCTTCCAGCAGATCTTAAACCTCGCTGCTACACATGTCACGCCATTCACCTCCAAGGCTAATTCTTATTTCTCAGAGTTTTTGGTCCATGTTGACATATCATCACACAGCTGCTGCAGATTTGTCAGCTGAACATACATGTTGTAAATCTCCTATTCCTCCACATCCCAAAGGCTCTCTTGGATTTACATCTGGTGGGTGTGGAAGCCTTGTGAGTACAGTTTGAGATGACTTGAGCTTCATGACGTGGTGTTTTATCCTGCTGCAAGCAGCCGATAGAAGACTAGTACACATAAAGGGATGGACATGGTCAGCAACAATACTCAAATAGGTTGTGGTGTTTAGATGATGCTCAGTTTGCAGTTGACACAATCATGTTTCATGTTGTTTAGGCCAAGTTCTGACCCTATCATCTAAATGAAAACAGAAATCAAGACTCATACGACATTGACAAGTTTGTGCAAATTGTTAACCTCAGTTTCCTGTTCTTAGAAAAAAAACCTGTGTGATTTTCTGCTGCTGCAGCCAATCTGCTTCAAGATTTGACACTCGGAGATGCTCTTCTGCATAGCTAGTTTGCAGTGAGTGGTTAATTGAGTTGCTGTTGCTATCCTGTCAGTCTGGCTAGTCACCTCTGACCACTCACCAGGATCTACAAGGCATTTTTGCCTAGAGAACTGCCACTCATTGAATATTTTCTCCTTTTTGGACCACTCCCAGTAAACCTAGTTGCCTGCCACATTCAGCATCACCTAAATCACTTTTCTTGCCCATTCTGATGTTCAGATTGAACTTCTGCTGGCTGTCTTGACCATTTCTAAATGCCTTAATGCATTGAGTTGCTGCCATGTGACTAGCTGTTTAGATATTTGAATGAAGGTGTACCTAATAAAGTGCCTGATGAGTGTATAAAGAACACTGAACTACATTTTGTGCACTGGAAGCTTTGTAAGTAATTTAAAACATTACTAACATGATTTGCAGCTTGGAATAATAAAACCCCTTGCAATGGCACGGGGCCAGCAGTAGGGGGCAATGTGTTTCACCTTACTCCACCATCTGCCTACAAGTCCTGACAGAGGGCACACATTACCCGGCAGCCACTTTCCCAGTGTATCGAAGCAAGATGGCAGCTGTTGTTGAGAATGTTGTCAAACTGTAAGTGTTGGACTTTTCTACTTACCTTACATGTGTGCAGGTGACACACACAGCCATCACATTGTAACGCCTGTACTATCGTACACCCGCTGTCGTTAGTTAGCTTAGCAGCATTCCAGCTGACTTAGTAAGGTTAGCCAGAGGCGTCGGAGCGTCGTGTCTGTTCACATCCTGGAATGGAAGTGTAAGTTAGCAGACACGCAGCTGACGTTTCTGAAACATGGATCACGAGTCAATGTAGACGAACTTGTGTTCATTTAATCCTTCGTGTATTTTTAGCGGTGTGGCGGCCACTTGTGTTTTTGTGACCAAACGGACGCTGTGGTGCTAACGTCAGTTGAGTATGGCAGCTAGGTGTCACGCTAACAAGCTAAAGAGAGTGTAATTGTGCCTAACGTCGTTAGCGAAGGCTGGAGCGGCTGGAGCGACTAGTTTAAAATGAATGAAAATCCCTCGCTGAAGATTTGAACTCGAGAGCCCGGAGCCATAGCCGGTGTTTCCGATTCACATAAAAGAACTGCTTATAAAGTTTAACGTTTCAAAAACCAGAACACTGTATTGTGCTCTAACGTGCTTCCATTTCCGTCGTCTTACATCGTGTAGCCGTACAGCCCGATTCGGGGTTAAAGTCACACGCCAGCGTACACACGCGTACGTCGTACCTCTACCTGCGATAACTGTGGCAGCACAAACATATAAAACTTACCCGACACACATCAAAATATTTTAATTTGCTTCCAAACTTAATTTCCTTGTGAAATAATACTGACAAAGAATGAAAGCTGATGTAATCTTGAAACCAAGTCTGTGCTGTCAAAAACATATAAATGAACTGTTGTTTACATGCTAGATGTGCTGGTTTGAATGAGCTGGTATCCTTTATGTATGCACTATGCTATAGTTACATTGACAGAAATATATTCACCTGATTTCTTTTTTTTTTATTTCTGTCCCCTCATCCAACCCAAAGAGCCTCCTCCATCAGAAGTTTATTCCTGGTGAAGGGAGATTTAGTTCCCTTTCCATTGGCTTTCTCTTCATAATATATGAAGCTCTTTACCGTATCATGTGAAGAGCCTTTGAGATAACACTGGTGAAATGGGGCTATATGAATATATATTTTTTTGCAACTCAATCACTGTTTAATTTTTTCCCTTTGCAAGAATAATGCACATCAATCAGCATCACTCTACACATAATAAAACCAGAGCCACTCTGCCGCTCTGAGTATTGCTTCATTTCTGTGGTGTGTCTTTCATAAATCCATTTTCTTCTGCTTATTCTTATCATGGTCACAATTAGGGCTGGACCCTATCCCAGCTACCATAGGGGGAGATGCAGGGCCAACACAGAAAGACAGAAAACCGCACTCACATTCGTACCCATGTAAAATTTTGACTCTCCAATTAACCCAAACCCCCTCGGTACGTGTCTCTGGGCTGTGGGATGAAGCGTTTTTACATAAATAATCAGACAACATATACGCCACTACAAGAATATGTCAGTACTAGCCAACCCATGTGTGTATCTGGTGTGCTCTCACGCATTTGTGACGGCTTCTTTCTAGTTAATTCACCCTGCCTGAAATGATTTCTCTGGAAAGAAAAGCAAGTGTTCATTTTTGGCTGGACCCCACAGAGCACAGACAGCTTTTTGCAATGTTATTATGGCCTTACAGCAAGTTAAATAATGAAGTCTTTAACTGGAGATTGAAATCTATGAAAAGCTTCTTTAAGGTTTAACACAATTACATGGTTTATTATCTCATCAGGACTGAACTGCTGCCCTCTGGGGGTTCCTGACAGCCTCGAGAGGTGCAGTTGTTGCATCACGAGGTTCTTTGTGCCACCCCCCCCCCCCCCCCCTTTTTTTTTTTTCTTTGACACTTGATAGCTTGAGGGAATTGTAAGATGTCTTCCTGTCTCAGTTTGAGTAGCTTCAGCCCTCAGCTTCTTTAAAAGGGATTAAGCAAGCAGCACTCTAACAGTATATTTATGCTATAAATACTGAACACTTGGCTTTGCCTGTGCTTCTACCAAAGCTCGTTGTTGTTGTTGTTGATGCACCAACAAAAGAGCACCTGCTGTTGCACTAAACATTTAGTCTGAAGCACAAAGACACTGCTTAGTAGGAGGCAGCAGAGCAAAAAAACACAAGCAGTTTTAAAATAAACTGAGACCGCACTTGTTTTGGAGCGGCAACAGCTGCTGATTTCTGTCTTGGAACCATAATAGACCTAATGACCAGCATCTGCCTCTGGTTTTGTTTCATCAGGCTGGGAGAGCAGTACTACAGAGATGCCATGGAGCAGTGTCACAACTACAATGCCAGGCTGTGCGCCGAGAGGAGCGTTCGGATGCCGTTCCTCGACTCGCAGACCGGCGTGGCTCAGAGCAACTGTTATATCTGGATGGAGAAAAGACACAGGGGACCAGGTGAGACACCATACGTGAGCGTCGAACTGCTCACCTGCGCTAAAGGCGTTTAAAGTTGTAAGAGCTGGACAAAATGAGCAGCAGAGAAGTGATCCAGAGGAAGCTGCACAGATGCTGTGAAGCATTCGTTATTAAGATGAGTGATTAAGTGATTAAGATGAATCATCATTTCCGCTGTTTATCAGAATTTCTCGAAGGAGCTACAAATAACCTCAATGCCTTCAAAACAAAGGACTAAATACACCATGCATGCATGTTTAAAATCACAAACAGAGCTTGTGTACTTAATGCAACTCCCTGGCAGCCAGGTGGTGCCTGCTCGTGTTTAAATGCGAAAATAACCGATTCTGAAAAGGACAGTCTAAGAAAATTCAAACGGAGCCTGTGGATTTTTTTTTCCCCTGCCAGTGTGTCAGAACTGTTTGATAACTGTGAACGCCTTCCTGTTCTGCCTTCCCTCAGGCATGGCTCCAGGACAGCTGTACACTTACCCAGCCAGGAGGTGGAGAAAGAAACGAAGATCTCATCCTTCAGAAGACCCCCGGCTTATCTTCCCTCCGGTTAAATCAGGTAGCACAGTAGCTCTGAGCAGCTTAGCTTATTCTCCTATTTTAGTGTGTCAGCATTTAAGGTGGATATCAAAGACTTTGCGGGGATGAACATGTGGTGCTATCTTGTAACAGATATCCATCAATAATTAAATCCAACTTGAATTGTACCTGTGCTTACAGTTGTATGTATCAGTGTTGGTGTTGTTCCTGCTGACTAAGCAGGAGAAAACATGATATGTCGACTAGTTTAAAAGTCAGAAAAGACTCAAAATTGATGCTAATCACGGGGCAAACAAGTATTTGAATGTCGTTGACATGTGTGGCTCTTTGTGCCACGCATAACATAGCTTACACCTTATATCTGATTGGTTTGCTGAGTGCGGCTGACATTAGCAGTGCTAGCACCAGCAGTTTTCTGTCCTTGTGGTTTAACATCCTCATGCTTGTGCAGAATGTGGTCACACGCTGTTCAGAGGGCTGGTTTTGAGGCAGTTTACTCTGACATTGCGTACACACAACGGCTCATTTTCTAGATCAGTGCAGAAACTTGTTTCATGCTGATAGCTCACCGTATCATCTTGTTTGCCACTACACAGAGCTGCAAAATAGGCTGGTTTTACCTCACTAGAATATCCCTAATTATTTTAACCAACTAAAATGTCTGGCACCAACATTTTCAGGTATATTATATTGTGTTTTGCCTTTCCTGATTTCATAGAGCTAGATTTAGGACTGAAGAAGGATGCTCTGTTGTCATCGGATGGCAGCAGCCTGGAGGCCCTGCTGAAGGGGGACTCCTTGGACAAAAGGACATCCGCAGACCTCCGAGGATCTGAGGAGGATTCCAACATGAGTGATTACACCGGAGGCCTGAACCCTGCCGCCCGGATCAGAAAGGTTCTTGTTTTGAGATTTGAAGTAAAGCTGCTATAGATGGAAAAGTGAAATATAATACACCCCATTGTCATGCCTTCCTCATCCCTGTCAACACAGAGAATCATCGAGCCTGACGACTTCCTGGACGACCTTGACGATGAAGACTATGAAGAAGACACGCCTAAAAGAAGAGGCAAAGGGAAAGGGAAGGTAAATAACGGCTGTCGATCGATGCGGTTTCTCGATCCCAAGCATGCGTTTAAGGGCCCGTCTGAGTCTAATAATGTGCGCAGGGCCGAGGAGTGGGCAGCAGCAGGAAGAAGCTGGACACGGCAGCACTGGAGGACCGAGACAAGCCGTACGCCTGTGACAGTGAGTCCTGTTGGCTGAGAGTAGAGCATGTGAATACAGCTCCGAGTAGAAGGTCACCGCAGGTGTTCATAGCTGTAATGTTTATATTAGCTCGAGTCCTCATTAACTATCACATTTTAATTCACCCTCTTCTTTTTCTTTTCATGTGTTCCATCTTTTCTCTGTTCTTCGTTAGACTTCTTATATCTGATATTTACAAAGCTAGTCGATCTGTATTTTTGCCACTATGATGTCATACTTTAATTTACAGGTATTTCCATGTGCAGGGAGAGAAAAAAAGTCTTCCTCTTCTTTGGTGTTGTCAGACTGCTTGATGTGTTTTGTTTTTTCCTCTTTTGTGAAGCCTTTTCACTTTGAGCTGCAGTGCTCAGTAGGTCATTGCCGACTGACTTGACTGATCCTCTGTCGGTCTGAGTCTCTGTCTGTGCTTTCTCTTCTCCTTCTCTTCTCTTCTCTCTTTCAGACACTCTCAAACAAAAGCATATTTCAAAACCTTCTGAAAGAGGTATACTTCTCTTCATTCCTTTTCACTCCAGTCTGCCGTGTCTTTTGTCTTTGCTGCCTGTTTTTATTTTCTGTCTGTTACCAAGTAGATTTGCTCTTTGTGTAGTTCAGTTCATAAATTAAATGTTCTGTTACGCACATCGTCCTGAATTGTAATTAACTACATTTGGAGAGCGTAAATGCCCTGTTATTATATGCTTTACCTAAAGTGTAGTTTGTAATCATGTAATCAGCCACATATACGAGTCATCTCAGCTTACAGAAGATTAGCAGTGGCCTTTAAAAGTTACTTTTTCCACCCAATCTGGCCTTGAACCTCCTACAGATTTTGATAAGCTGGAAGCTAGATCCTGCTGCTGATGTTTTCTTCCCCTTTTGTGAGTGCGTGTGCTGTTTTTTCCCCCTGTGTTATGTTAATTTTGACTGCATTTCTCCTCTTCACCACCTCTGCACCCTGTAAAATCTCATTCCATGTTCCATGTGTTCGCTTGATTTTTGAGTCACTTTAATGTCTGCTTGACTTTATGGGGAGTATTTTGTTTTCTCCCTCCCCCACCAACCCCACCCACACAAAAAATAGTTTCTGTTTGGTTGTTAGCCTCTTGGTTAGATGCTTCCCGAAAGTCGAAGACCTAGGATTGCTGGACTTTTGAGGAAATGAAAATTAGAGAAAGTGTGGAAGTGAAAGAAGAAGTACTGTGTTTGACTGCTATGACAAACATCACACCCTCCCTGTGACAACGGCTTCACACAGTGGCATCTTTGTTCTCCTTTAAGTCAGTAAATCCTCCTTGCACAATCCCACTGGCTTTCTCAACTGTTAAAAGAATACCAGTTCAAATCAGAAACATGATGTTTTGCAAAATGGTGACATGCGTTTCTTAGTTTTGTTTCAGTGCAGTGAGGTCTCGAGTCAAAACACTGTCAATGCTTCTAAGACCCTTAAACTGAAGAAGCTAAAGCCAAGATCAGAGCAGTTCCAGCATATTAGCTGCAGCAGGAGTGGTCGAGATGCTGTCTTATTATTGTGCTTTACCGTAGATTTTGAGCAAAGAGGAAGCTTGTCTCAAGTAAACAAATAAATACATAAATAAAGCATGTTGTTCATCTTTCCTATTATTTCACCGCCAGTTTATCATGTCATTGTGCCAATTTTGATACTCAACAGAAAGCAGGAGACATCAGGAACCTGGTGGGTTCTTAACTGATTTCTCTTCTCCCTCCCCCATCATCACTTTACCACATGAGAAGTTGTTGACATGTATTGAGAGAAACCACCATACGAGAGTCGTAGCTTTCTGTCTCGCTGTGTCACTAGTCTATGTTGTGTCTAATTTTTTCCTTTATTCACATAGTCAAAGGCATTGTGTCAGTTAAAAAAAATAGAAATACTAATAGTTGTATCAATAATTGCAAAGTAACTGTTTTTCAGTTACAGCAGTTAAATATGTGCATGATATGAGGCTACATTGTAAGTAGGACACTGCTGCAAGAGTCCTTTGATCATCTTAAGATACTTTTAAAGATGCTAATTATGATAATGTGAACAGTAGGAAGGGTTTCACCATCCTCATCAGCTTTAAGATGTCCCATGATAGCACTGTAAAGAATAGTCCTTTTCTCCATGAGTCACCTTCACCTTCCTCCACTGACGTGGTAGAAACACCTGATTTGACTGGTCTGTTCTTTGTTTTCATATCATACATGTCGTATTTTGTGGTTTTGGTGGCAGTCTGTGGGAAGCGCTACAAGAACCGTCCTGGCCTGAGCTACCACTACACCCACTCCCACCTGGCCGAGGAGGAGGGTGAGGAGAAAGACGACATGGAAATGAACGAGCCCGCCCTGTCGCTGCCCGAGGAGCCAAAAAGTAAGCGACAGCGGCGCAATGTCGATTCGGAGGAGTCGTCAGTTGATTATCTGAGGTCAGCGTCGGTGTAACTGATCACTGATATTGGCCTGCATGTTTTCATCTTCCCACGCAGCTCCAAAGAAAGGTCCAGATGGGCTCGCGTTGCCTAATAATTACTGTGATTTCTGTCTGGGAGACTCCAAAACTAATCACAAGACCGGCCAATCAGAGGAGCTGGTGTCCTGCTCTGACTGTGGACGTTCAGGTAAATAAGAGTAGCGATATGAGAAAAGCCACGCAGCAAGTATTCTTGGAAAGATGTAACGTGTTTAAACCCTTTTCTCGACGCAGGCCACCCCTCCTGCCTGCAGTTCACTCCTGTAATGATGGCCGCCGTCAAGACGTACCGCTGGCAGTGCATAGAGTGCAAATGCTGCAACATGTGCGGCACATCGGAGAATGATGTGAGTCGTCTTTAGAGATTGTTTGCTTGTCTCTGGGTTAAAGTGAGATCTAGGTTGTTCGTGCAGAGAACTGGAGTGTTTTTGTTTTCCAGGATCAGCTTCTGTTCTGCGATGACTGTGATAGAGGCTATCACATGTACTGTCTCAACCCCCCCATGTCTGAACCTCCAGAGGGTAAGTCCACCCCTTTTTTTTTTTTTTTTTTTTTACTACTTCCTAGAAAAGAATGAATCTGAAGCCCTTTTCACAGATGACCTGCAGCTGCATTTTCTAGACGTCACGCAAAGGTGGTGAATGTGAGATTACAAATGTCTGAGGCATTTATTCTGGACAGGAGCTCGTCTTTAACCTGTCAGCGGCGTTGTGCAAAATGACTCCGTGATGTCGGATTGTGTGAATAGAAGAGTGCATTTACCACACAGGGTATTTCCAGTAATGCGAACGTGGATTATTTCCTGCTGTGTGCTAAATGTAGACGGGACTGCTGTGGAAAATGTCACATCCTGATTCTCTCATTATCACACATGTCCAAAGTTCATGTGTGAATCTTACTGAAATGTAGAAGCCCAATTCAATAATAGTTGACTGCTTCAGTTTCAGTTTCAGTTAAGTATACAGTTCATGTGATTTGAAAATCATTGCTTTCTATTTTTATTTACAATTTAGAACGTGTGTGTGTGTGTGTGTGTGTGTGTGTGTGTGTGTGTGTGTGTGTGTACAAGAACGAGCAGCACTCAGAGCATAAACCTCTGCCAAGGCAGCTCACTCTCTGGGCATTGTTTACTTTAGGGTAGCATGACAGATGTTTACTTTGATTACACAAACATTATGTAGGAGTAGGTAATGGATAATTGGTATTGATTTTTAAATAACTGAACATGGCAAAAATCCAACAAAGTTGATTTTTTTTTTTTAAGGTTGAGCAAAAGGACATAAAATATCTGCAATCGCAGTCACGCACATAGAGAGCCAAGTTTACACAACCTGGACAAAAGCCTTCGGACAAAGCTGTAATAAATCTGCTTTTATATCAAGTTTTTGTCTCAGCAGCTTCTGAAAAGCTAGCTGTTGTGTCTCTGTGAGCTTTTCTTCATTGTTATTAAACAAAGAAAACAGCAAGTCTTTTGTAATTAAGGTACTATTTAATTTAAAAACAATACATTTTATTATTTTATTCAGTGCCAAAACATTTTAGAGAATCAGCGGTGCATGCTCTCTCATTAATCATGTAGAACAGCGGTCCCCAACCCCCGGGCCGGTCCACAGGTCGTTTGGTACCGGGCTGCGAGAGTTGAGGCTCGGGTTTGATATTTATGATTTTCAGGGTTTTTAAGGTTTTTTTTTTTTAAAAATTTATCATTTTTATCATTAAGTTTCCCTGGGTCTTTTCACGTGTTATCAATAAATCTTCTTCTTTTTTTTCTTTTTTTTGGTATCGGTACTGGTTTTATTTTGTTGCATTTATCTGCGACACCTTAAAGGTCAGTGCGTGAAAATATTGTCTGACATAAACCGGTCCGTGGCACAAAAAAGGTTGGGGACCACTGATCTAGGGGCCTCTACTGTTCTCCTGTTTAAATGCAGTTTAACATCAGATTTTACTGCCTCTCTCTGTTATTTGGGTACTCAGGAAGCTGGAGCTGTCATCTATGTCTGGACCTTTTGAAAGACAAGGCATCTATATACCAAAACCAGAACGCCCCATCGTCGTGATGGCCGCTCTGGCCCGCACTCATCACCCAGCCGTCCTGCAGCAGCGTCGTTTACCCTTCAAGATAAGATGACAGACTTCCCCGACAAGCTGACCTCAGAGAGAGGGTGTGTTCTGGACATGGATAAAGGGAAGGATTGGGAGGTATACCTTTACCAGACTGGCTTCAGTTACCATCAGATACGACTGTTACACAGTTCCAACCTCAGATTCAGTCCCACAGATTTTTATTTTCACCACCTTGCCACATAAGCAATTTCAGCACCAATCATGTTCGCAGATAGAAGCATAAATAGCCAAATAATCCCTTCATGTTCAGCTTTTTTTTTTTTTTTTTAATTTTGTTGTTTTGTTTTTTTTACACATGCAAAGTTGCTAAAACCTTGTCAGTGTACTGATTTTATGATTAGAGCATAAATAGAGCTCATTGATATCAAATAGCATGCCAATGCTCACTCATAGTGTAAAAAAAAGACATTTTATAATATTTATATATTTCTATAGTATAAATATATATATATATATATATATATTAGTGTTGAGTGTGCACAAATTGGAGCCAGAATGGTTATGATATGTTTTAGAGCCCATTTCATCCAGCACCAGGTGTTGCTTTATTGAACTGTATTTGGCTGGTCATTCGATAGAGTCAAAGGGATTTGCTGAGACTGTAAATAATTTTTCCATGTCATCCGCTGCCTGCGGCCACATAAAGGTACGCAGAGAAACTGCTCGTCGAAGGTGGCTCCAAAGGCTGAAGGACTTTAGTTAGTTAGACTGAAGTCCAATGATGGACTCGTGTTTGTGCTGCACTCAGAGCTGCTGAAAGACCTACTAATGTGCTAGTTTCATTTGGCATTGGGGCCTTTTTGACACAACTTGTCGGCTCTTCTCCAAAGCAAACTTGATATTGAATCTCTCACCGGGCCACACATCTGGCCTGTGTTAGACAGATGTGATAAAGTCGAGTCGAATACAAATCCCGCTAGCATTATCAGCCCCATTAAAGGGATAATCGCTGTGTTCTAGCAGTTTGCTGATGATGCACCATATCCATCGTTCTGTTGTTGTGACACCACTAGATTTCTTTTTTTTTTTCCTTTTTCTTCTTTAACCTAAGGACAATGTGACCTCGATTATGGTCACTTGCTGACAATGTAAAAGCAATAGAAGAGCCCTTTTAAGGAGGCAGGGATGACAGGGACTCATGGCTGAGTCTGTTTAGGCTCTGTTGCGAGATAATGTGCGATACTGTAAATGTTCTTTATCAGAAAATGCTATTACAGATAGTGGACTGTGGCAAGAATTATGGATGGCTCCATACTGTAGAAAAGAGAATATAATATGTATATGTATAATGTGGGGAGATGGCTCTTTCTGTCACTGCTTTCATAGTTTGATTATGCAATGGTTTCCTTCTGTGTCAAGGTGAGAGGAAGTCTGGCTGAACTGCTAAAAGCAGTAACTTTACCTCACACAGAAACAGTATTTAAAGGGTTTAAACATGCTGTAGATAGATGGCACAAAGACTGAGGGATAAATAGTCATGACAGCTGCAGCATCTGCTTCAATAACTGCATAGTTAAACAAGTGCATGTTCAGTAATTGTCAGCACTCGTCTTCTCCGTAGTTGTCTCAGTTAGGCCGGCAAAGGTGTTGGGAAGTGGTGTAATATAAATTAACCATGCTGTCATGTTTCAATAGCCAACTAACAATTACTAAAGCATTACACAAGTATAACTTGGTTTATTTTCTCATCATGTTTTAAACTTACTGTTTTATCTAGAGAGATGGTGGCTACTAGGATATTTTGCTGGTCGTTTTTTTTTTTTTTTTGTTGTTGTTTTTTTGTTTTCTTTTTGTGTTTGTTTTTGTATTCATCAGTGATGTTTGCATATCTGATGCGTGGGACATTTCGGGACTCAAGCGGAAGTTGCTTTCTAGTTAATCCTGTGATCCAGGTCTGAACTGAGCTGCTCTCCTCCAAAGCTGCACAACAAGAAGCAAAGTCCATAATGTGATTAAGAGGATAATGGCGTTCAGCGGTTAAGCAGCCAACATCCAAACTAAACTGACATAAACAAGAAGCACGTGCTCGGCTTTTGTTGTCACAGTCGGCTCTTGTGTCATTTTAGTATCAGACTCGGGTTTTCTTGCTTCCAGCTTTGGGTGAGACGCGTTCAACTATAGTAATAACATATTTAACCCTTTCATGTATGCTGCCAGCGCTGGCTTTGTACCCATCTTTATTCCTGTGTTGCATGGTGTCCACATGTGTGGGCAGTGAGATTTTATTTTTTAAAAAAAGAGGAAAATATTTTAGCACAATTCCCATAATTTGTGCATGAAAGGGTTAAATCGAGGTCATAGGTTTACATAGTTGGGGAATTCTCATGGGGTGGATTTTGATTTGGATTGTGATGGAATGTTTTATTGTATGAAAATTTATCTTCAGGAAAATAAAAATACTAAGCACTATAGTCTGCTGTTATTTCTTCTCCTCTTACATCGTGACATTCACTGTGACGGATGGGGAAAAAGTAATAGAAGCTGGGAGAGTTGAAAAGGACATTAGTGTTTATTTCAGCTTAAACATTTCTCCAGAATTCACCTTCAGTTTAGTTCTCAGTTAAATAAGTGGCCAAAAAGTTTGGCCGTTGCCCAGTTTCTGGTTTCCTCCATTAGACGCTGGTCACCACACTAAACCTTTTCCCTTCTAGACGTCCAGTGGGACTGACCACGTAAAGTGGCACCTTCATCATTTTGCAAATCACTGCTTCTTAAAAGAAATGTTAAGAAAATCAGTTGTTATTGCACTTTTTTTTTTTATTGCACTCAAGATACAAGAACAGTCTTCTATGATCCAATACAATCTCTATAGCAGTAAATTTGTAGCCTAAAATATCTTCTATTTCCAACATCACAGCAGAATAACCAGAACATTGTTTTTAATTTTTTTTTTTTTTTGCTTTTTTGTGGTGAAACCACAACAAGTACTGCAGCAAGTCGAGCTGTTCTGACGCTGCTTATTATGAGGTGTGTATCAGGAGCTTACAGCGGAGTGAAAAAAGACTCTGGTGTCACACACTGCTTTAAGTAAACTGCTGGCAAAACAACAAATTTTGATGGATGAAGGATGGAGATGATAGGAAAAAGTTGAATGCAATCATTACCTGATATTCTGTGCTCATATTGGCAATCAAACTTTAAGTATAGTGATACTCAGACTGTGGGGTTGGCCACTTTATGAGGCAAATTTTCACCCAACATTTTATCTCTGTTTGCCTGTAGTGGCTCTAAGATGAAGGCTTACCTATACCTTTTTCTATCTTAATAATAATAATAATAATAATGGATTAAGATATTGAGTTTGGAAAACATTACAAACAACAAATCATTGCCCTTATAAATATCACCTGTTTCTGAGTTTTAGTTACATATTTGTCCCTCCTGTGTGAAAAGAACAAAGATCTTCATCATGGCTCTTCACACACTAACTTTAAAAGTTTGAACTGCACAAAAATTCTAACGTTAATGTCGGCCAGTGACGTATTATTTACTGATATGCCAACAAAAGTGAACAACGCCAGTGTTGGCCAATGAATATGCAATAGCAGCTTAATATGTCAGCAATTATTATGATGATTCATTTCTATTTTTAAAAAAACAACACAAAGTTTCAGCATTGAGTAAACGTTTCCCTTTCATTGTGAGTGCTGCACAAAAACAGACCTCTGAACCTCGACTGCACTCCACCATCTTTGGAACCTGCTCATTAATTTGACAAAATATCAAAGCAAATCGATCTAAAACCGGACTTTGATAACATGCAAGACTGTTGCTGTGATCTGAAATATACAGTTAAGCCCATAAACATTTGGATAATTGACACTTTTTGTAATTTCACCTCTGATGTAAAATCCACTGTGGTGCTGTGAAAACGGTCTAGATGTGATTAAAACGCAGATTTTAGGCTTTGATTCAACAGGGTTTTCAACAGTTGTGTTTATAAATATTAAAAGGATTTGGACAGCAACATTTTAAATAGAAAGTTTGTTTTTAATACTTGGATGAAAACCCTTTGCAATCAATGGCTGGCTGAAGTCTACAGACGTGGTCGCGTACAGAGGCATAATTACAAAAACAATGTCATCATCCAAAATCATGCACACCTAACTAGTTAAAAGTCAAAGTAAAAAGTCTAATAGTCAATTAAAGTTAATTAAAAATAAGCTTCATTTGCCTCCACTGCAGACAACCAACTAAACAACTTGGCAGAGATAAAAGAAATTCACTGTTTTCTGCTCACAAATTTCAAAATTCTCACTGAATTTAAACCTGTAAATAGGAGCGTCGTCTTCTTTGCTCTCTTACGTGAAGTCCAGCCGTGTCAGTGAATCAGCCACGAAACAAAAGATTACCACCTTAGAAAGGTCACTGAACGCACCGGCAGAGCGCGCATTCGTTTCCATTACAATAACTCATAATTAACTTTACATCATGTATTTAAAAAATATATTTAAAAACACCACAAAACTAGTCTCTGTAGGACATTCATTATTGTAAAACTATGTAAATTATTTAACATTTAAAAACAGTAAAAAGTATTGTCCAATAGACAAAGATAATAATTGTACAGCCATTTGAAGGAAGAAAAAAAATCACCTGGATCCCTTTGCTGGAACATTTAAGATTTGAATTCACACAACAAGCTGAAAGAGGACAGTTTGTCCATCAGAAACCAACATTTACACTGTGTATCTGAGTATATATTGTTTAACACAAAGCGATTTTTGACACAATAAATACACAGCAGACGCGTCTCTGCGTGTGCGCGCTGTTTTGTGTCTATCCTGATCGGCTGCTTTGCTGCACAATGTTCCACCAAAGTGACACGATCGCATAAAACGTACAAGAAATACAAACATCGATAGTCGTACCTAAACGTGACGTTTCACTAGTAACCGGCACATAAAGTCATTAAAATCTGTGACACTGATATTTTTATATATATTAGATTTCATAGTAATAAGACCTCAAAACGAAAAAAAAAACCCCAAAACAAAACGTAGTACTACTGCTACTCTTTTTACTTACAGTAAGCTGCAGCAACACGTGCTTAGAATCAGGCAAAATTTTCAAAATATTGTGAAACTGTGCATTTCATTTCGACTGTACTAAAAACAGTCTGACGCATGTATGGTTTCCTGTGGTGCAGGACTAAAAAGTACCCACTTTCTCGTCTGACGTGCTCTGCTGTAACTCAGTGCCAGCTGCTACATTTGAATGCATGTAAATATTTTCACACAAACGTCAGCTACATTCAGAAAATACGAGGCTATTCGAAAATCTCTATTCGTAATCTCTTCGCAGCACGGACAAAATGACTTGAAATGACCAGCTTAAATTGTGCCAATATGATGCGAAACTCCTGTGATGTGATTGAAAAGTTATTTCTTGTTGGTAAGATTCAAAACTGCAGTGGTTTCCCTCTTTTTTATTTGCCTGCTTATGTTTGGACGCCTTCTCTACTTTTAACATTAGGCCTAAAAATTGCCTTTTTTGATAAAGCATATAGGATCACATGACCCTGAAGCCTCCCTTAGTTATGATTCAATACACCTAGACTGCTGGGGGGGCTTCCCATGATGCACCGAGTCTTTAATCCCGACTCACCTTTTTTCATTCTCTATGTGCTTACACACCACTCGGCATTTAATCAGTAGTTATTAATCTCTGCATCTCTTCCAGGGTGACTTTATTGTTCTGTGTCCCTCCCCCTTACCCCCTCACTGGTCAGATGGCCGCCCCTCCCTGAACCAGGTTCTGCTGGAAGTTCCTCCCTAATAAAAGGGAGTTTTTCCTTCCCACTATCGCCATGGCCTTGCTCATATGAGGGGGGTCACCTGATTATTGAGGTTTTCTCCCTATTATTGTGGGGAAAGAAACATATCTTATTCCGTATGATAAAGACATTTTTCTGTACTGTATGCAGAGTAGGATTTTTACTGTTGATGCATTATTTTTGCCCTCCATCCAAGCTGTGTAAACCTTTCTCAGCCGCTTTGATTTTTGTAGTCAGAAATAAAATAAAAATACTGAATTCCTGCGTGAAAATATGTGGATTCAGTATCAGACACAGGTCAGTAAAACGAACCCTCCCAGAAACCATTTGTCCTTGTTGCAATGGTGAAGTCAGCTAGGTAGTGATGTTGTCATGCATTAGCTTGGCTGAATTACCACTGAAAATCTAAATAAATGAAAAGGGTAGAACATGTAAATTTGCTGTATTACTATTGCTCTAAAATGAATGGAGAACAGTGCGATCTGAAATCTATCCAGTAGAAATGGGAAAGATTTGCAGATTTTTCTGCTCTTAGGGTTGCTAACATGTATCGCCAAATAAATCTTGGTTGGTGCTGGACTGGATCAGCTGGGGGGAGGTGATTGGTTGTTGGCCCTTTCAATGTGCCTGCAGGAGTCTCATTAAGAGTAGAGTTTTTGAAGAGATGCCCTCAGAGTGCGCCAACCAAAACTCCAGATCAATGGCAGTTTGTCAGCATTTCCACATTGACAAGTTGCACTTATACACCTCTATATTTCAGAGAAAAGTATTTACATGTTTTCTGCGTTTTCTTGACCGATTTAGTTCTGAGTTTATTTTCAGACTAAATACAGACATAAAAAACTGTACTAAGAGCTTAAGAGATTAATACTTTGCTATAAGTTATATTGGAGTTTATGGTTGTTTTTTTTAAAATTTTATTTCAAATTAGAGATGAACGGATATTTCATGACTCCGAGTCCTGGACTATAATCCAGGATTAAGAGCTTGAGTTTTTAGTTTTACAACGATAACTATCTTTGTAAAAGATAGTTACAAAGTTACACTTTGTAAAGAAGTTACACTTCTTAGCAGGAGTAACTTGTACAAATCTAAACCTTTTCATTGTTCTATAATTATTAATATAGCTATAGCTAACTTTTGTACTTAGTCCTTATGTAAAATTAGCAAGTCAGCAAAGCCTACTAACTGGACTGAATTATTTTCATACACTGCTTGAGAAAATAAAATGAGTGAACACTTAATCGCCCCAGTATGACACAGAGTCATAAACATAAACCACCGTGAATCTGCATTGGTGCAAATGAAAGTGACAAGTGCAGTGGAGATGAATGGCTACCCCCCATGACGGCTTTTTTAGATTTGCTTTTTCTAGTTTTTTCTAGTTTCGCTTTTCTGCTAGACTCCTTGTTAGTAGTGTTAGCATGTGATGGTACCTGAAGCCCATTCAGGCTATACATGGGGCTGGTCTGTGAGAACAGGTCCCACTAAAGGAGACCAGGGCCACCTGTTTCAGACAGCTTGGTCAGAAACATGCAAGAGTAACCCATTGGAGGTCATTTGCAGCGCTCTAGAAGTACTCTTCTTCCTCATTGTATACAGGAGAAGACAGCAGTCTTGCAGCAGGATTGATGAGTTTTGTAGTGCTCTCTCTCTCATGTAACAGCCTACTTCCTTCCTTACAAAAGCATCAAACGATGTGTCATCCTGCTGAAGCTGGACAACCCGTAAACCTTGAATGCAACTGCAACTACTGTGACAAGGAAGTTGGCAAAAGGCGAATCCAGATAAAAAATCAGTCAGGAGAGAGTCAGGAGAGAGAGCTGCTCTTTGGGGGTCATCATCTTGTTGTCACTTTCATTTGCACCAAAGCAGGTGAAATGTATTCGCAGTGATTCCTAACTGGACAGAGCAACAGACCAGAAGTTTAAATGACTTTGTGTTACACTGAGATGAGCCAGTGTTGTTCTCAGACATGTAACAATGACTAGTTTGCAACTGAAGGACTTAAACTGTCTTAAACCCCAGAGGAACTTTCTTTTAGGCAACCAGCACCTTAAAGTAACGCAGAGTAATAGTAGACTCTTTCTACCTTCATGATCGAGCAGTGATTGAGTATCTTGCATTTAGCTATAAATGGCTTACACTCATGTAGCATTTTATGTTTTAATGAGCAAGGTTGTCTTTCTGTCACACGTACACTTCTTTAAATCTGACCTTATCTGATTTGATTGTTTTTTTTCTTTTAATATTCTTTTAATATTACAGTTTTGTAAATCATGTGGCAACAGTGTCAATACTCTTGTCCATGTTTACGACTGGTCATCTGCAAACACAGTCCCTCTCACATGAACTCAGTCATTGCTAATTTAAAAAAAAGACAAACCCTGGGTTGACTTTTCTGAGTTAACCTTGTCAGATTTATTGGGTTTTCTGATGTTAGGATAACTGAAGCCAGATAAGAAAACATCCCTTTTAAGGTGGACTTGCTTCAGAACCCAGGCCTTTGGTGCACCTCATCTCCAAACCAATTTAAAATGTTTTTTAAAGCAATTTAGCAAATTAGTCCACAGCTGACAAATTTAGCTGCCACGTGACCTAATCATGAGCTTCATCCATCACCTGAAAGCAGAACAGCCAATCATCAGTCTAGCACCGACCATAAAGCTTTTATAATTGCACGTTAGCAGGAAAGGAAAGCAGAGTGGCTGCTGTAATACTTACACAGAAAAACAAAAATTCAGCTCAGTTCTCTGTACAATTATCATCAAAATATTGGCCATTAAATAACCACACCACTGTGCAACAACAGCACTTCAACATCTTTTAAGTTACATAACTTGTTTGTGTTTTTTTAAATATCACTAAAGGCCCAACAGATCTGCTGCCTCCATCTGCCACATTCCTACATTTTCTGCTAGATCACCCAATTTAATACCGAAAGACTGCTTTTAAACACTCCACTGTACAAGAAGGACAAAAAAAAAAAGCTAAAACGTTTTGTGTAGTTGCATGTGTATCACCCTAACAAGTCCCACTGAGTTGCAGAGGAATTAATAAGAGGAATACATCAATGCCGTCACTTTTTTTCACTTTTTTTGGCTTCAGGAAGGAGGACGTGTGGTAGAAAGGTAGATACTCAGCATGGCGTCTGAGTTGGGTTGGCCTTTGACCTGTAAGCCTCACATCTGCCCAAAGAGGATAGAGCAGAGCAGGAAGATGGCATAGAGAAACATGAGACCCAGACCCAGCCGACGGTCCAGTCTCCAGTGGTTCAGATGAACACTCAGCACCTGCAAGCAGATGCGGAGCATGCAGACATGCTGATCAGGGACAGAATTGCCAAGGGTCCATTTATTTTAAATAAAATTGTCTTTAATGTATCTACCTTTTTAGTTTAGTTTTCGTTTAGTAAAAAATACATAACTGGACAGCTTTCTATTTATATACGTTTCAACCCCAAGGGGGCAGTGCAACATGTTGCAAGCTTTGCTCTCCACCACATCCCGAGGGAAACATCTGGTTCATTAGCTGCAAGCTGCTCCACATGTTTGCCAACTTTGTTAGTGTGGCAACTGGTGCCGAGCACCCAATGCACAGCTGATTTAATAGAGTTATTTTGTAGCCTAACAAACACACACTGGTGAGTGTATATTAAGTTTGCAGCAATGTTGCAAACCAAAACACTCAAAGAGCCCCAAACCTGGCTGAATGATCTAATAGCATTATTGATTCGTATGACTTTAAATCTGTTTGATATAGAAATGTACTGGGTGGGATTTTTTTAAAAACCCAAATTTAGCAGAGCTCTCTGCTGTACACTTTATACTGGTTACACCTCTCTGAACATCACCTATATATCTGTGCAACCTTTGGTATTTGCATTTACTTACTGTCAGAAACACAGACGCCAGCAGCAGGATGACAGAATATACAAGTCCTTTATTATTTATGGATATCTGTGGGAAAGAAAAACATCAGTGTTATGACCATCAAGCAGAAGTGAGAAGCTGCAAAGCTTCGCTCTGATAACTCGCACAGAAAAATTAGTAACCCGGGAAAGAAAGAAGTTTGAAGAGGTGTTACATAAAGATGAATGTAAGCATTACTATTGATCCGTGGTCCACCACAAGTGTACGCAAAGCCCAGGGGAAACCCAAACCCAGCAGGATGTCAAAGATATTGCTGCCTACAGAGTTGGACACTGCCATGTCCCCCATGCCTGAGTAAAGACAGGAAAAGTGACAGAGAAATGCTTAAGTACTTGCCTCACAAAGAGACATAAAAATGAAAGAGAGAGACATCACGCAGGACACATTTACCTTGTCGAGCTACAATCAGACTCGCCATGCAGTCAGGCACGCTAGTCCCTGCTGCCAGGAAGGTTATGCCCATGATGTAGTCTGGGATGTCTAGTGTGAAGCTGATGATGGTGACCTGATAGAAACATATAGAAAATATCAGGATAAAGTTATCTTACTGGTCTATAAAACCTTCAAACTGGCTTAGTTTTTGTTTTTGTTTTAATTTACAAACCAACATGCAGATGTACATCACATCAGTTTCAGCAGGTGTCTGAGAATACAAGAGATACTGTAGACAGAAGACCTGCTCTTACCATCCACACCATGAGGTAGGAGAAGACAGCGATCCATAAAGTGGAGGCCACAAAGGTGACCATGAACCAGCGGTGCCAGCGTGGCAGAATGCAGTTAGGCACAGTGCAGTAGAGCAATAGGCCCAGAGGCCATGTGATCACCCACTTTACCCGCGCACACCAGCCATCTGTGATGAGACAGCATTTGGACTGTATCAGCAATCAAGGGGTTAACATGATAGAGGAGTAAGATCAATTTAAGGCAACAATAAACTGACAAATTCTAGCTATATTTATTGAAGGCTGTTCAGAGGCCAGCGAAAGCACAAGTAATCCCTGTGACTACTCTTGGGGCTTCATGATATCCTTAATGTGATTATCTAAGGTGCACAGCTCTCTGTCCACCCCGCCTGGCGTTTAAACCTCCTGTTTTTAAGGGGCAGCCAATCAGAAGAAAGTTGATTTAGAGGCAGGGTGGCCTTAAACAGGCAGGAGGTAAATGGGTAAACTCGGGGGCTGCACAGAGATGAATAAGGATTACTTTTAACCTTGAATCGTGCAGCGCTTCTCTAGTAGAGCAAAAGACTATGGAGTAAGAAATGAGCATTATAGCACAATCATCAATCAGCTAATCAATCAAATCATTATATTGAACTTAGAAGCAACAAGTGTTATTACACATTAAAAAATGAACAGAAAACCAGCGAGAGCTTCATGTGGAAAACTCTTTTTTATTGCTGAGGTATATAGTTAAGGGCCTCCCTTAGTTATGCTGCAGTAGGCCTAGGCTGCTAGAGGCTTCCCATGGTGCACTGTGCATTTCTTTTTCACTCACTATGTGTTTATACACCACTCTGCATTTAATTATTAGTTATCATTAACCTCTCCTCCACAGCGTGTCCTTGTCCTGTCTTCTTTCCCTCACCCTCAACAGTCAGCTCAGATGGCCACCCCGACCTGAGCCTGGCTCTACTGGAGGTCTCTACCTGTTAAAAGGGAGTTTATCCTTCCCACTGTTGCCAAAGTGCTTGCTCATAGTGGATCGTCTGACTCTATATTATTGTTACTATGTTACTAATAATACCGAGTTATCATTGTAGCATCTTTAGCTTACAATATAAAGTGAGGCAACTGTTGTCGTGATTTGGTGTTAACGGAATTGAACATTTGCTTTTTGAAAAGGAAGCAAATGTTTATGAAGTCCTAGCCCTATTCTAGCTCATCTTATGTATCTGTTTTGATTATACAGTCTAAAATATACATTCCTCACCTGGAATGCGCACTGGACTGAAAATCCCATCTTCATCGTCATCTTCATCTTCTTGCTGGCACACCTCGGCCCCTGGCTTGTCTCCTGACTCTGTGTCGACCATGCCGGGTCTCCCGCCTCCGTTCTCCAGACTGCAGGAGGCTGTCCTCTTCAGACTGTTGCTGGTGGACCCCCCTCTTGACCCGGGTCCGGCCTCAACGTCCCGTTGATTTTTTGAAATACGGAGCAGTCTCTGTCTCTGCGGTCGAAAAAGATCATTTAGAATTTTTTTTTTCTTGTGCGCGAGTGCGTCACAGTATGTGAGCATTAAATACCTCACTGATGAGCATGCGTCCGGCCATGGAGAGCCTGGTGCGGGGTGAGAAGTGGGGGGTGATCATAATCCGCAGGCCGGCCTCTGAGAATGACAGTTTGTGAGGGTTGAGGATGAGAAGCTCATCTACCATGACGACTGGAGAAGCCTCCTGACCATGGGCTTGGCCTGTGTATGAGATGTTGCCAATGAAAAGCACAACATATAAAACTACTTCATTCACACTCGACAAATCATTTAAAAAAACAAAACAAAAACAAACCTTTGTTGAGAAGCACCATAGATGTGTTACACGCCGAGGTGTCTTCTCCCAACTTGTTGTCTCGCCGTTCTTCTGATCGGAGGCAGCACGGCCTGATGCTCCTCAACCGACGTGTCACAAACACAAAAATCTGGGAGTTGAACCTGTGACAGAGCAAACCACCATCTTACACCATCCAAGTATTCTTACAACTCACACATATGGAGCTTTACTGACTGATGAGGAGGTTTTGTCTTCAGGAAACTTACTTCATGATGATAATGTAGATTCCATACATCGTCATTAGCAGTAAGGACTCCCACCTGCACAGTGAGCAGAACGTTTATGTGAGTCTGACCTTCACAGAATCAGTGTGCATTGGGAACAACTTGGGGTTCAGTATCCTGCCCAAAGACTGGAGCAGTCAGGGATTGAACCATCAGCCTTCCAATTAGCAGAGGACCTAAGGCTAAGATTGAGCTCGTAATGCTGCACACTGCATTTTTCTGGGGGGTTATTCCATCTGTATTTCAAATGTGAACAATAACGTGACTATTTTTTTTATTCATATTGGGAAAATGATGGAGAAAACACCTTTACAAATACTTCATATAATACTTATGGAAACTTTGAAAAAGAGAGATTTCGTACCCGAGGAGGACTATCACACTATTTTCAGATGAACATGTTGTGTGTGTTTTATTCCACCTTTAATATCCCTGAAATCCTTCACTTGCTTTAACTCTTTAAAAAAAAATCTCAAGCTGTAATAAAACTCTGTGGTTTCTACAGACCTCAAAACCTGCTGCCAGAGATGCCACATACAGATTTCAAACTTTCTATGTTAACTACACTCCAGGGAGTCCATATTATCAGAGCCACAGTCTTAGTATTAAGTGATATTAAAAACCGAGGACCAAATTCAAGCAGTCGAGCCATTTTTTATGATGGAATTTAAATATCCCTGCTGAATAAAATGCTATGAAAGCATCTATAATCACTCCTACTTTCATCCCCATCCCCAAGTTCTTCTTCTTCTTCTTTTTTTTTTTTTTTTTAGAAAACTAATAACAGTATTGACCTCAAACTCTCCAGAATTCCTAATAAGAATTCCCTGAATTTTTGTTTTCCTCAGCGTGAAAAGTCTCTTGATAAATTGAGAATGACCCTGGATCGCTTTGTTTAGTTAGGATAATTTAATTAAACAGAAACAGCTTAAGTCTATCCAGCTCTCTTGACCACACTTCCTCCTCTTCACTGATTGGTTTGTGTTCTTCTTTGGTCACCTTTTATTCACAGTTTCACTCTGTCACAGTGTAGCAGTTCAGTCTTGAAATGTATTTATTTATTTAATCTTTTTTTAAAGATAGAAATGTGGGACACATTTATCTTTTATGTTTCCCCTTTTGTTTGAATATTTATAACTATAATTTATGTATTTATTTAGAATGGATGGATGGAATTTTGCAAATTTAAGCTTTTAACTGTAAATTCAGGCTTTTATTCATTTCCAACACTTTGATCAGATGCCCATAATGAAAGTCACCTTTGTATTCTGAACCTCTGAATTACCAGAAACCACCAAAAACATGGCTTTAAAAGTCCATTATCATCCAGATTTTACCTACAGACTGTCATTTGAACTCAGTAACATAGGAGCGCCCTAAACCAACTTCTTATAGTCTCTTATAGTTTGTAGTTGAGTAGTCAGTTTTGCTCAGAGAGATTCCAAACTCAGTGAGGTATCCCAGAAGCATCTGGACAGTGGCCATGACAGTAGCAGATCTTCTAAATACTAAGAAGGGGTACTTCAGTGCTTCCTGTAATGCCTCCTTTAGCAGAGGAGACACTTGGGCATCATTTATTAAATTGCAATCCAAAGTGATGGAGTGTGCAAACAAACATCCAACCTATTTTCCATTTCCATTGCCATACTCTGCTGATATGTCTCAAGCATGCTCACTCATCCAGGGAAAGATACCCTGATAAAGTTAATTCTGTTCACCTGACTGCAGCTTCTGCTTCTTCGTTGAGCGATGAAAAGTTTCTCCCACTGAAAACATTAAATCTGGATAAAGTGAATCAACTTTCTCGAAACTAATAAAAATGTTTTCAATCTGAACCTTCAACAGGTTCTTAAACCCACACATGAGCTATGAACATTACAACATGAAGGTGGAGAAGATCGTAACTTGGATAAAAAAAAAATGCATACAAAATAAAGTACAAGAACATATGAGTAGAGAAGACCAGCAACTAATCTCAATTAGTCATCCTAACACTGCATTTCTCTTTTGCTAAGTCCTTATGAATTCCCCTTCATATCTTTCCTTGACCTCATGGCTTTTCCCATAAAGGTCAAAGAGAAGTGAAGTGTTTTGTGAATGATTTTCTTATATAGGGATATAAATGTAGTTGAAATATATATAAAAACATCAACACAAAACAAGGCAGTTCAGAAACACTGTCACAGATTGAGTCATACAAAGCAATTTTTAAAATAAGCATCTAAACGTCTAGTACACACTGTCCAGTTCACTTCAGGTTATGCATGTTTTCTCTTTGTCTTTGAATATGAATTGACTGAAACTGTCCCATTGCTCCTTGGCCATCTCTATTTTTTACAGCTAAGCCTTCACAACATAACTTCTCCACATCGCTGCCACATTTTCACTGTCACAGTTTGAGATTCTTTCCAAAACCTGAGAATTAGTCAGGCACAAATCCCTAACCCGACCCTCAATAGGCCCACTGCATACTTATTCAGCTGTGGCATGACACCACTGTCTCCAAGGAGACACAGTGTTGGTGATCTAGGCAAATCACACTTCAACAATCGTAAAGATGTCTTCAAAACAGAAAAACCTTTGCACACTCGCGTGCATGCACATAAGTGCCTCTTTTTGTCTTACATTCCCAGCATATAGCATCCTTAATTAAACCCATTTTGTTTAATTGAGAAGGATAACAGTAAATTATTTTATATTGGATAAAGTTACTTCTACTTTCCCTGATTTGTGAATAAATAAAGCTATGACTGACAACAGTGAAATGGACACAGAAAGCACAATAAGTTCAGTGTGCTGCAGTCTGCTCTGTCCTTTCTGAACTACTTTGAGCACTAGGATGCCAGTGAACAAGTTCAAATACAATCCGTACCAACAAACAGGACTGACAGTAAAAGACGCAGCTGCAAACAGCGGTGAGGTGAAATACACCAAGATGGCCTCGGTTTGGGACTCAATAAACAGCCTGCTATATATCACGAAGGAATTCAGCACCACAGTGGACATTAGATCCTTGAATAAATCTACCCTTTCAATAAAATCCCAACACGGTGAACAATGGAAAGCTCTTTTACTCTAAAGGTCTCGGGAAGAGAAGTAGGCATCCAGAGCGGGAAAAAAACCAGCTGTAAAGGAAGAGTTACACAAAAGAAATCAATCTAACAACCAGTATCAAATCAATCTTACAAATAAGCTGCAAATGACTGAAATGAGTGCCACTGATGGCATAAACCTCCAAAGGAAATCAATCAAAATTAATTTACTAACATTTTCCTTTCCTGCCTCTGATTAGAAATATTTGTTCAGATGTTACTATTTTTCAAGAATAAATCAGAAACATATTGATTTACCACAGTCCGTTATCACAGCTATAACGCTGCCATTACTAATAATAAAAAGTAATACAAATCACTTGAGGAATGAGGTTGTGACATCATTTAGAGCATGAAAGAATGCGCTTTAAATTCATTTTTTGTGACATTTACAATTCTCGTCATCAGTAAACCGCAAACGAGGAATAAAATCATGTCAACAGGAACGTCAGCTCCTGTTGCAATCCAACCCATTTAATCCGATTCCTGACAGACTTTTTAAACACGCCGAGTCTCAAACTGAGCTCATTTATACAAGCAGTGAAAACAGTGTAAAGTACTGGCTCACACAAAAAAAACAGGGAGTTAAAAATTTCTTAAAACAACCTTTAAAAATGAAAAAGCTGTGTGGACTCACCAGACAACTGTGGCATCATAGATGACCTAAGGAGAAAGAAAAGACAGTTTAAAAGCAAAAAGGATGACACGGAGCTCAGAGGAACTACTCTTTATTGTTTAAATGTGTATCTCACCATGATGAGAGTCAGTACTGACAGGATGTAGTAGGAGGAATCTCTAAAGAGAGACCACCATGTCAGAACCACTGTCTGTGGAGAACAGATACTCGTGTTACAATATTTTATTATTCATTATTCAGAGCTGCGCATGAACAGGTTTCTTCTATTGCAATGTCTTCTATTACATTTTATTAATTTCAAAGCCAGATTAAATGAAGGTTCTTTACACCAGTTTGATAAGTTGCTTTGTCCTGAGATGACCGCGCTCAGACTAAACCCCTCTGTTTGGCAGTGGAGTGGAAAAAACTGTGGAAGACTGAGCCTTTAAAGCAGTCTGAGCTCATTTGAAACTTTAATAATGTTTAACAAACACATCACCACTGTAGCAATATCTAAAAGCACAACAGTTTCCCTTTAAACAAGCATTGAAAAAGAAAAGTTACACCACATGTGACAAACATCTGGCTGTAAGATGTGAGTAAGAGTCACAAGTTTAATCTACCTGGCCTGCAAAGATTCCACTCAAACCAATTATGACCAGGATGTTGAAGACAGCTGAGCCCACGATTGTGCCGACGCCAACGTCACCTTTAGTGATGAAGACACCTGAAAAAGTGCAGAGGATTTGTCTGACGTCAGATAAAATCTGTCTGTCATTCCGTGTTTTTAGGGGCTGTTTATCCTTGTAAACCCCAGATGAGAATCCACAAGCTAAAATATGAACTACTAAGAAAAATCTTTGTGTTGCTTTAAACTGGACTCTGCTGACATCTCCTGGATATGTCCGGTACCTACTTAGATCAGGACCTTTGAAACAACGAGAGCATTGAAGAGAGCCAATCCTCTCCCAAAAGCTTTGCTTTATTTTGAAAGTTAAGCCATTCTTTACCCATGCTCCACTTCACCAGGTTTTGGCACGGTCTGCTGACAAACATCACTTTTTCTCATTTAATCTGATGACAAGCAGTGAAAACAAATGTTGTCATGCTCTCTCTGAATGGAAAGAGCTGCTACTTGGTTAAGACTAGCTGGGTTACTAACCAATGAGAGAGGTGAAAAGCTCTGGAGCTGAGCTTCCAGCAGCCATAAATGTGGCCCCGGCTACATCTTCACTGAGCTGAAGGTTCTGGAAAATTAAATTAAAAAACAGTTTGAATAGTCCGATAATAATATTTTAAAACAATAAATTTATATCTGAAGGCCAGCTGGGGCTGGTTTTCCTCACCTCAGATATTTTCTCCAGGGAAGGAACAAAGTAGTCATCACAGACAATTGCCAGAGCGTAGAACATGTAGATGGCCTGGAAGAGAGGGACCCATACACACTTTGCCTTTACATAACATAAACCAGCTATATATGTCGTCCTGTTGTGTGCGTTTATTCTGTATTGATGTCAAGTGTCAGCATCATGACTCAGGGTTATAAATGGAGAGGAAAATGTGCAGATTTGAGGCAACATTGCAAGAAATACTCACACAGAGTGCATGGAGACACACGGCCCCATTCTTCCTCTGCTCCTTGGTGAAGATGTCCTCTGGAAACTCATGGATGGCTGCAAGGTACACACGTTTTATTAAATAAATGCCAACTAAAAACTGAAACCTGCAAACAAAACAAAAAACAGAAAGAAAAAAACCCAGAAGACTATTTTTATTAATCATCATTTGTAAACACGTTTTAAATGAATATATAATTTTATCATCATCATCACCAATTTCAGGTAAGATCTCTGACAGACAAGCTACAAACTGCAGCATCACAGAGACCCAGTGTTCGTTTTGCAGTGACAAATGAGACAGGAAGTGAGGTGGAAGTGAAACTGGCAGCTGCTTCCTGTCCTCCCTTGAGTTTAAAGAAAAAAAAAGGGGAAAAAAAGAACTGTTAATGACAGCTTAGCTCCCCTCTGTTCCCTCGACACTGCGAAAGAAAGCCTTGAGTGTGTGGTACAGCTCCAATTTACAACTCTGAGCCGAGCTGGATGAATGTAAACTACTGGGGAGCATGAAGCTATTAATAGCCCTTCTGCTCTGTGAGACAACAGCGGGTCGACAAGCACACAATAAGCACAGCGTAGCCGCCACGATACACGCTGCACCTCGGCTGCATGGAAACCGAACAACAGATTGCATGGATTAAAAGAGGGTCCCCTGTGATCAGGGATATGAGATTTGATCTTTGACTCTGCGGCGGCAGAGATCGAGAGGAGGAGGAGGCCATATGGTCCCGAAGAAGGGGACAGAAATTTGTTCAGTTTGAAAAGATAAATGTTTGTGCAGTGACGTTTCCGCATTTTTGCTGTTGTGCCACGAACTGCTTCTTGTGCATGGTTTTTAAGAGGCGAGATGAGTTTGTGGACGGGCTGAGGTAAAAAAGCTCCTTTGTGGTCCAGCTGTTACTGCGGGGCACAGCTCGTCCAATAAACTGTCAAGGTTTAGCACGTAAACTTTCTGTCACCCAATCTGACGAATGAAAGAGGCTGGATTTGAAGCAGTTCCTCATGCACCTTCTCAAGCGGCCTGTCAGCTGTCGGACATGTGTGCTAACACACAAACTCTCAGATTAGGATGGAAACGAAGGGGCTTCAACATGTAGCTCAGATGGACCCTTTGAGGGGTTGCTCTGGTGAAGGTAGTTACTATGGCGACCTGCTCCCCGGGGGCAGCTTTTTTCTGATGGGTGGCAGTAGGAAGCCATAGGCAAGGCAACTGAGAGAGCAGTGAGAAAAGGGGAGGTGAATATGTGTTTCCCATGGTTAGGGTTTATGAAAAAAGGAAAGAAAAAAAAGTGACAGCAGCTCTGGACTGTAATGTCTAAAAATATTTATTTTTCCTAACAAACCCTCAGGAGAGGTCTGAGAGAGCGGGGGGAGGAGGGGGCACGGCACACAGATACAAAGAGACACAAACAGTCTACTGGCTTCCTCAAGGTTGCTGAATGTGCTTTTGCCAAGAGTCTTACGCTGTGGTCTCACAGTGCAAGGCCACAAACGGAAACACCAGAGGGTCGAAGATGATCGCACATCTGCAACTTTCCCAATCAGGGGATTTGAGCCAGCTGCGCCGTCAGAGCAGTAAAGTCACAAGTTTACTAATCACTCGGGAACATGTGGACAGCAGTGCTGGTGTGCGGTTACTCTGAGAATATATATACCGGTAGTCTATATATCATTTCTCTGGGCTCAGTGTTTTTTATTGCCAGCATCACAAGAAGCTCCCACAGCTCATTCACCTCTGATCCAGTTCTGTCGGTCACAGTGTTCACAGCAGCTCACTTATCTTTGTTGCACTCCTCCACAAGCAGCACTGCTAAAGAACAGACTCTCTTCAGATCTGTTCAGTTCGCTGTATGGTTGCTGGTAAAGTGACAGACTGTCAGAAACACGAGTATGCATTGTACTGCTGACAGGAAGGACTTCTTCACAGCCTGAACTAGCACAACCAAACAGCTTTTGTAATACTTTACAGCTAAGTAGGGTATAAAATTAACTTATTCCTTTTTGCTAAACAGAAATGTAGTGGGTTGGTAGTTTGTTACATTTTGTTGGCATATTAGATTCAAAGGGTTTATTAAACACCGTAAATAAGTTAAACCTGAAAATGCTGTCAATAGCCATGTCTTTAGGGATAAAATTGCTCTATAAATCAAACTGACTGATATATAGACAAACTCTTTTAGCTAAACCTTTCAGAAGACAAACATGAATGAAACTGTAAAGTCTGGTACATAAACATAGTGTAAAAAGTAAGGAGATTTGTGTTTGGCTGATTATTTCTTTGTTGTAAAAATGCATCTTGGTAATAAATCTTTTACGGTTGGGAAGTTTATTTCCTGTTAAACAGAGCCACATTTGTGGGTTAAGCAGCAGAGTTGAGCATGTGGGTTTTGCCCATAAAAAAACCCAAATCTTCAGCTTATTCTGCTATTGACACTTCTTTTGAGCTTCTGGTACCACAGGTGCTGACAATCAGGCTCCAATCAAGGCTGATTGTCAGCACCTGTGAGCATGGACCCTGTGGTTAGTTGGTGTCTACTCCAAGCATATCATGTCTGACTGTTTTTAAAAAGGGCCCGTGCCACAGGGGAACTTCAAGCTGGTGAAGATTCTTCAATAAACATGACACCAATTAAGAGTCAATATCAGAATAAGCAGTTTGGCATTGACAGAGAAGATTTGCCAAGTTTTTAATGGGCGTAACCCTCACGCTCAACTCTGCTGCTCAACCCTGCTGCTCAACCCTTAAACGCATTTTTCTTTTTCTAAAAGGGGCTCAATTTAAAGGAAAATGAACAGGTGTTCCAATGGTATAATATTTATTGCCAAGGAGCATTGCTACAACAAAGAAATAACCCTGCAACAAGTTTCCTTACTATTTGTGCTACACCAAGATGTTTCTGAAGTAAACAAATATATAAATTTTTACCGGAAAAAAGTCATTACCATATTACTAACATTAATAAATGACTGTTTGATTAAGGATGTTTCAATAAAGTGAGGTATCTCCTTGAGTATGCATCTATTTCTATAAAATCCAAGTGATAAATTGTAAACTAAAAAAATTACATGTGTATTTTGGACATTCTTTCTCCTCTAGTCCAAAGGACAACGCATCAGAGAAACAAATCATTCCAAAATATTAACAGGGGCCAATACATTATAGAAATAATAAATATATGTTGTACTGGATACAATTTAATGACAAAAATATGTTTAATCACCAAACGTGTTTCAAGATCTGTGCCAATTGGAAATATCAGATGACGAGTATCATTTAGATTATGTGCAAATTAGAAACTGCTCATATCAACAAAACATTTCTCTACTTTCAGATGCACAAATGCAAATGATATGCTATGGGTGGACAATTCAAATTTCAGTATAAATACAAATACATAAATTGTTCACATTAACAAACAAAAAAACACAACTGAGGATTTAGATGAGCTATGTATGCTGACTAACAATAACTTGATGATATGCTGGTCATTCAAGACCTGGAACCTTTTTTTGCAAAGGATTTTTCCCCCTGTTATATACACCACATATGAGCAGCAACTTCAGACTTTGGGTTTGGGCATTTATCTGGATCTTAGTTTAACTAAAAACCAAAACACCCAAATTGTGCTCCCTGATGGCAGCAGCCTTGTCTCATAGGACAATGTACCCTATCACACTACAAACTGCTGACAGAGCAGGGCGGCACCAGCAGAGTCAGATCATTTTTTAGGGTGTCTAACCTCCTGGCCACACATGGCCGGCCACTCTACAAAACACAGAACCTAAAAGAACTGGTAGATCTGGTCCACCATCCACCCCACCCCCAGAGGTTCCCGTAGCCAATCTGTCTGAACACTATAAAACTGATGGTTTTAATCTTGTGGCTGACAGGTGTACGCTCTGATTGTGTGCCATGAATCTACTCATCACTCTTTGTGTGCTCTAGACTATCCAGTGAGATTTATGCTGACCTTAAAGCAACAGTTGCTGTTGTATTTTTTGCTTTGTTGAAGTTTGTCAGTGTGAGACTGGCATAGAAGGAAAACGCAATCATTTATAGCTGAAAATAAGTCGCTAAAGAAAAAGGTCAGCACATAAATTTTAAAGATTAACTCTAAAGCACAATAAAAACCAGGAGGTATGGTTTAGCATGTTTGTAAAGAAACAAGTGCAAGTTGACCCTAATGTGTCTGCTTCCATTCTCAACGCACTGAAAATCTACAGCATAAAACTTTATTAGCTTTTAGTTGAGTCCTCCACAAGACTTATAGCCATTATAAAATAATGTTTCCATTTCAAACTGAATGGACGAATCAACCAGTTGCTACTTTACAGCATAACGATATCAGATGACAACCTTAGTCTATTTTTAAATCTGCAGTGTGAGAGGACAGATTGTTTCTTGAATGTGTATTTTATCTCGCTCCAGATCAAAAACAGGCCATGCTGCAGATTAGATCTTGAAGCATAAGGTCAGTGCCGAGCAAATTCTGCAGGTTTTAGAAATCAAACCTCCATGGAGCTTCAGCAGATTCGATGGATGGACAGTGGGCGGTATAGGATAATGTTATCGATCTGTAAGTCTGCAGGGCGTCCTGGAGTCAAGCTACGGTATTGACAAGCATATTGAGTAAAGTCATATCATGCACCAACCAGACTGGCGCTGGCGTATAGTCTCTTGCCCTCTCTTTCACTCTCTCTCTCTCTCTCTCTCTCACACACACACAAACAAAGAGAGCGCGAGAAAGAGAACTCTGCAAAACAGCTGCATTTTTCATGAGAAATCAGAAAAATAAATATTTTATCCAGGTGTGTAGTGTAAATTCAATTATGCATTTGTTCTTTGATTCCCTTTCCTTTGAGGCAGATTGAATGCAAAACTGATGAAACAGCAGCAGGCTTCAAGCTCCAACAACCACCTTTCGCATCAATAAACACTGAACATCATTTTACGCTGTTCTGATAACAGAGAACAAAAGAAAACTGTGGGGTGTACGTTCGCTCAATAAAACTACAACACAATGCATCATTAGCAAGACAATAAACTCAAAGGAGAAACACAAAACTCATTAATCAGTCATTTTAAAAGAACACCGGTCAACCCCCACAGTAAAATGTGGTCTTAGTACATTTTATCCATTGCATAGAGATGGTGGCTTTTGCTTCTCTACAGTAAAAGTAAATGGTATTCACATTGTTGTGCTCAAACCATCAAAAAGTGTTTGAGAAACTGCAGCAGTGACTTTCCAGAAATCATGACCTAGTTACTAAACTCGAAAGAAGACCTAAAATGTAAAACCATTACGTGAGCAGTTTCATATATGAGCCATTTTCTTTCCGCACTACTATACCAGCCAACCACATCACTGTGAAGAACTCAGCATCTATCTATGGGAGGCATGTGTTTGTGACAGGATGCAAAGAGGGCTCTAGTGCACTCTAGAGCCCTCTTTGGCTGCATATGCGACCTAATTTCTCAATGATGTGACTAAAAAAGTCCTAGATTGCACCTTGTCTTCGCAACTCGGAAAGTCTCCGTGTGGTCAACAACAAACACACATTATACCCATATCGTGGTCTAAACAAATCAGAAATAAAAGGCGTGGGACCTCTCTGATTGGCCGCGGTCAATATATTCCTGTAGTTCTACATTAGTGTTCGTTTGAAAGTGCAGGTGGATAGAGAGAGGTGAGTAGCTTGAATAAAGCGATATCGAATCATAAAATCCTGAATCCACTTTTAATTATATATGTATTTTGCCAGAAACGCCAGAATCTCAGGTTAAAGCTCACAAAACTATTTCAACAACCACCAAACAGCTAAAACATCAAATGAGAGCGGGTAAACGGATTCTGCACAAAGACATAAAATCAAAGCGCGGACCCGACGCATCAGAATCAGTGAGATGGCGGCTTTCTCACCCAACGGCACGTACACGGACACACCATCGGTGCTGAAGGCCGAGAACTCACAGTTTCTGATGCCTTGGGTCCTCGTTTTGTGTTTATGTAGCCTAGGCCCGACAGAAGTGGATGTAGCTGTGGGTAATGAGAAAAGATGACTTTTTCGTTAAGTTAAGCCCTGATCCGTCTGAAATTCATAGCCAGTGCTCTGACACGGAGCCATCAACCTCTGAACGCTGAAAAAGCACAGTGTGTCCAGAAAACACATTAAATGCCATGATAAATGCAAGAGTCCCCTCTCCCCGCTGCCTTTCAGCGCTGGTGAGAAGAGGTCGTCAGAGGAGGCTGATGTGAGTTTAACATTGTCTACAATATTGCCAAAGAGTGCCAACACACTTTAAGCACAAGCACTTTTTGAGTAACTTATCTTTCTTTTAGAACTGTGCTCCAAATAAAGAACTTTGTGTTGACAAGATTGTTAGTTAATCATTTATAAATCAATCTTGTCTGTATGGACAGCGAATAGTGAACATGTAAAACAGTGGGGTTAAGCAATGCAGTTAATAAAGTTGGGCGCACCAATGCAACTGTGGCAGAAGGTTAGTCTAGAGCCCTGTGAGTTCCTCTGAGCTGAGCAGCACTGTTAGCTCACTGCACACTTCCTATGGTTGGTGATTGTAGCTCAGCACAAAGACACAAAGCTGCTAACAAGGACTGAGTGTTTGTTTTTTTTAGGTACTAGGTAGGTACTGCTTTTATGAAAGGAAATATGATAACTTTTCTTGACATTAATGAAGCAAGTAAACAAGCAAATAAGTAAGTATGTCACTATATGTAATATTCAAGTACGAAAATAACCCTTTTAAAGCCAAGTACACCATATTTGATACATGGGTTTTTGTTTCTGAGACTTCATGACACTTCTATCATCAATGTAATTTTTTTTCTCCCCCAAAAACCGACATGGTTCCTTGTTCCTTGTTCCTACAACGTGCAGTGTACGTGTACACTGCACGTTTTACAATGCGTCAGAAAATGCTTGATGTAGCAAATATACTACAAATGAAAACTCATTCATATATATTTTTTAAACTAGAATTAAAAAAATTAGAATTATTATTTCGTGTTTCAGGCTTCAAAGGGTTAAGTATGTATTTCAGCAAGTATGCAAGCATCCATGTATATATGTAAGTAGGCATCTAACTATGTATGTATCTGTGTAAGTAAGCATGTAAGTAAGCTATTAATCCATTATATATGCCAGTAAGTATGTAAGTAATTAAGCATGTATATAAGTAAGCAGTTATGGTGTACAATCGAATATACTTACACAGTATTCATGTGAGAATGTAAATATGCCTGTAAGTATCTACCAAGTTTCAAATAATGTAAGGAGACAACTTTCTTGCAGTCAACATCTCCAAAACTGAGCAACTTCAAGAGCACTCCAGATGGATAAATGGCTCTGCAGACTTGAAGGGATACATGCAAATTTGATTTGAAACATAAACAGCTCCTTTTAAAGGAGAATGTGATAAACATACTTTCAGCCCTAAAACGCTGAGTATTTAATGGACAGAATATGAACTGGAACAAGGACCCATATCTGCTGTTTTGCAAAGCTTCTTCTCCAGTTTCATTAGCGACTGTATAATGTAAGCGCCCTGATAACAGTCCAGGACCATTCGAAGACAATTTGAGTTGGATTATCAGCCAGTTTTTCTTTCTCAACACTTCCTCCCTCTTGAAAAAAAAACTCTCCAAAAATGGCTGTGGAAAAATACTATTCTAAGCCGACTGTTGCTTGCCAAAACAAACATAACAAACCTCGACAACAACGCACCCTGAGCCATTTACTTCATTTACATCGTTTGGATTCTTTGAACCCTAAACCCCCACCCGAGGCCAGCTGTCTATTTTTAGCTCTTTGCACTTTTAATGCTTGAAAGACTGAATTGTCTGGGTTTCAAAATTTAGCATTCAGTTGCCTAGCAACCACAGTCTCCTCGAGGCTTGTCAGCTGAAGCCGGATCACACCGTCTCCATCTTGCTAAGAAGCAGAGGGATGAAAAGAGAGCCGGAGGGCTGAACGTTACTGTGCAATCCCCGAGATAATATCCCCCGAAGTCCAGGGCAGGGTTTTTAATCACACTCCAGATTATGCAATCGCTGTCAAGCGGCCGGCTGAGAAGGAGGACTGCAACCTGAGGCTCGGGCCGTGCTCACTGCTGTGCCTTATACTACCTGTCCAGCCTTTTTACATCTTCATGTCTCCAGTCTATTAGCACAGCTTCCCCATGTGCACTTGTGCCTTTGTAAGAGATAATGAGGGAAATCTGTTTGCAGCCAGGAACTCAATAAAGGTCATGTGTCATCAGATTAAAAAAAACATAAAACTGGTTACAAATGGAGCACTGGGGTGGAGATACAACGAATCTCATTATTTTATCTCAGGAGTGCGAAGTATGAGCACCTCTGCTGTGGTGTGTGGCAGACTGAGGGACAGTGAGCTAGCTGTATCTCACCTGTATATCTGTTTTCATCATCACGCAACAGAAAAAAAAATCAATTAAAATCATTTTTTTCCTTATATGTAAAATGATGGGTGCGTGTCTCCTGGCGGCGTTGATTAATTCTGACAGCCTGGGATGAAGGCATGGTTAACTATCAATCTGGAGGCTATAAATACCGACGGGTTATTTAAGATGAGATTTTGCACTTATTGTGGATTTGCAGAGACATTCTAAAATAAATAGATGATGATTGGTGGTATATTGTTTTTATCTTAAATTACTGCTTCAAAATAATTTCCCGAATTGCTGCTTAGAGGTGTTTCAACATGGCTTCAGAGGAGCAGTCTTGCCCCTGGTCGGCACAGGTTTTGTGCAGATGTCATTACCCGAGGAGCGCTTGAACTCCTCGGGCAAGGAGAGAAGAAATTTCACAAACTCACTTGTTGTAACTGTGGCATCCTATTACAGCAACACGCTCAAATTCAGTGAGCTCTTTAACAACAACTCGTTCTTCTGCAAACGTTTGTGAAGGCAGACTGCATGACCAGGTGCTTGACCCTATACACCTGTGGCAATGACGCCTGAATTCAAAGATGAAGAGGTGTGGCCCAATACTCATGTCCCTGTACTGTGTTTCTGTATTTTTAAGCTGCACATCCAGATTAGGCAGAACAGGTTTTGGGTGGCATTTAGTGAGGAGTGTGGTCTTGGCAGGCCATTTGCATGGAATATTATTAGCATAACTTGCCCAAAGACCAAGCTTGAAATTTTGTCCTCAGCTTCCAACAATAACTGTTCAGTTTGCATACAATACAGAATTGTGACTGACAGCCTAATATTAGAACAGCCATAGAGGGAATGCAAATGATACAGAGATACTCAATTGTATTCTATCAGAAGGGCAACAGATTTTTCATTGAGCAGCCGTGTTATTTTATCTACTCTGTGCTATTCTCCCCGCACAACAATGAAGAGATTTCCTCTCCGATCTGAATTTTTAATAATAAAAGTGTCAGCTGTGATGAATGCAGCTCATGTCAGCCAGCCAGCTAATCAGCCTGAGAACCAGAGAAGCAGAAGTCCCATTACGGCTGCTCAGCGGCTGCATGTCTCAGTAATAATTTCATGAAGGGCAGTTAGAATCCATCCGAAGCGTTCAGGGCCGACCAAAGCTAAGGAAGCAAAGAAAGTAACTGGGCATTTGTTAGAGACAGACTACCTCAGAAAATCTAATCGGATCTTCACTCTGCCGGTCTTCTTATGGGCTTCATCCATCTCCTCTTTTCAGTGCACGAGCTTGACACGCAAACTACACACTCATGACAGCAAACACAATGCCTACTCTGTGTGACCTTTCAGTTCACCTGCAGGGGAGAAGCACATCTCTAGTAGACTTCTTTTTTTTACCTGCGTACACACACACACACACACACACACACACACACACACACACACACACACACACACACACACACACACACACACACACACACACACACATACATAAGAACTCCCATCAGGCAATAACTGCTGAACCACACTATAAATCAGATCAGAGACTGTGCCTGTAAATAACCAAACAAAATCCGTAACCCCAAATAAATTTGGCTTTTGCAGTAACACACAGCCACCACTGTGGGTTGCTTCCTTGAAGTCCTCTTCTGACCTCCTGTGACTTCAACACAGGGTTCAAACTTGCACCTGAAAGATCAGGGAGTGTCCACACCAAAAGAGGGGGTCACACTTTCAACACAGAGCACAACTGTAACATCCCAAGAAGTCTGGGAGAACATTTGTCTCAGATGACTTGAACTGTGGTGCGTAGAATCATGTGCTGGCACACAGCTCATTGAAAAGCCATGTTTTTGTTTGAACAAATTACAATAAATGCCAACAACCTGTACTTCCTACAAGTTTTGGCTCCCTGCTACTTCATCTTAGGAGATCCAGTTGCCAATACAAATATGCACCTGCAGGTGGAAAAGTGGGAATTCCAGGGAGCAGGAGAATCAGAGGTGGTGGTGGTCACTGTTCAGGTGGGGCGGGCGCCCTCATACACAATCAGACAGCATAGCTTGCTCTCTATATTCCTAACTAATGACTGCCTCAGTGTATAAAACTGTTTTATTTCAGTTTTAAGAAAATGTAAAAATTCACTGTTACAGAGCATATAGGTTTTTTTTTAAGGCATTATCTACGTGGAATAAGTGGAAGGAAGTACAGACAGTGTTGTGGAGCTTGCTGGTGTGTCCTGGAGAAACAAGCGGCATCTATTTAGGAAAAGAATGGTGACTCACCTGCTCGGGGCTGATCCAGATCCAGGCTCTGGTTGTCTGAGTTCTCCTGCATTAACCTTCGTGTCCATTGTAGCGTCTCACCATTCACGCCTGGCTGAAACCCCAAAGACTCTGTCTCTGTTGCAAAACAACACGAGCCATTTTAGTGCAAAAGCAGCCAAATGAACAGGCCTCACAGGACTCCAGATTCAGAAGGTGCTTTGATTTAGAGTCAATACCAAAAACTGTTCTCACTAATGTTTTGCACTGCATGTTGATGGATTGTTTCTTTAATTAGCCGACGACAGGACAAACTGCTTATTGATCTTTTCAAGCAAAAATGTCAAACACTTGCTGGTTTACATCTCTCACCTGTAACAATTACTGGATTTTTAAAAACCAAAATTAAAACTAAATAATCAGAGGTCATAACGAAAATAATTAGCTGAATTAAAATACCTGTCGCAATTTCTCAGAGCTGTGTGTGTGCTGCCTAAAAACTGTTCATTTTTACCAACACCATCATTTTTTTTCTGTATTGACGAATTCGAACGCTGGACAAGCAATCTTACTGTAATTTCCAATGTGAGGGTTTTTTGGGGGGGTCTAGCAAAAAACAAATAAATAAATAATCACACTGTAGCGTTGTGTTTCTGTCTGTGGGAGATAACAGCATGTTCACTATTTCTCAGCCATCAGTGCTGAAATCTTTACAGTGTCTATTTCTGTTGTGTATTTTATTCCTCAACAGTTGAAATGTGTGGGTTTCCTTTTATAGCTTTGGCAGAGCGACAGCTGAATAAGTCCCATCAGATAAATCTGCCTCTACAATCTATATATATGGAAAAAAAAAATATATAAATATATATATATACAGATCTCCTTCTCCACCACCACCCACTGAGAGCTTTCCACTACAGGCTGAGAAGATAGCGAGGGAGTTATTACGCTCTCTACTACACGCCGTCCTTTTATTATGAGGCCTCTCGGCGTCTGCCTCTGATGCATTTCGTGATTGCCGGGTGCTGTCGTGTCCCTTTGTACCTTACAGCTCAATGAGCCCATTTCACGAGGGCAGCGGTCGAGGCTGAGAAGAGACGTGAAGGCTTTCATGTTGAGGTATCAAGAGGAGCTCGCCTCGTGTGAAATTCAAATAGGTTTCTGCCACAGATGGCTCTGTACCGCGTTTCACATGTCTCACTGGGACACATCTATAAATGCCTAAACCAACATTTTAGCTCATTAAAAAAAGGAGACATAAATACGTGATGTTTATTCCTGTAATCTCAACATGCTATGATCTGCACACATCATGGCTGTTTGACTAACTGTATCATATATCTGGGTTTTGAAGAGTAGATATTTTAAAAGCCGAACTAATTAATTTGTCTGTTGATTAATCGAAACACTGTCACACCTCCTTACCAGAAAGCAAATATCAGTTTTATCTTTAACACTGAATAAGCAATAGCTTCCAGTGTGGGGAAAAATACACTCACTCGCCACTTTATTAGAAACACCTCGCTGGTATTGGGTTGGATTCCCTTTTGTCTTCATAAATAGATTCAACAAGGTGTTGGAAACATTCCTCTGAGATTTTAGCCACACAGCTGCTTATTCATTGCTTGCTCCTCCACATCCCAAAGGTGCTATATTGGATTAATATCTGGTGACTGTGGAGGCCATTTGAGTACACTGAACTCATTGTCATGTTCAGGAAACCACTTTGAGATTATCTGAGCTTAGTGACACAGCGCATTATTTTGCTGGAAGAATACAGGATGATACACAAGGTTGATTAGCCAGGTTAGATAAACCTTGAAGAAAAACCTATGAATTTTACATAGGTTTATATTATAGGAAAAAAGATGTACATGGTCAATAATTCTTTATAAAAGTATGCTTTTAAAATCATCAAATCAATAATAATTAAGCAAGCTTCAAAATCTACCCTGCTAAGTAGTTTACTAGGGCATCAAATCAAACGCACATCATAAAACAATCAGGTCTAACAAAAGTGTCACGAGTTATGGAGTGTAGGAGTGCTGAGGTACCAAATGCAAACAAATGAACTAAAAATAGACCTTTTATTAGGCTGGTGTAATGTCCAGTAACTACAGAAATCTTATATACACTGTACGTGATGGTACACAGGAGGGTACACTGTGGTCATAAAGGGATGGACGTGTGCAGCAACAGTACTCTGTGGTGTTTAAACAATAAGAAGCGGGCCCAGAGTGTGATAGGAAAATATTCCCCACTACATTACACCACAACCAGCAGCACGATCTGTTGATATACAAGGCAGGATAGATCCATGTTTTCATGTTTATCCTACCATCTGAATGTGGCAGCAGAAAATTGAGACTCATCAGACCATGCAACACTTTTCTAATCTTCTGCTGTCCAATTCTGGTGAGCCTGTGTGTGAGTTGTAGCCTTAGTGTTTTTGTTTGTAGCTGACATGAGTGGCATGTGCTGTGGTCTTCTACCGTAGCCTAGCTGCTTCAAGGTTTAATGTGTTGCGTGTTCAGAGATGCTCTTCTGCATACCTTGGTTGTAACAAGCAGTTATTTGAGTTAATCTGGTCATTCTCCTCTGACCTCTGAGATCAACAGGGTATTTTAGCCCAGAGACCTGCAGCTCGCTGGATACTTTCTCTTTTTCAAAGCATTCTAAGTACACTGAGTTGGTGTCATGTGATTGGCCGACAAGCAGTTGAATGGGTGAACCTAACAAAGCAGCCAATGAGCGCATATAACTTTAAATATAAGCATTCATATAACTAAAACCAATTTTTTTTCTAACTTTAAATCAAACAAACACTGATTAAAAAATGATTTAGCCTCTGAATTTATCACTTTAGATTTTCACATTCCAACTACATGGACAGAGTTTTCAATGCACTATATTGTAAAGTTTTCTAAGGTGCTAAACCTCAATATTCCAGTGTTTCATTTTTTTAAACGTTTTTTTAAAGACATCCTTGAAGTTACAAGTTTTGTAACAGAAATTACACATGCACACACTTTCCACGCATTAAGAACGCAGTGTGAAGGTGCTTTTTACCTTAATGATCAATGGTGTCAAATTTGGACAACTTTACTGTTACAGTATTATCTACTGTAACAGTAAAGTTGTTAGTAACATTTACATGTAAACAAAGGAATAAGGAACCAGACTGATCAGTGATGAAAGCTGATGGAACAAGAAATGAGGTGTTTGAATGGAAATACCTTAATCCTGCTGAGAAATGGCCCAGTATAAACACATAACCTTTAAATACATAATTTTGGTCATAACTCACTGTATGGCAGTGCAGACTGTGGGAAGGTCCAAGCAAGTTATGTCCGCATAATTTATGATTTCTTTTGTTTACTTTTGTTTTTAGTCTTAATGTGATGAAGAAATCAAATATTCGGAATCTTTTTGTAACTTGTGCTAAACTGGGATTAATGGTCTAACTACCATACAAACCTTTAAAGCTTCTTTTTTCCTCCCTTTGTCTGACTTGAAACAACAATGTGTTATTTAAGATACAGATGAACAAGGCCCTACGCCATCTTCTTTTCCTCTCTGAAAACCTAGTAGTATCGCCATCTTTGGCGGAAACAAGACATTTGATGCCATCAATCACACAATGACTGACAGGCTGGCTTCTTGAGATCGAACCCCAAACACCTTCACTGCCTCCACAAGGCCAGACAGACAGCAGTCTGCAGTATTAAATGTGCCTGACAGTGAAATCCTCAAAAGGTAGCAATACAGGTAAAACGTCTGTGTGTGTGTGTGTGTGTGTGTGGGGGGGAATCTGCAGTCCAATCTTCTCATGGAAACACTGTTATCTACACAGAAACACTGCCATGTTTCCACATAGATAACGCTGTAGTCCTCTGGGTCTCTTTGACATTCACACTGCACATTTAGTAAGTGTCCTGTGTCGCTAAACAAAGAGCTGATAAACATTAAATTTGACCTGAATTATACCTCAGCCACATTTTGATTAACATCTGAGTGCAGACAATACCAAATCAAACATTTAAAACAAGTGTGGAGACATTTTAGAGTCGGACAGTTAGGAACAAATCATGGATGATGAGTATTTTTTATAACAGAAGAACACGTGCCAAACCTTTCTACGTACCTCAACGACAGGCATCTGGACGTGTGCACAATGTTCCTATCCTAAAATGTCACCGTTATTTTGTGTGAGCAGCAACATTACTATCTGTGTTTACACTGTAGTACTGCTACCTTTACTTACGTAAAAGATCCAAATACTTGAGCTGTTCAATCTTTCGAGATCTACATACGTGGATGTGTCACTGTAATCTTCATGCAGATGTTTAAGGAAAAGCATGAAGATTTCATGTGGAGGGACTCGGGAGCATTTTGTCAGGTTTATGCAGCTTTAAAAAAATTGATTGGTTGATTCTCAGTGCTCTTATCAGCCGTGGGTTCATCTGCGAACGTGCGGTAGATGCCCAGCAACATGGGCAAAATGTGTGTTTCACTTTACAGAAACTTGGTACTATTAAAAGTTCACATATACGCTGAATTTTATCAGGTAGACGCAAACACAGCTCCAAATGATCCCAAAGTTGCCTCATATCTGCTGGTTATATAAATTTGCAGTATTGGTACAGCCATGTGTGTACTTTGCTTTCATATTATGTTTACTTCTGCAAAGTTGACAGAAAAATGTGAAAAAGATTAACGTTCACTAAACCTGCTAAGCTTTTTTACATCTTCCCAGAAACTGAGATGAGCTCCCATGTTGGAAGTGTCTTGCTCATGTGGTAATATTGGTGTCCGAAGGGTGTTTCTTGTGTTTTGCATTGCTTAAAAACAATGAATATTTTACCATTAATCTTTTTCTTTGGCAAAAATCACAGTAAACATGATTTTGCACAGAAATACTTGACAACAGTTTGCTTTGGATTGTAATGCATTCTCCCAATCCTTAATGTAAAGCTTCTCTTTTCCCCACCCCAGTATCAGACTGATAGTAACAGAGCTACACATCCATAAATGGTTAACGGAGCAGTGGTATTCAGGATGCTACAGTATGTGTAATATTTTCCAACTATTGTGAGAGTAACCTGCCTGTCATCATTACAAACAGCAGGACACATGCTTTGCCCAGCGCTTTGTGCTTTTATATGGTTTTAAGTTGAGCAGCCTTGGTCTCAGTTCGGAAACCCTCTTCAGAGCTGATGGGCACACTCATAATTTAAAGGTGAAGTATAAATATTAATGACACGGCTCATTCAGAAGGACACTCTTCCACCAAGGATGTCCTGTGCTACTGGGATGAAGCCCAAAGGTAAAAAAAACCAAAACACTAGTGATGGAACAAAAAGTTCACCTATTCAAATATTTATCTGAACAAAGGGTGGCAGAGGGGTGCAACGCAGTTGGTGATGCTGGTGCTGATGAGTGTGCGTGACAGCGAGGGATCACATCAGCAAAGGCGATGAGGGGATGATGATGAGCTGGAGGAGGACAAGGGTGAGGGGGTGGGGTGATGCCTTTAGGTGCAATGCTGTTAGATGAGAATAACGCATCTAACTTAGCGGCTACTGATACAACTGGAAGTGTCGCATAATCTTAGAGGGGTTGTGTTTTAAGGAGACGGAAGCACATAAAGATGGAGGTGTGTGTGTGTGTGTGTGTGTGTGTGTGTGTGTGTGTGTGTGTGTGTGTGTGTGTGTGTGTGTGTGTGTGTGTGTGTGTGTGTGTATACACAAATTATAAAGCCGGTTACTTATGTGACATTTCCTTCACTACATGTCCTTTTATAGATGTAAGTTTATTTTACCCTGGAGGCTGCAGGCATCAGTCCTAGGGGATATGAGTTATGTCACATGTTGCCAAAAGAAACGAACCGAGACAAATTTGATTAATTTAACTATTAATTAACAACACTCCACTGAAAACCATGTTCGCCGCTTTCGGGAACAGGAGGACACTAACAGGGCAGGCGGTCTATTTGGGGATAAGGCAAATATGCCCCAAAAAATTAAACATGCCCTGTTGTATACAGTAATTCTTCAGAGATGAAGATGTAATATAAATTGAACGCCCAACCCATAAGTGACCTTATCCGCAGTGATTGGATTTAAACATGCCACAGTTTGTCACTGCTTTATGTAATCATCAAACTGTCACCTTCCCTCAGGGTGACTTGACAATCAATCCAGTGCGCACCTGCCTGCTCTCCTACTTATTCATCACCGTTAAGTGTTGGAATAATGTACATGTATTTCTACACACGTGCATCTGCAGCTGTACCACAGGTATACATATCGTTAGCTTCATAGCATAATTGCCTAAGTCATTTGACTAAGTCAATGACTTAGGCACTTATGCTATGAAGCTAACGATATGTAATACATACATCTTTATTTTTTCTCGAAGACAAACACATGAATTATGCAGCGTTTCTACTAGTTTCATGTGGCTTTAGTTGAGAGAAGCACTACCTTAATACACATCTAAGTGCGTGTGTGCGCGTTTTTAAACGATTTCCTTCTGGTTTCTCCTCCTCACTGCCAGGATGCAGAGAATTAATCATCATAAATCTTTATATAAGAACGAGATAATAATAATTTAGCATCTAAGTGGGCACAGCAGCGGCATTTCTCATTCTTGAGAGCAAACACACATGCGTGGAAAGTCAGATTCATTATACTGCGAATGTGAAGAGAAAGAATGTGTTTTACATTTTATTTCAATCTTACGAGATATCCTACAGCTGATATTTGTACGGATTTATAGAGTAGACGCACGCAGGCGCGCTCAGCCTCTGTGTCTATATTAAGGTCTCACCTGGTGCCTGGATGACCTGCGCGAGCCAAATGACGGCGACCAGCCCGACTCCACAGCAGCAGAACCGCTGGAAGGGCCGCCGGTGCCTCGCTGCTGCTTTCATTCCTCAGCCGGCCGCATATCCACCAGAAACATCTGTTGCTCTCTTTTACTTGTTTCACACTTTTACACCGCAAGAAGCTCCGAACAAACCGCCAGCAGTAGCAGGAGCAGAAAACGACTTCTCTGACAAGTTGTGTCAAAAAAAGAAAATCCCCGCAAACGACAAACCCGTTTTTTTTATTTTCCCCCCTCCAGGCTCAGAGGAGACGTTTTGCTGGTAAACTCATCCAAAGGTCGCACATAGTGAGGAGAGGCGCAAAAAAGCTTTCCGCCTTCATGTGTACAGTGTGAAAGGTCGACAGCAGATCCTACAGTGAGCTGCAGCAACAGGAGGCGACATGCTCTGAGCCCTGTGTGCCTTCACTCTGCCTGTCTGCTCACGCTGTGGGCTTCCCCCGTGCGGCCACCAGGCGACGACAAACGCAGCCGATGTCGAGCAGATGACATGTGGTTGATATTTCCACTTTTCCGAGCTGCAAGCTGTGGCTTATTAAAGAAAAACACTGCAAGGTGTGACGGACACCTCTCCAGAAGAACTGTATGATTTAACTTCCCCTGGGGCAATGCTCTGTCTACACCTGATTGGCTGAGCGCACCTGGTTCACCTAATTACAGGGGTGCAAAGCGGGGAATGATGGAAACTGGAGCCGAATGCGTTACAGTATTTTAAATAATCGCTTTCACATCCAGGGAACCTTGAAGCGGCTCTAAATATTTTCTTTCTTGTACTTGTTTATAATTTGAAATGTGCAAAAAAACCAACAACCTTAAAACAGAAGATAACCTGACCTTAGTGCATCTCTTTTTAAAGAGAGACCTGGCAAAGAGAGCAGCAGAAGTTACAACAAATTTAACACATTCTAATAATAACAAGTGAAGAAACAAACACATGGCATATTCAGTACATTCAATTATTTTTCTTTAAAGGTACAGTGTGGAAGATTTCACCACTAGATGTCAGTAGATTGCAGATTGCAGTCAACTGAATTCTGTTTTCCTCTCAGTTCAGTTACATAATCTTATCTACTGTAGTCGCTCTAGAAAAAACAAATCTCGTGAATGTAGGCTTTAGGTCTGCTGTTTATTCAGCCAGTGTCCATGTCTATTTACGCTAGGAGGATGTAAATCTTTGTGAAAGGAGTCCGATACAACTCAATTAGTCAAATAAGTTCCCTTCTGATCAGTGGCAGCAATACTGAGGTCAGTTGTTGAGGACATCTTTTTCTGTTAGTAAGCGCTGCAGTTTTTGCTGCTGTTAGCTGCTGTTAGCCTTCTTTGAAGTGGATATAACATTTTCAGACTTGAATACTTAGTGAATAAACTCTCTTAAGATGTGAGAATATAATCAAACTGTTTATTAGAGGGAAAGTGTCCTTTTTTATGACACTCAAGCCTAACATTAGTTGTTAGGCTAACTTATATAAGTTAACATTTAGTGCTAACTTATAACCAGCTGTTGTCGTTGTCTAGCCAGCTCATTGTCAGCTGTCCAGATACATCAAGGTTGCAAGCAACTGCAACAATATTGGGAATGAATAAACATGTTTATGCACATTTTTGTGTACTAGAGCTCTGTCTTCAGCTCAGGAGATGAGGCTTGAAGTGAGGAGGAAAAGGATAAAGTGGAAGTGAAGGAGGAGAGAGAGGAGTGGTGGAGGAGGAGAAAAACATAATGAGAAAGAGAAAACATACAGTATGAACATATATACTTTGAAGGAGCTATTTGTGAAATTTAAATTAAACATTTAATTCAATTCAGTTTTCTTTATATTACACCAAATCACAACAACAATTGCCTTAAAAAACCCTCTACTGCATGACTTTTTAATTTTGGGGGAAAAAAAATATTTCTCCCTATTTTGGGGGAGCTTTAGGGTCCCTAATAATATATCAATCATAAAATTTGACACCCTGCCCCCCCCCCCCAAACAGATATTGGTTTGTTGCTTCAAGGCAACACTGTGCAACAAGGGTAGTAAAATGCCAAGTTATTCTATAATAAGTTGTATTAGTACAACAAGAAAGAACAAATAAATAAACAACAAATAAACAATGTAAATATTTCACAAAACAATAAAACACCAAAATACATCCAACATTTGACCCTAACCCCATGCACGTGCGCGCACGCACACACACACGTTGTGTTTCCATCACTTTTGGGGACATTACATTAACTTACATTAATTTTCTGGAGATTTATCCTGACTCTACCCATTACAAGTCCCTGCCTGAACCTTACCCTAACCCTGACTCAAGCCTTCACCCTAAAATTGAATGATTTATCTTGCAATTTGTCTCCATAAAGTAGGCGAGACCTCACAATTTGAGTGTGTAAACAAATTTGTGTCCCCACAACAATAAGTAATACATGACCACACACACTGACACCCACACAGCAATATTGGTATGGCAGGGATCAGGCCCACACAATGTGCTTACACATGGCCCACATACCGCAAAGAATGATGGCCCTTTGGTGGCCCAGACCTGGTTTGCCAGAGGTGGCCCACACATGGGCCAGCACAAGGCCAGTTTCAGACACCCTGGTCGTCCTGTGCTGGCCCATGTGTGGATTACCTCTGGCAAACCTGATCTGGGCCACCAAAGGGCCGTTATTCATTGCGGTATGTGGGCCATCTGTAGGTGGTGTGCAGCCACGGGCCAGTTGTAGACACACTGCTGGCCCTGTGCTGGCCCAGAACGGTTTCAGCTCTGGCCCCAGATGTCAGCATAATGTGTACCTTAATCAAGCCATGCAATAACAACATGTGCCAGAACATGCAAAACAGTGCAAAAGTAACATGCCGAAACTCTGTTCAGACGGTGAATGGACTGATTTTTATGTAGCGCTTTTCTACTCTCCCAGATTACTCAAAGTGCCAGCTTGATACCAGATCCTGGCCAGACCTGCTTGCTATGTGGGCACTAACACACACACAGACACAGTTACTTTACCAACTGACCCCTGACCCCTGAGCTCCTAAGTGTCCCTCAAACCTCATTCAGGGATCCACTCCTCTACTTCACTGTCACTCCCTGAAAGCTCACTGTCCTCACTTTCTGAGGACAGAAAGTGCACATTCCCTTGGTTTCCTTGCATAAAAAGCTTTTACATTCGTGTCCTGTAATTATGAGTAGATTGTAAAGTAAAAAACATTGACTATGATCATATAAATGCACACAAACACATCTCTACACACATATCCAAATGCATTATATTGCCTGAAAAAATTGGGCTAACTGCGCAGTGTTGCCTTGAGGCAACGAATGAAAATGAGCAGTTTTACAGTATAAATAAATTTTAAAAAGTAAAACAAACTATCAAATATGCTTCTTAACATATTCATGCACACACAAGTATTTTTAATATACATTTATTTCACTATAAACATGTAAAATAGTGATCTTTATCTTGCCTCCTAATGGAGATGTCTCTCATGTAGTGCAGCTTGCAGAAAGGGGCCCTGCCCCCCCCCCCCCCCTCCCCCAAATCAAAGTCACACCAACTTCAACTCATCATTTTATTGGAAAGAGATGTGCCTGGTAGCATTGTTTGAAAAAAAAAAGTTTTTTTTTTTTTAAGGGCCACCGTAAGGCATGAAAATGTGGGGGTAGATGAGGGGAGGTAGACAGAACACAGACACAAAATGCAATAAATATATAGTGTAATGGTTCTATTGTGGCCAAAAAGGACTGGAGTAATTACAGTGCGGAACACAGAGCAGTTGCAAGACTCAGACAAACAAGAACACTTATAAAATAGGTCATTTATTTTCTATAGTACCCCATTCATTATTTTCGTTGACCGCAGCCTTTTAACCCCTTACCCACAAGGATCAGCAGTCTGGCACAACTAGTGCAGAAACAGCCAGCAGGGAGCAACTCTGTCTTTGCACAAAGGAGGTCATGTTGTATTTAAGTCTATAGGAAAGTTCACCTTATATATGACCTCAGCAAATGCTTATCTTATGACCTTGTGCTCTCAATCCCTTTCATTGGCTATGGTCAAAATGCCAAACTCAAGTCCAGATGACCAGTGGTTAACATCATATCCATCATTTCTATAATCAGGTTTGAACCTCATGAGTTTTCTCTGATTACTCCAGCTTCCTCCTGGCCAGATAAATGCAATTTTAGGTTAACTCATGGCTTGAAATTGATGCTAAAGTGACGTGGTTGTTTCAAGGTACCCTCTGTCAAGTGGGATAGCCCTTCCCCCCACGGGATAAGATATTAAAAAATGGATGGATAGAAAACTTTTTAAAGACAGAAGTGGTGTTTTTTTTTCCACTGCCAAGTTTTCTTTAATTAAAACATCAGAATATTTCCTATGAGAACACAACGTGTTTATATCCAAGGCTAGCAAATGGTTTCATTTCCCTCCTTGTAAAACATTTAGGTATGCCAAAAGCCCAAACAAACAATGACAGGAGCAGACCAGAGACCATGTTGTGAGTTGACCACACTAGCCAGAACAACACCCATCATGGAAAATATTACGTTTATATCCTAGGTGAACATTGCACAAGAATAAACATTTCAAATAACAGAACAAGATGGTAACAATCCCATGAACTCTGACGGTCCTCCACACATGATCAGCTCTCCACGAGTTGCCAGCAGATGTAAAATGGTAAAGATCATTAGTTGTGTCCCTCAGCAGCATTGGGTGTTTTGTTCTTCTCTTTTTTGGCCTTTCGGTAAAATTGTAAAACGCATAAAGACATAAAACTAAAAGCAAAGATTTGAGTTTGCAAAACAAAGCAAGGTGAGAATGGTTTCATTAAGAAGTGTATTGGCGTGTGTGTGGGTGTTCTCACTGTATCATCTTATGCTGTTTTTGTATCCATATCAGTGCCATGTAGTGATGCATCTGGCCAGCTCACTAACAACAGCATCCAGATAAAGGTAGTGAGGTAGTGGAGACCTCACTGAATGAAGTATAATTAGCTGCAATCATTTATTCTATTTGCTAATCTCCCCATAAAGTTGTTCTTAATTAATTAAGCTGCATAGTGCTGTGCAGATGTTGCTTTCCTTGTGTCCACTTCCTCCCCACTGCAAGCGGCAGGAGGAGATTTCGAAGCTTCATTTCTCCAGCGAGCTCGCTCTCACAGGAAATGTCCACCCTGACAAGTCACATAATATACTTTTGTTATTATTAGCACAAGTCAGCCAAAAGAGTCACGTGGCTCGTTTGCAACACCAAAAAACTCGAGACAAGTGATAAATTTTATTTCAGGACACTCAACTTCAGATTCAGATTTTCTGCTTTGACGAAGATTAAAGAGAAAGAATGAAAAAGAAAACATATTTAACTTCTCTCTTTTCTTCCCTATTTTCTCATTCCCAGTTCTTGAAGTAATGCAAAATAAAAATGACAGAAGTGTGCATGGATCATCTGTATGCAGAAACAAAGGCTACTTGTCACATGGAGACCTTCCAGAAACAGGGTGAAGATGAAGAAACACTCCTGCAGTCCGGTCTGCTAGTAATCCACCCTGCCAGGTTTCCAGAAAGCACACAAACCCTTTTGCGTAAAATGTGGATGGACTGTACGATAGAAGCGGTCTGGCTAATGTCTTCTTTTAAAAAATTAAGACCTTAAAAAAAGACCCATTTTCACTTCAGGAGAATGGAAAAAAAGGTGAAGCAGCCTCATTCAACACCAGAGAGCCTGCAGCGCCCTGGTGTTTTTCATTTTTAATGTTTAACTCCAGAGTTTTTGGCAGGCTGGCAGGACTCGGATTAGTTTATCACTGACTTGTAGGTGTTGTTTTATGAAGTATATCACTTATTAACAGACTGCTTGCTTTACAAAACTACTGCATTTGTCCGTATGTTTGCATTAGATCAAAAGAAGAATGCAGTGCACAACCTGAGTAAATCTAGTATTTTAAATTGTTAAGATTTAGATTTTATTTGAGATATATCCGTAAAATACGTGTTTTAGCTTTTCACTTGAGTGAAATCCAACTGAGTAAGAGTATTTTTCCAAAACACAAATCTTCCGTTTAACCTTAGACTGGCCCGCATTAACCTGCCTACATAAACTGTTGGGTATATTTTTAAATACATTTTAAATACATTTTAGGAAAACCATTTATTTTTTTTGTTTTTATAGATGGGTATCAAATCAAATCAAATCTAATGAATGTGACTCATCTATTGTGAGTTTAGTTTAACTAATGGCAGGAAGTCTACACGGGCATTGCAAACTTACAGCAGGTTTCATGTACTTGTTGTGGCCCGGCCATTTAAAATCCAATATACAGCATACACACACATTCACTCTCCCTCCCTCCCTCCCTCTCTCTCTCTCTCTCTCTCTCTCTCTCACACACACACACACACGCCGCCTCTGTATTTACAGAACACAGATGAGTCAAACTGGCTCTAAGCCCTTGAGCTGTTTGTGACACGTAGCCCCTAGTGAAGACTCCTGCTCTCCAACCCCAAATAAAGACATAGACCAGCGCATTGTTGTCATCAGTTCTCCTCCTGGTGTCAGGGCAGGGAAGATTAAGTGTTTTGCTCAGGCTGGTGTTTAGGAAAGCCTTCCAGAGGACAAAGTCCTGGGAAATGTTTGTATCATGTTGTCGTGCTGTATTATGATTGTGGAGCAAGCTGTGGAAAATGTATGTCTTAGCTCACGCTGCATCAGTTCTGGGAGACGGGAATGTGCAGCAAATCAGGATTAAAGCTGCAATGTGTCACCTAAATGCATGATAGTTACATCCTGAATTAAATAAATAAAGATACAAGGTTTTATGGGGAATGTTTTTGGTGTTGTGTAAGGAACTGGTAACATGTTGAGCAGCTGATTATGAGAAGCGCTGTGAAGAGTGCAGCAGGGAGTCCAGGCATGATCATTTCAGCTCATTAATCAGCTCGGCACTTTGATCACAACAGAAGTATTAAAAATGTTCCTTGGATTGAATTGAAATGTGGAAAACACACTCGTGGTTGCCAGACGATCTCCTGTCTGTTCCTCTAATGCTGTGTGATTTCTGGTTTTTGGTGATGTGTCAGAAATTATTGAATGGACTGCCATAAAACCGATCAAAGGAATAAAAATGCAAAGATGGGGTGATCATCAGCCTCATCTGCACTTGAGTGTTCATTACGAGGTGCTGCCTTGCTAAACTAACATGGTGAACTTGGGAAACATTACATCTCCTTAGCAATAACATGCTCGTCTGCTTGGATGTGCTGTTTCTCCTTCGCAAGGAAGGAAAGTTATGGGAAAGTGCGAATGTGGTCTCGTTATTTCAAAACATGAGCCAGATTAAACTCAATGTGCGATGTAGTTTACACTGTCAGCATTTTCAGTTCCCCTGTGGGATGTTTGATGACAGAGAGCATCTCGACAAACAAAACTGCGCCCAACTTGCCAGCTGATATTGTTATGGTGGAGTTTTGAACTGTCAGGGCCAGAGCCTGTCACCGCACGGTGCTTGCTCAGCTGATCCAAATGACAACCAGGAAGTTAAGCTGTCTGTTTCTTGGATGCATTTTCAAGTTGGTCAAGTGTCACGGTCACAGATCTTCCACATGCTAAAATACTTCAATACCAACGTGTCTATGGTTTTCCACAGCTCTCAGGAGGATATAGGATAAACAATAAGTAAAAAAATGTACATATTGAGGGAAACAAATGCCTAAAAACGAGGCACGTGTTTAACTCATTGATTTCGCTAACCGACTGTTTATTCTATTTAAGATCTCAATCCTAATAAACGTTATTGGTCATGTGACCTTTCACAGGCGATTTAAGATGGTGCTGCTTGGTTTTTTATTATCTGATGAATAGCAGAAGTGCTTCAAATGTCACCAGATACAACAATTAAGGAATCTGGAGTTCTGCAATGTGCAAACCATTCGTTCATTTTCTTTGTCCTATTTTTTCAGCTCTGCACCCACAGGATGAAGAGGGTATATGAGGATTCTTTTTCGTTCTCAGTAATAAATAATAAACAATAAATAAACACTGGCATGTGTCCTTTCACTAAATATCCAACCTGTGCAGTCTATAAGCACATATGCTATATACATGTATATATCTATTTATTTATATTCTTTAGTACAATTTGATGCTATATTTATTAGAAACTGTTTTTTGTTATTGTGAATAGAATAAAAGTTTGATAAAACTGGTTATTGCCTATGGATGTGAGACATTTTATTCTGATTTAAATGGTTTTAGTGTTCAATGCAAAGCGATAGTGTTTTAAATCATGCTTTTCAAGAACAAGGATGGATTCACACCTCAACTATTACCTGTAGACAGCAGATATAGAAGAACCCAACATTATTATGGATGCAAAAGTACTGCTTCTGAATACACAGATGGCCAAAGTGCACCAATAAAATATCCCCCACACAATTACATCATCCTCATGAACCAATGATACGAGGCAGGATGGATCAATGCTTTCATGTTGTTCACACTAAATTCTGACCCGACCCTCTGAATGTCACAGCAGAACATGAGACTCATTAGACCAGCCGAGTTTTTTCCATTCTTCAATTGTCCAATTTTGGTGAGCTGTTCTTAGTTGACAGGAGTAGCACAGGGTGCAGTCTCCTGCTGCTGGAGCCATCTGCTTCAAGGTTTAATGCCTTGTGTATTCACAAATGCTCTTCTGCATACGTTCAATGTAACAAGTGGTCATTTTAACCAATGTTGCTTGTCTACCTGCTTCCTTATGTGATTTCTAGCATCCCCACAAGGCCCAGAAAACTGCAGCTTACTGGATATTTTCTCTTTTTGGATCTGGTGTCTGTAAACGTGTGGGAAAATCCCAAGAGATCAGCAGTTTCTAAAACACTCAGACCAGCTTATCTGGCATTGTAAAACTCATAGTCACTTAAATAGCTTTCTTCCTCATTCTGATTCTTAGTTTGATATTCAGCAGGTCGTGTGGACCACATCTAAACGCCCAAGCACACTGAGTTGCTGCCATGTGATTGTCTGGTTAGATATGTGTTAACAACAGGTGTACCTAATGAACTGGCTGACGAGTGTATTTCTTCCTGCCTTATCATCATACTTTTACGTGCTTTTGGTAATCTGATTTGGTCTCTTTCACCTCTGTGTGACTCATCATGCTGTTACCAAACTCTGAGCTGCTTTCACCTGTTCCTTCGTCACAGTCGTTCTGTTCTTGGACAAATTCATCCGACTGTTCTGGCAAAGATCAAACTTTCTGTAGTCGCTAAAGTATAGATCTTCACCAAAAACTGGATGAAGATAGTTCCTTTAAAAGCTCTAGAGTTTAGAAACACCAGCCAAAAATGTGAACTTTTGTGCTACAGCTCAAACGGCATTGAAGTTAAAAAGAGTAGTCTTTTCTCACAGTTTAGTTTTTAAAAGAGTGACCTGCCTGCTCCGTGATCCACAAAATCCCTCAGATTCCAGATTTGAAAAATCCAAGCCAACACAGAATATATGATTTCTCCTTGTAATCTGCTTTCAGGGTATTTGATGTCATATCAGGTTAAGCAGACGGTGACCGTTGTCTCTCCCAACATTTATCCCTTTGAAATTATTAAAGTGCATTTTTAAAAATCACACAATCATCTCTAATAGGTGATGAACTCAGACCGAGTTCATCAAATTCACTGTGTTGATTTCAACGCATCATCAGCCGTCATTTTAAGCACCTTTTTCCTTTTTATTGACTTTTAAAAATCATATATATATTTATATGTCGCTTCTCTTAACAATCTGTGGTACTTGTCGAGCTGTGTGAAGCTTCAGTGATGCTTGAGATTAACAACACACATCTATTATTATTATCCGATCTTCAGATCACGTGGTACCAAAATACCCAAATGACTTTTCCTCAACCAGCGGGATGAGACCAGATGTTGTCGTCTCTTAGAAAATCCTTCATCTGGCACAAAAAAATAAAAATAAAATAAAATGGAAATAAAACAAAAGTGCAACCAAAGTCAAAGAAATTAAAACTCTAAGCTGGGTTAGCATACATTACTTTTTTTTTAAGGTAGGCACAAAGTCAGAGAAATAAGCCTTCACATTAACACCAGTATGACCAGTTGGACCATCCTTTCTGATTTACACATTAAGGCGTACCTAATGGTGTTATTTTTAAGACCTTATCAAATATGAAAGAGCTATAGCTGAAAAAGCTCGAACAATAACAAGACCCATAGTTACATTAAAGAGTTTCAGATAGCATTTTGTCATAGTTGCTGGTCGTCTACAAAAGAAAGTCAAACTTAGAAGCAAGCCCACTTCCTTTCTGCCTTGTTTCACATTTTCATCCTCACGACTTTCCTCCAGTTAAAACAGCTACAAGAAAATCCACATTTGCACTGATTAATAAGTTACATTTTATAGATACACACATACGGAGGGGAGCTCAGAAGTTGCTTGGCACATTCTCATGCTTCACCAACCTCTCCTACAATCTAAATAACTATACAAGATACAGTAAAACGGGTCTTCTCGCGGCCCTCGAGGCTTCAGCATGAAGAGGAGATCAAACGGGAGCCGGCCGGCCATGATCAATACTCGTCTGCATTGGTTATTGGTCATCGTCCTGCAAAAAGGAAGGCATACACAACCCAATGCACTAACATGGAGCGGTTCAGTTGTACATACAGTATCTTCGCATACTGATAAAGTTTTCGATTCATAATTTAATCTGTATATACTGTATCTTAATATGCTGGTACCAGGTATTCACAGTGACTCTAAAATAAAATTACAAGAGGAAGTTTGTACAAGAAACAACGGATTCTGGGCGTCCAGCGAACGTTTGGCATTCCCATTTTTTTCCACTCGGAGTTCAGAGTTCAGAGTTTGGAGATTAGTTTGTGTGGGGTTTGGGAGAGCTGCCTGGGCTTTTCGTTGGCACTGAGGAGAAGCAGTCCAAAACTCCTCTGAACGCACTTTGTTCGTCAGCAGTGGACACAGAAAGGTGAGGTAAGGTGGTGTCAGGGGGATGAGATCTTACCACCTCCTTATGTTGAACAAGACGTTACCTGGGCAGCCTAAAGAAAGTACAGTATGTGCCCCACCGAGGGTTGATTTTTACATTAAAAAAAAAAAAAAAAAAGGGAAAAAAGTGCAAGAATGACACAGAAACACACACACACACACAAACACACACCAGGGTGGAAAGGTAAGACTTCACCTATCGTCCTTACTGCCACCACTCATGAGCAGTAGTAAACAATTACCCCAAAAATAGTCACGGTAGACATCCGCCAAACACAAAACATATTTAAATACAATATTCTGTATTTCACTATCAGTTCAAAGGTGCTGTTATTCGGACACCTAAAGCTATTTTGCCAGCTGAAATAAAAAGCTGCCTTTTGGCATTCAGTGGTTCAGGCCAGCAGGAGGAGATCTTCTACAGTATGGCTGCTACAATAGTGAGGTTAGAAGATAACAGCTACAGGCAATCATGGAAGGAAGCCGGAGCAGTTCTTTCCTGCTGTAGTCTGTGTCTTCAGGAGAGGTATAACCCTTATTCAGCGTCCCTTTAACACTCTTTTTTTCCCCACACATACTTCAGACAGACACGCATGCTCAGTTCATTTTTTTAAGCATTTCCAGTTTACGTCCCTTATTTCATGGGCTTTTTCTTTCTTTCGCTTTTTAATAGTCTCTCCCTAAAAAAGAGAATTTCTTAAATACAGTACTACTGAGAAGTGAAGAGGGCAGGGAGTGTGATGTCCTTACGTAATGGACTCTGAAGCGAGTCAGTTATAGTCATTACATCTTTTGAAGTAGAAGGCTGCCTACAGGCTTGTAATCCTCATGTCTCCCCCCTTTTTTCTCCCTCCTTCTTGTTTTTTACATCAAGGCCTTCCACACTATCAGCCAGAACCACACTCAGACATTGCAACTACATACTACATGTCTGGCAGGATAGCAGTACTACAATTCACATATATTACTGGTGATATATATATATATATATATATATATACACACACACACACATACATACATACACACACACAAACACACACACACACACACACACACACACACACACACACACACATATATACACACACACTTTGTGTGTATATATATTTACATACATAAACTATATATATATATATATATATATACACTTTTGGTCATTTTGGCTAAAACACCACCAAACATGCTATTCAGTGTCTCTCAGTCTTTTAAAGCAAGTGCTATTAAGCCCAGCTCGTCAAGTATTTGAAGCAATATATAGACGCACACACATCCACACACACCGAATCATACATACACACACACACTACTAGAAGCACTCTGGCATAGCACATCAACACAGCAGCCTGTGTCGGTCAGTCTGCAAAGGTCATCACTGGGTGATAAATGTCTTTTTTTCCCCCTAAAAATTGATTTGCATACTCCCTCACCAGCAGGCAAGTCCAGGATTCAGGACAAGAGACTGTGAGATTAAAGAGGATAGGTATGTGTGTGTGTTTTCAAAATATGTCAGAACAAAGTAAATGTGTCGAGCGTAAAAAAACCCGCACTGTACGATTTGCATCACTCTGCTGATTTCCGTGCGTGCACGCACGTGCGGCGGTGAAGCTAACAAGGCTTGTTGACGTTGCACAGCAGCTCGGTGACTTTGATGAGACGGGCCACCGTGCTCTGTGACTCCTCCTGCAGCCGCTGGTTGTTCTGCCTGAGGCTCTGCACCTCAGCCTGCAGCACCGCCTTGTCCTCCTTCTCCTGTAAGACATCGGCACACAACAGAACAAAAAAAAAGCTGTTGCTCAGATGGCTGTGGCAGGAATGGGAGGAGAGCGGCAGGTGCACCGGTGGCTTTAAGCAACTTGTGGGTACAAGTCATAGACTGTATATAACAGTCTCTGTATGCGGTCTTTATATACAGTCTATGGTACAAATAAACACACAGAGTGATGAGATAAAAACAACACAATGTGGTGTGAGCAAGAATAAAGTCGCATCCCCAAACAGCGCAGAAACAATTAGTCAATCACTTGTTTGAAAGAAAAGATTTTTTTGCTGTTGTTGTTGCTGTTTTAGACATTTATCAGGTAAACACAACCAAACATTTGCTGACTTTTCACTGTTGCATATCATTTATTAAAATCAGTGCTTTAAGGGCGTCTTACAGTGGGGTGTAGGGCTGCAACTAGGGGTTATTTTCGTGATTGAAAAGTCTGATGATTATTTTTCATTGAACACTTTCACCGATCGATCACATGCCAGAAACTATGGAAAACAATCACATCAAGCTTGCAAAAGTCCAACTTAATGTTTTTTAATATTGCTTGGTTTTAAAGTAAAACAGAGAAAAGCAGCAAATCCTCATATCTGAGAGGCTACGGCACTAAGAAGCATTCAGTTTCTCTCAATCAACTAATTGTTTCAGCACCAAATGTTCTGTTTTTAGTTTGTTTGTTTGTCTTGTTATTACAGCATTGGAAATTCGGAGGTGAATGATTAGAAAAATATCCATTAGATCTCTCAATGCTGAAAATAGGTATAGTTGCAGTCCTAAACAAGGACTTCAAATAGAAAAAAACTGCCATATGTTTGCTTTGTACATATACAGTACAGGACATATACAGTGTTTGGCAAAAATAATAATAATTAAAAATAAAAAAAATCGCAACACAATGCCCACTTGTCTGTAGTAGCCATCAGATGTGGTTAAAGGCTCCGGAAACGTTGCGTAAAGTGGCCTTTGAGTTCCTGACACTTGCCGTTTTCACACATGCTCTGCACCGCCGATCTTTTCTATAAATCACCCGACGGGGTTGCGTGCTCGAGTGGTATAAAGTGCACAAGAACGAGTGATGAGAATCGTGCAGGTAGCTCAGTTCACAGCGAGTGCGTGCCACAAGTCGGGCCTCCCGCTCGCTCTACTCAGGAAGCACCCCTTTCTGCACCGCTTCGAGCATTTCCGCTAGTAAGAACACTTCTGACGTGAGTTAAATACGACAAAAAAGGGGAGCTGCACACAAAAGTCCTGATGTGACTCATCAACATCGTCTGGAGTTCATGTGTGAAAATGGCTACACAGCATTCAGAGGTATCGACATGAAAATAAAAACAAAACAAAACAAACCAACAAACAGAGCACATCATCACATTATCAAAGCACTGAAGGAGTTGTCATAAATACATGTAAAAATGTATAATACTGGAATTTCAAAAGAAATCTGATAATAATTTCTGTACACGAAATTATAAATAAATAAATGATTTTTTATAGTGTTTTTTTTTGTTTGTTTGTTTTTCGTGTGTATTTAATGCATCTGTATAGCTGTGATTCGACATGAGTAAACAAAAGGCTGCACTGGCAAATGGAAATCATCTCTCCGCAGTGACAGAAGCTTAGCGATTTAAGTGATAGTTTCTTCTACCTGCTGATTTTTCTGCTTGAGCTGAGGATCCCTGAAAAATGTTACCCACAGAGAGAAAAACATTCATGGAAGTCAAAGCACCTTTTGCAGGTCATCCTGCAGCTTCTTCAGCATGGCCTCCAGCTGCGACACCTTCTCCTCCAGGTGGCCTGGAGAGTCACTGCAACAGAGAGCGGCAGTGACACTTTGTCAAAAGCGATCACATGACGATGACCTCATGATTTCCCCCTTTCTAATCCGAACAAATAAATAAATAATATCTTGAAAAAATAAATGCATGAATATAACACAAAGCGTCAGGGTGTTTCAGCATCCCAGCCATCAAATCAACAAAAGCCTGCAGTGGAAAAGTTTTCCTTTCCTCTCGAACCAAATGTGTGAACTTTTCAATTTGCTTGATTGCTCGAGACGCCATCTGTCACTCTGACAGCCTCGGAGCTCGACGCTTTGTCCCTCCTGCCTTTTGAAACTTGTAATGCTCACACATCAATTTACAGTAATTGCTACATCCGACGAGCAGAGCCGCTCTGAGCGAGCGCAGTCATCCCACGATGCATTTCGTCTGACTGCGGCTGTACATAATAAGTACACCCCACGGAGCGAAGCGAAAGCGGCCTCCCAGCAGTGAATTTAAAGTGCGATAGGTTTAAACGACAGAAAAGGGCAGAAATTGCAGTGTAGCGTGTTTGATCTTTAAAGAAACTTCATTTGGTTTTCATGACGATCACCAAATACGATCTGACAACTGGAAACCCTCCTCCATATATTTATAAATTTGCGTGTTTAATAACACAAAGGTGGGAAAATGCGCTCTAACTGCTGTCAGCGTCACTCCAATTGTTAACTATAATGTGTGCATAACTTGAAGATTTTATTGTTGTGTTTTTGATGTGAACTTGATTTATCAAAGAAATATTCACAACTTTGTTTTTGCTTATCTACTGTTGACATTTGTTTCTGTCTTTGTTTTGTCTCCGGCAGATCTGCAGGACTTTGTTTGTTCAGTCTCAGCATGGAGGAGGCGAACAAGGCCACTGAAGACAAGTAAAAATGGAGCTACAGTTTTAAAGAAAAAAAAGCCACAGCAGTGAGTCACACACAGAACTGCATCACCGAGTCAGCAAGGGGCTTCTCTTTATGGCGGCGAGAAGCCATCACGTTGACTCAAACAGCTGGATGTAGTCTAAATAACTGAGTGAGAATAGAGGTGCCGTTCTAACTGAATTGAGAAAAGGGAGTAATTCAGACAAAGGCGCTAACTACAAAGATGTTGAACTGCTTCGGCTTAGACGCACTTTATAGCAACCCACCTCTCCTTTGATTCTTTTGGCTTGCCGTCAGTTTGATCAGCGCCTGCTTGGGAGGGGTCTCCGGCTTTGCGGTCTGCGATAAGGAACATTATTCACATTATTATAATGATCATAAGTGATATATACAGTAAATTAAATAAAATGTGATGAGACAGAGATGTGAAAGTTGATGAAGTCAATAAAGATGTTTTGACTCTATGCACTCCTGTGACAAGCTAAGTACGCTCTCACTGCGTTTATAAGAATTAAGAGGGTAAGTAGGAGTCAGATCCTGCTAATCAGTTGCACTTGGTTAATTGTCCATCAGCAGGTGTGATCACCTCTATAAAAGCAGAAGTTTTGGTAGTTTCCTGCACCTACACCTGCACCTTCACATTCAGTTAGCAGCTTAAATGTTAAAGTTGGTGTAGGTGCTAATCATAATAATGTTAAGATTGCAACCGACCAATCACGTTGTTGTGATGTCATTTCTTTGTAATGTGGAAAAAAAAACCAAACACCTTTGTTTTTATATAAAACTCTCGTCTGGAATCATCTTCTTCTTCTTCTACCTCAAGCATTCTAAATTAATTCATACAGTTATTAATAACAATATTAATAACAACTATATAATCAATTTAGGTTTGCTGTTAGCCAAATTAAGGTTACTCATGTTGGTTTTCAGAAAAGTGTTAGCTAACTGCTTGACTAATGGTAAATAAAATCTCAGATAGGCTCACTGGTCAATTGGGATGTTGATCCTGGACCAACAGTATAATGATGATGTGGGGACGACACCAACGTGGGGATCATGTGTTAAAGGTCATGTATGGTAAGAAAAACACTAAAAAAGTACGACTTATTTGGAAGGTTTGCCAGGAGAAAACCTCTTACACAAAAACTTGTGGAACAATGTCTTTGGACTAGATGTTTGGCATTTAATGCCTGATGCCATATTTGGCCAAATCGCCTCATACCAGCTGTCCCGCACGGTGGTGGAGGGGTGATGCTTTGAGCTTGTTTTGCAGCCACAGGACTTTGCACTCATCAAGTCGACCGTGAACATTTCTAGAGTCAAATGTGAGGCCATCTGTCCACAGCTAAAGCTTGTATTTTGCAACAGGACAATGATCCTAAGCACAGCAGCACATCTGCAAAAAAATGGCTGAAAATGAAAAAACTCGGGGTGTTGCAATAAGTCCAGACCTCAACCTGACTGAAAGCTGTGGTGGGAACCTATTAATGCTGTGCATAAAGAAATGCCCGCAAACCTCAATGAACTGAAGCAACATGTAAAGAAGAGTGGGCAAAAATCCTCCACAATAATGTGTGAGACAAATAATGTCACACAGTAACCAATTACTTCAAGTTATTGCTGCTAATCGTGGATCTACAAGCTACAGAATCAGGGATGTTCTTAGTTTTTCAGACGACTGCATGCCCCCCTTTTTGCAACACTTTTATACAACATGCAACTTTTTGTGCCCAAACACACCAAAGAACACACCAACATTTCTGACATGCTACACACGAAAACTGTTGTGACTGCTCATTTGATGCATTGCTTGCTTGGCACCATGCTCGCATTAGCTAACTGTTCCCAACAAATGATGCCCGCAGGCTGAGGGCTGTTGACATGTCCGGCAGACAGGTAGCATTTGCAATACTCTTTACTTCCAGTTATTTTTTATTCTATTTGTTAAGGTGGTGCAACAACAGTGCACCTGAGCAGTCAATCTGGGAACCCTTATGCTATGTGGCCAAAGGACAAACAACTAGATCACTCATTTAAACATCTATTCCGGATCTGTTTCTTACAGGAGCCCTTGCTCTTCTAAAAAGAGTTTCCAGCATCTTAATTCTGGCCGCAGAGGTTTGTTTCTATGCAGTATTAGCGAGGCCAGATGTCGAAGTTCGGCTGGGCTTAAAGTTTAGTCTTTCTAAGTGGTCCCAAAGGTGTTTGATAGGGTGGAGGTGCAGGCCAAGTGGCATTCATCCAGGATGCTTTTAGTTATAGCGCATAATGGGTAGCTAATTAAGGCAATGTTACAGTTATTTACTTACAGTAAAGTGAGTCTATTTTCCTGTGATTGTGCAGAACATTTTAGGAGCTTGATGCATTATTTACAGTCTAATCCACATTTATCAAGTATATATAAACAGTTCCTCACCCTCTCGTGACAAAGCCTCCAGGATGTTGCGGCAGGCTGTGGCCAGGTCAGAAATCGACTGCCACTCCTCCTCAGTCGAATCTGTTGTCTCCGAGAGAACTGTAACACAGAGGAAAAAGTTCACTAAACATGCCTAAGATTATAGGTAACAGCGCAAGAGGACTGGGATGTGTGAAGCAGCTGATTCCTTCTGGTTCTGCAATAGCAAAGAGTCCCCACCTGGGGGTGCTGCTGTGTTACTGCTGGTCAGATTTTAGAGCACAGATGAGCTGATGTGCCGGCTTGGCCATGTCAGACCAACTAAGATGAAATTTATAGGAGCACGCGATCAAAATATAGTACATGAGAGTTACGGTGCAAGACAGGGAGCTTTAACATTTTAATAGTTTTGGTGAATTTTTGTGAATATAAGGGTTTTAATGACATTGAAGGTAGTGAAAAGTACTGGTTTAAGACATATTTTGAAGCTAAATTTCAATGAGAGAACCCTGCATCCCCCTGAAAAAAAAATATCAGAAGACTCTGATGATGAGAGGATGAGCAAGTGTGCTCTTACAGCAGTTAAATGATGAGTCTCATAGTCTCAGTGGAGGCAGAGCAGATGGTGTAAGAGGGGTTCCTTGAATTGGGGCTGCCTAAAACTCCACCCCTCCCACTACCCATCTGTCCCCCTTTTATCCCAGCCTTGGCAGGGGGTGGCAGCGGAGCAGGGATGATATTAGATTAGCGGAATAGGGGGCAGCGTGGATGAAAGAGGAGGAACAAAGGGGATGCAGTGGGGACTAAAGGGAGGATAATGAAGAGAGGATTTTAAGGCAGAGGAAATCTGGAAAAAGGAATTTGAGGTTAAATCAGGCAGAGATGATTCGCAAACATGTGTAATTGTTGTATTTCGGCTTCATTTAAGCTGCGGCTGTGTCTGCTGTTCTGTCTGAATGAGATTTTCCCTTTTAGATTTTGTTATGCACATACAATGAGGCTCTAAATAAGCATGCACTTACTCTTGGTGATGGAGTTATGAAGACTCAGGGCTCGTGAATTTCTTTCAGCTCGGTCCACACTTGACAGCCGCAAAGACGAGAGAGAGGAGTCACTCGCCGAGGCTTTGTCATCGCCAAACTCGGCTCCCATGAACTGAAGACAAGACAGAGTTTGAGATGAAGGAGAGACAACGGTGTCGGAAAGGAGACGGAGAGGTGCTGCGGCGCGCTGTTTTTTCACCTGCTCGTCGCCGAGGGGAACCTTCGGTTTGACTTCCAGGATCAGATCAGGTGTGGCATCCCTCAGCTCCCCGATGTTCTCATAGATGTGGTGTTCAACCTTCAACCCCACGTTGTCATACACGTGCCTGCACACCGGGGCGGAGGGAAAGAGGGTGTTGAAAAAATAACCCCAAAAAACCCAATGAAAATTGGATGTTGAGGCTTTATTTTTTTAAACCAATCTAAATGTCAAAACAGAAACCAGAGAAGTAATCTCCAGGATGGCTCAGATTTGAGCCTGATTCACATTTACTGTGGCGCACTCGCAGAATTATCTGTCAAATATATCACGTGATGCCGTCCAGTCTAATTTCTCAGTACTACTTTGTGTGACGATAAAAAGAAGTCAAATTCGATTTAGCGAGCAGCAGAATTTAATATTATCCTCATGAATATTTCCTTTATGCACAGCGTTTTCCTCAAGCTGACCAGTGTGGTTAAAGGGATTTACCCGAGACAGATGCGGAGGGGCCTTTGATACTCAAGAAAATGAGGAAAGAGTGCACAGTGCAGATCATTATGTAAGTAACCTCTGAATTGAAAGCAAGCTTGCTTCATGGCTATCATTCTTGACTTGTTTGTATGGTTCTTGAAGATGTTTTTGTTTTGCTTTTCATTAAGAAAAATCACTAGCAGGAGATCAACTGCTTGGCCAGTCAACCTGCTTCATGACAATTAGAAAAGCAAGCGGTGGAAAGAGTCTTCAATTTCAGTTCATATTAAATCAGGAAAAAGGGATTATATTATCAAAAGTTAGCTCTATGACTGTGGGGATGTTAAATGTGCTATACTATCATCAGCAGTATTTACGGCTTGTCGTTGCTTGAGTAGTTTTTAACCATGATACACGCTGATGAAACTGCTCCTTTCTGTTATCAACCCCCTTAATCGTTTATTTGCAAGAACAGAATATTGTGAAAATATTGTTCCTAGTTAGAGATCTCCGACTGATATCATCAAACTTCTGTTTATTCTGAGGAGATCAGAAATCCTTCTTCAGGTTTAACCTAAACTGTTTGTCATTAATATTTTTTAACAACGCTTCATTTGTTCAGAAAGAAACTATAGTGACTATAATGGATAAAAGAACAAGCACGAGCACCACAGTATCCATCCGCCCTAAAGAATAACAGTGGGAGTGAGCTTATCCCAGCTGACACTGGGACTGAAATACAGTGTTTTCCTCTGAAATGTAGTCAAGTAGAAGTGAAACATAAATAAAGACTAAAACATATCGCTCGAAATTGAAGGGAGCTCTTGAACAATTTGAATTTTGAAGCACAATATTGATTTCTGCTGACTGCTGTTACGTCCTTTTCATTCATCAAGATCCGATTTGCGTTCATTTTTTTGAGTATTATATCCTAGTGTCAGTTTACTACACTACACTTTCTACATGAGAGAAAATAAAGTTAAAAAAGCAATTTGAACAGGAACATCAAAGTGAGTATACAATGTCAAACATTTAAAAGTGGAGGCGCTAAATTCCCTGAAGATAAAATCAGTCCGTGCCTCAACTTCTGAACCAGAAAAGTGACATAAAAACAAAGTGACGGAGATTTTGCATCATCAGCAGATGCATTTAAATAGCCTCTATAAAATCTAGCTTCTCTTTTTTTCCTTGATTTTCATTTCTTGTGTTTCTTCATGACGCCGCCGTAACACTTCAAAGAACACCTCTATAAGTTTTAGTCGCACTCACCCCGCGTCGCAAGTGTCGCTGTAGGACAGCTGTTTTTCCAGAGAGTAGCTGCGCGGGAGCTGCGAAGCGCTGCCCTCCTGGCCCTGATTGGCCGGCTGGTCCTGCAGAGATGTGGCTCGTAACAAAGGTAAGCTGGGCATTGTGAGGAGCGAGTACGGATTGCGCTCGCTCTCCACTTTATCGCAGAGCTGCTCTTCGCCTTCGTCGGTCTCCGCCTGCGCCTCCTTTGTGTCCGGCTCCTCGACCCCGCCCGTCTTCACATCATCATCCTCTTTTTTTGCCTCCTCCTCTTCCTCCCTTTCGTCCAGCACCCAGGCCTCTCCTGACTGATTCTCACCGGGCTTGCACTCTGCATCCTTGATGGCTTTCAGATACAGCTCAGAGAAACTCCTGCAGAACATGGAGGAAAAAAACATCACACACACAAATTAATTTAAAAAAGCTAACTAAGCTGAAACTAAGATGAGATGGGAGGAAAAATATCGTTGACGTCTTTGTGAGACTTTGCGCTTTGTTGTAACGAAAGAAGAATTTTGAGCATCGGTTACATTTATCTAAACAGTCCCCTCCACAGCTGCTTCTGTCCTGCCTCTGATCTGAATGGAAAGGTGGTGGTAGCAGCAGTGCAGCATGTGACAGTGTGATTAAAGATCATTAAAGGGATTGACTTGCTTCTAGTCAGCTGGTGTGACACTGACTGCAGGCTGTAACCCACTAAAGAGTGAGAGGCGAGTAGCTCTTGTGTTGTTCCGATCTGACCTGTCCCACAAGCCCTGTTCAATACCCACGACTCCCTTCTCGTCCCCACCTGCGAGGCTTGCCGTTCTCGTCCGGTGGGATGACGGTGATGTGGATCTTGTGGGCGGTGCGGAGCAGCCTGGTCCTCTCGTCGAGGCTCAGGTGAACCAGCGAGTGCCCGCAGAGCCTCACCACGCGAGCCCACAGCTGCAGGCCTCCGCTCTCAGCGTAGCAAAACCGCTGCAGCTCCGTCACAAAGCCCTCCTCGTTCATCAGGAAGCCGGGCTGCCCCACTCCGTCGCGCAGGGGTGTGACCTCCAGCGCCTCGCAGCCCCGTGTAACCAGCTGCAGAAGAGCAGATTCGGGTGAAGGAATGAAAAAGACGTAAAATAGTCACGCAGAAATTTCGATTTGGTTCACAGTCACCCACCTCAAGCCTCTGCACCACCTCTCGTATGTCTTCTGCCTGGTTCTCCATCATGCTGATCGACACCGACTCCCCGCGCTCGTAGAAGATATCTAAGCAGGGCCCCCCGTCTTTGGGCTCTGTCACCGCCTTCCAGCCAATGACATCGCGACAGGAGCAGTTGAACACCACCTTGCGCGAGTACCTCTCGATGAGCACCACCGACTCGGTCGACACGGCGAGCAAACAGGGGAGCTTGTGCTCTCCGGCTTCCCATTCATCTATGCTGTTCACCATCACCGCCCACACAAGGGCCCCATTGCTGTGCAGCTCGGCCCCTTTGGCGCCCTTCATCTTGTCTTTGCGCTTTCCGCCCAGGGAGAGCAGGGGGAACTTAGTGGAGGAGTCTATGGGCGTGGTGGTCACGTAGTTTTCCGCCAGGTCCTTCAGGTATTCCTGACGCGTGCGGGTGGCCATGGAGCGGAACTTCTCTGACTTCTCTGCAGCATTTTCAGCGTTGACCGCCTTCGCCAGGAGGAAGTCTCTAAAGGCGGCCGAGCGAGGGAATCGGGCACCTTTGGGGAACAGAGGCCCGAATAATGGGATGTCTTTAGAGCGTGTCACAGCCACCCTGAGAGGAAGAGAAATGAGGAGTGAGGAGAGGGTGCAGCAGGAACATTCAATCTATGTCTTGTTTTGTTTTGGAGTGTTGTTGCGACAGAGCACACGCAAATACCAGGATGTGACTCTAACACCCGCAGTTTTTAAAAATTTTTTTTTAGATCGACTAAAAATCCTTATAGCTTACTTAAATCTGCCACTTCTCACACAAAGAACCCAAATCCCTGATTTCCTTTTCCTAAGTGCTTTTTTAATTTTAGCTGCTAAAAAAATGTACAAATTCTTGTTAAACCCCTGAGAATGATGGAGTCAGACCTGTAGTAGGTGTTCTCGGTGCAGGGCTCGTGAACTTGCACGATGATGAAGACGTGCTGGAAATGGGAGCGGATGGACTTCGGAGTAAAGGGCATAGCGCCCGGCTCCTGAAACACGATCGTCACAATGTCGTTACCGATGTGGCGCTTCCGCAGCAACTGATGAGACCAAACAGAAACACAGACATTAATTAAACCAGAGGCCATTGCAGCTAATTAAACCTGAGAACAGTTACCTACCAAACAAAAACATTTAAGGGAAGAGCAGACAGATAATGCTTCAAGACAGGCCTACAAATGAAATAAGCGAGTTCATCATAACAACGATCGTGTTTTACCAATCGGCCCATTTACTCATGATTTCTTCCGTTTTAATGCTCTGTACATGACGCATTAAACGTGAACAAAACAATGACAATTAATCATGTTTATTAGAATAAATAAACTAAATAAGTTGTAAATACTCCTGCGTCTTTTCATCTGAACTTCATTAATCATACTTTGGGAGATTTGTTGTGATTTAAATCGCTTTTCTTCATAGACAAACATATAAAAATAGATTACAAAAACCCAAGATATAAACGCAGGCTTGGCTGTAGATTATTGCACCGAAGCTACCGGAGCCTAAACCGCTGCTGCTGCTGCAGAGGCTGCAGATTAAAGAGGCAATGCAGTGCCCCATCACTGCCATGTAAAATCTTTAATCTATATTAACATGCAATGTCCAGTTTCTTTGCAAATGACATCAAACAGGCTTAAACCCTAGACGGCACGTTAAAACACGACAGCCGGATGAACAGAAGACGGCCTGCGAGGCAGCAGTGAATACCTTCATGGTGGGAGTGAACACTGGGGGGCAGGATTTTTATGTCATGCTTGTTGTGGAGCGCAGAGGCTTTTTCTGCAGCTTTTACTAAAGCACGACGGTACGCAGAGAGCTACGTAATGAAAATCGTGGCTCATTCGGTCTTTTGAAGAATACTGAACAAAGGCTGAAGGAAGACTGCAATTCTGTGGAATTGTGTTGTGATACACAAAGAGCAGGAAAAGGAAACCATGTGTCACGGGCCTGTTAGGTTGTGGCTGCTGTTACCTGCTGTGTGTTGTTGGCTGTGTAGGGCAGCATGGTGGACACATGAAACATAATCTCGTAGTCCTGGTAGCGCGTGTAGAGCGAATGTGTCCCAGTTGAGTCGGCTGCACAGGTACGCAGAGAAAGAGACAGACAGGTAGAGATTTAGCAGAATCAGTCAACGTCTCTGAAGGAAACACTAAACTCAGGCTGTCACAGCCGGGATGAAATGTGTCCCGTTCGCTGTTCTCCGCTGCTCACTCAAGGGAAAACAGCTCAGAGATAATCAGCAGTGACTATGCTATTTTGCAGGCATTACTCAGATTACATGTGGCTAGATAGGAGTTATCTTCGGCTTTCTGTGGTGCACTGATGCCCTTCGGATAATCGTACTGCGACAAGGTGAGATGTAGCCAATAGATGTGGGTGTAAATGAAGTGTCTGTAGCTCACTCTTGTTGTCCAGCTGAGCTCGGTATTTTTCCCAGCCCTTCAGTCGCACCCGTTCCCCGAGCAGATCCAGAAACTTCTCAAATGCCGGCCCGGAGCTCTCGTTGTTGTACATGTCTTCCTCTGAGCTCTGCCCGGCCCGGCAGTACATTATCCCAACCTTTCGCTGAAAATTCAGCTGGAAGATAGAGAGGCACAAAAGTTATTGAGCACTGAAAAATATACAGAGTTAGAGTGAGAACTCTCATTTCTAGCCTTTATTTGATATTTTACTTTACAGGAAAAGGCAAGGGAGTTGGGTATTACTGAATGTAAACATAATCAAACTCATCACAGCTCCCAAGACTTTTTTAACTGGTCATTTCTTGCAGTTTTACACTTTCCACCCAGATCACTTTGTGTCTATACGCCACTCTGCCTTTAATCATTAGTTTTTATTAAACTCGCTCTTCCACAGCACGTCTTTTGTCCTTTCTTCCTCCCATCACCTCCAACTGGTCGCAGCTAATGGCTATCCTGATGTACTGGAAGTTTTCCTTCCCACTGTCACTAAAATATTTGGTTATAGAGGTTCGTCTAAATGTGTTTTTTTTTTTTATCTCTACTGTTGTAGAGCTTTATACCCAGGGGCGTAATATTATGAATTATCTTGCATAAATAGGCTATTGATTTTCTTTATTTATTTCAGGTATTACCAGCAAAATAGTTGCATGTTTAGTCATCGTGGAATTTACACAGATTTATTTATTTATTTTAGACCCCCCACAAAGTTACGCCGATGCTTATCCCTTACAGTATAAAGCATCGTGAGGGGACAAGTGTTGTTGTGATTTGGCAACATGTAAATAAAATAACATTAAATTGAATTAAATTGAATATATAACTTCAGATGTGGGCTAGAGAGCACCTACAGGATAATGAAGGAGCTTCAGCATTTGGCAGGTTCTGCAATGTCAAAAAAGTCAATAGAAATAAAGAAATATGGGTTTTAAAAAAACGACTTCAATGTTGGGTAATCAGCAAAAAATATTTTGCATCTCACTAATTAAATGTTTGGTGCATTTTTATATTTATTAGTACCTTTTGATTTCATTATTTAAATCTCATAATTTGTTTCTTTTGAGTGTTTTTCAAACAAATTGGGACACTAAATGTTTTGGGCTCAGGATGCGTGACAAACAAATGTTAAAATTTTTAATCACGACAAAATATGAAGTGTTAATTAAAAACAAATTGAAATTTGAATGAATCTTACTCAGTCAATAATATTTGCGATAAATACAGAAGAAAAAGCAAAGGCTCCAAGTCAAACAATACAGGAGAAAAACAATAAAGTGAGAGCTTTTTGCTTTTTACTCTTTCTGCAGCACATAATCAACTTGAAAACAATTAGCTTACAGCTCCAGTTCTAATGGAATAGAAGCAAATGTAATAACTGGGTTAAATGACCTCTTGGACAGCAGTTGTAGGCTTTTAACATAAAGTGGAGAAAAATACACAAACCCTATCTGATGCCGTTTGACACAATTTACAGTTTTCTGCCCGATACATGCAGCAGTCTTCAGTATCACCGGTGTCGCGTTACTCACCCCCTGTTCATCCAGTTTGAGCAGGGTGTCCCGCACCTTGGGGGAGTTTGAGGCCAAGCGAAGGCAGTGCTGGTTCAGCTCAGGCATGATGAACTCCAACAGCCTCTTGGGAGTCAAGCCTCTGGGGGTCGTGTGTCGAGCCGCAGAGGGCACCGACTCCTCCAGAATGGAACCTCGCAGAGTCTTCATCTGCGGACGGGATTCACACTCAACACATCCGGTCGAATCAATTTTACACACAGGACAGGAGAAGCGCGCTGCTTTTACCTCTGTGGTGCGAAATATGATTCTACAGTTGTTCTGAGCGCCGCTGGATCCTTCTTTCTCCTCTCGACGGAAGCTGATGGCCACCGGCCCGAGGCGTTCGTCAATTCCAAAAAAATTCTGATGTTCTGCGACGGCAGGACAGACAAATAAATACTGAGAGGAACGAGACCGGAAGACCCACAGTGGGTCAAACAACTATCAGAGCACCTATAAGGCTTATAAGAACCTGTACAAAAATTATAACAGAGGGGAGGTGAGGGGGATTTATATGGAGGACCAAAAATGGCAACATAATGTAAAATGTAAAAGAAAGAGGTTCAAAACCATAACTCTATTTTGCGTTTTAATTTTCATCTATTTCATCTATTAAAAAAACAATCTCAAAGTGACTAATATTTACTTTAAACCACCTCTCTAAGCAGAAGACTCTACCTCTTCATATCAAGGCAATATGATGGCGAACTCAACAGTTGCTGAAAATAAAGTGACTCAGGTGCAATTACTCCTACCTACAGCACTGAAGGGAAACTGAAGGCTCTTGACCCTTTATTACTCACAACACACACAGTAAACACTCATATAAATAAACACTCACAAGGAAAGGCTAAATTAAAATAAAAAGCATAAAAAAGTGACTGAATGAATTTCACATGGCCTATAAAGAACGGGAAAATTCCTAAATCTTGGTGAGTGTTAGACTTAACAGGGAACAGCTGAAAAGTAATTGATCGTAATCCTTTGACACTGTGCCACGTACCTTTCATGTAGAAATACTTGCGATAGTAATGAGCTCCCAGATCAGCATGCTCTATGAAGTAGTTGCTCTTGCCCTGCTGCTGCACATTGCTCTCTCTGGGCTCTTCCAGGACCGAAACTGCATCGTTGGGGATGCGAAGGCTAGACCAGAGTCCCTTCCTTCCCTGGGATCGACCCAGGCCCGCCTGCTCCTCTCCTCCAGTCTCGTTGCGGAAGTGGGGGCAGCTGAGGAGGAGCTCGTTATCGTTGCCATCACCTTCATCTAGCATCATTGACTGTTCGTTGTCTTCTGCGTTCCCTGTGCTACCACCCCCGCCCTGCGCAGGGGAGGATGGGGTGGACAGGGAGAGGGGACGGGGCTGGGAGGCAGCTGAAGCCCCTGAGGTGATATTCTTTTTCCGTCCAATGCTGTCTCTGTTTGTGGCTACCTCGGTTAGGTCAAACAGGATGCTCTGCACGTCATAGTGAGCAAAGCTCCTCACCCAGGCTCCGCCCCCGATGTTGTCATATGGAACTGGTTGAGGGACCTGAGAGGTCGTGGGTTTAGACTTTTTGCTAAGACCTTCAGGCTTTGGTGGCTTAATGGGTTTTGGGCCATCCACCGTGCAAACACCTCGAAAGTATCCATCGGGTTCTGGAGGGTGTCCCTGCAGCCCTAAAAGCAGGAAAGGGTCTTTGAAGCGGAGGGCACTTGGACTCAGGGGTCCCTGGTCGTCTGCTCTTGGCTCCTGGGCTTGAGTCTGTCTCTCGAGTGATGACAGGCTGCCGTACTCCCTGTGTAACAGCACACCTGTGTCTCCCTGAACCCCAGCATCCACCTTCTCACCAACCGCTCGCGCTGTTTTCCCCCCCGCCTTCCCAGAGGAGTCCAAGTCCCCAAGTGTGACATCGCTGTTACTTCTCTGCATGATGTGCCCCCGGCCCATGGACCGCAGGGTCAACCCGGCGCGGCTCGGGGTGAGGCTGTCCGCTTCGGCCCCATCGCCGTCCCTTCTTGGCGGCCACTCCACTACACCCGTTTCCCTCTTGGGGTCAAAGTTGACTGCTGCGATAGGCGGCCGCTGATTCTGACGGCGAAACTTGCGAATGAAGAGGTCGTCTGACTGCATGGTGTCCACCTGACAAACCAACTCCAGTCCAGCGGTATTTTCTCCACTCTGCTCCAGGGCTTCCCGCTAACCCCACCCTCCCAGTTAAATTGTTGTCCCGGTCTCTATGGCGCTGGTGTGAAATGGGAACACTGAGCGAAAGCAGCAAACTCAGTCCTCATTCACACCACTTACGAAGGCTGACCTTCTTCTCCACTCTCAGGCTCTCACAGATGCTGTGTGAGACACTGCACTCTGTCAATACGTTCCCAAGTGTGGAAGATGAGGACACGCGAAAAAGTGCTCCTGTTTTCTGCAGCGGTCCATCCAGGTGTGCAGATGTGTGTTTAGGTGGTACTCCAGTTGCGGGGTGCTCCTTCCTGTAAAGGATGTGAGGATCATCACTGGAGCCTGACTCTGTGTCCTCTGATTAAGAGAGGCTCCTTATGTATCAACACAGCGTCCTTCCGTGTGCACGCTTTCAGTGCCTGCGGCCTCTCTTTCGGTCTTATCCACCGGCAACCTGTACAGAAAAGAAGAGGAAGAAAAATATAAGTTTGGACCCCATCGTCACATTTTACCCACACTGATATAATCTCAATCAACAGCTTTATATTCAGCCCGTAGCAGTTCACCAGAAAAAGATTTGATAAACAAGTACTGAATTGCAACAATAAGGCAGTAAGCAGGTCTGACGTGTGTTTTATTGTTGAGTAATGCCTTGTACCTCTGTTTTCTGTTTTCCCTCATTATTATTCTTTCCTTTAGACACTTTCCGTTCCAAAGTTTCCCTAAATAGTTCCATAGCAAACTTAATACTCACCACATCCACCCCGCACACGCTCACAATAGACAGTATTAACACAGGGGAGGGTCCTTCCTGGCTTACTGACAATGTGCCAGCATACAAGCGAAATAAGTGTACGCCGTGTCTCTTACCTCCCCTCCACCCCGACACTGTGCATTCGCACACCACCAAACAGTTTTGTAGTTCACTCCCGCGCCAGTATTCAAACAAATACGTCAGTATGGACAACAAAAAGCATTTTAAATAACTGCAAATGCCGTGTTTTGCGACAGATATTACTTTCACTATTTTGAGAGTCATTGAAAGTCAAGAGGGTTTGAGAAAACGACAATGAAGCAGAGTGCTTCCCTGTTTTTAAGCCCTAAAAGAATTCATCTTTTTTTTGTTTCAACAAAGCCGACTTACCGTCAAAGTGGATTCTGTCCTAGGTACAGATCAGCCTGTTTGTGTCATCGTTTGTTGCTCGCACCCTGTTTTGGACCAAACTGACGTCAATCAACTCAAGCTGAAACCTTTTTGTCGCTCTCAATAAGGTACGAAGCTTCTTCCTGTCTAGTTTTTTTTAAAGCACCCATCTCCTCTATCGAGCTTGCAGCCTAAAGAGCAGGTGCAGCGGTGCAGAGCGCACACACATTCACATCACACTGACTTACATTCATTTCCTTCTCCCAACTCTAACGCCAACCGCTACTTGCATTAACCCCGGCCCCCCTAGAGGTTTTTATTTTGTCCCCGAAAAAGGGGTCGAGTCCCCACAGCGTGATTGTGTAAACTATTTTAGGTCCCCACAACATGCACAATACAAGTACACACAAACACACACAACACAAAAATATGCCAAATAGTGAGGAAGTCACAAGAAATCTTGGTTTCCCCTCCTTGCTGCTGCTCACGTTCGCTTGATTTTTTTCACCCAAAGAGAAAATATCAACGTGCAGTTTAAACGTTGGCGCTAAAAATGCATTTTAAAAAAAAGCAAACGTTGAATAAGGATCAAATTTATTTGTTCATTTGCTCGCGTGTCAAGATATGCTAATGAACGTGAAGGTCAGCTTATATCATCGATATGAGCACTGTGAGCAGGAAGTTCTCTCTAAAGGAGATTGTGTCTAGATTTGAAAAAGGGGAAACAATGATTATTAGACTTCTCTATTATTGTTTATTCTAACAAAGCATTCATTGGAACACATTCAACATTGCCTTCAGTGCCTATTTTTCCATTATTCTGACAATATGCTTTTATAGACATGTTATCATTGATCTGAACTGTGTTATAAACTAATAATACACTAATAATACAAGCTGCCATAGATTTTCAGAAGCTGTTTTGTGATTTCTTACTGATAAAAATTGAATCTGCGTTGTGTGCACACCTCTCGATGACTACTTCAGACAAACATGCTGTGTTTTCAGCATTAACTTAAGTATATTTAGTTGGAATATCCTCAAGTTTCTAATCCAACCTAAAAGCAATCACCATCTGTAAACACTCTAAGTGTAAATTTCTCCTCAGGTTATTTAATCCCCAAACTTTGTAGAAACAAGCCAAGGACGTGACCTCAGCATTCTTCGTGGTACCTCGAGGCTCTGCGTGTACGTAAATGTTTATCCTTACGGCTGGCTACTATCTGTAACAGTGTTACAGATACGCTGTGTGAATGAGTAATATGTGTAACTATGTGTAAATATAATATTACTTTCATATCTGTCTGAACTCGAGTGAAGACGCTTATTTTGCATGCCTGGAATGGGAAAGAGAAAGCACGGTGAAGTACTGAATTAGGGGCAAAAGTCTTCTCATTTTTAGCACCTCTGATTAAGTCGGGGTTTCCCGTGGAAGCCCAGAGCGGACTTAATTAACGCGACGATCTTAATCTAATACTGAAAAATTAAAATGCAATTCCTGAATTTTCACAAGTGCTGTTCACTCAATATCGTTCTCTGTTGAGTGCACTGTTCCTTTGGAAAACAACAGCCACGAGCTGTCCTCGTGTTTTAATTTTGAACTTAAAAACACTGACATCAAATGCGCCTGCTGATGTTTTAGTGTAGCTGCATTACATAAGGGGTTTTTTGCTCCATTTGAATTTCATCTACCGCAGAGCTTATTCAATCTATGTAAATGAACTGTTAAATGCTATTTTACTTTCTGTTTTGAAATTGTGAAAGGTGGATATTGCTTGCACTGTATTTTAGTATTATAGTATTGTTTTAATTAGGCCCCCAGTAAGCTCCCATACTCCTCTCTTTCATGCGAGACTCCTGATCTGACAATGAGCACCAGTTAACCGCTTTGCTTGCCTCTGTGTGTGTGGAGTGCTGCAGCTTCTGACATTAAAAACCTGCTCATGTTCCCTCCTGGAAACTTTCAGATGTTCAACACCTATGTGTGCACAAATGATCTGCGTCTATGCCTATCTGCAATCATTACATGCAGCGTCATCTGCATGCTTCACAATGCTTTGAAAAAGTGTGAGCAATCAATTCTCTCCACCGTCTCAGAGTGGGGGTGTAGATTATTGGCAGCAGGTTGTTTTTGGAAAAAAAAGATTTAAAAAAAATCGCAGATTGCTTTCATGTTGTTCCAACAACAATCTGAATGCCTGAGGTCCACCAGAAGCACTCCTTCTCTCCACCAACACACAGTGCTGGTTGAACTTGGACACTTATCAGTCGGCCCTTTGTAAAAATTCACATGTTCCTGAGCTTCTCGGGACCTCAAACCATGAATCAGTCCTTGTTTCCATAGCAACCTGCCTGGTGCCACCCTCTCTATGTGGCATGTAGTCCACCGAAGCTTTAGAACAACCCTGTTTACCGAAATAGCTCCACTTTTGTCAAACAAGCCCGCGACTGGTGACGCTCATGTTCATAATGTATGGTAAACTATAAGAACAAGACAACCTCCAAGTATTCACATGTGACACCATTGCTATTTCAGCTACACTGGCTTCCTGTTGAATTGAGTACATTTTAAGATCCTGGTCTTGACATTTAGAGCCTTGCATGGATTGGCACCTCCCTACATCTACGATCTGCTACAGCCCTATGTCCCCAGCAGGTCCCTGACGTCATCTGATCAGGGCTTACTTGCTCTAAAACAGACCACGATGAGAACTAAGGGTGACAGAGCTTTTGCCACTGTGGCCCCGAGACTGTGGAACTCTCTCCCTCATACATTAAGAACTCGGTGGTGGTTGTTTTTAAAAAACAACTCAAAACTCACCTTTTTAAAACTGTTTTTGGTTCAATTTCTGCCTGTTTTATATCGTCTGTTTTACCCTTTTATTATTTGTTATCTTATGTGCAGCACTTTCTGATTCTGTCTAGAAAGCTATATAAATAAAAAATTTTTTTTATTTATTTAATTTATTTATTTACGAGGAAAACAAGGTGGACGCTGTCATGCTGCGACTTCCTTTCATAAAATCAAAACATATTTGTGACTGATGGGATTCATATTTCTCAGTTTTTAAGAATGAAAGTTAGTAACAGACATTATATACAGTAGGTGTCGCATACATAGACGTGTATCAGAGTGATGGCCGCGGGATTACAAAAGCGACAGTTTGCACCGCAACAAAACACATCTGTGCATCCGACAATTTGTCTCGATGCTCCAGCTTTGACAAAATCTAACAACATTACAAAATATTACGGTAGCACTCAATCTGCAAACACATCACAATGTGTGACTGTTTTCCACAGTGCGCCAGCTGCTTAACATCTGCCATAAATACGAACACACGCGCGCAGTGGTGACCTTGTTAAATTGCTGTTAAATGATTATTAGGATTACAATAACTTACTTTACACATATGCGGTGCACCTCTGTACCAAATACATGTCACAGCTCATTTACCACAAATTAGTTCTCATATTTTTTTTTTACATGAAACCAGAAATATTAAATGGGCGTTCCCAAAGCTCATCTTTAGGATATTTATAGGTGCTTCTCCAAATGATTACTGTAGTTCCTCATAGGTTCCCATTGTCCTGGAGTACCTGAAACTGATCATAAGCAGACATCTGTGTTCTGCTTTTGCAACGTTTTGCTATCATAATCAGACAGAACTGAACTGGAAGCAGCTTTAAAAAAAATGGCACCGAACTTGGCCGATTTGGTTGATTCGCATCTTCACACGGGTGTATTTTCTACATCTGAGGGAAATGTACAGAGTTTCTTTCATGCAAAAGAGCAATGTTTTAAACATTGCTGATATACACTTTTACAAAAAAAAAAAAAAAAGCCTGCCTTTTCCATACATTTGCCAAAACAACTGGCCATGCATGAATGCACAATCCATGTCAATACAGTGCATCTTAAATTTAAAAAAAAAAATCTTATTTATGTCAATTAAAATAATGATTAACGAGCTTCAGAGGCCATGTTGCAATGAGATAATAAAAGTTGTGTCACCTGCTAGCACTGTCCTGACCCCGGGTGTTTACTAGGCATGATGGGTGTGTTTAGCAGTTCAGAATGAGCCTTTAGGGGTGACTATGCATGGAACCATGATTAGTCCAGATACCAGAAGGGTAATGAATCTGTCTATTTGACAGACTCTCTGTATGTAGTGAAGCAAGCCTGAAACTAACTCTAATCAAAGTCTAAATCCTGAAGAAGCAGTAGATTCACTGTGGGTTTCAGCCACCACCAGGCAGTGGGGTGACTTCACATGTGTCAAAGGAATAATTAGCCACAGTAACTCTGCAACTGCAATTTATAGACACAGCACCCAAAACAGTCTCTGTTTTGGGTGCTGTGTTTTGGGTTTGACACTGAGTGAAAGGGTAGCACTGACCACGGGAGATGGAGTAGAGCCATTATTTCTGTGGCTTGGCCCTTTTAGCTGCCTCTCAAATTCTTTGCTAAGTGTTTTACTACACAGCGGATGATTCATCCATCCTGAGTCCAGGTCCTGGTCTTTCTCAAGCCGTGCCTTATATGTGTTCCACGTGAAGCCAGACGTTATATCCCAATCAGAGCAACAGCTTCAACGGAGTCTGACGTTCTGATGTTCGGACAAAAAGCATCAACATTAATTGAGCAGGTGAGTCTCCTCAGACATATCAATATAATTATTTTTCCAGCAGCTCTTAACTGATATGCACACTCGGTTACCTGGGTATTCATCAACTTGACCTGCGTTACTTTTCCAATAATTTCTAGGTTTACATTTTCCCCCCAATTTTTCCAAACCCGTAAAACACAATTTTAAAATCTCACGATTTTTCTTCTTCTTTTTCCTGTTTGAAAGCAAATCAGTCCCTTTCTTACCTTTGAACACAAAACGTCTTCAACAAGATCTTCAACAGAGCCACACTGGTGTCAAAAATACATATTCTCTCTGAAGTCACTGAAGAGAAACTGTCCTGTGTGTTACCACGACAGAGAAGTGCGTCATATACCTTGTGAAAAAGTACAAAGCAAAGAGGAACTGGTGTTTTTGTCCCAGCCCCCTCAAGTTTCTGTTTAATATATTTAGGAAGCCATTATTTGCATTTTTAATGTTTTTGGGGTTTTGTTGCTACATGCACATAAACTGCTACGGCACAAATCATTGAAAACCAGCTTAATGTTTTCCCAAGATCTACCAAGCTGAGCAATTTTATGAGCAAATATCAGTCTGGCTTAAACCAAACTCTAATATGACCATAAGTGGATCATCTCATAATAGCAGGACTGACTGAGGGTGCAATAAAAAATAACTTAGGATATTAGGCTTGAGACAATAAACAGTAACGGGAAGCTCTTTTCTCAAAAGCTTTCAGTACAGCTGATTGTACATTGATTGTAAATGTGCATGTGCATGTGATGATTCTGTATCTCGCTGGTTTAAAATCTATTAGCACTAGAGGATCCAATATCCTAACAATGCTGTTGCTACTAGAAAAAGGCTAAAGCTGATGCCATCATTATGATGTCGTTCATATTCTAACACAATAAGGTTAAACAGCAAGTCGCTGTCCGTGGAGATGCTGCTCAACTTTCTTTTCAAGATATAGCATGTAGCATGACACATCAGCTATCTACTCCAAATATGCACAAACGCGCCTACATCCACAGATTAGCCTACGTCAGATGACGCAGGAGTTGCTGGAAACTATGCTTGACCTCCCCCGATGCTCTCCAAGCCACAGTTTGACCACCACATTACCAGAAACTTGACCCGTAACTGTCTGGGCTGGCTAGCGCAAACCACTTCAACTGTTTGAATTAAATGGCATCAATAAAGAGCACAGAATGTGATTTGGTCATGATTTACACCTTCGTGATCTGGTTGCGTTGCCATTTAAATTGACTTTTCCCCACACGTGATCTCTGTCACCCCAAATTAGCGAAAACAGCAGCTTCATTCTCCTGCCTATCATCCAAAACTGCTGGTTGGAACTGGTCCTATATAAATAATATATAAAAATGATTGCAGTTTCTTTGTTTTTCTATTTAGTTATATATTCAGTTGTATAACCCAGGCATGCACCTCATGCTCTCCAATATTTTTTTTAAAGCTCCATTGCATCTGCTAAGATCACTGGGAGGCTGCTGCCTGCTTTTTCCTGCAGATACTCCCATGATGCAAGAGCCAGACTCCATCCCTGAGAAACTTAATAATACATGCAGACAGCAGTGTTTAATACTGCATCTCAGAACTCGGCCTCTGGACGGTAATGATCTCCGTGTTACGCATGCTAAAACAGTTTATTTTAATGCCAAGTAATGCTTCCCGCATCAGAAGCCATGACAATATATGGCTCTTGATTTCGTCGCAAAAATTAAAACCTGAAACTTTTAAGCGAAAGGGGAACGTGAACAGACTTCCTGTCATAAAATAAGCTTCTGAAAACGTAACTTATCTTTCACATTCGAGCTTTATTGCACATACTAGTATGGATTCTAATTTTCATGCTGCGAAACTGTTGTACTGAAGAGTGGAGCATTTAACTGTGTTCATCTCAATCTGAGTTTGAGGCCTTCACTTGCATCACAAAGAAGCGAGCCCCGGTCCATCACTCATCTTACAAGTGGGAAGTGGAAACCTGAGGCACAAACACTGAGGCTCGACCTCTTCGTCATATCTGAAGGTTAAACATTTAAAGGGAGAAACTGATTTTTTCTTTTAAGAAAAAGAAGAAACATATACTTCAGTTTGTAACTTTCATCAGACATTCATGCTTCAAAGAGAATTATTCTTTAAACATACCTGACAGGGTGAAAATCTTTAAGTATTATCTGTCTTTGCATAGTGCACCAGATGGGCTTTGAAGGACCATTACTGCTCTGGGCTTGGCTGGCTTAACTGATGACAGTAGGTGAGTACCACGTCCGTGTTAAGTCCAGGACAAGGTTAATGTGCCTCTTGTGTACAACGTTAGGACACACGCGGAAGTCAGAGGAGAGTCAAATTAAACATGCACAGTTTTGGGGAAGTCACGGCCGCTTGACTTATTTTGCACCGGCTCATGCGAGTCTACGTCCTGTGAAACAGGAAGAGACGAGTGACTTTTGAACTCCGAGAGGATGTGTGTCGTCATCGTTTGTACACCACACTTATTGGAGACTGGCTGCCACACTGCAGAGTGAATGAGCACTTTTTTTTTTTTTTACTTTGTTAAAGTGACTCAACCTTCAGCTCATGTGCTTTTATCGTAATTACCGCCGATGGCGCAGCCATTGCAAGCGTTTGACCGTGAAAAAAAAGATAGCCTCCCGATCAAGACGATAGAGATTTGATCTGGTTTCCCTTTGGGTGAAGCTGCAGCAATCAGCTTAACAGCTTAGCAGCAATTAGATCTGATCAGTGGCAAAAGTTACTGCAGGCTTATCAACTCCATCACGTCAGGTTGTGGCGGTCATTTCGACCTGCAACTTCTTTCTGTGCTTGGCATCTTTCAAAGACGAAGCTGAAGTTGTGAAACACCACACTTGTCGCCACAGATGCATGCAAGTCTTTCAAAAGACACTGTTTTGACATGTGACCATAAAGTGACACACACAGTTTGACTCAGGCAGCTATTAGAAAGTGTCCAGCTTTGCAGGACAGCTCCTCTAACACCACTGTCTATCCTTATAGTTAAAAGCTGTCTTGCTGATTCTTAACCACAAGGTCTAAATCAACTCCTAACAGTGATTGATTTGGGGAAATTTAAAGCCAGGCTCAGTCTCACTCTCATTATTGATCGTTCGCAGTCCTGCTACATTTGAGATCAGGTTGCATTCCTGCTCTGCCTCCGAATATGTGACATCGAGCCGGAGCAGCTGCAGTGCTTTCAAGAGAGTAAATGTGTATTAATGTGGCTGGACTTGATTCAAAAAATGAGTACATTCTAATGCCCAACACTTGCTCCGGCTTCCTCAATCTTCCTCATGGACCCACTACCACACTGCAAACAGTGAAGTGGGCCAAGTCCAGAGGCTTCTAAGTAGATGATGCACTCTCGTTCTTTTGTGATGTGTTTTATTCTTCTTTTTAATTCAAACAGTTTTGCAAATGCTCGTCTCAACTATTGGTCCCCAAAGACACATAAGCCTCCATTCCTGTTGGCACCTGGTGCTCAATGGGCCGATTTTAACAAAGAGGATAGCTATCAAGGTGACAAGAAAAACAGCAGGTTTTTGAAGAGTCTCAAAAGAAATACATCTGCCATTACTGTGAGCAATATTTTGCAGTGACACAGGTACTCAAGCCAACAAGTATGACCTGTCAGAGCCTGTCAGAAAATTTCTGTGCAGTTCTGCCTTTGATAGTACACATCCATCATCGCTAATGGAATGAAAGAATTGTTTTTAGTCTTGCTTTTATTATGTTTTTGCAGAACTTCAAGGTGATGCTGACAGGAGAGTGGTTAGTCAGAGTTGTTGTCGGCAGTTATTTTCTTCATGACAATCGAAGTGTCACGGCTCAACAAGAAAGCAATGACTGCATCTGGTATTTTGAAGCATGAGTGACAAAGTATGAAAAATGCAGTTCTGCAACTGGACGCTAAAGGCTGGTTTAACGAGCCAGTAAACTCCAATGGACTTTCATGTTAAAATGTTAAAAATTTCAGTAGAAATAAATTCAATTTGATTCTGTTCGCTTGTATTTATATAACGTCAAATCACATCAACTGTTGGGTATGGTGGCCCCTAGAGACAAAGCACGTACAAACTCCAAAACACGCACAAACTCCGAAGCACGAACAAACTCCGAAGCACGTACAAACTCCAAAACACGCACAAACTCCGAAGCACGAACAAACTCCGAAGCACGTGCAAACTCCGAAGCATGTGCAAACTCCAAAACACAACGGAAGTGCTCCAGGACGCTAGGGGCAGTGTTGAGCTTCTCTCTGAGCAAAGCACACTGACTGTTAGCTAACGTCAGATTTGACTCCATCATGAACCAAACGTTCATAGTAATTAAAAACAAATCAAACAAACAACAGTTTGCACATTACTTTTCTTATAAAGCGTGGTTGTTCTATCCTTGCAGGTGTTTTCCGCCGGTATCCAAGTCCATGTGTTTGCAACAAACTTGCTGTTTATTTTGCAAATCGAGCTCAACACTGCCCCTAGCGTCCTGGAGCACTTCCGTTGTGTTTTTGAGTTTGTATACGCTTTGTCTCCAGCTGGCCACCGTAGGTCGGGTATGATTAAAACCCCACAATAGAGAAAAAACAAAGAAAACAATCAAACAAGCCCCTATGAGCAAGCACGGCGACAGTGGGAGGGAAAACCTCCCTTTTAACAGGAAAAAAAACCCCTCTGGCTGAACAAGGCTCAGTGAGGGGCTGCAACCATCTGGGGGTGAGAGGAGGGAGACAAGATAAAAGTCAAACAAGTTCACTGCCTGGCACAAGAGATGACTTGGGTCTCTGGTTGCAGTGGTGGTGCCTTTTTTAAAAATGTTAATTTAGCTAACAAAACAATATTATGGCTTGCTGTGCAAGTGTCTGTGCGTTGTGCCCATAGAACCTATGCTTAACAAACCTGTTAGCGTGAGCTGATAACTCAGCTCATCACTCTTTCTTCAACATATTGCTGTAAGAAACCAACATGACCACAGCCAGAATACTGAAATTGAGGCTCATGAAATCAGTAGATGAGGTCATAGTCACTACATCCATCTTTTACCTACAGTCTATGACATCAAGACTGTCTGCTTGCTTTATTGTTCTGTCGGGTGTACTTAGTTCAGTGAGAACTTAAATGTACTACCCTGCAAAATGACCAATAAGTAAAAAGAGTGAAGTGTCGTTTGTGTTTGCATCAGCTCTGCTGTACTGCACTGTTTGTTATGACTATATATGGAGGTACAGATTTCCTCTAAACTCTATAGATAGAGAGGCCACTCAACACAATTTAACAGATTTCATACTTCAAGGAGAGCTGTTCTCCCTGAAAGACAGAAAATGAGTCTATTACATTATTAATAGGACGGGGTAAAAAGGGGCGAGGGTTTACCATGTTAATTATTCATTGTTTGGTTGCTCCCTTGTCCATCCACGCACACACACAGCAATCACTGGAGCTTATTTGTTATGATTTTTTTATTTTTTAAATCTAAGACTGCGCCCGACTTCTCTCTCTGTACACGTGCCTCGTCTCTTACAGTAAGCAAGTATGGTTAAGGTCATCTAACGTGTGACTCCAGTGGTGTCTCGTCCAGTTTCAGTTCTTTTTTGGCCTTCTTTTTGTAAGCTGAAAAACAAGCTGCTAAAATGGAAGAAGAGGCTGTCAGAGCACAAAGTACAAATCTGAAAGTTTCACAAATCACTGCATTTGGTGATCATTTTGCATTATTTTAATTGCCCGCCTAAATGCAAAGAGGAAGTATGCTCCGAAAAGCCTTTTCTATAGTATTACAACCTACAGGAACTTCCTCTTGCATTAAACAGCGCAATGCACAACTCACGCACTCTCATGCACAAATTTTCTTTCTATCACAACTGTGGTGCTGTTTGTCCACAGTTAAATAAAGATACTTAACTCATGCTATTGTTTTACATGTTATTTGCCATGACATCAACTCTGCGCGCTGGCAGAGCACTGCCACTTCCTGTAAATCTGAAAATACACCTTGTGGCACACCACGAGAGAGACGAAGGCAGAGAGGTTTAAGGCACAGATGCGAGAGGTACTTTGAGAGCATGTGTGTCTTTGTGTGCGTCTGCTGACTCTATAAAACAGTGTCCTTATAGATGTTGCACGCTGTCCACACAGAGACAGGAAGAGCAGCTGTCCCCCTGCAAATGCCCCGTTTCTGTGTGCCTGGGTTTGTGTGACAGAGAAAGGAACTGACCCTCAACTTCATGACTGTATCTATTATATTGAGGCTCAACGGTTCACTGTTACCCCTCCGTCATCTGTGCAACCAGCTCTGAGGCAGAGGAAACGAGATTGCTCAATATTGCTTTAAAGGCACGCTGAAGAGTAACTGTACACTGTCTACTTCCAGAGGAAGAGACTCCGACATCCTCTGCTTCCTCACTGTCCCTGCTGTAAAGACACATAAAATAGCTGCAATGCCGATGCCCTGAATTCATCACACGTTTTAAGCTCAACATCTTTGTTTACTGGAGCAAATCGAATCAAATGCCGTCCTCACTCACTCTAAATAAGTGTTGCTTATGACTTCGGGGTACAGGAGTCAGTAAAGGCCACGTTTAAATGGTGCCATCACGCTTACAAGCTACACTGGTTCCATCTACGCTCATTATGAGCTCAGAGGACACAAATTGCTATCATTATTTGGAGAAATAGACTAATGTCTCTCACAGATGCGCGGGCATCTGTAAAGCCTCACATCAAGCCATTCTCCCTGCTTGTGTAGCGACGTCTTCGATACGGAAATCAAGCTCGACCAAAGTACTGAAAAAAAAAAAAACACACACACAAGGAAGTTGTCGTTTCCATTTCCCCCTGGATAATACGATTTGTCTTTTGTGCTAAAACATTTCAATATTGTAAGAAATCCACAGCTATGAGCATCATTATATGTAAATGTCGCAGCTGTAGTGCAGAGCTCGATTCCCTTCAACCAGCACCTCTAGAGCAAATATTCTAAAGCAAAGTTTTGCCCTGATGCTAATGCAGCTACTTACAAAGAAGACCAACATATGTGTGAAAATATGAAGCCAAACCCTGCTGACAAACTATTATTTTGCACATGTGAACACTGCGGCTACCTTGCTGCACTTTGCAGCCAAACTACTGCCTGGTGGCACTTGTTTTATTTGCACCAGCGTCACGGCACTTTCTGACCTAGATAGAAAAAAGGGAAGCAAAGAGTAGCTCATGCACCAATATGTTAAGTACGATGACGCAAACAGCGCGTTTACTGAAGGGTTTTGATGTGATGCTATGTGCGTAGGGTACAGTCAAAACAGGGAACATGTTCCGTACATCTGTGGCTTTCCACTTGTGAATGAAAATGCACGCTGTGCATTCTGGGAAGTGTGCAGTAATGGGGATTGGTGATTCACCGGGCCACAGACTGAATCTGCTTAAATCTAAAGTATGTAGAGTGTATTTTCTCCCCTAATTCTTTCCTTTTTTTACTGCATTTTTTTTTTTACCTAGAATGAGGGGAAATGTGGCAGAAGCTAAACACAAAAAAAACCTCTCCTCTGCGCCTCTAAGGTCACATCTCTCAGTTTCCTGTGTGTGGTCGCTGCTGTGCCCCACAGAGAGACGATGTGGAGCTCTAAGGTACCTGCTCAAACTGCTCTTTACTTCTTTATTTGCCTTTAACATGCAAATGAAACGGTTGAGAATGCAACTTCCTTCTCAAATTTGTGACAGCCCAAAGAGCCTCTTCAGCCTGAAACAAACACAGAGGCAATCTCTAATACGTCAAGTATCATCCCCAAAATAGAAACCTTATGAGGGTATTTTTAAACTCCTATCAGAGCCTAAAAATGTTTTCTGCTTTTTTTGATCTCTATCGATCGAATGCGGCGATGAAAGTGACGTGGCACGAGCATGAACGGTTGCTCCTGGTCTGCTTTCAGTGGCTCTGAATACCCCAGAGTGCACTTCTCTCCTGTAATAGCAATGAGAACAATGAGAAGGAGCCACTGCACCGCTTAATGGTTTAATGTATGTATGACATAACTGAGAGAGGTACTTTGCGATTTGGTACAATGAGCTTGAATATATATTTCTGGAAGGGGGCATTTCACAACACGGAGTAAAAAGTGGGATTGTATTCATGTGGGCTGTGTTAACAGCAGATGCTTACATAAATATGTCTCATGAAGATAGCAGCTTCCACATATTTTAGGACTATTACATCAGGGGCGCGTTGTTGGACATGCCTAGCTCTGTTTCCCTCTCTCTACACAGAAGACATGATACCCATCAGAACAATTACAACATCGTTTATTTAAAAGGTCTAAAGCGTGATTCACCGCCAGCGGTTACATCTTTTTGTACACGAAGGGCCAATTTCTCAGTTCGTCCTTGATTTCACACTCAAAAAGCTGATGGGTTTTATGACGGGTTTTGAAAGTGCTCGAAATTTTCCTCGTGTAATTTATGAAAATCTAACAATATTGTCCCATGCACATGCGAGTGCGTGCAGCAGAAATCACAGGGGGGAACCGTTTTAATAGTTAAGTATTTCGATGCTTATTTTCAAAAAGACAATAGCCCGTGAGGATTGACTCCCGAGACGGTAAAACTCTCCCTGAATATTTGTCATGCTGATATATCTCAATTGTGCAGTCCTACTTTAGCTGACGCTGTGAATCATGAGTCATTCTCCAACATTTATTATGCCGCTTTCTATTTGTGCAGCTGAACAGGTGGAGAAGGGCAAAAGCCTTGACAAAAAACCCCCCCAAAGAGGCCTGATCTTGCAGGAGATCACCGGTCAGCAGTAAGCAGGTGACAGCAGAGAGCATGAGCTAAGAGGATCTACCTTGTGGCTAATGCTGCCGGCATCCTGCCATCAGATGTGAGGAAGTCTCCACCTCCGACAGCCCTTCCTAACTGAGCACCCACAGGGAGCCTGCTGGGGTGTAGCCATGCAAAATGGCTCCAAAACAAGCGGAGTGACATAATGCTGAGTAAGACCAGGACAAAATCTGCCCGGTAACCTCGCGATATGTTTATCTGATTCTCACTGAGTGCAAAACCAGATAAAAATCGCTTTGATCAAACGGGGGTGCTTTGTAGTGCAGAGCGAATTCAAAGTAACACTTTGGCAGCATTCATGCTGTCAGGTGAGGACTGTCATCTATTTGCTGTGTGGACAAGAGAGTCACTTCAGGCATCGTGGTTTAATTCTGAGCAGGAACACGGTATGAAGCAAACCTGAAACTATGGGCTATACTGTTTCTGTTATCAGAGGAGACGGTTGGTATAAACAGCAGCTGAAGGAGAGCAGGACAAATTTATGGCGTCGCCAACAAGGAACAATAGAAGCTGACAGCTCTGCATCCACATGACGCTCGCATGTACAGAGCCCAGCTCTCTTGGTTCTTGTTTGGTTCAGGAAATGAAAACGGGCCGATCGATTCAAGACTCTCCCGCGACTCTGCTCCCCTGCTACTCAACCAGATACAGAATGAGTCCCACTGAGGAAGCCTCTCATGGGAGAGGACACATAGGGTGCCGCATTAAAACACACACACATTGTCAGGGCTGCTGAAAGCTGCCTGCTCGCTGTATGCTTTTGGTTGTGGATATTTCATTTTCTATATATGAGGGCGGCCAAGAACAAAGTGTCAGGTTAAAGGTCGCTTTTAGCATTTGAGAATTTATATCAAATGTGTAAAATAACCAATGTAATACATATACAAACTTCATAAAGGCAGACTAGCAAGTGGGCCCAGGCCAAAATAGACTCCATAATGTGCTCATATTCTGGATGTCATCATATACAGAAATGGAGCTGAGTCAGATAATTAGCCAATCAACTGCAGCAGATGTGAGGGCTGATTAATCATAAAGTAATGCCATGGTGTAACATTTTTCTTTTTTTTTTAAGTGCTAGAAAATTTATGGCATGCGTGTGTGTGTGTGTGTGTGTGTGTGTGTGTGTGGGGGGGGGGGGGGGTGGTTAAAAACATCTGCACTGTTTCCTAGTATCAAAAATAAATGAATTCTCAAAAGATCTTCCACCTTCACTCACATACAAGGCTCTAACTCCAAAGTTGCAGCAGGTAGACTTATTGTTATTTGTGGTGATCTGCTTAATGAAAAGCGACTGATGCTAACTGCTCCACTGCTTTACCAACAGAGGAGTGAGTTTCACATCAGAAAACACACTTTCTGCAGAGGAGGCAGTAAACGCAGCAGGTGCTTTATTTTGCTTTATTTGGCCAAGCAGAAAGCAAACTACAGACCACGAGGAGACACAAAGGATCCCGGTTACATTAGGGCTGCCATCCTCTGAAATGGCATTTTACTTCCGCGCAACTGCTCTTCTAAAATACACACACGCATTCAGATTTCTTTTTTTTTTATAGACAGGGGCCTTTTTCACTTATCCTTTGGGCATGGCCCACACCGAGGACTGCGCTGCCTCGATACGCCGTAAGTGCGACGCAGTGGATGGCAGCAGAACAAAAAGTCATCTGCAGCTGAGTTGTATGAGCAGGCTGCACGCTGTGAGCACCATTATGCCGGTGCACTTCATGCAGACATCCTAATCGTTCGCCGCGATAAATACCTGCAAGGCTGGGGTTTCACTCTACTGAACTGTCCAGCAAGAAAGTTGAGATTGTAGAAAAATATAACGCCCTCCTGTTCGGGAACACCGACACAACGCTTTAAGGTCATCGCACATCCTTCCTTTTCATCCAGTCAGGTCAAACTGCATTTTATCATTTGAAAAAAAAAAGAAAAAGCCAATGTGAACCACAGTGAACACCACAGTGGATGAGCAGCCAGGCAGCTCAATGTAAATTAAATGGCCCGTCCTTTGAGTGCACTGGCTTATGTAAGCTGCTGCTGCTGCTCGTCTTCCCTCTCGATCGGCTCTTCATCCCTGCTTTTCTCTCCCTACAGCAGCCCATCCAGCACCTGAAACCCTGGCATCTCATAAACACACAGCCCCATCTTAAATTAGAGAGTGCGGTGGGTAGGGTGGTGCGGAGGGCAAGGAGAGGATGGGGATGGTATGTGTGTGTGGTGAAGGTGGGGGGTTGGGGGGGGGGGGGGGGGGGGGGGGGGGGACTGACTCCTGCATCCCTCATTTTTCATTTTCTCTGCCACCTTGAAAACAACACCCCAATCCCGGTTGTGCTTCTCCATTCCATCATTGTCTGTGCACAATCCTCTTTATCCACACAAATCCCAGCCCACTGCAGACCGACGGCTTTTCGGTCTTTGAAAATATGTATCTGGAGCAAATCCTGATCCTCTTTTTATTTTTTTTGTTCCTGCATCTTCTTTCTTTCTGACTCTCTTTCATTCTGCGCGAGTGTCCCTCCATCAATCCCCCCCCCCCCCGTCTCTCTGTCTCCCTCTCTTTCCTCCCTCCACCTTGCCCTCGCGGCCAGGAGCGCTTAACGGCGAAGGTTTCGCAGTGCCGCCCCGACAATGTCACAGCGCTGTTTTTTGAGACGAGCCGGCCTCGTTAACAGATCGCACAATGGAGAGACACAGGATAGATGATGAGGAGGGGGTTAGTGTTGGGAGACGGGGAGGAGGAGGAGAAGGAGGAGGGGGAGGAGGGCAGGCCCGGGATGAAATGCGACAAAGGTTGTGAGCTGGATTCAAACCTACAATGCAATGTGTAAATGGTAGATACAGCAGGCCTTAGCTGGCTGAATAAAATCCATTTATAAAAAAAAAAGGGGGGGGGGGGGGCAATGGCACAAAGGGCAGAGAGGAAGACAGAGGACAAGCTGCAAGATATCATGATGCCAACCCCATCATTTTACATCTCTGCTGCTCTCATACATTGTCGGTGGGCCGGATGGTTTGTCTATCAGAGCAATATGCATGCCGACACAGAGGTATGTGGCACACAGAGGGTGTGCAGATCCATCAATCTGAATTCATTATCTTCTTCTGGACGAGGACACAGGGTGGGTGTTAGCGACGGTGGTGGTGGTGGGGGGGGCGGCAGCAGTGTGAATGTAAAATCTTAATACGGAAAGAAAAGGCTTACCTCCACATTTCAGTTCTGCTCAACCCTGCCTTGTTTCATCCTGTTCCTCTCTGCCGACTCCCTCCCCTTCTCTCCCCGTGACAGCATTTTTCTGCTATCTATCTCCACGGTGAGGCTCCTTCTCCTCCTCCTCCCTCAGTTCCTCCTGTCTGATGTTCTCTTCCTCTCTCCAAAAATAAAATAAAACAGCAGCACACGCACGCACACTTCCCGATCTCTGTGTCTGCCGGCTCTATTCTGTTGTTAAAGTCAAGGGGCAGGTTGATTTGCGCTGTCCTCCTCCCTCTTTCTTCCTCTCGCGCTGATTCTATTCCATTCACATCACACTAAAGCCAACCCCCTCTTTCTCCTCCTCCCCTCTCTCGCTCTCTCTCGTGCACACACAGCTTCGCCCGGCCTCTCTCTCTCTCTCTCGGCCCCCCTCCTCCTCCTCTCCTTGTCAGAGAGAGGTTGAGGCAGTGGCGGACGGACAGCGGCGTCCAAGCGGAGAGCTCTGCGTTTCTTACGCTGGAATTCAAAAACCCTCCCTGGGCCATGACTGTGGTTAAAAACATTTTTTCTTGCTGATTCAAATGCCCGAAACACTCGTGTATATAACGGTGTGTGACACACACACGAGCAGCAGTGTGGCAGACCCGATGCTGATGCAATGTTGTACCAAGACTTTTGCCTCCCAGGATTTCTCCACCTCTCTTTGACTAATTTATTGATGGAAAGCGACACTCGTGACATCAAACACGTTCATTTAAAGTGTCACTCTCCCCCCCGCCAGCGCTGAAATTTCTGCACGAGAGAGATAAAGTGCACACAACCTCAGAAGCAAAGGTGAAAATGGCAGTTGTGTGTGCTCAAGTGTGTGTGTGTGACAGAGTGTTTATTTGCAGAGGACCTCTGCGTACTCCCCAAACATGCTCAGTGTGCTGGAAGACCACAACAAACAATCAACCTCCTTAAGAACAATGAGAGCACAGGATACATAACAACACAGCTTTGGCCGTCCTCTCTCATCAGCCTCTGCAGCGTCTTTAAAAGCACATACCTGTCAATTTGGGTAAACCCTTGCATGGTGCTCGCGAGAGGAGATGATGTATCACGCTGCTTAACCTGCACCGCAGCAGAGCCAAGTGTCCGGCACCATCCCCCTAATTACTGCGTGGAGTTTTGTCCCGGCCGTACCATATGTTGCAGCGTGTGTGTGTTTGTGTGCGTGTGTCGCGAGGTCAGCGGCTCTGATCTGGGGTTGGGGGCAGGGGCGGGGAGGAGTGCAGAGAGGAGAGGCCTGCGTTGTTGGTAGAGTGTGTCTTGAGGAGATAAGAAAAATTAAAACAGAGTTGAGAGGAGAGAAACCAGCTTTTGTGGCAAACATTCATACCTCTTTGTGTCCTCATAAGGGGTCAGGAGGTGTTTTTGCGGAGATGCCTGCTTCCCTTTGCTTTCTGTTTGATGCAGAGACACGAGCACAACAAGCCAGTGAAAGCATCGGCAGCAAGTGTCGGAGCGTGACACCAAATTTCACCAACGTCTAACAATGGAACAGTCAGCGCGAAAAAGAAAGGTTAAAGTCAATTCAAGCTATAAAATAGCCTTGTGTCAGACGGGTTTAACATCGTGGATTACATCCAATTCTCACCCAATCTACACTTGAATTCCAGGTAAACATACATCTTTAAATATTTAGTTTGCAGTGATGGAGCATGATTTTTTTCAAGAAACCAAACAACCCTACAACTCTCAGTGCGGCAGTGACACCATGTGGAAATCTGTTGTTATGCTTAGTGGGATATTCCATTTTATGAGGCATGCTTGGTATAATCAAGCAGTTTGAAACAATTACAAATTATGGGCTCTCCTCATCCTTCTGCATAATAATGACTCTTAAAATTCAAGCTTGTTAAAGTAAAGCCCAAACTACTCCAAACTGGCAGCTCTAATGATCCAACTGTGTATCTGAGTAAAAATAACCAGGGCCCAAAATAAACTTTTGGCCCATAAAGCACAAAAAATGTGCCAGCACTCAGACTCAGGGTGAGGAAATCTAGATGTCAGGAAGAGGATATTAGATTAGTGTGAAATTCCTGTGTCCTCCTGGGGAGTGGTGTGGCTCTGTGAGGTGGGGAGAGAAAAATTGGTGTGATGTGATGCTGATGCTGATAACTCAAACCTGACTTGCTGACATTAAAACGCCGTCAAGCCTGAGCGCACTTTTAAGCAGATCCATTGATCGGTCCGCTGAGGAAACGTGCTCAATAAACGAGGCCTCCTGCAGACACTGAGGTGTGATCCATTGTTACACATTTTACACATCCAGAGAGTAAACTGCAGTGTCGTGTTCAGCTGGGAAAGTGTGCGTTAGCAACATGCACCGTGCAGTCTAATAAAAACAAACAACATACAATTATCTAACATGCTAGAGTGCTGCTCTTCATGCAGGTTGTTACCAAATTTCTTCCAGTTGTTGTCTAACTCAGTTCCTCCGCCGCTCAAACACAATTACAGAGGTCAGGTTGTAATTACAGCTCCGCTCGACCGTCCTGTGGTTTCAACTTCAAATGTCGCACAGGTGATGGGTTCACAATACTGCCGCCTGGTGATCAAGCTTTATACTGAAACTCCGTGAAAATATTCTAAACCGTTTTTAATGTCTAATATGTTTACATTAAAAAAGAATTGATAAATTGACTGTAGTGAACATGATGTGTGCAGCTGTTATGTATAAAATCTAAAATGACCTGTTTTGCATCCGTTTTCCTCATTGCACCTACACTGTAATCAGCCGTCTTCTTTGTTTGGTCACATAAAACATGCTTATGTTATATTTGTTACCATTTCTGTTGCCCTCTTGGCCAGATCTCCATTGAAAAAGACATTTTATGAATGAGTATATAAAAGTCACTTTGTCAAAAACTGACTGCAGCTTCGATCTTGTGACAGGAATGTTCATTCTGGCCCAAAGACTGGATTCCATTCATGAGAAATATTTTTTGACATATTATAGGTCAACAAGTCCTTTATAACAGTTTCAATTCCTGCATTTTTTTTTTTTTTGGCACATACTTGAAATCACTTTTTGGCACCGGCTACAAATCGGGCTTGTATATAGCTCACGGACCACCTGCACCCCTTTTGATGACAGAGCCAACCTGTTAAAACAACTGCATAAACTTTACTGCGGAAAACTGGACTAATTAATAACAATTACGGCAATTTCTTCACCCTCTGTAAAGCATCTATTGGGCTGTATGGCACCTTTTGACAACCGGATCTCAAAGCTGGATAGCTTGTTTCACATTCCTGGTGCAGTAATAATTTCTTGCCAAACTGCACATTCTGACATGAACTGCATTCATTTTACATAAAAATGTATGTAATTTAATTTTACATACAAACTAACTCAATTTTGAACACCCTCTTTATGCACTGTGTCCACTGGGAATTTGTTACATTCATTTACATGGCTTAACCTGTCCACACAGATGAAAGTGGCTCTCAGACCAGAATAAACACAATAAAGACGCGTTGTTTTTAATCAATTCAGCCAGCTTTTCTTTTCTTTTTATATCAAACGTTCAAACGCTCTGAAGTGTTCCACATAAAGATATACTAAATCATTTCAACATCCTTTTCTGACATGTAAACATAAAACACAAAACTGAAGGTAAGATATCACTTTTAGGTCTTTTTTTTTTTAAACATTGTGCAGCTTGTTAGATAACATTGAGTAAAAAAGAAAGACGACTGTACATGAAATTTACATTCCTTAAAGTTCAACATGGCTTCTGTCATCAGTATGTACAGACACGGCAAATATACGTTTAAATCAAGAGGGGGTTGATATGCTTGAGTGATGAAAAAAAAGAAAAAGAAATATTGGCCTGAATGATCACAAACCAAGAACATATATAACTGCACAAACGTGTAACATAACTGATGCCTAGTTCTGAGTTTTATGTAATAAATAATGCAAAAGTATTGGGCTGTTCACATTTATAAATGAGCCTAGTAAAGTGACACTAAAAACACAGCCTGATGCATTATAATTATTATTAGCTAAGAAACATTAATATTCAGGCACTCGAAGAAAAACTTACCCCCCCCCCAAAAAAGTCTTAATGTACAATTTCCCTCTTTAAACTCTCAAAATAAACATCTGCCTTAGTCACAGGGAGAGTATAAAAGTATCCACAGTCTGATTTTAGTTCCTAATAACAACTATTCAATCTTTTATACCCAGGAAGAGGTTTTAGAGGTCCTGAAGCCTTGGAAAAAAAAAAAAACAACCTTTGAAAAACCTTCAAAGTAGAAAAAAGTAAATTTTGGAGTGTTGTTCAGGCATTAGTTTTGTTTCTTAATTATGACTCTAGTGAACTTTGTTGGAATACGAATGATCCTAATGACAACATTTTTACATGGCAGATGAGAGGGTGTGGCCACAGTGGTAGTCAAGGGAACAGCAACAACAACAAGAAGAGCAAATAAATGTACTTGAGTTTTACAAAATGTGGACTAACAGATGAAGCAGTTCTATAGGATCTAAAATCACGTGTATAAAAACAACCTTTCAGTGGTTTGTGCGTTTGTCATTTTACACTGATAGACAGTCACCTTTTTGTCATTTTTAATGCACTGTTTTGATCATAAACAGGATCTTTTACACAGTAGAAGGTGTGTTGTGTTTTTGGCGGTGTTACTGTTAACCAGTCTCTCCCTCTGCCCAGGTTTGACGGCCTTTTAGATTCACGATATAGAATGAACGTTTAACAAAACAATTCATGTTCACTGTTTATCGAAGAGAAGTCCTGGGTTCTTGATGAGAAAGCCGAGGGGAAACCTTGATCTGATCCACCGTTCGCGTCGGGTGTCTGCTGCCCTGGTTCTGGCGTCATTCAGCAACCAACTCTACCACTTCCCCCTTTTGCTCCAGTCCTTTGGAGTGAAGTGAAGGCATTTAGGATCTATGCGCAGGTGCCGCTTCTGCATGGCTCTCTCGTGTCCCTCCACAATGTCCTCTGACAGAGTCAGAATGTACTGACCCTGCATTCAAGAAACCAAAGTCAGTACACATCATTTTATCTGCTCATTTGAAAAGATGCTGATGCTCCACTGCTTTCAACTTCTTCAACTCACAAAACAGAGCCTTAAATATTTAAGGTGCGGCTGCAGTGTCGTAGCAACACCTCCCGCTCTGGGAGTGTTACTGCTTTTCCTCACAAAGCCATTAAATTAGGGCTTTTGCACTTTGAAAGCCACAAAAGGAGTATTAAAAAACAAAAAAACTGCTACAATGAGGCAAACCCACGAGTAATGATTACTGCTGCGAGAGACTGGCATGTGGTATACTAAAGCTGAGCTGAGACAAAGTCACCACCTGGATTTAAAATCATTGTTTACAAAACAACAGCGTTTTTTACACTGTAATGACCAATAGAAAGTCCAGGCTTTAACCCTATGGAGAATCTTTGGAATGTGCAGTCTTTTTGTGCTGTTTGTCTGTGAAGGTTCTCAGTCATCCAGGTCATCGTAGTCAAAGGAGCTTGCAAAGAAAAGCGTCTGGACTTCTTTAAGTTACTTGAAGACGTTTCGCCTCTCATCCGAGAAGCTTCTTCAGTTCTAAGGTCAAATGGTGGAGAGTCCCAGATATAAACCTAGTGGGAGTATCCCCCCACAGAGGGACAAAAGGACCCCCTGATGATCCTCTAATCGCCTGAGCCAAGGTGTGAAACTGGGTGTGGGTCCCAATCAGCCAGAGTTTCGGGTGAGTTCATTGTGAAACCTGGCCCCACCTTATCATGCGAATTCCTGAGGTCAGATGGCCCAGGATGTGAGTGGGCGTTAAGGCGTCTGGGGAGGGATCTCAAAACTGGATTATAAATGGCAGAGAGTTGGTGTCGTAAACCACCGCCTCTGTTCAAAGATGGTCGCTCACGAATGGTCTCACATTCAGGGCCTAGGTAACGCTAGAATGTTTTTATTGCCAGATCATACATGAATCGGCAGTATTGTTCAATCTCACTGGTAGTCGCTTCAGTCGCTTCATGGGAAGTTGAGAAAAATCATCTGTGGTCCCGCCCACTTCCCCATGATCAGTGTTGATTTAGCCCATATATGCGTGAAGTCACAGCTCGCCGTTTAGTTTCTACTATTTCTTTTTTCTTTTTTTTATCTTCAAAGCTCGCCGAACGAACATTCAACCTCTTTCATTTGGTTAAGGAGAAAAAAAAGACTTCTAAGTGACGAATCACCAAGCTGAACGGGTGCTAGAATTCTGCTTACAGGGCTCGCAAAATTTCAAAATCCCAGGTAGCCCTTTGGGCAGGGACTCTTCAGTTTTTAGCAGCCCAAAATAAATTTAAGTAGCCCGAATAACAAAGAGAGCAATTTTTTGATTGATGTTTTGTTTCCTTTACAATATTATACATTAATGTATAATATTGTAAAGGAAACAAAACATTAATCAAAAAATTGTTGAAACACAAATTACAACATTGTATAAAAATTACAATCATCAACTCAAATACTTGGCTCTAATTGAACAGAAATTTCTATGAACTTGTAAGAACTGTGTAGGACATGAATCAGTCTGTGTCAGATCCTGAATTTGAAATTTCCACTGAAGTCACAGGTAAGAGACAAGTGGAACCAAGATCTAGGCCATTTGCTTTTTGAAGTTTGCAAAGACTGCTAAATTTTGCCAGTGGTAGTTCACTCTTTGCAACATAGTACGCTGTTCTAAACAGATTTCTCAGGTTTATTTTTAGTATGTTATTTGCAATTGGTGTTTGTTCTGGGAAAGATATTGCAGACTGAGCAACAATGCATTTCTTGCATTTCTCATAGGTTCTAATGGGGGCCTTTCTTAAAATGACTGGTTCCAGTAACAAAGGCGCTTGTCGACTCAGAAATCGAGAGAAAACCAACAACACACCCGGCAGAACATTATGTTATTTACACGGGTGCACATAAGTGGTCCGCATGTGCGCATTCGCTGTCAAAATAAAAGACGCGCACCAGATAAGAAGTTGCAACGCGCGTTTGCGTCCATATAAAAAGCACTGTTTTTGTCCGCTAGAGTGGGATTTTCATGGCACATTCTGCACCACATCTCTGTGCGTTCATCATTTGTTTGAAGCCAGCTCACCTCCTGCAACCACTTTCCCGAGAATACGGAAAAGTGGTTGCAGGAGGTCCGAACCACAAAAGACTCCTGACATTTCTTTGGAGGTGGAGGAACACCAAAGTAATTGCTTAAAGGAGCTTGATTCTTCGACATCTTTAAGAGTTCTAAACAAATGTCTGTCCTCCTCCTGAAAATCTTATGTACGCAAACACGCGTTGCAACTTCTTATCTTGTGCGCGTTTTTTATTTTGACAGCGAATGCGCACCTGCGGACCACTTATGTGCAGCCCCGGTTATATAGCTCGTCATATTGCAGCCACAGAAATTCTTTTGTCCATGAAACCATAAAGCTGCACTTTCTTTTTGCCTTATAGTCTGATTTGTCATAACTTTTCCGTTTTGTGGTAAGCTTTTCTTTGGCTGTCACTTCTTCACCCTGACCTGTCTTATTTGGCTCAGCAGAACTAAAATATATATCCTGCTGCTTTTACACAGGCACTCACATAACGCTCAGCGTTCCCTTTCAGTCGATTCACTCGGTACAACACATAAGTATGGGATATCACGCCCTCGCGTGTCCTGGCTGAAGAAACCTTTATTCACGCCTTTACGGCAGATGACGTGTGATGACACGCGCAAGGCCCCGCCCGCACATATAGCCGCTGCCATCACCGTCATCCCTCAGTTCTTACGCTCTTCACCTCGCTGAGAACACCTCTGCTGAGTTGGGCTAGCTAGCTACTGCTAGTTAGCTCCGTTGTCTGCCAACTTGAACCTAGCTTAACTGCCCCTGTTGGTGTTAGCCTCCACCGCCCAGCTGGTGCGTAGGCTGCCCGCGGAGCGCTATTTTCAAGTTTTTCTTGTGCAGCGTTTCGCTTTGCGTTTTGGGAATGGACTCCAAACCGAAGCGAGCAAAGCAGAAATCTTCTGTTCGCCCCTGTCCTCAGGGATGTGGTTTCTCTTTGCACGACAGCGACCAGCACGATGCCTGCCCTGTCTGCCTGGGGATCGTCCACGCTAGGAGAGCGTTGACGGAGCCCGAAGCTTGTGCGTTTTGTCGCCAGCTCCGACGCTCGACCCTGGAAAGACGGGTGACGTTTGTGGAAAGAGTGCTGGGACGCTCGGCTGTCGCACGGCATGACCCTCTTCTTTCCGAGTCTGGAGCCCCGGCTTCGTCCGAGTCCGAAGACGAAAATTTTCAGGTCGATGTCCCCGCGATTAGCTGGGCTGACCACATGGAATACGTTGACGGGTTAGCCGATGACGGACCGGAACCATGCAGGAGCGCTGACGGGCTTCAGCCTGGGTTGAAGCCCGCCAGCGCTCCCCAGGAAGACGATGACGTGCTGGACATCGGCCTGGACATCCATGGTTTGTCGGAGGATGAGCAGGAGAGCTCATTGTCGACCCAATATGCCGCCGCTGCTGCGCCGGTCGGCCACGATGACACCTCTCTTTTCTCCCTGTTTCGCCGTGCCGCTGAGAAGCTGCAGGTGGACTGGCCCTCTCCTCCACCAGCTCGGAAGCCGTCGCGGTTTGCGGGTTTTTTCCTTCCACCGGAGCCCGCAACGGCCAAAAACTGCCTCCCCATGTTCCCAGACTTTCTCTGCGAGCTAACAGCGTCATGGGACAAACCTCTGTCTACCCGCGTCACTGTGCCCGGCTATGGACAGTACATGGAATTGGACGGCGCCGAGGGAGCTGGTTTAGCTAACCCACCCCCTATGGAGCCGTCTCTGGCTGCTTATCTGGCCCCGTCCCATAACCATGGTGTCGGTGGCCCCGCAACTCTGCCGTCCAAGCACTGCAGATTCTCGGCCTCGCAGCTGGAGAAGATTTATCGGGCTCAGGCCGGCACCGCTCGAGCCATGAGCTCCGTCACCATGCTCCAGACGTACCAAGCAATGTGCCTGGCGGAGCTTGGATCGCTGGTTCCGGAGGACAGCCCGCTGTCACCTCTTCTTAACGAGGTTAGAGTCACCACGGATTACATCCTCCGTGCGTCTCGCTGTGCAGCGCTCTCCCTGGGCAGAGGGATGGCTTCGACAGTGGTGGCGCAGAGGCACCTGTGGCTGACCCTCTCCGACGTCCCTGATAGAGACAGAGCTGTGTATCTGGACGCACCAGTGTCTGCGGCTGGGTTATTCGGACATTCACTTGAAGCCATTCAGGCTAGATTCGATCTGAGGAAGAAGCAGACGGAAGCTCTGCGCGACATCATCCCCAGACGCCAGCCCCAGCCCAAGCCCACTGCTAGCTCTCACAGGCCCGCCGCTCCTCTGACAGCTGGCAAGAGACCGGCGCCCACTGCTGGAGTGGGAGGGCCGCCGGCGAGAGCACGTACTCCGGCCCGAGCTCCACGCCAGTCGGCCTGGGGCAAAGGCCCTCCCCCGGGCCCCCGACGGGACCCGACGCCCAGGAGGAAGAAGCCTCAGCCCTCCTAGCTGTGATTGCGAGTGGGGAAGGGATCCGGCAGCAGGGAGACGCTGCTCTTACCCCTCTGTTGCCGCACAAGAGGTGCCGCTTAAGTTCTGTTCAGGTTGTCAGCCCCAGAAGGCGCTGCACTTCCCTATCGCGGTCTCCCAAGCACATAACCCCTGCACACGGTTCAGATGTGTTGAATGTTCAAGCGACCACATCGAGTGTTCCCGCTGTTTTTCATTGTTATGCCCCGGAAAAGGTGCACCCAACAAAATGTATAAATGTACATGTTCCCATGTTGCAATCAATAAAGAGTGTTGTTTACTCTCAAACAATCTCAAATGCTCAACCTGCAGGCGAAATGAGCCAGGTCAGGCAGGGGATGCAGTCCCCTGCAGACACACTGGGGGGCGACGGCGCCCCGCCGTCAGTGCTGCAGGCCAGCCGGCTGGCTGCTCACTTCCCTCAGTGGCGCGCTTGCGCCCCCTCTCCGTGGGTGCTGCAAACCGTTGCCATGGGTTACCGGTTGCAGTTCCGGGTCAAGCTGCCTCGTTTCCAAAGAGTCGTGAACACGATTGTCAACCCCGAGGCAGCCTTGGTACTCAGAGAGGAAATACAGGCGCTATTACAGAAGAGAGCAATACGGGTGGTCCCCGCTTCGGAGACGGACAAAGGTTGGTACAGCCGTTATTTTGTCATTCCGAAGAAAGGGGGAGGGCTTCGTCCCATCCTCGACCTGCGAGTCTTGAACACGTACCTGCGAACGTACAGGTTCAAGATGCTAACACTCAGACAGCTCCTGAGTGCAGTCGGCCCGGGAGATTGGTTTGCGACAATCGATCTAACAGATGCTTATTTTCATGTCGCTATACACCCGAAACACAGGCAGTTTCTGAGGTTTGCATTCGAGGGCGTAGCCTACGAATACCTAGTGCTGCCGTTCGGGCTGTCGCTCGCTCCCCGCACCTTTACGAAATGTGCCGAGGCAGCGCTAGCGCCCCTCAGGAAGAGGGGCATCCGCATCTTGGCCTACCTGGACGACTGGGCTCTCGTGGCTTGCTCCAGAGAACAGGCGGAGACGCAGCTGTCGCGGGTTCTGTCACACATTCAGACACTGGGGTTCTCTGTGAACTTTCAGAAGAGCTCGCTAATCCCAGGTCAACAGATCGCTTTTCTCGGTCTGGAAATATGCTCTCTTTCCAGCCGCGCACGGTTGTCAGAGCACAGAGTGGCCGCGTTTCATCGCTGCCTCGCTCAATTTCAGCTGGGACGCAGACTGCGTTTCCAGACGATATTGCGCTTGTTGGGCATGATGGCATCTATGATCGCCGTAGTGCCGCTTGGGCTGTTGAAAATGAGAGCGTTTCAACGCTGGACTCTCTCTCACCGTTTGTGTGCTTCGCGTCACCTCCGGAGGAGGCTGCCGGTAACTGCGTCTTGCATGCTAGCTCTCCGTCCTTGGAGGGAGCCCGGGCTACTGCACCAGGGCTCTCGGATTGGGAGGGTGTTGTTTCGCAAGGTGGTGTCCACAGATGCTTCCCTAAGTGGGTGGGGAGCGCTGTGCGAGGGTGCGTCAGTGAGAGGGATCTGGTCCGCGGCTTAGCGCCAGCTGCACATCAACCACTTAGAGCTGTTAGCAGTGTTCTTAGCTCTAAAGCGTTTCCGTCCAGTCCTGCAGGGCCAGCATGTCTTAGTCAGGACGGACAATTCAACAGTGGTGTCTTATATAAACAGGCAGGGAGGAACACGCTCTCTTCCCCTGTTGCAGCTGTCTCGCTCTCTGCTGTTATGGTGCAGTGTTCATTTTCTGACTCTAAGAGCCACCCATGTCCCGGGCCACCTGAACCTGGGGCCGGACCTTCTCTCCAGGGGGGGTCCTCTGGTGAGAGAATGGAGGTTACACCCTTCAATAGTGGCTCAGATTTGGGATCTATTTGGCGAGGCGCAAATAGATCTTTTTGCTTCCAGGGTGAATGCTCACTGCCCCCTGTACTTCTCCATAATCGACCACGATGCACCCTTGGGCTTGGACGCGCTAGCGCACCAATGGCCAGACGTGCTCCTGTATGCATTTCCCCCAGTGGAAATGATATCTCCAATTCTGGAGAGGGTGCGTCGGCATTCCCTCTCTCTGATCCTGGTGGCCCCTTGGTGGCCTGCGAAGTCGTGGTATGCAGAAATAATCAGCCTGCTTGCAGCAAGTCCTTGGCAGCTTCCTCTCCGCAGGGATCTCCTCTCTCAGGCGGGGGGGGAAGTGTTTCATCCGCGCCCGGATCTGTGGCACCTTCATGCTTACCTGCTGAGAGGTTAAACTTGGTTGCTAAGGGTCTGCCACCTAGTGTGGTAGCGACGATTCAGAGCGCCAGGGCCTCGTCTACTAGAGGCTTGTACGCTTACAAATGGCGAGCCTTCGAGCGATGGTGCCAGGACCGCCACACTCTCCCATTTCAGTGCTCTATTGTGGATGTTTTGACATTCCTGCAGGAGCTGTTGGATAAAGGCCTTTCGTTTTCGACGATCAAGGTTTATTTAGCGGCTATATCTGCTTGTCATATCGGTTTTGACGGGGTGACACCAGGTGCGCATCCCCTCGCCGTGCGTTTTCTGAAAGGGGTTCGCCGGCTGAGGCCCGTGCTTAAGTCCAGTGTCCCGGCTTGGGACTTGTCTTTGGTGCTGGAGGCCCTTTGTGGCCCTCCGTTTGAACCCGTTGAGTCGGTAGATATGAAACTTCTTTCGTATAAGACCGCATTACTTCTCGCTTTGGCCTCGGCGAAGCGAGTGGGGGACCTTCATGCGCTGTCTGTGCATCCTGCCTGCACGCAGTTTTCTCCTGATGGCCGCAAGGTCGTATTGCGTCCGAATGCCGCCTATCTTCCCAAGGTCATGCCTGCATCTTATAGTTCAATGGAGTTTGAGTTGCTGAGCTTTTGCTCCCCTCCTTTTGAATCTGAGGAGCAGAGGAGGGTGCATTCTCTTTGTCCGGTGCGTGCGCTACGCACCTACATTGAGCGCACTCGGGATGTGCGTTTGTGTGACCAGTTGTTTGTCTGCTTCGCTAATCCGAATAGAGGTAGAGCTCTGTCCAGACAGAGGCTGTCCCACTGGATTGTAGAAGCTATCTCGCTGGCATACAGCACCGGAGGTTTTGCGTTGCCCCACGGGGTGGGAGCTCATTCCACCAGGGGGATGGCGACCTCATGGGCTCTTTTTAGAGGGGTGCCTGTGGCTGATATTTGTGCAGCGGCTAATTGGGCGTCGCCGCACACTTTTGTGCGGTTTTATCGGTTGGACGTTACAGCCCCTTCGGTGGCTCATGCTGTCCTTTCTGCTGGGTCTACCACTCACTAAGGATGTGGTGGTCCCGTTCCGGTTCGGTGGCTGCTCTGCGGGGCGTGTATATAGGTCCCATACTTATGTGTTGTACCGAGTGAATCGACTGAAAGGGAACGGTTAGTTATGTCTATAACTTCTGTTCCCTGAAGGAGAGGAACGAGGTACAACACAGGGTGGCCCCACTGAGCAGTTGGCTCGGTGAAGAGCGGCTATCGAACTGAGGGATGACGGTGATGGCAGCGGCTATATGTGCGGGCGGGGCCTTGCGCGTGTCATCACACGTCATCTGCCGTAAAGGCGTGAATAAAGGTTTCTTCAGCCAGGACACGCGAGGGCGTGATATCCCATACTTATGTGTTGTACCTCGTTCCTCTCCTTCAGGGAACAGAAGTTATAGACATAACTAACCGATTCTCTGCGCGATCAACCTCTCACATGTTTAAGCTTGCTGCGGGAGATTTCACTTGTCATGTTTGCATAGTAAGGTAACGATTGATAAGACGATGTCAGAGGAATTGGTGCACAAATTATCATCACTCACAGATCAGTGCTGTCGCTCTCTATACACAGTTCACGCGATTGCAAAGTGAAAGCAAAAAACAAGCGCAAATTCAAACGCGATTTTAATATGTCACATATTGACAGTGGCTCACCGATGCCAATGACATAATTACCCAGCTACATTTCCGAAAGAATGCAAAAGCATTGACATATATTTTTCCTTCCTACGATAGTCCGACGGGCAGGGCAGAGATAGATTTTGGTAGCCCGACTGGAAAAAATCGCTAGCCTCGCTAGCGATTTTGCGAGCCCTGGCTTACCTCTAGAAAAAACATTTCCCATCTGTGTGTTATTCAAATTAAAAATTCAAGGCTTCAGAGTTTGGGTCTTTAGCATTTCAAATCTAATTAAACGTGTATTTTCAAGAAAAGTGTAAACAGTTAATTTACAGTTGGTGCTCATCTCTCACCTTATAATAGTTGATTAGGTTGAGGTACTGAAGTGTTGAAATAACATCTTCTTTCTTTACACTTGTGATCTCACTGATCTCACTGCAAGTACAAAGACGACACATTTCAGCTCCAAACATGCATCTATAAACATTTTTTTATAGCTCATATAAGATCCAGAATATTTGCTTACTTGATGGTAATCTGTGGTCTTTCACCATTGTCTGGTTTAAGGTCCATAAGGATTTCCAAGATGGTCTGGGACCAGTAAGAGCGATAGGACAAGAGACCGAGATCAGAAAGCGGCTTTTCGGGAGTTCCCGTCTTCCCTTCTACTTTGGACAGCTCATAACCTGGCAGACACAAACAGATGTTTACAAGAGGTGACATGAAGACAGAAATGTTCATAACTTAAAAAACTGGCTGATGATACGACACTTACTGAACTCAATGAGCAGTTTGCCGTAACCTCTTCGCTGGTAAGGAGGCAAGGTGAGGATGCAGGCAACGTTGTAATCTTCAGTTGATTCCTTTTCCTGCACAAAGGGAAGAAAAATAATGATAAGCTTTGGAAACTCCTGCTTACATAGAGGCATATTTCCTGTTATGAGTGCACTATCACAGTGTGGAAAAAATTCTCTGCCTTATCTGTGCACCTTAGAGAAGTAGCCCACTATATGGAAGCCTTTGGAGTCGTACTCTGTCATTACGTAGAAGAGGAAAGGGTCTGTGTCGTAATACAACGTCTTGTGGTCGAGGAAACACTTTGCGAGTAAACACAGGTTCTGGGAATAGTTCTGGAAAAATATAAAAACATGTATTAACCACAAATAAACAACAATAAATATCTGGTGAATAAAAAAGAAAGAAAGAAAAGAAGCATCACACCACTAACTTTGTTTTTCCTGCCGTCGATCTCAAAGAATGAGATGGTGCCTTTGCGGTAGATCTCATTGCCTGGAGGATGCCTTAGATTACATTTGGTCTGAAAAAAGAAAGAAATAAAAAATAAACCTAACAACACAAGCAATGTCAAACAATCTTAGAAGCACAGATTTCAGGTGTAAGCTGTTAACATAACCAAGGTTTAGAGAACAAAAGTCTTACCAAATGCCTCTGAAGACACTTGAGGCTTTTGAGGTACTTGAGACAGAATTCACAGAGGTAGAGGATGGGCAGCGAGGTGAGTTCCTGTGGGTATGGAGAGAAGTACCAAGGCTTCAGTCTGTGCCGTCCCAGCTCTATACACTCAATGTTCTTCATCCGGGTGACGATGTCGTCATGGCTGCGATCGGACACTAAACTGCCTGTCATGCGGGGTGCAGAGGGAATGCCATCTGAGCTGTCCTGGGAATCCTGGTGGTACAAAATGTGAAGATTACACAGATGACACACTTATGCAGCAGTTATTCTCAAGTGCTTCAAATGTGTTTGAACAAAAAGCTGATTGATCACAGATTTCTTTAACAACAACAAAAAAAAGGTAATATGATTAATCAGAGTACATGTTTAGTCCAGAAAGACTAAACTTGGGTCTGAGGTAAGCAGCACCTCTGATTTATTGGACCCACTAAGGCACAGTTGAATTTGGAAAGCAACACACAATCAACGGGCAATAATAGGAAATTAAACAGACCTCTGGTGGTGGTAGAAAGACACTGGCACTTTGAGGCTTGTTATACTGCAAAACCTTTATCATCTAGCAGAAAAAGACACAAAAACACAGGCTTTAATGTGTAAAATCCAGGTTGGCTGCATGAGGAGCCCGTCAGCTTTGACTGGTGATCATAATCACAGAGACAGACATGTTAGACAGTGAATGAAGAGTGGGGTAAAGAACAAACACAAACATTCATCTCATGTGGATTTGACAGATTTGTTAATGTTTATGAAGAACCTAATGGCCACTGTCATCACCGCTGATGTGAGAGCGCTGCAGGTTGGCATAAAACATGAGAGTACAGCAGCGTACATGTAGCTTGATGGAGAAAACAGAACATCCCGGGTTACACTAAACCCTCAAAAGCAGCAAACGCTGAAAATGTTTTGTCAAACAACGTTTTTGAGACACAAAATTACAATTACAGGCTCCTGGTAAAATGTGGTGTCAGGATTCTTGGTCAGATTCATTTAAATAGGATAGTTTTGTTTTTTTAAAGAGCCACACATCAACTCAAACATAGACCCACACAGGAGAATCAATGAAATGCTCATTGAATATTTTAAAAAGCTGCAGAATTTAGCCAGAGCTGATGCTGAAAAATAAAAATATATGAAAGCACAACATACAGTCCTCAATACTTGCCAGCATATAATATGTTATTGTGCCCATTAGCTAGAATGAAATGTATGACAAAGTAATCAAACAACCTAAATATAAATAAATAAAGAGCAAGTTCTTTTTCAGGAGGATTGTTAAGCCAACAAGCCATAACTAAATAGCTGCAAATGTAATTCCCTGTTTTAAACACCACAATAAACACGAGCTAAGAACACATCAATACATAAAAACACACTAATGAATTTTTTGTGGTGGTCAGAAGGGAAACAGTGGGTGAGAAATGAAAAGGGAAACACACACACACACACACACACACACACACACACACACACACACACACACACACACACACACACACACACACACGGTAAAGAAAGGGGGAAATTAAAGAATGACAAAGCAATCTTTAAAAAACCAAAACATTTTCATCATTATGATTGCACGTGGGGTTTATAAACAAATACATGACAGCAATAATTTATCACATTTGAATCCTGTGCAGTGATGTTGACATTTTATATGGGTACAAAGTTTTTTGGGGGGATAGTGATTACTCTTTTCCTTATTTTCTGTCATATATGCACACCTTTACAGATGTGGATGGTCAGAATAAATTTGGCCAGAGTTCAAAAGGTCAACATATGTACAAGTAATTGCTGTAAGGCAAAAGCTCACACTCTGCTTCAGCCAGTTTTTCTACTCTTAAATCCACGTGATGAGAGCGGCATTCCTAAGGATATCCATGAATTAGTCATCATGGAGACCTCGTCCACCTGCTGCTCAAACATTTTTTTTGCATGGAGCAGCCAATCAAAAGAAAGCGGACTTAAACGGAGGAGAAACGAGGCTAATAATTCTCATTCCAGACAGAGGATGAACTCAGCGGCTGCACCAGGGTCTCATACAGGATAAGTAAGCATTATTTTGAATTGTGAATCATGAAAAGCTACTTTAAAAAAGTCCAAGAATTAAAATATGGTGCTGGAAATAAGCACAATAGGTCCCCATAATAAAACAAATATGTCCTATTACAACAGTATAGACCTTGTGCAAGAACCGTGCACCAGTCTGAATGAATGTCACCAGCTGCACCGGAGAATGCTCCAGTGAGCGGACTGTGACGCTTTGCAAAATGCATTCTAATACAACTCCACAAAACCAAACACAGACAGACTCTTAACAAATTCAAAAAATGAAGCGAATAACACGACCACAAACATGCAGTAAATCAAGGTAACGCACCTCGTCAGTTCCCCCACAATTAGCTTTTCTTTTCCTCCCAGGTGGAGCGGGGATGAGTCGTCGGGCGTTGCCATTCTGTTGTGAGTAGGACATTAAAAGATATTCATTAGCAAATAGGAGAAAGGAAAAAAAACAAAAGAGAGAGAATTTAAGAGGATTTTCTTTACCGTTGTGAGCTCATGGTCTTCACGGGACTTAAAGGTGGGCGTCTCTCTCACGGCAGGAAAAACAGCTGCCTGAGTGGCTTCAGCTGAACTTGGCAGGGAGGGCACAGGGATGACCGGGGGTACCTGAGGAGCCACGGGGGCAGGCTCTACTTTCCTCTTCTGCAGCAAACAAACAGTGTTAGAGATTCAGCTTTAAGATTGAATACAAACAAACCAAACAAAGGTGAATTTGATGGGATTTGTTTTTCATGTCAACGTAATCAGAGGCTTGATTAAAAGCCGGGGACTCCATTTGTATTCAATGAAGAGTGACATCTTGATATCAAGATGCTTTTTCAGACAGAACTAAGACTGTGCATCTTTAATAGCCACAGCAAATCAATTTATTTCTCCAAATCTCAGCTAATTTGCAGGTTAACCAATGTAAATACACCCCATTAAACCTGGTATTAAATGTGATGGCAGCAGATGGGCTTCACTTCCTATTACAAATCTTCATTTGGATACACTCTATATTAAACGTTACTTTACCTTATAGCTCTACATTAACAGTGGGATCATCACACAAGAATCACATTGACACCAGGTTTAAAAAGGTCTCAGTAATTTGTGGAGTGGGTGAATTCTACTTGTACCGGCGTGGGGAGGGTTTTGCCTCTGGAAGGAGCTGTGGCAGTTTGTACGTTGAGATCTAGACTCTTCCTCTGAATTGAACGGAAAGGAAGAGAAGGAAGCGGGTTAACACTGGGATAATTCATGTTAACCCTCAGGTTAATACTGAGGAATTCAATTCACACAAAATCCGACTAAAGGTTTAATCATAAAACGAGAGTTTCACCGTTTGAGTGGCATGTGTTTGATAAAGAAGTATTAACACAGAAATGTAAGACTGAAAAAAGAGGATATTGATATTTTGTTAAAAACAGGGTCCTCTATAACATGATGCCCTTTTATTTATCTATATTTTTATTGTTATTATGGCTGCATTTCCTGTGGGTAGACTGTTACAAATCAGTGCTCAAGCAGCATAAAGCACACTGCAGCTTATTAAAGTGACCATGGAAAGCTTATACCATGCATCAATGGAAGTGAACAGCAACAAACATGAAATTTACCATCATGCAGGTTTTTCTATAAAATGAATAAAAACCACACAACACAGAAATTAAGACTGACATCATTTCTTAATACTGTGAGAATTATAATTACATTGCTTTAAATGACACGTGGACTCCTTACCACTTCTCTCTCTCTCTCTCTCTCTCTCTCTCGCTCTCTTTCTCTCTCTCTTTCTCTGTCTCTCTCCGGAGAACTAGGACGGGAACCTGAAAGACCGTTCTTGGTTGGTGTTTTAGCATCTTTCTTGGGGAACTGAAGCTTCTTCATGTCCAGCCTTTCTGTTGTGACCCACTCATCCAGACGTTTGTTGACTTAAACACACAGACAAAGAGAGACAGAGTGGTGATTTGATGTGTGAAGATCTTTAGCTCATAACATGAAAGGAAAAGAGGGGGGGGGGGAATCAAAAGCTATGTGTACAAAGCTATAATTCTGAATTGATCCAAATAAGACAAAAAAAATGAATTACTAAATAAATGCAAATCTGCTTTGCAATCTTTGATAATAACTTAATAAACAAACCTTAAAAGGTGTAATTAACCTTGGTGTATGTTTACTAAACTGGGGCTGTGAAATCTTGAGAAAAACCAAGACGACTGACACAAAATATACTCACAGTCAATGTAGTGAACATAGTAGAGCTTTCTACTAGAAACTTCCTTCACACTCAGGATTTCAGCCAGTGCTGTACAAAGCAGAGACAATCGTTGTGATGCTTTTCTATGAAACACTGTAGCTTTAACACACTTAACATTAAATACACAGGCATGTGATAAAAGTTACTGTTTACATTCCAATGCTAAAAATAAACCAAAGGTGCACAAAATCTACTTTAATGTGAGATTTTAAATGTCCTATAATGTAATTATTTATGCTGAGGTATCAGGATTATAAAGTCTAAGTGCAATGCCCAATTAAATTTGGTTTAAATACCATTTGTGCTTTAATTTTTTTGTTGTTGTTGTTGTTAAAAAGGAATGTGTTAAAAAAGATTACTATGGACCAAACTGAGTGCCAAGAGAGTAAGAGAGAAAACCTGATAAATTCGCTCTCAAATTTGTAAACATCACTGATGCCACCTGCATTTAGTACTTTTTTTCTATAAAATGTGAAACTAAGTAAAATTAAGAACTGGCAATTTAATTTCCGAGGGAGTGGCAGCAGTTTTCTTAAGTCTTCCAATTGAATTCATACACACTTTACAGCAGCATGCACCATCCGTGGCCATGGTGTTTACAGCGCTTTAACTGGAGGCCGGGGCTTCTGGTAACAACAGCTGAGCTGAGCTCCTTAGCATTAGCTTAGCATATAAAAAAAAACGGACAATACTTACGCCATTCGTCTTCGTGTTCTTGGTTTTTACGAAGAACCGGGAGGCGACAGCCCTCCACAATCTCGACCTGTAAATAACAACACATTTATTTATACTCTGAAACCGGTCAATGTGCCTATATTAACATTATATCTTTCTTAAGCCTACCGAAGATGAGTTGTCCGCCATTTTCGTCATCTGTGCGAGGAGGAGCGGGGTGTTGTGGGAAAATGCCGGTCCACAGCAAAGATGAAATATACGGCAAGATGAAACTTCCTAAAGGAGCCGCGGAAAACCAACCCGGAAGCTAAGCGAGGGGGTGTTTCTGAAACGATTCACTTGGCATAAAAGTGTGAAAACGAAAGGTAAAATACATTTTTTTTTTAAACTTTATTTTTTGTTAAGTAACTGAAACCAATGGAGGATTGTTTCCACCTCTAAAAAAACTAGTCAAAGCTAGTCAAAAGTTTATTTATCTCAAAATTTCGACTTAATAACGGGAAGTCCCCCCCTCAGTTTTGAGTTATTTTCTCAGAAGTTTGTGAGTCAAAGTTTTGAGACGATAACCTATAATTTGGACTAATGGACTGCTATTTATTTATTTATTAGTGGAAAAAGAAAGCTACTATAGGATCATAACATCTACCAAAAAGCTAACCAAAATAACATAATATTTTTTTAATAGTTAGTTTTTGTCAATTTGGTTACATTTGTCAACATAACTGGCATTAACCAGTATGTCTACTGATAAGGGGCTATCATTATGACTGAAAGCCACATGTCTGTATCAGAACATTGTACTGAGCTTAAATAATCACACAGGTACTAATTAAAAGATTAAAACAGTAGCAATGACACTGTGGAAACTAACTGAAACTAAACTGAGCTGAAAACAATAACGTGTTCAACTACCTTGAATTATTTCATTTAATTGTTATTTTTACTTAGTTTATTCAATTGCTTTTTGCACTGTTTTAAATTCATTAACCAGGTATGATTTGATTATATAGCATTACTTTGTTTGAGAAGAAGTGACCCCTTTGTTTTGATTACTAATATCTTGTCCCTTTAATTAGATGTTTTACCATCATCATAAAGTAACCTTGCGTCACATGCTTAGTTATGGGGTCAGCTCTGTTGAGGTCCACATTAGCAACCTGAGAAGCATCTGTCCAGTGAAGTTATTGCAATCTCCACCATTCTTTTCTAATGAACCTCTTGAGCCACATTTGCATTTCACTGTCATTAAATGCTACAATTGACTGCATCCTTGATCAGGGCCTACAGATCTGCAGCTGGCTGTGTAAGAGTTTATTATGAGGTGTTTTTGAACATCATCTTCACTGTGTGGTGATAGGGAATACTCAGAGAGCCCTCCAAGCATTGAAACACCAGCTGCACTTTACAGAGCTGTAACAGCAGAGAGCCGTGTTATCATTCTCTGTCTTTATCTTTCAAGGCCTTGTAGTTCATTAAATAAAGCTTCAGTGGGAGTTGAAGAATATTAATGCTGTGCCTCTACCACTTTTATGTGTTTTATTTATATTTCAATGCAGGTAAGAGTTCATGGGATATCGGGCCTGCTGGGATCACCAAGCCTACCTAATGAGTTTCATCTCTGACCAGTTTATCCAACAGTGAAACACATTAGAATTTCACACTAGCAGTTACCTTCAATGACCCCATTATTCTGAGTACAATCGTGAAGTCTAACTTGCCTTGCTTTTTCAGTTTCCTAGATTTTAGGTGAGCAAAGTGGCAGGCAGGCAGCTCCTTTACTAGCTATAATGCTGCCTTATTGGCCAGCGAGCGTGCTGATTTGTCTCAAGGTGCTAGTGCAGAGCCTTATCATCTTCAAGTTATTAAAGTCCGTTCTGAGGCTGTGCAAAACTCTCAAAGAACTTGGACAGTTAAAAACACTCTTTATGTTTTCAGTGTAACCTCCCTCTCACCCCATCAAAGCTGGGACAGAATCCAGCCCCACTACAAGTCTGAACTGGATAAGCAAAAGAAAGTGAAGGAATATCCTCTCTCTTCATGCTTTTTCATGTATTTTCTCTCTATTTTAAAAAATGAGAGTAGATTAAGTTTGAAATCTAGCTTCCTATTCAGACCCAACTAAATATTTTCCCAGTGAATGTAGAAAAAGAACGTTTACGTTGAAGCTGCTTTTCTTTTGTCACCTTCTGCTGAGATGAGGAACGTAATTTATGACTGAACTGCTTCACCACTCTGGATAAACCCATTATGTACATCCGTGGAAACACTTCAGCCCCTCTCATCCTGCTACATTGTGCCTCTCTGCAATTACTGCCCTCCAAGTCAACAGAACTGGGGAGCTTCGGAGCTATAAAATGTGCAATAAAATGTGGAAATCATTTTCTGGTTCTTCCTGATGTTTCCTGCACGCCCCTCAGCTTTATGATTTATGTTTTAAAGCACACCCGTATTTGAAAAAGCTGTTTCAAGAGGTTTTCGCATCAATACATGGCACGAAACAGCAGCCGAGCTACTACTGGGTTACCTAAATGCCTCTAATGTAAATTTAAAGCTAAACGAGTCTTGTGAAAATGCTCACGATGAGTGTACTCCTGAGCACTGGAAAGAATCACAAATAATTAAGTGTTTGCTACTCTTCAGTGTATAAATATGGTTATGGAAAAAGTATCAGCGATCAGTGTCCGATCAAATCATCTCACAAAGAAAGGGTAAAGGTTATAAATGATCTTTAATATAATCCTCGGAACAGCGTTCAGTATACAGAACTTGCATTTTTTTTAAAATCAGAAATTAAACTCTAAGCGGAAAATTAGATAAAACAACTACCTCTAATCCCATCACACATTTTTAATAAGAGTCCAAGCTTTCTGTAGGGATAGCCTGCATATTACTCTTTACCATGCGAGTGCACAATAAGCCCGGTGGCTTCTTATGAGCAAACGGATGAAGCTGTGAAATGATTTTGCAAAGTGATAAAGAGACTGCGCAAACAGTGTGACGTCACCATGCGTTCAAGTGATATTGCATCCTGCAATTTCACTTCCATAGCTACTTCATAACGCTTACACACATCTCACATCTTCCCACACCTCATTTATAATCAGCTAATCAGGGATTCTACCAGACAAACTGACTGTACTACAGACTTTGTTAATGTGTCCTCAGAGCACTTATTTTGGTCAGAAAATTAATGGTAATATTGGACACTGCATGCACATTATGGGGGAGAAGAAGGGAGACTTGTTTTCGTCTTTGGTACCACGGGCCTTAACATCTAAGCCCCAAACTCCCCCAGACTGTCCAGTTACTTGATGACTGTTTATTGGTTGGCGTTGGAGTTGCAGTTAAGTTTCTGCTTCCAATTTAGAGAAACTTAAAACACATATCATCTGTTTTTGTAGGAAAATTGAGTTTAAACACCTTTTATTTCATTCCATGCATTTTTTCTATAATTATCCTGATATTAGAATAAATGTTATGATCCCGCTTTGGTCTTTGAGGTGACAATCTTTCTGACAATCCATTTCCCTACATTAGCTTTTGTCACTGAACACAAGCAACGAACGCACTACAACGAAAAAATTTCAGCGTCACATTTCATGTAATTGGTCTCACAGAGTTGCCTTTGTGTGGTTATTGCACATAATAGAACCGGTAAGAAGAACATAAACCTTATAAACTGCAGGAGGTTTCATAAACATCACGATGTGAACTATTGCTATTAATCACAGCCATCTCTGTGCTGAACAGCGAAGCAGATTAGTGATTAGTGATCTGCTCTCCAATCCAGCTGCTTCCCAAAGAGACTGCGAACCTCTTTAGCTACATAATGACATATTTGGCTCTCTGTTCTGTATCCCTGCCTTCTTCCATCCAGGACGTCTCGTACATTCGCCTCTTTTCACTCCTGATCGTGTCATCTTTAATCCGCACTAGTGACGCACACGTGGCTCCAGATGTTCTAAAAGAAATGCTCAGTGCAGAGCGGAGGATTCGCATCTCCTCAAACGTGGCGGGACAGATATGTTTGGATGAGGAAATAAAACCACTGTCCCATACTCTAAAATTTAATATCTCATAAATTTCACTCCTAAGATGATCATGCAACATCCATGTGCCGTTTTCTTTCCCCCATTGCACTTTCAAGCAGCACTCGTCTTGTAGGTTTAAAAAAATAAAACTAAATACAAATAAATAAGAAAAAACAATAAAGATACACTGAAAAGTGCAAATGTACATTTGTTTACAGCATGACATACTCACTGTACAATCATTGGTTATATACTCACATTATTTGAAGTATTATAATAAGGATTACTAAGTAGCATAGTTGGAGTAAGAAATATTTCATAGCAAGTCTATTGGAAAATATTTGCATTGCCGTGTGACTAGGAGAGGCTCTTCTAAACATTGCCATGGTGATGTGTGTGTGTATGTCTGTAATGTACCTCTGCGTGTGTGTGTGTGTGTGTGTGTAAGAGAGAGAAATAGAGAGCCAGTATGTAGATATAAGGTGTAGTGTATGTGCAAACAAGGAAGCAGAGAAAACTCAAATCATTCTAGTTCAGAGGCACAAAAACCGCCCAGCCAGCATTTCAAGTATCTAACATTGTTTTGAACAACACGCATCTGTCAGACATCAGCAAAGCAGAGAGAAAGAGGAGGAAAGGAGGAGGGGACTTCCTTTTTCAGCTCAGGGAGGAGGCAGCTAAAGAGTCATACGAGTGGAAACAAGCATTTCAAAGAACTGTGTCAAAAGAGCGACACTGATTAGACAAACAACACTTTTTCTTCTTCTTCTTCTCCTTTTTTTTTGCTATTTTTTAGCCATAATATATTCTATTGCACTTCACCTAAAATGCTATTCTGTCTGCGATGAAGACGGCCCACTGCATCAGGCTGCAAACAGCTTACTCGCTTTCACGTGTCGCTCCCAATTCACTCAATGCTTCCCGAGTTGTGGCAGAAGCAAACACGTGCAGGAGCAAGTAAGGAGTCGTTAGGGCCGGATGCGGGGCGAATCCATGTCAGTCTTTGTATAAGACACATTGCTTAACATATTCACAAGCTCTTCATCCGAGGCAAAGTGTCCCATCACTGTGAGCGCTGGGGCAAAAGGCCTGCGAAAATGGTCTCCAGCGAGGAGAGTCATCCACTGGCAGTCGATTTCTGTTCCATAAAGACAAGTCGCCACGTCGTGCATTTTGGTAAGGACACCTGACAAGATTATCCTACAGGAGAGAGAGATGAGCCCCAAAAAAGGCTTCCACTTTTCTGTTGGCAATAACAGAGGATCTGACTTGAAATCACGTTTCAGGGTCATCTTGATGGCTGCTGTTCTTTGTGTCAATTAAGCAGATTCTGTTGTGGGCCTTGAAATACCTTTTAGGCACTGGATTAAGAAGCTCCAAGTTACAAACACTTTCCTGGAGTCACCAAAAAAAGTACATTTTCAAAATTCTCAGCTTAATGAAACATGCGATCTGCTTTTTTGGGGGGGTGTTCTGTCCACTCATGGTGCCACTGAGCAATATTTTATTGTATTTATGAAAGGTGATGGTGACCATTACCTGGCATACAGTAACAGTGTGCAGGGAACAACAATTCACAGTTGAAACTTTTCATTTTCTTATCAGTAAACCTTTTCAATCTGTACCATACTGTACAGTTTGAGTAATGGTGCAGCACATACTCGATTGATTTTGAAATGTTGAAACTGAAAAAGAGAGAGGATAGGTTTTCTTACTATCTCACACTTCTGGGATATTCATGAGCATCCATATCCATCAGCACTGTGCCTCTGGACGTCTTAACGCTCTGACTTGACTTTGTAGCGCAGAACCAGGTAAGTGGCGAGTCTGAGGATCAGGAAGAAAACCCCCAGCACCATGAAGTCCACGTAAAGCTTTGCGTCCTCCACATCCAACAGCTGCAAGACCTCCTCTGGCTTTTGAAACTTACACACAGGGTCTGGACATTCAAGCTCAGACCGGTTCATCCCATAAATAGAGAGTATCACCCCCTCAAAGCCATACCTAAAAGTGGGTGATTAAAGAGAGTCAGTGTAGACAGTCAAACCACAGAAACCAATTACTAAAATGAGTTTAGAAAAAGCTTGATTTTCTATTCAACAGCCTTAGAAATTCATTGGTAGCTGACATACCTGACATAGGAAACATAAGAACTCCACTGTAGGTATTTGGGAATGGTGTCAAAATTGACAAAGAAGCCAGAGAAAAGGAGGACAGGTATGGCTGTGACTGGGCCCACAAATGTTGCCACCTGTGGAATGAATTAGCAGCAAAAATCATATGAAAAAGTTAATTTCTTACCTTGTAAGCAGACAAAAGAAAGTATTGTAGTATAGCATTTTAGATCATTATCATTATCCGCTGTTTGCTCACACTGGTCACTTTTTCTATAAAATGCACGCTTGGTGCATCCTTGATGATGCAGCTAAGGAACCTTGATTCAGTTCATCTGGAGACAGCATTTTTCAGTTAGAAGAACATTTATAACTCATCTAAGTGATTTCTTCCATCTCAGCTGACTGCACATTCTCCATATTAACAGTACAGCTGCACAACAATCAGAACCAGCACCACTACCTAACACAAGATCAGCTTCATGATTGTTAATATGCAAATTATCATAACCCTTGCTCAGTGGCCATATGTGCTGTTTACAGAGACTTGGGGAACCGCTGGGAAGCCACATCAAAGGTGGGATGTTGCAGTTTAGTTACCGTATACCTACGGAGTAGGGGGCACTCTTTCAGTGATGAGGATGAGGATCAGCCTAGACATGGAGGAGAGCTGGTTTGAGCAAACGGCCATATGTATAAAAGGAGAGCAACCATGTCTAGATCAAGGAGGGTACCTAAGAGTATCTTCACATTGCTGATTAACTGTCATTTTAATATGCATATTATCCATCCATGTTCTTTTTCCTTTTTTCTTGAGAAGAAGGGAGCGTCTGAAGCCAAGAGGTGGGCCACACCCTGAAGAAGCTACCAGTCTGTTGCAAGGCTGACACACAGATCATTCACACTCACATTTAAACCTATAGTCAATTTAAAATTGCAAGTTAACCTAACCTCACCAACTACATGTCTTTGGACTGTGGGAGGAAGCTGGAGTACCCGGAGAGAAGCCGTGCAGACTTGGGGAGAACATACAAAGACCACACAGAAAGGAGATTCAAACCCAGGACCTTGTTGCTGCAAACCACCATGCCACAACGCTCTCTGAATGTAATGTGCATATTAATGACCACAAACTGAGCTCATGGCTCATTGTTAGGCGATGCTGCTCGTTGTGATTGTTGTGCAGCTGCCTTGTTTATAAGGCTGGGAGATCTGCAGTCAGCTGAGACTGAAGATAACACAACGTCCGGATGAACTGAATCAACTTTCTGCAATATAAAATTTGTTCTGTTACATTGTGGAACTGTCATTATAAGTGCTGCTTTTTTCCCCATTGCATTGCATTACAGATTTTTGAGGACCTTATCATTCATTGTGGCAAACTACAAGTGGTAAGAAGACACTATGCCACTGCGAAGTCTGGGATACTTGTCAGCATCCACGTCAGTGCTGGATAACAAGTTATTTAAAAAATATAATAACCAAGTAATTGCATAACTTTAAAACATCAGCTAGACACCTTATCAAACTCTGTCAAGAAACCTTTATATAAATACACACAGTATCCACCATTCTGGGATGGCTGTTCGGCAAGATACTAATCACAAGTTGCTCTCTGATGCATCCATTGGACTGTGAATGTTTGACAGAAAGCACTTATGTAGAAAAAGCATTTTTAAAAAGTGAATTAGGTGAGTTGTATAAAGCACTGAGTGTCTCAGGCAGAGTAGATAAGTGTTATATAAGATCCAGTCCTTTTACCATTCTCTTTATTTACATGTTGCATACATGTTATGTTTTTTATTGAACAAATGTCAAAATAAAAACTGAAACAGTGTGGTTTATTAACCAACTATCTGCAGAAATGTATTAACAATGCATCCAGTGTAACTTTGCCTCACCAACAACAGAAGCCTTCACAGAAGGTCACAGTAACATCAAGCGTGCCTACAGAGCAACACCCCTCCCCCACCTAGGACAATCTGACCACCTCTATCTGCTCCTCATCCCTGCCTGCATTCCCCTCAGGAAATAAACCCCTCGAAGCACCCATGTCATTAAAACATGGCCAGATGATGCTCTGTTTTGATCTGAAAGACTGGTCAATCTTTGAACAGAAGGACCTGGAAACCTCCACTCAGTCTGTCCTTTTCTACATTAAATGCTGTGTAGAGAATGTGACATCCAGGTTTTTCCTAACTGAAAACCTTAGATAACGAGTGAAGTACAGGCTCTGTTCATGACTCATAACTCAGCCTTCAGGCTGAGGGACATTTCCCTGTTCTGCACTGCCAGCGCCAACCTGAGGAATGGCATTAAATGGGCCAAGGAGGCCTGCAGGAGGTGGATAGAGGGCTTCTTCACCACCACCAACACCCAGCAGTTGTGGAGAGGTATCCAAACTTTCAGTAACTACAAAGGACAGAGCCCCACAACCCCCGACAGCAGCCTCAAACTCACAGGGGAGCACAACACCTTCTTTGCTCAGCTTGAAACCACCCCTCCCCTGGGAAATTCTGAGGAAGAATAACGTGGACCAGAAGCTGCTGCTGGCCTTTTACCGCTCCTCAGTGGAGAGCGTGCTCTCATAGTGCCTGGGTGTTTGGTCCTTAGGAGCCACAACTGAGAATAGAAAGGCTGTGCAGAGGGTAATTAACACTGCCCAAAAAATCATTGGCTGCACTTTGCCACTCCTGGAGACCATTGCCAGATCCTCCTGTCTCAGGAACCAGAGCCATCACAGGTGACCCCTTGCACCCCGCCCACCACCTGTTTGACCCGCTGCCCTCTGGTTGGCACCTCAGGTCGATTAGGTCCTACACCTCCAGACTCATTAACAGCTTCTTTACTTTGCACTACCTCTGAGCACTTTGCAACTATTTTGTTCTCCATTGTATGCCTTTTATCTTATCTTGTATATATCTATCTTGACTTTCTGTTTTCTCCTGTTTGCAGTTTATTCCTACTGTCTACTATTTAGTGAGTGGAGAGGAGCACCTACAATTTCATTGTACATGTACAATGACAATAAAGGGCTATTCTATTCTATTCTATTCTATTCTATTCTATTCTATTCTATTCTATTCTAAAAACCCAACCCTCACACCTTCCACTTTTAAACAAAGCTATCATTCCTAAATGCAGACTTGCCAGAATAAACAAAGCCAGTTTACCAAAAACACAGAAAATTTCGTTAATAAAAATTTTGGATTGCAGGGATACTTTTTTGATAAAGGGTGACCACCTCCACCTACGTTAAACAATAAATGATTACAACACCTCATCTGACACACACAATCTCTTGTTGTGTGCTACATGTGAAAAAGTGCCATTTAATGCCAAGATGTTCGCAGCATTGTTCAGAGTAAATGTATGACTAAAACCACCCACTGTAGTAACAACTCTGCTGTGTGAGCCCGTTCGATTTATTTCAAACAGTAGAGACAGTCCAGCAGCGAAAAAAGCAAAATCTGACACACAAACATCTTTTTCTTTACTGAAATTCAGTCAGTGCACTACAGGCCCATTTTTACATATTCAAGCATTTATAATATAGCCCATAACTAAGGGTATAATTCCCCTGTAATTAAATGAAATTTCATTGTATTTTATTTGAAATTTCAATGTATTATATTTACCTACAAATACTTAGGCAGGGACACTAGAATAAGGAGGTAACAACTCCGGTTTTTACAGGAAACAAAGAAATAATTACATTTTAAGTAATTTTAAGTAATGTGTAAGTAATTTTAGATTGTGTATCAGTAGGTTTAAGTACTGCATAACTTCAGGTACCATACAGGAAAGAACAAATAATTACATTTTAAGTAATTTTAAGTTGTGCATAAGTTTGGGTTATTTTACAGAAAAGAAGACACAACTTACACTGTAAGCAACTTTAAATATTGTGTAATTTCTTGGTAATTTTGCAAAAAAAAAAAAAAAAGAAGCAATATTTCCCCATCTTAAATAGTACATGTACTTGTGTACTTTTGCTTATGTACTTTTTGGGGTGCACCAAGCTACTTATTATGAAGTAGCTTAACTTTGCCTCTATCATTATAAAACCACATGGGTGCATTTATTTTTTCTTGTACGTTGTTGGGAGAGAACACTCCATTACTTACCTGCAGAGATGTTGATGCAGCTCCTATAAGCAGACCCAGCGACTGCGCCACCAGCGCTGTGGATGTAGACAAGGCCATAAAGAGCAGGTAGCGACCCACCTCTGCAGGTTGTTCTGTCATCCAGTACACTATACTACAGTACATAATTGGACAAATCACCTGTGAAGCACATTTTTAATGCAATTAGTTTAAACTGTACTCCACGCATGCACAAAATACGAAGTGTTCAAAAAGCAAAACACTACCTGGAACGGTATGTCAGCCATGGTTTTGGCCAAGTAATAGGCCTTCAGGCTGTACCAGTAGTTAAGATGTTCTCTCACAAACACAGACATCTCTAGAGGAACTGTGGAACAACAGCGGCATTTAAAGACTTTCCACTTGTAACAGACAAACAACTTCCACTCTCTGCATAGAAGACAAGTCTTACAGGTTAGCACTGTGGGCATCAGGGCAGCAAACATGAGGAAAAGCATAGAGAAGAAGAGGAAGCCAGTGTTGTTGAAAACCTTGCTGGCATCATTTCCAATTTTGAGATAGAGCAGGCCAATGAGTACTCCAATGGACAGATGGGACATCACCCTAAGGTGGGTCAGCACCTTGAGAAAAAAAAGAAATAAAACTCAAAAGTCTGTAACTCATGACAAGAATAAAAACAAAGTTTAAGTGAATTTTAATTGATAAAATCTGGAGATATTTATAGAGTAAATACTATACCGTATCTCTGCATATTGTAATGAAGGTTCTTTTGAAGAGGATGCAAAACTGTGTGAATGTACTGGTGGCGAAGCTATGCTTCTCAAGTGTTCCTGTGTCCTGTGCAAAATTAGAAATAATAGAGTACTCATATCAGTTAAAATGATAACATGTAGCATTATTTCTTGGTGTATTTTAAACAAGAGTGTTTCTGTCTAGTGGCAGAGACACTTGCAGCTTACTTACTGTCTATAACTTGTTTTGTTTTACAAAAATGAAATTGAAAACTATGACGATAAGGATATCTCTATTCAACTCCACAGGGAAACATGTTCTCTCTAATTATTATTACTAGGAGGAGCAGTATCAGGATGCAGCAGCACCCAGGGGCCAGCTCTTCATGTAGGCCACTGCTTTGGTCAAGGGCACAGTGACAGCAGAATTAACCCAGTGTGCTTTCATGAAGAAACCAAAGTAAGCTCGAAGCGTGAGGAGTGGTCGCAAACTCCACACGGACCAGGTTCAAACTCAAAACTCCACTTCCTGTGCAGATCTAAGCTAAATCCACACTAGCTGTAGTTTTATTTAAAGGACAGATACAAAAGTGGTGTTTGTCTTCTGGCTCAATCAGAATCAGAAGGGTAATAAGTGCATAACAAAGAATAACAGAGAAAATCAATGACCTCACTGCGCTTAAAGGAAGCAGCAGGGCAAAACTGCAGTATGCATTAAACAGGAGTAACCGTAAAGCAGACAGCTGTGGGTGGTTTACAGTCACGGTTCTAGCATTTTTGCTGATGCTCTTATTAAGTTATTATATTATAGGGCTGAGAAAGACATAGTGAGAAGACAGCTTATAGAGACTAATGAGACGGATCAGTGGAGTAGGGATGAAAAAATTGTACCATTTAAAAGGTATTACTGTGAATAGGAAATAGGAAAGGTCTATTTTTTATTTATTTTGTTGCCTCAATTTTTAGCTACTGATTATATTTTTTATTGGCTGTCATAGCAGCATTTTTAAGGTTCCCATTCAGCTGTGAGCAATTTGAGTATCTGTGGTGAAATACAACCCCAGTAAGTACAGCACTACTACTTTTTATAAAGGTATCGTTTATCATTTCTATTATATGGTGGCTTTGTAGTTTAGAAATATGTTGCCTGCATCTAATTGTTAATAGAAGTAGACAACAATAACGAACGTGGTTAATTCCAGGAAAACCAGAGACAACAAAAAGCAAGATTTGATCAATTTTCCTAATAAATGAACAATTCTTTAAAATGAGTAAAGTCTGGTACTTTCAGGGGTTTAATAATGTTAAATACCAGACACACAGGGTGTGTGTGATGTGTTAAAGCGCTGATATCACTTACACTGTGACACTGTGAGGGACAAGAGGAGTCAGTTTTGTCCCTCGAGTTCTTCTTGCCCTCCTCTGAGCACAGTCCGCCCTGGACTGCGTCAAACAGCACTGGGTTCAGGTCTCCGTACTCCCCCGATGCCACCTCAATGACTGGGAATAGAGAGGACAAGCTAATGAGAACGATGCATAACATATAAAAAGTTATGCATGGATATACACTTGTAATCAACTCACTGAAATCAGCTGGATTATGATATGTCGGGCAGTGGAGACCCAGGTTCTTCAGATAAGGGATGAGGTAAGGGACTGTGCCCTTGTATATGCACTGACCCTGACTGAGGATGTACAGCTGGTGAATAAGAACACATGTACAGAGTAATCAACATAGTTTTGAACACAATGGCTCCGTGAATAATGCATCGACAACTGACAAAACAACAGGGCCGGGTATCGACTGCCACACGGCTTCAGCTGCATGAAACAAACCCTGCAAGCATGTAGTGTCTAGGTCTGAGCTGCAGCTAATGGGTGGTGAGGCATGCCCAGGAGAAAGAGCACTCAAGTTACCTTATCAAACATCTCAAAGAGCTTGGCACTGGGCTGATGAATGGTACAGATGATTGTCCGTCCTCCCTGAGCCAAGGACTTCATGAGGGAAACGACCTGGAAGCAGGACGCGCTGTCCAGACCACTTGGATGGGACACGCAAAGAAAGATGCACTATTTAGACTGCATTTCAGCTGAAATCACACAGAGTTAATCCAGATGAGTGTTGTCCTACCTGGTGGGCTCATCAAAGAACATGACAGGTGGATTGTTAACCAGTTCCAGGGCAATGGCCAGTCTTTTACACTGGCCCCCAGAGAGAGAGATGGTACGTGTCTGAGCACACTCCTGAAGGCCCAGAGCGGTCAGGATCTCGTCCACCTTCAACCCAAACAAAGAGAAGTGTTGGAACGCCACGGCGCGCTTACTCAAAGCTAAAAATAGAGGTGTGCAATATGAAAGAGATTTAACTTCAAAGCCAAATATGGATGTATGCTGTGATGTGCAGCAGAAGGATTTCACTGCAGACAAGACAGTGGTCATCAACTGCAGCTGCACATCAGCATACAGTGTTTTGCTGCCTTCAGTGTTGTTTGATGTGGATCAGGCAAGTATTCTGGCTCCAATGTGATAATGTGGCTTGGGTTAGCTGTGATAATATAAGGCAGGGATGTCAAACCTATTTTGCATCACGGGCCACAGCCCACTTTAATGTTACTTTGGCCAGACCAGTTAAACCCACCTTTCTGTCACTGTACAGAAGAAGCAGAAAATTTCTTTTTAAAAATATTTTACTGAAAATAAAAATTCTATAGTAGGTAACTGTTTATCTATTACTTAATTACTTAATTATTTGTAATTTGAACAAGGGTGGGAAGTCATTATTTGTAAGAAAAGCTGTCAAACTTATGAAATACAATTAAAAGTCCAAAATTTATGCCTTCCTTAACATTTTCCAAAGCAGTCCAGGGGGCCGGACAGGAGTTTTTGTTTGGACGATTCTGGTCCCTGGACCTTACCTTTGGCACCCCTGCTATAGGTCATTGATTTCCATTATATCAGGCAACTATTAGGTTGACCTCCTCTGTCTTGTCTGTGCCCTGCTTCTCTAAATAGCATAATATAAATTCTTATTAGACAACTGTTTCAGGTTAAAGTGGTGACTTAAAAGTCCCCCAAAATTAAAATGATCAAAAAGTAAGACTCCTCATTTTTTTTGCAGTTTTACCCCAAATTACCTCAGAAACATTTGTATTAATGGCAAGCAAAACTCTCTGCAGCTAGACACATTTCTATTCATTTCCACACCCCTAACATCAGCAACCGCTTCTGCACGTAATGCAGAAATACCATCAGTAAGTTCAGACTTACAAGCTCCTTTTTGACCTGCATGCTCTCATTCAGTTTCAGATTGGCGGAAACCTGAAAGACAGACAGAACTCAGCTGTCATTGCTGAACTAGGATTCAATGAGAAGTTAAGATTTTACTTTTTTAATGACCTCACCATCATGGCCTCCCTCGCAGTGAGGTGTGGCAGCAGCATATCATCTTGCATGATGTAGCAGGACATTTTCCTGAAAGTCCTCAAATCCCTCGGTCGGCCGTTCACCAGGATTGTACCTTTCATGCCGGTCTCCCTGTTTTTAAACACAGTACCAGCTTCTGAGCATGAGAGAGACCTCTTCATGTGCATATCATTCAATCTTCCATTTCCACATCTGCAATAACTCCAAGTGCAGGGCTCACCTGTACCCCGCCAAAATATTCATCAGTGTGGACTTTCCGGCTCCAGAAGGCCCCATGATACCAATCAGCTCTCTGCTGTTAAATCTTCCTGACAGACACTTCAGGAGGGCTTTATAACCTGACAACAACAAAAAAAAAGCTGAGTTATTTATAATCATGTGATTAATTTCACCAGTTATTCTTATAAGCATTACTTCAAAGTTAACACTCATGGTTTTAGGCCAAATGTTATAAGGTCTAATGTGAGCGTTTCTTCCTTTGGATTCAAATTGAACTCTTTCACTTATTCATTTAATCTTTTATTTATTCATTTTTTTAATGTGGCCCTGAAATGATACGGAAAGACGATGAGAACGAGAAGTACAAGAACTGTGTGGAAAAAAAAGAGTAACGATGGAAAAATAAAACTGAATGCTCCTGATCTGATAAACAGCTCGTTCAAAGTGTTTAGAGCGGGAGTACTGCACTTTATTACCTTTGCCAACGAGGTTGTGTTTTTCACAGCGTTCACGTGTCAGTTTGTCTGTAAACAAAGTTTTGATTAAATTCTGATAAAACTTTGTAGGAGTGCAGAGTAGGGTGATATTAACAGCCCATTAAAAACTGGCTTACATCCACCAAGTCTTCAAGGTCAACTTAAAGATTTATTGGTTAAAAAAAAAAAAAACCTTTTAAAAGTAGCCTAAAAAGTATTAAATATGCCACATTTGACCTCTGACCTCAATAGATTGATCTGAAGGTCAAAGTGATAATAATGCTATATAGTTATATATAGCTTTATATGTTTCTTCCTGACATTATTTGTACTGACAACATATAGGCATATAAGGAATAACACATTGGGATTCTAGCTATCATGTTACTTTCGACCTCTGACCTCTTCAAAGTCAAATAAGGTCAAACTTTCATAAAATGTCTTCATCTTTAAAACTACGCTTACATTTCTGCTGCCTTTATTTGTATTGGCAATATTTAGGAAATGACACTAAATATCGCATTATAGTTTGCATCCAAATATCATGTCACATTTGACCTCTGACCTCACGTTTACGTGTCACATCTGCCTTTCTTTCAAACTGACCCCAAATACATTATATCTTTAAAGAAAGTGTTAAGAGACAGAGGATGAGCTGCTTAGTTCATTAGAAATACACTGCGATATAAAATATAATCAGCTCAAGTTATTCATGTCCAGTTATTGACAAATAACTTACTTTATTTAGTAGTAATTCACTTGGAATGCATGTTCACATTTACTGTATCGTCAAAAATAAAAATAACTATGTCAAGTAGTTTCAACAGGACACTTTCCATTTAGTTTAATGCACTACACAAAACAAAAAGAATATTTATGAAATATAACAATGTAACATTGTTCCCCTATAGCTGGCTTTGTGGAGGTCTGCGCTCCTCTTGTTGAATGTATGTGTTACCACCCTCAGGCTTTACAACAGACAAAAGCATGAAATGAACTCTTATATCCTGTGTTGGAATGTAAAGTGCTACGACCCATCTGCTTGGTCATTTTTAAACTACTTGTTAAAAAAAAACTTTTCAGCCTCCCGACAGTGTAACAGTGAAACAGGCAGTTTTGTGTCTCATGTTGGAACGGACTCAGTTCACTGATTTTAGAAGAGCTTCAACAGACGGTTATGCAGGTAGAAAGCCTATTTTCACTCCACCACTTAAAGTCCCAGACGATAAATACCACTTTTAAGCAGAACTAAGAGTCCTGTCAGTCACAGTGCAGAGGTATTGGCCATGGCATCCCCACCACCCAGCAAAGGGAGTCTTATTGTAAATTAGAGATGCACTTGCTGTTAGAAGTGACTTCTTAAGTGAAGTTGGCATACAGAATGAAGCTTGAACTGCAGTTAGAGGGGGCTAGGGTTCGGGCGCGAGACAAAGGAAACCAAGTTTATTTGTTTAGCACAAAGACAGTTTCAACTGCTCTGTGTAATGTGTTAAAATGCTTAAAAGAAAGATGAACAATAAAAGGCTAATTCAAGAAAAGAAAACCTTTAAATGCAAAAGATATGAAAACAAAATGTTCCAAAAGATTAAGCACAAAATTAAAAAATACCAAAAACTGAAAACTCATAAATATTACTCATAAGCGGGAAAGAAAAAAGAAATTTAGCTTAGTTTTAAAAAAACACTATAGTTCAGACATATCCAGGCTCTCAGAGTCTCTGAGACCTGCAGGGGGTTTGGAGTGTGCATATTAAAGCAGTAATCTAAGATGATGATGCCCTCACTAGCACCAACAGATGAACCACAGTCATTACTCCCATGCAGCGGTTTTAACAAACGGTTGCTTTGGTGTGGCTTGCAAATGAAGATGACTCCAGTTTTAATGATGAACTTCTCTAACCTTTGCAGTTCTCCAGGCACAATGGGAACAGCAAAAACAACCAGCTTAAGAGCTGACAGAAAACCTGAAATCTTTTTGAAATCGAATGTCAAAAGGAGCTTTAAGTACCCTGGCTTTTGACGCATGTCTCCCTCGCCTTACCCATTTCTCCAGTGTCCGTATGGACACATTTTCCTGTCTTGAGCTGTGTAATTAGGGTCTCAGCAGCACAGCTGCCAGCCTTCTGAGTTAAATAGCCTAAAAGTAGTGCCCCCTCCTCCTTTCAGTGCTATAACATCAGACAGCCTCCACTCAGACAGCAGAGCTGCTTGCTGCCAGAGAAGCAGTGATGCCATGGCATGTGGTGCATACTGATGATCTAACCTGATGCTACAAGCCGTGGACGATAATGGCCTTATCTGTGTGGGTCTGCAGGGACATAACCCAGTGCCATGAGAGCCATAGATTATGTGGCTCACCTCACTGTTCCCTGCTCTATTCAGTGAGTGACTAAAGCCTGATCTCATGGACAAAGTCAAAGAAGGGGAATAGCATCAGGTGTGGTCATCACATGTCTAAAGTGAAAGAAAATTATTAGATCTTTCCCAACAAACCTTCTTCTTTTTTCCCTTCACACTTGGAGTTTACTGTTTGTTCACTGGTATCTATTTCATCTAATTTCATTCTATCCTTAAAGGAAGTGTCTGCTAAAATACTACCTGGTTGGGGGGAAAAAACACAATCCATCACAACAGACTGAAAAAAGAAAGAATACTTCACCGCTTTGCACGTCTACAACATTTTTATACATTTGATGCACAAAAATGATTTCTTTAAAAAAGCAGCAAAACCAGAGACACAACCCTTTTTTTGCATGCATTCCTCTTCTCTGTCAAAACCCGATGTCTAGGCTGTCCTCCACACAGCTGACACTTCAGTCAGAGACGTGGGTGTGCTATAGGCTACTGGTGAGAGCCAATGCATCATGGAGCCACGGGCCTCAATAAGAGATGAAGAGCGAGTGATAGAAGTGTAAGTTCTTTCTCACTTCACAGCCTCATTTTCAGCCTGGCTGTTTAACGGAAGAAACAGCTCTGTTAAACTGAAGGGATCAGAATATTTAATAGATAATATCCAGCCTTCGTACGGCAAACAAACAGAGTGGCTCCCAGTTTACCTTCATTTGATCATGCAGACGTCATGTAGAGATTTTATTTTCATATTTGATCAATGCTAATGAAAATTATCCATAATCTTTCTGCAAGACAATGTCAGTGATGAAGCAGGATGCATGATTTCCATCACAGAGTCTCAGAACTGAGCATCTATGCTCCATTTTGAGCATGAACCACTCCTTTTACAGATTTGAGATTAGCCCTAAAAGGATAATGGTACGGGAAGTGCAGCATTCAATGAATAAGCTGCAAATATAACAAAAAAATAAATAAAAGCAACCCTCCTTTGTCTACTAACCAGATGATCAGTGCAGGTGCAATGAGCAACTCACAGTAAATCGCCTGGGGGCATGTAAACATTTCCCACTCTCCCTTCCTCCCTCCCTCCCCTTTTAAGTATGAGCTAGTGTTTCACCAGTTATCTCCCTCGGGAGGAAAATATCCTCAACATGAAAGCGGGTCACAGTAGCTTCATCCTAGCAGCGATAAATAACTGGCCTCACGACAAAAGGGCCCACAATAACAATAACACAGACAGAGGACGGCTCATGCATTACCTTCCTCCACTGACTTACAGTAAACAGAAACTACGTTCACTGCATTACAAGTTCTTCTGCTTCCTGCTCATCACAGAGATTTTCAGAGGTGACTCACAAGCAGTGTGTCGCTAACCAAAAGACTTAAACACATTAAATACAAATGACGTCACTTGCTCACGGCTCGTCCTCTTTGCTGTCCTACAATGTGTAATTCAGTGGGAATTATATAAAAACGTGTGTGTTTTACTTGATATAAACGCACACAGCAGATCAGCAGTTCTAAGCTCTGTGCTGTTACACTGTCTTTGCAGCTTTGATCAGAGAGGAGCAGCTCTGAGCTTAGCTGGGTAAATGAGGCACAAACACAGACAAGCCCCTCAGAATAAACTCCAGCACAGGTGAAATTAGAAAGTTAGGTGTGGCTTGCTGGTTAAAACAAATGGGCAGGATGGGCCCAGTATGAGGCGTGATCGGAGGTTCAGCGAGTTTGGACAGAGGGTAAAATGACAAGGAGAACCTCTTTATGAATGGAGCCACTTAATTTGCAAAAGCTGATGGAGAAACACTTTCTGTTCACACATCATCAGGCTGATGAGCTGAGGCAGGCACCCCGATGAGAAAACAGAAGCAAACCAGGGGCTGATTTTAATAAACTAGCCTCCAAAAAACATGGGCTTCAATGGACAAAGCAACGCTGGATTATTGATCCAAGCTAGAGGTACCCTCGCTGTTCCTCTTCGCTCCTTGTTGATACTCTCCACGAATTCAGGTTTCACAATACTCCTCTGCCAGGCTTTCATAATGCGCATCAATATTACAAAAGACTGAAAATAGCACAACCTGCAATGCATCATGTAGAGGCTTTCCTAGGGTAACATGTGCCTAGTGTAAATAAAGGATTCCTCTGAAGCACCCTTTATCCTCACATTCCCCCATCCTTTTGAGCATATAGAGCATTAAAAAAAGCAGCTAAACCGAACAGTTTGCGGAGGGTGGTTTATTTGACGAGTCGACTGAAGGCTGGAGGCTCATCAGCAACAAGGGCGTTGAGTTTAAGCGCTGTTTGTATTTCACAAGCTCAAGCTCAACAGCTCAATCATGGGCTTGACTCGCCATCGCCACAAAAGAGACGCAAGCAGCGTGCCAACCTGCAAGTGTAAATTATTTACTATGTCTAAACTGTGCTGAGCGCAGCAAAGCTTGCAGGCACACTGGCTGCTACAACATGGTGGAGGTCTGTGAGTGTGAGTGTGTGTGTGTGTAGTGGGCTGGGATATATGTGGCAGAATAATGGAGAAAGGTAACAGAAAATAACAACAACAAGAAAAAATTGTTTTTCTTAAATGTCACAAAGGCTTTTAAAGGCCTCCTCGTATTGATCGCCATTGGTAATGTTTGCTTGCTCATCCATCATGGTTACTGTGTGAATTAAGCATTGCCCGTACCTCTCCTCCTCCACCACGGACCCTCCCGGATGGTGTACGAAAGCTCATTGAACTCCAGGTCCACAGCGGAGCGGCGTGGGAGGTGGGAGAAGCGTTGGGCCTCAGTGATGTGGTTCTCCACTTTCTTCAGGTGGGTGAGCAGCGGCGCCTCCTGAGGCGCTCCGCCATGAAGTTTGGTCTCCTCCATGGGGATGCTGACCGAGCCCTGCTCGATCGTCTTCTCAGCCATGCTGAAAGGCTGCAGGGGAGGGCGAGAGGGAGACGTGTCAGTCTCTGCTTCAAAAGCAATGGCGTCTCGTATCTCTGGTTTTATACAGGTTATGAAGTGTAGCTCCCCTGATAAATGAACCAAAGCAAGCTTCGTTAATCACAAAGTATAGCTGACAGAGATAGTTTTTGTGTCACGTGCTAGATGTAGTTAGAAATAAAAGACACCATAATAAACCAGATTAATTCAAACTTTAGCCGGTAAACGGCACTATGCACGCAGCAGCTCTAATTCATTTGAAGTATTTCTACATAGTGAACAAACTGATAGACTTTTGTAGGCTCAGCAGAGGTGAGTGCGTAAGGGTGTGTTCCAGGAATGGTTTTAGTTTAACTGGAGACATCATCCTAAAACTAGGTGCCGGACATGATCTGATTACAGTTTATTCTATGGACTGGCTGTTTTAAGGGAATGAGATTCAGAGCGTGAGGAGCTGGGATCTGGTTTCAGTCCTGCAGCACACTTGCAGTTCTGCTGATTCACACAAATTCACCCCGAGTCAAAGCAGCCTGTTGGAAGTGTAAACAAAATTATAACACAGTTATTTCATTAATCATTAATGATAGTCAATAGGTTTTGACACACATAAATTACTATTAGAACTAAGTTTAATTAACTCGGGGGATAACGGGCCTAATTCAGACAGCTTAAGGAATTAATTGAGTGGCCTGGTTTTGACCAGTACGAGTTTTTTTTATTAAGAACCTTTAAATGAACTACGTGGATGTTACACATCAACATAAACATATTAAAGTACTATTGTGTGAGTGAATGATGTAGGCCCAAAGTCCTGACTCTAAGTAACTTGATCACATGTAATGTTATTACATAAGTACAAAAACTTAAATTGGAATCTGGGCAAATGAAATTTACTTGATTCATGTTACACCAAACATATTGGTGCATTGATGAAAAAATGGTATAGATGCATTTGATCAATAATGTCTGTGTTTAAGCAGCAGGCTTATATCAAATTTTGTGTGATATTGTCCAAAATTGTTGAACTTGCTTACTGGCATGTCCTTCATAGTAATGTGGAGACTACTATCTGTATGTTCACAGATTGCTCTGACTTAGTGGGTCGTATGTATATATGTATATTTAACAAGCTACTTTTTACATACTATTTATACTATTTATAATCATCTTTCTTATAATATAAAAGTCTTGTATGTGTCTAATTTTAAGAGAACAAAACTAATGCATAAAATTACAAAATTACATCCAAATAATTTTGAAAAAGAAAAACCTAGTTATGCAAGTCTGAAATGACCATAATAATAATATAATAACAGTAATAATAATAATAATAATAATATGATTATGTCTTTAGGACAGTTTTAGCCATTGTGGACAGATACAAATAAACAGGATATTGCAATGCATGCAATATACACATACACAAACCACGCCAGATCATCCACTTAGCCATGTCCAAGTGTGATCATTGCAGGTACCACTGACGATTATTACACGACACCAATCAGATCACATATACTACTGAAATTTGGGATGGATGTAAAAGTATATCAGAAAACATTTGTGGGATGCGTATTTGCAAATCCAAACTGTTTAAGCGATTACTGTAAAGGCTACAAACGTCTGCTGCTGTCATGCAAGCCTTGCAGTGCTTGCAGTAGTACTCTGAGTCAGTGTCTGCCACTGATGACCTACTGTATGTGTAATAAAATATCCTCAGATAAAGGAGGGCCAGTGATGAAGATTGACCAAGGCTTCTATTGATCATCCTCCCATTAGTGACTTTCCATTACAAGCCTGCATATAAGCGTTGTAAAACCCTGACAGACTTTAATGGCCTCTCAGTCAGAGGAAGGCCTCAGTGTTTCACCATGTGCGGCCCTAAAGACAGGACACATGAGCTCAGACAGCCATAGAAGAAGTCTCCTATACAGGGGGATGAAATATGGTTATCACTATAATGTATAGCAGTGCAATATGCACTGATTCTGCGCCCTGCAGAGACTTGCCATTGGTGGTGAGGGATGCTCACATCTCTCCAAAAAGCACCTGTTAACAGTAAAAGGGTGAAAGCCAGATACAGTATTTAGCAGAAGTGACTTTTTTAAGTAGATGAGTCATACATTAGTATGATCTGAGGACATTCTTGCAGTAAAAGTGGCTTCACTGGTCATTTCTAAATATGTAGTGTGTTTCATTGCACATGCACGCGCATACACGCAAAACATTTCACATACTTGTGTTGAAATGACCAGGTGAGCAGCTCAGCCCTGGTTTCCCTCCGGGTGAGAGCAACAGTGCTCAGTTGATCCCTTCAGGCAAATCAGCCCAGTCCTTCCACATCAGAAGGTCTCCCAAATAGTCCCAGCCCAGCAAAAAAAATCAAAAAAGAAATAATAAAAAGAAATAGATGAAGATGATCACTACGAGCCACAGTCAAGCAAAAATCAGCGGGGCAGTGAAGGACCGAGCTGTGTTCCCCTTATCAATATCACTCGGGGTGCGGCGCACATCATCCCGCATCAACTACAGCAATCCCTGAGATTAAGATCATGTCCGGCCTCAGACTATGACTGCATCCCGGAGAATCGTCAGGGGAGCGGGAAGACTGTCATGTTTTCCCTCGCTGAGATTGTTCCTTTCATGAAATCCGTCCGTCCCGAACTCGCATCCAAACGGCCTGTACTCACACACATCCCCCGCAGCGGTGTGGACGCCAATCCTCAGTCGGTGACATCTGGAATCACACACACAGACACACACACTAAACCAAGCAAACAGCGCTGCAGATGCTTCAGCAGCATCAGCTGCATCCCGACAGAGCAGCCGCCGTTATCCTCTCGCCGGTTAGTGCGTCTGTGTGGTGCGCACGCCGGTCTGGGATGCAGGGCGTTGCTGGCAAGATGCTAGTGGAGGAAACAGTGTTTTGTTTTTTTGACAGATCAAATCGTCATCCCGACCTGGTGTTTTTTAATGAATTGGAAATAAAACCTGTGAACAATAATCGACAGCAGGGCTGATCGATAATAAGCACATTTCCGAAACATTTTAAGAATACTGGGGGGATTTAAAGCTGGGACACTGAACTTAAACTGGGAACTCATAAACAGTTAATTGAATATATTCATATCGCTGTGACTGCTAGAGCCTTCTTGATTAAATTGGCCTCTGTGACCGCAATTTAAACATGTTTTTGTGCTGATTTCTGCTCTGTGGTTATTTGGGGCTGTCTCTTGCTGGGGTAACGTACAATATACAGCCTGTATATGCATAGATGTGCTAAGTGTATACATCCAATGCTGATACATATGATAAAGTCTGGCTCCATCGCTGTAAACATGAGGCCCCTCTGTCTCTTTAAAGGCCGCACCTGCGCAGCTGCCTGGTGCTGATGCTGCAGTGCCCGGGTTATTTTCGGTAAAACAGACGGGGTTACTCGCGTTCAAGCGGGCCCTACATGCCTTACATCACCCCTGAGAGGAAATCAAAACCATTTTTAGCCAATCGCACCTGCCTCTTAATCAGACTAACTTAAAACGAGCTCTCACTCTCTGGTGGCCAGACGAGCAATTTCAGCAAACCAGCCTATTACTCTCTTTCTCAGCCAGACTCATTTTGCTAAGAGGAGGGACCATATTGTTTTTTTCAGACGGTAAGGTTTAGACCTAAATCAGCAGGTTTAAACTTTGGTTCTTTTAATTGAATTCTCTGTAGATCATCCTTGGTGTGATGGGGGATAAGTCAGTTCACAAAATAAAGGTGAACCTGCCGTTTTTAGTTCTATATTGATGTTTTGTGCCCCCATAACCAGGTTCGTCTGATAAGACTTGGGTCACATTTAGTTCACTTACATTTATTATTCTACTGTCAAGATTAAAAAAAAGAAAAAAGAAAGAAAAATTTGTTTGCGTAACATAATATTTGTCTTTAGGGAAAGAGATATTCTCCCACCCATCTGAAAGAAAAACCCACAGCCACAGGACAGATCATGAATCATCTAGTGTAACCTCCGAGATAACAGTGTTTCTGTATATATAAAGCACACATTAACCATCATTGATTGTCACATAAAAGCACTTCTGTGTTAGTTTTAAGTTTCAGGATGTGAATGTGAATGTTTAACCTCAACAAAGGTATGTGAGAGTGCCTCGTGACTTTCTGGGACTGGAGTTTGCTTACAAATGTGGGTTAGGCATGCTATAAGTAGTGAGGTGATGTGGTGTTAGACACACATCTGAGATAGAAGATCGCTCGACATGGCACTAAGGACATCAGCTCTGCTCTCTGTGGGCTTTTTCCTCCTGCTGACACGTGGCGCTCTTACAGACACAGATGAAGGTAAATTTTACAGAAGCTTTGATCTTTTGTAGACGTGCATCATAAATTGTATCACATGTGAATTGCTTTGCGTGCACAATCAGGATCCCTCTCTATCAAACTGTCTGTGGAGAACGAGCAGTCTAACGAGCCTCTCAAGTCCTACTCCAGCAGTGTAGTAAAGGGAGGTGTGCTGCTGGGAGCTCTGAGGAGACTGCACGATGCACAGCACGACTTTAAGTAAGTCCACCCATGACATCCCCTTTAATATAACTGTCTAGCATGCTTTATTGCTAAAAAGGAGCCCCGGCTGATTCTCTTACATATTTAAGCTGAGGGTGACCCATTTCTGCTCTTAAAGCCCTGACTGTTTGTGTTGCCAGGTTCACAGTGAAGGAGGACCCAAACTTTGGCCTGTTCTTGGAGAGTGTGAATGGAGTGGCTGGAAATAAGGATGAGAAGACATACTGGGAGATCCTGTCTGAAAGCTCTGGAGAATTCGACAGACTGGATGTAGGTGAGTGTCATCCCCAGAGCTTCACCTCAGCATATCTGAGGACGACTTAATGAGCCATAATGAGACAGGAGATTGGGTTGTCTTTTTCAATTACTGCCTCCTACAGCTATTGAAAAATTATCTGCTCTGACAACATTTGTGCGTGTTTATCTTTTATAGAAGGAGAAGGTGGTGATACTACACATTAATAGTGATTTATCTATTAAAGCATGTTTTTTTGTCTTTTAGAGAAAGGATGCTACACCCCATTGTTATTTATATTGCTGTTGTTTCTGTTATAATGCTCTGTCAGGCTGTATGTGTGTAAATATCAGTGTTTGTCATCTAAACGTCGTACAGGGATCGGCTGCTACATGCCCAAAGCGGATGAGCACATCGTCTTGAGGTACACCACCTGGAGTCCTCAACAGTGATGCATGCTGAGCAGTAACTCCTCAGGATCACAAGTGGAAGGGAATCAGTCCTAAATCTCACACTTGTGATGCACTTTGTGACAAAACAGCGACATCTAGTGGTTTAACCTGTAATGTCGCTTATTAAAGGCAGTGAAAGGAAAAAAAACCCCCACATTTTGAGTCTGTTTTTCGGTTTCAAAATGAAATCGATTTTAGTTGAGTAAAAAAAAGACAGAGGAAAAAAAATTCTGAAGTCTTTTAATGTGATTTTAAAATATATAAAACATATAAGCCATTAAATGGGAGCAGAGGTCAAAACTTATTAAATATTTTGTCATATATCTTTTGAAAATCTTTGATTAGTGACTTGCTTTCTCCACACTACTTCTTACCATTTTTTAATTTGGAACTATATCAAGTGTCACAGGCCTGCCTGGAAGCCTAATGCTCAGTAGTTGTTTTGTGAGGAGCGATGGGATGATGGACACGGGGGATGACTGATAATATAATCCAATCAGAATAATATTAGTGCCATCTGTAAAGCTCTGCTTCAGGTCTGCATGGCTCAGAAATCATCGCTTTAAATGTTAAACCTTTGATTTCAAAGACATGAGTAGTTTTTAATTCATTTCACATTCATACAATTGGCTTGTGATATACATTTCTCAATAAATAACTTGAAAATAAAAGTACACACAGCATGACACCTAAAGTATAAATGCTGTTAACAGTTCTACACCACTCTCTCTGTTAACTCTGACCCCTGAACAAACATCTTATAACAAGATTAAGGTCTCAGCTCCTTCCACGACAGATGGGCTGAGAGGAGACGCAAGATGCCAATCTCTTTGGCTTCACTTCCCTCTTTCCTTGTTTCTTTGATTCCCATCCTTATCTGAGGAAAGTAAACATGTGCATGTGTTTGCAGACATCCAAGCTAAATATAGTATGAGATTGAGATATATATATATATATATATATATATAGAGACAGGAAATAATGTTGAAAAGCCCAAAAAATCAGCCAAAGTCGCTTTCTATTTCAAATAATTGCTGAACTTGAATCTAATCTAAACCTCTCAGGTGCCTTTCACTAAATTTGTCCTCCCTTTTGTTTTCTGACCCTCTCGCCGCTTTGCATCCTAAAGAGTGACTTAACACTGGCGTGGCAGAAGGATTTGTTCTTGCCATGTAATCCTTTACATACAGAAAGCAGGCAGGCAGGCTTGGAGTGTGTGCCGGAGAGATTAAATTATTGTCCTTAAACACCCAGATTTGTTCTTAAAATTGGATGAAGCAGCAGAAATGCAGCGTGACTCTTTGGTCTACAGCCGGTCTGTGTCTCCTCTTTGTCTGCAGCCTTGTTACACTGTAAGCATCTCTGTGTTTTAGCCTGCAGACACTTGAAAAAAACAAAACAAAAAAAACAAAGCAGATATCATTCCTGAAAGAAGGATAGCAAATTCATGTGTAGAGCAATATTCAAATGTATTTGTACACAGACAGCACCGCAACATGCTCATTCTGCTTTGCATTTGTCCTGACAATGTGGAGGTGGAAGCAACTCACCACACGAGAAAGCGCAGTCACAAATGCAAGGGACACATTGTGCAAAGAACCGTTTCCAGCCGGTCTCCTTCTTCCTGCAGTTGTCTATCTGAGAGCAGCCTCGTTTGGGTGGGCCGAAGTAGCTCTTACCCACGCAGGTGGAGTTGCATGTCCCACTCAGTTCACGCTCGCTGATTTCAATCTGCCCCTGCTTACACATTCCTAAAAGGCAGGTCAAAGAGCGTAAATGTTGATACTGGGTCAGAAAACCTATTGTTGTTGTTGTTGTTTTGTTGCGGTTTGTGTGGACTCACGTAGGCAGATAGGTTTTGGAGTCCAGAGGCCATTAGGCTGACATGATCTGGTAGAGTTTCCAATAAGCCTGAATCCTGAGCGGCAGGTGTACCTCACCACAGATCCCACCCACCAGCCATTACCATACACTGCTCCATTGTAGTCCACATCTGGCCTTCCACAGTTCACTGACACACAGAGAAAAGGAAATGCAGGAAATACAAAGCACAAGACGAAGGTATTTTTAACAAGTGACCTTTTGTTTCTTCGCTCTGATTCTGTGTCTTACCTCTGCACAAGGATTTGTAGCCGAGCCAGCAGCAGCTAGAGTCTCCACAGCGATCTCTCCTCAGCTCCCGGTGCCGCGCTTTACAACCTCCTAAACAAAGCGGGGCTGACCCAGACCAGTATGTGTCATCTATGAAATTCGGCTGGGAAATCGATTCGATCTCACCTGAAGAAGAAAAATACTAAATCATTGGCTTCTTAATACGCAAGGATTGGACAAACATTCATGTATGCCATGACTTAGTAACCAGAAAGTTAGTGAAGAATAGCATTACAGTGTCAGAAAAGGAGATCTTACCACTACCTTCCAGCTCTCCATTCCACTCAGGAAACTGAGATGTCCCTCTGTGGATGGACCCAAACAACAACAGGAGCAGCAGTATGTAAAATCTCACAGTTCCCATCTCCTGATGAAGTAGTTTTTCTAAAAAAAATGTTTTAGGTGCACCCAGGAACCAACTAGAAGCATTATACTACGCCATCACTAGACTATGAAGCCATTAGAATCAGTCCCAGGAGAACCGAGTTCACTCACTGGAGGAAGAGGAAGCAGCGAGAGAGAGTTTAAGTAACGCTTCAACTAAGCTCTGTGTGCTGCCTAATCTTCTACAAACAGCTAATGCTGTGCACTGTTTATCATCCTGGGACTCCACTTGGGCAAAGCTGTGTCACGATTTTGACACCTGATTAGAGCTGGGCGATATGAGATTTTTTCATATCACGATATGTTTTTTTCATTTCAGGCGATAACGATATCTATCACGATATAAGCCAAATAACTATATTTGTAAGATTTAAATGTGCCGTTGCTCACAAGTAAAATGTGAAATAATCAGCAGCTTGTTTTTATTTAAATATTTATTTCCCATAATAAGTTCAACAGGGTAGATGTACTTAAGGAACATGAGACTTTTTCAGATAAATAAAGGCAAATATTGCAAACTACACAAAAGGCAGCCGCTAAAGCGTTTAAGTTTCAAAATAGAACAAACAAAACAGACTAAATTGTCAATTCCACTTAGAAACAAAATATTAATTCTAAAAATAAATCTTAGTTTGTTTTACAGAAGAACAGACAAAACTGACTAACTTTTGTCAATATCAAATAAACTGAGAACTAAAAGGAAATTCTCAATCTCTCCTTGTTGTATAGCTTAGCTTTTCAAACAGTTTTAACAGTTACTTTAGTCTGACAAAAGCCGAATGACGAATTAGCGCTTCCAGTCAGAGACTCAGGCTACGTCCACACGTACACGGGTATTTTTGAAAACTGAGATTTTCCGTTTTCGTTTTAAAAAATAATCCCGTCCACACATAAAGGCAGAAATGAAGGAAAACGCTGCTATGAACATGCCAAAGCAGCAGGTGGCGCTAGATTCCTAACCGTGCCGAAATGTTGGCCAATCAGAAGTCTAGAAGCCTCGGTGGGAAAAAGTAAACAAAGCTGGGACATAGAAGCAGAACCGAGTCGTATGTGTGGAGGGACAGTAACTGTGTGTATATGTAAGCATTTAAACACTGCAGAGAGTAGAATTAACAGTAACAGTATTGTAGAAATTCATTTCACCGAAACAATAACGTGGCGCACAGTGTGACGCATGCACCAGTTTATTGTATTTCCAGACTTGCTTTCGGCACAATTTACAGTGCACGCTACTCTATTTTTTGTCAGACTTGAAATAGCCGAAATACCTTCACACTACGGAACTTCTATGGCTCTTCCGTTTGACAATCTCTCCGGCATTGAAACCATCATCTTTTTTCTCTTCGGTCACGCTCGGTTGATTTTTCTAGTCGGCACACTCATTTCCTCCATTACCCCTGGCTACTTCCCAAACAAACACACGTGCGGCTTGGCACTTGTGCTGTACGTAACAAGCCACGCGACGTGACGCTGCGGCTGTGATTGGTTCGGCTCTGCGCTACTTAATTTGGATTGGCTGACCTTTTTTTATTTTTTTCTTTGAGGACAAGAGCGGCGAGGTCTATCGCGATAGCTTAATTTCTCTATCGAGTAAAAGTTATATCGCGATACATATCGTTATCGTTCTATCGCCCAGCTCTACACCTGATCAAAGGTTTTTATAGGTTTAAAGCAGAAGAGGGATGAAAGAACGACCGTCTCCAAATTGATGAGACGAGTGATGGATAACAGAGGTACTTGTACCTTAAACACAGACGCTTTATCCAATGCACATCATTCACATTAGATGGATTAACTAAAATATATGAAATATATATAATTATATAGAATATATTGAGAGAAATATAGAACTTTGTTTTGGTCAGCATGAAAAATTGTAATGGTTTTCTGGGGTTTTTTGTCTTTCTTGTATGAGAAAAGCAGAAAACAAACCTAATGTTGGCCTTGTTGCTTGAAAACAACCTGCTGAAGTTCAAACAAAGAAAAGAAAGATGATTTAAGCGACTTTGAACATAGCATGGTTGTTGGTGCCAGACGGGCTGGTATGAGTTCAACCCTTTTTAGAGTTTACAGAAAATGGTTTGAAAGAGAAAATATCCAGAGAACAGTATTTCTCTGGCTGAAAATGTAACTTTATTATAACCAAGGTATGCAAAAGAGTATCTCTGAATGTACAACTTGACCATCCATGAAGCAGATGGGCTGCAGCAGCAGAAGACCACACTCTGAGCGCCACTCCTGTCTCCTAAGAACAAGAAAAGCAAGCTAAAATTTCACAGGCTCACCAAAATTGAATAACAAAAGATTGAAAAGGCAACGCCTGGTCTGATGAGCCTGGATTTCCATTGTAACGCATCATGTCACAAAGCTTAAGTCATCTCAAACTGGTTTCTTGAACATGCCCTTAAGTCACCAGATCTCAATCCAATAGAACTCTTTTGAGATGTTGCAGGACGGGAGATTCACATCACCGATGTGCGATGACTGTGTGATGCTATCATGTCAAACTCTCAGAGAGATGTTTCGAGCACCTTGTGGAATCTAAGCGACAAATAATTAAGGCAGCTGTGCAGGCAGAAGGGGGTCCAAACTGGTACCAACAAGGTGTAACTAATGATGTGGGTGGTGAATGTGGACGTTAACAATACTACAGAGACAACGTTTAGATTTACAGCTCAGTTGAGTTCAGTCAAGACATTTTAGACGATTGAGATGTCAATTATACAGCCGTGTATATCAGTAACAGAGCTGCAGGAGTGCAGTTAGATTTAGCAGGTGGAGCTAAAACAGATGATGAATGTATGTAATACATAAAGAAAAAAGTTCACTCTTAAAAAAATATTACAAAACATAAAAAAATAGACAAAAAGGTTTCACGTGTTTATTCAAGTTTAACTGGGAAAGGTACACACTCTGCGAGATAAGGTGAGCCCTCTTAGCTTTAATCCAGATTCTGTTGAATATTAATGACAACACGATGTCCCATGACTCATGTTCTTAACCTTTAAAGGTTTCAGCTGATGTATCTCTGAATTTGATTGATTGAGAACCCAGCAGGCAGTGCAACATTAGCCTTCAACTGTCTCGACAGATTTTACAGCACGAGACACGAACATTTAACTGAAAACAGTTTAAAATTAAGATGCTACACATTAGCAAATAAACACATAAAAAACAGTTTACTTGCCTAATATAGGCTTACATTCAACATGAATCATAACAGTACGTGTTCCTTAATTCAGATGTTATAATTTAAGTAAAGCAGTTCGCTTTCTGTTCAAATCCAAGCCAGGTTTTTGTAGAAGTTCATGAATTCCAAGAAGAGTGTGACTGTGTACTTTGTGCCTGCTCAGGATGTGCATCAAGTCAAAGCACCTCCATCTCCTGTTGCTGAGCAGCATCCTGGAGCTGCAGCATTACAGACTCCTCTCCTGCCTGTGACAGTCCTCCAGTGAGGACATACAGCATGCCCTCTTCCTGTCCGCCTTCCTCAGCGCCAACTGTCGAGCCTGGCTCGTCGATCCTCTGCTCTTCCAGCAGCACCCCTTTCAATTCCACCTGCACCTCTGCAGGAGCTGCTCCTTCCTGCAGCTCCTGACCTTCCGTCGGCTCGCTGCCGCCGTCCTCCTCCGCTTGCCTGTTTTGTCTTTCTCGCATCAACTGCTCGGTCAGCTCCACGCTCTCGTAGCGAATCAGCTGCAGACGCAAGAAACCATCCTCGTGCTCCTTGTACCTGTCAAGAGCGAATAAAGACTTCAAGCGTTGCAATAGCTATTACTGCAGCTGCTTCACTGCAACACTCACCTGAACCTGGGGTGTCCGGACGGCCACTTAAATTGGTGCTTTTTGTGCAGATGGACAGTTAGGTTGTTGCCCCTGGTGAAACACTGGCCGCACACATGGCACTTGTAGCGAGCTACAAAACTCCCCTGGTTATGGAAATAAAACACAATCATCAATGAAAACATCAAAAATCCCTACTTGAACGCAAGTTTAAACAAACACTTCAAACATCACCTCGTGCTCTCTTTTGTGGTGAATCTTCATGGTGCAAGCGGCTCGAGATGTAAAGCCACAGCCAGGGACGTCACAGTGGAAGGCTGACTCGCTGCTGTGGGTGTCCAGATGTTTGCGCAAGTCGACCAGATTCTTACAGCTGTGAGGTTTTTTGGGTTTTTTTAAAAACGGTGGGAGTAAATGTCATTGTCTGTTTAATAACTTAATCCTGACTTAAATTGGTGAAGTTTCAGGGGTTTGGGTACCTGTACTCGCAGTAGTCACAGCTGTATGGCTTCTCGTTGCTGTGGCGGAACTTGATATGGTTGCGCAGTGAAGAGGGCGACGGGCACGTCATGTCACATAATGGGCATTTGTAGTGGCTCACTGTCCCAATAAAGCAGTGGGGAAATTAAATTTGTCTATATTAAGACTACAGAGTTGTTTGTTGGCAACAGGATTTCTTCACTCACTCACAACAAAGTGCATCACATGCTCAGCAGATCAAAAATAGACACTGTGAAGGACTGTTTTTATTTTTGGTTGCGTCAAGCCAAGAAATAGTTGTGAAATGCTTCATTTTAAAACTGGATGCTCTCACTATGAAGCAGAAAAGATCCAGAAAGATGCTGATTAACTCATCTGGCTCACAGTCCATCACAATTCCCGGGTTATTGTAATGTGTGACATGCAGAAATAAAGTCTTAGTCTTAAACACAATCTGAGTGAAGACCTGGTAGATGAACAATGTGTGAAAGCTTCACCTCCAAGAGTATGGAACAGATTTGCTTCATACTCCAGGAGTATCATTTTTTGTGAATTGTGTATGGATGGACACCTCATCATGGCATAAGCTCATGTGTAAAAAAAAAAAAAAAAAAAAGCACAATGAAGCATAACTGACCGTGGGTCCTCATGTGGTCCCTCAGAAGTCTTTCTGTTGCAAAACGTTTGGAGCAGTGTGAGCACTGGAACCTCTGACCTATGTGACACGACACAGATTGTTCGATTATTAAAGGTTTTTTTTAACATTACTAAGCTTAATTTCATAAATCTGACAGAATCTACCTTCCATGGCGCTCTGTCGTATGATGTGGTCAAACAGCTTTGTATTGTTGGCATACATCCCCCCACAGCCGGGACATGCCACCACCTTTTCCTGAGTGTGGCTGCGCAGGTGCTCTCGCAGCTTAGGACGGCCTTTAGCAGTCGCTTCACAGTCTGAAAATGACAGGCACAAAACCTGGATTCAAAAGTCTGAAATCCTCAGCTCGACACTGAAAATGTACAGCTGTACAATCTTCACTTAACATTTACAGTTGAAAAAAAAACAACAAACACTGTAAGCGTACCTTTCCATCCACAGCGGATCGGGATTTCACAGTCTCCTGTAGGTATCTCTATGCACAGGCTGTGCATTTCCACATGGCGATAAAACCACTCAGGGTTTTCATACGGTGGTTGCTTTAACACATGTGCATTAAGAGAGTTACAGAGCCACATGTATTATTAGTTTAACTCTACTACACAGATCATTTAAAAACTCAGAAATACTGGGTTCAGGAACACTAACAGAGATCTGAACACAGTTCACAGTGCCATCCACAAAAGCAGGTTAAAGCTTTGTCATGCAAAGAAAAAGCCATTTATGAACATAATCCAAAACACTGCTGTCTTCTCTGGGCCAAACCTCATTTATAATAGAGTGAAGCAAAGCAGAGACCTTTTCTGATGTCAGACGAATTAACATTTGCAATTCTTTTTGGAAAACATGGATGTCATGTTCTCTGGAGTGAACAGTGGAGAGACTAGCCAGCTTGTTTTCAGGCTTCGGTTCAAAACCCTAGACCTCTCACGTTACGAAGTAGCATTAGTGTCTATAGAACTGGCAGCATAAGATTTGGGAAAGCTCCATCAATGCTCAATGTATCTGCTACTCTCGTCTTTCACCAGCAGCAGATACAGCAAACTTACTTCACATTCCTCCCAAAGGCAGGCAAAATTATCTGGGATTTCAGGGATGATGTTGCGATTGTGGTAGGCGATGGAGCAGTTGCCGATTTTTGGATGGGCACTGAGAACCTGCTGACCCAGCTGCTTTAGTTTAGTGTGATAACAGTGAAAGAACACGTGTCGCCGCAACTCTTCAGATCCCTCCACGGAGCAAAAACCACAGTCTCTCCACAGACAGCTTCTCTCCCCTTTGCACAAAAAGTAAAAGAGACTAGATTAGGAGGAATCATCACTTTGGGCAAAGGATCAGTATGACTTATCTATCTGAATGCCTTGTTTATCATCAGGACTTTGGATGCCAGCAAAGTTAAGTAAATTAATCCAATTCAATATCTAGTGGCCAAATGTTATGAATAAGTAGCTGATGGATTAAAAACTCTCGTCATTTCTAGTGGTGGTCTAGACGTGCAGTAAGTGAGGCCACACTGGTTAAGGCCTATTGAACCAAATCATTAAAACACGTTCCTGTCCAGCTCCTCACGCTACATCTCCAAAACAAACACCTCAGCTATGGAGGTGCCACACGTACACGAAGCTGCGTTTCACCTCACCCTCTGTTTCTTCTTCCTCCTCCTCCTCTTCCAAAGCACTTAGATGACCCTCCACATGCTTGCAAAAGTTTTCCATCCGATTAAATGATTCCTGGCATGAACCCCACTCACACTCCAGCTTGAGTGCTTTCTTCTGCATTCGCTTGTTAGGAGGCATCTCTCCGAGTCACAACTGGACTAAATGTCAGACGTTTCGCTCCAGGACCGAAGTCGCAAACGCTGTTTGACCATCACCTGACCGCCCAGCAACTAAGCTGCTAGCTTACATTAAACAGTCTCCACAGTGTTGCTGAAACACCAGCAGAGAACTGTTTAATAAGCTAAAAGCATAAATTGTTATAAGCTTCACGACAGCGTTAAAAGAGAGCTCGTATTCATCGGACCTGTTCTTCTTCCGTCCACAAACGCGGGCTGTGCAACAACACCGACGTTCCCCTTGAAACAAAGTTTAGTTAAATAGTTCCTACGCAAAAAAAATTCCTTTTTGTATTTACAGTTAACAATTGGAAGATATTTACAATAAATCTTCATTTTTATTGACATTTATTCAAATATTTTACTTAAGTATAAATTTAGGGCATTTATGCTCCTATAATTTTATTTTATACTAGTGGACACTGTGTACATTTTAAAGGCAAAAATATCACCTTACTACACGCTTACAATTATGGAAGACCAGAAGAATTCCACACATCAAAATCAAAGTATTTTGTGCTTTAATCATAAGTTTAGTGATGTCTAATTAAAGATTATGAAAAAGTATTTGGTAAAAGATTTTACTAGCGCACATTTCATTGCACAATTCATTAATAAAGCACAAAATGTTCTGTTTTGAGGTGAGTGACTCTTTGGGTCTTCCATGTCAAACAACCCACAACCTGTTCCCGTTAGGCGTCGCCACAGCGGATCACCTGCCTCAATCTAACCCTAACACTCTCTTCTGTCTCACCAACCCTCTGCATGTCCTCCCTTTCAGCTATTTGTATACAATGGATAAACAGGTAATGCTAAATTTTTGGTAAAATGTCTGCACTTCAATTGTATATTGATTGCTTGTGTTACAATTCAGCATGAGAGAGGTAAAACCACACAAACTGTGACTTGGTCCCATTTCTGAACTATAACGGAAACACTTTAAGCACTATAATTTAGCACACTTTCTCCCAAGTATTAATACAACACAATCTTACATCATCATTTTTCCCGTTTTTATTTGATAATCTGTGCCTTCAATCTCAGTAAACAGTTTTGCACTTGTAATTACATTCCTAAATAAAAAAGTCCAGTGCCAGTTGACTTCACGTTGATGCTCTTTCTGAAACCGTTGGGATGATGCTCAGTCCTAAACAACACGGCTATATATTTGATGAAAGAAAAGCAAAGACGATCAGTTATCTTTAATCGGGATGTGCTTTTTCCACAATCAGGACGTGGTCATGTGACTTCATGACCTCTATTTAATCATCTCCTCACACTTTATTGATGACTACACTCCTTTGATATTTCACTGCTGTTCTTCACAACAATCATTTTGTTGTTGTGACTTTTGTTGAGAGGGAAAAGAAACAACCAAGAAGCACTAAATGAGTTTAATATTCCTACCATAACTGCATTAAAGTGTAAGTAGGCACATTTTCTCTCAACAGCAGGTTAAAGCAGTATGTGAACATGTGAATATTTGACCAGTTTTTAGAGGATTTCTACATTTGCAAGTCAGCGATGTCTGCTACACCGAAGATCAAAACTTGACAGACTTTCTTTTTAAAAACCAAGTATAAAAATATACTTTCAGGTTGAACACGTGGGGTGATTAAGACCCAGTTACATTTCCCTGACTGTAATGACTGAATCCCAGGAGAGCGCTACTGTTGGCATCAAATCATTAGCCGTTCTGCTTGTACATATATATGAAAATGTTGTGGTGAAGTTAAATAAAGCTTTAATCCTTGCTCTGGGTCTTTACTGCAGAAAGAGTCTGAATATGAAAAATGTCAGTGAGGTAGTGGAAACTATTAAAAGGCAAATGAACAGTGAGCCTGTAAAATAGTTCCACAGCAGTATCATATTTTCCTCAGTCAGCACTCCGTCCTCAGTCCCGGTAATCTAGACGTCATAGAAGAGACGGACGAGATGATAACGGATCCCAAAAGCCACTGCGCTGCCCATCACCTGAGTGAGACGCAGAAGGTGATGGTGAGAGGCGAGTCAAACATTTTATGGCTGACAATATTCAGGCATATGTGGATACTGCAGGTGCTCTGTTATACCTGTATGACGAGCATGATGACTGTGAGAGTTCTCTCGTGGACGGGTCCGAGTACTTTCAGCACCAGGTTTATTAAGGTCATGTTGTTGCACTCAATAAAATCACCATCCCCCTCATGGCCTCTGCGCACCTCGAGCAGCTTTAATAACTCTGCCACCTGTTGAGGATTAAAGGTTTTATTGTTATCAGCCAGTAAACACAGCCCGACGCATGCTAGTGGTCTGCCTCAGCTGTGTGTGTGTGTGCGCGTTCATACATGATATCCAAACTTGTGAGTTATTATCAACTTCTCCAATTTTTTTAATTAAGCAAATTAATGTATTGGATTAATTCATCTGATTTTCAGGTTGATACATATGGTTCATTGTCATTTTTTTATGTTGCATGTAACCTGTCCCATGGGCATAATTATTATGTGCCAAATCTAGGTGTGCTGCGATGTGCGGTACAACCTGTATGCAGTGCTGTGAAAAACTAGATACTCCCTGTGATTCATTACATCGTAGAACTACTTTTAATTGTTTTCTGTATGGCTTTATCAGTCAGTCACATTAATGTAGAAGAATTCTGGCCCACTCTTATTGCTTGTTGCTTTATCTTTTTTTTTCTAGGTTAGATTTGCTGCTGTTCTTGAGATCATTTGGGTCATGCAACAGAACAGACAGCTAAATGTGGCCTCACATTTGGCTCTAGTACACTTTGGTATACAGAGGCATTCATGGCTGACTGAATGACTTCACCGTTACCGTGCGTGACACTTGGAGGGATATCATGCACAGCCATATTTGGCCATATTGCTGGGTTTTTTTTATTATTATTTCTCTGAAAACTGTATTATGTGATCACGGATTGAATCTGTTGGAACGCGTGAGAAGACTAACTGTAGAATGATGGACTTCAATTGTTTGGAAATGACTTTATAGCCCATCTCAGACTGATGGGCAGCAACAATTGCTTCTCTGCCATTAATGCTTATATCTTTCTCTCATTGGCGTTTTGTTAACAAGCATCTGAATGCTTCACACCAGCAAACTGCCAACACGTCTGCTTTTATAGAGGCGCTCACACTTGATGATGAACAATTAATCAAGCGCATTTGATCAGCAGCACCTGGCTGCTATTTACCCTGTTATTTTTTTTTATGGAAGCAGTCAGTGCAGTGAGTATTTTACGGGACTCTGTCATACAGTGTATGAGAAAATGTGTTCTGCGTCACAACCAAATAATGCGTCTGGGTTTTAATAACGGACGCTGACAGCGCGAGGCAATTGGAGCAGAAACAATCAGCTTCATTGCCCAAAGCAATTAGATAATTATATTCATAAAGATTTCCTCATTTCATCTTATCAAAAGTCTGGATTTGGTGCTTTCCTCTTTGAGTTGTGATGGGACAAGACCAGCAGCTGACATGATTTACAGCTTAATTGAGGAGAATTTCTATTAAAGCATGGGAATACTCAAACAGAGAAAACGCAAAAGAAAAGCTTTACCGTCAAAATGAGGTGGCCTAACTTAGAGAGGTCCTTTGTTTTGAATTTAGAGTAGCTCATCCCCAGCTTGCCATTTTCTGGGTTCAACCTTTAGTTAGAAGGAGCATTGGAAGAAAGAAAAAGTTGAGCAATACACATATCAACAGGGTATAATCGTATATAAATGATGTTCATAATCAGGCAGTCACCTCGGGAGCCGGTGCCTGGGACAGGGGATTATGTGAAACAGCTGTGGTACGGAGTAGACAAAGTTAACCACTTGAGGAATGAAGAACAGCAGCATTGTTTTGCTGAAGTGTCCCAGGATGCCGACTACAGCAAAGGTCATCCCAGCAAAGTAGCAGAAAGTATCTCCCACAAACACAGATGAAGGGTACCTGTGACAAAACAGATTACAATCACCATGCTAGAGGGGGACTTGCACATATAGCTCTTTGTTTTTGATTGCAGAAAATATATGTTAACTTTCCCGAGTTTGGTAGACTTATCTTACCAGTTGTGGTACATAAGCGCTAATGTGGTGAAGAAGAACGGTATCATGAAGTAGAGGGAGAAAACGTGGTCATCGCGGTAATCTCCTAATAATAATAAGAAAGTGCAAAGAACCACATGTTACACAAAATATGTCCAGCTTCTGCACCCGTGTGACGGGAAACGAAAATGCATACCGCTGAGCTCCAGAAGGTTAAATATGATGATGGAGCCCGAGATAAACAGAGCTTGGCCTGATTCGATCCCGTTGATGCCTGCTAGGATGTTGATGGCGTTTGTGCAGAATACAGCAAGCATTCCCATGTAGACATAGTACAGGATGCCTGCAGAAGAAATGACGAAACACCATTTAAAGGAAGACTTCAAAGCAGTGAATCCAGACAAAGAACAGCGGACAACCACACAACTCACCCAAATCCAAGTGCAGTCCGAGCAGTGCTCTGAAGGGCTTGGGCACCACTATGACAGTGTTGCCAAAGTTGGTAAAATAGACCATGAGCAGTGGCAAGGAAGCCATGGTGGGAAGCAAGAGCTTGTGTCTCCACCGGAGGTTGAGCACATCATCGGCAAAACCAAGGAAGATCATGCAACAGATGGCTAGAAGTGCACCGATGAGCTGTACAAACTGGCAAAAACAACGCACACAAAGGTCAGACGTGAGGTTCAGACTGGAAAGAAACACGGGGTCATTGCACATCAGTGTACTCACCTCATCATGTGGGAAGCCCATGCACTGATCTCCAACAAAGCAGCTGAGGAAAGGCACTGGGATGAAACAGAAAAGGATGATGAGGAAGACAGTCCCACTGATGACTCCTTGAGACTCTGGACTGTAAAGAAAGGGGAGTGAAAAGGAAAACAATTTATTATCATATTTTACTGAATATGTCATTTAAGCTGAAAGCCGTGTAGCTAAAAGGACAGACAGGGAGACGACTCACACTTCCTTTTTGGATGTTTTGTTTAGATCCACTCCGTATAATCTGGCTGATATGAAATGATCTTTGAAAGCCGGAATGAGTTTCAGTGTGGCCAAGCAGCCGAGCACAGACATGAAGCAGTTGATGACCAGCGGAAGGACGGGTATGGGTGACATTATTTCGGGCTTTTTGGCGAATTGGTTTCTGCCAGATCGAAATCACGTTTGTAGCTATTGTGACGCCGCTTCCCTGCGGGCGGGCGACGGATTGGCTCTGACTGTGATCACCGAGGTACGAGAAACATATCAAGCCATCATTTCAGAACAAAAGGCGTCTCTGTAATTCCACGGTCAAAAAAAAATCCACAAGTCTATAAGTCCTCGAGTCACAGTGGTAATCCATACCATCTGTCATTACGACTTGTAAATTTTATTAGCTCTGCATTGCCTGGCTGTCTAAACTCCACGTCTGACATTAGTTCAACCGTTAAGTCATACAACTTACAACAAGATGGGACTTCCGATTGGGGTTTTCAAAATAAAACGTTATTGGCCCATAACGTCTCTCTCTCGAACCCGTTTTTAACGCTAAAATGAGCTTTCAATAGAATAAAATACCTATTGTGTGTAAGTTTCAATGTTTGCATTATTTACAGAATATCTGAAATTTTGATAAGGTTTTGAGAGATTTCTGTATACTCTTATTGTATAAAGTATACAGAAAATACTAACTTTGACTTCCGACATCTGTATTGACGCGGAAGTGAAATCTTCTTCTTCGGTACATATTTTTTCGCACATACGTCATTTTTATGATAAAATTCTGCCACCTGTTGACAAAACAAATGCTTTCTCTCTTTTGTATAATGTATATTTTTCTTCTGTTGCTGTTTAGTAATATTGTTGTAGGCTATAGGTTATGTTGCATATATTTATTTCTTCTCTATTCATTTTGATATTATAATAGTAAAACCTTCCCAAGTGAGGGACTTATCTCATCATATCATATCTTTAATCAATACTGAAAATTGATTTCATATATATATATATATGTGTGTGTATATATATATATGTGTGTGTGTGTGTATATATATGTGTGCGTGTGTGTGTATATATACATGTGTGTGTGTGTGTGTATATATATACATGTGTGTGTGTGTGTATATATATATATATATATATATATATATATATATATATATATATATATATATATATATATATATATATATATATATATATAAAGTTATTTGAAACTTTAAATGGCTGAAATTGAGAAAAGCGAATTGGTACTGTCTCTTTCCTATCAGAAAAGAGACAAAGAAAATCTGAGAACATAGAACCAACTGCTGTATACTCCAGTAAAGTCATGCTACACACCTTCAGCAGCCACTTTTTATGTATGCATGTTCAAGTGCTTGTTAATCCAAACATCTAATTATCCAATCACATGTCAGCAGCTCAAAGCATTTAAACATGTAGATGTCTGTGAAGGTTCTCAGCCATCCAGGTCATTGTAGTCTAAGGAGCTTGAAAATAAAAGTATCTGGACTTCTTTAAGTTGCTTGAAGATGGTGAAGAGTCCCCGATGTAGACATCACGAAGACAGCCTATTGAAGTTCAAACTGAGCATTAGAATAGTGGAAGAAAGGTGACTGAAACTGGTTGTTGGTACCAGATGGGCTGGTCTTCACAGTCTGGATTTCAGTCCAGTAAAGGACATTTTAAGGGAAATATGGATGAGCGAATGACAAACCTGCAGCAACTGTGTGGTGCTATTATTTCAATATGAAGCAAAATCTCAGAGAAATGTTTCCAGCACCTTGTTAAACCTGCATCATGAAGACTTAAAGCAGTTCTGAAGGGTTAATTAGTGTTACAATTTGAAAAATGTTTTAAGTGATCTGATTACAGTAAAAAGGTGAGGTGTGAGAATGACTTTCCTGATATGAGAACTGCACCAAAGCCATTGAGATAAAGTAGCATTAAGGGAAGTGAGAGATCTGTAGCTCTGAATGACAAATGAGCTAAAAACTGTTCTGATGAACTGTGAGATTCAGATGAGATTCGACACAATACAAAATGTCTTTAGTAGTGAAGTATATATAGAAACAACACATAGTCATTACTAGTATCCACTTGGCTTGCTGCCTGTATATTGGAGCTTTACCCTGGTGGATGAGAGTGTTTGTTCACTGCACCTTCAGATCAGGGAACAGGTCCTGACTGTCATCTGCGCTTTTGTGCCAAATGACAGTTTAGAGTACCCAGCTTTCTTGGAGTACATGGGTGAGGCGCTTGAGAATGCTTCACCTGGGCACGCCATCCTCTTAGTGGGAGACAATGCTCATGTGGGCAATGACAGTGAGACCTGGCGGGGCATAATTGGATGTAACAGCCTGCCAGATCTGAAGCCCTGTTCTGTTACTGGACTTAACAAACACCATGTTTGAACGAGCTGTCCATAAGTGCACATGGCACCAGGACACCCTAAACCGCAGGTCAATGATGAATTTTGTAATTGTATCATCAGATCTGCAGTCATATGTTCTGGACACTCAGGTGAAGGGAGGTGTGAGTTGGTAACTGATCACCACCTGGTTATGAGTTGGATCAGGTGGCGGGGGAAGATGCTGGACAGACCTGGGGCGCCAAAACATATAGTGTGGGTGCGCTGCCAACACCTGGCAGAGGTCCCTGGAGAGCTTTGACAACGTTCCGAGGGAGACTGGGGACATTGAGTCTGAATGGATCATGTTCAGCACCTCCATTGGTGAAAGTTGTGCACTGAGCTCTGGCCGCAAGGTGGTTGGTGCTTGTTGTGGTGGTAACCCCTGAACCAGATGGTGGACACTGGAGGTGAAGGGAACCATCAGGCCTCTGAAGTCCCACAGGCTAACCAAGCCAGTTAGCCTGTGGGACTTCAGAGGCAGCTGATAAGTACCGACAGGCCAGGCAGAATGCGAATTGGGCAGTAGCTGAAGCAAAAACCCGGGTTTGGGGGGAGTTTAGAGAGGTCATGGAAAAAGACTTTCAGACTGCCTCGAAGAGATTCTAGCAAACTGTCAGGCGACTCTATTATTTGGTGGTGGAAGAAATACTTGAGGAGCTCCTTAATCCCACTGACACTTCTTCAGTGGAAGCAGAGTCCGGGTACGAGCGGGACGACTCGTCCATCAACGGGGCAAGGCAACTGAGGCAGTTAAACAACTTCCTGTGGCAAGGCCACTGGAGTGGACAAGGTTCACCAGAGGCCATAGGTAGGGGTAGGGACGTAGACTGACATATGGTGCATATGAGTCTTCGCCATGTGAGAACAGCATACAGTAAACACAAAGACATTTTGCCCTTCAATGACTTGGTAACTGATTATTTAGAAACACAGAACCTGATTTTATATTTAGCTGATGAAACTCACAAAAAGCAAACATGCACTATGAAAAATGCCTGAGCATTTTTTGTGTTGACTGTGACATCTATTTTATTTATTGCCTATAGCACATTTAAAGAACAAAGGCTGTCTTTTAAAGCGACAGGCACATTTATATTCCTGGTCTCCAAAAACAAACACTATATAAGAATTTGAAAGGTGTGTTTTGTTGTATTAACTAATTGTGATTTAGTGCTAATTAGAATGGGTTCAGAATTTGCAAATTAATGCTGATTCACCCCATAAGTCATGACACACTACTCTCCCTAATCTGCCTTTATAGGTTAAAAGTATTAGTATTGGTATCAGCGAGACTGGCCCTGTGTTTACTTGGTAGCAGATCGATGCCAAGTAAATAAGTATGGCACAGTTCTACATTCAATTGACAACATATTTTTAGATAATGAATGACATCTATCCTTATAAATAATTACTTAGAGTATGATTCAGTATTAATGAGAACATGTGCTCATTTTGCGCAAACAGAAATTCTTGCTTAATGTTGAGAAAAGGATGAAACCAAAGATTCCCTTCCCACTGATTTGGATATCTGAGATAAAATGTATCTCCCCTTGTTTTTTTTCTCTCTTCCCAGTGTGATATTTAATTTAATATCACATACTGTTGGTGTGCTTGCATCTGTGTAGCAGTCTTTTATTTTGCATGTTTACATTGTTATAGTAATCACTGTTCTCTCTGGCAATTGATTGCGTCTTTTGACAGTAATTGTCATATTTGTATTCGTGCTTGAAACATTAAACATTTATTTAAAAAAAAAACAACAACCCTCCACACACAAACGCCGTTTTGTGTCCTCCTTTTATTTTGAAAGGTCCGACCAGCTTCCGTTTTTTTGATGAGTCCGTCCCCTGCAGCGCCACCTGTCTGCCGATGCTGTTGTTTGTTAAATCGTCGCCGTGGAGGGGTTGCGGAGGAAGGAGCTGCTTCGGCAAGCGCGTACGCTAAATTGGATACGATACAGAGAAGATTAGCATGGCCCCTGCGCAAGGATGACACGCAAATTCGAGGAAGGAGCTGAGACCAGCGGAGATTTTAAATGCGCCGGAGCCCGTATCGCACAGGCGGAGAGCTGGAGGCTTGTGTTGGGATCGACAGATGACAACAAACACACTGAAGCATCGCTAAGCGCTCGAAGATGGGACAGACACAGTTGTTGTTGGAAGCGCTCCATATCGCCATGAACACGGCTTCATTTGTTTTCGATTACCTGCAGCCTGCAGCTCGGACCGCTTAAACTTCAGCTTGGTATGAAGCTACGTTATGTGACTTTTCTGTATATTATTATTAGATATCGTATACATGTTTTATATACATGCATGGCGCAAACGCAGTAGGTTTTTTTTTTTTTAAATATACAGCCTAATCTTTAATTTAATTTAATACAAATTTTTATTTTGACCTAAAAAAAAAAAAGAAAAGAAAATTGGTTCTTGTCGTTATAACCACGGTGTAAATTCTCCATTACCGGTAATCAACGCGACCGTCTGTTTGCTGCCACTCGCAGGCTGAAAGCAGCTGATCTGCTCACCACTCACAGTCCTGTTATTTCCATCTGGAGCTGATGATATGAGAGGCTGCTGGAGGCGGTGATGGAGCTCCAGGAGTTGAGCTGGCTGTGCCTGGTGGGTCTCTTCCTCGCCTCTTTGGTCATCGTGCTGGGATGGTTGTTCCAGTACTCGCTGACTGTGTTGCGGTTGTGGAGAGCCAGGAAGGCAGCAAAGCGACACAGCCGAGACCCAGCCTGGAGGCAGCACCCAAATAAGAGCTTGGCCGGAGCTTTGTGGGGCTTCCTGCTGAAGCTCCGCTCCGGCCGGGATGGACGACCCACATCTGAGGCCGGGGTTAAAGGCTTGTTGACCTCTCTGTTCTCCTTCAAGTCCTTCAGGGAGCTGTTTCAGAGGACCTGGGTCAAGGCTCTGAACGAGCAAGCTTGCAGGCATGGGGTGAGTTGAAATCTTTAAGCTTTTAATACATCATATTTAACAAGAGAGCTGATTAAACATGATGCCAGTGTGTGTGCACAAGAGGTTACTCCATTAAGTGGAGGCATAAATAGTTAAGCAGGAGCTGATACAGTCGGTGTGCTCATGTGCAGCTGGAAGTGTGTGTGTAGGCAGAGGAGGTGGAGGTGTGGGAGTTGGAGTGTCTAATCGGTAAGAGGATGGGGGGCAGAGCCTTGCGTAACAGCTCTGATTTAATGCACAAAAGAGTGGAGACGCAAGAGCAGTCAGCACAGCCACAGTAACACCCACACCTCATAAAAATAGTCTTATACCCTCATGGGAAGAAGTAGATGTGTGTTTGATCAAATCGGGAAAGAGGCAGAATGAAAAGAATGGCTGTGTCACCCTCCCTTCAGCTCGTAACCTTGGCCATCAGTTAGAACGCAGCGTAACGCATCAATGTTTGATTCAGTGGGTTCAGCACTGGAGACAGCCTGCCACTTTGTGTCCAGTGTCCCTAAAGGTCTTTCTCCCTTTAAGTCGTTCTTTCATCTGTGTGAATCAAAGTCAGACGGAGGTGGCTCCTCTACACCCCCCACTTTTAAAACCGTGCGTGTTTATCGAGAGATGAGTTGGCGGGGAGTTTAAAGGGGTCAGACAAGATCAATCACATGCATTGCACATCTGCAACAAACAGCACTTGTTTTCTGATTCGTGAGGGTCACCTAACCTTTGTTGTTTGAGAGCTCATCTGCAGATGTCCAGAGTAAACATCTTCCATAGGAGAGCATTTATTCAGAAATAATACCATTAAAATTATTACAATGCAAGTATTTGGTTTTCTTTAAAAGATGACCTGTTTTCATAACCGAGTATTTCAGGCACCTTTTCTTGTGACCCCAGACTGACCCCATGAGTTGGGATCAGGGCCTCACCATCTGTTTCAGGTCATTAATGGCATTATGTGACAGATAAGAATCTAAACATCTAAATGAGAGCACAGAGCTTTGAAGACTGCTTGCCTTGCGTTTCTTTGAATTGGAGGTACAATCACAGCCACTTTATTAGGTACACCTGCTCAGCTATATCTTATTATCTTGTTAGCCAATTAAATGGCAGCATTTCGGCATGCAGATATGGTGAAGACAGCCTGTTGAAGTTCAACCTGAGCAATCTGAGTGGTTGCTGAAGGTAAAAATGCCTTTTTGATGCCTGAGGTCAGAGGAAAATGGTCAGACTGCTTCAAGCTGATAGAGGAATAGCAATAATGCAAATAGCAACTTGTAACAACCAAGGTGTGCAGAAGAGCATCTCTGGGCTACAGCAGCAGAAGACCACTCCTGTCAGCTAAGAACAGGAATCTGAGGCTACAGATTATATAGGCTCTGGTCTGATGAGTCTCAATTTCAGCTACAAAATTTGGATGGTAGGGTCGCAACATGAAAATCCATCCTCCACTGTATGAATGGGATATTGTCTTAGCACACTTTGAGCCCCTTAGTACCAACTGAACATAATTTTAATGCCACAGCCCATTTAAGTATTTTTGATGATGGTTGCTTCCAGGATAATGCACTATGTCACAAAGCTCAGAACATCTCAATCGGATCTCTTGAACACGACAATAAACTCACTGTACTCGAATGACCTCCACGGTCACCAGATCTCAACCCAACAGAGCGCTTTTGAGATGCGGTGGGAGACTCACATCTTGGATGAGCAGTGGATAAATCTGCATCAACTGCTATCATGTCAACATGGACCAAAATCTCTGAGGAATGTTTCCAGCCACTTGTGGAATCCATGCTACACAGAATTTGGGCAGCTCTAAAGGCAAAAGGTGTATCTAATAAAGTGGCAGAAAAGTGTATCTTCTCTGCATTTTGTACATGTTTTGTATGCAGGAGTAAGTCTGTTGAGCTTTCGATACCTGCTTTCATATAACCCCGTTTTGTGCTGATAGTCAGAGGTCCCTGTGCTGTAGTGGATCGTTTTTCTTCACTATATTGCTGTCAGCCGAGTTATCTCACTATGACCTCGGCTGGCTGATCTGCTTTGACCTTTGACACTCTCATTTACTAAGACACTCAAACACTGAAGTGAACCCTGGGTGAGCCTTTAGTGGCAGTTTCCAGGTGCCGAGCGTGCTGTATTTACCTTCATAAAATGTTTTATGATTTTACAATAATTCAAAGATAAAAAGCACCGTCACCTGGCTGTAATTGCTCATAGCTCATTTATAGTCACATGAACTGTGTGTGTGCGGTCTGTGACCCCTGTTCCAACTTATGAAATGCTTTCAGACCACAGTGAAGGGACTTTGAGTTAGACTAGAAAGGTGCAGAAAAAGGGTGAATAAAGTGTCTGAAGTTCACTGGGAGGTGATTTTATAACACTGGGCAAGCAAGTCAATGTTGGAGGACACAGAGACGAGCTGGCTGTGTGTGTTTGTCCATGGGGTGTTTAGTTTGTGAGCCGAGTGTGTGAACCAGAGCTTCCCGAGTTCATTCATCACAATAAAATATCTGCTAGTCATACTGTCTGCAAACACAGCAAGCTGTTGTTCTAAATGTGTCTGGGCCATATGCAAATCAATGTTAGTTTCTTAATGAACCTTTGAACATTACTCTTAAGTACCAAATCACCAGTGTGCCTTGTTTCAAAGATAAACCCACAGGATGTAATCTAAGAAGCAGTCTTTGTCTTGAAGCTTAAGGGGCACATGCTTCGGTCTCCATAGCGTCCGTTTTACCATCAACAACAGGTGCATTGGATGTGACACTATTCAATTGTTCATTATTAAGTAGTATCGTGTTCTATTAGCCAGTTAAGTGTGTCTTAGCTGTATTATGTTCACCTGCCACGTAAAAACCAGACTGGAAAAACCTGCTGTAAGGAGCCGCGGCGATACGGCAAGCATTAAGTGGCAAGAAACTTGTCGCCTCGCATTCTTTGCTTCTCGCATACAGCGAGGCTCTGCCACCTGCCAGGCAGGTTTCTGTGGCCGCTCTGAAAACAGACACGTGAACATATATTACGGTCCCAAAGACTCATATTCTCCTCGGACGTGCATGATTGTGTTTCTACATCGGGCAAAACATGAGCTTCCCCGGAGGAACACAGCACCGGGGAAGTGGTGCTTCAGTGTCATCGTGGGGATTAGTACGCAAATCCTTTATAGCATTAACCTAAGTACTTTTCCGGCACTTAAGATTGATGGTGACAGAGGTCTTTAAATAATTACTATGCTGAAATTTATCCAAATAAAGGCAAGCTGACTGAGCATGCAAGGTCAAGTTAGAGCAACAGAAAGGGTTCATCAAACCTCCTGCCAGTCTGCAAGTTGTATTTTTATGATTTATTCTTTCCCAATAATTATTTTAATATATATGTACTAACAGTCCCCGAAAATTCCTGTGGAGATAAGCCCCAGTTAGCACTGATGGTCCCATTTCATCTGTTAAAAATGACCAGATTAACAATATTTCTTTCATTTATCATAAAACTTCCTTCCTGTTGTATTTTATCACGAAGTGTATAAAAGAGGTGGACCATCATACATAAACTGGCATTTGGATGTCATCCTGTTGTTTCTTTGGAGCCTGATTATAGACTTTGAAGACTCGAAGTTAACAAACAACCTCACAAAGTTAAATGAGTGAGGAATAAGGTCACTGTCTTATAGCTTCTATACAGCTGAACGTCTTTTTGAGAGTCAAAGAATCAAAGCTTAAGTCATTTCCGCAGCTTTATTTTCAGACCTGGTGGTTACATTAATTTTTTTCATACAGTGTATGAATTTTATTTACATTACCTAGCCAGGACTAAACCCCTGTTTGCCACTCACACACACAGCTATGAGCTGGTGGCTCTGTTGTTTACCTCACTTGAAGTCAGGAAACAACAAGTTTGAGAATGTGCCTCAGCTTAATACAGGAAAAACTGGTTTTATACTCAAATTATGAAGTAAAATAGTTGAAATGACAGGCAGTGTGATCTAGCCTGCTATTGTGACCTTACCACATAAAGTTTTTAAGACTTTGCTGCTCTCGATTGCGAAAGTTGATATTTTAGATGCAGGTTTTTGGTTTGATGCCACATTGAAAAGAGATCACTGAAACAAAAAGTGTCTTAGGGTCTTTTTTTTTCCTGATATCTTCCTACGTGTCAGCGACGCGACTGTGCAGTTTTGAACATCCCTCATCCCGGACGGCTGACTCTGGCGTGCTTGTCGATATATTGTTGACTACAGCGGGGAGTGATGTAAGGCCAGGAATCCTTTTGCTGTTTCGCTCATTTTCAGTGTTGTCACAGTGCTCTGTCCTTGTAGCAAAACATTCCAGAGGGCAGACCCAACCCTGACCCTGATGTCCAGCATTTGAAACAGCATGATGAGACACACACACACAAAAAGATTCAGAGGGCTGAGTACTGACACCGGGGTTTGGGCTTGTTACATAAACTGCAACAAATGCCTCATCCCTTTGTAGTGAGATTGCAGGATATTGAGGCAGCTAATGAGGACTTATTTAAATGTAATATGACTTGAAAGTACATTTGTGCTGCAGAACGGCACAGCTCAGAATGCTTATACTACCCAAATAGACTGTTGTGTGAGGAGAGAAAGAAGCTAGGCATTTTTCTTTTGCAGATACTTAAAGCCATGAGGTTTGATTTTCTGTGTCCTACACAGTATCTGATACAGATTAGAGAAGACGATTGCAAACCCAGGGTAAACAGGTGGAGCACCAGCCGTGCTTCATTCTTCTTCACGGTTTCGAAGATACACAGTCTACCTCTTGTCTCAGTAACTAATACTTGTTACCACCAGCTCCACCCCACCCCCTTCTCACGCTTCGTCTGTCCTTGTAGTCCAGCGAGGGCCCCAAGGCTTCATTACAGCTCATTGCTGCGATGTTAACAGAAGTACGTCATCTCTGATGTCAGATTCTAGTGATTTTTACATTCTGCACAATAATCTCAAATACTTACTTCTGACACCGACTATAACTACGTCTGATCTGACATGAATTGCGTAGCATGGTTTAATTTAAACATCGGCAGCAGCATGTCTGTGTTTTTGGTCTCTTCCTGTAGCTTTGGAGTGTATTCCCATTATGCAGACTCAGTTCTCAGTTGTTTACCCAGCAAAAATGTCCTGTCTGTTGAAGTATTTACAGCGTGAGCCTCTGGATATAATCTTGCCTCAGAAGAAATGACTCGATATGGAGCTACTCAGATGTCTCTGGCTGGATTAGTTTGTAGAGGAGTCTTGAAGGACTGGACTGGTCGGCCGCCCCAGACGTGCAGATCATAAGGCATCAGCAGCCTGTGTGTGCAGCTGACACATGCTGTCAAGCCATCATTACTGAGTGGTAGGGGAGGACAAAACGAGCGTACATCTGCAGGGAAGGAAGCTCCCTGTATATTCACAATCTGCAATTATAAAGAGTCTGGTGAATAGCTTGAGGACACAGTTCACTTCTTCTCCCTCTGAGAGCTGCTGGTAGATGATTAATGCCCTGTGATTATTCTCAAGTAGGTTCCTTCTTAACAACAGGGGACATTAAACACTCAGCGCTGATTTGATACCATAGTGCAGGAAACCAACCTTTTCATCCTTTAGTCAGAGCTAATGATGAGCTCCATCTTCACCAGCCAGTTTTATTTGAACAGCCAAAATCTACTATTACGCCAACTTCTTTCTGAGGCTATGACTCAGCATTTAAATAGGCTCAGCTAATATCCAACATGTAAATTTAATAGTACCTGAACAAATTCTGAAGTGAAGATGGATTACTGGATACTTAAGGCACTACTGTCTTTCCAGATTCACTGTAACTTTTTACAATTCTTAGGTATACTTTAGAAAAAAAACCTTTAATGACTCGGTGCAGTCATGTAAAAAGCTAAGAACACTCCCTGATTCAGTAGTTTCTAAAAGAGTCTATAGCAGGAATAACTTGCAGCACTCGTTTTTTTTAATCATTATCACTCTCTCACATCACTCTTGAGGAATTTTGGCCAACTTTGTACAACTGCTTCAGTCCATCAAGGTTTCCAGGCATTTGTTTATGCGCAGCTTTCTTTAGATTGAATCGATTTGAGGTCTGGACTTCGACTTGGTAATTTTCTTTTTTCCCATATCATTACCCCTCCATCACCGTGCTCGGCAGTTGGTATGAGGAGTTTGTGCTGATATGCTGCATTAGGCGTTTTCCAAACGTGGCGGTGCATTTTGAGCAAACGTCTCATCCAAAGTTCACGAAATCTTGTGGTTTGTTCAAATGCGGCTTTGCAAAGCTAAGCTGCCATGTTCTTTTTAAATAGGAGAGACATTCTCCTGGTAACCCTTCCAAACAAGTTCCAAACACACTGGTTCAGTCTTTTTCTAGCTGTACTGTCATGAACTTTTAACATTTAACATGCTACCTGATGCCTGTAGAGTCTGAGGTGTAGTTCTTGGGTTTGTACGGTCTGAGCATTGCATGCTCTGACCTTGGGGTGAAAATGCTGGTATGTCCAGCAAAGTGTATTTGATTAGCAAAGTGCGTTTGATCAGCATTTGATTAGCAAACTGCATTTGATCAGCAGCACCTGGCTGCTGGTTCCTTTCTTAATTCCTTAATTCTTTTACAGGACTACTGTGAAACCTGTGAAAGCTTTCACATCGTGGGTGTTGTGGGTTTTTTTTTTGCCAGTATTAACGGACACTTCACCAGGGCTGCCCTTTGTGACGGACTCTGTTTATAATTTTTATATGGCTCGAGGGTTGGGGACCGGTGCACTAATCCACGGAGCTGCCTGGGCTTAAATCACAATTGTGGTCCGCCATGAACTGTAAATTCAATAATGCATTTGTTCAGCGCTGCCTTTTTTTTTAGCCATATAGCACTTAGGAGAGTAACTATAGAAATACATGAATTGTACTATCATTCTTTTAGTATTAATAATAGTATTAATAGTAACCCAAGCTTTCACATGGTGGGTGTTGGACTATGGCTTTCCTAAAAGAGTAAAAAAAAGTAGTGACTGGGTGTTAAATCCTAGTGGCTAGCATGTTAATCTCACATGCTAGCCATTTGGTTTTAGGAGAAACTTCAAGAACTCCCTCTCTTTGTACTCCCACTTCCAGATTTATAGCTTGTGGGATAATGAAGCAATAAAGCTGTAGAAAAAAAATAGTAGACAATATAAAAAAATGATGGTCTTTTTAATGGCCAACAGGGAGCGACTCCTCTGGTTGCTAAGACTTCTAGGTGTGCCTGCTTGCTCTATTATGTCAGTAAAAACCTCAGCTTAGTGTCTCGTTTCAGGTATGTTAAATAGAACATGATGTCCATTTTGTAAATTCAGTTCAATTCTAACATTTAGAAAGAACAATTATCTAGGATCAGCTTCAGCTAATTAGCTAATGGGCTTACAGTTTCCTTTGTTTCTCAGTCAGATACAGCCATAACCTATCACATCCAATTTCACATCACTAAGGTGGAAATAGAAGAAACTACTCAGATCGAGGCTTCATAGCAAGCAGTGGGTAAAGTCACAGTGGCTCCATCCATCTTTTATACTGTCTATACAAAAATGCTAATTTTAGCTGCATTATTGATAGAAGAAGTAGAGACAGTAGATATAGTTCCATTTGTAGAGCTAACGGTTGTCTGTCTCTCCGTGTCCATCATGGTCCATCATAGGGCTGGACGGAGAGCTGTCCAAGGTGTAGCCCTCTGGCTGTTTTTAGTATGGCAGCATGTACGCATTCAGTTTGTTGACATTGCCCTCACACAGACCCTGTCTGTTATTTTGCCATTTTGAGTAATTACATCAATAATAATTTTCATGTATGCTTTTTCCTGTGCATGAACATTGTAATTTTCCAATCGTGCACCTTGTTATAGCAGGAAGCTCAGATAACATAAAATATAGGGAAGGAAAATGAGGGTCATCAGAAGCCATGGGGGAGTGTATTTCTGGTTGACCCACATGCTTTTCAGAGGCGTTCAGCCAGTTAGACCCAAAGGGGGGGACGCTGACAAACCTGAAGTGACACTATGGATGTCCTCAGGAACTGTCTCTACCCAGAAATACCCCTCACATACACTCTGTTGAGCAGCGGTGGATCACAAGGACAAATCAGCGGCCATGCTACTAGCACTGCTCTCTCCATGACAAAATGAGGTCTGTAGCCTCTGCCAAGGAGGATACAAAACACCACAGTGCAGCAGATGGCTCCTTATAAAGCCAATGGGTGTAAACTCCCTGGAAGGAAGAGAAACCATAAACCTACTGCTAATTAGATATTCTATTAACTTGCTAAAATACAATAAACGATAATGGCTGAATATTTTCCCATAATAATTTTTCAGGTGCATCTTACAACAAACCCAAAAAAGGATAGTGCTGGAAAAAAGATAAGAGTAGAAAATGATTTTTAACTGAAATCATGAACAAAGCTGGAGCGAGCCGGCCTTCTTTTCCCTATGAATGATGAGTGATTGACACATGCTGGCAATATTTTGCTGCCATGTTTACTGGAGTCATTTGGAAAAGAAAAAAAATTAAATTTGTCAGTTTCCTTTCAACACGGATTAGCAAGTTTGATGCACACAAACACAAATCTGTGCTGTAAGTGCAGTTTGACTCGCCAGAAATCTGACTCTGGATTCAAGGGTGTCTTTTTTGTTTTCTGGTGGCGATCAAAGTGTGATGTCCTCATTTCACTGCAGGCGGCTTTGTTGCCTGTCTTCTTATATTTACTCTATAATTACACCAGAAGCCATCTAATACAAGCAAAATGTTGTAAAAGCAGTCTACAAAAATGGACTTTGCTGTGCCTTCCTCGTAATAATTTCTGCTAGATGACTCCGTTTAGTTCCACGGCAAAGATGCTAATGTGCCCGCCTGCAGTGACACAGACAGGGTTTAAGCTGTATTTCTCAATCTGATATATCATATTTGCTCTGCACTTTAATCCAAATGAACAGTTGGGTGACTGAGCAGTTTTAGAGGCTCCAGCCAACTGAAGTAAACACAGCCGGTTGTACGCTGCGGTCATGTGACTGCAGTGTTAGTCCAGGGGAACCTACGTAAGCTTGCGGCATAGCACTTGGCTTCCTGCCCTTCTGGCTGCAATAAGTGACACACACACAGACACACACTCGCACGCACACCACAAACTTTGTTATATCATCCTCCCACCTCTGCCCCGCCTCCGCTGTTGTGTTTGATACAGATTGGACTTGGACCTAGTGGAACATATGCTGTGACAATAGGGGATTTTGTTTTCTCGCGCTTCTCAGTTAAAGCTGTCCAGTAAAACAGATCTTCTGGCCAACACACGCACACATAGTGATAGTAGGTCACCGCCGTGCCCGTGTGATTCTGCTGAATCTTTTCTTAAAACCGAGTTACTTCTTCCTCTTGTTAGGGCTGTCCTCCACACAGGAAAACGTGCCCGGCTGTAAGCTCGAGTAAGCACCGACTTGATAAATAGATGCTGCTACGAGGTCTGAGACATGGGGTTTTCTCAGCAGCCAGGAGCATTAAATCTCCCAACTTCTGAAGGATTACAAAAAAGGATTATATAAATGTATTATTAACACAATTACCACTACATGTGTTGGTTTTTTTTGTCAGTATTTTCGGACATTTTTCATCTGAGCCCACTAATCCATGCAGCTGCCTGGGCTTAAATCACAATTGTGGTCGGCCATGAACTGTAAATTCAATAATGCATTTGCATGCATTTGTTCAGCACTGCCTTTTTATAGCCGTATAGCACTTACAAGAGTGACTATAGATACATGTGAATTCTACTATCAGTCTTTTCACTTGCACTTTGGAACTTAAACACAAGAAAACGATCGCATAGTAATCGTCATGGTTACTACAGCTATAAGGAACATTTGGGCTTCTGCAAAGACAGTGCGGTTGCTTTAACAGGGAAGTGTACAAACAGGAACAAACAGTAGTTCTTACTTTTTAAAGACTGCATTGGATGAGCAACATGTGAACGACACAGTCACTGTCTTATGTGAGTGTATCTAGGAAGAGCTATGCGAGCAGATACTGTTTAAATGCATTAAATACCAGGATTAATTAGCAGTTTACTTTATGATATGATCAAAGGTCCATAAAGCAAGTTCCACATACCCAGCTGCTAGTCAGCTGTATTAAAGGCTGTATCCCTGCACTGTTACATCTTTTGTCATCTCAAAGTCTCTTTTCTCTTTCTCGTGTGTAATGTTTGGGACATTTTTCTCTTCCTCTGTCTCTGCCAGAGCTCCATTCAGATCACTTTTGACAGCAGCCTCCAGATAAGTGCTGCCTCTGCAATAGAAAGCGTGAGCTGCACTGACCAGTCAGCAAACCGAATGGTTAGTAATCTTTGCTTATACCTGTGACATCAGGAGCAGTGCATTTTGAGTGTATGTATGCATGAGTATTTGTCCTCCTCTCTTTTTCTTTTGCAGATTTTGCACTGTAATTGTTCAGTAGACAGGGTCAGGTTACCCGTGACGGTCACCCAGCAGTCGCCAGTTGCCATTTCTATGGACACCTATCAGATCACTATAGCACCTGTGGTGGCAAAGGTACCTGAAGCACTGCACCTGGATTTTAGCAATTTGTACACGGGAGACCAGACCTCTAAAAAAACAAATGTCAGAGCGTGATTTGCATTGTTATTCAAATGTGAAAATTTACACAGACAGTCGCATGGCATCTGTGCCCTCATTGCAGTGGTCATTAAATGTGAAATGTTTTTCTGTTACCTGATGCATTTTAATGTAAGACAATTATTTATTAATGACAATTTGCTGCACAGAGAATATCTATTGTTATAACTGCCTGTTACTATTTTCTTACCCCCCCCCCCCCCCCCCCCCCCCGCTCCGTCTACCTCCATCAGGTTGTGGCGTGCTTGGAGGAGGTGGAGGATGAGGGGCTCCTGATATCCTGGAGTCTTTCCAAGCAGCCGTCGTTTTCTCTGACCGTGTCTCCATGCAAGCTGCAGAGACGGGTGGGAACGCTTACCGCTAATGGCACTAATTTGATGTCACTGCTCTCAGTGACCGTCACATTTTTCAAATTAAAAGCATGCGTGTGTTATTAAAAAAGGAAACGCACATTAAAAAATTTCCCGTATCTAATTTGTCTTCTTTGTAAATCAGCATGCACTGATTTGCATGCAAGTGACTTTCCATCCCATTAAACCCAAGATTAGTCACGAAGGAAGTGCCGTCCTTTAATATTGTTATATAAATGGGCATGCCATTAAATGCCATTTGTCTGAGGAAGTAACAACGTTAATAAAATAAAAAGGAAACAAATACTTAGCACAAGACATTGTGTTGACTAATGACATCCACCATACGGGAATATAAAAAGCCTGCTTTATACGGCGTAGCAAGCCCAGCGTGGGTGAAGTATCAAGGCTGGTTCAGCCCCCCAGAGGTGAAAATGCTCTCAGATTAAAGCTGCAGTAATTTTTTTCCTTTGGGATCCTGTAAGAATTGAGATGAAATAAATAAACCCTCAATTTGTGGCTGTAGTTAGTTCGGTTCAGCGGGTGTTGGTTAACCATCACTGAGTAATAAGTGTGCTTTTTTCTTCACAGTGCACTGAAGGTGAAGCAGACATAGACACAATTAAGGGTCTGATAGAAGATACTCTGTTCAGCACTCAGCCAGCCATGGTCCTCAATCTCAGGACGTCCAGTCCTTTGGTGAGAAATTTACTGCCTTTAATGAGACAAATTAACTAAAAGATGTATAGATTATATAATAAAATAGATGATGTACTTAAAGCTGTTTCACTGTTGAGCTCTCCACCCCCCTTTCTGCACACTCCCAGGCCCCCATGGACAGTCTCTCAGTGGGATTGAACTCTGTATCCCAGAGTGTCTTGGTGAGACGACTACTCCTCCGGCAGCTCAGGGCGACCTTAAGTAAAGGTCAGATATTTTCCCCCAGCGTCAGATCATTTCCGCACAGCTTCCTGCTGATTACCGAAGTCTCACTGCGTCATTGTGTGTTTTGCAGGTCAATGGTCTAAATCAGGGGAGCTGTGCTGTGTCCTGAGCCTGGACCAACCGTCTACAGAGAGAACAACCCGCTTCCTGCCTGTGCCCAGCAGTGCCAATGCTGCACTGGAATGGAGTGAAGATATTACTCTGTAAGCTGCCGTGTTAGAAAGCAGATTCAGGGTGTAATGATTGTGATGCATTTGCAGGTCACCTATTGGCCTCATTTGCAGCCCTCATTTTATTCCTGCACTTTGCTAGAGCAGCTTTGCATGATTCACAGTTTAAAATAATCCTCCTCTCTTCTGATTGGCTGCCCCTTACAACCAGAAGGTCTGAACAGCAAGTGGTGGAGCTGCTGTGCTCACAGCCAGAGCTCTTTCTCACAAATCCAAGAGTAGAAAGAAATGTCTGAAACTGGGTGTTAAGCCTGGTCTGAAGACTAGACCACAATACTTTCTTCTAAACTCCCTAAAGTTGCAACAGTTTTGGGGATCTTTTATTTTAATGCTCCAATTCAGATTTAGCAACATCAGAATTTCTTGAGCCCATAATGTCACAGTCACAATCAAGTAGTTAAAATATTTGTATTAATATTAATGTTCCAGAGAAGTAATGGCTGTAGAAAGAAACGTATTTAATTGAAATAATAATACTTGGATAATGGAGTTTCACTGTAATGCTAACTCATTTGTTTCCTGTGTTTGAAGGGAGCTGGGCCCAGAAACCAAAGAGCTGAGAGTGAGACTTCTGGAGCGGAGTGGCAAACGGGAACGTAAGGCATAGTTCAACAGCAATTTACTACTGGCTGCTGCTCAGAAAGCTGATCAGCAGGAACATATTACAGCTTAAGCAGAGTCATCAGTGCTGAAAATGCAGTATTGGCAGACTCACTGTCTTTGTTAGCATTTTGTGATGTCTGGAGAGGCTCGTTTTTTTTGGCCTCAGAACTACAGTAAAAGGAAAGACCTTTTTGCTTTTTGTACAATTTGTTTATATTCTTTTTGTGTTTAAATATGATTAGAATTCCTGCCAGGTCACGCCTCCATTGCTTTGGACATCCAGGGTAAAGTTCCCACTGGGCAGCACGTATTGTCCATGAGGTCTGGCCAAGACTCAACGCCAAACGCTGTCATCACCGCTGAGGTGAGTGACCAGACGAGTTAGATTTCTGTAAGAGTGTAGGGAGTGTTTGAAATTCTTACTTGTGCTTTGACGCAGAACGAAGGTTGCGTTACGGTTTATTATCTAGATCTGGACTTTATCAAAGATTCCCAACAAAAGAGGCAGTGTTGTGTAACAGCTGATACAAAATCCATTGTCATTCTTATAATCGCTGTGTCAGATCTCTTGTAGACTTTCCAGCAGCCAACTTGTTGCTCTTTTTTTGGCTTTCTTCTAGTCCACATTGTCTTTAAAGAGAGAGAAAATGAGAATAAACGTGCTTTGTCTCTGTGGGGTAACATTTCATTTGGCAAATTCTGTCATTTCTTAATAACTTAATTTCCAATTTATATATAGAGCCAAAGCACAACAACAGTTGGATTAAGGTGCTTTATATAAGACCAACAATCAGGCAGTCGTTTTTGAGCAAGCACTATGTGACAGTGGGAAGGAAGAACTCCCTTTTAACAGGAAGAAACCTCCAGCTTGTACACTTTTTGTTTGTTTTTTTCCTCTTCCAGCTGTTGTACCAAGAAACACAGGAGCCTAGCAGTGCCCACAAAGCTCTGCTACTTCGCTCCTCTCTCACCCCCACCAAGAAAGTTGACGTGGACCGAACCATCATGCCAGACGGAACCATCGTCACCACCGTCACGACGGTCCAGTCCCGACTTAAACTCGATCGCAGTCCAGGTGCGTTTGACAAAGCAAAGCATGTCACCAAACCAGGCAGGGCAGGTGCCTGATGAGTTTTTTTTAGTAGTGTCAATAATAAGAAATGAAATAGCAGCGTTCCCTTTCAGGTGACTCCCCGTTGCGTTCTCCGTCTAAAGTGGAGGTGAATGAGAAGAAACCCACCGTGCTGCCTGATAGCAGAAGCAGCAGCAGCCCCAACGCGAGCAGTGAGTTCTGCCCTGAAAACCAGATTTGTTTTACATAACAGATGCAAAGTAGGATAAGCAACACGCAGCAGAGTAACACGAGTCGAGAGGAATGCACTCTGAGTACGCATCGTGCGCTCCGTGCAGGTAATCCTTTTCAAAAGCATCACATAACTCGCACACGGGCTGGAGTTACGTGCTGTTTTTGGTGCAGCGGGAAGCTAATTGCTGACACAAAACAGATAAAAGATAAGCACAAACTTATATGTAGTGCAACAGCAGTTAATTCAGCAATATATTTTAATAAAAATAGCACATGGTGGTCTGCTAGTATAGTGCTGATTTACATATTTGTGTTTTTTGTTGCTCAGAGAGCAGCCGCCTCTCTAATGGCCTGGATCCTGTTGCAGAAACCGCCATACGGCAGCTGACAGAGTCTGGGTCCAGAGCAGCACGGAAGACACCGACGAAAAGGAGCACGCTAATCATCTCGGGTGTGTCAAAGGTCAGAGAGTGAAAACGCCATCTTTCTAGACACGTGCTTTGAGTTTGATTTGAAAACTTCAGCGATTTTGTGGTTATCAGTTACCTGTATAATGATTGAAAGGAAATAGTCCAACCTTCAGTCTTTATATTAAATTAGCTGTAAGCCTTAATAACTGCTGCGACTGCTACTGGGAATCTACTGTAAAATACAACGAGGAGCCGGGCAGAATAAGTGTGATCTAAATTTAGTCCACAGCCCCCCCACTGGACCACTTTACAGAAGAATGAGAATCTTCTGACCTGATTTTTGCCCGAGAATCTTTGAAAACGTGTCAGGAGCGCTCGACAACCTCACTAAAAGAAAGTGTGCTGATAATCGTGTATATTTGAATTTAATCGTCATATACATGTAATGGCGTGTAATTTCAGTAGTGACATCTATTTCTCTGCTTCAGGTTCCACTCTCTGAAGATAACAGTGCATTATCAAGTGGCTACGCTGCAGCCATGGACGCAGCCATGCACGGCAACCATTACGGGTCAGGGCGTCACCATGATCCAGATGAAACCACGCCCTCTGACGTATCAGAGCGTCCTTCTGTGGATGATGTGGAATCAGATACTGGCTCCACTGGTGCCTTGGAAACCCGGAGTCTCAAGGATCATAAAGGTAACGCAGGCAGTCTGTGCTGTAAAGAATCCAGGTCCAGTTCTCAGTAACGTCTCGCAGAAAAGCGTAACTGTAAAAACATTATTCAGCTATTGAAATATTCTGTAAATTATTCAAATATGTTTCTTGTTTTGTCATTAAAGCAGAATTTCATGAGCAGGTTTACATTTTTTTCAGTCTCAAAGACGTTTTGCTTTTAGATTTAATTTTCATGTCTCACTTTTTTTTTTTTTTAATATATTAATAACGGCACAGTGTATCTTATATGCAAACAAATATTTCATAGCCTTAGGTAACATCAGGACTTCAGGTTCAATTCACAGATTTACCACAGTCAGTTCCTCTACTGCTGCTGCCCTCTAGAGGCCATACTTCAGCATCTACAAAGCCAAACTAACGTGTGTTTGTTTGTAATTTAATTTATTTTTTTCATGCAATATAATTAAATTTGAATGGTGAGGCAGAGGAGTGGGAGAAGCAGTAATAAGTAAACTAAGCCACCCCTCATTTCTTTATATTTTGCTTCCAAGGAGCCAGACTTTATTTTCAAAGTGCTTTTTAACAATAGTTATGCGACCTTTCTGATGGTCTTTCAAAGTTTTCTTTGGACGTTTTCTGCTTCTTCACTCATTTTCAGTCCAGTTCTTGACTGTTTTCAGAGGAATGTTTTTTTCTTTTAGCTTGGTAAGCTACGTTACCTATGAATTGCTCAAGCAAAAACAAGGCTCCAAACTCTTGTCAGTGCTGTGTCTACACATGACAGAGAACTTAGAGAGCCAGTTTTAGATGATGTCTTCAGGCACTTTGTTATCAGCAGCCTGTCGCAAAAATGCATGGATTTTTTGTCATGTATGTTGTGAAATAATTGAAATCATTTGTGAAACTAGAAGTAACTCCACGATGTGTTTCCTGCAGTGGGCTTTTTGCAGAGCGGGACGAAGCTGCTTTTCCGCAGAAGACATCGAGAGAAAGAGTCCTGCCTTAGCCAGTCCCACGAAGACATCTCCAACTTGGGCAATAACTTCACCGCCGCACCAAACATCAGCCGTAAAAAGTCTGGCAGCTTCTCCCGGCGCCTCATCAAACGTTTCTCCTTCCGCTCTTCTGGCAAATCAAAAGGCAAGGCCGCCAATGGAGGAGCTAGTGCACTGGATAACTAATTCTCGAGGCCAGCAGACATGGACACGAGTCATCCTGAGAGCGTTCTCTGTTATCACTACACGTCAGCACGGTCTTTGACAGGCTGAGCGCCCCAGGTGGGTTGTCAACTGCACAGCTTTAAAGGAGGATACCTCTGGGAGGGCTCCCCTCTGGATAGAAATTATTGCACTTTCAGGACAGAAGTCTCATTTAATCACATCGCTGACTCTGAATTGTTGTTAAATTTGAGGAGGAATCTGCTGCTCGGTGGAGGAGATGGGAATAGCTACAAAGAAATGTTCCACGCTTCTGGGATTGTTGGACTGGCACTGGTGGTGAAAACGCTCCAAAACATTTTAATGATGTAAAATGCCACTATGCTCTTGGTTGCACTTTTGACTTTTTATTTTTTTTAACAGCACATGTAAAAATGTGCTTGTTGTTAAAGTGTAATTTATTAATATGTTGGACTCATTAAACAAGTGCTATTTATTTGAACCCCCTACAACTAATCATCATAGCTACATTACACTATAATATAGAGACATTAAGGTGTGTTTTCCATACAAATGTAATTTTCAACACATAGTTTAAGTAAGTTTAAAAAAAATGTCTTGATCTAGCTATAATGTCCATCCATGATTGCTTCGACATTGGTTTTAGAATAATGTTAAATGTTGTATCTTATATAAAAACCTGAAAAGATCATATTGTACTTTTACTTTGACAAAGGTGCTTTCTCTGAAGTATCATATCTTCACTTTGCTTTTGAAAATCTAACCAGCCACCTTATTTATCAAGCCAGAAGCTGATTTTTAGACTTTTGAAAGTCTCGCAGTCTTCTGTCGGGGGAAAACAGCAACGCGATCAGGCGTGCTCGCCTCTTCTCGTGCTTCTACAGAATTCATTGTTGTAACAGCTATCATTACTGTGCAGGACATGTTGTGTTAAATGCCTCAAAAGGGTTGCGGGTGAAATCGTTTGCAGAGAATGCTGCCATGTGATTAGTTCCTAATAATGAACTAATATAGCAAAGCATTTCCTGTATGAACATTTGGGATTGTTATGATAATGTAATATTTTTTAGATATATGTACGTCACGCTAAAATATTTCTGCAGTTTATATTTAAAAAAGGAGATTGGTGTGTCTCAGTGTTCACTAATGCTGCGCTCAGGCAAAGCAAGAGGACTCGGTGTGGGTTAGAGTTGAAATACGGTACTCAGGGTTTTAATGAAATCTACTAGCAGCCACAGGTTTTAAGAAAGCATTTGCATACTTTGAAGGCAAATAGATCCAGTATGTGAAGTTGTACATAGGTTTTAGGGCCAATTGAGTCTTGTCTGAAAACATGAAAATAATCTTTTAACTGACTGCATTAACTATGAGACTTCAGAAAAACCAAACTTAATAAATGGTTGTTTTTTGAAATTATAATTTTTTTAATAAAAGGATTTTGAAATGCTGAAGAAGAGAACAAAGCCTCTTCAACGTCTAAAGGCACATAAAGCAAACGTTATGAATAAAGATTTGTGGCTGTATTGTGAAACAAAAAGTGGCTGCAAAATTGATGACTTCTGTTATATTTTAAATATTTAATTTATTGCAAATAAATTATTTTTTAAGCATCATCTTTGTACCTGACTTCGTTCATTGTATTTTCAATAACCCATAAAAGGTTCCTTTTTATGATGCACTTGCAGGTCTGTGAAGGCGCATGGGCTACAGCGTAACATTAAAAGAACATAACTTTCTGTACCTGCAATTAACTTACATGTACTAATGTCAATGGAAAATTGTATTTAGTAGTCAGTATAATCTTTTAGTGATATAAGTTTGCATATGGTAGAATACTGCATGTAGTGATTTGTATTAGGAAATATTCAACCATGTATACTTAGAGGCATATAATCAATTGTGTGTGATCTCTAGCAGGCTGCAGGCTTGGTGTGCACCTCAGGAATGCACCCCCACGTCCTGGGAGAACGAGAGAGCTTGTACCTGGTTTTATTGTTTCACGGTAGGATTAACGTAGCTATGTCTGTTTTAGTTTAAGTGCTTCTTTACATATAGATGAACTGCTGGACTTCCTCACCATGTTATTTAGGGTGAGGGGGAGACTGCCCTCTTTGTGACCAAGGATGTACCTTTTGTACCTTCATGTTATATGACCCTTTGATCAGCAGGAGACACACACACACACACACACACACACACACACACACACACACACACACACACACACACACACACACACACACACACACACACATACGTTCAATGGAGTATAAAATAAAGACCGGGGCAGTGCTCAGCGCGAGTCTCTCAGTAGGGAGCTGCCCTTCTGTGTGTTTCTCTTCTCTGAGTCTTTACTGAAGAAGTGTTTTATAACATTTTCCTTAACAACTAATAAGTTTGCTTTCGTGAGGCTCTTCCCTGCATTTCATTGTCTTCGCTGACTAGTAACACCAGAAGGGGCCCAAGAGTTTTTGGGGACTTACTTCTGTGGCTTTTAAACCCTAAAACACGCTGCGCCAAAAATTGGTCCACCCCAAGGATTGGGTTCCCCGACATAGTGTAGAGAGTAACATAGTGTACGCTGTTAAGTGCCAGGAAGATTGCCAAACAACCTCTGGCGATGTGGATGGCACAACACGGAAGAACTACCTGGTCAGGCCAGGACTCTGCAGTCTATTTACACCTACAGGCCAGTGGACCCTCTTTCATTGATGAGGACGTAACCATCCTGGACAGGAAGGAGCACTGGTTTGAGCGGGGAGTCAAGGAGGCCATTTACGTGAACAGAGAAAGACCATCTCTGAATTGAGGGGCCTAACGGTACATCTTTTACCACCGTATAATGCTATAATTGCAGCCATTCCCCAACTCTCTGTGAATGGTAACCATGGCCATTGATCAGTGGGCTTTAATCAGTGGTTGTTGATCAATGGTCATGAGAATTTGCATAATAATGATGAAGGAACTGACCTCACAGCCCATTGTTCCTTCAGTGGGCTGGTTTCAGTCATTATGCAGATGTACTGTTTATAACATAGGTGTCAAACTCTGGCCCGCAGCCTAATTACGTTTGGCCCGCGAAGCCATACCAAATTACTACTAGAGCTGGCCCACTGGTATTATACAGCTAATATATATATTGTTTAGTATTAAGCTTTGCTTGTTCCATATTCAGTTTTCCAGCAAAACTTATTTGAGTCCATAAGAAAAGATTCATTCTTATATCTGGAGGAAGATTTTTTTTTTAATAAATATTAATGTTAGCCCGTGACTTTGTTCCAGTTTTGAATTTTGGCCCACTGTGTATTTGAGTTTGACACCCCTGCCATAAGTCATTGTTGATTTTGTCTTCTAAAATGATGTTTAGAAGAGGACCTGAAAATGGCCAACGTTTGTTTGTAAGCTTAATTAAACAGATGTTGGCCTTGGATGCAAACCAGCGCATAAAACCGTCGGAGGTTCTCCGGCATCCCTTTTTCAACCCTAAGAGTTCCCCTTGCATTGACATGAGTGCTGAAAGACCACAAAACCCTGTGGTCTTTCAGCACCCTTCAAACTTGAAATGCAAGAGATCAGAGAAAATCAACTGCAGTTTTCAAAACTCGGTTGAATTTTCTCAGCAAGTATTCATCCACACGTCAGCCAGCCCATCCTTCAGCTCAGATGTGCTTGAAATAGTTGAAGGGAGCATTTTGAGAAACCACTACAAGGTAGAGGCTTTCCTTGGAGAAGGGGGCTTTGGTATTGTAGCCAAATGCCGTGATACCAAAACCAACCGAGCTGTGGCTATTAAGGTGAACAAGAACGACCCTGATATTCTGCAACAGGCAAAACTGGAAATTTTAATTCTGGAGCAGCTGAGAAGGTTGGATCCAGATGCCGCCAACATTGTTCAATGGAACGGCTTTTTCCATGACGGAGAGCGTGTTTGCCTGAAATTTGAACTCCTAGACCAATGCCTGTGGGACTACATACGGGACCCGAATAATCGGCGTCTCCCCATAAGCGAAGTCAGGCCAATTTTAGGTCAACTCACAAATGCTCTGTCCCACCTGGGTTCTGTGGGAATAGTGCACGCTGACCTCAAACCTGGAAACATCATGGTTGTAAATCGCTATGAGTCTCCAGTCAAAGTCAGACTTATAGACTTTGGCCTCGCATGTCCTGCGTCTGCAGTGATGCCTGGTGACCGTGTGGGGACAGTTGGTTATAGTGCACCTGAGGTTATGCTTGGCCTTCCTTACAATGAAGCAAGTGACATGTGGTCTCTGGGGCTGGTGGCTGTGGAGCTTGGTACAGGGGTGCCACTCTACCCTGGAAAAAATATTATGAAGTTTTGAAATTCATCATAGAAACTCAGGGTCAGCCGCCAGATCATGTTCTCGATCCTGGCGTGTACACTGAAGACTATTTCACAAAAGACAACTACAACTACAACCAACAACGCTGGACATTTAAGACTGCTCAACAATTTAAATACGAGACAGGATATGAATCTTTGGAGACAAGATACATAAAACTGACACGTCTGGATGACCTCGAACAAATAATGCTGTTTAGACGAGGACCAGAAGATGGCCAACGCTTATTTGTCAGCCTAACTAAAGAGATGTTGGCCTTGGATGCACACCAGCAGATAACACCCTCTCAGGTTCTCCGGCATCCCTTTTTCAACCCTGGCCTCTCCAACAGGTTCCCAAGTATCAACACTGAAAAACCATACAGAGTCAATCTCCAGCATGGCATCTTCCACCCTGGACAAAAGTGATAAAAACACAAACTGGGGTTGGAAAAGGATATTAACAGCAAATTACACTGGAAATATTAATTAAGCTGCTCCAATAATTATCACTTTGGCTTTTTTTTTTTTTTTTTTAAATTTTCACTCCCCCCACCCCAACCAGTCGCGGCAGATGACTGTCCCTTCCTGAGGCTGGTTCTGTCGAAGGTTTCTTCCTTTTTAAAGGGAGTTTTTCCTTCCCACTGTCGCTAAATGCTTGCTCATAGGGAATCTTCTGATTGCTGGGGTGGCCAAAACTCTAGGGGAAGTAGCAATTCTTGTGAAAATTAAAAAAAAAAAAAAAGCCTACCAATATTCAAAGCAGAGCAGCGGACACCTTACCATCACATCAGTCCTTTAATCCAACCTAAAACACCATGTTTACAGAAATAAGTTCCATACAAATTGGAAATAAATTGTTGTTTTTGATTGTTTATAAATATATAGTGCTACCCTTCAGCCTCCTAGTAGACATACCTGTGTTATCCCCAACTCTTTGTGAATGGTAACCATGGCCATTGATCAGTGGGCTTTAATCAGTGGTTGTTGATCAATGGTCATGAGAATTTGCATAATAATGATGAAGGAACTGACCTCACAGCCCATTGTTCCTTCAGTGGGCTGGTTTCAGTCATTATGCAGATGTACTGTTTATAACATAGGTGTCAAACTCTGCCAAATTTGGCCCGCAGCCTAATTACATTTGGCCCGCGAAGCCATACCAAATTACTATTAGAGCTGGCCTACCGGTATTATACAGCTAATATATATATTGTTTAGTATTAAGCTTTGCTTGTTCCATATTCAGTTTTCCAGCAAAACTTATTTGAGTCCATAAGAAAAGATTCACTCTTAAATCTGGAGGAAGATTTTTTTTTCAATAAATATTAATGTTAGCCCGCAACTTCGTTCCATTTTTGAATTTTGGCCCACTGTGTATTTGAGTTTGACACCCCTGGTTTATAAGATTGGGGAAATCTTCAGTTAGCTGAGACTGAAGAAGTCACTTGGATGAGTGATGAAATGTTTCTCCCACTGAAAACGCTACGTCCAGATGAACAGAATTTAAACTTTTGGAGACACATGTGAATACATCGAAGAACAACTTGGGTTTAGTATCTTACCCAGCTCTTACAGTGAAAATGATTAAACCAATGGCATTAAGGCACCAGTCTTCTAATATATTAGTAACAATATGTAACTTTCACTTCTACAATTACTTTTGATATTTCACACACACAAAATATACATCGATTAGCCTGTCTTGTGTGACATTTCATGCGGTCTTGGTGGGTGGGGGTTGCCTGCTAGCGTGGGGGCCCCAAGTAATTGCTTAGTCTGCTAATGCTGCTTGCTGGCTCTCAGTTATATGTTTTCATCAAAATCAAATTTACTTGAAAAAGTGCACAAAAGAAATGTGGTTCCAGGTATGATTAGCTAAAAAAGGTCTGACCAGATACGTGCATGGCATATAAACCAAACTATACACGGGACACATAGTGCAGAGTAAGGCACTCACATACTGTATGGCTATTAAACCTGTTCTTAGTTTAAATATCTGAGGATGATAAAGATGGGGACTGCTGTTGTTAAGTTTGAGAAGAGCACATTTCCTCTCAGACCTGCAGTAGAAGACACTCAGGTCAATAGGTCTTTGTTTGGATGCAGTGGGGGATGGTGTCCTGTAGTTTTCCAAAGTCTTGCAGGCCTCTCCATACCGATGGTCATAAGATGAGAGCCCCTTTACAGCATTTTATTCTTTCAAGGGTAGCTTCTTTTTGAAGCGGTTTGGTTTTCAGTTTAGTTTTTATTGTTAAAAATATTTGGATTTTGTTTAGTATTAGATGTATTTATTTATTAATAAGATTCTTGTTAGGGGAAATATTTAAGGAATTCTGAATAGGTATTACAATTGGAATACAAAAAGGTCTACTTGAAACTCACTTATGTAGACACACTAGTCGAAATAAATGTGTATGTATAACTATTACATGCATGGACGGGTGGGAACATTTGACCAATGAGTAAATCTAGAAACATTTCCTGTTGGTACACAATAATGTTGTATTTTTTTAACTTCAGTTAAATTATTAGTTAAAAACAGCTTTATATTTTGGTGTAAAGTTTAATCATTTTGGCACACAGATCTTCGATGTTATTTGCCACGTGGTCATACTTCGTCCAGGTTTTTGCACTGGTCAGCGCGTACGAAGCTTGGCTTCCAATACACACACATCAGGGGGTTAAATGTTCCATTTAACTTTTACCGCAGAGCTGGTCTGCGCGCCAAAAAATTTAAAGTTGGAGGGAAGATAATCGATTGGCTTTCTGGCTCCTCCTTTTTTACTTTTGACCCACTGACAGAAAGCAGTAACAGTAACAGCCAATCGACCGTGCGTCTTCCTTTTAGACTCCATCGTGATTGTTTACAAACCAGGAGAGATCCACCAATAGTAATTAATTTTCTCTCACGACGTTTCTGTCAGGGCCAATCAGATAACAGCACTTTTATTCCAAAACCCAATGGCAGGTTAGGGCGGGACAAAGCGCGAGGTTTATATAGAGGCTGCGATTTCTTCTTCATCACTAGCAAACCAACGACTGCTGTGGTTCGACTCCGAAGAACTATTTAAATAACCAACGATGTCTGGAAGAGGTAAAACTGGAGCAAAGGCACGTGCCAAGGCTAAGACCCGCAGCTCTCGCGCCGGTCTGCAGTTCCCCGTCGGCCGTGTCCACCGTCTTCTCCGCAAGGGAAACTACGCAGAAAGAGTTGGCGCCGGGGCCCCAGTTTACCTGGCCGCGGTCCTGGAGTACCTCACCGCTGAGATCCTGGAGTTGGCCGGCAATGCTGCCAGAGACAACAAGAAGACTCGTATCATCCCTCGCCACCTCCAGCTAGCTGTACGCAACGACGAGGAGCTGAACAAACTCCTCGGTGGCGTGACCATCGCACAGGGAGGCGTCCTGCCCAACATCCAGGCCGTCCTGCTGCCCAAGAAGACCGGCCAGTCTGCACCGAGCTCCGGCAAAGCGGGAAAGAAGGCCTCCTCTCAGTCACAGGAGTATTAGCTTGCTAGCTAATAACTCTTAACACCCAACGGTCCTTTTAAGGGCCACCCACTCCTAATTGAAAGAGCAACTTTTCCTGATTATTGCTGTCTTGCATCCCCTTTCGCATGATTTTTATTTAATAAAAAGTCTGTTTTGTAAGCACTGATGTATTCTGCTGATTTCAGGCTAATCGATGCTACTTGCTAGTTTTGGAGACCTGCTAGCCTGGCCGGTTGAGCTGAATTTCAGACTGGTGGTCTCTAACCCCACTGATTATACCGTGAGCTCGAGAGTTGTAATATAACACTATTCATTTACCACAGGGCTTTGTTTCATGACCGGCGGTTAACAACAAACAAGGAAAACAAAAATGGCCTCCACTTATCAACATTTACTGTAGGTACATGGGCCAGAGCCTGAAACACCGGTTGCATTTCACCTTATTAGTAGCATGACTGAGCAGCTTTTGTGGTGACTGATTACAAATTACTTTTGGTTTGGCAGAAAGGGCTCTTTAGTATGCATTTGTGGCTGAAATAATGATCTGTGTAGGCATATTGTATTATATGTATTGCGTATTTCCATCTAAAGCATAACATGCTACAAATAACTCACCCTAATCTGAGTTTCAGCTCTCAAAAGTGTTCATATGCACAGAGCAGTTTTAAATTTGTATCCATTTTGAAGGGTTTCCTGCACCACAATGACCAACAGACCTAACAGCCTCAATCAATGACTATATTTTTGGAGTAATAAGTAATATCACTGTAAAGTGAAACGCACCCATTAGGAAGGGAAGATTATTTGCATACATGCTCTTTTTATCCTGCATTAGTGTTCCTTGGGTATATGCCTGAGAAATTGGAGCTCTAGTAACCCATTTCTAGAATTAAGGTGGGGTGTTTTACCATTTGTTTTGTATTTGCGTATGAGCGACCTGAATAATATGTTTGTTTGTTCAAAGTGTGGTTAAAGCTTGAAAAACATGCCAACGGCTCATTCTCCTTAAAGCTCCAGGTGTTTCCTCGTTACATGTGAAGAAACCGGCAGCTGCAGTTTACCAGCACAGTGACGTCTGACCCAGTATGCACAGCTCCTGTGCAGCAGCCGTACCACTGAGGAATAATTTGAGTAATATATTTCATTATTCCGAAGCACAGAATAATTAGATGTTAGGCAGTAAATTATCTCCACATAGATCAGGGGTGACAGACATGAGGCCCGGGGCCAGAACTGACCCAGCAGACTCCAGTCCGACTCACTGGACAGCTTTGGAAAATGTGAAGAAGGGTGAAAATTTAGTACTTTTAACTGTGTTTTCATACGTTTTACACTATCTACTATAGAAATTTCAGTTTTACAATCCACAGTTTAAAAAACAAACAAAAAAAAAAGAGACATTTTCTGTGAATTAACAACACTTTTTCTTTGGAACAAAAGTTGGCTTGCAGAATGAGTTTGACATCTTTGCCATAGATCATAAGCATTTATGAGCATTGATTGAAGATGTCTCAAATAGTGCATCACAACAAGACACCTGCTAACAGACAGTTGTTCATTCTGCTTTTCAAAGTGCTCAAAATACCTTTAATTCCCCATCAAGGAAAGAAAGCATTTGGCAGAAATTACACCAAACTTTCAGTCAGTGGAAACATGACATCTTGAGTGTAATTCCCAAATGCTGCCACCAGGGGTCACCATGTGATGTTTGAAAAAGTTCACAAAATGACTTGTGGCATAAACTGATTGTTGCCCATATGTGTCTTTATTTAACAACTATTGAAGACAGATCACTGTCTGTGCTGACAGATGTGCACCATAAGCCATTTCATAACACGGAGGAAAGAAAGGATTTCAACTGTTACATAAAATAGTACGACATCTGAAAAAAGTGTCATTAGTATATGCCCAGCTATAATACATAATTAATCCTTTTGTGGGATCCATAACTGATAAAATGATTGGTTGTTTTATATCAGAGGTGGGGATGGATTACGTATTTTCTCATTAAACCTCAGTCATGTGCAGCTAAACTCACCCGTAACCTTTCCACAGGACATATTTCAGTCTGCTTTGAGTGCTTTATAGCGGCAAAAGCAGCATGACGCACCAAGTTTGAGCCGAGCCCAGGACAGGCTGAACCAATTACTCGGGCTTGACAACGTGTCCAACACCAACATCCAGGCTAAAAATTCCAGCTCAGAAGGAAAAACCCCGGTGTCCACTGGCTGTTATAACTATAATTTTCTGAGTTGACATTTTCACAGTCTCTAAATTTACTGGTGATGCTCTTTTCAGCTGTTTGTGGCAACAACAAAAAAAGATCTCTGGTAAAACAGTCATTTTGGTCGTTTCATGGAATTTGTTGGCTTTCCTTCTGCAAGTTTTGAAGTTTTGATTTTCATTATCCACAAAACACCTCGTATGTTAATTACAGTTTGGTGAAGCTGTGACTGGAACAAAAGCAAATATCTAGACTGAAAAGAAGGGTTTTTCCAAGTTCATGGGTAATCTTTGTTTATACAGCATCTGAAAAGTAATAGAGTTTAGATGTACTCAAGCTGCTGTGAAATAAACAACTATATTTGTCTGAACATGAGAAAATCTTGGTATAAGCAACAAATCTGTGAGAAACAAAGTTATACATGGACACAGAAGGACCTGCTTAATGAAGGGAAAGAGGAATGATGAGTGGGAAGAGAAAAAAAAAGAGGGCTGGAAAGAGGGGGGTTGGATCTGCTACAATGATGTTCAGACACACCGAAACATTCACTTTGAACGTTACTCAACAGCAGCGAAGATGCTCGAGAAAAGAACTGGAAGACTTTTCACATGAAAGCTTGGGAGGATGCCTTGTCTTGTGTTTTTAATCTTTGGACTGAATCATACTGCAGAAGAGGAGATGTTCCTTTCGAGCTTGGGTATGGGAAAACAAAAATATTTATTTGAGTGTTTGTATGTGTGTGTGGAAGACAGAAGGGCATCACCAGGGTTTTGCGGCAGGTTACGCATCTTTGCATTATCTTTAAAGGCAGGCTTTTGATTTAACTGGGAGGCATGAGCAGGTGAAAGTCATCTGACAGGGAGAAAAATAGGAGCCAAACCCAGGTGGCTCTGAATGGACACTTTAGTGTGTGTGTGTGTGTGTGTGTGTGAGAGAGAGAGAGAGGGAGAGAGTTCTCAGGCTGTCTTTGGTGAAATAACAGTATGGTGAGGTATTTCTCCGACATGCCAGTGAGGTGCAACTGTGCCTGAGTGAGTATAGCTTTCTTGCTATGAGGGAACTTTGCTTGTTTACATGTAAATAAGTATCTGATGAGTCCATACAGACATACTAAAAAAGCTGAAGAAGACAAGTGGACAGATGTCACGCGTGAAGACAGTCCATTGGTTTTGTGGGCAGCTCAAACTCTTTTGCGGTAATGTCTCTAATTTCCTGTTGTTCACTAGTTCGTTTGGCTTTGTGCCTTTTCTGAGCATCATTTGACTAATCACATGATTTGAGCTGGTACTGTTTTTTCTCAGTGTGACTGGATTTGTTTCAATTTAGCCAATCAGGAGGTTTGAATGGCATTCTTGTGTGTGTGCATTATTACTGTACAGCAGCAATGTTCTGATATTATTCCAAAAATGAGACCCGGTGTTTCCCATAACTCTACAAACAATTTGGGCTGCAGATGTTCTGTGATCGCTCCACGATCACCGCCTCCTTCTGGATAGTATTTCCTGTCCTGAGCTGAGCCTCGCCAACCCCTCAACATGTGGCATCAGAATAATTACAGGTTACATTTAGGTTAAGGTTTGTCTAAAAGGAAATGTTTTGTTTTGTCCTGTCAGTGTTAAGGGAAGGGGTAGGATTGATGCTTGGTCTGAGAGGAAGTAAAGAGTGAGACCCTCAATTTAAGGCAATGAAATCTGCGTTATGTGTAAGCTGCTTCTCATCAAGCTTCCTACACAGCCTGCATGAGTGTTGACTGCCTGAGCCCCCACTTGCATAATTGTTGCCATCTTCACTGTTTCCACCTGCAGCCTAATGTCATCCTGCAGAGACCTGCAGACATCTGTTTCACAGTGTGTAACTGCAGGGTTCACAAGCTGACTGATCCAAACCTCCTACCAGACAAGCAGTTCAGTATCTGTGGGAAATCACACACTCACAGCATAGCTTGTTTTGGACTTTTATTATTATCATCTCAGAGTGCTCACAGCCAGGCTGAGATATCACTGCAGACAGTTCAGAAAGACTGAAAAGTTCATCTTCAACTTGCTTTGCCTGCCTGGACTTTTGTGCATCTGCAAGCTACTTTGCAACCCACCTCCCCACCAACTCCACTTTACCTGCTTTGTCTGACTTCATTTATATACTTTCCTCTATGAGAATTACACTGTGGTACTGGGCAGCATGGTGGCACAGTGGTTAGCAATGTTTTTCCCCTGCCTTACATAGTTCAGTGACATGCTGTTAGTAAGGTTAGGTTAACTACTGATTGTCAATCGGCCATAGGTGTGAATGGTTGATTGTCTCTCTTTCTTAGCCATGTGACATACCTGTGCAGGGTCAACCCCACCTGATGCACCATGGCAGCTGGGATAGGCTCCTGCAATCCCGAATTGGATAAGTGGAAGCAAATGGATGGATGGTCTTTAGTCTATGTTTTAATAATTATTACTATCGTCATGGCAACTGCAGAACTGAAGAAGCCTCTCAGATGAGAGGTGAAAGGTTTATTCTTTCCAAGCTCCTTAGATTATCTTCATGGTAGTGCTCCTTGATTAAAGTAATATATTGATATCCACTTGGGTACCTATCTATATAAGTAAGTAAGCAGCTATCTATTCTGTTAAAGAAAGATATGTGGAAACTCCTTGGCCCATTAGATAACTGCATTCACCATTTATCTTTCAGATGTTCCATTTCGTTAAATAATAAAGACTGCATTGTATTTAAAAATCACTTCCATCTGCTTGTTCACATGGATGAACAGCTATATGGGGATTTCCATTGTAATCACCATTTAAAGGTCATTTAGTAAACTTTACCCCCTCAGCTGTAGCCTCCACATGATCGCTGAGGACTCAAAACACAAACCTTATCTGCAGACCTCTGCAGTCTTCAGTCCATCGGGTTACTAAGCTGCCTCTGTTTGTTTGTTTTCATTCTCCTCAGTGAGTCATCATCCGTCTCACTTCCTCCCTCTACTCTCTGGCCGCCGACCATGGGAAAAGCCTTGAGAGATCAATAGTGGAGGCTTTCTCCCACTCTCTTCTACTCTCTCTGTGTTTGTCTGTAAGCCAAATAGTTCCTGTGGGATGTCTGAAAAGATGCTCACATGTGTTCGCTCACTTCCTGTGGACCTTTCATATCGCTCTGCTCCATCATTACACAGTGGAAGCATTGTAATCCACCGTCGTCCATTTAGTTAGCGTTATCATAAAGTGTTGTTCGACAGTTTTCCAGAGTGGAAACACTTCTTTTGGAGTTCGTTGCATCAGCGGTCCAGAGCTCAGAGCAGGAAGTCAGAGGACACAAGGTCTTTTCCATCACCGCCTCCTACACTTTATGTTATTTCCTGCATGGGTTAGACTGTTAACACCTGCTTAACCCATAGACACTTTTAAGGAGACAGCCCCGCCTTGTGTGATTGGGCGGTGCGGTCCATTTGAACTTTCATTTAATGGAAAGCTTGTTGAGAGCCTGAACATTTCAACCATTCTCTCAGCAGGATGTGAACTCTGTGCAGAGCTAATTCTGGAGTGTTCTGAAACTGCATGTTCGGGTGAAGTTATTTACTCATAATTGCCAAAAAAAAGGAGAAGCAATCAATATGGAAGAATTGGGAGTATGTTTTGGAGGGCAGTGCCTGGTTCCCCTCTACTGTTTGTAACTGTAATCTGATGTAATTCTGCACCGGGATGGGCAGGAGAAGGGGTTGGGAGGAGGGAAATAGCAGAGGAACTCAGTGAGTGAATGAAAAAAGCAAGGAGCTAGACATACACAATAATGTGGACACTGCTCTATGTGCTAGCAACTGTCAGGCAAACCCATGGACCCAGCTTTTGTCTGGACTTAGCAAGAGTAAAGAGATGGTAAAAGCTGCCTGTCTGTCAGTGAAGTAAGTAAACACTTGGCTGTTTTCACCAGCACTGTTGGGCTAATATCTTCTCTTTGTAATATAACTCTATTTTATTTCATGTTTTTTATTGATCATTCCAGCTGTTAGATTTTCTGTGTATTCCTCTGATTTTTCATTGTTCACTCTAAACCAAAGTCATTTCTCTTTAAAAGTGGCAGCCCAGTCTGTGTGGCAGGCAAGTATCTATTTTCAGAAGCTTGTGGCAGCTCTGAAGGGCATAACTGCCTCCATAATGACAGGTTACTATGCGAGGGCCTGCATTCGCAAGCATTAAAACTGTTCCTCTGCCTGGGTGTGTACGTTAAATTACTGAGGCTTTTTGGAGCAGGAGCATATGTGTTTGTGTGTGTGAGTGTGTGAGTGAGGCAGACAGAGGCACATTAGCCTGCCCACTCTCCTGTCCTGTGTCTGACTGCGTGGCTCAAAGAGGCCCAGTGTTGACAGGCAGTGGGGCTGACAGCAGAGGCGCGAGGGGTCCTGTGTCAGTGACGAATAGAGGGGATGGTCTGTTCTTCGTGTCACTGGGTCCTCTGAGATTCGCACACTGGACGCGATTGTCAGACGTATGCGGTTTCACCCAGCAGCCTTGCCTGGAGTGACATCAGACGCAGACTGAACGCCCTGTTGTGTAAAAACGCCGTGAGCTAAACTTGGAGCACGCTGGATATTTAAATCTTTTTTAATTAATCAGTGATGACAACATAGGCCGACAAAGAGCTCAGGCCCTTAAAAAAGTGTCTGTGGGAATGACGTGTCTTCTGTGCACTATAACAAACACCGCAAGACATGTCACAGAGTTTAAACCGAATCATTCAAGCACAGTGGCACTGGCGGCGTTGAGCTCTACTTTGAAATGTAAAACCAAGAGTCAAGCACGACACACAGCAGCTTTTCATCCTCGGGTAGACACAACAGACATTAGATAGTAAGGTAGTTGCGTCTACTCTAGTTTTGCTTAGATGCCCAGATGGCAAAACAAGTGATAGTGAAAGATGCGGATGGGAGCTTTTAGTGGAAATATGAATGAGTCATCCGGGCTGCCTATGTGTTTGTGCGTGTTTGTTTGAGCCATGTCTAGTCCTCATGGCTTGTTGTAGCTCTCCTGTCTGACTGGAGGAAGACGAGCAGACAGCCGGCTCTAATCTGCAACATGTTTCTGCAGACAGTTTGGACTGTTTGTTTGTAAGATCACGGTGACTCACCACAGCCAGACGAAGCAGTCATCTGACCCCTGATGAGTAAAGCACCTGCAGAGCCAGCTCAAACCTTCTGCTATATATCCAAAGCGCATTTCACATAAAATCTGTGGTTGCTATTGTTGTGTTTGTTGCTCTCATTCTCGAACGTTTTTTTTTTTTTTTTAAAGGCTGAGGCATAAATCAATAGCAGCTTTCTTGATGGATTGCTCTGTGTTTAGTTCTGAAGAAACAATTACTCTGTACAACGGTTTGGTCACATGGGCTTATAACTGGGACAGAAGAGCTTCTATGGAAAGCACTGTTCTCATTGTAGTACAACTGTAGTAGCAGTATTCCCAGTGCTCCCATTCATGCCCTGCCACTCTGTCTCTGCGCTTCAGGACCTTCATGAGTCGGATAACTCTGCCAGTCCAGCCGACATGGACCGCATGAGCAGGAATAAAGTGGAGCATGGGCGACAAACGCACCAGGTCTTACAGGTGAGGCATTTCTTCCTGCGGTGCCACTGACTATTTATAGCAGACACAAGTTAAGATAAATTGTAACTTGTTTTACTAGCAGCATCTGTTGTAAGTCAGCTTTATTCAGCATTACTGAGAGGTTTACGCGTTTAAAAGCAGGAGCATAGCAGTAATATCAGCTTCACATCCATTAGTGCAAGCTTTCAGAGCAAGCATATCTGGTTTTATAGCACAAGACTATAAGTGTAGTAATGTAAGTGTGCTTTTGCTCTAACTTTTCTGACTTTCTTTCTACAACTCTTTATTTTTAACTCTTTATTTTTTAACAAATACGTCTGACTTTGCCAAATAAAATCAGTCATTATCCTATTAAAATGATCCCAGTGTTTCCCAGCTGCAGACAGACATCTGGGTTGTGCACGGATTTATTTCCAGCATCACAAAATGTAGCTGACTATTGAACTAATGCCATGTACAACACATAAGAATTTGTCCATCTGTAAATCTTATTCATGGGAGACAAAAAAAGCCACATTACTGGGTGAGGCCTGTAGTGCAATCCAACTCAGGCTTAATTACATGCTATATGTTATGTTGTGACACGCTGTTTACTTCATGCATACAGATCCAAATATTACACACTACTATTGTCTTAAACAGATCCTTATGCTGTGTAAAAATAACTCTGATGATGTTTTATTATTTTAACAGAGCACTCCGCTCGACTTGATTGAAACAGGCAAATCCCTCAAAGTCCAGGCAGAGCGCCCCCACCTGGTCAGCCTGGGAAGTGGACGCCTGAGCACAGCCATCACTTTACTACCACTGCTGGAAGGTCACAACCCTTATGTGTGTGTGTGTGGTTTTGAGAATATATCTGTGTGTTTGGTTGACAGTTAGGGTCTCAACTCGAGAATTATAATCATAAGTGGAGTCTACTGTATTTTACTGACACTTCCTTAAGTGGAATTGCCAAACGTGAGGCAATTGTTCTTTAATAAGTAAGCAGCACAGAATGTCAAGAGTAATGAAGTGACAGTGACTGATGACACACTAACTTCTGAGCGTGTTGTTGTTACTTGTACTGAGGCACACTTACAAATGCTGCCTGTGATTTCCTTGCACCATTTGTCTCTGTCTTCCCCCGAGCCTTAACATTTCACAGGAGAGAGAGGAGAGGCTGTGGCACCCCAGAGAAAAGAGGGGATTTGTGTGTGTGTGTGTGTGCTCCATTTCCTCTGTGCTAAAATATAAATATAGTATGTGTTTGTGTCAGGCTATATTTACTGTACCTACAGACAAAATGTAACTGATAACCTAAGAACAACACACCAGGGTCAGCAGATGGGTGTATTAATTTCCACTGATGAGATCCCTGTTATCTGTCAGGCTAAACACACCTCCTGAGACCTACACCTGTTATTTAACATGAGTTCATAAGCTGGTTCCATTTGTGACTCAACTCACATCATCACTGGCTTTGAACTGCAGGTCTAAGAATGTTTTACTAATGTATTTCGAACCACATGACTCTCCAAAATTATTGACAGATGTTTTTCTTTCTTGTTGCAGGGAAAACCACGCTGGGCAGTGAGGGGACAGATATCCCCCTGCAGGGCCCCGGCATCGCAGCTAAGCATTGCTACATTGAAAACCAGGGAGGCAACATCACCTTGTACCCATGTGGAAACCAGTGCTCAGCAGATGGCGTTCGCCTCACCAAACCTTATCGGCTTACTCAAGGTAGCACCGTCACAGGCTTAAGTAACTAAAATAACTGCTCTTTACCCTGTTTACCAGTTTTACCAAAATACAAAATATAAACCTGATGGTGACAGACTGAGTAGGGCAAACAGTTGCTTTTGCAGAGCCGCAATAGAAAATAAAATGTTGAGTATCCGAATGTCTAAATTAAGGCTACGTTGATAAAAACACTGCCAGGCGTCATGATGACAAAACAATTCCAAGCCCTTCCGGTAACATGCATAGTTGCTATAAAAAAAAAAAAGACATTACAGTCCCACCCCCCTCAGTCCCCTCTCTATAAGATCCAAGCCAGCAGCTATACCAAAATGTCATTTGAAGCCGGTATGTGTGGAGGCAGCAGCTGCTGAACAAGAATACTTCAGGCTTTGCTTCATTCAAAGGACAACTGAAAAAGACCAGTACTCGTAAATGGAGGAAATGGCTTTGTTTATACATCATAAGGAACAACGATGCGGGTCTATGGACTCTAAAGGATCAGCTACATGTTAAACTTCGTGTGGAATATCAGTACAAAACTTCAGGAGTATCAGGGATTCTTGAAAGACTCCAGAAATGCAAGCTACTGATGAGGAGCTGATTTCACTTACCGGTTAATTACATGTAAGTTGAACTAGTCAGCTCATGTTAGTTAACAAGTCAAAACTTTGTTTAGGAGGTTCAAACTCGGCATTTCATCATCAAAAAAGAAAGAAATCTTTATTTTACCACCTCATCTGGTGGTTTGCAATCACACCTCACTCACCTTCCAGTGCACCGATTACTGACAAAGGAAAGCATGAATTGGTCTGCATACTGTAGGACACATGCAGTGGTCTGTAAAAAGTATAAAGTTGTAAGATCTAAATTAAATTATAATGTTTGGAAAAAATACATAGATTAACAACAGTCCAGTTTTATTGCTGTAGATTTATTGTGATATGAATGATGTTGACAGCAAATAAAGTTTTGTATGTCCATGGCCGCCTCCCCTGGCAGGGTGCATGCTGTGCTTCGGTCAGTCGGCCTTTTTCCGTTTCAACCATCCCGAAGAGGCTCAGAGGATGAAGAGCATGCTACCAGAGGGGACCCGCGGGCTGAGCGCCACAAAAACTCCATCTGGTAAAGATCCCATTTTAATGATTATTAAATGCAAACACCATTCCAACATTTCCTGTGTTCCTAATATAATCTTGTTGCAACAACTGTGTGTACGAGGGTTGCACAGTTTGCTCAGCAGCTATTCTGGGCAGAGCAAATGCTTTGGGCACACAAACCACTTTGGAGTCATAGTTTCCTGCTGTAAAAGTCAATCAGTTCCTGTTAAAGTTGAATAGGTGCCTTACAATTTGACACTGTTTAGTTTAAAGTGATTAAGAGGCCGGATGTCTGGGTAGAATGACATTCAGACATCAAACTTTAGGTGGTTGCCTTTTTAAAATACCCACAGATCAAGGCTTAGATCCTTGTTAGTGAGATTTTAAGCAGTAAACAAAATCTGACTGAGATACTTGTTGCAAAAGCGAAAAAGTCAAACATTTTCAGCCCTGCTAGTCTTGACGTTTGACTGAAATATTATTATCTTTGACAGGATGCAGAAATAGCTTGTTCAGAGCTAATTATCTGTGGCCTACATTGTGATCTACTCCACTTAAATCTGTGATTCTCGCTCAGTGTGTGACCTCGTTGCACAAAAAGATTGCTGTAATCTTTTCTTGCTTTTAATATGTCAGCTGTTACACTTACATTTGTGTTATGTTATACTACTCTGGCCCACCGCCTACTGTAACTGCTGCCCTGTGCTCTAGGTGATATTTAGAATCTATTCTCCTCTGACCTTACTGCTCTGGCTGTCAGTGCCTGAACAGTAAGAGCCGCCACACCCTGCCCACTGTGTTCACTCTTTCCTGACCAAACCCTGATTTCATCTGCTCTGAATGAGGTACATGGCTGTCGATGTATATTTAGCTGCTTTGGATCCCTTTAGGATTGCAGCACAGCTAAGGAGCATCCCGACCACTGGTTCATACAGGAACCTATGGGCTCCAAGACATTTATCACTATTAAGCCACTATGTATGAATGTGCGTGTGCAACAACATGCGCAGGCGGGGTGTGTTTTTCCTTGTGTGGACTGACCCTCTGTGTCCTGGAGCCGTCCTGAGGCATGGTGGAGGTCAAAAGGACAAAGATGTCACACTGAGTGTTTATGTGTTTGCTCAACTGTCTTCTCCCTTTATTCAGCAGGAATGCTCATGCACAAGTGTTTCTGTCTTCCTCCTGCAGACCCCCATAAGGCTCTGAATGGGAACCATGACTCCAAAATTAACAGTATGGCAAAAACCTTGCAGGACTCTTTGGTGCTCAAGACTTCATCATCACCGGGGATTGGTAAACATCCCGTTCCCCCAGACATGCTCAATGGAACTAGCAACTCCAAAATAGATGTCTCAATTTATGAGAACAGCAGCAGCTTCCTGGGCCATAACCTTGACAGCAAAACACCTGCCCGGTTACCTCATACCAATCACACCCCTGTCCCGCATCCACGGCCCTCACTCTCTGTGGCTGCAAGTGGTACCAGTGGAAGTCAAAAGGCCCAGGAGAGTCCAAAGCCTCTGAGGAACGCAAGGGCAGAGGCAACATCATGCCCCACACAACATATCAGGGGTTCAGGACAGAGCGCAGAAAACTTAAGCCAAAGCCACAAACCATCATCCATCAAGTTTTACCCAAAGACTCCGTCAAGCCCTCAATTAAGGGGTTCCACCCTACAGAAGAGATCCCAGAGCCCCTTGCGAGAGCAGGTTCAGTCTCTTTCCCATGTAGACATATCTCAAAGGGTCATTACTCCAGACTCGTCTGGGTCCACCGCCCTGAGGGTGCCCGGCAGAGGGACCTCAGGATCGCAGGGTTCGGCTCTGCCCCTTCCCTCACAGGGCTTCAATGCTAACCCCATCCTAGAGAGCCCCCAGGGCAACCGCAAACTCACGACTCCTTCAAAAGCAGAAGTCATGCGGGCACTGTATGCCCAGAGTCCATCACCACTCCCTGGGCTGGAGAAGGAGCAGGGAAGCAGGCAGTCAAGGCCTGCGCCAGGAAATGCCATGGTCTCAAGCTTAGGCTCTGCATCTGGCTTGTCTCCTGTCGCTAGCCCTCATAGCGTAAGAAAGACTTCTTTTCCGACTGCCAAGGGATCATCCGGCAAGGACCCAAATCTTCCAAAACCATACACTCGGGAACGTAAAAACAGCATCTCTGAGATCAGCGACAATGAGGACGAGCTGCTTGAATACCATCGCTGGCAGAGAGAGGAGAGGCTGCGTGAGCAGGAAATGGAGAAACTGGTAAGTGAACATCAATACTGGTTTGCAGTTGTGGAAACAAGTATAAGTGCAGTGTTCAATCTCTTTTTAGCAGTGTTTGAATCTTGTTTGATTGTAGAAAGGAAATAAACGTATTTGGTTTATTTTCCACGCTATGAACAGAGATCTTTAGCTTCATACACAGCAATAAAAACAACACAGGACTATGAATGAAGACTAAGACTACAGGGATAACAAAGTGTATGACTATAAAGGGCATAAACACAGTTAAGTAGAAGAGGCACTGCTGGCATAGCAGACTCCATGTCTGCTTTCATGTCTTCTCTAAATCCTGTTGCATACTTCCAGCAGCTCATCTCCTCTGAGCATTACTGGAATGGTCAGCCCATGTGGCCCGAATGACACGGAGTGAACATTCTTCCAGAAGTGTTGGGGTCCAGAGCGGAGGGTCGGGCTGGTTATTTACCAAGAGAATGAGCTGCTTTTACTTTCAAAGCTATCTGCGCTCGACTCAAGGCTCTTTCCTATTTGTACCCACACTCGATCACAGATCGTATACTTGTAATCCATCTTCAGTCTACTCCTCACACACCCCTACCCAACCCCCATACATCAGCCCCACCTCATCCTGCCGGCTTAGTGACAGCTGAAGCGCCCACCTCAGCGGCTGGTCGCTGCCTGGCCTTCATGTCCGCACTCTATTTAAGGACCCAAAGGGTTTCTGGTAACAAATAAAATAGTTACTACTTGAGCGACTCTAGAATTGTGTTGAGTCACCTGCAGTGTCATGTGTAGACAACGTTGCCTACTACCCAAGGAGTTAAAGAACAGATATTTCTTGAACTAAGCGTGTGCTGGTTAGTTTTTTTCCCTTGTGATCTATATTTGAATTTATTTCTTTATAAGCCTGTCTTGTCTGGCAGCTCTTGGAATCAAAATTGGGATCTGAATTCACTATTGTGTCAAATATATTTGCTTTTCCAAAATGAGCACTATATACTCTCTTTAGGCTCCTCTTGTTCATTTTTGTTATTGTTCTTAAGTGCAAGTGTAATATGGCAATGCCGGGCTTGACAGGCATGAAGAAAGAGTAAGAAAAGGGCCAAGAAAGCAGGTGAAAAGACAGAAATAAGAGGACTTTACATAAGTGGAAAATCTATATCTATGTGTATATATATTTTAATTTAATTCCAGTATTTGACTTTAGTTTTTCACAAGCTAAAAGCAGTATCATTTGCTGTTTTGTCAAACACCTTCCTATGCAGAAGCTTTATGAAACTTTACTGAGTAATAGCACACATATAGAAATCATATGTTCTGACTCGACCAACCACTTTGTGACCATTTTAATAGGCAACTGTAATATTAACTAATTATTGTAAAGTCAGATAATAATTATGTAGAGGTTTGGCTCATTAGCTTATTTGCATGAAGGCCAGTGTGGGATAGCCGGACTCTGATCAGAGGTTAAAAAGATTTTTTTGGCTTAATTTGGCAGAAAGGTTGGAAAAGTGCCTTAAGTGTAAACCTGGCTCCTACTAAGAATGAAAAGTTAAATTATGAGCTTTAGCAGTTTCTAGAAGTTTTTTTATTTTTATTTTTACATTAATTTTCCGGGGGCTTTGATCTGTGTTGCCATGTGGTGTTTAGCAATCTCGCTTCAAAGCCAGTCCTGGGCTCAGACCTGCCTGTTATTTTTCTCTCGTTTCCCTCAGTATCTGTAACTGCATGGGTTTTGTCCACGTGCCCTGGTTTATTGTCTGTTAGGTAGATTTATAACTTGTTTAAGCAAGAATGGTTGTCTGTCTTTGTGTGTCAGCCCTGTGATAATCCAGCTCTCTCCCAGTGTCAGCTGGAGCAGTGATTCTCTCCTGCCCTCTCGTTTTTACCACACAGTCTTGGTTCTTTAGTAGAATGGCGCTAACAAACCCCACTGGCATGTAGAGAAACATTTTCAGGGCCTTTAATACGTTCTTGTTTTTTAGTATCATAATCTTGTATTAAACCCTAAAACACACAAATTGCAGACCTGCTGGGACAGACAAAAGGAGGATATCCTCTCAGTAAAATACATTCCTATATTTGGCAAGCCACACTCTTGGCACAGTTGGCACAGATGCAGAACCCACCTATAGTTATAATATTGCCTGCACTTTAAAACCCTATTCTGCAGGTTATCTCTCAGGAAAAGCAAAGGGCATTGTCAGAGAGGAAGTAATGCAATAGAGAATTTAATTTTAGCACCACTTCCACTGAGAAGTGGCCACAGGGTATTTTTGAGAGAGAGCTGGAGTTAATTGAGAAAGTTTCCTTTATAAGACATGAAATTCATGCATTTGCTTCGTTGGTTATAGTAACAACTCATACAGTCACGTGGAACAGAAAAGTACACACTCATTCAATATGAAATCCATCGTTCTACAGTGAGGAAGATTATTCACTAGTGTAAACGTTCAAGACACTTGCCAATCCTCCCAGGAGTGGAGATCATTGCAAAAATTACCTCATGGACAATTATTGGACAAAATATTATAAAATATTACAATTATAAAAAACAACCAACAAGCATGGCTTCTGACAGTGGCCCTCATTTACTAATATGTGTGTGGAAATGTTGTTATAAAGTGCATATGCTAAATTTTCTTCGGGTTTATGAAATGTGGGCACTCCCCATTTTTTCTTTATAATGAAACGCATTTACCTTTAGGTGAAGCAGACACTGTGGTGAAGTGGAGAAACTGGTCGCTTGTTAATGAAGTTAATGAAAATCTAGATTCTCCAGCATCTGGAGATCTGAAAATCTAAGATATTTATGTAAATACATATTTTTCAGAATAACTGTGCTCCATGAGACAACATCTCAGAGGTATTAAAATAATTTGTATTGTGCCTACTGATGCAAACTAAGGGTGAAACTAAGTAAGAATTAATGTTGAATCATCAACTTAAAACCTGCTTTACTATGCTCACTTGTATTAAAAATGTAATAACATATAGCTTAAAATAATTAGCGTTACAATCTATAAAACCATTTTATGGTTTACGTTGACTTTATATCTATATATTTAGCCCCTTTTCCTAATCTAGAATGTCATTTCATAGTTTTCACAGTACTGCTTTTTTCCCTCAGACAGTCTGAGGGGTAAATCTTGCAACAACAGAGCTGGTGGTTTTAACTGGCTGATTTTTTTATGTAGCAGACAAAAGCAGAGTACAGGAAGAAGCACATTGGGTACAATTGTACCTCGTATTGCCAGACTCCTCGCTGGAATGATGATTACATACTCCACATCATTTTAGTATTAAAGCAAACATGCTATTGTCTGCTGTAATGAGAGACAACACTGGGCCACAAGTTCAAACCATGTGAGATGATGCAGTAGGCAAAAAATAAGTTTGTAAAAAAGTGCAACATCTACCGCAATACATTCATCCAGCACACACAGATCTTGCATTTTTGGGATTTCTTAGTTACAGCAGACTGTGTTTTCATAAACAACTCAAGCAGCTCAGACAGGTTTGACCAAGAAGCCCCCTCCCGAGAGACAGTCTGCATCAGCTTCAGCCCCGCTGCTATCGGGTTACTGTTGTTCCATGCCAGCGGCAGAGGGACAGCTGCCTAAATGGGACAATGTCACTCAAGGACACGAATCTATACAGTGATCTCTAATATCAGCCGTGCTTACATTTTGCATGTCTTCTAAAGGAGCGACAGAGACTGGAGACCATCCTGAATTTGTGCGCAGAGTATAATCATGAGGACGGCTCTGTGGAGCTGGTGAAGAGTGGTCTGCTGGGTGCTGGTAGAGGACTTTGTTCAGACTCGGGAGGGGGGATGGCTCTCCCGGGAGACGGCCGAAACCAGAGGGTGAGAGAGAACGACGAGGAAATCCAGAGAGAGGAGTCTAGCAGCACAGAGAGCACGCACCAAGAGGTAAAATACACATCCTAGTGTTAAATGATGTGGCTGATCTGAATTGTGTTATTTTTATTAATATGTAAATCTGCACTCAGTGTGAAGAGCTGTTAGCTGGACAGGAGGAGATTTACCTGGAGGAGGAGAGGAACAGGATCCTGGCCAGGGTTGATGATTTGAAACACAGAGTCAGTGAGCTGGAGCAGCAGCTGCAAGAGACCAAACATGAGGTCAGCAGGCACACATGTACACTGCCGTTTATAACCATTAATGAAATATTTCACCTTTTAGCTTGCGTGCTCTTAGATCAACTCACCAATGCAGCAAGAGGAGCAGAAGCTCTTTATAGTATTTGTTTAACTTGCAGACTCTGACTCCATATTTGTCTGTAGGTGGAGATGGAGCAAGCCCTGCTGCAGGCAGAGTGGCGGACAGAACAGGAGCAGGTGGAGGCTGAAAATGAAATAATCTCTCAGCTACAGCTCAAACTCAACCAGCTGGACAAGGCCACCCAGAAAGAGAAGGACAAGGTGGGCGTAAATCCAGTAGGCGTTGATTTTACATGTACAAACTGCACGTGAATAACATGTTCTTGAATCTGAACACGTGAATCTCACTCATTCATCATGAATATGCAAATATTCTAGATACACTAAAATCTACATATAGACAATCTTGTCAGCTGACTTGCACTGCTTATGTCGAAAACACAAGAGACACATGCACACATCTGTTTAAAAAACACAGAGTAAAAGAACAACTTCAAGTCTTGCCGAATGTGATCAAAAGTGCTTATGAGATATGCAGAAGCTCTTTTAATTATATTTAATAATTACATTTTACCAAATGCTCTAAACATCTTAAATGCATAACACCTCTGCTTGGCCTAACCTCTAGTTCCTCTAAATCTTCTCTAACTTGCCTTGATTACCAGTTAGCCTCCAAGCCTGACTGCATGAATTTGAGTTACCCGTGATTTTATTTTTCTCCTTGGTGTTGTACGTGTGTCTGAATGTGGGCATAACTGTGTGCACGTATGTGTGTGTGTGTGTGTGTATTTCTGTGTGTTTTTAGGGGAGGGCTAATGTGTCGGCTGAGCGGAAGGCCCTGGAAAAGCAGAGGAATGAGTACAATGAGCTGAAGAGGCAGTTTGATAAGTGCCCCTTGTCTCTAAGGGAACAGTTACAGGAGCAGCTCAGCAGGGTCAGTGTTCTCACGCAGCCCACAGGCTGGCAATAGTGAGTTATAATATACAGAATACTGCAATACTGCACAGAAGCGACACTGACTCTGTCTTGAAGCACTCAGAACTACTCATAAGTCTGTGCATTTCCTCATTTTCTCTTGTGCTTCATCAAATACACCAGGTTTATCATGTTAATGTTACCTGTAATCGTCAGTGCACAAAAGGAATCTCATTCAGCAGGTTTTAGTCTGCTGCTTATTCGCTGCCATTCCCTCATTCTGGATGCTTGACAATGTCAGTCTCAATTAGTAATAAATATTAATATTATTAACAGCTTTGCTCTAAAATGTGCTTGCCTTCTAGTAGAAAATGAGTTCGAAAACCTTGAGTAATTTTCACTCAAACCCAATTTCAACTCCAGTGTGTCGCCTTGCCTGTACCACTTTTGTCAATGAATTCAAAGAAAAGACTAAAAAAAACCAGGTTGTTATACTCAAAGAAAACTCCCCAACCTTGCTACACATGCTAGTCAGCTAACGAGTTGTAAGTTGTTTAAACTGTTCACTTACGTCTGAGACGTTATGCTGGGAGCCCTCAGTAGCCCAGGCAACGTTTAGTGAGCCAGCAGCCCCTTCTATTGGACAGCAACAATGTTTAGTTGCTATTAGGGTTGCCAACTCCCTGAAAAACAAATAAGGGACACCTCGTGGCCAGGGCCGGGCGACCCAGTTGTCTTCACCCTTCCCAGTGTGGTGAATTTTCTAGCTCTTTTTTTGTGTGTGAAATTATTTTTTTAACCATTTGACTTGAAGTTGATTTAAGTAGATGCATATTCTATTCTTTGTGATATGAACACATGTGAAACAAATGATCATTTAGCCATTTATTTTTAGCTCAAAATGACAACATTAACACATAAAACAGGTCTCTTTCTTAAACAGAAGCCTGTCATGCTTAACTTTTGAGAATATAAGTAAATCTTTCTTTAAAAGAACTCTGTCCTGCTTAACTTAAAATAATAGAAAACAATAGAAAGAAAAATATTCTTGTAACAGTGCACATTTAGTGCATTTAGTACAATTGGCTTCAGTTGAGGTATTATTTCAGCTTTTCTAATCAGCTGCGCCTGTTTGTAAACCCGCTTGTTCCCATGATTACGCATCATAACTCATCATCATTATTCATCTATGTATTACTTTTATGTATTAGTCATCTATTTGTTGTAATCATCTATCCTTGCAGTTGTTTATTACACAAAATAAATTATATTATCACACTTCTGGCCACATAGCGCTGATATTCACTGCACATGCCCATATTAACGTTTTCCAGCCAGGTGTTTTCCTTTTCCCATTCTTCCCTTTCTCTGAGGGGAACAAACATTGCTGCTCTAATACTGGGCTCACACTGTGCGATTTTTGGCCCATTTTGAGCCGATTTTTGAGTGATCGGCCCGATTTTGGCCTTCATCGTGCGTCGTGTAGTATACGTGGGGTAAAGAGAAGTGATTAACACCTCACGACCAGCTCCCGATCATCAATCGCTCGTGAGGTTCTCACCACAGGCGCTCACACTGCTCACGCGCAAACGTAAACGTTGGTGAAAAAGACGGCGCAGCACGGCTGTGCAGCGTGTGATCTGGACACAAGCGATGGAGGCACAACTTGTAGAACTTTGGAAAGCTCATCCGAGCCTTTTCGATGTGGCATCACACAATTATCACGACCACAACAACCGTGAAAATAGTTGGATTTACATTGCTGCTCAATCACAGCTGCCTGATCAATGTTTTTCATTAGCAATTTAGCAAAGTTGATGGTGGTGGTGTGTCTGTGTGAGTGAAAGACAGAGAGAGCGAGCGACAGATTATCTGTTATAACCTTCATTTTATGGAGGCACAGTGTGAGCACTCAGGTCGCATCAGAGCATCGGGCGGTATAGTGTGAGAGTACATCGTGACCTATGAACTTCTAACCCCTGCGAGTCAATCGTGCAGTTTGAGCAGGAGCTGAATAACGTGACTGAAAAAAATCGCACAGTGTTTGCCCAGCTTTAGGTGTACTGTCGTCCGAGACTTGCACCGCAGAGTCGGCGTTTGTTCCCCTGTTGGCCATGCTTCTTGTTGTGGTCATCTGTTGTCTTCCGGTATTTTCTCCGCAAGCGACCTTTCCTCGACCAATGAGATGAGCGGTAATCTGAATTGTCATATTCGAATTGTCATAAGTGTGCTGTCAGCTCATTGGTCACAAAGCAGGAGAGGGGCTGGGAATTATGTTTTCAAACAAAGTGTTAATTCCATAAACATTTATAGACTACTTTTGATTCTCACTGTATTACGGGACAAAGTGCGTCCCTTATTAGCTCAATACGGGACGTGTACTTTTGTTTCGAAATACGGGACGATTCCGTTTTTTAAGGGACGGTTGGCAACCCTAGTTGCTATCCTGCAAGAAAAGAAGGCTGCTAGTGCAAACATTGCTAACTTTAGCCTTAATTTAGCTAACCAATATGGCATTGTGTGTGGGTATGTGCAAAGTTATGTGTGGAAGTATCAGCAGGATTTAAAATACAGTCAGGTTTTTGAAGAATGTGGTTTAATAGTCCATGTCCATAAAAACTATGCTACATGTTTTCTCCTGTATGGTCAGCTAGAAAATGACTTTCCAGGAACATCGACAGAAAGAACCATTGCTTACACAAAAGTAGGCCTTATTAAGTACAGTATTAAATAAGCAAATAGAAAAGGTTAAAGGGGCAAAGACAGTTTCTGTGCTATGTTTCTTTAGCAAGTGGTGGTCAGTGAATATTTTCAGCTGCTGATTGATTTGCGGCAGTTTATTCCTTAAACTGTATTTAACAGATGCACCTAACCTACAGGTAACACTGATTCCTTTATAAATTCCTGTTTCTGAAGCCTCTGCTTAGGAGTTTTAGGTGGTCCTATCTTAGATTTTTGAAAGCAGGCGTAAAGGAGGTAGCTCGCTGTGAAACAAAAACACACTGCATGCTGATACATTAGAGAATTGTTTACCACAAAGTAGCTCACCTAAAGCATACATTGTCCTTTCTGAATCTAATTGGGGCTGTGTTGTTGTATTTTGTATTTACCTAGTGATTGAGACCATAAATACTTAAGTGAAGTGTTTACTGAGGTTATGGATCATGTGAGCAGAAGGGTAGTTTCCGATAGATATACTTTACATGAAGTTTGTTTGTTTTTGCAGTTAGAGAAGTCACCTCCTGCTGGTTTTTGGAAATATTGCAGGTTTAGACCAGAAGCTACATTCATCTTTTACATGCACTGGATTTCTGCCAGATAATGCATTGGCAAATAAACAAACATGTTGAAAATAAAAAGAAATGTGTCACTCAAGGGAGTAACATGTGCCAAGTTGTGAATACATAGTTGTTGTTTTTTTGGTCTTTTCATTGTCATTTTATTAACAAAAAAACTACATAGGATATGACCAGCCTCACCCTTTAATAGCATTTCACAGATTTCAATAAGTTCTCTGTTTGTGCACAGAAAGCTGAAGCTCTGGAGTCTGGGACCAAGCAGTTTGAGGAGCTGGAGTTCTGCCAGCTGGAAGAGGAGAGCCGTCTAGAGGAGAAGAAGGAAGCTCAGAGCTCACAACTGCTCCAAGAGCGAGCCGAGTATCACTGCAGTGTGGCCAAGAGGAAGGTGGGGATACATGGCAGAAAACATGCACAGTTTTTGTGTAGAAGCTGACCTCCAGAAGAAGAAACTAGTTGTGTTGATTTGCAGGAAAAGATGGCTGCTCTGGAAGCTCAGGTAAAGCAGCTGGGGTTACAGGCATCTCAAGACTGTGAAAGGCTGGCAAAGGACAGGACAGTGACTTTGCATCTGTTACAAAAGGTTAGCCTGTCACTGTTCAATAACCTACTCTAAAGTGCATTGCGTACACATCATATGGTGATTCAAACATGCAATTATAACTTGCTACGCAACACCTGAATATCCATGTTGGTTCTGGCTTTCAGGAACAAGACATGCTGTGCGCCCTGGAGAAGAAATACCACACGCTGACAGGAGGGAGAAACTTTCCAAAGCCCGGTGGCAGCATGAAAGAGGTGAGCAGGTACATGCGAAGCATCACGTCACAACCACCAGTGGTGTCTGAGCTGGAGGAAAATTACTGCAAAGTGGAACTTCTTTTTACTCAGGTCAACTTTTTAAACAGGAATTGCTTCACATCAGCGAGCCCGACCTTATTTATGTGGACGGTTCTCCTCATAGTCCCTGTCCCTCCTCTGCCTCCTTCTCCTCCTCATCCTCTCACATCCCCTCCCCCGAGCTATATCCTGTCAGGCTACAAGAGGTAAATCTCGAGAGAGCCTAACAGATCCTAACTCTTGTGTTTCTGCAATTTAAAAAAATGGGCATGACGGTGTGTGGTAGCGTTTACTGACAAACAGCAGCGAGCTTGCAGTGTGTTTGTCAGTAGGTCAACTTTCTGCCTTTCTCTACATCTGCCCTGTGATTGTTTGAGGCTTGCAAGACGAGCTTTGGTGGTTAAACTGTATGAATGTTAGACATTCATTTCACAGACAGTGGGGTAGTGGAGTGTGTTGAAACATCGTCGGGTTTGCTTTGTGAGTCTTTTGAATTAAGCGAGTGCCGCTCCTTCAGCCTTCTTCTGCTGTGGCTGTCGATGCAGGAGTACCTCAGGATGTCTGATGTCTATAGGATGTATGGAAATGCTTCTCTGCAGCCTCACTCTTCCTCTCCTGCTGCTCTCCACTGCCTCTCCCTCACTGTAACTCCAGCTTTGCCAACTGAGGTAGATCTCTTTTCTGCTCTTTGCAACACTCTGATATGTTTCTCTGATATGTCATAGTACTAAAACCAAGAAAAGTATACTAACATTACCTCCAGATGTCATTCCTCACCTTCTGCTCTCTGCTCATGTTCCGATTTGTTTTGTGTCTATGTCATGCTTCTATGTCTGTGTAAAGGAGTACATCACAGTCAGTCAGTTAAGTCAGATCTTTGGGATGCAGCGAGTCAATCCCTCCTCTTCCTCCTCCTCTATGCCAGCATTCCAACTCGCCTCCTCTGAATCCACCTTCTCATGCCACACAACTGCACGTGGTCCTTCCTCCTTTCTCTCTGCACAGGTTTGTTCATTTGCAGCCATCCACCGAATTGCTGTGATCTTCGTTTCTGTCCTAGCTTGATATTATCACAAGGACTAGCCGGTAGTCTTTTCTACCTGCCTGATGCTTCTGTTAATGATGCTGTTGCTCTGCTGCTCCCTTTTTCCTTTGCCTGAACGCTTTACATCACCGCAGAGCCAACCTGAGCTGAGCAGGAATGCATTGCCTCCTCTTAATCTTGAGCGCTGGTACCAGGAAATCATGGCAGCTGGAGAGCCTCAGCCATGCCCTCCACCACTGCCTGCAAAGTCTTTTGCCACACGCAGACACGGGCAGGTAAATTCACTTAAGCTCTCCGGGCACCTTTTAGAGTCTTGCTAAAGGGCACTAAAGCAATATAGATGTCATTAGTTATGCCACTGTTCATATATTTAAGACTAGAAAGCCCTCTAGTGGGGAAAAGGGTTAAGGTAACAATCAATGCTTTCAGACAACATATGAGCTAAATTAGGATGGGACAGAACAAAACATTTATATATTTAATTTAATGCGTCACAACACAAAACACAAAGTACACCATGAAAATCAACATCTTGTTCAACTGCAGGTCACAAAATGCTAAACTGAAATCAAAGCATTCTACATTTATGAACTTATTGAGTAAGCGGTTTTTCCTTTCTCAGCTGTCAAAGTCCAAATCAGAAGGTGAAGTTGGACAGGTTTCATCAAACAGAAGCACCACGTTGTTGCCACACTCCAGTGGTGCTACACAGGAGAAAAATGCTTCCACAAAGGTCAGTTTCACACAGCTGAACTGTAATCAGTAAACTGTAAAGTCTACTCCACCTGATCCTTTTTATGTGTTTCTTAGGGGTTGCACTTAGCGCTGAGAGAGATGTCAAACCCACTGGAGATGGACTCCAGGAGGCAGTTGGCTTTGCCGAGCAGAGGTAACAGAGTCCATCAGTCCATGCATAGTCTCAGCTTGTGTGTCCACTGTCATGATAAAGACTACAAGGTGTGCACTGCAATTCTGAGCTACAAAACGTCCCGTAGCCACGTTTGCTGTATTCCGGGATGCAGCAAGGTACATCCAAAGGTTGCAAAGCAATTAACCATGAAGGTGTAAAAACTCCCTTATTGTTTTGCGGGCGCTCATAAATTGTTTGTACGCGCCTTAATGTGCTAACTGATAACCTAGAATTACACCTTCTCATACAGGCATTTAAATTTTTCTCTAAATAAAACAAACAATTAGAGAAAACTGATGAAGGCCATAGCGTTTAAATTGCTTCAGAACAGCTCTTCACAAACCAGTAGGTGATGTCACAGTTGCTATGTCCATCTTTGACTACAGTTTATGGTGGGGCTGTGTTTTTCTGTGTCCTTGCTGTCTGGATGCGATTTTCATCTAAAAGTAGCAATGACCTGTCACCAGCAGTAGAGGGTGGTGTAAGTCTGTCACACTTTACTCTGTGTCCTCTCTGCCTGCACAGATACATCTCCCACAGTCCATCACGCCATCTTGCATCACCAGCTGCCACCCAGTGGCAACCAGGCGTATGACACCCTGAGTCTGGAAAGCTCAGACAGCATGGAGACCAGCGTCTCCACCGGCAACTCCGCCTGTACCCCAGAAAGGTGAGAGGCTGGCTCTGTTTCCATGGGAACACTCAAGTCTGCCCTGTCTCTCAGGAGAAGGGTCACTGCTGCTTTGTTCCCGTGACAACATGTTTTCTTACACGCCTGCTCACGTGTCTCCTAGGTACACTGACTGTTGCTATACCAGCCAGCTCTAGTTTCCAGTTATTTTGTGAAGTTTACTGATGTTAATGACTGTGTCTGGCTCTCCTGCTGTTTCCAGTGTTTGTTTCCACGCATGTCTGTTTGCTTTTTGCTTTTTGTCATCAAATGCTCCTTTATTCTGTGTCTTGTAGCGCCTGTGGCTTAGAGGCCCAGAGGATAGAAGAGATGGAAAAGATGCTGAAGGAAGCGCAGCAGGAGAAAGCCAGACTGATTGAGAACAGAGTGAGTTCCCAACTTTTAGTTCTGACATAAAAAAAAGGCTCCATTTTTAACATGGCTGAACATCGGAATCCTCTTTATTTCAAAAGCTGGAACAAACAGTCACATCCATTAATCGTAGGTAATATTGGTTTAAATAATCAGCTGTTTTTGCCATTTTTTAAAACTAAAAATCCTTAATTCACATATGCGGGAGTTATTATAGTTTTTACATTTTTATATTGTTTATATATTTTTTGTTTCCAGATAATTTTTTTTCAATTCAGTTATACTGTTTTTACTGTCTAACGGTCTAGTTCGTTTTTTTTTTTTATTAAACAAGATTGTTAGTTTTCCCATACACCCAGTTTTTTTTTAGTTTAGTTGTCTTTATAGCTCCAATAATCTTGCTTACACTGTTGCTCAAAAACAAAAACAAAAAAATCTGTGTCTGTGTCTGTCTTCTTAGCTGCTGGAAATTACATCAGTTTAAAAAAAATGATTAATTGATAAGAAAATAATTGGCAGCTGATGAAATTAATGACAACAGTATCAGTATTTGCAGCCCTTGTTTCAGCTGACAGACCTGAAGCAATCACCTCCTCTCTGGCATAATAAACACTGCACAAGTGAAGTGTATTTATGCTATTTTTAGCTATGAGCATGTAATCTATCTGCAGTATGAAAGTAACAGTAATTAGTGTTTGTGACAACTATTGAAACATGACTTTACAGCCAGGGAAACATAATAATTCCTGGTTATAGCTGGAGTCAGTCCAGTGCTGTATGGATAAAATGACTACATTTATATGAAGATTTTTCTAGTCCTGTTTACACTACAAGCCATGTTCCTTTTGCCTATTACACACAAACACAATATATCAGGAGAAATTTTTCTCTGGAGTCACTTCCTACCAGCTGCAGGCTGGAGGACGCGGATAGTAAACTGCAGCCTTTGTGATCAGTCATTAAAGCCATACCAAAATTCTGAATATCACAATAGAATCCTGAATAATCAAAACAACGTTGATGCAAAATAATTACACAGTCAGCTCTGACATATTGTATCAAAAAAGAATCGCATCTTACACTAAATTAAAATAGTTTAAAAAAAAAGTACAGTTCTTATGATATCACCGATCACAGATTTTGTAAAATAAATAAATGACTGCAATCGCCAAATATTCCAGTTCCACTGAGAGTCGACACATTCCAACTTTGAGCTATTGCAAAACCTCTCGTGTGGCTCTCGCTCAGCAGATAAAAACCTGATCAAAGTGATCGGTGAACTTCAGATGTGGTGAAATGAAGTTGTAATTATTGTGTTTACCTTTGTATTATTTCCTCATGTGGAAATAAAGTAGACCCATATGTAAGTTTCTGAAAGCTGCAAAGGATCATTTTACATCAGCAAAGCTTACTTTTCCATACACAGACTTAAGGGATATATTTTACAAAACCCTGGATTGGGACTTGAATTCTCACGAGCATCTTCTGACAGTCATTTTCTTTGTATTGCAATATTTGCCTACCATTAACATATTCTCCCCGTCTCCCTTTTCCCCATTATTTTTTCTTCTCTTCTCTCCATCTGCGTCTCTTTCTCCTGCCCCGACGCTCCCAGGAGAGGGAGGTGCAGGCTCGGCGGCAGATGTTAGAGGAGGAGCGGAGGAGGCGAGAGGAGGCCGAGAGGAGGCTTCAGGACGAGACGGCCCACAGGCAGAGGCTGGTGGAGGAGGAGGTGAAGATGAGAGAGAAGCAGTTCTCCCAGGTCAGTGGAACAGAAGGAGGAGACGGGCGGCGGGAAGAAAAGAGAGGAGAGGAGACGAGAGGGGAGGAGAGGAGGGGTTAGGAGACTTGGGGGAAAGGATGAGAGACGAGACACTAAAGAGAGGCTGGGTATATATGAAGATCAAAGATTGTCAAGGAAGGGAGAGACAGGGGAAACAATGGAGGGGAGGGTGGAGAGAGAGAGAGTGGAAGAACAGAGGGAAAGTTATTATTGGAGGTGGTGTGAGAATGATATACACATAATTCAAGCTTTAATCCCGGCTGATTATCAGTGTTTATCGGCGTCCGTCACAGCAGACTCGATGAGAAACACATCAAGATCAGGCTGTTGTGAGTTGCAGGCTTTGATCTAGCTCCTGTAATGACTATTTTTAAAAGAAAAACCGATTAAAAGCCAAACTACAAACAGTTATCACCCGGCCTGCCTATCAGCATCAAATTTGCATGCATGAAACAGCTGTTTCAGACTGTACACTACTTCCTCAGTGCAAAATGTTACTGTCAGACAATGGTAGCATCCATCCAGTGGGCGATTTAGCAGCTAAGCAGCCAGATATTTCTTTAGGAGTTGGTAGACAGCTAAAAAAAAAAAGGTAAGTAGTGGATTTGCCAGGCGGACGATCATGGTGCCAAATGAATGCTAATGTTGCCTTGAGTCTTCTGGATGTGCAAAGAGCCAACTATGTGTCTGAACACATTTAAGTTTGATTTATTTATAAAACCCAATATCACAAATTTCCACACACAAATCTTCACTTGGAATTAAACAAGTTCCCTTCCAAAAGACCTTTAATGATAACAGTATTTAATATCACACTGTATTGTTTTAGGATTGTGGTTATAAAAATCAGATAAGCTGCAGGTTTAATTCACAATGACGTTTAGTTTGATCTGAATTCAGGAACAACAAAAATGTAGTATGGCCTCACTCTTAATATTACTAGTTTATTTATTTATTTAGGACAGTGCATGTTAATGAACATAAATGTAAAAAAAAAAATTACATGAATGTAAACATACCAGATTATAGCCAAGGGCTAATTTCCATCTGTTGCCCTTAAGCATAAAAAATAGACATAATAATTCATAAAAATTCATCATTCATTCATAATAAAAACTCCATCACCAAACTTACACATACACACCATTCTGTTCCCAAATAAAACATTAAAACTATACAACTCATACATGATCACACACTTGATTTGTCCATAACCAGTTTTTAACCTTTGCCTTAAACAAATTGAGTGTAGAGCATTCTCTAATGGGTTGAGGAAGACTGTTCCACAGATGGCCTCCCTTGACAGAGAGGACGTTCTGCCCAAATGCTGTCCGTCTGTGGGGTATAAACAAGTCTCCTCGGATTGAAGCTCGAGTGGTCCTGTCTGAGCTTTCTTTATGCCTAATGAACTGCTTTAGTGGTGGTGGAGCAAGGGAGTGTAAGACTTTATATATTAAACACACTCTTTTAAGTTTCACTAAGTTATTGAAGTTCAGTAATTTATGTTTTTTTAACACATGACAGTGGTGGTGGGAAGTCGGTTTTTTGTCAAGTAGTTTTAAACTTCTTTTATAAATGTTTTCAATAGTTTTAAGTGTTGTTGGACAAGCAAGTGACCAGGACGTCAAACAATAGTCCATATGAGAGATGATCATTGAGTAAAAATAAGTTACTAAAATATTGATTAGTAAGCAAATTACCAGTAAGCACGTGTATTCAAAAAGTAGGATCTTGTTTCCTCACAGCTTCGAAAGAAAATCTTCCAGTTATCTCATGAAGTCTTGAGTCACAGAAAGCAATTCTGCTGATTATTTCCAGAATTTTAAAAAGCAGCACTGACGCAGTGTCTATGTTTTCTTTACAGGCCCGTCCAATGACGCGCTACCTGCCGAACCGCAAGGAGGAGTTTGACCTGCGTGCCCATGTGGAGTCATGCGGCCACAACATAGACACCTGCCCCTTTGTCATCCTCACTGAAAAAATGTGCAAGGGCCACTTGGTGAAGATGGGCGGCAAAATCAAATCCTGGAAGAAACGCTGGTTCGTTTTTGACCGTCTCAAGAGGAACTTCTGTTATTACGTGGGTGAGGACTGAACGAGGAGAGGTTTTCCCTCAAACAATGGTTAATTTTATTTTATTTAATTATTGAATAACATCGCAAGAAAGCCGAGCCTCAGTTATTTAAGTCTTTTGGAAGAGAGGTCTGCGAACAGAGCACATGTATTCAAGATAAAGAGTCAGACGAAACCATCATCACTCTCTAGATATGATTTTAAAAATCACAGAAATGTTTGAAAACTAACATCTCTTTGTGTTGCAGTATATTATAGCATTAAAGTACACCGGTATTTCCAGCTCAGAGTTGGCAAAGTGGACTTTTGAAGCTCCTCTGTCCTGTGATCTAGTGCCCCATTAAGTGTGAATTCAGCTATCCAATTTATAATGAAGCTTTTCTTCAAGTGCGCTCGTTCAGTTTCACACACGCAGTGAATGCAGGCGCCCTCGAGGTACTTTTAAAGATAAAAAACTGCTCAGAGAAAGGAAAACACTGAAAAAAGTGCACAAAGGGGAGGTATAGTTAAAGACTATTTTAAAACTTACAAGCTCTTTGTTAGAGCAGAAATAAAAAGAGACACACCAAGACATTGCATCACATAAAAAAGTGACTGACAGAGATAGAAAACACAGCTTTCAGTATGCCATCAAACTCATGAAACCATTAAAAAATATATAATGGCTGTACTGGCATGATAATGGTACAATGATACAGTCCAGTCACTGCGTACCCTCTTAAGCTTTATACTTTCTGATTAAATCCCTGCCCTTAAAGATGATTTCTGGTCATGCAATGGTAGATTTCTTGTTCACTCATACTGTCTTCCAGTTGTCTTGCTGTCCATATAAGATGGAAAACAGAAACAGAGACACGTGAGGCAGTCCTCACTGATACGCACTGTTACAATTAACATGTTTAATCATGACTTTTTTAAGCTTCTTTTTACAACTGGCAGGATGTTTTAAAAGATGTTTTAGAGGTTTGAAAACGGCATGGAGTCACTCCTGAGTGGATCACAGCACCATTATTCATCACTTTGTTTTTTATAAAACATTTTTGTTGACTCCAGTTTTTCAGTTTCTTTTAAAATTGCAGACACAGCGTGCTTGTAGGATCTGTCCAATCAAATTACACTTTGTCTTTCAAAGTCCACTTCAGTATCTTCACATGGCACTTCAAGAGCAACTAAAGTGAAAAACTTTCATCCACCCTTTCTTCTTGCTCCTGCTGAGCTCCGTTAAACACTACTCAGTGCTTTCATCACCAACAAAACTTCACAGCATGAAGGACTAACAGGATGACTCTATGTCTCTGCAGAAGGATCACATTGTGTCAAGTTAGCCTCTAGCCTCATTCACGGAAAAAACTTTCAGCATGAAGTGATCAAACTACCCCTCTGTTCCTTATTTGGTAGAAAGGTTCCTTACTGTACACCAGACCCTGACCTGATTTATCCAATTCACCCCACAGCAGTGCAGAGGCTCCTCTGAGAAGCACACATGAGTGTAAAAGTGTCCCAAACACTTCTGTGTTGATTCACCTGCAAGCGACTGCTAATTAAAGCCGCTCCTTTGTGGAGTTCTTCGCCTCGTTCCTGTGCGTTGAAACTGAAGCCAGTTTGTAATTGGCGTCTATCACACTGCCCTCTGAATTCGAATTGAGAACAGTTCGTTTTCTGAATAATTCACAAGCGTTTTTGAGCCATTATTTTACAGTCAAGTTCAAAATAGAACCCGAGTGTGTTTTCATTACCCCGTTCTCTTTGCTCCTCTCGCTCTCCCCACTCACTTGCCTAGCCTTTTCACCCCCTCACTCCTGACGAAGATGATGGTGATGACGGTGATGAAATAAGATGCAATACTTTCTCTGGATGTGTTTTTCTTGGGGAGGAGGCTAGCTCCTGGCTTGTTCGTGACTAATAAAACGAAACTCACATTTCAAAAACATTTATCTCATTACTAAGCAGATTTGACTTTATGGAAAAGGAAAAGCAAGAAGAAGTGCCGGACGCATTTCAAAAGACCGCTTTTAATTGTTGGTGGATGTTTGGTTCTCAGTTGGGCACTCCAGTTTGCATGAAAGAGACTGAATGAAATAGACCACTGTTTATTTGAACAAGACTGGAATCCAGAAACTCTTTTAGCAGATTTTATTTGAAGAACTCCTTCACACTCAACGGCGAATAGTTTAGCCCCAAACTAGAAAAAACCATCAACTGTATCTGATGAGCTTCATATGCAGGTTTCACTTAGTGATTTTAAAACGCTTAAAGCCATCCTGTGGGTACAGAACACAAATCCAAAGGACTGGACAGAAGGTCTGACCTGCTTCAAGGGAAATGTTGAACAGAAGGATCAAATGTAGTATTCAAAAGAGACTTTCCTTTTAAGATTTATAAAAATTCTTAACCTCGCCAGGAGGGGGAAAAAAAAGGAAAACACAGAGACAATCCAGAAAGTACAACTGAAGAAAACAAGTCAAATTAATAGGATGGTAAAGACTTCAGGCATAGCTTGAAATAGACTCCCACTTTTAATTAACTTTTACTCTGATACGGCGCTGCTCATACCTATTCATGGATTATGTGTTGCTGGGAAAAAAACATTAAACACCTTTTTCCTCATTTTTGCCTGATTTCTCCATCTAGATTTAAGTTATAGGACTAAGATAAGAGAAAAGGGCATTTCTGTGTAAGGTGATCCAATGCAACAAACAAACCCCACACTTTAAAAAATATCTGGCTTTTACTAATAAATTGCTTTGAGCCTTTGAATTAAGTTCTATTAAGTCAAGTGAGATGGAAAAATGTACCAAAAACGTCATAATAACAAAAAGGAGAAACATGAACATAAAACCCAAGGACTCAAGGAATCAACATGTACATCTACACTGTGAATTTCCCATACCTTTGTATTTATGGTGTATTATGGTTTTATGTAATTTTATAAAATCAGCAACAGCTACAAACTCTCAGTTTCGGGCTCCATTCTGAAACTATGTTAAACTTAAATATAAATTACCAACAGATTAATTTCTGCGTTTTAGAGTGAAGACAGTCTTAAAGCCACACTAGTGTAGTTTTTTTTTTTTTTTTTACAGTTCAGTCTTAGCTTGAATGAGTTGCTATATCATTTAGCTTTTATGCTCCTTGATCCTTCAGCCATCCGCGTTTCTGCTGGGACTCACACTCACCCCAGTTATTTATTTTATTTATATTTAGTCTTTCCTATATTAGGATTGAATGGCTAAAACATGAAAAATAGACCACATATTAAAATGTGAAATGTATTTTGTCACTGAATGTCTGCCCTCGTCTTCAGGTGAGAATAAACGCAATCGGTCCATTCATATTATCACCGATGTATCCTTGGCTGATTCTGCCGTAAGGCGCTTGGGCTGGCAGAGGTCTTGCATCAGTACAAGATGTAATGTAATGTCTTTTAATATATTTATTTTCCTTTTCTCTCTCTCAGACAAGCATGAGACCAAGCTGAAAGGGCTCATTTACTTTCAGGCGATTGAAGAGGTTTATTACGATCACCTACGCAGCGCCACTAAGGTAAACACTCCTTTGTCCATTACTTACAATTCAGAATTTCATTGATTACTCTATAATATTTTGCATGCATGATAATCAAGTATAAATTCATGAAAGGTGGATTTGTGTGTGATGCGTTAAACTCCAGAACAACGCTTTATACGGCGTGTTTTTTAAAATCGCAGCCATCTTTTTTAAGTACAGATTTTAAATTAGATACATTACTTTACATTATGTTACATTATTTTAACAAGCAATACTGCCTTTAAAAAAGAGACTGCAACTTTAGTATAAAGCAACATTTCTGTGTAACTTACTTTTCAAAAGGCAGATTTAACAAATATCTGCCTTTTAAAAATTTCAGGGGATCTAAAGGTTCAGATAAGACTGGAATATTTTTGTCATTCTGTCATTATTTCAACTTCTCCCACAAAAGGTTCACCATGCTCAAGTCATTTTTCTTTTAGTTTACTTTTTGTTTGAAACAGACTACAGCCAGAGTTTGTTTTAACTGTTTTAACTCATTTTTATATTTTTTGTTGTTCTGAAAAACGTCTGGAAAAAGCAACAGGTGCAGCTTTCAGTTTTTGCTCGATAAAATCCCCCTCCTCTTTGATTTCACAGAGCCCCACTCCATCTTTGACCTTCTGCGTGAAAACTCATGACCGGCTTTACTATATGGTGGCCCCGTCCCCTGAGGCCATGAGGATCTGGATGGATGTCATAGTAACGGGTGCAGAGGGCTATACGCAGTTCATGAGCTGAGGGACCACTGGGTGAGCGATCTGGTTGATGTCGGAAACCAAGCGAGCACCCAGACACCTGCGAGCCAACCTGAGCTGCTCCCTGCCGCAGCCGGGACTGGAATCAAACAGCTTGACAGCGTGTAACGGATGGACTTTTAAAGGGATGAATAACCTTGGGCCAGATGCCTTTGAGCAGATGAGGGCTCACTCATGACAAGGGTGCATTTCAGTGATTATGAGAGTTGTATTTATCTTTCACCTAGCTGTGTGAGTAGAAGAAAAAAAAACACTTTGAGTAGCCTGCCAGTAGATTCACGAGGGACTTCTCAGCAACATCAATCACATTCGAGTACCAAATGTACTGTTAATATTTACAATACGATACTTTATTCTTACTTTATATAAGCTCAACCTGTTTACACCTTTGAAGCCGATCTATGCATGCAGTTTTATCACTCTAACCTTTTTGATACATTTGTACTTTTTCCCTTTGTTAACTTTTCTCATATTACAAAATAGCCTCTCAGTATTACAAAACAACAACTATACAGTAAAAACAACTTACAAGCAGCTACTCTGAAATATATTATTGAGACGCATATTATTTGGTGCCAAATACTTGTAATGCTGTGCAAGATTTGTTCTTTTTTTGTTACACAAGTGTTAATACCACTTTATGTATTGTTCCAGGAGCTTCTCATTTAGGCTAATAACACAGCTTTAATATGTCTGTACTATGTCAAGTTAAATTCTAATAATATGATTTTAATAAGAATCATAAATTATATAACAGGATTGTAAAACTACGTGTAATAAACAAAACTATATGATGTATCTTTTGTTGCTTTTTGCCTCATAAAGCACTACGCTGCTGACAAATTGCCTAAACTGGATGCATTCAGTTAGCACTTCTTCCTTAATTAGCGTGTCTCCCACACAAGTTAATTACCAGCTTTCTATAAATAAAACCCGCACGCCCCAATTTGTTGCTTACATTCACAAAGGTGTTCATTTTTAAAACGTTACAACGGGTCTATTTACATGAGAACAATCAGGTGGTTTAATGAGTTAAATTGGCTCGTTAACTCTGATCAAGTACAAAAGAAACACTGAAGCCGTATTTTTTGTGTTTGTATTTTTGGGGCAGCGTAATTAATTATATCGCTCACTTTGCACTAGGTGGGAGACATGGAAATGAAAAAAGGAAAAAAAAACATGAAGGGAAATTACATGCGACTTTACATGCATGATTCAATATTAAGAAATTTCAAATCACGTACTGTAAAACCATGTTCATGAAGTTCCCACAAAGTGGGCGCTTAAGAGTAAAAATTCCTCACATCTACACAGCGGATCTTCTCGTGTTCAAATTTTCTAAAGGTGCAAGTGCAGATTACTATTAACCTGTGACAGGGCGGTATGATTAATTGACTCCAGGGACCAGGGGGATATTCAGCAAATGTGCAGGTAATCAGGGAAGCACACCTTGCTGCTGACAGGTACTGATTCGATTCAGCACTTGAAATGTTAATTCTTAATTTCTTGGTCTAAAGTGAAAAACATGTTGTGTGCAGCGATGTCGACTGAAATGAGCACCCTCAGTTTAATGCAGCCAATGATTCCTACTAATAACTTCTGCCGCTTCACTAATATCATTCACACCATTTGCATTTGGCTGACCTTGGGAGAGATTTTCACACATCGTGCCATTCAGTACTTCTGAGTCTTTGCTGTGCCCAGCTGAATAATAAACAGATCTTTAAGAGGGCAGCGCTCGCTCATTACCGTGGTGACGAGCAAGAGTGACACCCAGCCTTATTGTTGGTGAAATATTAATGAAACAGGGGGTGATTTCCCCACACTCTCCCGCTCACAGTGGTCTTTTTCCCAAGGCCTTTATCACACAAATGAGAGCGTCGACGCTGTGAATTAGCAAAGGTCTTACACGATTTTGTCAATATTAATAGGAGATATTAGCCTCGTCTCAAGACAACCGAAAATATCTGACGAAATGAAAACATCTGTCAGCTCAGGGGGAAGGTTTTTTAGCATCTCCTGTCAAAGATCTCCGCTCTCACATCCTTCACAACACTTCAGCGCAGGCATTTGTAATTTATAAGTTTTCATATCCACATGTGAGTTCGGATTAATTTAGGAGATTAAAGCGAAAAATCTCCTGCCCAACCCCTAACACACTCCCCCCTCTGCACACACGCAGGCTCAGACATCACACATGAAAGCATCCTTCACTAAATGCATCTGATACACTGGCGAAAGTTGCACTCACAGTGTTTACTGCTTTGAACAAATCATCTTCGCTTTCTTTGAAGGGGATGTAAACCGACAGTTATTAATTCAAAAACAGGCTACACAATAGATACAAAGCATTCGATTACATTGTTGTTGTTTTTTTCTCTCTCTCCAGATTTCACAGTACGCACAGCACAATGTGTAAAAAATATCCAGAGGGGAAACGCGCCAATGTTGACCTAATGAGGACAACAAAAACAGAGACACATCACAACGGCACCCCCACTGTGGGGTAATAATTCTTTGTGTTCTGATAACTAAATAAAATCACACTTTACATGTGCATTGATTTTTTGATAATCTGAGATATAAAAGGAACTGTATATTCACCCATAGGTAACCCTTTTCAATTGCTTGCTAACCCACATATCTGATGAACCAATCACATGGCAACATCTAAATCCATTAAAACTTTTAGACATGGTCATGAGAGCTTTAAGTTTAAAGTGAGCATCAGAATGAGGAAGAAAGGTGATGTCAGAGGAAAATAGCCAGGTTGCTTCAATCTGAAAGGAAGGCAACGGTAGGGCTGTGCGATATGACCAAAATCTCATATCCCGATATAAGAATTCCATCGTCCCGATAACGATATAAATCACACAAATGTAACATTTTCTGTAAATTCTGTGAATCTCGGGCAGCTCGACTTGCGTGAAGTGTTTCCAGGTGCGCGTCATGTAGCTGGAGTCGAGTGTTTTAACAGATGCATGAAACTACACATTTTGAGTATTGAGTGAGTATTTATTACACGGCGTGCTGCGGGGAAAAGCCTGTTCTAACGTTTAAGTCTAAGGTTTATTTTTTAGCACCTGGCGGCTCTTTTTTTTACTTCTCATCCGTAAATAATCTGCTCTTTCACGTGATTCAAGTTATTTTGAAAAGTCTCAACAGGATCTTGAGCTTTATTGTGAAAGGTTTGTGTGGAACATAAACAAGCGGACACGCTATGGTGTTACCGTCTTGTTGCTAACGACAACGCATAAAAACAGGCGCTTGTCCGTCTGTAGTGTGGTTATATAAAATATAAGAGAAAGAGAAAACTTTAAGAAATTAATATAGCCACTACAGTGACCATCAAAACGATGAAAAAATATTGCCGTAAACAGTTTATTTTGCGACACCACGAAACAAACGATAGCGTAAAATGAAACGATAGACGTCTTTATGTCGTCATCCGATATATATCGTTATATCGAACAGCCCTAGGCAACGGTATCTTAAATAACCACTAATTAGGCAGATGGGTTTTAGCAGCACAAGACCACGCTATGTGCCACTTCTGTCAGCTAAGAACTGGAAAGTGAAGCTTTAGTTCACACAGGCTCATCAAAATTGGACAACAGAAGTTAAAAAAAATAAAAATAAAAAACTTGCCTAGTCTGATGAGTCATGTGTCTGCACTTCGGAGACACCACAGAGGCCCTAAAGGAAATATTTGCTGAAGGTCATCTAGTCCCATCCACATTCCCTCCTTTAAAACAGTGGCCACAACTTTCAATCAGAATTTCCCTATTTAACAGACATTACACGTCTCCCACCATAACGGACACAGATTTTGGTTCCGTTTATCATAACTGTCATAACTGGTAAGGTTTTTGGACCCATAAGCAAGCATTGAGAGAGGTACCAGCCTCACTAGTTTTATTACATAAGAGGTTTGAGTGGGCAGGTAGGCGAGTGTCCACAAGTGAGTTTTCTTGCAGACAGGTTTTCTTTTCACAGAGACTGTTTGTTCCCCTGAACAAGGGAATGCAGACGAGAATACCAGAGGGGATCCAAAGCAGATGGAGAAAATAGTCAACAAGACTTCCTAGAGCTAGACTAGCTATTGTACTGCATGCTGTAACAAGCTGGTGATGAGTTGATGAAGAGCTGGTTCTTTTATGCACAGGTAACTCCTGATTGAAAACAGGTGTGCCAGCCAAGCTCAACGGGAAAAGTGAATCGACACACTCAGACAGTAAAAAGGGAGCGGGTGAGAGAGGGAGCTTGAAAAAATGCACTGCAAAGAATACAGAAATGCACAAAGAGAAGGAACAACAGGAGGAAATACACTGAATACTGCAGTGTAAGCTCCAAGACATGGGGAAAAAAAGAAGAAGGGTTGCAAGTAATGTTTGATGAAGCACTACAAAGTAACACTGAAATGCAGAAAAAAGAAAGAGAGGGAACAACAGGAAGAAACACAGAGAGAAATGCAGAGTATTCTCCAAGACTCCGAGAGGAAAAATACAGAACTGTGAGTATTTTATAACAAAGCAAAAGACAAAAACACTGAAACAGAGGAGGAGAAGGAACACCTGGAGAAAATATGGACCGATATACAGTTTAGGTTCTGAGAAATGGTGACATGCATAAAGAGAAGTGATGATGGAAACACATAAAAAGCGTGCACTTCATGAAATGCTGAGGAAAAATCAGGAGTTACAAGCCAAATGTGACAAAGTACAATAAAGGAATAAAGACATGCATAAGGTGAAAAAAAAAAAGAGAAGGAAGTGATATATAATGATGTGAAAGAATCGTATGAAGAAAAGCAGAAAAAAATAGAAAAAACTGAAGAAACTGTAGAAACAGAATGAAGAAACCATAAAAACTGGTCATGTTGTAACAGTTACGGTTAAATTATGCCAAAAAATATCAGCATCATAACCACTTTTAACAATGTTTAGAAATATTACTGATGAAAATGACCATTAAGCAGTGAGTAAGAAAAACTGAATAAGTTAAACTTTGCGTGACATGACTTCCCGTATTAAGGTCAGCTGACAGGTTTAAGTTGGATACAATGTAGCGGTGTTTCAAGAATAATTCAATTTAATTTGAAATGTTCTGCACCTCTAGTAGTATTTTCACTACCTTAAAACAGGCTCTTTAGTGCTATTGCAGGTATGAAAAAAATTCTTTTTAGAAAGTCAAGCTATTACATCACTCTTCATCAACAGGAAAATATCAGCACATACCTGGAACATGACATAAATTAAATATGCTGCTGCTCCGATTTTTAGATGCAGAATTAAACTCGCTGGTCACTTGTTTTTCTTTAAAGGTTCATTTGCTCAACTAAATGTTAACCCACATATTTAACCAGCCAATTACATGCAAATCAATGCATTTAGGCATGTCGAGATGACCGAGACGACCTGCTGAAGTTCCAGCTGACTATCACAATGAGGAAAAAATGTGATTTAGGTGACTTTGACCATGGTATGATTATTGATGCCTGATGGGCTGGTATCAGCATTTCAGAAACTGCTGATTTACTGGAATTTTCCAACATCTCTCTAACCATCTCTAGGGTTTACAGAGAATCATCTGAAAAAGAGAAAACATGCAGTGAGCCTCAGTTCTCTGGGTAAAAATGGCTGGTTGAAGCAAGAAGGCAGAGGAGCACAATCTGACTGCTTCAAGCTAATAGAAAGACAAGAATCACTCAAATAACCACTTATTACAACTGAGATATGCAGAGGAATATCTCTGAATGAACGTGCCAAACCTTGAAGCAAATGGGACCGCAAAAGATGTCAGTCAGAAAACTGAAGCTACAATTTGGATTTTGACAAAATCAGACAACAGCAGATTGGAAATGTGTTGCCTGTTCTGAGGAGTCGTAATTTCTGCTGCCACATTTAGAGGGTAGGGTCATAATTTGGTGTAGACAATGTGTTAGCATGGATCCATTATGTCCTGTTTCAACAGTTTAGGCTGCCTGTAGTGTTGTAATGAGGTAAAAGCACACTTTGGACAACTTAGTACCAAGTAAGCATGAGTTAAACTCGACAGCTTACTAGAGTATTGCTGCTGACCATAGCCATTCTTTTGGGACCACAGCATACGCATCTTCTGATGGATGCTTTGAATGGGGAAAAAATATCATGAAAAATGTCAAATAACCTCAAACTGGTTTCTTGGACATGAAAATGAGTTCACTGTATGCAAATGGCCTTCACAGCCACCAGATCTCAGTTCAGTAGAGCGTCTTTGGGACGTGAAGAATAACATCGTGGTTGTGCAGCCTTAAAACTGCTAAACTGTGTGATGCTGTCATGTCAATATGTTTGCAGCACCTTGTTGAATCGAAACAAAGAATTTTAAAAAATGGGGGTTCCAACTAGTAAAGTGCATCTAATAAAGTGGTCAGTGAGTGGATGCATTTCTTTTGTCTTTATGTTGCTTAACACTTAACACTTTGTCTTATGCTCCACATCAAAGTAAAGGACTGTTTGCTTGCAAATATACTGTTAAATAAAGTGACTTTGCAGAAAGCAGAGACCCCATGACAAACAGTCAAACAATGGAAGATAACATTGTAAACTAGTGTTAACATGCCTTACCAAACTAACAATTAGAATTCAAAGTTCAGCACGAGTTAACTTAAGCTCTGATGAGTGAACAGTTTAAGTTTTTTCATGAGCACGAAGCATATGGCCTGGATGGTTATCGGCTGTGTAAAACTCATAGGTGACAGACGCTGAGCCTCAGGGGTTTTAAATGTTTCTGCAGCGCAGCATCACACAGCCTGAGTGCTGTAAATGACACAGAGGAACCACTTGGGACCCATTTGCTTAAAGAGCTGAAATTCTGGAGAACACAAGTGATGCACGGACAATAAGTATGAATAAAAAGCTGTGATATGCAACAATTCGTTTACTTTCTTTGTTGTCCTGCTGTTATTGTAGCACTGTTTTCTTTTACAGACCTTACACTGTATGCCACGCACGGCTTCATTCAACATGCTTTCAGAAGTTGGAGTTAGGTATGAGTGATCTACTAAAAGCTGTGAGATCCCACAGGAAGACAAAGCAGATGCTGTAGTGAGTTCTTTACATCAAACACCTCTAATATACCACGAAGTCCTTGAGGAATAGCAAATAAACAGAACCCTATGACTGACTGGTTCCTATCTGTCACAGCTGAATGCAAATGAAGTTGCTTTAAACATCCGTGAATGAAAAATTATACTATGCTTGTCACTTTCCTGAGACTTGATTACATGTTTTCACGGCAAACCGAAAAACAAATTCAAGTGATCAGCAGGCTGAACACACACAGAAACGTCCACAAATCCCCTCTGAGAGGCTTCCATTCACAAGTCGTAACTGAATTCCATGTTTTCTTCGTATGTTCAAAGAGGGGCAAAAGTTGAGGACAATAAATTCTGAGAGAGATGATGATGAAATGATGGTGTAACCCTTACTAACGTGCCATACATGCACTTGGCATGCAGCATTGACTTTTCTGACTTCTCTGCTCATCCACAATATTCAGACAATGAATTTGGGTATCGAGTGATGGACTTCCAACTCCCGCTATAGAAAAACCGACAATAAATATTTCAAGAGTATCTGAAGTCTAGTTTGATCCAGAGTTGTTTACTTTGGCTCGTTTTCCTGTGTTGTTTTAACAAGTCGGAAAGTTTATCTATTCCAGTTTTTGCAAATGGATACTGAGGTTGTTAAGATTTTCCAGAGGAAGGAGGGGGAGACATGAAGGTGTTTTGCTGCGCAAATAACACATTTTACATGTCTTCCTAAATAATGACAGAGGAAACTGTACTTAATAGTGGAGACTGCAGGGAAATCCAGCCATGCTGTCATAAGGAGCACCTTAGATTTCTCTCATGATGCGCAAACAGGAATCCCTCAGTGGACCAATTAATACAGACAGAGAGAGCAGTCAGCGATTTTCCCGGGAGACCTGCCAACTTCACCAGCTACTAGTATCTCAATCTGGTCTCCATTACGACCACATTTATCTCGATTGCATCAGGCTGCCTTTCTACAAATCTCTCAGAGCTCCACTCCTATGGTAACAACCACATGGTGGGCGTTTTGCTGAATAGCGCCGCTGTAACAGGGCCATCCTTTTAAAGGCATCAGATCGACACAGACGGACAGCGTATATTAGACTTGGGACATTTCACTCAAATTCAATTTCATCTGGTCTTTTTCAAAGAACATGTTTCACTTGGTGTGAAAACAACTTCCCCTGGAGCCATCCTGGATAATGTGATTCTGTGCGATCGATTCGACTTTCAGATGTTCACTCAATGCACAGACATGCTTCTCTGTGGACAAATCTATTAGAGGCTAAATCATAGTGCCAAATCAATTTATTAATTCAGCAAAGCTGGAAATAAACCTGTTGGTTTTGGTAAAATGATAGAGTAACAGAAATGCAACTCAGCAAATAGGATGGAGAATGGCTGGGTTGTTAGGAGTGCCAAAACAAATGTGAGGTAAAAGGAAAACAGTAGGGGGAGAGAGAGAGAGAGAGAAAGGGAAAAAGAGAGAGATGCAAATCCCATGGCAACAGCAACCAGACAACAAGTCTAAAATAGGGGGCAGTGTCCGCTATTACTATAGCAACAGGAGAACAGCACACTTGCTCAGCTTCAGGATTTGCTGAAAGGAGGAAAACAAAGCTTTATTCCTAACATAACTGTAATTGACAGTCATTACCAGTAACTTCATTTAGTTCCACCAGCTGTGTCTCACCAAATTAGTCACAAAAATAAGGATTCGCAAAGTGTATTAGGCTGACAGCCAACCACAAGGGATGAATAATTTATCTTCCATTATTCACTGACTTAGTGTAATTTTGCACCTGGGAAGCTTTGGGTAGACAAATGAACAAGTCAACAAAATAAAAGTGAAATGAGACATAATCACAATAGAGTAGTTGCAAGCTAAATTAAAATAAACGAATAAAACAGAGACATTACATCCACAACGGTGACTAGCAATTATGTAATTCTAAGTACTTTCTAATTTAAATTATGTAATAAATGATATATGCTTCATGTTCATTAGTTATCGCGACATAATCGGCCAGATTAAGTCATTACAAGCTGAATGCTGTATCAGTGTCTGAGTTTGTTTAAACTGTATCACAAAGTGTCAACGATATTCTCTGCTTTCAAAAACTGCAGCACCGACCTCCACGCCCGGTTTGTTGACATGAAACATGTGCACAGTCTGCACTGCAGACAGAGGGAGAGAGAAAGATGACAACACGGTGGTGCTTTGCCTTGCCTACCACCGACCAATCATATTTCAGAAGTAGCCGTTTTGAGCCAATCACAGAACGACAGTCTGAGCCCGTGCAGCCAATGGTACTGTTCGTGGACCACTGATGCAACGGAGATGCAACAGACTTCTTCTAAACAACAAAGTGTGTTATGAGCCATATAGCGCTTTAAACAAAACAGCGGCACGCCTTATTGTAAAGTACAGTGTCTGAGCTGTAGTTTTCTCGACAGATCGCGTTCGCGTAAACCAAATCCTCTCACTTCGTTATTTAATTTAAAGACGAGGTTATACCCTTTAGAGCTTAAAAACTAGCACAATGTCTAGCTAAAAGGCTACTTTTCAGATTCCCTTTTTAAACCAGTTGTTACTTGTATCTTGAATTGCACAGTTTGAATTTAGTATTTTCTTTTTTATTAGTATATTTATTATCTATATATTTATTACTATAAATAATAGCATTACTCACCTGAATGAGCAGCTGTGTTACTTTTACAGAAACAACAACAAAAAAGTAGCTCAATACTTTTATAAAAGTGTGGGCAGCGAGAGTGTGGGACGTCCTTGGGTGAGCCGCGGAGGGAGGGGGCGGAGGGATCTGCACGCGCGGAGGAGCCTGGTTTACCCCGGTGACGCAGTCGGTTGCTAGGTGTGAATGAAGTGATGCTTTGTCACAATTAAGCGGCTCCTCAGTTTACAGGTCGACCACAACAAAGCAGCACCTCTCTCTGTTTGCCTTGTCTAGGATATTCCGAGCTGAAATATGGCTCTTTAATCTTTTGTTAAGTTGTTGGACCCGAAAAGTCGTCGTGCTTTGCTTTAGCAACGCACCCCCAAGTGCTCTACAATTTTTTCTGCAAGAATGGAGTAAGTGAAAGTCTCTCTACTGGCTGTACATAGAGCTGTTTTGTTGTTGCTGTTGTTGTTGTTATCATTTTGGTGTAAAGTGGCTACATCTTGTTTGGTTTCGTCGCTTTAAATGAACCTTTTTGACAAATTCAAACATCTTTTTTCTTCTTTTTTATTTTTAAACTACGATCACTCATGGAGTTTGACTGATTGTGGTTGCTTTGTGGTCAGTTTTAGTTTGATTTTTATTGATTTTTCCTCTACTCTAAATGTATTGCCTTCAGTCTGTGCACTAACTGGAGATACATCACGTCTGTCACTTCCAGCGTTTAATCTTTCAATGTTTAATTTAGCTCTCATTGCTGTAATCGAGTCCAATCTGTTTAAGTGATTAAAAAAAAAGAATTGGTAATTAATTTTAAAAGGAACATGCGATTGGAAGCAGCTCATCAGCATTCATCCTCTTTGACCAGCAGGGCAGCTCACCTACAGAGTAGAGGTAGCTCTTGTGGTGCTTCTTGTCAACAGTTGGGCCCTTGACAGCGTCACTGGGTCCCACGTGTTTTGAGGACGTCAGGTTAATTTTGCTTTGAGCCAGATTAAAGCCCACAGGACACTGCTCCCACTTTTCTATCACCCACTGTGTCACATCTGAGGCTTGGTTTTGGGAATAATGTACTTTTCTGCTTTTCAGTATTTGGTATTTACTGTAAAGCCTTTTTGTTTAAAAGATGAAAAAGTGTATTTGTGTGAAAATGAATTAAGTGAGGACCAGAAAGTGATTTTTTCTTTGTTGCCTCTCATTAAAACCATGCAGAGAAACTTGCAGAGGGCAGCACAGACAGAATCCCATCTGATGATCCCCATTAGTCGACTGAGTACGCCGTATCTTTCTCAGATATATCTGATCCCCCTTTTTTTCTTTCTGCTTACCCTCTAGGTTTCATTATGCTCACCCAGACCTGCTCACTGTGGCCCATCTCTCAGACCCTGCTTGCTCTCAGCATATGCTTGGACTTGGACTGAATCAAAGCACCAACAGACAAAATGATGGCAACATCAGCGCCTGTTTGGAAGACTCTTCGTGTCTGCCCGGCAGACCCCCTCGCTCTCTCTCACCCACAGGCTAACCACAGCCAATCACAGGGGTGCAGGGGGGAGGTGTCAGAGGAGAGTCAGCACTTAATTGGTGAGTTGCAGCGTGTACGCTTTTTTATATTTTTCCTCATTTCAGGTGGGCTCGGCACTGCAGCACATTCGTCCTTCTTGAGCAGTAAGTAATAAACTAGCTACGTCTGTTATATTAAAACGCTGCAACTTTATCGGCAAAACCCCCCAATCTGATTTGCCTTTATTATTATTATTATAAATCTGATTGTTATTTTGGGAAACTGCTTCGTGCACTGATGGATTTTTTTTTTTTTTTTGCATGAACGTTATTTTTTTATTTTATTTTTTTTAGCAGCATTATTTCCTTCCGACAAACATCTTGTAACCGATGCAATTTTTCCCCCCTCCTCAATAGGTGATGGTAACACTGACTGGATGACGGAAGAAGTGGATTTCTCCTCGTACCTCCCAAACCCTCCTTCCCCTCCCTCCTCTACTAATGCCTCCCTTCCCCCTTCACCCCTTCAGAATGATATCCAGGTGCCCTCTGACTTGGAGGTCATGACCTCTCTGCTGCAAGAGGAACTCGCCCAACTAGAGGACTACTTCCTGTCTGAGCCACTGCCCGAGAAAGGGCCGAGGCTGGGAAAATGCGACAGGGGTCCACTGCCTGCGGGTCCTCCGCCATTCACTCAGCTGCCATACGCATCATACGCTACATCCAACCAATCGGAATCCAGCCCACTTCTTGTTACCTTGGCAACCGGAGAACTGGACTTGCTCAGCATCTGTGGCGGGCCCATTGGGCGCTCCAAAATTCCAAGACACGCCCCATATAGCTGCAGTCGACCCAGTGGGTGTGGTAGGAAAAGAGTTCCTGATGGTTCGAGGTTCAGCGAAGGCTATGACAGCAGTTTGTTGAGTTCCAAAGGAAGTAACTCAGGTAACTCAGCTGTGACCCTTACAGGTAATTATGGCTGTGTAGAGGACGACCAGTTGGTAGGGAAAAGCTACTGCTTGGGTAGTGCGGTTGAGCTCAGACGATGTGCTGTTATACCAAAAGAAGAGAAAAATTGCTGTTTCACTCAAGATGTGATAGGTGGTGGGAAGATTGTTGGTGGTGGATTTGGCTTTGGTGGATCACTGGAGGTCCCCCATAAGAAAGAGGATCTGTTGATGTATAGCATGAGGGAAGTCAGTGGAGGTGCTGGTAACAGTGATGTGCTGAACAGTATCAAAACTAGTGTGGAGGTGACAAAAGCCACCGTTTCTTGGAAAGCCGAGAGCAGCGAAGGTTGTTATCTTCCAACAACATCACAGTCTGAGGCCTACCATAGCTTCTTGGGCAACATCAACGAGCAGGTGAAAACAGAGAGTCTACAGATAGCTCAGCATGATCTACACTGTAATTTCCTTGAGGATCAGGGCCCAGAGTGTCTTTTAATGGCTAGGGATAGTTTGAACCTGGAATCTTCGGGGCACAGACAAGCATGTCGGCTGAAGGAAGACCACTGTGCAATGAAATACGAAGTGGACATCATTCCAGGTGAAGGCGGGGAGCGCAAACAAAAGAAAAGAGATCAGAACAAAACTGCCGCTCACAGGTGAGATTCTTCTCGATGAAATGTCAATGTTATCAAAGTTTCACGAGTTTACATTTTCACAGAGTCTTCGTTTTTGGTCGATGCAGGTATCGCCAGCGAAAAAGGGCGGAGCTCGATTCTTTGGAGGAACAACTGCACTGCCTTGAAGGGAGGAACCGGGAGCTCCGGGACAAAGCAGAGTCCGTAGAACGTGAAATCCAGTACGTTAAAGACCTGCTGATTGAAGTTTACAAGGCCCGTAGCCAAAGGCTTAAGCAGGACACAACAGCGTAACACCAAGCTTCTGCGAGTACACTTAGAGAGAGCGTAACAGGGAGAATCAGCAGCTCTTTCTGTCTTTAAGTTTGTCCTGAATCAAATGTTAATTTTTTTTCTTTTTTTTTCTGTAGCGAGGGGTTAAAAGCATGCTTTGCTAATATGAAATCTTTTTTACATTTTAAATCAACACTATCCAATTCTTCCATCGCTTTCGTACTCGAATCACTTGAGCCGGCACTGTGGCATAGCAATGCTTTAAGATGACAATCATTTTCGATAGCTCTCGCACTTCGTGAATCTACTATTGAAATAAGGTAATTTCAGAAGTAATGTAACTCATTATGCAGGTTTTATATTTGTAATAGCCTTACGTTAAAATTGATGTCAGCAATAGAAACTCATGTTTGTTTGAGGGTTTTTTTTTCTTTCTTTTTTAATTATTTTCATGCTCAGTCGCTGGATCACGTTATTGGGTGTTGATATTTCAGTGTGGACAGATATTTCAAATCAACTGCGTTTATGCAACAGCAAAAACTAATTGGCATTAATACTAAAATTATTAGAACTGACCTTGAATATCCTTTGACTTTTACAATTGCAGAAAGAGCGGCTAACGTACAAAAGAGTCGTGAAACTTTATTGTGTATTTTGTTGTTTGTTTTTCTGTAAAACATTTAATTTGCTTCCAGTTTATTTCAGTCAATAACAGAATTATTTTATTTGTATGTTTAGAGTATTTTAGCCAGCTTTGTTGGAAACATTACTTTGTCTTCTGTATTTACATTTGTTTAATTTTCATCCCTTTAAATGTAACAAATATAATCTTTGCTATCTTTCTTTTAGCAATGGCTTCAAATAATGTCGGCATTATGCATTCTGTGACCAAAACTGTTTTTTTTTCATATTATTTTTAAATGTGTAACATTTTATCATGTGGTGGCAGTAAGATATTCTTCCCTCGCATTTTGCAAAATGTACAATCTGTTTTGCAGCTCAGGATACATGTTAATCCGCCAGTTCTACAAACATCAGTAGATAATCATGGGAGGAGATTACAGACTTGAAGCTTGCAGGGTTTCCTCATATAAAACTGTTGTTTTTTTCTTTATTTCCAAATGTGTACAAATATTGTAACTAGTATCATTCTAACAGCCTTCCTCTGCATGCCTTTGCATAAATGTACTCTCTGGAATAGAAAATTTAGGGTTTCAGAAATAATTCTCTCTCTAAACTGCTTGTTAAAGCAATAAGTTTTATAGGCCTCTGGCTGATCTGCACTAATTTGTAACAACTTTTGTATGTTCAGGGAGTGGAGTGTGTTAACCTTTTCTTTCTATAAAATTATTGGGAAAAAAAATCCTAATTTTGTTGTTTCTTAAAGCTTTTGCAGCTTTAGCTTTGGTGTAAGAGGTCTCAATTCTTTTTTTCATATAAGCAAATAATCATTGTTACTGTCATTTGCTCCATGCTTATACCAAGGATAGTTGTTTTTCTATGCATATTTATTTTAAGACAATCTTGAATATAACAGCGAAACTATCGTAATTATTTATGGGGTTTAATTGGTGCTTCTTTTTTTTTTTTTAGCCCCCTGCGGTGCACTATCAATCCCGATGGTTAAACCAAAAGTGTGTACTAACAGCACATTTAGCGCGTTGTGTTTTTAACGCAATTTTATCATAGATACAAATTAACTTCGTCTGATGTCAATCTTTTTGCTTTTAAAAAAAAATAAAGTGTATCATCAACTTGGCCCGCTGTGCTTTTTCTTTTTGGTGCTTTTACTGGGATTTATTTTTATTTTTTGTCTGCGTTATCCGAAGTACAATCTGCGGCCTGAGCGTGAAAATAAGTGCTTGGTTTTTGGATTTAATAAATCCGCGGGGTTTTCATTTTATTTTTATTTTTTTTTTAAGGGAAATCAAAGTAAAGCCCGGTCAGGGCCCGACAGACACTGACAAGCGCTTCTTTTCTCACCCTGCCCCGCTGAGCAGACAGCTGACAGACGGTTATACAGAGAGGACTGAAAACTTTCATGGGTATCGATCTCTTCTAGTTTAGTCGATACAACATTTAACATAAAACCACATAAAAACGCTTTCGACGTCCAGTCCTCGGAAATTCGGCTTCGTTGTTTTCTACTTTATTTAGCCCAAATTCACAGACTTCTAGAAGACCTCGAAGGGCTTTGAAATGCCAATGCCTCTAAATTCACATGTTGATCTGCATATGGAACATTTTTAAAATCCATCAATAATGTTCGCTACACCTAAACAAAAGCTTTCCAAAAATCGACAGCACGCTGCGGTGCCAGCAGAAATACTCATAACTCAGAAATGAATGAAACTCCTCATTCGCCACTTTTATACAGACTGAATTATTGTTATGACAATTTTATCGATGAAAAAGAAAACCTACCGTGATTTTTACGAAGTTACATCGTTTCCTTTTTCTCGTGAAATTAGAACAGCTTGCTGTCACAAACCGAGACGTTAAACAGTAAAACAGTTTTATTTTGATTCATAAACGGGGACTCGGTCGTTCACTAACACATGGCTTCAGACAAATATGTTGCTGTAAAGTTAAACAGGGAGCAGGTTTTTAAGCTGCTGACTTTTCTGGTGCAGTCAGCTGTCCAATGAGCCGCTGATAGTCACACTGTGGAGGAGCATGTTGTGAAGCCTGAACAAGCTTCTTACTGGCATCAAGAGACATCAGGACCTTTGAATGAATGCAAAAGAAGAGCAATAATCTAAATAAATCAATAAATGTGTGTTTCAAAGTGTGTTACTGACTTGTGAAAGATTAAACAGTGAACAAAATTTATCTAAAGGACAGAACAAGCTCTGGGCGTAAGAGCACAGCTTTAAATTCAATACCAGGAGGTGTGAACTGTTTTCTGCTTTTCTAATTAAAAAGTAAAAATGAACTATTTCAAAAGCACCAAATTCTCCAAACAGAGATTGTTTTATTGTAATGTGAGCATGTGCGATGCTGTGACTTGCTCGTTACCTGACGCATGGCATCCTGCTGGCTGTACAGGTATAAAGATCCTATGGCAGCTTCTCTCACTGCACTGTGGTAATCTGTGCATGCAGTTCTTAGAAGTAAGCTGGGCACATTTTCCTCCAGCAACAAGGATATGGCTCCATCAACATTTAGCAGGTTTCCCAGGGCAGCGCAGCAGTGACGACGTGTGAGGGCATCAGGATCATAGATTAGAGTTACCAGCATGGCCACTGTCCTCCTGGCTTCATGTGTCCACCTTCTTTCTTCCTCCTCCATTCTCTGCTCTCTTAATGTTTCCAAATCACTTGCTGCCTCAATATCTGAGTACGTCTGTTTATTTTGTTGCTTTTCTATGCACCATCTCCCTCTATGTATCCCCTTTTCACTGGGTCTGTCCATATGCAGCCCAGCTGCAATATAGCCCAACCAGTTTCCAACTGACCGGCAAGCAACCTGCCGGACAGGCATGCAGGAATCATTAAGGCAGTTTATCATGGCTTTGAAAATGTCAGGTTTTAGGGTGTGTTGTGTGAGAGGCCTCAATGGATCCAAATTTCCTAAAAATCTACACGTGGCAGCCCTGATCTGCTCATACGAGTGAGCCAGTGCATGCTGCAGCACTGAGGTTTCTACATAAAGTTGCAGTGGGCAGGAGGGACAACGGGCTATCCCAGACAATAGAGTGAGGAGCTCCACAGCAGCTTCCCACAGAATTTCCAGCTGCAGGAGTTCGGGGAGCAGAGAGCAGGCAGTTCTGGTTGGAGGACTCTGACGGCTGGAGGCAGGGAGCTGATCGTCCCAGGATGGCAAGAAAAAGCAAGAAGTTGCTTTTGTGAGGTGGTCAATTGAGCGGGGGGGATCACACAGGAGCAAGCGGCTCAGAAGGGAGAGAGGCAGCTCCAGTAGATGAAGAGGAAGGGTTTGAATTACCTGCCAAAGCACAAAAAAAATAATAATAAAAAATAAAATCACACAGACAACTCGTCATACATCAAACAGGCAACAACAAACAACAACACAGTGCTCTTAAAAAAGTACAGACACATCCAGGTGTACAGTACTGCATGCCAGACACAAAACTAGTGCAAGAGTTATCCTGTGTTGCATCAGAGAATTATGTTTGTCGGCGAGGTCTTTATTGGAGCAAAATAAGGCCCTAACCTGCAGGAGGCTTGTAACAATACCACAGCTGTCGTACAACTGGAGAACTGTGGACATGGTGCGTGGAGGCAGGTCCAGGGCGAATGGAAAACATAACAAGTGGCAGCTCAGTGTGGATAAAGTGTTGTGACTCAGATCCACCCTGGGCCTCCCAGGATTGCCCTTGGCAAACAAATGAAGACTGTAGGGTATAAAAGATGCTATTGTTAGCTCCAGGCATTGTAGCTGGCTTGTAATACAAATTATTTCGTTTAATTAAGACATCTCAACACTAACCACTCGGTGCCCAGCAGGCGGCCAAGAGCGTACACACATTCTGATCCAACATCACAAAACACAGGAATGCACGAATATGCATCCTTGCAGAAGGCAAACAGTAAAGCAGAGAGAAAGAAATACAGTCCTGTAACAGACACACATAAAGAAGCAAGGTTTGCTTTTTCATTAGAAGTGTTTTCAGACATCATGGGTTTCACAGGATGAGTACAATTACCATTTGCTGAACAGAAGTCAGAGTCTGATGTTGCACTTCTTAGGGAAGCACCGATCTTTTTCCACAGATTCAGAAAGAAAACTTCATTTAAACCCGAGGGCAAAGGGCCATTCTCATGCTGTTTAAACAAGAAAGCACAGACATTTAGTACAGATACGTTGCTAATATCTGTACTAATACATGTTTAACCAAACTTCATCTGCAGTCTGACCTCATTAAGTGCATCTAGGAACAAAGACAGCAGGCCATCACAGAGTCCCCAACCGGAGGGTGGAGAAATGTGGGGCTGATAATGTAGAAAAATAAATGGATCATACATTTTCAGGTCCCTTCAAGCTTTCATATTACTGCCAGGTTTACATGAGCTCAGTACCTCACATGGGTTCAAGACCAGAGTTTTCAGCAAGGATGCTAGATGCTCCACATCAACTTTGACATCAACATTGTGTTGTGTGAAGAGAGACAAAACACAAGCAGCCAGAGGCTAAAAGACAGATAATTAAGCGTTTCACACAACAGACCAGCTGAATGCATATCAAAAAGGTACAGACACAGGATATTATATGTAAACCATGCTGAACATGGTTGATGCTGTTGAAATATGTCAGTGGGTACTCACGACCAGACGACTGAGATTTGGTTGACTAAGAATTGTTTTGAAGGACTCTGTGAACTCTTCCAGGCTAAAGCGTGAGAAGCAGATGGTGAGCTGCTGTAGTTGGAATCTCGTGTGTATGCACTGAGTATTTCACAAATGAACAAAGTCAGTTTCAGCGAGGGAAAAAAAGACTCATCAAACCTTTGTTCCTGTTCCACCCAGGCACAGTTCTTCTCCCAGTAGACCAGGACCACTGTGATCATTTCTTGAAGGACGGGGATACTCTGCTGATGCTGACAAAGTACCAAAGTAGAAGTGAGAAACATTGTTGCAGGATCAGTTCATTGTGAAACACTGTTTCAATCCAGGGTAGCAACCTTAATGAAATCTGAGCTTTCTACAGTATCCTGGATCAGGCCAAAGAGGACACGGGGTAGCCCAAGTTCACGGCCGACGTCGTTCAACTTCTCAACCTCGGCCATCACTAGCAGATTATGTAGAACCCTCATTGGTTGCTGAATCTGCTGAACTTCTTTTACCACGCCCCCTTTTAGCTGCCCAAACAAAGAAAAAAAAGGAGTAGATGCAAAACTCTTTTGAAGAAGAAAAAATTCACGCCGAATGAAATGCTGAAACATTACCTGAGCTTTAAATTCCTGGATCTTTGATTTAATTTGAGATATAATTATGCTGTAATCTAATATCTCTCTCGTTTGTCTGCTTGGATCGGACAGTTGGGCCAGATTCTCCCAGTATTCTTTGTTGTTTACATTCTGAAAGAACAAGAAATGACTCAGTGTCAGGTATATATTAATATATTAATTTAAGAAAGCAAGTTTTTTTTGTGCGTGTTATCAAAGCAGATCCTCTACTGACAGATAATATGTAAATTTCTAATGAGTGGAAAAGGCAGCTGTCTCTGACCTGCAATCGCTGTGAGGTGTGGCTTTCCTCCCTGCATCTCCGCACAAGTCGCGGCCCGATATCTATACAGGGAAATTCCCGTTCGTAGTCTATGCTTATCTGACCCCTGTAGAGAAAGGAACTATAAACACATTTGTTTATGATAGCATAACTCATCGTTACTTTGAACCTTCATTAACACCTGTGCTTTGATGTTGAGCTAGCTTGAATCTTCGGTCCGAGGCTTTGATTAGCAGCCATCATATCCAGCTGACCCGAGGTAACAGAAACATCGCCACAAGAGGGCATGGGGTTGCACACTCTAGGGGACATTGCTGCTGCCATCGCACCATTTTCCCTTTCATCCTTATTTTTCTGTCAGTGCACACAAAACAGGTTTAGGGCCCTCCGCTGATCTCACCATACAAACGTTTACAAATAATAAAATAATCATAATTACTGATTACTTACTTTGGCACTGTCCTTTCCTGGTGGTTTCCTCTTACTACAGTTTTCTGTTTGTTCCCTGACCTTTCGCAACAATCTGCTTTCTGCAGAAGCTGGTACAGTCTTCTCTGCCACTTGTTGGAGTTTCAACGCCAGCATGTCAGGGCTGGGTGTGACCGTCAAGGGCCTGGACACATTTGTGGCTGGCAAAACTGCAAACACATCACATGGGAATAAAATCATGAATGTCAGACATGAGAATGTGTCATTAACATTTGAAAGCTTTCTACTAAAATCAGGAGTTTTAAGAATCACCTAGAACACCATCAGCAACAAAGGGATGGTACAAGAGGTCTGGCCATGACAACCGTTTCTGGGGGTCTTTGGTCAACAAGCCTTTCAGGAAGTTCTGCAAAGAAATCATTGGATAGTAATAATATAGAAGACTTTGCATTAGGAAACAATTTGTGTAAGGTTTGTCTCCAATAAACCCTTCAAGGGACTTATAATTGCAACATAATCTTTTACAGGCTTAAAATTTTCAAGCTAGCAACATATTGAAGATGTTGGCTTCAACCTAAATGTAACACAAGGTGAGTAAAGTGTAGCTTTACTGTACCGTGCAAGTGCTGCTCATGGTGTCTGGCCATTTCACTTGGTCTTTCACAATGAGCTGCACTAGCTTGAAGATGGAGTTGGTGTAGAACGGAGGCGCCCCCGTGTGGAGTTCATAAAGGATGCATCCCAAAGACCACAGATCAGCAGTGTGGTCATATGGTTTCTCCTCCACCAGCTCAGGGGACATGTACAGGGGCGTTCCCTTGATAGAAGTAAGCACTAAGGTGGAGACGCTCATCGCTCTGGCAAACCTACAGCAAGATTGCATCATGTCATTTATTCTTTTAGAAACGATTGAAACTTTTTTCTTTGCAACTATCAACATACCCAAAGTCGCAGAGCTTCACCACACCGCTTTTTTCTAGCAGGATGTTTTGGGGTTTCATGTCACGGTGAAGAATGCGATGGGAATGTAAATAGTACAGAGCAGAGACCAACTGGCAGGCAATCGCACGGACCTTGAAAGAAGGGAAGACTAGTTTAATAACGTAACATTAAATAAAGCTTCACATCTGGTTCAATTGTGTAAAAACAGTGAAAACCTGGCTCTCTGGTAAGTTTCCATCATCCTCAAGGATCTGGAACAGCTGGCCCTCTGCGTACTCAGTGACAATCACAACCTGTCATTAACATATATAGGGGGTTATAATGATCATGGGATTATGTAAAGATAATTAGTTGACAGCAACTTATTTGAAAGTTTTGAGAAAATGGGAGAATACCTCAGTTTCAGTCTCAAAACTGTCAAAGAGCTGGACAATATTGGGATGCCGAAGGTCCCTCATAATTTCAATTTCCCTTTTGAGACTTTGTAGCTGGTTTTCCGAGCGACCCAGCTTTGGCATGAACTTAAGAGCCACCACCTCATGGGACAAAGATGAAGAGACGATGTGAAGCAGTGTCGTTAAACAAACAGGAAACTAAACTGTGCTCCTGTAGATGCTTACCATGCCACTACCTTTTCTCCTTCCCTTGTAAACCCGTCCAAATGAGCCCTCTCCCACCAGCGACAAAACGTGATACGAGTTCATTTCGGCGGCAGCTGGTTCCGTTAGAGCCCAAAAATCCCCGTAACTTTCAAACTGTGACCATTGGTAAATTATTGCTCTTGTTACAATAGACGCTTGGATGTAAAATGTTTTACTTTTTAACTTTAAAACTCACAACTTATGACGGGTAGCAGAGGTTACTCTTCAGTAGTGTTATTTTTTTCGGTGTGCAGGGTGTCAACGAATAGCACAGACGCTTGCCAGTTTAGCTGCCAATTCAAAAAAGTGACGCAGAACATATAACAAAGTGTGATAAGTCGTTTGCATACACTCAGTATTCAAATATGCGACTTTTTTCCGCTTATTTTGACATCAAACGTGGTTTTCAACTGTTTTTAACGATAGAATGCCAAAATCAAGACCGGCTTCTGTGTGGACAACTTAAAAGCAGGGGTCCTCAGTCTAGCAACGGCAGCTGCGTTCATAGCAACCACGTCGCAAACAAAGCTAAACGTTAAATAAAATGATATAACTCCCAGAGTCAACATTACTATTTTTCACCCCGTTGGGGCCATATTAGAAATTTTATACCACAAATTATTATAAATATATTTTAAAAAATCCTTATGGTTGAGGGAAGTGGCCCAAGTCTGTCTGTGGATGCAAAGCTAGTAGTAGACCACATAAAGTCACAATCATCATATTTACTACTACAGACGGATGAGATGAAGATTTCCACAGACTTTTACACGACAACACACAAAACAAAAAGGAGTTGATAGTGGACTTCCGGAGGTGCAGAGAAGTACACACCCCCATCACCATCAGCGGCGCTGCTGTGGAGAGAGTGAGCAGCTTCCGGTTCCTTGGTGTACATCTGGCTGAGGATCTTACGTGGTCAGTACACACAAACAAAACAGTGAAGAAGGCGCAGCAGCGCCTCTTCTTTCTCAGGAGACTGAAAAGATTCGGCATGAGCCCCCGCATCCTCAGGACCTTCTATCACTGTGCCATTGAGAGCATCCTCACTGGATGCATCACCACCTGGTATGGCAACAGCACCGCCTACAACTGCAAAGCTCTCCAGCGAGTAGTGCGGTGCTCTGAACGGATAATTGGAGGTGAGCTTCCCTCCCTCCAAGACATCTACAGGAAGCGGTGCCTGAGGAAAGCGGGGAGGATCATCAAGGACTCCAGTCACCCCAGCCATAAACTGTTCAGACTACTTCCATCAGGAAGGAGGTTCTGCAGCATCCGGTCCCGTACCAGCAGACTGAGAGACAGCTTTTTCCATCAGGCCATCAGACTGCTGAACACGTCATAGACACCTCAGCTTCACTACTGGAACTTTAACATTATGCACTCCATACTGTACAGTAATGCCACTGTTTTGCACATGTCTCACTCTGTATATTTGATTTTATTTATTTTATACATTTTATTTATTGTTTACTCTATTTAATTTGTAAAATATGTGTACACACACACACACACACACACACACACGTAGAAAAATATTTAGTATACACATCCAGAAATGCATATACTATTACATATTGTACATATATTTATTAGTTTCAGATGTAGCTTGTATTTTGCTTGTTTACATTATTGTATTTTGCACAACTCTGTTGCTTGTGAAGCTCGCACACAAGAATTTCACTCACATGTGCTGTACCAATGTACCTGCACATGTGATGTGACAATAAAAGTGATTTGATTTGATTTGATTTGTGTTTTAATTTCAGCTTTATTTCTTTTATCTATGTTTGACTAACAAAACCGAAGTACATTAACTTTAGCTGCACTGTTAATATTAGATCTCCGTAAGGTATGTATAATGCATTTAAAATGTATAATAGTACAAAATATGTCTCACATAACAACTTTAATTCAAATGCTGATACTTTTTGCAAATAAGATTTTAATCCGTAAAGAAATAATAAAGAAGTATCATTTAGCAACAGCCCCATCCACCTGTATAGAAGTAAAATTAAATCAAATTAGGCTGTAGCTGAGTAAAAATAATTAGAGTAGTTACTTTCTAACATTTTCTGGCAGTCTTAAAAGAATACCCTCGGACCCCTGCTATAGAATTATTATTATTCTGTCCACAAGATGTCGTATGTGATTCTCTCAGAAACGGACCTAATCACAACATGGAGAAAAAGTGATGCTGAATCCTTACAACTTATAATCTTCCTCCGAGGAACTTCAGCTGCAGTATGATAGTGGCCTGTGTCACCCCTTATTTAATCATGCCTGTTATTTTCCTGCTGCCCGTTGTCCGGTGTTCCGTTAAACATGCAGTACTTGTAGCTCTTATTCGCCTTATGAACTACAAATGAAGTGCAGGGATTTCTGTTGAATATGCATGTGGCATTAAAGATTTTTATTCACTCCATGTGACCAAAAGCTAAAGATTTAATGGAGTAGTGGATGTGCAGTAGTCTGAGTGTAAAGTGCAAGATCTGCTAATTCACCATATTTTGTACGTTGTGACTTATTGATTGGCCTGTTTGATGAGTTTTAAGAGGCGGCAAGAAAAAAAAGAAAAAAAAAGAAGAAGAAGAAGAAGAAGAAAAGGCTGAAGCTCATCCAATGAGCGCCTCGAAAGACTTCCCCCCAGCAAAGAAAGGTTGTGTTTCCATATTTTTACACATGACCAAATGCATAAGCTCCACACAAGGCAGCAGTCGACTGAGTACACACGTGGAGAATGACCAGGAGGAGTTTTCTCTGAGTGGACTTGTACGACCTGCACTGTTTTAGCGCTTTGGATTATGCTCTTCATCCCGATCCTCTCGCCGCCGCCACTGAGCTTGTAGATTCTTCATCATTCTGATTTTCTTTCTTCCCCCCCGTTGGTCATTGCAATCTTTGATTAATGCAAACATCGTCATGTTTATCAGATCAACTTTTCTCCTTTACTTTGTGGTCTCACTCTTAAAGCTCGCTCGTTGCATGGAGAGTGAACTTTGCTTCCCGATTAGAATGAATAGTGATGAAAGGACGGATTCTGATAACGACGTGGATTTCCTTAATAGAAAATATGTCCTAAAGATTAAAGCTTTCAAGCAGGAATTAGTGATCGATTTACAGCGAGACTCTAATTTCATTGCCCCTTCCATCTCTAACCAAGGCGCACTGTGGCTCTCCGATACCGATGTCACCACTGACCTGACCCGGTGTTTTTATTCTGGATATGTGAACGCTGATCAGTACTCTTATGCCGCTCTCAGTCTCTGCAAAGGTGTGCAAGGTGCATTTGGCTTCCACGGCTGGGAATATTTTATCAGCCCGGTACAAAATGACACCAGAAGCGCAGAGAGCGCGCACATCGTCCGGCGCAGAGCCAGCAACAACCTGAAGCCCAGCTCTACCTCCAGGTGCGCAGTGGACAGCGACATAAGCCTCCAGGCTGCGCAGTCCTTGGAGAAATACAAGCGACTGGCGGACCACAGCAATGTGACAGAAACGATGCTGAATAGGATGGGGAGAGCCAAAAGGTTCGCCTCAGTCCCCAGATACGTGGAGACGCTTGTTGTGGCGGACGAGTCCATGGCGAAATTCCACGGAGATGACTTAAAGCACTACCTCTTGACACTGATGGCAGTGGCAGCGAAGCTGTACAAGCATCCCAGCATCCTCAACTCCATCAGCATTACAGTTGTGAAGATCATGATTATATCCGAGGAGGACAAAGGACCCAAGGTGTCCGGGAACGCAGCCATGACGCTGCGGAACTTTTGCACTTGGCAAAAAAAGATGAACAAAAACAACGACAAGCATCCCGAGTACTGGGACACAGCTATTCTTTTCACCAGACAGGTAAAGAGAACTTTTAGTATCGTTCATGTTACACATGTTTGGGGTAAAACCAGAGCGGGATATGTTCTGTAAGCGCAATTACGCACAGAAAACGTAAATGTTTGTTTTTCGCACATGCATTGTGTCACCTTAATGAGTGACATACTGTAAAGCAACCTCTGATCTTGAGAAGGAAAATGTGCAATGTACTCTTATAACTTTGTGATAAGTAAAACTCCAGTTGACGCGTTTTTGATTTGCTCTGAAAACACTCTCCGCCTCTCGTGAACTCAGGGAGCATGCAGGCAGTCCACCAATAGCATCACAGCTTTGACACCAAGGCTGGGTCACACAGAGCTGAACAGAGCACCAGACTTGATTGCTCGTCATAGATCCTTAGAGGGCAGTTTTATAGACTTGCAAACCACCTCTGACTTCTCCCTGCACTCCCAAATATTTGCAAGATGACACAAGGTCAGAGATGAAGTCATTGCTCACATTCATTGGTCAGTGTGATGTATGCGCTTCCATTACCACTGTGAAAACTTGCAATAAAGCTGACAAGTCAGCCCAACTGATTTAGTTACAGTGAAAGTTTTTAGCTTGCAGTCACAAGGTCGTCTTAAAACCTGTGCTATCAGAGTTAAAAGAGCCAATGGTAACATAGTACTATTCTGTCAGCCTTAGTAGTACATAATGATAAGTGAACTATTGCTTGTTATACCTGCAAATTTACTGAATATAATGAGCGTCAGTGCCCTTGGGGATGTACTGTGTGGATGTGTTATTTTTCTCAGCTGTTCCCATTCTGCTGCAGCTGCCTGCTCCTCATTAAACAGGCCCCTGAAGGGATGGGATGGAGGGACTGAGGGTGGTGGCGGTGGGGTCCTTTGTGGATGTCAGAGTTACAGGCCTGCATGTTTTGGACTCACCTGTTCGCTTTATGTTGAAACAAACTCCTCCACATCAGCAGCTGGACTGCATCTTTCCCTGGCAATTCTTCAGTCTGTCACATGCTTCCTCCATTTCTTTTGCCACGGTGGTTCTGCACAAGTTTTTACAGTATGTCCTAGCTGAATAGATATCGACAGCTTAAGATGGTCAGCATTTTCCATAAAAGTGTTCCAAAAACAAGAATGTTACAAGAATGTAACATTCAGCTTTAAACATCAGCTTTAAACATCAGTTTAAAGCTGATGTTATAAACTCTGCAGCCACTTGACACGACCCAAGTCAGCTTGGAGAGTCACAAGGATGTAATTTACTATATAAAGCAAAAAGACAGGCATCAAGCAATCAAAGGTTTAGTGAGGTGTAACAAGTGCAGGGATTCAGAAAAAAGCCTCCTTTTAACACAGCAGGTTGAACAAAGGAATCTCACCTCTAACCATTGTGTGTTGAACAACAGATTCCTGGTGTAATATCACATATAAAGTGTATACAAAACAAAACATGGAGTTTATGAGCGAATGCTAACATAGTGTACAAATGAAAAGTCTAAACAGTGGCTTGTGGTGCATAAAACTTTCTTTACAGTACCACCCAATCAAACTCATGCTCAACACCAGGAATCTAGAGGATACAGGCCTTCACTGACCTTTTACAGTCAGTTTCATATTGAATCTATTAGCACAATCACTGTTTCCTGAAGCAATAAATAAAATAGTGGGGTTTGCAAACATGTACCTAACAAGCTCTAAATATTTCAAGGTCCGGTGTACTGCATGAGAGGCCTTTACTGATCATGAGATTGTAGTTAAACCTGTCAGGCTTTGTTCACTGCAATTAGATTGACATATATTTTTTCCTTTTTTATTTTCTTCTCAGTTTAGGCCTAAACGGTCTCCCCTCTTAAACTCAAGGATTCTGCTGACATGTCTGCTAACAATTCTGCTACATCATGACACAATGACTTTAAGTCTGTCCAATTAGTGAGTAGTATTTTCCTTTGTTTACTACAGTTTTTAACAGATATTTCAAAGCCCATTCATTCTCCACTTAACACCAGCCCATTGTGTAATTTTGTAGGTTTTATAAAGACCAACTCTGTGTTGTCCGGAGGCAACTGTGGTTGTCCCGAAACAGTATAGTCAGCGTGATTTTTGTGCAAAGAATGCCGCAAAGTGCGCTAAGTTGCACAGAATGTTTATTGTAGGAGAGCAGCCAAAAGATAAAATCTGACCATAAATCTGCTAGAATGCAAGTTCCCCCGGGGAGAGAGGAGGTGACTGTACTTTAGCTCACAGCCTTTTCTTACATGATAGATAATGGGCTGAGAAAGAAAAGAGCTCACCAAAGAATGTCCAGATGTCATAAACTCGGTCCAGGATACTGCATCAGACCTATAAAACTCTGAGATGCACCTTTTTCAAAGCTTTTTGAATATTGTTTCCAAAGCACAAACAGGTAACAGGCTGGACGGGATTTAAAAGCAATAAAATCTGTACACAAAACAAAATGGGAATTTTAGTCCGCTGAGGTAAGTATTGTTTTTCTATTCTTTTTGTTAATTCGCAGGAACACCAAAATTGCAAAGACAGATGACAGATGTGGGAAGTAGGTCATAGCAAACAACAAACTCATTGACTTGGGTGTTTCTTCTCCCCTGTTCATCTTGCAGTTCTTCTATTTTTTTTTACTGAAATGGCCCAAACTTTCAGATGTCCTCCAAGCACATGAGGACATCTGGATTAGATTTGCACTGGTGTACAATTGTGGTTTTGTGGTTTATTCTAGGAATGATTTGTCATAGCACTCGAGGTCTTCACTTGGCCCCGTGTTTAATGGTTACATTAAGCACGGCTGAGGATTGCAGGGGCTGCAGGAGACTCAGCTGGTGTTTTATCTGTAACAGCTGACCACCACTGGTTTTCTGTGTTTTGGGGTATGTAGGGACAGTGCTGTTTAGGGAACAGGCAGATGGGTGGTTCTTTGCAGCGGTTACTGCCGAAGTTGTCCTGTGATTAGGAGGTTCAGCTCCAAATGCATACTCGCTAAGACTGGATTTTAAAACCTGTGGTAGAGAAATAGGTCATCTGGAAACTCTGCTCTGGCATGGAAATGTTATGGTTGGGGTTATTTAAATTACCTCATAGGAGAAGGTGTGCTCTAAACACTGTTTCCCACTAAAAAGATTTAAAGACTGGGTGGTGGAAAGCAGTGCTTGACACGACTGAATAATTTCCCAATTTCTTAAACGAAGATCTTGCTGCGATGACATCAAGACAACATAAAGGATAATTTAATAATTGTACTTTCATAAACTGGACATGATTTCAACCGGCCTAATAGCATCGCACTCAGACAAGTTAATTGTCGACGTCTGGGAACAAGGTGACATCACCACAAAAAAGCCAGACAGGGCAAGAATGAGGATAAGCTGCAGTCCAGTTTCAAACAAACTCCAATCTCTGAGAAAGAAAAATGCAGACCAATAACAGATTCATAACCCAAACTGTCTGGGGTCACGCTGATCACTTGAAAATAAATGTCTTGGTAAATGGCCTGTATTTGTATAGCGCTTTACTTAGTCCCTATGGACCCCAAAGCGCTTTACACTACTTTCAGTCATCCACCCATTCACACACTGGTGATGGCAAGCTACACTGTAGCCACGGCTGCCCTGGGGCGCACTGACAGAGGCGAGGCTACCAGACACTGGCACCACCAGACCCTCTCCTCTGACCACCACCAGTAGGCAACAGGTGAAGTGTCTTGCCCAAGGACACAACGACCAAGGCTATCGGAGCCGGGACTCGAACCGGCAACCTTCCGATTACAAGACAAACTGCCAACTCTTGAGCCATCTTGTGTGAATAACCTTTATTTAGCTTTGTCACACTTTCCCATAACACTGCAAATAACTCAGTGGGAGCCATTCTGTGATCATCGACAGAAATCATTGTCTAATTTAGCTACAACTGGATTTTATGTTATCTTAAAAATACATCAAATGCCATTATCAAAACAAAGTGGAGTGTCTTAGGCCGCTGTGCTGTTTAAATGTTTGGCACACAGTTGTTACCACTTTGATTTACCGTTAATCCACTGCAGCCCATTTTGTTTCTCAGTATCACACATCAAAGACCAATAACAAGTGACACAATTACAATCATGAAGCAATAATCTTGAATAAAATGAAACTGAAATATATAAAATAAAAAGTTTACCTATTGAAATAATTAATCATTATGAAAAATGTGCTTCCATTTGATCAGAGTCCATTAAATTAAATGTTTTACATTTTACTTATGTAGCAAAATCACATGGAAAAATTACATGTAATTCAATTAGTTAAGGTCAGCATTTTGGGCATCATTTTTTTTCTAGTGTACCGAACAAAGTTGCCAAAAAAGCAGCTAAAAACACAAATATGTTGACCTTAAACAACACTTACTCCTTGTTGTGTAAAATAGGCAGCTAAAGTATGTTAATGAGTTTTTAACTCAATGAAAAGGGTGTTAATATGTCAGCGGTAAATTTATAAATAGTACCCACTACCCAGAAGTGACTAAAACGATAAATGAAGACAAATATTGTAACTCTCTTTGTGTCTCTGTGTCATAGAGAGACAAACTTAGCTTGGCTAGCCTTGAGCACCATTGTGATTCAGACTTTGGTTAAGAGGAAGGATGGATGCAAGCCCATGTTTGACTTTGCCTTTAGCTGTCATTGTTTCAGATGTAATCATGCTAATGTCTTTTTTCATCCAGGACCTCTGCGGCGCCTCCACCTGTGACACACTTGGCATGGCAGATGTTGGCACCATGTGCGACCCCAAGAGGAGCTGCTCTGTAATCGAAGACGACGGCCTTCCTTCAGCTTTCACCACTGCTCATGAGCTCGGTATGCTCCGTCGACGTCATCCTTCATTCAGTCCACATTAATATCTCAGTGTCCCTGAAAGTGTATATGCATAATCACAGTCTGTGCACTCATGAAAGACATCTGAGATCTCACTCCCTCTCCACAGGGCATGTGTTCAACATGCCACATGACAATGTGAGATCCTGTGAGGACCTGTTCGGAAAAATGCAGGAGAACCACATGATGTCACCCACACTTATTCAGATCAACCGTACCAGCCCCTGGTCCCCCTGCAGTGCCGCAATCATCACTGAATTTCTGGACGGCGGGCATGGTGAGTACTCTTGACCTCTGACCTCAGTGTTTCCAGCCTGAAAGCAGCCTCATAGCATGCTTGAAAAGGTCGAAAGCCAGAGTTGGATAGATAGTTGTAAACAATCTTGAAGCAGTAATGACTTACAAACATATAGCAAGGCATTGTCCTCACTGTGTTGGTCACACAGCTGTGTTTTGTTCAAATGACAACCGTGCTTTTGTTTTTGAAGAGCAAGCCCTGATTCCAAACATTACTGAAATCATTTTTTGGATAAATGCAAGCGAGAGAATGGATTCATTTCAATATCCACCTATGCTTGATTTCTCACATCTGCCAAACCTCTCTTAAAAAAACAGGCTTGCAATAGCCAAGAAGAAATTCATTCATTTGGATGCAGATTGTTTGCCAAACAGGACAGACCACAGCACTTGGCCTTGGAGCAATTCTAAACTTTTATTTTAAAACTGCCCCCACATCTGTCCCAAATTACAGGCCTTTTTGTCTGGGGAGAGTCACCACAGCGGTTTGGACCACTAAGTGTATCTGCACAATGTTTCCCATGCAGGTTTACTCCAAATAGACATTTTTTGTTTGTTGCTTCTCTCTATTCATTTTGGAAATAATCTGTGGACAAAAGTACTAGTTTAGAGGAATATCAGGGAGTGATTTCTGTGACAGCATCGTAACCTGGTTTCTCCTGGCCATCTGTCATAAATCTAAACTTCAAAAAGCAGTGGGGTGGAAAAAGCATGTTGCCACATGCTTGTGGTAATTTTCATTCAGCGCTGTGTCCAGACCTATTTGTAACCTGTTTAAACACACACACACCACCAGCTATTGTTTCTATGATTGCTCTATGGAGAGAGACTAGGAAGGAAGAGATGAGGTTGAGCTTATTTGGTGTAGAGTGATTTGTTTGTACAGCATTGCCTTATCTGATAATCAGTGTGTTTTTCTGCTACATCTGTGGGACTGTTACCACCGCACCGCAGTTCGCTTATAATGTGCTGCGAATTCACCACAACATGAATGGCATACTCAACAGTTCAAGTGGGGGAACCCAGTTTTTCCAAGCGCAGATTAATGTGTTTGTATGTGAAAATTCCCCATAAGAGTGCGAAGTTCTGCATGTTTCTGGGGGATAAAAAAACTTCTCCTGGAAACCTTTTTCATCCACTCATGTTGGCCTTTCGTGATTCCATTTTGCACCTACTTGCCAAACTCTTCCTAATATTAGTCTGTTCCCAGAAAGGTATGTATTTGTAGCTTTTGATGCCTTTGACTTTTGCAGCACTATCTAGCTTCATATCCTTTTTATCAATATTCTAGTCTAACTGCAAGTTATGCAACAAGGCTGGGATGGAAAATAAGAGGAGAGGCTTGTGGGTTTTTAGGGGGAGTTTGAGGAAGGGACTGGGGTGGGGATGACTGTGTGTGGTGTGCTCATGCATGTTTCTGTGTGTGTGGCATACATTGCATATACTGCATCAAAGGCCAAATCACAAGGGCAATGACTGCTTCCTGTGCCCACCCACAATCCCACCCACCACAACACAACATGCAGAAAAAGCACACATTTAATGAAGAGGACCATATAAATATTTGAGAATAAGCATAAACACATTGTTTTTCATTGTGTTTTTCGTGCATTTGTGTATTTTGGTTGCATCTTTTATACCTGTGTGTCATAAAGTCTCCACAGAAGAAGAAGGTCATACTGCGTCGTTGTGTGGCTTATTGAATCTCCCTCTTCTTAGGTGATTGTTTGCTCGACCAGCCTCAGAAACCGCTAGTCCTACCTGACACGCTGCCAGGATCATCCTACAAGCTCGAACGCCAGTGTGAGCTCGCCTTTGGTGAAGGCTCTAAGCCTTGTCCCTTCATGCAGCCGCCATGCAGTCGTTTGTGGTGCACTGGAAAGTCCAGCGGACATTTAGTGTGTATGACTCGGCACTTTCCCTGGGCAGATGGCACTCAGTGTGGGGACGGACAGGTCTGCGACCGAGGGGTCTGCACTGACAAGCAGCTTCACAACTTGAAGGTAAGATTCAAGCAGTTCTTTCTGTCAGGACATACCTTTATGAGGATATGAATAATAATAGTATTTATTTGCATTTTTATTTATGCATTCTTATTTTCAGGTGGACGGCCGCTGGGGCAAGTGGGGACTGTTCAGTACCTGTTCACGCACATGTGGTGGTGGTGTCCAGCTGTCAAAAAGAGAGTGTAACAACCCAGTTCCATCAAATGGGGGTAAATACTGCCAAGGAGTTCGGGTCAAATACCGCTCTTGCAACCTGAACAGCTGCCCTGACACAGGTACAAATCTCTCAACACAGACAAGTATATCCAGTTACGTATTTATGCTAGAGCAATCCCACCTCTCACCTTGTATGTCGTCCCTCCTTCTCTGTGTAGGTAAGACATACCGTGAAGAGCAGTGTGAGAGTAGCGGCCAGAGATTCAGCAGTAACCGTATCAGCCACTCAGTGGTGTGGATACCAAAGTACTCTGGAGTGTCCCTCAGTGACAGGTGCAAACTAATCTGCAGGGCTAATGGTACGGGCTACTTCAACGTCCTGGAATCAAAGGTAAGAATAAGGTGCACTCGAGAGACAGAAAATCTGATTGACGATCAGTCAAAAGTCAAAATACATTAGCACTTAAAATCCTTTTATTTTTAGAGGCAGCGATAGCAAAGAGAATATATGTCATCCAGCTGCCTCTGGTCTCTGAACAGAGCAGGGGAAAGAATGAAGAAGAGGAGGAGGAGGACAGTTTATCTTTTTCAGATAGCAGGGCGTAGAGTGAGCTTTTGCAGCAGAGAGACAGAGTTCGCACTTCAGTCCATCAAATCAGCTGAGAAGGAGCAGATAGGGAGAACTCAGGGGACACGTAGATCAGCTCAGCACAGGTCAGCTGGATGTTTTAACCACTGACTCACAGCTTTAAAAGTTAGCCGGCAGCAGGCTTTATGTAGAATTTAGTTTAAAAAATGCGCTGAAGTTAATAGTTAAGGATGAAAAAACCTTGCACACTTTTTCTATATCACATTTGCATACACACTGGAAATAGGGCTGATCTCAAAACATGCACTATACTATGACATTCTGTGTACGCTTACGAAGTCATGTAGGTAGTTTACCTGATATAACAAATACAGGGAGTGCAGAATTATTAAGCAAGTTGTATTTTTGAGGAATAATTTTATTATTGAACAACAACCATGTTCTCAATGAACCCAAAAAACTCATTAATATCAAAGCTGAATGTTTTTGGAAGTAGTTTTTAGTTTGTTTTTAGTTTTAGCTATTTTAGGGGGATATCTGTGTGTGCAGGTGACTATTACTGTGCATAATTATTAGGCAACTTAACAAAAAACAAATATATACCCATTTCAATTATTTATTTTTACCAGTGAAACCAATATAACATCTCCACATTCACAAATATACATTTCTGACATTCAAAAACAAAACAAAAACAAATCAGCGACCAATATAGCCACCTTTCTTTGCAAGGACACTCAAAAGCCTGCCATCCATGGATTCTGTCAGTGTTTTGATCTGTTCACCATCAACATTGCGTGCAGCAGCAACCACAGCCTCCCAGACACTGTTCAGAGAGGTGTACTGTTTTCCCTCCTTGTAAATCTCACATTTGATGATGGACCACAGGTTCTCAATGGGGATCAGATCAGGTGAACAAGGAGGCCATGTCATTAGTTTTTCTTCTTTTATACCCTTTCTTGCCAGCCACGCTGTGGAGTACTTGGACGCGTGTGATGGAGCATTGTCCTGCATGAAAATCATGTTTTTCTTGAACGATGCAGACTTCTTCCTGTACCACTGCTTGAAGAAGGTGTCTTCCAGAAACTGGCAGTAGGACTGGGAGTTGAGCTTGACTCCATCCTCAACCTGAAAAGGCCCCACAAGCTCATCTTTGATGATACCAGCCCAAACCAGTACTCCACCTCCACCTTGCTGGCGTCTGAGTCGGACTGGAGCTCTCTGCCCTTTACCAATCCAGCCACGGGCCCATCCATCTGGCCCATCAAGACTCACTCTCATTTCATCAGTCCATAAAACCTTAGAAAAACCAGTCTTGAGATATTTCTTGGCCCAGTCTTGACGTTTCAGCTTGTGTGTCTTGTTCAGTGGTGGTCGTCTTTCAGCCTTTCTTACCTTGGCCATGTCTCTGAGTATTGCACACCTTGTGCTTTTGGGCGCTCCAGTGATGTTGCAGCTCTGAAATATGGCCGAACTGGTGGCAAGTGGCATCTTGGCAGCTGCACGCTTGACTTTTCTCAGTTCATGGGCAGTTATTTTGCACCTTGGTTTTTCCACACGCTTCTTGCGACCCTGTTGACTACTTTGAATGAAACGCTTGATTGTTCGATGATCACGCTTCAGAAGCTTTGCAATTTTGAGACTGCTGCATCCCTCTGCAAGATATCTCACTATTTTTGACTTTTCCGAGCCTGTCAAGTCCTTCTTTTGACCCATTTTGCCAAAGGAAAGGACGTTGCCTAATAATTATGCACACCTGATATAGGGTGTTGATGTCATTAGACCACACCCCTTCTCATTACAGAGATGCACATCACCTAATATGCTTAATTGGTAGTAGGCTTTCGAGCCTATACAGCTTGGAGTAAGACAACATGCATGAAGAGGATGATGTGGACAAAATACTCATTTGCCTAATAATTCTGCACTCCCTGTAGTTTATTGTCCCAGTATAAAAGGAACAAGTGAACTCATTTGTAACAGTTTTTTGATGTGAATGCAGAAGCTAACGCTTCGTGTGTTTTTACATCCAAGGTTGTTGATGGGACTCCATGTTCACCAGATTCCACGGGAGTGTGTGTCCAGGGGAAGTGCATTAAGACCGGCTGTGACAGCAAAATTGGCTCCACTAAAAAGTTTGATAATTGTGGAATCTGTGGAGGTGACAACAAGGGCTGCAAGAAAGTGTCTGGACTCTTCACAAAGCCTGTGTGAGTATCACTATGTCATCATGGGACGGGCTCTACAAAGCGTTGCTTAGGTCATTCTTTTTCCCCCACTCACTTCAACATAACTTTATCATTTTCGCTCCATTATTACAAGCCCCCACTGACTCTAAAATGTTTTGGCTTGCAGGCATGGCTACAACTTCGTTGTCATGTTGCCAGTGGGTGCAGCCAATATAGACATCCGCCAGCGAGGCTACAAGGGAATGGTCAGTGATGATAACTACTTGGCCGTGAAGAACAGTGACAGCCATTACCTGCTCAATGGGAACTACATAGTGTCAACTGGCGAGAAGGACATCTTTGTAAAGGGAAGCTTGCTGCGCTACAGTGGCACAGTCGGCCTCTCCGAGACCATACAGGCCATGAAGCCCTTGGGAGAAGCCCTGACGGTGGAGGTCCTGTGTGCAGGCAAGTTGACACCTCCTCGCATCCGCTACTCCTTCTACCTCGCCCGTCAGGTCAAGGAAGACAAGACTCTGAAGAAGAATGAGAGGGTAAACTCTCAAAACAGTGTCCTGGGTGACGATAGTGTCAAGGAGAAAGACACAGATACCCTAAAGATGTCTTACAAAAAGGAGGAGCCCATTCTGGACAAGTGGGTTACCACAGGCTGGGATGATTGCTCCGTTTCCTGCGGCCGTGGGATCCAGAGGAGGATGGTGCAGTGTTTGAAACCAGACGGGAAGCCAGGGTGGAACTGTGACTCTTCGCACAGACCTCCAGCCACCAGGGTTTGTGAAGGGCCATGTCCTGAGTGGTATATTGGCCAGTGGTCACCGTGCTCCATAACCTGCGGGAAGGGCTTCAAGAGACGACCACTGCACTGCCAAAGCCAAACTGGGCATCTTCTCACAAGAGATCACTGCACTGGCGTTCGTAAACCACAGGAGCTGGATTTCTGTAACATGACGCCTTGCTAGTAACTTAAACCTATAAGCGACACAAGTGTTTTTTTTCTGTTTTAAAAGGGTGAATTGATTCCATCTGCAAGTATCTTTTCTATCTGTCAGACATGGATTTTTCCACTTGGGCTGTTAGAGGATGATGGACACCTGCTTGGAAGAATATCAACACTCAAACCTGGAAGATGAATGCTGAAAGTTATCTTTCACTGCCACTTTGTTTAAGCATTATTCAGGAGTACGTTTTATGGCAATACAAGATAATCAAGGTCAAATAAAATTTAGTTGAATTCCTTGTACTGTCAGCAGATACAGAATGTCCATTTGCAAGCAATCAATCTAGTTTACCTTTTGAGTCTGGAACCCATTTCATGTCATAATACTTTAACTGTGCAGGCTGCAGATTAGTGAAAGCTGTGGGTAGTTTACAAAACGACTCCAGTCATTTTTCAAATAGCAACTATACCAAGAGTGACATGTATGAATAACAGTTTGACTAAAACATAGTTTCAAAATATCTCACGCATGTTTATGTTTTATCGGCCATCTTTTTTTTTTTTTGAATCACAAGGAATTTTAAAATCTTCCAACTGATTCTGAAATGAAACTGATATCATTTTCATTGCTGTGTGAATACTTATGTGGCACTGTTTATTCCTACCACCACCCGTTTACAGTTTGGTAGTTAACTCCTGCAGTCAATCAAGACTGCTATTACTGCGACGTTTTAGGAGTTAAAGATGCAAAACATACGATTATCATGTAGCCAGGATTTCTTCAAAACATGAACAGAGATCACCTTCGTTGTACACATCATGTTTCAATTTAAGGTTGAATATGAAGTCACACTGACTAAACAACACAGGCCAGGAAACACTGACCTAAGATAGCGGCCTAGCCAGATACTATAAACACGCAAATACACACAGACTGCATTGAGATCCTCTCTCTCGTGATCACTTCCTTCATTTGACCTCAGCAACATTATTCGTAGTTCATAGTGTTCAGCCAGTCGTGAAGCCTGTTAAGTCATGCTCGTCCGGCACAGTTAGCACAGCTAATTTATTATCAATATAACAATAACACAATCACAGACAGAATGTGTTTTCCTGGATCCCCATCTTCTTATGGCCTCACAGCCTGAGCCAAGCTGTTCTGTCGACAGACTCGGAATCCTGTAATCCATTATGTTCTGTTTTATTTGAAGGGGTCACATTCACCAGTCCAACATCCGACTACAGGGTAAGTCTCATGTTAGTTGGCTGTTTTTTTGTTTGTTTGTTTTTAAATCCGCTTTTGCACTTTGTACAGCAAAAGAAACCAATGACTTACACAGGCTGTACTGTATACTATGTATACATTTATTCAGCTCTGAGCAAAAAATAATGTAAATACTCTTTTTTTAAAAAATCTTTTTTTTTTTTACACAGGCATTTGTAATGGTCTTTGAGACTAGTGTATTTATTCCAAAAATAAAGTCATTACCGTTGTAACTGATGCTTTGTTTTTCTTTTCTCAACTCTGTAGATATATAATGTCAATATCAGTCTTCATTCGGTTGGTGAAAGACGTCCGCTTTTCACAATAGACTGTAAAAAGGTGGACATAGCCAAAGTCATCTTGCTTTAATTTTTAGGGAAGGTGAATATTAGTCAACTGCCTCTGGCTTCTAAGCAAGCTAGTAAGCTTATTCACAAAGGTGCTTCCACGGACTCTGTGGGTGCATTGCCCAGGATACCTGTTAACTAGTGCTGCAAGGGGCCTCTCTGAGTGGAGTTCTGTTCTCCCTGCGCCGGCTTCTGGCTTCCTCCCACAGTCCAAAGACATAAACGAGATGAGATCATGTGACAATAAACTGGCTGTAGGTGTGAATGTTTGTCTGTCTCTGTGTTAGCCTAGCTTGTCCAGGATGTACCGTGCCTCTTGCTGTATAACAGCTGAGATATGCTCCTGTGACCTTGAATTGGACACACAGAAGATGGATGGTAATATACAAAAAAAGTACATATATATATATATATATATATATATATATATATTAGGGGTGCAACGATACTCGTATCGATATTGAACCATTCGATACAGTGATTTCGGTTAGGTATGCATATGTATCGAACAATACAAAATTTGTAATTTATTTTATCAACTTTCCTTCTGACGATGCTGTCTGTGTTGAGCGCTCAGTGGATCTCCGTTCGACTACTCCGCCTAGGTTGCACTGTCAAGCGCAGATCCACTGAGCGTTCAACACAGACAGCATTGCCAGAAGGAAGAGCGCAGGGCAAGCTAGCGAGACAGAAGTTAAGCTCTCCTTGCAACATGGCAAATTGAACCTCCCCCACCCTCATTCAGATCTGGCGTTTGGAATTATTTTGGTTTTCATGTGACGTATGACCCTGAAGGTAAGCGCGTCATGGACTAAAGTAAAACAGTATGTTGGATGTGCCACGCAATGGTCAATTACATGGGTGGGAACTAGTGTGTTAGCGCAGTTAGCTCGTTAATGTGTTGGCCGTCTAGCCCCACGCACGGGGGGATCAGGGGTAGCTCGTTAACGGAGATTTGCCGTGTTGTGGCGTTAACGTCATTTCAACGAGATTAACGCTGACAGCACTAGTGGGAACACAACGAATATGACTGCACATTTACGCCGACATCATCCTAGTGCAAAGACAAGTGGAAGCAGACAAAAATAACAAGAATGCATGCTACAAACTTTACCCGAGTCATTTAGACAGCCGTTAGCACATGATTCTCCTTATGGGGACCTGATATGTTTAATATTGTGGCGAGCTCAGACAAGGAGGAGACGGAGGTGTCGTTTGGTCTTGCTTCCCGTGAGCTAGCCAGGGAGCACAGCCGTTTATTGACATCTGCAGAAGAACACTGCCGCTAGCTAACTGCTCACAGCGCGGAAACCGCACAGCAACAACAACAACACACAGGGCGCCCATGTGGAAATGTACATACAATCAATCAGACTCCACCAACAAAAAGGCTCTCAAAACAATATATGTATGTGAATTTTTGCGTGTATTCCTATAATTGTTACCTTTTTCTTTTACCCTTGGCTTTTTGTGTTCATGTTCTGTTGTTTTGTATACTTCATCTGTATGTTGTATACTCATTGTTTGTTAAATAAAGTAAAAAAAAACAAAAAAACACAGGGCGCCCTCTGACCCCGGAAGGACACACCGTCGCAGCGAGAGGGCGTCACCCGTCACTATGGCAACATAAACAAAACATAACTGTACAAACAGAACCCCGAACAGCCCTGACCCGCTACAATATGCTGCTGAGAATATAGCCCAGAAGAAGTGTATAGTATTGCTTTTATTTTGGAAAGAGACATTTCTCTGTAATAAACTCTCTTTTCCAAAGATGAGTGATTCCTCAATCAGATACAGGGCTTGCAAAATCGCTAGCCCGACGTCCCGGGGCTAGCGATTTTTCCAGTCGGGCTACCAAAATCTATCTCTTCCCTGCCCGTCGGGCTGTTGTAGGAAGGAAAAATATATGTCAATGCTTTTGCATTCTTTCGGAAATGTAGCTGGGTAATTATGTCATTGGCATCGGTGAGCCCCTGTCAATATGTGACATATTAAAATCGCGTTTGAATTTGCGCTTGTTTTTTGCTTTCACTTTGCAATCGCGCAAACTGTGTATAGAGAGCAACAGCACTGATTGGTGAGTGATGATAATTTGTGCACCAATTCCTCTGACATCGTCTTATCAATCGTTAGCTTACTATGCAAACATGACAAGTGAAATCTCCCGCAGCAAGCTTAAACATATGAGAGGTTGATCGCGCAGAGAATCGCTGACCGTTATGTGTGTGTGTGTGTGCGTGTGTGTGTGTATGTAAAAGCAGCAGGATATATATTTTAGTTCTGCTGAGCCAAATAAGACAGGTCAGGGTGAAGAAGTGACAGCCAAAGAAAAGCTTACCACAAAACGGAAAAGTTATGACAAATCAGACTATAAGGCAAAAAGAAAGTGCAGCTTTATGGTTTCATGGACAAAAGAATTTCTGTGGATGCAATATGACGAGCTATATAACCGGGGCTGCACATAAGTGGTCCGCAGGTGCGCATTCGCTGTCAAAATTTTAAAAAAAAAACGCGCACAAGATATGAAGTTGCAACGCGTTTGCATACATACGATTTTCTGGAGGAGGACAGACATTTGTTTAGAACTCTTAAAGATGTCGAAGAAGCTCCTTAAGCAATTACTTTGGTGTTCCTCCACCTGCAAACAAATGTCAGAAGGAGTCCGAACCACAAAAGAAGCACGTATTCTCGGAAAAGTGGTTGCAGGAGGTGAGCTGGCTTCAAACAAATGATGAACGCACAGAGATGTGGTGCGGAATGTGCCGTGAAAATCCCACTCTAGCGGACAAAAACGCGCATTGCAACTTCTTATCTGGTGCGTGTCTTTTATTTTGACAGCGAATGAGCACATGCAGACCACTTATGTGCACCGGTGTAAATAACATAATGTTCTGCCGGGTGTGTTGTTGGTTTTCCCTCGATTTCTGAGTCGACAAGCGCCTTTGTTACTGGGACCAGTCATTTTAAGAAAGGCCCCCATTAGAACCCATGAGAAATGCAAGAAATGCATTATTGCTCAGTCTGCAATATCTTTCCCAGAACAAACACCAATTGCAAATAACATACTAAAAATAAACCTGAGAAATCAGTTTAGAACAGCGTACTATGTTGCAAAGAGTGAACCACCACTGGCAAAATTTAGCAGTCTTTGCAAACTTCAAAAAGCAAATGGCCTAGATCTTGGTTCCACTTGCCTCTTACCTGTGACTTCAGTGGAAATTTCAAATTCAGGATCTGACACAGACTGATTCATGTCCTACACAGTTCTTACAAGTTCATAGAAATTTCTGTTCAATTAGAACCAAGTATTTGAGTTGATGATTGTAATTTTTATACAATGTTGTAATTTGTTTTTCAACAACTTTTTGATTAATGTTTTGTTTCCTTTACAATATTATACTTTAATGTATAATATTGTAAAGGAAACAAAACATCAATCAAAAAATTGCTCTCTTTTTTTATTCGGGCTACTTACATTTATTTTGGGCTACAAAAAACTGAAGAGTCCCTGCCCGAAGGGCTACCAGGGATTTTGAAATTTTGAGAGCCCTGAGATATATTAATTTTTTTAATTACTTTTGTTTCAGCAACAAATAAATTTAAAAACTGTACTTTTGAGTTAAAATATATATTTATAAGTTTAATAAATGACAAATTAAAAAGGCATGAACATTTTTTTTGTATCGAAAAAATATCGAACCGTGACACCAAAGTATCGAACCGAACCGTGAATTTTGTGTATCGTTGCACCCCTAATATATATATATATACACAAAAGGCTAGGCTAGGCTAGGCTGATAGCCTAATAGCAGGCTATCAGCCTAGCCTAGCCCTTAAAGCTTGCCCTGAATGTTACCTGAATGATAACTTTATTCCATAACAGAATCTAAATAAGTGACTTATAAAGCAACCTGAATACAGTTGTTAGCTAGAAAAGACTAAAACTATTATTTGTACCAAAGTGTAAATGTTTTTATATCTGTGGTAAATCTGAGCACAAAATGTGAGTCTATGAGCACTGACTCTCTTTTGGTTTCATTCCCTTTTTTTTTTTATACCCTTGAGGTTTTCACTTGCTGTTCAAAGTATTTTTATAGATGACTTTTCTTAAACCTGCCATGATATTTACAATGCACACATTGTAAAAAATCTATCAATGCTTTAATCACTGGCACTTAGATTGTCAAATGAAAATTACTGGCTGTAATTAGTTCCTCACAGCAATGTCAGTGTGAATGAATGGAGACAAAACTTAGAGTGGTAAACATATTTTGAGGTCAGCATTCAAAGAGACTGAGGAGAAGAAGCAGCTGGAGTGTGGCCTAGAAAAAATGAACAATAGCCTACATTTATTCTCATCTTCCTTTTTGCTCAAATCTCTCATTAAAGCCATTCACTTATGTGTGCAGCTGCAGTAATTGTAAAGATGAGGTATTTGCGGCCATGTAGCATTTCAGTGTAGTCTATAAACCACTTTGTCATGCATTTGTTTTGCTTTTACCATTTCAGACATGCAACTATGAATACTTTCCACTGATCGTGCACTGATGTGAACCTGTTCACATTCTCTGTGACTGGTCCAAGAATGCAGCTGTGTTGCGAGGTGGAAATTTTGAATTGTGTGATTTTGGCAAGATGACTTATGCATGGCTAGCTGTCTGACTAGTCTAGAAAAAGGTCTGTGGGCGGTGTTGATTCAGATGTTTTTTCCCCCCTCTTTCCTTTTTTTTGACTTACTGAGAAAGAAGTGATAAGTCAAAGAAAAAAAGTAGAGAAGTCTGACCTACATATGAACAGATAGAGGAATGGCTGCCGGAGAGCCAATGGAAATATTTATTTCTCTCCCCAGCTGCCTCTTGCCTGGGTTTATAGTAATATCTAGTTGGAGTTTTCATGACTTTAATTGATTCAGACTCCTTATCAAACGGCTGTTTGGTTGGAAAAGTTTCTATCAAATTAAGCTTTTTATTTGGAAAAATCTATCTTAGAATTTGTGAGGCCTGTGTTATATTACAATTTAACACCGTGGATTAATGGACTCAGTCTTTAAAGCAGTTTATATGGTACAAACTCCGTGATGTTCACTTTTATGGAAGAACAGAAACTTCCACAACAGGAATTCTGAGGTGATTAGATGAAGGGCATATTGTCACATGACTTACATTCACAAGTTGCGTCCAAACCACTGCTCCTTACACGACCACTTGCTTTTGTTTTGGCTCTCATCCCTAGTTAACATAGTGCAACTTAGTTGTGGGTTAGTTGCCGTTATATGTTATAGTATAAGGTCAGATCTAAAAGAGAAAACAAAAGTAACAGTGTATACATACAGTTTTCTTGTATTTGAGTAAGCTGATAGATAGACCTCTACAAGAGATAAATCAGGAAATTTGGAAAGAACAACATTTTTGGAAAGACGTGGAAAGACATGGGCTACACTTCAAAATAAGGCAGTTAAGTTACTTTACCTTTATTGTGTTAATTGCTTTACATTAAAGTAAATGTTACCATAGACTTTCAAAACTATAAATTTTTTTAAACACCTATTCGATTTGGGATTGTGGGAGGGCAAGGACCTCCCACTTCTTTGCAAGAAGCCGAGTACACCTGAACAGGTGCCAGACCATCACATTGAGACAACCATACACTGAGGCCAGTTTAGAATCAAGAGTTTAGAATAACAATTATGTCTTTGGATAGATGGAGTATAGATAAAAGCCACACAGGCACAGGGAAAACATACAAATTGGACATGCAGGGGCACCAGCAAACCTGGGGGATTAGACCAGGAACCATGTTGCTATCTATCTATCTATCTATCTATTAGGGGTGCAACGATACACAAAATTCACGGTTCGGTTCGGTTCGATACTTTGGTGTCACGGTGTTTTTCGATACAAAAAAAATGTTCATGCCTTTTTAATTTGTTATTTATTAAAATTATAAATATCAGGGCTCGCAAAATTTCAAAATCCCTGGTAGCCCTTTGGGCAGGGACTCTTCAGTTTTTTGTAGCCCAAAATAAGTTTAAGTAGCCCGAATAAAAAAGAGAGCAATTTTTTGATTGATGTTTTGTTTCCCGTTTTGTTTCCTTTACAATATTATACATTAATGTATAATATTGTAACGGAAACAAAACATTAATCAAAAAATTGTTGAAACACAAATTACAACATTGTATAAAAATTACAATCATCAACTCAAATACTTGGTTCTAATTGAACAGAAATTTCTATGAACTTGTAAGAACTGTGTAGGACATGAATCAGTCTGTGTCAGATCCTGAATTTGAAATTTCCACTGAAGTCACGAGTAATTTGCATTTGCTTTTTGAAGTTTGCAAAGACTGCTAAATTTTGCCAGTGGTGGTTCACTCTTTGCAACGTAGTACGCTGTTCTAAACAGATTTCTCAGGTTTATTTTTAGTATGTTATTTGCAATTGGTGTTTGTTCTGGGAAAGATATTGCAGACTGAGCAATAATGCATTTCTTGCATTTCTCATGGGTTCTAATGGTGGCGCCAGTGTTCGGCAGCCTCGCCTCTGTCAGTGCGCCCCAGGGTGGCTGTGGCTACAATGTAGCTTGCCATCACCAGTGTGTGAATGTGTGCGTGAATGGGTGGATGACTGGATATGTAAAGCGCTTTGGGGTCCTTAGGGACTAGTAAAGCGCTAATGGGGGCCTTTCTTAAAATGACTGGTCCCAGTAACAAAGGCGCTTGTCGACTCAGAAATCGAGGGAAAACCAACAACACACCCGGCAGAACATTATGTTATTTACACCGGTGCACATAAGTGGTCTGCATGTGCGCATTTGCTGTCAAAATAAAAGAGCGCACCAGATAAGAAGTTGCAATGCGCGTTTGCGTCCATATAAAAAGCACTGTTTTTGTCCGCTAGAGTGGGATTTTCACGGCACATTCCGCACCACATCTCTGTGCGTTCATCATTTGTTTGAAGCCAGCTCACCTCCTGCAACCACTTTTCTGAGAATACGCGCTTCTTTTGTGGTTCGGACTCCTGACATTTCTTTGGAGGTGGAGGAACATCACAGTATTGCTTAAAGGAGCTTCTTCGACATCTTTAAGAGTTCTAAACAAATGTCTGTCCTCCTCCAGAAAATCTTATGTATGCAAACACGCGTTGCAACTTCTTATCTTGTGCACGTTTTTTATTTTGACAGCAAATGCGCACCTGCGGACCACTTACGTGCAGTCCTGGTTATCTAGCTTGTCGTATTGCAGCCACAGAAATTCTTTTGTCCATAAAACCATAAAGCTGCACTTTGTTTTTGCTTTATAGTCTGATTTGTCATAACTTTTCCGTTTTGTGGTAAGCTTTTCTTTGGCTGTCACTTCTTCACCCTGACCTGTCTTATTTGGCTCAGCAGAACTAAAATATATATCCTGCTGCTTTTACACAGGCACTCACATAACACTCAGCGATTCTCTGCTCGATCAACCTCTCACATGTTTAAGCTTGCTGCAGGAGATTTCACTTGTCATGTTTGCATAGTAAGCTAACGATTGATAAGATGATGTCAGATGAATTGGTGCGCAAATTATCATCACTCACCAATCAGTGCTGTCGCTCTCTATATACAGTTCACAGTTGCAAAGTGAAAGCAAAAAACAAGCACAAATTCAAACGCGATTTCAATATGTCACATATTGACAGGGGCTCACCGATGCCAATGACATAATTACCCAGCTACATTTCCGAAAGAATGCAAAAGCATTGACATATATTTTTCCTTCCTACGATAGGCTGGCGGGCAGGGCAGAGATAGATTTTGGTAGCCCGACTGGAGCCCTGCGAGCCCTGTATCTGATTGAGGAATCACCCATCTTTGGAAAAGAGAGTTTATTACAGAGAAATGGCTCTTTCCAAACTAAAAGCTTTAGGGAGTGCAGAATTATTAGGCAAATGAGTATTTTGTCCACATCATCCTCTTCATGCATGTTGTCTTACTCCAAGCTGTATAGGCTCGAAAGCCTACTACCAATTAAGCATATTAGGTGATGTGCATCTCTGTAATGAGAAGGGGTGTGGTCTAATGACATCAACACCCTATATCAGGTGTGCATAATTATTAGGCAACGTCCTTTCCTTTGGCAAAATGGGTCAAAAGAAGGACTTGACAGGCTCAGAAAAGTCAAAAATAGTGAGATATCTTGCAGAGGGATGCAGCAGTCTCAAAATTGCAAAGCTTCTGAAGCGTGATCATCGAACAATCAAGCGTTTCATTCAAAATAGTCAACAGGGTCGCAAGAAGCGTGTGGAAAAACCAAGGTGCAAAATAACTGCCCATGAACTGAGAAAAGTCAAGCGTGCAGCTGCCAAGATGCCCCTTGCCACCAGTTTGGCCATATTTCAGAGCTGCAACATCACTGGAGTGCCCAAAAGCACAAGGTGTGCAATACTCAGAGACATGGCCAAGGTAAGAAAGGCTGAAAGACGACCACCACTGAACAAGACACACAAGCTGAAACGTCAAGACTGGGCCAAGAAATATCTCAAGACTGGTTTTTCTAAGGTTTTATGGACTGATGAAATGAGAGTGAGTCTTGATGGGCCAGATGGATGGGCCCGTGGCTGGATTGGTAAAGGGCAGAGAGCTCCAGTCCGACTCAGACGCCAGCAAGGTGGAGGTGGAGTACTGGTTTGGGCTGGTATCATCAAAGATGAGCTTGTGGGGCCTTTTCGGGTTGAGGATGGAGTCAAGCTCAACTCCCAGTCCTACTGCCAGTTTCTGGAAGACACCTTCTTCAAGCAGCGGTACAGGAAGAAGTCTGCATCGTTCAAGAAAAACATGATTTTCATGCAGGACAATGCTCCATCACACGCGTCCAAGTACTCCACAGCGTGGCTGGCAAGAAAGGGTATAAAAGAAGAAAAACTAATGACATGGCCTCCTTGTTCACCTGATCTGAACCCCATTGAGAACCTGTGGTCCATCATCAAATGTGAGATTTACAAGGAGGGAAAACAGTACACCTCTCTGAACAGTGTCTGGGAGGCTGTGGTTGCTGCTGCACGCAATGTTGATGGTGAACAGATCAAAACACTGACAGAATCCATGGATGGCAGGCTTTTGAGTGTCCTTGCAGAGAAAGGTGGCTATATTGGTCGCTGATTTGTTTTTGTTTTGTTTTTGAATGTCAGAAATGTATATTTGTGAATGTGGAGATGTTATATTGGTTTCACTGGTAAAAATAAATAATTGAAATGGGTATATATTTGTTTTTTGTTAAGTTGCCTAATAATTATGTACAGTAATAGTCACCTGCACACACAGATATCCCCCTAAAATAGCTAAAACTAAAAACAAACTAAAAACTACGTCCAAAAACATTCAGCTTTGATATTAATTAGTTTTTTGGGTTCATTGAGAACATGGTTGTTGTTCAATAATAACATTATTCCTCAAAAATACAACTTGCCTAATGATTCCGCACTCCCTGTATACTATACGCTTCTTCTGGGCTATATTCTCAGCAGCATATTATTAAACATATCAGGTCCCCATAAGGAGAATCATGTGCTAACGGCTGTCTAAATGACTCGGGTAAAGTTTGTAGCATGCATGCTTGTTGTTTTTGTCTTTGCACTAGGATGATGTCGGAGTAAATGTGCAGTCATATTCGTTGTGTTCCCACTAGTGCTGTCAGCGTTAATCTCGTTGAAATGACGTTAACGAGCTACCGCGGATCGCCCGTGCGTGGGGCTGGACGGCCAACACGTTAACGAGCTAACTGCGCTAACACACTAGTTCCCACCCATGTAATTGAGCATTGCGTGGCACATCCAACATACTGTTTTACTTTAGTCCATGACGTGCTTACCTTCAGGGTCATACCTCACATGAAAACCAAAATAGTTCCAAACGCCAGATCTGAATGAGGGTGGGGGAGGTTCAATTTGCCATGTTGCAAGGAGAGCTTAACTTCTGTCTGCTAGCTTGCCCTGCACTCAGTGAGTCTGCGTTCGACTACTCTGCCTAGGCTGCACTATCGAGCGCAGATCCACTGAGCGCTCAACACAGACAGCATCGTCAGAAGGAAAGTTGATAAAATAAATCAAAAATTTTGTATTGTTCGATACATATGCGTACCGAACCGAAAGCACTGTATCGAACAGTTCAATATCGATACGAGTATTGTTGCACCCCTACTATCTATCTATCTATCTATCCATCCATCCATCCATCTATCTATCTCTAAATTCCCACTCACCCATGTGTGCCGTCTTCACCCTTCAAGTTCAGGTCCTCTACAGAGATCTTCTTCCTGGAATCTGCTGGAGTCACGTGCCCAGTTTAGGGATCACTGTTTCAAGTTCTCAAAAAGTATCGGGACCACTGTTGCCTTCACCCTCCACATGTCGAGCTCCTCTCTCTGCCCTTAGTATTTCTCAAGCTTTTTGTGTTCCTTTTCTCTGATGTTGCTATTACTTGGTATACAAATATTATATTTGCCAAGTTTACCAGTTCCTGCTAATATACTTTGTTTTATTTCTGCAAACAATTATTTCTGCTTCAGTGGCCACTGCTGCAAGACCTTGATGCTGAGCCACTAACTTTACTAGCTGTTACTTTATGTTCCTTTGTTTTCTTTTTGTAATTCACCAAAGAAGGGTTAACCCACGATCTGTGAAAAAAATGTAAACTGGTAAAGGGCTCAGTGTCTCTGTAAGTAATTAGGGTGAAGAGCCCATTGGCTTTTTTTATGTGGCGTCTTTTGTCTGATCAGCAGCATATTTTTTTTGTTTTTGCGGCAAGTGCTGAGTCAGATGGATAGCACACCACAAGCATTTTTAAAGAAGCCTCAGAGAAGTGCTTTGTACACAATCTGAATGTACACATTGAATGTGAATGGGTACAAGGAAAGGCCCAACGAGCCTCATTAATGCTCATCTCTGAGGAGGTCTGCTGACTGCAGCAGAAAGCGGATCAGTGTGCAAACAATAGTGATGACAGAGCCACAGCTGACCTCTGCTCATGGAAAACTATTCGAATGATTCAGCTAAGTGTGGCTGAGGTAAACTGCATGCCACGTTTGTGACAGTCATGTTGATGATGTGGGTGCAGCATCATTAGCCAAAACTCACTGTCAAAGTAGTTATGTGAAAATATCATTCAATCTTTGCTGCCCCGCTGAACTAAATCTGAACTACACACCCACCAAAAAGTTAAAGCTAGCTTTCTGAAATGCAGTTATTGAACCACATTTTACTTCCTTGTCTGTGGTACAATGGACCACGCTAGCAAAACTGCCAGAAATATCCCCTCTGCATGTGCTTTGTAGAAAAGGGTTCTTGTCCATGAGTGATGGCAGACAGGATCAGTGGGCTCACAGGTGGATCGAGGACGTGTTTGCAGTGATTTGGATACCCTAAAACTCTGCCGTGGTGAAGATTTAGGTGAGTGTAGAGAACCCACACAGGTACAGGAAATGCAATGTTCACACAGGAAAAACCCCAACTGGGCTGCAGGTTCAAACCTTGTTGCTGTGAAGTGACAGCACTAACCAATGAGCCACCGTGCCTCATTTAAAAAGAATACCATCGGGTTACCTCTATAGGGTCCCAGTGGTTGGAAACCAGTACTTGCAGTGAAGATATGTCATATTCTTTGAGAGCCTTCAGGAAAGAGCTGGAGGAAGTGTCTGTGAATCAGCACACCTAGGCTACTTTGCATAAAAGTTCCAGATAATAGACAAAAGCTGTGTCCCAAAACGTAGGCTGCATCCTTCGAAGGACCCGGCCTTCACGGTCTACGTGGGCCGGGTCCTTCGAAGACTGGGAAGGCCAGAAGTGCGAGGATGTGAAATGGGACAGTCTAGCCTTCAGATTTGCGTCACCGCTGTCTCGGTGGAGTTTAATAAACTCAGCCGTCTGCTCCTTGCTATCTAAAATATAACAGGACAGTGGCGTAAATTCTCGACCGTCTCACACTTCTGTTTAATCAGTTTTCTGTTTGATGTTTATTCAGCTGTGTGAAAATCCCCGAGGAACCCACCCGATGGATTAATAAAGTTTTATTTAATCTAATATAATCTAATAACTTCAATCTCAGCCAAACCGATTTACTCCGGAACAAATAAAACAGACTTACTTAGACTTAGTTCCTCCTACGCCGGGCGGCGCATCGGGCAGCTAGTGATCTCCATCGATGTCGGTCAGCAGCGACTGCTTCAGCTTCGTCCCAGGCAATGTCGACAGTTCTCAGATCGTCCATAAATGTTCGACGCCATGTGGTCTTTGGTCGGCCTTGCTTTCGCTTGCCAGTGCGTGGACGCCATGTCATGGCAATCTTAGCTGGGCGATGAGGGGGTAGGCGTAAAATATGGCCCGCAAAGCGGAAGCGCCTTTCTGCAACAACATCGGCTAATGGGCGGGTGCCTGCTCTTCGTAGGACCTCCTCATTTGTTATTCGGTCCCGGTAGGAAATTCTCAGGATTCGCCGCAGGCCACGTTGTTGAAGCACGTTCAGGTGTTGAATAATTGCACTTGTTGAGCGCCAGGTTTCACTACCGTAAAGTGCAGTAGGGAAGACGATAGAGTTCAGTAGTCTGATCTTGACCCTTACATTCAGGGAGGTCGAGTTCCAAATAGGTTGGAGACGTCGCAGGACACCAACTGCCTTCCCTACTCTGGCGTTGACATCCCGATCAGAGACCCCGTCATTCGAGATGATGCTGCCAAGGTATGTAAAATTCTCCACCTCTTCAGCACGTTGTTGGTTGATCATGACAGGAATGCGGGCACGTGCATAGCCAACTCGGAGTACCTTGGTTTTTTTGGCGCTGATTCTTAATCCAACTTTGGTCGCCTCCCTCTGCAGGGCCGCGGTCAACTTTTGGAGGTCTTCCTGAGTCGAGCCCAGCAGGGCAATGTCATCTGCGAAGTCCAAGTCAGTGAGATTACGCACTTCGTGCCAGGGCACACCGATGCCAGCTTGGTCAACTGATCGTCGCATGATGAAGTCAATTACCAACAGGAAGAGGAAAGGGGATAGCACACATCCTTGTCGGACGCCAGTATTGATCTTGAAGAAATCTGTGCAGCCGTCATCCATCCGGATGCAGCAACGGGAGTTGGAGTAGAGACAACGAAAGGCATCTACAAACTGCTGAGGGACTCCATAGTGGCGTAGGATAGCCCATAGAGTCGGCCGGTGGACGCTGTCAAAAGCCTTCTCAAAGTCAATGAAATTAATAGAAATCTTCCTTTGGTATTCCAATGTTTGTTCAATGATCATGCGGAGGGTGAAGATTTGCTCGACGCATGACCGGCCACTCCGAAACCCAGCCTGCTCTTCTCGCAATCGTTCGTTCACAGCGTGTCGTAGCCGATTCAAAAGAGCGAGGCAAAACACTTTCCCGGGTACCGACAGCAACGTGATGCCCCGCCAGTTGTTACAGTCACCCAAATCACCTTTTTTTGGAAGTTTGATGATGGTGCCTTTTGTCCAATCATCGGGTACATGTGATGTTGACCAGCAGGCGTTTAGGAGTCTTGTAAGGGCGGCTTCAAGATGGGGTCCGCCATGCTTCAGCATTTCGGCGAGGATTTCGTCCAGGCCTGCGGCCTTTCCACTCTATTGGAGTCGGATCGCTGTCTTGACTTCAGTGATGCTGATTTGTCCGATATCGACAGGAAGAAGATCCATGGAAGGTGCCGGGTCTTCGGCCTCGAACCGTTGGGGTGGCTCAGGTTGGTTCAGAGTATCGCGGAAGTGTTCGACCCATCGTTGGTCTTGTTCAGTTGCAGTAAGGAGGACACGTCCATTTTTGTCTCGGATTGGAACACCGCGGCCACCACGAGCCCCAGTTAGATCTCGTACAATGCAATATAACTCCCCGCGTCATGATTTGCTGATCGTGGGCGGAGATTTCAACGCGCAAATAAGCAGTAACCGGGACGGCCTGGAATCGACTATCGGCCCGTTTGGAATCGCAGCAATGACAAATAAAACAGAAAAAAGCCAAAAATTACATTTTAAGTTATTTAAGTGACTTATATATCATGTTTACCCTGAGTAGCGAAAGACAGTGGGTGTCTGAAAACGATGAAGCCGGGAGTCTGCTGCTCTCGACGGTTCGAGTGCCCATTGAACCCCCCCGAGCGGGTGGGTAACAGACATCTCCAAAAACGTCGGAGCACTTTGGCAAATATGCAATGTCTTGATAAACCAAGCAGATATTTGAAGTTTACACGGCTACTTTCTCGCCTGAAAATATGTTAAAAGTTTATTTTGTGACCCAGAAAGATTAATAAGAGTAATATTAAAACTTAGCAGCAGTCGCCATTGTTGGAAACTGGAATTGGCTGGGCCACGCTATGAATTCTGGGATATGGTGGGCCACGAAGACCACACCCGACCCATCCTTCAAATTCGGGGAAATGCATTTGGCGGCCGCATTTGAAGGAGTCGACAAATTGGGACAGCCTTCGTCGCCTGGCTGTGACGTAATCGGCCTTCAAATGCGGCCTCCGGAGGATGTAGCCTAGGTTTTGGGACACAGCTAAATAGTCAAATATTGACCCAGATGTGAAAGCATATTTTCCTTCCATGTTTTTTTCAATTCTTTAACCATACCATAGGATAAATGCTCTAGCTGGAGATCAGTTAGTTGGATGCCTTGTAGCTAACGGTATAATTTGTGTTCTCAAACTTGTAGAGACATTTCCGGAAGGTTTTGTGCACAACACGAGCTTACTCTGATAATCCACTGTTATTGCAACACTGCTGTTGAGCTCCTTGCCTTACAAGGATGTTTTGGTCACCTGCTGCTATATGTTCACCTTTGACCTTGCTTGAGGGGAAACACGCACGCTGATAAATAGGAAAGGTAAGAAGGTAACATACACGGGAGTATTCTGGAGATCTGTAAGGAGTAAAACCCGTGACCTCAGTGTGACCTTGTTAGCTCGACACGCCTATGTGTGAACGGCTCTTTGAGGACATTTCTTTGGCCAGAACCTAATGTTTACTAAAATCTCAACACACTGAAGAAGAATAATGATCACTTTATGATCTCGACATTTAGGGTCAGTTTACACAATTCACACATTTTATACCAAATGTGATAAATGTTCACAGGATTTGTCCAGTAAAAATATAGAAATCATACACCAAAATATGTTTGAGATAAAAATAAATGGAAGCTTCTTCTTTAATATTATTAATAAGACAGTAAGCAGTTTTTTTGTTTGCCACAAGTTATGGAATCTACCAGGAAAATTTGTCTAAAGCACACAATAAAAAACAGGAAGAGTATAATTATTAGGAGTGTTATTATCATATTTTATTAGTATTTCACAATTAAAATCATTCCAGAGGGAACAATTTAGTCCATGCACGCAAAGACTTTTATTATGAAAGAGCTGAAAGCCTGTTTGGAGACCTGATAATGGTGGGATATAATGCCAAGGCAAAACTACCACACTTGTTTATACTGCATTAAAATTTAGCCAGCGGCTCTCAGAATGAGCTCCTTATTGGAACTTAAGCTATTCAAAAATATACTGTGAGCCAGTAACATTTTGCATTTTAGCTTCGCTGGGAAGCATTGCTCTGAATGGATTCAGTTTATTTTTATCTGATCAAGCAGTGGATGGAATCGAGTTATTTGTGTGATTAAAAATGTTGGATTTTCAATGAGCGAAAAATGTTTTGAAGCCAGTTCGAATACAACTGTGTGATAAATTATTTAACATTTCATTCGGATTGCTCTTCAAAAGGCACACCATCAAACATATTCCATTTACTCTAATCAAGAGGCTTTTCAGGTCCCAGAATGAAGAGAGAGATTAAGTAGAACCATGTGTGTGTTTATGAGAGGGGGTATGGTAAAGCACCCCAGAGTTGGAGGCTTGTTTTAGAGTTCTGGCATTTATCCCTCACACTGTAATTTTGATTACAAAGACAAACCCAGGTAAATTAAAAATGTGGCATCAATCAAGAGTCTCTACACAACAGCGAAGGCGCAGAACATAAACTGGCTGCTTTGGCCAACTATACTGTTACTCATGACTGTTTTGGGTGGTCTGGCTGTGTTGGGTCCTTTGTTTAACTCAAGCTCAAAGCAAGCTTGACTTTGTTATAAAGTGGCCAGGAATTGTCCAGTGGGTAGCTGGCCAGATAATGACAATGACTCACGTTTTTGCAAATTCGTTCAATATGGGGCTCAGTATACGTCAGGTGAATGTTTCACTTCCAGCAACGTGGAGAAAACCATTTCTGCTTCTCTACAGCACCCCTGTATGTTTCTAGTTGGTTCTGCCTTCTGGTTTCAATAGGGAATTCTAATCACGTTAGAAAGCCATTTTAGGGAAACAAAACGGCAACCTTCCCCTCTAATGTGACAAGTTCCTGGCAGAGACGAATAATCTGCTGAATTTGAAAACATCAAGTATGCCTTTAACCTTGGCTCGTAGGAGAATTAAAGTCTTGCCGCCTGTGGTTAGTATGCATTTGGATTTTGGCCACATCTGTCTGGCGCTGTCAGTCCCTAAAGACTGAGCTCAGTGCACATTGGTTGAGCCTCTTGAGTGGAGAAGCAAGGGCATGAAGTCATACGGTGATGCTGTAAACCTGTAAAACTGACTATTTAACGCGAGTAAGGCCACTTTAGTCCACTGGATCTTCAGTCAATTAAAATATTAGACAACAGTGTGAAAAAGCCTACGTGGCATTGTAAAAAATTATTTGCCCAACCTCAAGTTTCTAATTCCCCAAAAAGCAGTCGAGGGCTCTAATTAGAAAATCTGATTTATGAACAAGAGGAATTAGGGCCAAGAGTGCACTAATTCAGGCCTGCTGTTGGCAAACACCCTAAAATGTGCCTGGATAATGCATCGGCTCTGCTCAGGAGACACACAGTAAAGTCAAATGTAGAAAGAATAATACTCATGTAAGTGGATGCATACGCAAAGTCATGTTCTGGTTAGTGAGACCATATGCTGGAAGGGATTCATGTTTGCTTAAAACTGATACACCTCAAATATTTCATTTAGGCTAACGCCAAACTACAAAAACATGAGGTTCAGGTCAAGATGGCACGCAGATGCGTGAGTGGATGTTTTATCGTCAAACATATCTTAAAGCCTGTGAATACAGAAAAAAAAGACATGAAGAAGCACAGAGAAAAAAAAACTGGGAGACTTTCCAGAAGTTATCTTTTTCATGTCAGCATGGGGGTCACCTGGAATGCGTATCAGAAAAGCTGTGCAAATGACTCATTAATCATGGCAAAGGGAAATGTCACTGCCGGTCTATCGTTTTGCCAAGATGTGTGGCAAATTTTATGGTGTTTCTAATCGTATTCCTTCATTTCTGTCTTAAATTAGCTCCAGATATTCAGGAAAGAATTAAAGCTTTCAAGGACTCCTAGTGTGAGTTGAAGAAGGGGGGGTTATGAAGGAATGAAAAGTATATTTGAAAAGATTTTCCAGCTGAAATGTGCAAAGACTTTTCAAAGAGTGCAAAGCAGGTCCCGAGTTTGATGAATTATTCTCAGGTGCACCTTTTTTCATGCCTCAGTCTGTGCTTCTGCTTCAGATATAATGACCAGCCACACATCATCATCCTGCAGCTGTGAAACTCAGAGATCGACATGAGCAATGACGGAGATTATCATAATGAATGTCTTCTTTTCTTTCTAAGAATCCCCCTGAACTCATGAAGACCAGCAACTGTGCTGTGACTGTGTGCCAGAATGCTCAGAGGCAGGTTGAAAATGACCTGTAAATGTTCATTTCCAGTGGGACCGAGAGTAAATTAGGAGAAATTAAGACAATTATTTTCAGTGCCTGTAGGATACTTTTGAAGAAAATGGGGTTTTCCAGGGTCAGCAAAATGCAAATTCGTATAGGCTATTTGCCCGTGAATGAAAGTTTTTCAACATACGTCTTAGGAAAGCCTTGTAATATGACTTAAAAATAGCATAACAGTGCCAATTATCCCAGAGAAACACCGAGTAATGTGGTCAAGTGCCAAAATTATGTAGATCGCTGATCTTTTCTTTTTGAAATGGATAGGTTTGAACCAATCATTTTTATATAAACATTTCTACCATGATGCTAGATCGTGAAAGGCTTTACTTTGGGACGGGACTCTTCATCTAGTCATCTACTCAAACTTGAAATGATTTTAGATTTTGCATTGCTGTTTGATCTTGCGTTTGTATTTTTCAGTAAGTTCCATGTAATTCTCCCCAAGTATTTACATACCCTTATATACTTAGTTTGTATTTTGTCTCGTCTCCCCACGCTCTCGTGCTTTCCTCTTTCCCTTCCCACCCAAGCAGATGGCTGCCCCTCCCTGGGCCTGGTTCTGCTGGAGATTTCTTCCTATAAATTTTGATTAAGGGACTTTTTCCTCTCCGTGGGCTTGCTCATATGGGGCCGCTTGACTGTTGGGGTTTTCTCCTGAATCCTTAAGGGTCTTTAACTTACAGCAAGTGCATTGAGATGGCTGCTGTTGTGATTTTGAGCTATATAAATAAAACTGAATTGAATTCATTTGAAAATGTGCTCTGAGTAAGTTCCTGTTGTCACATTTGCTGGCACTGGACTCTGAACTGTGCAATCAAACAAGTGGGTTTATTTATAACGACCACTATGTACAGTCCAAATCCAGATTCCACACCATCCACTCCAACAATGTGCTCACTTTCACTCACGCTCAACTGGGAAGGGTCCAGGGAAGACAGGTCCGGGTCCAGGAAGGTCTATAAAAGGGAGATGGAGAAAGACGTCAGAGAAACACTCAGGAACACAGGGAGCTCAACAAGAGACTAAGCCGGGCTACACTAACCCTAGTGAGTACAACGCTCCAGCGAGGAACACCACTCCAACCAGGCCTTAAGTATGGTGATGAGGCACATGTGCGTGTGCGTGAAGATCAGTTGACCACTGCAAGGCAGGCACCGCACCCCAGGACAGCCACTTGTGGATCATGAAACCTGTGGTATGTATTGCACACTAATGCACACTTGGCAAATATGTATTTTCAGTACACACTGCTGAAAACTTTGTGTGTCTGGTTTATGTGTCGTTTTGGAAATGACAAAAAGACAAAAGCACAGGTTGACTGAACACACAACGCTCAATAGGAAAGAGATGACTTACACATCGGTCACTTGTAAATGAGTACAAAAACTGTAGATTATAAGATAATTGTTAAATTTCATGTGAATCCTGAAATTCTGAGGGAATCTGACAATTTGTGTTTTGGCAGATCACAACCAACTTTGCACTTATTTCCTTTAGATGTTGTTCTGATGTTTTGTTCAAATACTGATTAAGAAATTTCTTGGCAAGGAGAAAACAGACAGTTCCTTCCTTTGGAGATCGATGGACTCTGTGGTCTCTTTTAAAAGCCAGTTAAAACATATCTTTTTAAAGATATGTCATGTCTTTGGCACCTCTGTAGCCAAAAAGCTTTGGAGTTTAGACAAGAGACTGCTGATGAAAAAAGTAGGTGGACTTATGCACTAGATATAGATGTAGGATTGGTGTTACTGTGACATATCACAGATGACGCACTTCCATCTACATCAGGGGTCTCAAACTCGTGGCCCGGGGGCCACTTGCGGCCCACGTCACCCCTACTTGTAGCCCGTATATTGACATGAATGGCAATTTGGCCCTTGAAGCTATTTTTTTGTTAGGGAGGATGTAACAATGGTCACATTTTGATAATCTTTCTATTATTTTGTTATTTTCTGGCCAAATGATCACAGACTGTTCGTTTGTCAGTCACAACCACATTGATTACACCATGCTGAATGTTGCCAACTGAACATGGGCCCAAATATTATATTGCACTTTATGAACCTATTGATCAAAGAGGGAATAATCGCTGGAGCACAGAAGAATCCGATTGCATTCCTCGTGCTTTACATCTGTTGCGTGCTCAGAATTATAATTGAGAAACCTGAAGTGATTTTGTGGTTTGGGAAATAACAGTGAATCTTTAAGCTGATGTATGTTGCTCTGATTATTAGTACAGTATATAACAGGGTTGTTTTTTTGGTGAATGTTGTTTTATGGGGTCTTACGTTTTGAAGCAAGAAATTCCTATAAACTAGACAAAGTGTGATATAGAAGTTTGAATCATTGCAGCAGGAGAAATTTGGTTTATTCACACTGAGCACAGACATGGAAAACAATACAGAATAATGCAAGCAAACAGAACTCAGCAGCCTAACTGCTAACGTTGATGCCATATATTGAACACAATGAAGCCAAGTGTCAGTTGGCAGGGCTGAGGTTGTGAGTCAGAGCTCCCTGGACCTCAGGGGGACCATCCAGAGGCTAAAGAGATGCTATTCATTTGTTATAAAGTCTTCAGAGGTCTTCTGGCATTATGGGTCTCCTAATGGCAGCCGTTCCTTTGAGGCTCTCGTCTGCTTTCTGTTACTAAACAAGGACCAGCTTGCACAGAGTCATGAACTGCATGTAAGGCAAGCAGCAGCTTTGTGCAAAAAGATGGCACTCATTAAATCAGCTATGGTAATGGCTGCGTGAGGCTGTACAGGCTAGTTACAATCAGTGGTTTCCAAATTTTTTTGTGCCCATTTCAAGGCACACCTCCATTTATATCTACATAAGAAAGCCTCAGTGTCATCTGACCAGAGTTTTGAACGCTGGACCTACTGTGATACCTGCAAATACATCTCTACTTCAGCAGCATAGAACGTCTCAACATCACTTCATGGAGTGATGGAAAAACGCCAAGTTTTCCTTAGACAATAATTTGCTTTCTGAGGGGTTTGCAGTATTAGCATTAGCCATAATATATTAAACGTTTTGGCTGCAGGCTGTTGACTTAAAATAGGGAGCATTTGTGACAGCAGCTTTTCTCTTTTCTTTATATAGTGTATTGTCTGCACTGGTGGCCAACTGTCTTGCTCCACCACAATAAACACATTAACTTCCTCACTGTCAGTTAGGGTCTCTCTTAAGGTCCTTTATACAGAAACATTTTAACAGATTCTTTTAGGGGAAGCGAGTGCAAACTACTGATAAAGAAATCATTAAAAAGGGAGGTTTGGAGTCTTCTCCCACCCCCATTCTCTGCGGCCTGCTGGAGCGGGAGGGCTAGTAGGAGGAGTTGGCCGTCCGACTGCGGTCTGGGGTGTGGGGCCTCCCTGCTGCTGCGGAGTCGGGGTGGTCTGCCTCTCCCCACCGCAGGGAAAAGGGTAACACCACCTGGGTCTGGGTGCAATTCCCCCCTCCAGGGGCAAGGGTACCTAGACCCGGTTTGTAGAGTACGCTTGGGGAGTGTGATTGTGTGTACAGCGTCTCTTTATGTCTGTCTCCACGTTGGTTGAGTGTGGAGTGAGTGCATATGAGAGCATGAGGGTGGGAATGGATGTTTGTGTCTGTGTGTGCCTGTATGTCTGTGTCTATATGTCAGGTTGGGTATCAGACGCCACCTCTCTGGGGACACCTCAGGCCCTCCAAGGTTTGGAGGCCTATCTCCACCCACCACCACTTCCCCTGCCGGTGGCGGACTCCCTCAGGTGTCGGTGTGTTGGTGGTTCTTTGTGTCTGGGGGTGGGCGTCCGGGTACACACCGGCTCACTCCTTGGCGGCCGCTTGTCGGGGCCTGGGGCCTGGGGCTCGCTCGGGCCCCCTTTGGAGGTGGGGTGCCCCCGGCCTCTCGGCCTGGGGCTCGGTCACTCAGGCACAGCTGGGGGCCGGCGGAGCTCACGGGCGCGTCACTGCAACTCCCCCTGACTTCTGCTCCGCGGCTGCTGGGCGAGCCCTCATCTGGGACTCTCCTCGGCTCTTACTGGAACAGTGGCGCGGCTGCCCCTCTGTTGGTCTTCCATGGTCTCTTGTGTTCTGGGGGCCTCTGGATGTCTGGAGTTTTGATCTCCTCCATACCCGCTTCACACCCTGGAGGACGGGGCTGTGGCCCCCCCACACTCCCTAGCAGATCATTACATGGAAAAACCTTTGGAATGCAAGCATGCTGATCCACACAGGTATGCACACATGGGTATTCACAGACGCGGACTAAAGCTTTCTTGGCTGCTGCCTCAAAGCACACTGTGCGCTGTCTATCTTGCGTGCTGCACAATATCGTTTATTATTTAGTAAATATTGATATCTATGACTAGCTAGTTTATTGTGATGGTGCTTTGTTTTCTCTATTATTATGTTGCTCTTTGTTGTTTGCTGTCTCCTCTGTTTGTTTTTTTTGTTGTTTGTTTTTTTTTTCTCCATACAGGTGACCCAGGAGTTCTTTTTTTTCTTCTCTCTCTTCCCCCCCCTTCTCACCGTCTCTTCTCCCCTTTGGTTTTCTTTCTTTCTCTCCCCCTCTTTCTCTCATTCATTCCCCCTGTCCTATTTATTAAAAAAAAAAAAAAAAAAAAAAAATGACAAAGGATGAACTGAAGCTCTGCCATCACGTAATGTCGCATACTGCTGTTTCTGATGTCATTTAGCAAGAAAAAAAAAAAAAAAAAAAAAAAAAGGTTTTTGTTCATAAGTCACTGCACCTTGTGGAAACCACTGGGCATAGCTCAGTTAACAATGTCAACAAGCACAGATAACAGCACAGAGACTTCCAGTGTTGACAATGTTTGTGCCAAATTATGGGCAGAAATTCTGAACCTATTTAGTAGAGATTGAATACAGAAGTTCAGGAACTGCTCGTCCCATAAATATTATATTTTTCTTTCAGCTAGAAAATAGTAACTCTAACAGATCCAAAGACGTTCGTCTTAGTTTACACAGTGCTTTTGTGTGACCTTATTTTCTGTCTCCCTGGGGCTCCATAGTGAGGTCTTGACTGACGAATAATTTTTTCATGTTTGCCGGAAACTAAATCCCCCTGCTGACACAAATCATCTTTGGTGACTCAGCTGGGAAAGAACTAGTCTTTAAACATTTGTTTAAAAAAAATGCTGAACTGGTGAAATCAAAAAGTCAGTATTTGGGGCAAGGGGTATGTACTTTTCCATTTAGCCAGTACTAATTTATGACTATGATTTGAGGATCCCGACATTACTAAAATCTGCCTGACCGAGAAAAGCCCTTTTGTGATTCCTGCTCAGAAAGATGAGGGTAGCTTGGTTTAGAAATTGTTTTGGTGGTTGAAAGTGTTAGGAGGTGGTGGGTAGGTGTACTGTTGTTGTTTGGGTTTTGTTTTCCTTTTGGTTATAGGTAGGCGAGGCGGGGCTTGATGGCATTCCAACACACCTGCGACGCATCGGACGTCATCAGTGAGCGCTTTTAGGGAGCAGAGTCACGGACGTCTGGTGTCGGAGTATTATCGCTGTCACAAGTGGTAACGAGTTAGCACAGGCTGCATCTGTTGATTTTACGCTGTGGAGCTGTATGTTTTAAAGGATCCACGTTTCGCCTACTTTTCTTCGTCTTAGCCTGTTCCATCGCCTGCCCGCCTACCTAGGATTTTGTGTTGGCTATTCTGGATCCGCGACGGAGTGCTACGTACCATCAGGCGGCGATCACCGCAGCGGCTGTGGTTTGGGTGGTCAAGTAAGCTCTCCAACTCTCTCCGTCCACTTGTGTTTAACGTTCGGCTATCAACGGTATGCCATAAACCCTGTTTTGTTCCCTGTTGTCAGGTAGCTCCGGTGCGTCTGCTACCTACCTGTATGCTTCGGCTCCATCTCATCGCCTCGGTGTTTTCCTGCTGGCACATTTTTATTTATCACTGTATATAGCCCCTTTCCCTTGTAAATATTCCCCCTTACTTGTGTATATATAAAACTTGCATCACCAACTATTCTGCGTCCGTGTGTGTTTCTGCCACGTAATCCATCTGTGTAATCCAGCTAACCTAACAGAAAGTTACGCTTAAATAACTTCTGATTTGATTCAAGAGTGCCAGCCAGCTGTCATTTCCTAATATTTCAATATTTCCATCTCTTTAAGTTAACTAGAGTAATGTTTCATGTATTTTATTAATAAAACACAGTAAAGAAATTATTACAGTGCACTTAAACTGCATTCCTCAGACTATACGGTTTGCTCACTACTGATGCAGATGACACAGAGCAGAGCTCAGCTGTGTCTATTTTGGGTGGATACCGATAAAGATAAAGCTCTATGAGAAAGTGCAAAGACTATTGCACTGACAGTATTTTTTTAACCTCAATCCCAAAGCCAATTTTAAGGCAGTGTAGCCAAGCTATTACTGTTGGACATAAATATCAAACATATGCTCTGTTTAGTGTCGAGAAATCTCCTGACCTGTGCTTGTCTTAATGCGAGTCTTGCCTAAAGTAGAGGAGTAACAACATGGTCCAAACCTTGCCTTGTTTAATCTTACGAGTCAGAAAGATTTATGTTAATTATTGTGTGTCATTCCAATCGACGATTGAAAACATCACAGACAGATCTTCTCAGTCTTCTAATCTTATCTAAATTGCAAGTAATAAAACCTCTATTACCCCTGGATAATTAAATTTAAAGTCACATGATGCGTCTAAACATGAAATATAGATTAAGGTTTGATATTTATTACTAAAGCAATATTGTATGTGAGTGTTGGTGGGAACTTTTCAGCCACATGAAAAAATAATTAGGCTATATTGTGGTTTGGAGCTTTGCCCTGGTTGGCAAGTGTCCCATTTCTCTCTGATAAATGTCCCTGGAGAGGTAGGTGGTCCAGTGGTTGGAAAACCCACAACTTTAGCCAGAGTTCCTTCAACCCATGACGCGGTTTTTTTTTCTTAAATAAATTATGATTGATGTGCTTTAGCTGGGAACCTGGGAATAGTCCCTGGAGTCAAGGTCATGACTTGGTGCACTGGGAAACAGTTTTGGGAAATTAATTTACGTGAAGACTTTGAATTCCAATAAACTGCATTCCAGCTACATGGTGTGGCTTGCCACAAAGACCAGCAGGCACACCAGTAAGTGAACAAAAGTTTAAAGACTCTATCAAAAAGAGAGTTTCTAAACCTTAAACTTTTAAACAAACTTCAAAATTGGGAATTGTGTTTACAGTCGTGGAAATTTTACTTCTAAATTTTTTCTAAAGAATTTCATTTCACTCATTTATTATAAAGCACTTTTTGGCTGACCGATTTTATAGCCAGTTGCCTTTCCAAAGAAATCACCTCCCGTCAGCATGATTTCTGTTTAGAATTTATTCATCACAGACAGGATTTGCTGCCAATGACAACAATGAGTTTTGTTTCCTTTCGAAACAACCCAGCCTCCTCATTGTGGAGACGACACATCTGTTTTAAAAGAATTTGAAAATGTCTAGGGGTGGGTGAACAGTTCACATTCAACCCTGATACCACAAAAAAGATCGAAAGCTGGAATTCACAGAATTATAACTTTTTAATTTATGTTGTTATGTCAGTGCACACTAGGGCTGCCACAAACGATTATTTTGATAGTCGACTAGTCACCGATTATTTTTGCGATTAGTCGACTAATCAGATCATCATCCATTGGATGTAAAAGTACAGCTTATTGCACCAGCAGCATCTGCTCTAATATAACTATCATTAGCTTACAGCTTTAAGTGTTTACGGTCTGTGCTAACTAAAAATAAAGACAAGATGATAGTTTATTAAATTTTAATGAAATTTGCAGATTGTTTCGGTGAAGTTTAATAAACTCCTTGCTATCTAAATATAACAGGACACCGGAGTAAATTCTGGAGCATCTCACACTTCTGATAATCAGCTGTCTGCTTGACGTTTATTCAGCTGTGTAAAAACTATAACTTTAATCTCAGCCAAACCGATTTACTCAGGAACAAATAAAATACTAAAAAAAAGCCAAACAATAACATTGTTAAGTTATCTAAGTGACTTATATATATATATATATGTTTAACCTGAGTAGCGAAAGACAGCGGTGGGTTTGAAAACGATTTGCCGGGAGTCCGGTGTTCTCACGGCTCTAGTGAGCCTAGCCCCCGGCTAGCTATTGAGCTAGTGGGTAACAGACGTCTCTGAAAACGTCGGAGCGCTTTTGAAAATATGTGGTGTCCTGATAAACTGAGCAGATATTTGAGGTTTACACAGCTACATTCTCGCCTGAAAATATGTTAAACGTTTATTTTGTGACCCAGAAAGAATAATAAGAGTAATATTAAAACTAACTAGCTGCCGCCATTGTTGGAAACTGAGCTGGGCTGCGCTATGAATTCTGGGACACAGCTTCTTCTTCTTCGGGGTTTAACGGCAGCTGGCATCCTTGTACATGCAGTGCTGCCATCTTCTGTTTCAGTCCGTTATTACACTCTTAAATCCTACTACTTATTCCTGCGTCTTTTGGGATCTTACAAAGCTTCAAACGACGCGTCGACTATTAAATTAGTCGTCGACGATTTTGATAGTCGACGTAATCGTGACTAGTCGACGTAATCGTGGCAGCCCTAGTGCACACTAGTCATTTATTTGTTTCATGCAGCTTGCTGGGCTTTGATTTGTTTCAATTGCACGTGTTCTATTTGAGAGAGGTTGTGGCTTGAGAATATTGTTTAACTTTATGAGCTATGGGAGTTTTTCCATAGTACAATTACGGTTTTATTGACATGAGAGAACAAAATAAAACCATTCAATAATATTTTGATGTTAAAGACATTATGTACAGAAACAAAGCGCGAGGACTATATAGTATATACGTCAGCAAGACAAGAAGTAAAAACCGAAACAAAACACATTAGAAAAACCAACAGTCGATGTAACACTACTTTCAGCTGCTCCTTTACTCACAAGGGGCCACTAAAACAGGTACATAATATTTCTGAAGGTTTTACTCACCCATCCAAATCACTGAATTCATCAGTTCCAATAAATTCTATGACCACAAGTGTATAAAACCAAGCACCTAGGCATGGCGACTGCTTTAACTAGCTATTGTGTAGGAATGGGTCGCTCTCAGGAGCTCAGTGAAGTCCAGTGCAGGACCGTGATAGGATGCCACCTATACCACCGTGATGGGATGCTTCTTCGTGATCCAGCATGACCTCATACCAGTGCACAAGGTCCATAAAGATATGGATGAATGAGTTTGGTGTGGAAGAACTTGACTGGCCTGCACAGAGTCCTGACCTCAGCCCGACAGAAGATCTTTGGGAGGAATTAGAGTGGAGACTGCGAGTGAGGCCTTCTCGTCCAACATCAGTGTATGACCTCAGAAATGTACTTATGGAAGAATGGTCAAACATTCCCATAAACCCACTCCTAAACATTGGAAAGAAAAATGAAAGCTATTATAGCTGAAAAGGGTGGGCCGAGATCGTGTTAAACCCCATGGATTAAGAATGCGATGTCGCTCAAGTTCATGTGCGTGTGAAGGCAGACGAGCGAACATTTTTGGCAATATCGTGTAGCTCTGCATGTTTGATTTGGCTGACGTTTTTACACAGGATGTTCTTCCTGACACAACCCTAAAGGGATTTGTGTTTCCGCTTGTTCTAAAACCCAGAGCTTTTCACCTGTTAGGCAAATATGTAAATCACCACACTACTCAAAGCCAAATATTAGGAAAACAGGAAATAACCAACAACAAATACTAAACAGAGACATTAAACTAATAACAGAAAGAGGGGGAATGGACACTAAGAGATGATATAGACTGGGACATACTGGAAAGAATAATATAACAACAGAACTCATGACAAAGAGGTAAAAACGAGAAACCAGAACGGAAAGATATCTGAAGCTTAACATGACTGGAATAAAAACACAAAACTTAGAACAAAAAATCTAAATCAGGCAAAACAGTGGGACATATACTTTCTGTTGTTCAGGCTTTCTGTTGAGAATTTTAATGAATTGTTATTATGTATTTATTAGTAAATTACCTGTTTTCATCTATCTGTCTTTTTATTGTCTCTTATGGCATCTAATTTTCTTATTTACTTTACTTGTTTGTGTAATGAATACACTTTGCTTACTTACAAGATAATTTTAGTAACTGCTAAAATTTTGTAGCATCTGCCTGATAAAGCTTGAATAGACGTGTTTATTGAGCCTGGAAAAAAATTATGATTTTTTTTAATGTAATACTGATTTTGTCAATTTTCCTAAATCTTCCCTGTGACATATGCCCTCCAGAGGCAGAGCCAAAGGGTGGTAAACTTAACAGCTTAACTTAACATATTTAGTCGCCTTTCTGGGGCGATCGTGGCTCAAGAGTTGGGAGTTCGCCTTGTAAATCGGAAGGTTGCCGGTTCAAGCCCCGGCTTGGACAGTCTCGGTCCTTGGGCACCTGTTGTTGCCTACCGGCAGCCTCGCCTCTGTCAGTGGGCCCCAGGGTGGCTGTGGCTACAATGTAGCTTGCCATCACCAGTGTGTTAATGGGTGGATGACAGTTTGTGTAAAGCGCTTTGGGGTCCTTAGGGACTAGAAATGCACTACACAAATACAGGCCATTTACCATTTACCCGGTATCAGCAGTGGTCTTACACATGCTCATATAAGAAAATACAACAATTGTTGCCTGCAGTGATTTTCCACACGAGACTTTCTGTCCTACCCTAATGTAAGTAATGGTATCAGACAGGATATTAATATGAAAGCAAACTGCTGTAAAAAAAAAAAATGTGGCTCCTCAACTGAACCCCACAGGAACATGTAACAGACAACAAAACGTTTCATTGTAGCTACCCTGTTAAACCTTTCTACACAAATACAGTGTGCTGAAAAGCCACTTCTGTCATATACCAGTGGGGAGAAAAAGGAGAACTAAGAAATGAAATGAAGCATTGTAAGGTAGGACTGAATCCGGGAGGGAGCTTTGGCTCTGTCTTTTATCAATGCCAGGACGCCCGATTCACAATGATTAATGTCTTTTTGCTCATGAAGCCATGCAAAAATAAAACTTGGATACTATGAGTTGCTGCTCAAATGGTCAAAAAAGCTTTATGTTCTTCATTAGTTTTTATGACATTAACCGACCATTTAAAGGAAAACAAGTGTTTAATTATTTTATTAAAAGTGTAGAAGCAGATGAATACTTGCATACTGAGTAAATTACAGACGAGGGCAAACGTATCTGCAGGATATTCCTCTCCATTGTGTCCTTCACTCAACACCACTGCAGTGCCTACACCCACAGGCTCTGTTTGGCTAGCTGCCAGAGGTGTCAGTCACAGAGACTCAAGTTCATCCAGAACGGATGTGGATGTCTTCATTACGGCTGTCACAGCAGCTCAGGGACCTTTCAGCACACAGACATTTTTGTCTTCATGCAGGTGTGATTTTCACTCTGGTGCTGTGTGCCAGATAAGGGGATGACATCAGTGCATGAGTTCATGTCAACACAGGAAACAGCAGCGAGTCTCCATCTATAGTGACGTCGTATGACTTATTTCCTCTGATGGGATTCCTCTGAGAGCCTGATATTCTTTGATCTAAGCTCTGTTTTCTTCTTTTAACGATATATGTAGACTAGGTATAGGTCAGGTTTTTAAAAGTAGAATAAATAAATACCACATATATATGTTTGAACATATTTTTCAGACCATAAGGCGCACCGGATTATAAGGCGCACTGTTGAAGAACGGGTCTGTTTTCAGATATGCGCACTAAGCGAAACAAAACAGTCAGATAAATCAAACTTAACTCAACTCATTCTTCTTGCTTCCTCCACGTCCGTACCATTGATTCTTTAATGTTGAATTCTCTCGCAGCTGCTCTATTGTGTTGTTGCAGTATATTAATGACCAACCTCCTATTGTGGTTAAATTATCTCAGTTCATCTACTGACTGAAGTTTGGTCCGTTTACAGCATCCTGCCATGCATTGCATTTGCCCCTAACCATCTGCAACCCTCACCTTAAATTTTATTTTGTGGAAAAAAGTTAGCGTTGATCCTCCAGCTTCACTGTGTTTGTTATGCTAACATAGCTGTGTTGCTAGCGATCACATATCACATCATTATATACCAGCTAACCCAACTTCAGTAACCCTACAAACGTCACTGCTGTTTAGTTTTCTGTCTTCATTTATGTTGGAAGTGATAACAGAGCTGTACGTTTAAATCTCTAAGAAAATCTCTAAGTCAGAACGTGCTATATCATGTTTAGGTGGAAACTAGCTTGCTAACTTCCTGCTAACTTCTAACTTCGTTAAATTTAAGAAATTCTGTTTTCATGGATGCCTGGATGTTAAACTTAATTGTTACACCTGTTAAACAGGCAACTTAAAGATGAAAGAATTTAGACAGTTTTTACCTTTCAGTGATGCTGCAGTGATCATTTGACTTTGGGACCTGAAGAAAGACGGAGTTTTGGACCCAGATTACTCCCGAGTCTGCGAGGCTCCTGTAGTGTAATGCTTCAACAATCCTTCAACAAGCGGTGCGGCTTCGTAGCTTACCGAAATCGTACAAAAAAACTTTTTTAAAAGAGTTTTGAGCGCTGCGTACCACATAAAATCGGTTCGAGGTCAGTCAGCACAACCAGAATTCATACATAAGGCGCACCGGATTATAAGGTACGGAGCCCCGCAGGGGACATGGGAGAAAAAAAATTAAGACGGACTTTTGCGAGATCTCGCAAAACTAACTCGGGATCTTGCAAAACAAACTCGGGATCTCGCAAAACTTTTGCGAGATCACGCAAAACAAACTCGGGATCTCGCAAAGCTTTTGCGAGATCTCCCGTTAGCTCAAAGCTAGCTCAAAAAGTTAGCTTTGAGCTAACGGGAGGTCGAGACCTACTACAGCCGGGAGGAACACCACTTTCCCAGCACATCGTGCCTCGACCTCCCGGTCGGCTTCGAGCCGGCGTCCGAAGAATGCGGCTAAAACTTTTGCGAGATCCCGAGTTTGTTTTGCGAGATCTCGCAAAAGTCCGTCTTAATTTTTTTTTCTCCCATGTCCCCTGCGGGGCTCCATAATAAGGCACGCTGTTGATTTTTGAGAAAATTAAAGGATTTTAAGTGCTCCTTATAGTGTGGAAAATACAGTAATAAGTACATTTAATGTCTTCTAAATGATTTCAAATATATGAAGACTTACAAAACTGTGCAAAACTATCACCCATCTCTCTCTTTATATTTTGCCTCCAATGAGCCAAACTGTCTTTTAAATTTTTTTAAGTGGCCTTGAGCCTTCTTTTGAAACTGGCTGCTTTTCATTCTAGTCCATGTACCTGACCAATTTTAGAGGAATGTTTGCTTTTGGTTGGTTTTTAAGCCACAAACCAATGAGTCATTCAAACATATAAAAGACACCAAACTCAAGGACTGAACCCGTGTTGTGTCTACACATAATAGCCAACGTGGAATCATAATAGGATGAGATCCTGATCCGCTTCAGTCATGGAGAAGAGAAGAATTTTTCTGACTAGAAATATTTTCATGCATAGATTCATTCTGGACTCTGCCTCCTATTGTAATTGAACGGAAAGAAAAAGGCTACCATGATCTCCTGACCTTAGCAGCATGGGTAGCAGTGTAACATAAACATCAGTTCCAGTGATACTGGCAAAGTCAAATTAAATATGTAACCATATGGACCTGCAAGTACAGTGGGTAACAGAGTTATGGAAGACTTTCCTTTTAATGCAACACATGGAACATATTTGTACTTTTTGCTCATGTTTTCATATTGAATAATAATTTAGAGCAGCGTACAAATTACAAAAGCAACTTTTCACCTGATTAAGTAGTTAAGAACATGGATTTACAATAATTTGCATGAGTGTGGAGGTTGTCTGTCTCTCCGTGTTAGCCCGGCAATAGATTGGTGGCCTGTCTAAGGTGCACCCGGCCTCTTAACCCATGACCGCTGGGATATTCAGCTGAACAGCAACCATAAAATGGAAAAGAAAAAACAATTGAATATCAGTTATACATTAATTCATTTTAGCATAAATGTAAGTTATTTTTGTGTGAAACAAATCCACACGTGGTAGTGTTGAAGATGCTACATTTGTGCAAAGTGGAGTATGGTTAAGTAGAAAACCAGATACATTTTAATAGCAGGTCCTCGGATGCACATTTCGAAAAACTGTGCTGACAGTTGTTTGCTTTTCTCTGTTAAATATATATTTTAGTAAATTAGTTATAAGAGGGGTAAAAAGAAAAGTTTAAGCACTGAGATAAAGAAGAAAAAGGTCAATGCAGACTACTGCTGGAGTTACAGGAATTAGGAAAGAGAGTAGCAGTGGAATTTAAGAGCAACTGTGAGACAGAGATTACGGTGTCATCAGACTTCCTGTCAAAGTTGACACGAGGATTTGGGCAAAATGAGCAGAGGAAAGCGGTTAAAGTGGTTAGAGGCTGAAAACCAGTTTCTTGTGGGTAGAAACAAAATGTTCCTGGTTGTTTTACAAAGTTCACACCACACTCAAAAAAGAAGTGGGTCAGTTGAGAAGTGACTCATAGGCTGGAGTTGCTGTATAGGACTTCAAAATGAAATATCCATTCAAGCTCTCAATAGGATAAAAAAGTGGATATTGTAACTATTTTGTTTTGGCAGTGTCTCTATGCCTACAGCATGCAGTTATATCCTGGAGGATATCCTGCTTTTGCTGTCTTCCTTTTATTCACCAGTAGCTTGAAAAGTGGCACAGACAAATGAACAAAGCATTTAGTGCTACCAGTATGTGGTGCTTGGATGTGTTTGAAATTGCTCAGCGGTTTGCTTTTATGCCATCAGTCATTTCTGGATTAGCTGATTTCAACATAACTATAATAGCTGCAGAAAAAGAAAAGATTTCAACGTCACCGCATTACTCCACAAGAGGTTTATGAAATGCAGCTGTCTTAATGACCTGTTTCCACTGATTTGATTTCTCTACTGCTGAAATGTGGGGCAGCTAATGTTGCTGTAAAAGGTTGCTTCATATTTTCAGTGAAAGTGACAGGTGTGTATCAGCCAGGGCGACATCTGTAAAACTGGCTATGATTCTCCAGAAAATGACCAGGTAGTTTTATTTTTTAAATTGTCAACATCATCAGTATTTGTGTTTTAAAATAAAATCTGTGCAACTAAACAAGTAAAGTTTTGCAGTTACCTTACACTTACACACACCACACACACACGATGATTTATTCTGGAACTTCCTAACACATCAACCATCTGGTCGACCATTTCTTAGCCAGCTGACTTCAAGCAACAGCTGGATATGAATTTCATTCAAATAGAGGAAAAATTGTAGCAGAATAGAAAAATGCTTTCTTTGATCACTTCAAGGTGGAGTTAAAATGAGCTTTTGGAATGAATATGTTTTATATTGACAGAGAAAAAAGTATGGATGACAATAGTGTAGAGTTAACAGCTTGGCTTTGTGTGCTTCTTGTGATGATGTAGTTCCACAGAGTTTAACCTTTTTATATACAGCATGTCATGGTAACTGGGTCTGTACACGGGGTTTTGAGTGTTGGGAATGTTTAGTTTTCTAGTTTGTTATCCTTATATTTTAGTTTTTGTATTTATTGTTATTCAGGATTTTCTTTTTACGTGGTTAAGTGAGTGGTCGTCATCCTCTAGTGTCTGGTTTTCTGTGTTAGTTATTTGTCTGTCTGTGAGGTCAGTCGTGTCTCGGTTTAATTTGTCTGTTTCCCAACTCTTGTCTGGTTCCTCTGTTCTCTCTCGCCCTCCTTCTGTGTCTTCCTAGTCTTGTCTCCTCCCTCCGTTCCCTGTGTTTACTCAGTCTGAGTCTCTGTGTGTGTTTCCCATGTTTTCCTGCAGCTGGCCTCTGTCTGTTTCCTGTTTTATTCTGATAGTCATTTGTCCTGTGTGCGTCATGTTCAGTTTTGCTTCCCCTGTCTCGTCAGTTAGATTATGTCCAGTCTTGTTCCACGGGTGTTACCTCTTTGCACTGATACATTGTGTATATAAATAGTCTGCATTTCCCTCTGTTCCTTGTCGCAGTCTCCTGCATCCTCTGCTTTTGTGTTCTGTCTGCTTAGTCTATCTCGGTTTAAGTTCCTTGTGACATCATTGGTTAATGTATTCGGTAATTCAGCAATGAAGCTGCATTTAAGTTTAGTTTTGCATGTGAGTCCTGCACCTTTAGGTCTATTCCTGCTTGCCTTACACTGCACCATGTCACAACAAAATATCCAGTAATGAGTAACTGTATGAATAGTAATACTTGGGTGCAAGAGCTCAGGCTTAAGACTGTTTTAAGCACTTACCTTCAAAAAAAAAAAAAGTTTTCTTCTTATCTCTGCATGTCAAAGAGAGAGGGGAAGCAAGGCTAATGGTGCTTGCCCAGTAAACCTAAAAATGGGCATTGTCTCTCAGTTATATTTCTATTACCACATGCCACTAATCCGCAGTATGCTATTATCAAGCAGACAGTTCTAGCAGTGAGCTCAGAAGCCCCACCCACCTGTTGTTCAAACCTTTCGTTCATGAGGAGGAACCAATCAAAAGAAACATGTCTTAAAACAAAGGGTGTCTCAGTCTTGGTAACAGTAGATGAAAAGAGTGGCTACATAAAGGCTCATTATGAGATAAATAAGGATTACTGTAAAATATAAACTATGCAGCGCTAGTTAAGTAGCGTCCAAGACTAAATATATGGACCAGAAATAAGCACAAAAAGTCAGATACAGATTATATGAAAAGAAGGACATAAGTGAATTTGCTAAGCTTACCACTTTTATTGGACTTTTACTCACATTTTTACTCAACACGTGTCAGTTGCTTGATGCACCAAGATGAAAAACCAAACTCTTACATCTTCATTTGCAAAAGTCTGAGCTCACAGTGAGGCGTGACCCTGGACTGAGGACAACAGTCCACTCAGCAAACACAAGAAATAAGCAAAGGAAAGTTTATTTGAATTCTTTGAGAGTGTGTATTAAGTTGCCCCGCATGCACGTTTTATTGTGTATTTATGCTCAGAACAACAGCATAGGTCCAGAAGGCCCTACTGATCTTCGTGGTGTCCCGGTATCCCCACCCTCCACCCCCAACAAACAGACATACACACTCTCTCTCTCTCTTTTTCTCTTGCATGCTCTTGCTCTCTCTCAGCTATGAAGACTAGGCGGACATCACCCCACCCTTCACCCAGTGACTCACTCACAGAATATTCCATTTTCCTCTTCTTATTTCTTTTTTCTCTCCCCAAGGCTGAAGCTAGCCCTTATTTTATTTTATTTTTTGCAATTGGTTTCAAACAGCTGTGGTGTAACCCATTTCTATTCTGCAGAAAAATTACATCAGCAGTTCTGAAAATACAGCATGTAACACACTGTACATTATATTCCCACTGTATTCAGCTTTGTCTCCTTCACATTTCTAACAGAATTCAGTGAAAAGTAATCCAGTTTGGATTGAAATGAAAACATCACACCACACATTTAAGTTACACTTCAATTGCTGCTTCAATTTAGAGATCACTCGATAATAAAAAAAACATAATCAAAGGTAAACATGTAACCTAATACATTTGTGCCCTCAGTAACAATGTAGGCAACAGTAACCTAGCCTTGTCAAACTGCAGTATCTGCTCTCTGTTTCCAACTACAGTGTAGCACGCAACAACTTCAGCCACCTGTGAAACTCATTAGCTAGCAGCAAATTGGTTCCACATGTAGAGATGCACTCCCACAAATGGTGTGTAACATAAAATGGAAATCTTGGCATGAAATCATGTAAAGGAAAAAAAACATCTACAAACTTTGTGAGAAACACAGTTGGACAGCAGCTCATGAAAGAAGCGAGCTTGGATTTTGTTCCTTCTCTAAGAAGATTTCCTGAAAGTGATAGAAAACAGGGTAACATAATCTACACCAGTCCTCTGCACTAAATGTCATTCATATCATCAACATCAGTGGATAAACAACCTGCAGACAGTAAAAAACAGCTTAATGTTTCTCCTTTTTTTGCACACAGTGCAGGTGCACAAGCTACAGTGTGTTATACTTAAAGCAGCTGTCCTCTAATTTTTTTTTTTTTAGAGAAACCCTCAATTAAGCCACCGAAGAAATCTATAGGCCTTTCTTAAACCTTTCATCTTTGCTCTATGGGGGAGGTTTATCTTATTCAAGATCAAAGCCTTCATTATAGTGACACACTTCCAAGCTGCTGACAGACACTGGATCTAGGGAAAGTTTCACCTCCACTATCTTTTTATCTGCAGGTGTGAAACTGCCATCAGGTCCTACAAGTCCTGCATTTAAAATAATGCCCCACATTTGAGTTATCAGCAAGCGTAGCCTCAAGCTGCAGCTGGAGCGAGCAGCAGAAGTCTGCTACAAACAATCAGACGTTGGTGAGTAAAATCACAGTTCCACACTAAACTATCCTAAGTTTGTGTTCTTCTTCTGCAGCGCAAGTATTGAGTCATGTTCCTCTCCTCCTCTTTGTTAGGACATATTGTATTATTTTCCACCCTGACACTTGTTCAGCCCACAGTAACTGTTGACATGCAGCAATATTTACTCTCCAGCTAATGAACGTTTGGCAGAACTCTGCCTCCACAGTTGACGTTAGTAAGATTACGGTACGGTCTACGGTAACTGCTCTTAGTCAGCACAGATAAATAACGAAATAATTTTGGGTCGGAAAGAAAACTTTATTCCAACAGCTGCAGTGGATTCCCCACTTTATGCAAGGATGAACAGTTCAAATGACTCAGATTAATAAAACAGATTAATAAAAATATGAGTAGATCATGGTGTGTTTTTGATGTGTTTATTTCATGTTCTTGTAAAATTTGAGGAAATTGCAGTTTTTTCACCTCCATTTGCATCAGATGTGCAAGCAAGCATTATGTATTTGAGATGTCCAAAATATCTCTTGAAGCGTCTTGAATGAGACCTTTAAACTTAAAAATTCAACTGTCAAGGTCATAGGTCATCAAATATGCCATAGTGGAAGGTTTTTATTCAGTGACTGGGGTCAGGTGTTCGAAATGCATTTTCAGTGATAACTCTCACACCTAACTCCACAGTTTCACACAACTGGCTGATTAGATGAAATGAAGAGGTCCGATTTTACATCCAGAAGGTCAAAGGTCAAGTTCACTATTACATCATGCTCTTGAAAAATGGTTTTCTGGTTGTTATTCAGCATCAAAACTCAGGAACAGAACCATTCATGCTTACATTCACACCTACGGCCAACATAGGATCACAAATCAACCTAACATGCTTGTCTTTGGACTGTGGGAGGATGCTGGGGTACCTGGACAGCACAGGGAGAACATGCAAGGCTTCACACAGACAGGGCCCAGCTAGCCACTGAAGTTTAACCCAGGAGCTTTTCGCTGAGGCTCTAGGGCTAACCATTGCACTGCTGTTCTCCCTGAATTATTCACATTTGCTTATGTCAATCGTGTTTAGTCGTGTCTACTGTTTTAATTGTACTTAATCTACATAATCTGCATTTTATGGCTACGACTTCAGTGGTAGCTGTGCAATTACTGTAAATAACCTGTGAAAATGTGGTTTATAAATAAAGTTTTGGTTGCTTTTGTGGATTTTTCGATTATCTTTTAGTGAGAAGATACTTTATGTCTCCTGACTCACACTGTATTATGTAAGTTTGTTTGGGGAGGGGGCAGTAAGTTTAAATTTTATGGAAATGACTGTTAGCAGCAGGGAAGACTCTACTAAATGTAACACAGTGGGGCTTTAAAAGATTTAAATTACAGTGAGTTTGGTGGAAAAAGCCCATTCTACACCTCTTGAAATCTGTTAATGTTGGAAGTTAACATTTTTATTTTGCTGCAAGGTTTCCATGCATAAACGGAAAGCATTTGATTTTTAAATATTACCATCCCTAATTTAATTCAGTTTTGGCTTTGTCCCACAATGCTGCACTCAGAACACGTAGGATCTACTTTTTTCCTGCCAGATACTGCAGTATAAAAAAGCTGTAGTAAACATACACATGGCTGAATTCGGACAGATAAAAAAACGCACCATCATCTCTAGAAGGATGACAGCAATATTGGATTCACTCTCATTTCCATTAATCCATTAATAACTACATTAAGAAAAAAAGAGTTGACAGTTAGCTGGCAGACGGTGCTTCTCCCTTGAAGGAAACGTCTTCATTTCTCTTACGTTGTGGTTCCATACAGATCAGAGCTGAGATGATAATTGAACTCCTTCCCATTGCTCTCAACTTCCACATCTGAATGCGACTGTAATGAGAACAGCTGTGCCGAACAGACCTCTTTCTCACAGAAATTCTTTCACCGAAGTAAAACCATATGGATGCTCTGGATATGAGAAACATGGTAATGTCAGATGCAAAGGAGGTCTGAAATCATTGCCGTCATCGGTAATCAGTCAGCGTTAAAGGGGAATGGTCTTCTGGTTGCTTTGCTGGAAAACAGCATACAGGGATGTGTGGAACTACAGATGGCGATGACTTCTTCTGCCATAATGTATGATTAAAACCTTGTGATGTGCAAATGTACACAAAACGTCCAGGGTTTCTATTCTGCTGCTCTGCAGTTCAGCAGATTTCTTTGAGCACTTTTTCTTGCTTTATCAGTCTATAATGCAGTCTTACACTCCCTGCAAGCAGCACAATCTGGAGGGCTGGCAGAAAATAATGGATGTGGAGCTCTTCCAAGAATTTCTGCTCTGATATATCCCAGAGTAATGGTTAAACCAGGGAGCGGGTTTTACAATATGAAGCATAGCTGCAAGGCACGATGAAGGAAGCAACAATATATACTAAATCCAAGACCATGAAGTGAGGCAGGAAACAGTCAATGTAAGATATACTGGTGCTGGGATAGACTTATGCTGCTTTCATACATTTATTACAAACAACATTTTGATGAGCTTAACGTAAATCCATCAACTTACTAATAAGCATGTACCCTGTTTGTGCTTATGTAGGGCTATATATAGCAAAAAAACCCTCTAAATGTAATATGTAAAATGTAGTAATTATAGTTGCACATCATGTTCTATCCACATTGTTCCCCTCCGGCTCATAACCTTCACATACTTTGTCATTTCCGAATTATGTGTAGGAAGCTAGTATATATATTCCCTTAGTTATAGGTGTAGGCTGCTGGGGGATTCCCATGATGCATTGAGTTCTTCTTCTTCAGTCACCTTTCTCACTCTCTATGTGTTAATACACCTCCCTGCATTGAATCATACTTGTTATTAATCTCTGGCTCTCTTCCACAGCATGTCTTTTGTCTTGTCTTCCTTCTCTCGCCCCAACTGGTCGCAGCAGATGGCCCCGCCCCTCCCTCAGCCTGGCTCTGCTGGAGGCTTCTTCCTGTAAATAGGGAGTTTTTCCTTCCCACTATCTCCAAAGTGCTTATTCATAGGGGGTCATATAAGTGTCGGGTTTTTCTCTGCATATATTATTGTAGGTTTTACCTTACAATATAAAGCGCTTTGAGGCAACTTTTGTTGTGATTTCGTGCTATATAAATAAAATAAAATTGTTCCCCATTTGTCCCTTCAGTCTACAGAATATTTTCCCAGATGTCTGAGGGAATCATCAAGATGTTTTTTCGGCAAATATGAGATGAGTCTTTGTGATCTTTTTGGTCAGCAGTGGTTTTCTCTCATGGATGCCATTGTTGCCCAATCTCTGTGTTATTGTTGAATCACGAATTCTGACACATGTGAAGCCTGCGGTTCTTTAATGTTGTTCTGGGATCTTTTGTGACCTCCTGAATGGGTCGTCGATATGCTAATTTTGGTAGGCTGCTCACTCCTTGGAAGTTTCACCACTGTTCCAAGTTTTCTCCATCTGTGTATAATGGCTCTCACCGCGGTTCACAGGAGTCTCTTAGAAGCCTTAGAAATGGCTTTGTGAGCCTTTCCAGAAAGACGTCAATGACTTTGATGTAGCTTGGTGTTTCTTTAGATTGTGGTACGATGTTGCTTTTTGTGATCTTTTAGCCTGTTTCACCTTGACAAACAGGTTTTTGTCTAAGTGATTTCTTGATGTAACAGGTCTGACAGTAATCAGGCCTGAGTGTGTTTAGTGAAACTAAACTCAGCTTTCCAAAAACTGTGGTTAATCACAGTTTTATGATTTAACAAGAAGTTAAAGAATTAATAATAAAATGAGAAAAAAAACTCTGTTAGTCTCTTATTGTTGTAACGAGTATGGTATAAAAGCAATATTTTCTGGCATTTTAATCTCTTATTTAACCACATTTACTTCCTGCTTATTTACCACATCTGTGAATACAAAACACAAGAGAGTTTCGCTCTGCATCTAAACTATGTTGTGATTTTGTCTGGGGATACTTTTATGGTTATGTTTACAGAAAACTGGCTTTGTAATTAAATCACAATAACAATTATGGTAAATTTGTATATATATATTTCGTTGGCAGATGCGGTTTCCGTATGACCCCGTGGTACCAAAGAAGTGGGAGGATTTACAGATCGGAAGTCTTTGTGTCAAAAACAGCTGGTTTTAGGGTAAATATTCACACAGAGACAAACAACAGACTGCATGCCTCGAGGTCAGTGGCTCCACGATGCATGAAATAGCCAAGTTACAGTAGAGATAGTGAAGCTGAAACTTTTGTAGGCATACAAACAAAGATAAAACTGATGGACATGAGTGCTGCTTGGCTCAACAACATCTGTAAGGAGCAGCATTTGGTGCTTGAACTATTTGGGCTCTTTATGGTATGCTCCAGATACTCACAGATAGAAACACTGCTGTAAAAGTTTCCTTATAAAAAGTTGTTTTTATTTATTAATTTTTTTTATATATATATAAATAGCTGAAGATGTGGTCCAAAAGAGATGTACTGCCCCAATCAGGCTAATGAAACCTGACACAGAGAAGTCTGATTACTAGCATCATGGAAAGCACATCTGAGCCAATAGAGAGCACTAAAACTACCCCTGAGCTCTGGAACAATAAAACGTCCTTAAGCTGTGGAAATAAAAATATGCTTGGACAAAAAGCACAGAAATATCTGAGGTTACTTTTCAGAATAAGCCTGGAGTTAAGTCACGTCACATGATCCCTGCCAAGACTTCCCAAAGACCTTCTCGAGGTCTTCGTCTCACTTCTGAGGGACTCGTTTTTTTTTTTTTTTTCAGTTTTAATTTTCTCTGGAATATTAAGTCATGAGGCCATAAAGCTGACTTCATGTGCTCTAGGTGTCAATAAAACTGCACATATCACGATTAATGTTAGTCATTTAACTCATCTCATTCTACGTTTTAAAAAACTGATAAAAAGACAAGTCGTGTCTGCTTCTGTAGAGTTTTGGCAAGACATTTTTTGTTTTTGTTTTTATAGAACGTTTGTACAGAAACACAAGATTCTTCATCTTGGCTCATAAACACAATGCAATGAATCACATATCCCTCATATTTATAGAGGATTAGATTTGGCAGCAGCACCCCTGACAGGACCATGAATCTTCGCTCTCCTCTGCATACTTCTGACACAAGGGATTAGGAATAATAATCAACAGCAATACATGTGTGACAGACAACAAAAAGTAGGGGATTAGAGACACAGGGCTACTTCCCGCTTTGCATCACAAGCTGAAGGTTAACGTGATGGACATGCTTAGCAGTATTTGATTATTTGTCCAGTTCATCATGGTTTGTGTCTGCTGAAAAACTCAGTACCGCAAAGACAGAAGAAGCAACCTTGTTGTTTGAAACATGCATTTTTTTATTAGATCCTTTAAAGGAGAATGTGTTCTTTTCCAATTCTGAGAAATACGATCTGGTATCAAGATGCTGTTTCAAAACAACGTGGAACACAGATAAGAACACTTTGTCTCGTGGAGCACTTTGGCGAAGCAGAGGAACAATTTAGGGCTCTTGTTTTTGGAAAATTGGGTAATAGGCCTTTAAGGGAGAGAGATTATTTTTATCTTAATTATGTGTTGATGTGTGGATAGGAAAGAGATAAAACTCTGCAACTCTAAGGAGTGAAATTCCATTCACCTCTGTGACAAACTGAGAAGCTTGCCAAGGAATACCGACCACCGGCATGCTGTAAGTGGAAACACCTGATGTTATTTGCTCAGATTAAATTAAGAGGGATGGGGGATTGTTTAAAGAGGAAGCGATGTAGAGGTGTAAACAAACAGACACTATCACCTAAGTGTCTTAGGTCACCACATATTTGCGCAATAACCCTGTGTGATGCAGTGTGGCAACGCTTAGTCATATACCAGCCGTAGCCTGTAAATATGAAAAGACAGTGTGCAAACATGTATTGTTTTCCCATCAATGCTTTTGATTTATTCCAGACCGATTATTCATGCTACTGTAAACCTATAACCTTTTCATTTAAAGCATATAAAGATATTAAGCCGTCAGTGATTTCAAAAGTCCAAAGAAGCTTTGACATAAATGTCCGTCCTGAGGGGAGAGTGTGGCTTTAATTAGAGCCAAAAGGCTTGAAAGCTGCCAGTGTTGTAAAGCTCTGGCTTGCCAAACCATGGCGCCTGTCAGCTCAGCACAGCCTGCAATTTGTATTTCATGTGCGCCATCAGAGCAAAATGAAAAACATTAGTTCAGGCATGTCACATGAATAAAATCTAGAAGTTGGCTAGCAAGAAAAGGCTGTACTTGAAAGCATCAAAATGTTGCTGTAATGATGAAACCGAGCTACAAAGTACATTAAGTAGAGCAAAAAGCATGCAATTAATCTAGCAAATGAAGCACAGATCTTTTTTCTGGACATAATGCAAATGCACGAGGACCGTGCCCTTAGCAGCAATAGCATGTTAAACACAAAATGATGAGGAAACTGATCAAAGAGCTGCATGCGCAAGAGCCATGGGACTTGTAAAGGTTTATAGCAGCGAGCGAGTAAAACAAATGCTATATATGGTTGCTGATGACTTATATTCCAAAACCTGACAAATGAATGTATTCATATTCACACTAACAAACAAGCTCCTCACGCTGATCTGGATAATAGTGTGTAAATCAAATAAAATCAACAGCAGAATGAAGGTTATGATACAATACAGACAGAACGCAGGCATTAGCATGTCTTTATTGGCAAATAACCATGTTTTCACAGGGGACTTCTTCCTGAATAAATCATGAAACTAGCAGGTTATTTCAGAACTTTAGACAGATGCACGAGTGCTGTGTGTTTCTTTCTTGGTCGGTACGGTTTCAGTCCATGAATAAAATTCACTTCACTGTGGACGGTGACAATGCTGTTCCCGCAGTTTCCAGTTGTAGCCTTGGTGGTTCCTGGGTTGTTCCTGAACATCCTAAACATTTTCCTCACATCTGACAATGACCGTTTGGGTCTTCCTCTAGACCTTGGCAAAGTGGTGACACATCAGAAAAACGTCTTCTTCTGTACTCTTGTTTGAACTGATCACAGGTTTTAACAATCTGCAGCTGTTTAGAAATGGCTCCAACAGAGCTTCTTCTCAGTTCTTCTTCTTAGATCTTCAACGAGTTCAATGTACGCTCCTCTTGTTCCGAGTACTGGTCAATCCATTGGGTGCTGTCAAGAAGTCCTTTTCACGATGGCATAAAGAAACTACCAGCTGTAGTCAATTATTAACAAGAGGACCTAACAATGCCTTGGCCTTGTCAAGTTACAAGATATTGTAACCCAATATATTTGAGCATGCACTGTATATAATACTTCTTACATTGTGTGGATTAGAGAAAATCCAAAATAAATTCAAACCTATGCATCCAATTCTTGTTCTTTAAAGTCATAAAAGATGTAGACGTAGAATCATTCCACCCTGGAAAAAAGATCCAGTTAAAAATAAATCATACAAAGCCCCAAATTACCATGACATTCATGATGGGTGCATATAAATTTCTCACCACAACTGTATGTTTTATGTGACTCTTGCCACAGTGAGAAGTGATAAATGCTTAAATCCCAAGTATGTTTCCAAACAAACAACAAAGCTGCACTCTGACATCTAACAGTAATACGTAAGTGTAGAGCACCAGGAAAAAGCCCAAACCCTGCACAGTAGTACTGCTGCCAGTTTTAATCCCAAAGACAGCCACCACCCTGCAGGCCATTTCCTGAATTACCGTGGTAACTGTGTTGAGTGTGTAAAATCTATTGCCAAACTCAGGCACTTACTGATCTCTTACAGTCAGCAAGAAGCAAAACCCTGCAAGTCATCTGCAAGGCCCTACATGCTCAGAAACCAGCACTGCAACTACTTCACATCAACATCTAGGTCACTTCATGACACAGTTTAGAATTCCTCTTAACAGCCATCAAACTGGGAATGAATACAGCTCATGTCTTTTTGGCTGCAGTTCATTCATTTACAGGTATAACTTGAGCAATGGAAAACATACATGCCTGCATGACCCACATCCTTTTCCTCCTACACGTCCTGTGAGAAAAAGAGAGCGAGCAGCCGGACTCAGCTGCGGGAGGAAAGTGAATACTCTCACAGGTGTTGACAGAACTTTATGTGGGGATAATATGACACAGAAAAAACAAAGCGCTCCTTACTTCAAATCCTCTACATTGCAAAGTTAGCCGTGTTTTAGTTAATGAAAGAAGAGTAAACAGTGCTTGAGCTCTCATATTTATGTGATGCTAAGAGGATCTAACTTTTAAGGTTTCGTATTTGTGACGAGATAGCCAAGGATGAGAGGAGAGTTATTTCATTATTGGTGTCAAGGGTGTTGTGGAGGTTACTGAGCCCAGAAATTACAAGAGCAGGAAATGGGAGGCCTAACAAAAGATGAGGGTAAAAAAGATAAAGAGGATGGAAGGTGTGAGCATAATACTAGAATCCTCAATGGACATCCTCCTTAGGATCAGGGTGTAGGCCAAAATAGTGGCTCCCAATCCTACTCTAACTCAGTTTTCAGTGTCTAAACAACATAAATGGCATTGGGAGAGAATTACAAAGGACAAAAGAACCCCCCCTCACCATTATTGTCTGTAAGGAAATGCCTATAAAAGTCCATCAATTTTAAATCAATGACTATCACACCCTTGTATACAGGATGTCCACATCCCAGATAATGGATATCCTGTTTAAGACTTCCTCTTACATCTCCCACTCATTGTTAGGAATGTAGATACATTTAAAAAAGCTAATGAAAACCTTTAAAATTGTTGTGGGCTGATAGCTTAGAGCTTGTAGTTTTCCACTGCAGTGTTTTGCCTGTACACAAACTAAAGCCTGCTCAGACATGATTGTTCATCAGACGCTGGAGTATAAACGGATTATAAATGGACCGTAAACCATAAATCCGTGTCCTTTTCCAGCGGATTTATCTATAATTATATGCAGATATCTGTTGATCCTTTTCATAGCGTTTAAATACTTCCCTGACTCCCTGGGTGTTTTTCAGTGTGCTTCTTTTTCTAGTTAGTTTTCTGTTTTATTTTAAAGGATTTCTTCCATTTTACTGCTTTCCTTAAGTAAAACAAGTGCTTTTTTCCTGCTGTGGAGAGAGGCAGTTGAAGTGTACATCTCTGGTCCACTGAAAAATTTTGGTTTGGACCTCTTCAGAATGACAAGTCAATTTATAACACACATTTTGCCATGCTTTCAAATGGCCCCCAGCCCCTGCTGCAGCACCCGCTGAAGCATATTGATTTCTTTCACAACACATGATTATATATGAATTCAAACAATCATTCAGTGTCACCACAATTGTCTGGTTACTGCCCTTTAGTCTCACACTACACTTCAAACATTTCCCCTTTTGTTTGTCAGACAACATCTGACCAGCATCAAGCACCTATAGTGACTCACGCAGTGTAACAAGTGGATGACTTTAGTCTGATGGTCACAATGCGATTGAAAAAAGTAACTTAAATTGAACAAATAGGCTTTGAGAACAAAGAAGAAATTCAATCTGAAAATAACATCCAGTGTTTCCCTGTAGTTCATGCACTCAAAAAAACTGTTGTTGGATGAACACAATTTAATCATGGCACCCTTTTTCCACGCAATTTAACCAAGTACAATAAACCATTTTCGATCATGTCAAACCAACACATTTGGCATTTGGTGGTTTAATGTAATCAGATTACGTTGGATCAACATAGTATACTTACATTGATTTGAAGTGATTTATTTAAGTATGTAGAGTGAAATTTGTTTTAATTCATTCTACACAAGTTAAAAACTTTAGGACAACACAATTAAATCTTGTTGTTTGAACAACTACTTTGTTAATCAAGGCAATTACTGCAAGTCTTGCTTAATAAACCAATATGGGGGCTGATGATTTCACTCATTTCAATCGAATTATTTCAATTAGATTTGTTTTCATTTGTTACACATTTAGAAACCCACTACTTTACCTTGAGGCGCCTTGAGGCGACTTATGTTGTGATTTGGCGCTATATAAATAAAATTGAATTGAATTGAATTGAAATTGAATACTTTACAAAAAAAAGTCACAATCAGATTATGATAACATTAACTTTATTAACTGGATTTAGTGGACAATATAAAAGCTTACCATTTTTGTACACCTGCAAGCATTATGCCACTTCAAAAGGAAAAACGATAGAATACTTATTTACATAGGTAATATGTTGGAACCAAAGCTTCCACAACTAAAAACAGATGCAAAATTTGCTCAATATATCAAAAAAATGTTGCGTGACCCATGGGTCAACATTTTTCCTCCAAGTGGCGTGAAACAGTGTAATCGGCTTTGAGATGTGTTTTCTCACCTTTAGTGGTGTGTCAGAGGTATCACAGTGTCAGGGGTGATGCGTATATATAAAATTCAAATAAGAACACATGCAGTGTTGGGGAGTAACGGAATACATGTACCGCCGTTACGTATTTAAAATACAAAATATGAGTAACTGTATTCCGTTACAGTTACCGTTTAAACAGGTGGTATTCAGAATACAGTTACTTTGTTGAAATAAATGGATTACACTGCGGTACTTTCCTGTTTCATTTTGTCGCGGGTCAGGACTGTTTGGGTTTTGTTTGACAGCTACGTTCTGTTGTTCCAGGCGGCAGCGTTACGGTTGCCATGGTTACAGGGCAACGCGCTCTCTCTCTCTCTGCGACTGTGTGTTTCCTGGGTGAGAGAGCGCCTTTTCGTTGTTGTTGTTGTTGTGCTAAGCTAACAGGCAGAATGCTACAAGCATAGCTCTAAAGAATGTAGCATCATGGGCAGTGTAGTCCGTGTTGCAGGGAGAATGGACTGCCATACACGTTATGGGTCTGTGAGCGCGAGGAGGGAGAAAAAGGGGAGCGGAAAGGTACGAGTTGTCATCGAGGAAAAACGGGAGCTGGAAGCATGTAAATATAATAATAACCACTTCAGCCAAGAAGAGAGCCTGACGAGCCCAGTTGTAAGTAAGCTATTAAGACTCGACTGTACACCGTGTTCGTGTTTTCCTCTGAAAACAATAAGTTCTGTTGGAGCAGCCTTTCAACGCCTCTCTCTGTCTCTCGCAAGAAAAGTTGACCCACACAACAAAGTAAAGCTATTTTTCGGCTACGAGCTGACAGGGACCCCGCCGTATTAGTCAGAGGTCCCTTTACTACAGTTCGGAGTCGCGGACCTTCAGTAATAGTAATAAATCACACAGCAATAGTACATTCACGTTGTTGTAAAAAGAATGATAATATATTAAGTAATCCAAAGTATTCAGAATACGTTACTGTCATTGAGTAACGTAACGGAATACGTTACAGAATACATTTTGGGGCATGTATTCTGTATTCTGTAATGGAATACATTTTAAAAGTAACCTTCCCAACACTGAACACATGTCATTATTTATATAACCCAAATTAAACCAAAATGAAGAAGCATTGTGTGCAAAACTAATAACAGCCTGTGATCCAATAACTTGTAGAACCACCTTTAGCAGCAATAACTTGAAGCAATAGTTTTCTGTATGACTTTATTAGTGTTTCACATCATTGTGGAGGAATTTTGGCCCACTCTTCTTCACAGCGTTGCTTCAGTCCACTCCTGAGGTCCCACCACAGCGTTTCAGCCAGTTGCGTTCTGGACTTTGAGTCATTGCAACATCTTCTGTTGCAGATTTTCTGCTTTGCTTGGGATAATTTTACTATTGCATGACCCAGTTTTAAATAAATAACGACGCTATAAAACATGCTGTAATATGTCACGTCTTGTTGTATTTCAGCTAAGGACAAGATGATCGTTTATTATGTTTTGATATGGCAACCATTAATTAATTAAAAGAGGATCTACTTTCTTTTTTTACTTTTTACATGATTGTATAAGACTATTTCTGCACAACTGCACTTTACTCTGACCTAATCAGCCACCCTTGGGATTCCTTGTCTGGGTGCAGTATGATCAGTGCGCATGCGCCAACCAGCGTGCAGCCTGTTACAGTCGCTCCTGCTTTTCTCTTAGTTTAGCTCTTTTTTCTTACGTATTCTTTTTTTTCTGACTTGTATTTTCCTCCGTTTTCTATCTCTTACTCAATCATGTGGATTGAGAGAGTTTTTGTTCTTCTGGTGGCCGTGGAACTGTTACTTTTATCATGGAACGGGACCGCGGCACATCTCCTACACGCACGGACTGTTTACTCCAGAGATCAGCTGATCGCCCTGATGCCGGCCGGCTCGCTGGCCAGGCCCGCAGAAGTGCCCGCAGAAGTACCAGCTGAAATTTGGAGGAAAACACATCGGGGATGCAGAGGTCAAGGACAGAAGAGAAGAAAAAAGGTGACGGTGAGACAGCGGAGGCTCGAAGCGAGGAGGAGGTTTAAACCGTGTCTGCCGTCTATCGTGATGGGAAATGTGCGATCGTTGGCAATTAAAATCGACGAGCTCTCAGCACTGGTACGGAGTCAGAGGGAATACCGAGAGTGTAGCCTGATGTGTTTCACCGAATCATGGCTGCACCAGGTCATTCCCGATGAGAATGCTTCCGTGGAAGGCTTCCACACTGTTCGGGCGGACAGGGACAGCATCGCTAGCGGTAAGCGTAAAGGAGGTGGGCTTGCTGTTTTAGTTAACAACCGGTGGTGTAACCCTGCCAACATAACAATCAAAGAAAGGATTTGTTGCCCGGACACTGAACTGTGTGCTGTTGGACTCAGGCCGTATTATTTACCCAGGGAATTCTCTCACGTCATCTTGGTGGCTGTTTATGTACCCCCCTCTGCTAACCCCTGCTACAACTACACATGTTTCTTTTCCAAATATTTATTTATAAGTGACTTATGTACCGTATTTCCCGGACTACAAAGCGCACCTGAATATTAGCCGCACAAGCTAAAATCAGGGGAAAATCCTGTTTTGTACATACATTAGCCGCACCTGACTAAAAGCCGCAGGTGTTTCAATGTTGACTTATCATATGTAAGAGAATATGCACAAAGGGAATTGTCAGGAAAGAGATGGCTGTTTGGAGACACACCCCTTTTATTAATATTTTGAAAAACAAGTTATGGGTACATATTTGCACATGTAGTACATAACAGTAACCTATAGCACACCAGAAAAATAGATTCAGACTACCTTTTAGGCTCAGGTGCAGTGACACGGCTTTAACAAGAAGAAAAGTCAGTCATTCACCATCTTTCTCTTCTTCCTGCGCTCTAAAACCACCAAAGTCCTCTTCTCCAATGTCGGAAACGAACAGGCTTAGGATGGCTTCGTCATCCACTCTCCGCTTCTCTCCTTCGTTGTCACTTTCAAAACCAAAGAAATCCTCGTTGTCAGTGTCAGAGTCGAACACCCTCAGAAGGGCCGTGGCGGTGTCCTCCTCTCCATCATGCAGCAGTCCAGCCCTTCAAAATCCGTTGGTGATCGTGGATGTTTTCGCACTTTTCCACGCTGTCAGAATCCACCGGTGGAGTTGGGCATAACTTGCTTTTCGCAAGTTTATCGCCGCTCGTCATCCACGCCTCCCGCTGAATGCGTAGCGCTACTTTGAAGTTTGTTTTTCGCGCTACTTCGTACGGCACTACGTTGCCTGGCGGACGGACATGTGACTAACATACCACTCTTGAACCCCGATCCTTCCGCCAGGCAACGTAGTGCCATACAACAGCGGAACAAACAAAACAAATCGTCTTACGATATCACAAAAATCATGGACAATCCATAGAAAAGCCGCACCTGACTAAAAGCCGCAGGGTTCAAAGCTTGTGCAAAAAGTAGCGGCTTATAGCCCGACAATTACGGTATGTATGTATGTATATATATGTATATATTGTACTATTCTTAGTTAGCGTATTGTCTGTCTTGTCTTAATGTTGGTTTAAAATGGAGCACTGTAACAAAAAATAATTTCCCCCAGGGATCAATAAAGTATTCTGATTCTGATTCTGATTCTGTTCTTGTACCTGGAAGCTTGACATGATTTTATTGGAGGATTTCATGTTTCATGTAATATATCTGAGTTGGTTTTCCCCTCAGTTTGCTCACTCTCACGCTTCACGTTAAGTCTTTCTCTCCATGTTTCTATCACAGAGAATCACAGTGGGTTGAAAGTCATTCTGAATGAAACTGCCCCACAAAAAGGGAACAGGTCACTTCACAGAGGAATTTTAGAAACATCACTTTGTAATGATTCATTTTGGGTACTGCTCATCTCCTCATGAAAGTACCACCACTGACACAAAAACTCCAATTTAAAAACATATTTGTGTGCGATTCATTTCCCTGCAGAGTTCTCACACGAGGCTAATGGAAACATCTGTTTGCCTCAGTGCTATTTGCCGATGATGTCGTCCTTTGGGCCACATCTGCAATCTCTGGTGTACACTTAAGAAGTTTACTGCTGTGTGTGAAGTCAGAATCACATTCACATAATCCGCTGTAACTATTATTGCCACAGTGAGGTAAAGAATAAACAAAGGCGGCAGCTGTGACCTGTTTGTTATTAGTTTGCGGCAGGAGTTCATCATCTTCAGTTTGACATGTGGCTTTCCTCTGGCTGTCTTGGCTAACAACAGATCTTTAAAGTATTTTATGTAAAATCATAAACTGTTGGAGCTTATTGGCTCTTACATTTTAGCACTGGTGTGTCAGGCCAAGTAAAGGGGTTCAGGGGCTCCGCTTAGCCCTGACATAAAGCTGAAGCAAAATGCCCCGTCATGTTTCTGAGGTGCAGCACGTTTGGCAGCTGATCCACAGTGTGCACTGGCTTTCTAATTCAGCACTTGTTTTGTAGACGTATCAGTGCAATCACGCAGTCGACTGAGAAAAAAGCCATTTGGAGTTTCACATTTTTTAGGACTCATTGTGATTGAAGCGTATGTATTTAGAGCGCTATGTGTACTCACATCAAACTGGTATATTTAAAAAAAACCCACAAAAACAAATCTCGATGTTGAGGTTTTTCAATCTGTGGAAAATTACAGAGATATTTATGTCCATGTAATGAGAATGTTTTGTTTAGCCATCGTTTGAGTCACTGAATCATTCCCTAATCTACTTTTTTTTATTTCAAGCACTTACAGTTATTACAAGTGATTAAACTGTTTATTAGCTGTAATCTGCCACTTCGAAACCTGTTCGACAGATGGGCTTTTTAGGAGCAAGCATCTATAAATCTCCGTCACATAAACGTGATGGTTTTGTCTTAGAAAGGATTTGTTTTCATTTGTTTATGAGAGAAGTAAACCAAATTTCTAATGCCAATCTTATAAAGTCTGCGGTCGGGTAGTGTTTCATTATTTTTTCCTCTTTCAGCTCAGACTGTGAGGCAGGCACTGAGAAAAAATATTTATCTGAGTAGGCTCTAAGATAAAGTTTGATTTGCCAATTAAACAAATAAGCCAGGACCTATAAATTCTGAATACTGCTGATGAAAAATCCATTTTACTTTGCTATTCTGGCAGAAAATAATGAGTTTGATGGCAGCCTTTAAGCTCTGCAGAGAACCATGTAAGGATATTTCAGTCTGAGAGGAACTGATTGGAAGCACCTGGTGGTAAGTGTGTCAGACAGGCAGGTTGTCAGACTGTTCTGTTCTCATGGATGGACATGCCTTTTCTGAATAAATGCAACATGTATATGTTATTCAATGAAAGTATAGGAGCTCCAGCTTGGGTCTCATTTCTAATGTCTCTGGACAAAGCCTCAGTCACACAGGCCCAGAGAAAGGAGGTCCCCAGTCATTAGAGAACAACATGTATTTCCCATCCGACTGGCGAGTGGTTGCTCGCTATCACTCGGTGAAATCAGCAATAATTAGGGTGCTACATCAACTGCAATTAAATTTATATAGCACATTTCATTACATGTAAACTCAATGTGCTTACCACAGATGATAAAAACATAACAACCTGCGTAGGTTACCTTACTGCTTTATGGCAGTGAACAGCACTGGTTAGCAGTTGTTGCTGTTTCAAAGAACAGGACCGCAATAACTGAAAGCACACTCACAACACTTAGATCTATTTCTGGGAACATTTAAAAGATCTGCGCCTGATGACCTGAGAGGTTTAACTGGTTGTAGATAATGAGTGAGAGATGTACTCGTGAACATTCAACACTCGCCATTTGCAGCGGAACTTGAAAAAGTGCAACACAAACTGGAAACAGAGAATGTTTGCCTTCAAAATAAAAGTTTTTCCCTTAACGATAACAACTTTTAACAGTCTGTGTTTTTGGTTTGTGCCCTACTTTTCACAATTTCACACAGTTTGCAGTCAAGTCGGTGTCTTCTATGCAAACTGCCAGGGATTACAACAATTTACGATTGAGCAACCGAAGCAGTTGCAAGGAGGTTTTCGGTGTAGCACTGTATACCTCTTTGCAACCAATTTCAAAATAATGATTCCAGCAACCATTCTCCAACTAGTTGCAGATTATGCAACGTTTCTTAGATGCCAGCGGTTGCCAGCAGGTCTCCAGGACATCCAGTCCTGGAGACCTGCTTTGGAGGCAATTTCTATCCTTTAAACTGGATAGAAATTGCCTGCCTACTGCTTTAAAAACACATGCATATATGATTATTGTTTACAACAATGGAAACTGCATTCAAGTTGTTTTACTGTCTAGAGAATCTAAGCATTTAGATCAAATTGTAATGAGCAATTAAACCATCCTAACGTAAGTTTACATGCTTAACATCATGGCAAACTGGCAATAATAACACCGATTGCTTGCTGCCACTGAGAGCTGAACGTTTAAAAACTTTTACAGTATAAAGTTTAGCATCAGTATTATTTCATAAGCAATTTGTCTAATGAATAAAACCTGAAACAAAAGCTGATACAACTGCATAAAAATGGTAGGACGTTGTAGAAAATGTGAATAAAATCAGGAAGCAATCATCTGCAAATCACTAAGACACTAAGTGTGTGTGTGTGTGTGTGTGTGTGTGTGTGTGTGTGTGTGTGTGTGTGTGTGTGTGTGTGTGTGTGTGTGTGTGTGCGTGCTTTAAGGTGCTGATTCCTGGAAGACACCACAGACAAGATGACCAGAGAGCCTTCACTTCAAAGCAGGGGATGAAGTGTTTTACATACGAACTAGCAGAGGACTCATAAAACCACAGCACCCTGCAGTGCGTTACTCAGACTGCTCTGCTCGTTTACTTCATAAAGCAGAGCTGCCTGACTGCATATGTTGATTAATGCCCCACGACGACTCTGCGAGCACATCAAAAAGGTCAGCTTTGTTTAAAATACTTCATGTGAACCCTTTCAGCGTAATCCATCATTGAAATGGTATGATGGTATATTGGGACCACTGTATATTCTGAGAGAAAAACTTCTTCATTTCCAAAGTAAGGCTGTAAATTATTTAAAAACAAAAAAGCCTCTGTGTATTTTCATCACCGAATGAATATAAAAGGTAGCAACAGTATCCTCACCTGTTGCCTTTTGAATTCCTGTTTTCAAGCCAGTCTTTCTGAATTTGTCCATTGCCATGTTGCTATTGCTCGGTTCCATAGACAGTATGGCAACAATACACAGAGATACATGCGAAATCGTGCTATATAACATATAAACAAAACACTACAATTTCACTCACTTCACTGTCACATCTACAGTCAAGAGACTCCAGTAGAGGTAAGGCCCAGCAGATAGCTGTATGTTGGGCCTACGAGTGACCACACCCTTGTCAATCAAATCTCAAAAAGTTGATTCAGTTCATCTGGATGTAGCATTTTCAGTGGGAGAAAAGTTTCATCACTCATAGAAGTGCTGAATAAGTCTCAGAGACTTAAAACATTATGTTCAGATGAAGAGAATCAACTTTTTGGGATTTCTTTATCTGGATGATTGCACATGCATCAAGACTTGTCAAAGTTGCTGCAACCTTTACTTTTAGGTTTGACACTGACTAGATGATCAGTGTACTGTATTTGTAGTCTAGGCATATATATATGTGTGCCCTCTCCTCAACGGGTAGGCTGATCTGAAGGAAACTGCAAGAACATTGTGACACATCATTAACCTATATGTTTAAAAAAAACATTTTTGTATATATCATCGTACCCCTGCCTATGTGTTTGTTTCACGTCTCACTTTCATCATGCACCGCTTGTACATAACTTACTTTTTTTTTTATCCGCGATAGAATTTTGTTCGAATCACCACTAAATAGAAAATGAAAAACTTAAAAATTAAGGATTTAAGTATCACAGACATATTGCTTAAATGTACTAAATCAAATTCAAATTCAAATTCAAATTTTATTTGTCACGTACACAGTCATACACAGTACGATATGCAGTGAAATGCTTAGACAACTGCTCGTGACCTAAAGAAAAAAAACGAAAAGGCTATGAATAAGATAGGAAATAAATATGAAAATTAAAAAGGGTAAATTTAACTAGGAAGGAATAAAATAAAATATAAATATATATATACAATAACAGCAGCTGTACAAGTATTAACTGGAAATGAAGAATATAATGACCAGTGTTGTGCAATCCACATTATTTAGTGTCTTGTGCAGTGCAAATATGCTTAAAGTGATTAAGTGATGAAGTGAAAACAATGTCCAGAATGTCCAGTGTGTGTGTAAGAACTATATGTGTGGGTCAGTACTGTGTGGTGGTGTGATTGAGAGACCGTATCGCCTGCGGGAAGAAGCTCCTCCTCAGTCTCTCTGTGTTGGTCTTCAGGGAGCGGAATCGCTTTCCTGACCTCAACAGAGAGAACAGTCTGTTGTTGGGATGGCTATGTCCTTTTATTAGGCCTTTAAATGTGTCTTTTTAAATGACAGGTTATAGATTAGGTTTTTACCAGTGGTAATAAAAAGAAAACCATTGTTTCACACAGATCTTTTTTTTTTTTATTGCTTGCTTTGGGAGACAGCCTGAAGTGCCCTTTGAAGGAACAGTTTTCAGCATGTCCATGTTAACTTAATCTTTCATTCCTTTCTCACAAATGTATGACTTCTCAGATAGCAAATGAGTGATAGGAGATTTTTTTTTCTTTGTAAATTTCTCATTTTAAGCTATGTGTTTTTCTCAGGTTTTTGCTCCATCCTTCAGGGCTCTACAGGAATTCTTTTAAACTACAATGACAAACTACAATGACCCTGATATGCAGCCCTATAAAAGTCTTCATTAGACCACAAACAGGCACTTACTAGTGTTTGTCAGTTGGATGACCTGGTTCCATAAACACCTGAAGAACATGTTTTAATTCATTTACAGTGAGCACACATCTTTATGTTGTAGTATGATTAGTACAGTTAGCTTTTCCCCCCATTTAATATGTAAGTCCTGATTCCTTTAACTAAGAGACTAAGAAAAAATAATATAAAAAAAACCAAGCTGACGTGTAGAGACAAAGGAAAGCAATGACGACATCCATGTTCCATATTGCTGTTAACTTATTCCAGTATGTGTAGACTCGCATTGCTCAACATTTCCACTGCTATCTCCCAGGAGAAAAGCTGTTGTGTTACTCAGCCATCAGCGTGCTGTTGTCATGGACTGACTGGCCCAACGCTTCAACAACAGCCTTTCTGGAGGTTTACTCAGATTGTAAAGGAGTCAGCAATCCAGCCCAGCCCCACCCTACTGGAGCCCACCATGTCTTTGATGGCAGAAAAACAGCCATCAAAGCAGAAAAACCACATTATCTTTCTCAGGCTTCCCTTCCAAGCTAGCGAGAGAGAGAGAGACTGTCTGAAAAGGGGGGAAAAGGGCTGGGTTGTTACTGAAAGCAGAAATTAAAGAAGATACTGGAGGTAAGGTATCAGTGCTAGGACAGCCATCTATTTTTTTTTTTGTTGTATTTTTGGGTTTTTTAAAATTTGGTTTGTTGTGGAAACAGTAATCCAGATAGCTGTACCCCATGTAACATTTTAGCTTGTTAATGAAAAACAGCTTTTTTGTCCTGTTGGGAATGGAGAGTTGATGTCACCTGGGTTTATCTGCTTTCAGCGGACAGTCTGGGTCTTACCTTTAGTTTGATTCAGAAACTGTTGTTGTTGAAAAGTACCTTCGGTGAAGTTTTGCTGAGTAACTAGAGCACAGTTATGGACAATATGAGTATTTATTCATATTGTTGAGCAATTAGCAATAATGTCACTCTTACTATGTGTGGTTATTGACAGTTTACACCAATGAAAATGTCAGAAAATCACGCGAGCAGTTCCTCTGACTCTTATAATTCTTCTTTGTTAAACTCATGAAAGTGTAAAAGTGGCGCATTATTGTGCTAAGCTAAGCTACTTGGAAAGCACGCTTTTCTCATCGGGTTTCTCTGTCACTGATTCCAGCTTTGTGGGATATTTTCGTAGGTGATTATATCAAGTTGTGGTCGCAACTAATGAAACACTCATGATAAAAGTGAAGTAACTGCAAATGTTCTTGCCTCAACACTCACATGTCTTTGAAAAAGTGAAATGATTCATTGACGTGTCTATAGATCAAGGACCACATATTCAGATTCATGAAGTTATGTTTTCCAGACTTTCGGTGAGGAAAAAAAATCGTAACACAAATGCAAACCCCTGTTGAAGACTTTTTTTTAATTTTACAGTATTATGCAAAAGTTTTAAAGTGGTCTTGAGAGATAGTCTCCAGATCTTTCAGTGTTTGTTGGGTTTTTTTGGACATTGGTTGCTTTATCACATATCCCAAATTTTTAGCCCAGCTCATTACCTGATCATTTTCAGAAGAACATTGTTTGTTAAGTAACTTAAAACTGACCTATGAATGCTTCAAGCACTACAAAAAGGCATTTAACTCGAATAGTATTGCATTAACTTTTTTAGGTACTTTGTTAGCCTGTTCCATGAAGACATATTGCTAACATTTCTTTAACTGAATCTGCAAAAGTTTGACGAATATAAAATAGTATAGTGTGAACTTTTGACAGTGTACCATCTATTCTTATATAAATGGTAAGTTCAGAACGACAGTCTGATGGAAATCACATTAATACCAGTCTGAAATCTCCCTAATATTGCCTCTCAAATCCCTTTCACGCACTTTCAATCCAAAGATTTTCCAATTCAAATTTAGTTGGGGCTAAAACATAGAGTCTTTGCCCAGCTGCACAATATTTTGCAAAATGGTGCATGCACAAATTGAGAAAATGTGTTCTTTAAATTATCTGTGAAAATAAACTGAGTGCACTCAGGAGCGATTTGTGAGTTTGTAACATTGGTGGAGAAGTCCACCAATATTTGCGGTTCCTACTTTGGCTCCATTTAAGGAGAAATTTGAAAGAAGTAGCACAGAGTAAAACAAAATGCGTGACAAATGTGGCTCCGCACAAGAAAACACTTTACATATTTCTAATGAAAGACGATCTGCATTTGATCAGTGTTAAGACTTGATAGTCAGATATATCACAAACACATGCTACTCTAGAAGGCATATGTTCACTTCAATATATGCAAAGAGCTTCAGCTTGACATCCCTCACTGAGCGATCAGAGCAGTTTGTTAACTTTAATAAAAGCCTTGGAAAATACAGAGCAGAGAGACATCAGGGGTGTTGGCTCTACATAGTTCAGAGTTTTCTCATTTGAAGTTAAGCTGAACTTTGTTCTCTAACTTTATGACTAAACTGGAGTATTTATCTTCATTAACACCAACTACATTTTAATTAGGGACCTCATCTAATATTTATTCTGTAATAATCATTAATTAATATTTAGATCCATCAGTTAGATGTCTTAAAACTACTTGTCAGTCTGTTTTTTTCCACACTAGATGCAAATGGTGTATGGCGTGTATCTGTGTGCAAGAGAATCACAGGGCCTGATGCATTCATTTATCGGATACTATTCAGAGGAAAAGAGCAAGCTCACGGACACATGCACACTCTATTCCTGACAACGAAGCTAGTTAATAATACAATTTGGAACGTGTGCTGTTTCATTAAGATGCTTGCTGTTGTCACCAATAACCACAAGTAAATCAACCAACAAAGAAAGCAAAATAAAGCTGTAACTGTAAACAGTTACAGTGTTCATGTTAAACATGGTGAAAGTATGTGAAAGATCACTGTGAGGGAAAACCTCAGGCTTCATATTGCCCTAAAAGCTTGACTTCCATTGTTTTTTTCTACTCTCGAGCCAAGTTAACATCAGGCCGCCACAGATGAACTTATATGGTATTATCAAATTCCTTTTTGCAGGAACAAGCCATGGGCCAGCAAATCAGAATAAAACAGGCGTTTGGGGTGGGGTAAACACAAGCTAGAGGGAGAGAAGAAACCGAGGGGCTGCAAAAAGGGCTGTTAAAGATAAAGATACTCAAGTTGAGCCCAGGAATTAAAAAAATACAGAGTTGGAGCATACTAGGGTACTTTTAAACTTTACCTGCTAATGGTGTAGGATTCACTAGATCTGAACAGATCCTCTCAACTGTGAATATGTCATATGGTAACTGTGCTTTAACCCAAACACACATTTTTCTTACCTCCCAGCTCCCAAAAGTCTGAATCCACTATAGATCATTCAAACATAATCTTTCATTAAATACAAACCCACAGACACAGAAGACATTTCTGTATACCAGCACAACACTTGGCTTTGATAAAAAATTTAAGGCAAGAACCAGAAAGAGCACAATTGTCAAAAAAATGTTTGACCGTGTATATGAACATCTGTATGAGAAGGAAGGCTGACGTCCATTTTCATGTGTACACATGGGCACCTTGACCCCGACTGTCAGTGAACATGCTCCTAGTATTGTTTTATGACTGGAGCACCACAAGCTCAACACCTGTACAATAAATCACTAACTTAATTGCGTAGGTATCACATAACCCAGCAGGACTTTACTGACATCCACAGAATTACCCATGGTGGAGGGCCTGACATGGGTGGCAGGAGTTGACTCACATGCTTGTCATAGATGGTGCTTCTCAGGTAAGGAAAACATCCATCCATTGTCTGTCGTCTATATAGGCTCGAGACAAAGGGCCCTGAACCCTCTTCTTGGCAACTTCCTCAGACGACCAAGGAATTCGCCAAACTAGCTAAACAAGAGACATAATGTCTCCAACATGTCCTGCATCTGGCCCAGGGCTTCTTCCCAGTAGGTCATGCCTGAAGAAGCTCACCTATAACTCACCTTGGGGCGACTGTGGCTCAGGGGGTTGGGAAGCGTATCTGTAACCGGAAGGTCGCTGGTTTGATCCCCGGGCTCTCTGTCCTGGTCGTTGTGTCCTTGGGCAAGACACTTTACCCTACCGCCTACTGGTGTTGGCCAGAGGGGCTGATGGCGCGATATGGCAGCCTCGCTTCTGTCAGTCTGCCCCAGGGCAGCTGTGGCTACAACCGTAGCTTGCCTCCACCAGTGTGTGAATGTGAGAGTGAATGAATAGTGGCATTGTAAAGCGCTTTGGGTGCCTTGAAAAGCGCTATATAAATCCAATCCATTATTATTATTATTATTATAAGCAGTTAAAGAGGCATCTTAGGGAGATACCCGAACCGTCGCTACTTACTCTCATTTTAAGTAAGTAAAGTAAGTTTATTTATATAGCAGCAGTCTGTTTAATAAGAGGTTAAAGTATATATTTTCGAGCTTGCCAATTTAGCGCTCTGTATGTTAATATAAAAATTTTAAAACAAATTCTAATATCAAATGGGAGCCAATTTAAAATGGAGTGGTGTGAGCCTGCTTGCTACAGTGCGTTACGCCACTTGCTCTAGCATTTGGTGTGAAAGGGGTGATTTATATTAGCTAGTCAATAGGGATGGGTACCGGTATCGGTTCTGACATAAACGGTAGTAACCAGACCGAAAAGCAGCGCACATTTCGGTGCTTTTTTTTCCTGAGCTGTGATACACTTTAGATTCTAGCCAATCATTTTACGTTTCCGAGGATAGTAGGCGGGTCCAGGTACGCACGTTCTTTTACGCAGAGCTACAGATTAAAAATGCCCAAGGCGAAGCGGTCAAAAGTCTGGCTGTACTTCACAGCAAAATATGCAAACTCAGCAGCCTGCAACAAGTGTTTTAAGCTGATACTGATACTGATACTGTTAAGGAGGTAACACCTCAAATCTGATGAAACACCTGGCGATGCATAGCGGTTTTTTTAAAAGCCGAGAAATGCGGCGTATTTGATAGCTTGCCTCGAGACCTCACACCATGCACATCTACTGCGGGTGTGGTGCCTGTTATCGGACCCGGAGTTAGCAACATCCCCCAAAAACCCGAAGAGTAGAGTCCTGGCCCCTAGCCCTGCCAATGTAGCAGAAATGATGAGGACGATGATGGCAGCAGCAGCCGTTCTTCTCTGCGTGAGTAGCTTAATGTTGTTCGTGTGTAATTTACGTTGAGTAGGCTAACCACGTTATTACATTAATGCATGTAAGGTGAACTAGCAAACATCATCATAGCTACATGCGGCTGTCTTCTTGTTTGATGGCAGATACTCCCTTCACCCTGGCCAAAAAGGCTAAAATGACCAAAGAAAAAGTGGAAAACAGCTAAACATGAGAGGTTTTTGGACAAAGTTTGTGTTTTTTCCATTGTTTAAGCACTGCTTCCAGCCAAGAGTGATACCATATATGCCCCATAGCTGCAGAAAAGGCTAACATTGTTATCTTTTTACAAAAAAACAGCTGAACATGGGAGGTTTTTGGACCAATTTTGTGTTCTCCATTCTTTAAGCACCGGTTTGAGCACCGTTTAAGCACCGGCACCGTTTCAAAAGTACCGGTTTGGCACCGGTATCGGATAAAACCTAAACGATACCTATCCCTACTAGTAAATAAGGTATTACATTTACGTATGTGATAAATGATATGCATGTGCAGTGCTTTTTTTTTCCTTTTCTTTTTTTTTTAAAGGTAATTATTGGAGCGCTAGTCACTAATCCAGGATAAACAGTCAGCTATGGTGGAAAGGCTATCCAGCTGGTGAGACTTAAAAAACATATAGGAGAATATCATCGGCAAAGAAATTATAAGAAATGCCGGAAAATGATTGAATGACACAGGCTAAAGGAATGACGTAGAAGAGAAATAATTACGGATCAAAGACTAAACTTTGTGGAACTCCACATCAATAATATGTCTTTGTCAGGTTTATTGCTTCTGCTCAAATAAACCTATGGTATAATAACATTTCCCCCTTTCCAAAATAATGTTTTAAAGTAAGTTTAAAATCATGCTGATAATGTTTATTTAAAAAAAGGATAATTTTGCCTTTACGTTCATAAATGATTACCCCTGTCATAGTTAGTATTTACAATGGTTAACCACAGCAAATAGATCCACATATTTGATTTAGCACATATTTTTACACCAGACACCATTTGTGACACGACCTTCCCAGAACCTTTTTTGGCCCCAGTCTTAAAAGACTCCACTGAAGCCTGTTTCATTGTTACTAAACCTTCAAAACTTCATTCAACAGCTGTAAATAATTACCACCTGACCTCTTTACAAACATATTTGGTTTCTTCTATTTCACTAGCTGAGCTAATTTGCTTTGTTGTTATTTTAAACCAGTTTGTAGTGTCTCCGTAGTGTAGTGGTTTACACATTTGTCTAACACATGAAAGATTCCTGCTTCAAGATATGAAGCAGACAGAATTGCCTGGAAGGTTTGCAAACTATATCAACTCAGTTACAGACCAAAGATCTTTTTAAATTATAGCTCTGTAGCTTTGTATACTGTGGCCCTGAGAGGCCAAACGGACTGCAACTTAAGAAAACACCAGCAATAAGATAAATGCTGCAAAAGCACACAAAACACAACGGAAATAGGAAAAACGAAAACAGAAATAGGAATAGGAAAAAAAAAGATTTCCAAAACAACAAGGGAAGTGTTTCTGGGGAGACAATAACCCGACGGACCAGTTGCAGGAACCCAAAACATGTTAAAATGCCAAGTTTTACTGTAGAAATGACGACTTCATGATAACAGCATCGTATGGGAATGTTTTGATAATTCACCCATTATTAAGGATGTATTAAGGAAAAAGTATTGCATGACTAGAGGTGTGGTCACTTGAAATTAAAGGTCGGTGCTGTTTGTCATGACTTTGCTCTTAGGCTGTTTTTCACTTTGTGGACTGTCTCCACTGAGCAAAAGGTGGCGTCACAATGGCTTTATCCATTTAATTTGCTGATAAAGGTTAGTAAGAAAAACACCGTATTGTTGTAGTTACTTAATAAAAGATGCTGTTTCTGGCCAAATGGAAATGACAGAAAAAGAAACCTGTGAGTTTGATTCTGATTGCACAGAGTGGAGGTACACCAGTTCTTGTTTCCATACAGACAGTAGAAAGCATCCAGAAAAAAAATTATGTGAACACTTAAATAAATCAGACCAAAGTAGAGGGTGATATGAGATCATGAAGTTTTATCTCAGCAATCACAGTCCAATCAGTACCATGGGAGTGGGTCAAAGACACTTAAGGAGTGAAGACCAGCTAAAGCCTGCACGATAACATGAGGGGGAACACTGCATCCACTGCACTCATGTTTCTGGCTGTTTTTGCAGACCCCATCCCTTCAGCTCAGAGTGTTCTGAATCGTGGCATGGAGCAACCTTCCAAAAAACAGGAGAAACATTTCAGAAAGTCCCTCTGTTTGGAGCCAAGTGTTAATGCAAACCCTTTGACTCTACAGGAGGCAGTGAGGAGGAGGAGGTGAAACCAACCCAAGCTGAAGAGCAGCACAGGCGAATGATATCACTTCTCTCTTCATTAGTCCAGCTTGCATCTGATCTCACCCTATATTCACAGAGATTGAATATCCACTTTGCATTAAGTCCGAGCACAACACATAATGTCAAAAGTTACTCTTTTAGAAGAAGCTGTTTATATACTCAAGTCTAAAGTGTAAAGAAATTAGCAGAAAAGAGAATCGTTTTTCATCTAAAGTTTCACCCTAACCAAGAAAATTTTGATTTTAAATATATTTTCTATTGTAACAGAAGAGCTAAAGGTTATTCCAAACAATTTGGACAACTTTGGCGTTTCATCTGCTGCCAGAGTTTTCCAGTCAAAATGCTGGTAGCACCCACAAAGAGCTTTCTTAGTTTGGTCATGTCAGTATAGACCATATCTGTGAATTGAAGACTTACAGAGAAAAGGGGGACTTCAGCGCTGTAACAAGCCACCCACTCCCACTCCCCTCCACTAGTGTGGTTGTTCTTTTTCATGTCAGCTTAATGTTTTGCATTCAACAGCTCTTGGCTGCTGCATTTAAAGCTAGAAAGATCACATGCACTGTCATTTTCAGTAATAGATTTTGCCACTTTATTAAACACACACATCACTATGTTTATCATTACAAAAGAACAGATTTGAATCATTGAAGTGTCCCACAAAGACTTGTGATTAAAATGTAATTGCTTTTTGCAAAATTAGACAAAACTTTTAACTTTATTCAAACTGCAGTTGCCATTTTGTTTGTAGTTGATTATGTCATCTGCAGCTTTTTGGGGGTTTATTTCTTGTTCAGTGGGGAAAATCTACTCTGTTTTGTCTTAGAACAGGTCAATTAAAGTCAGGTTCAATATCTGAAGTGGAAATGCAACAGCAGACGTGATCATCACTGACCAGTAGAAGTTTGATTGTGTTAAACTTCATAATTGAAAAACTGTTTCTTCACAAAGTCCCTTTCATTGAGTGTATTGCTGCCAGCTCCTCTGTAATCAAAAACTCTAGATGAGTAACTGGGCTCTGGTGCATACATCACAACTCTGGTCCAGAGCCAAGGAGAAAAAGTCAAAATTGCCCACTTCATTTCTCGATTGAAGCTCCAGATTTCCTGCAATGTCCTCGATCCATTTTGTTACAGACTTACTGGAGTTTCTGGAGAAGGGCACATTTCCAAATGTTTCTTTTTTCAGTGTATATTAGCATAACAGAGTCCACCAAACACTTTATGATAAACTCCTCGCGAAAAAAGTGGCTTATGTTTTACAGTAATTTTGTGAGAAATGATGAAGTTGGTCTTGACTGCACCGCTACAGCTTGGTAAAAAGCGCTAGTTGCTTTTGCGGATTTCCTTTTTTTTTAAGTTTCAGATGTCAATCTCCATTGTACAACAGTCACGTTGTTGTGTTTCTCTGCATGTTTAGGTTCATAAAGGCAATTCAAGATGTAATCTCTAAACACAGCAATCTGCTCTCCACAAACTAAGGTCATGGCTTTAGCTCTGACTTCACCACATAAATATTGCGAAGTCCATGTTTCATTAAAAACTCTACATACTCATGCTTTTTATTATTTATTGCATGTGTGTGAATTGCAGCGTTAGCAAACTCGCATCTCTCATAAATGTGTTGGCACTGACATCACAAACATCAGACCCAAAACATTCATTGGTAAAACTGTGTTCACTTGCACACATCTACATCCATAAATTTAAAAAAGCAACAACAAAAAAACAGCAGTCATCTTAAAAATAAAAGAAACAAAGTAGTATTGTGATTTACGACAAATTGAGAAAAAAAAACAGGAAGTCATTCTCTTTTGGGGAGTTTATCAAAGAGTGTTCTGTGGTTGAAATGGGACAAACATGATCTATAATATTACTATCCATTTATGTTTATATCCTAATTATCCGGTCGTTAAGTCTGACGTCACTAGCCGTGTCTGGGCCTAAACTCCGCTGCAGGTCCATATATCAAACGATCACTATGGCATTACTGAGAGTTGAAAAACTGTCTAAAGTCTTTCATCTTTAATAAAATGATCAGCGTTCTGCTCTACCAGGTGTAACAATTGAGTTTAACATCCAGGCATCCATGAAAATGGAATTTATGACATTTAACGGAGTTAGAAGTTAGCAGGAAGTTAGCTCGCTAGCTTCTATCTAAATACAATATAGCATGTCCTGACTGCAGGGTTTTGGAAACAAATTAAAACGTACAGCTCTGTTATCACTTCCAACATAAATGAAGACAGAAAACTAAACAGCAGTGACGTTTGTAGGGTTACTGAAGTTTGGCTAGTTGGTATATAATGATGTGCTACGTGACCGCTAGCGACACAGCTATGTTAGCATAATATAAACAAGCTAACTTTTTTTCCACTCGATAAAAGTTAACGTGAGTATTCTCGGTGGTCAGGAACAAATGTAATCGCATGGCAGGATGCTGTAAAAGAACCAAACTTCAGCCAGGAGAACAACTGAGATAATCCATCCACAATACGAGGTTAGTCATTCATATATTGCTGCATGGGCTGGGCTGTAGTTACATCCTAAGGTTTTAAAAACTGAGCTTAATGAATGATTAGCGGTAATAAAAGCCGAGGGAGGTCAACAGTGATCACTGACTGTTTTAGGAGCTTTTTGAGATTAAATAGAAGAAAATAGAAAACATTAAACATGTTAACAACACAAAAGCCATATTAAACGCAGACTATTTTAGGCCTGGAAGTAGGATTCGTCACGTCATCACTTAACAACCAGATACATTGACCTCAGGCAGGTCGGTCAGAGAGAAACAACTGACTGAATGTGACCCGACTGAATGTACAATGGCCACTTGAATACAATACAGTCAATACAGCTTAGCTTAATGGCTTCTCCATATATCCTAAGAAATGCTATACAGCCATAGCAAAAGTATACGTGAAAAACTAGTGATCAGATATACAAATAAGAGTGATAAATGCCATTCATTTCAAGACAGAAAACTTGGCCAAAAAATTAATAAATAAAATGAAATAAAATTCAATTAAATATACAGACTGTGTGAGTCAATCATATTTGCAGAAAAGTTAAGAAAAAGCAGGATCTGAACATAATTGTTTGCAGCCTTGTTCCAGGTATTTCTTAGTGTTTTCCTCACACCTCAGGAGAGCAGTCACAGCCTAAATCCAATTATAACCATTTTCCAGAAGTCTCAAAGCCCCCATTAAGCTATCAGACCTCATTTGACCCAGGTCACTTAACAAACAGAAGTGTCAGGAGCCGACTGCTTGACTTCCACTTAGGTATTGATAACGATATGATCTCGGCCATTTCTTGGGGTTACTGTAGATGGGTGAAGGGGTGGGCGTCAGGAATAGTCCTTTAATTAATGTTTAAACAGATTAAACAGGCGTCTACAGCCACTTTTCAGATCACAGTGAAATTTTTGAAATGTAAATGAGTTTTAATGACAGCCATACAGAATTTGTAAGGCTTTTGTCTTTTTTTTTCTTGATTGATATGAAACTGACTGTCACCATTTAACAAGATTACCTCATTTCTGCTGTGCAGTGTCGTGCTGAGCTGCCTGGGGGAAGGCTCAGGTAACAACTCCAAGGAAGTACCTGGGGAGCAATGCAGTCAAGCGCCAAATCCAAGCCCAAAAGGGGGGGTGTCTGTTTTGTAGCTGTCTTATCTGACTGATGACATTAAATGAAACTCCTAGATGTACTATTGCAGATATATTTTCACCGCATAAGAAGAAGAGTAATGCACAAAAGTTTTGGAGTTTCTGTGCTGCAGCTGAACAAGAGAATTATTTCATGATCAACTTATCTAAACCTCTTCTAGCCCCTTGTAACACTTTCTCAGGACATCTTACTCTGCACCACATTTTTGTTCTTCTAAACTAGCTGACTCCAATCTCCCATAATGTTAGCCCTAATCCCCCATACATTGATTTACACACTGTCCACACAGCTCGGTCTGCTCTCTGTCTGCACAGAGATCAGAATAATGACTTGTTGTGATTCCTGGATGCAGGTCAAATATTACTGCCTTTCCTGGGGCTGATATAGTGTCTGCCGTTTCAACACTCCTCATTGACCTCATACATGGCAGAAAAATAACAGGATTTCTTCTCTGTGCAGTACATGTGAATTCTGATAAAGTGCAGAGTATTTTCTGAAGTGGCAACTGCAAGCATGCATAAAATTATAGAGCATTTTAACATAGCTCACCTACTGAGAATTTTCAGTAATATTTGAAAATATTATCTTATTGAACTTCTATCTTTTCTTTTATATGGTCTAATGAGGCATGAAGAACTCAAACTCAGGCCTCAGTGACACCCTTCCCACTGTGTTATATCTGTTTAAACAGAGAAGACCACAACTATAAGCCTGGTTTTCGCCCAGGGCTTAAAAAAGCTACTTATTAAAATGACAGGTTTTATACTTCCTTTGAGCTACAGGCTGTATACTCTAAGGTAAAGAAAGTGTACTGTGGTATGGTAAAAAGAAAAAAACTTTACGAGCATGTTTCATAATGTTCCGTTTTCAGGGGGCACCTTTTTCCCCCGTCAACCATTTACAGATGAAAAAGAGAATTCACACTCACATGTTTCATTTCATCGCCATGAGACCGTTGCAGTCTTGAATCTGCAATGTAATCTCCACATGAAAGCTGCAGTTTTTCTCTTTAATCTCTTATCAGCAGTTAAGACCATAATGTACAGATGTATAATTTTATGGCTATAGATGTATAGCTATGAAAACTATACGTCTATCTCTGTGTCAAGCACAAAAGAGCAGATGCGACCTTATATGGGCGACTGATGTTATGCACCAAAATACTGGAATACCAAAAACAGCACATTCTTTCACTGAGATTCAGAGAAATGGCTCTAGTGATCATTACCTTTTCAACTTGAAAAATGATAAGCATTTCCATTTCGACTGGGGAGCGCAATGACCTCTTAAGAAGAGCTATTCAACTGATTAGCACAAACAAAGAATGGCATAAAGACCCTTGTTTGGCATGTGCTCCATACCCATAATTTCAAATCTCTTTCAAATAAAGATGATTGATCTTAGTAAGCTCTAAGTAAAAGAGCTTAGATTCAGGACTCAAAGAAAGAAAAAGTCAATATAGGAAGCAAAGGGAAGTAGCAGAAAAGCACGCAGCTCATTAGAAAATGTTAACTTTAACAGGGGGGCAGGCTGACACTGACTGAATATAAGGGGTAGCAATTATTTTAAAATGGGCTGAACCACTATTGCTATACAGGCTGGACAGAAGGAATCATGGATACAAAAGCACCTCTCAAAAGCTTTAACCTAGCCCTGGATGGATGGATAGATGGATGGATGGACAGACGGACGGACGGATGGATGGACGGATGGATGGGGTTGGTGTATAATCTTTTTGGCAAATATAAACCTGCTCCTGATGAACTTCCAGATTAAACTTTATACAGTTAAAGTCAACAGTTGTTACAGTTTCCAGAAGTCAGTGATAAATGCTTTGACTCACACAGTTGTTTTGAAGTTGGGGTCACTATGAGGTCAACATCACCCTTCACTTTTCCCTTATCCATCGTATCATATTTCTCCTTTTTAGCCTGTTTTAAGTTTATAGTCTCAGAAATGCATTCACAGCATTGTTGCCTACCACTATGCCCACTTCCATGCAACGTCTTTCCTTCTACTGGTCAAATAATCAAATAAACTAGAAAAGGGGTGGAGTACAGGCAGTAGAATTGCTACTGGATAAAGTCATATAGCAAATGCAATTCTTTTTGAGAACACAGGTTTTTTTTTTCTAAGTAGATGGAAGTAGGGCAGGGTGTGGGGTGTAAGAGTTCCTTAAAGGCTACACTGCACATCTGCACTGTGCAGCAGAGGACACACCACTAACAGGAACCAGATTGGCTTTATTGCAAGGTCACGTACTACAATCAGCAGTTAGGCTTGCTCACGCCAAAAGATTAAATTCTGTGTCATACAAGACGTATTCTTACGTCATTGGATGTACGGGAAAATGGCAAAAGGAGTGGTGTACAAAGATTTCACAAGAATGCTGATTTTAATTACAGATTGAGTTTGAAAACAAAGTATTAGCTTAAAGGTCAGGAAACACATTTGTTAGCTGGTCGTATTCACCTGCTGTGAATAATCACTACATGTGGAATGTTTGCACAAATGTCCATGAGACTGTACATTAATCATTACAACACTGACATTCCACTGTAAAACTGAGACAGTTCATGATGCTTCAGCAGCTGCTGGGCTTTTCTGACACTTTCTTAGCTGTGGTTGGTCATGCCTCATGTCACAACTATTGCAAACTCATAAAGAACATCTGCTGTTTGGGACCATGGTGAATTATAATGAAACTAGTTTAATACTATTGTCATTATCATCGTGTTACTGATATGAAACTCACGGCTTCTTTCTTAGGTACACCTTGCTGGTACCAGCTTCTACCTCCTTTTGCCTTCAGAACTGTTAATTTTTCGTGGCATAGATTCAACAAGGTCCTTGAAACATTCCTTTTGGTCCATATTGACAAGATACTATCACACTGCTGCACGTGCATGGTGTTAATCATCTGCTCCACCACTACCTAACGGTGCTCTATTGGATTGAGATCTGGTGACTGTGGACGCAACTCGAGTACAGTGAACTCAATGTCATGTTCAAGAAACTATTTTGAGATTATTTGAAATTTGTGACATTGACCACAGTGGTTTATAGGGATGGACATGGTCAGCAACAATACTCAGGTAGGCTGTGGTATTCAAGTTGTACTCAGTTGGTTCTAATGAGCCTAAATTGTGCCAAAACAGACGTCCTACACAACATTTACGATCAAACACTGATCATGACATTATGACCACGTGCCTAATATTGTGGCAGTCCCTCTTTTGCTATCAAAACAAGCCTAAAACATTGAAGCATGGACTTCACTAGACCCTGAACATGTGCTGTGGTATCTGGCACTAAGAAGTTAGCAACAGATCCTGTAAGTCCTGTAAGTTGTGGGGCCTCCATGAATTGGACTTGATTGTTCACCACATTGCCCAGATATTTGATTGGATTGAGAGCTGTGGAATTTGGTCAACACTTCAGGTTGTTGTGCTTCTTTTGTCTTTGTGACAGGGCATATTCATCCTGCTGGAAGAGGCTACAGCTGTCAGGGAATTCAGCTTCCATGAAAGGATGCACATGGTCTCTAACAACGTTTAGGTAGATGGTATGTGTCAAAGTAACATCCAGGTGAATGGCAGGACCCAAGCTTTTCCAGTAGGACAACTTCCATTTCTCTGTGGTCCAGATCCAGAGGGGCAGTGATAGCTCAGTAGGTAAAAGCGGTTGCCCCATGATCGGAAGGTCAGGGGTTCGAATCCCCTGAACAGCTACCCTGAGGTACCCCTGAGCAAGGTACCATCCCCACACGCTGCTCCCCGGGCGCTGCACTAGTGGCTGCCCACTGCTTCACTGAGTGAATGGGTTAAATGCAGAGAAGAATTTCCCCACGGGGATCAATAAAAGTGTACATTATTATCCCTATGCAACCTCATACCCAACAAAGTGCAGTGTGTATTCTGATAATGTCTACCACAACCAGAATGAACTTTTTCAGCAATTTGTGTAACAGTAGCTCATCTGTTGGATCAGAGCATACTGGCCTTCACTCGCCATGTTCCTCACAGTTTCATTAACCAAAGCATTGGACACAATGACCTGAGGAACATCTAATGAAGATTTTACCAGTCACCCCAAGGAAGCCTACAACTGTGCACAACAAATTTCACTGTTTTCACTAAAAATTAAAAAACTCTAAGGGTGGGGGGATGATTTTTATCAGATAAAATCACAATATTTTACAATATACTTTAAATGAATAATAATGCTTATTTGGAATGATTCAGCAATTCCTGTAATGGATCTAAGTTGTGAACTTCCGTGGGTATTTGTTGCACTAAGCAATTTGTGGTTAAAATACAGCTGTTCCCACTCATATGTGGCCACCAGCAGTGCAGTTTAAGCATTTAATCCCCCCTGGTTTCCAGTCACAAACAAGTCCCAAAGCATGAGACAGGAGGTGGGGCCCCACCAGTATCAGACCATGATCTCATAAGAAAGGAAGTGAGATGTGCTAAATGTTCCTAATATTAACTTTATGAAGTCCTGCTGACCAGCAAGTGGAAACAATAGGAGTGGATTTACACCCCGACGACTGACAGTTTATATGTGAGCATATGTGAACAACTCCCCTGTTGTTGGATCTGTGCGCATCCAATATGCAACTTTTGCTCACACTGTGGTCTTAAAGCTTTATAAACCTTGTGTGTGTTACAGGATTATTCTGCTGGAAACACACTAAATTGATAGAAAAGTGTTTTACATTGGAAGAGATAATTGCAGAGCAGGGAAGAGTGCGCATTTTTGAGACTTTGTCAATCACCATGACAGAACTGCCAGATTTTTTTTTCTTTTTACAGACAAACACCCTCTTTGAACTGATTGTAATTATTTCAGTGTTTCAGAGATTCTTTGCAATAGGCTGCCATACTGAATATTTAAGGATGCTTGACAGTTGTCTGAGTACCAGCCACCAGTGACCCTGTTACCCTGTCGTGCTTAACACGGATAATAAATCTTTCAGTTCAAGTACAGAGTGCATGCAGATACCAAGTGATGCAGATTTTTTTTCCCCTCAATGAAATAAAGATACTCACAAACACACACTATATTAGCCATCCATATTTAATAAAATTCTGTTGCCATATGGAAGCACTCTATAAAAAGAGTGCTTTTCCTTACTTTTTTTCAATTTACCATTCAAGCAAAACATAAAGCGGTTTTGTAAATCATGCAGTTAATTTATCCCTCATCACGGAATTTGGCTGTGAAGAAATTGGTATTTTTTTAACTGCTCTCCGGATCAAAAGATCATGGGAAGACTAAAACACAATACTTATACACACTTATTTATGAAATCAGTCGATTTTTAACTCCTTTCACACAAATAGTGTTTGTACAGTGAAAGAATGTGTGAGAAGAGCTGGATTATATGAATAAGTTACCTGACACAGAGGAGTAATCAAAGAAAACTAGCACAAAATCCTCTTTGTGACGGCTAAAGTTCACTCTTTGTGTTGAAGACAGGGGGATTCCCCAACAGTGCTCTCAACTTCAAACATTTATTGACTCAGTCAGTACACCTGTCTGAAGTTCAGCCCCAGCTTTCATCTGAGCAAATCCTTCACACTGCTGATTTCACTCACAGATGTCAGAGGGCTCAGCTGAAGGCACTAATTGCACTGAGAAGCACAGTGAGACCTCTAGCAGTCATTAGATAAAGGGCGACAAAAGACAGAATAAAACTTTATATAAAATCCTGGAAGAGCCTCCTTCATTTCCTTTCAAGCCCCGGCGATCTGTCGAGTTCTACATCTGAAGATCATACTTCAGGTAGATATCATGAACATATGCACTCATGCCAGCTGTGAACTTACCAGGCTCCAAAGTAGGAATGTGCACGATTTACAACCACATCAGAATAAATGAATGCATCAAGATAAAAGAGCCCAAGAGCCAAAAAAATGAGTTTAACTGGGTGACATGTTAACCAGACGTCAGTTTGCGTGATGATATAAATATGAAGCCAGGATCAGTCTTTTTTCTCATTAATCTGCGTGATTGATGCCGCTTTGTTGTGCCATTACCCTGTGGACTCCATTGACTACAGGCTTTTATGAATACGTCACATCCTGCACAAGTATAAGACAAGCTGCATCTCCATGAACTGCTTCCACCAACGATGCATCACCTAATCATCTTATCACTCCCCAAAAGACTAAAAATGGGGCAAAAGAGTAGGTATGTTTGGGATAATGTGGGACACTGTCTGAAACGTTAACAGATTTAACTTGAAAAGTAAAGAAATGGAGGAGGAGGACAAATACAGTACATGGTATTTTACTTGGATGCAAACTTTTTGAAGGAAACGGTTTCCAGGGCCTACTCCGTGGATCGGCTTCCTCCGAGGCGTGGACGTCTATCAGCAGAGAATGTACCTTCACCTATCAGCAGAGAATGTCCCTTAGTCTGTAACACAGTCAAATATATTCTCAAGTAATATTCAAGCATGCCATTCAGCGTGTTAGTACGAGCTCGGGAGCAGCTTGGGAGAACAAGAAAACAGAGACTGCTTCAGGTTGTCTTCCCAAATTGACTCAACTTTATTCACAAGTACAACAGTTTATATAGAGGGTAAAATTCATGAGACAGCAGATTTATCAGTTTAAACCAGTACAGACCAAGATAAGGCAGCGTCTTCCTGCCCTTGGGTGAAGAAGCATCCTTTGTGTAGTGTATCAGTTCAGCTACAATTGTGATTATCTCAGCGACATATTTTCAAGGCACAAAACAAAGAGTTCTTACATTAGTGAAATCTGAAACAAACCATTTGGCCTCAACAGGCGTCTAAAAGATTAAGAAACTAATGTAGCTGAGGGAGTGATCTCTGTGGTATTTCAACCTTGTACCAGCCTGTGATTCTCACACATCAATTCTTGGGTCAAAGAGAAAAATAACTAAAACAAAGGGGCCTTATTGAATGACAGAGTTTTCCTGCATAATGTCACTATAAAACAATATCCTGTAAATGCTAACCGTAGTGCTAAAATACCTAACACTTTTTATAAGCTGAAATGGAAGCTCAAGCTTGTTTTATGATAATGGGATAAGTGATAAGTCTATCACACATATGGGAAGTTGAAATGATCATGAAATAATGATAGGAATTAATAAGTACACTGAGCTCGCCACAACTGAATGACAGATATTTGTTTACCTGTGTATTCCATTTATCTATCAGACAAGCTGCTGAGAGTCGTGACTGTCATTCAGACCCGAGTCTGTCTGGTGATCAGTTCTGGGCTTCAGCAGGCAGATTTTTGTAAACTAATGACGATCATTGTTGTCTCAATATGTGTCTTTGGTCAAGCTCTGTAGCAGAGAATGCTGGAAGTTCTCATCACACGACTCGGGGATCAGAAATTCCAGCAGCAGGTCACAGATGCAGTAAAGCAGATGCCTGCAGAAAAACACAGATGTAGGAAAAAGACATCAGGAAAATGACATTCTTAGATTGATGATATAATAGTATAAATATGAAAGGTAAGAGGAGTTTGCAGTTCTATCTGAAACATTAACATTGTGGTTGTACTGTTTAGTGATAATCAGAGACCAGCACTGATACAGTTTCTGTTTCTTGTTAGCTTGCTGTTTGGTTGCTGACTCACTTGTTTATCTGGTGGTCCTGCAAAGACTCCAGCATAGTCTCCAAACTCAGTCTGTACTTCTCATTACCCAGCATGTCAGTGATGAGCTCTGCTCAGACACAAACAGTGAAACATACTGTCAGAAGCTATGAAAATCAGGGCAGCATTTAACAGCAGTAATCTGATTTGAACAGCTGTTATTCACCTGGGAGCAGCTGCATCAGGCAGTCCAAACATTGCTCCTTTGTTTTCTCCTTTTGTGCAGCACTTCGCTCAGGCTGTGGTTGAGCAGGCAGAGTGCCACCGGGCCATACAGCTTCCTGCAGCACTTGTAGGTAAATCACCCAGCAAGGAGCACTGGTAAGGTGGGCGACACCTACATCCAACCATCTGATACAGAAATCAGTTCAATACTTTAGTGAGTGCGTCCATGTTCAGGACATGTGCCAGTGTGTCAAACAGACAGATGGGGAATTAAATGCAAGCTCATGAAAAAGCGTGCTTTAAGCAATTACAGGAGAATGCAAAACATGAACCTTAAGCCAGAAGTGAGGTCCCAGAGGCAGATATCAAGCCAAAAGTTGTGACCAATATGACCATTTAATGATAGCATAACATTAGGGGTAGGAAAAGCCCATTTCCCACACACCATGTGGTAAAGTGGGTCCAGTAGTTATTTAGTTTAGCAAGTAAAGCACAAAAACCCATAACATTTATGTGTGTGTGCTAAAAAACTCCTGAAAGACAATCGGAGAGAAGATCGTGCACCATTAAAATCCAACTAACCACCACTAACCTGTCCTTGTGCCCTCTAGATCTGGCTGAATGAAGGAAAAATAAATGACTGTAAATATGTCACCTGCTCACAAAATAGACCCCATAGCCAACTGTTGAGGCCTTGCTGTGATTTATTGTAATGAATAAAAATTCAATATTTTTTCCTGGAATGTAAATAACAGAATGACAGTACAAAGACTGCGAACAACCAAAAGGACATCACACAAACTATGGCAGAGAGTAGACAAACACCAGAAAAGTCCTCTAGCAGAGTCACCTGAGGTATAAGTTTTATCAAGTTGAAGTTTCGTGTTCCAGGTAGAGAGAGTGTCAGTCTCCTGATCCCTAACTGGGAGCTGGTTCCACAGGAGAAGAGCCTGATAGTCGAAGGCTCAGCCTCCCATTCTACTTTAAGAAACTCTACCCATACAGTATGATGATCATTCAGGACTTTCTATTCAAAGAGAAGAATTTTGAATTAAGTTGTGGTTTTAACAGGCAGCAAATCAAGAGAAGCTGATATGTTAGCACTCTCACTGTGGCCTTTGAACTGAAGGTTTTTCAGGGAGATTTTACCTGTTTACAGTAACCCACTCTAGAAGTAACAATCTCAAAGTCATTTTTCTGTCTCACTCTCACAGGATGTTTCTAAATTTGACAATATTGCTCAGATGAAGTGAAACAGTCCTAGAGATTTGTTTAATGTGTGAGTTGAGTGACATATCCTGTTCAGAAATGGCTCCAAGATTCGTCACAGTGTTACTCGAGGCCAAGGTAATGCCATCAAGATTAAGTATTTGATTATACTGCTAACATTCTGTCCACATTTGATAACCTGCTTACGATGTGAAATCATCATCAATGTGTGTGGGCAAAACAGAAGCAACTTTGGATTTCTAACTACAAATCCACTCTCTCTTGTTTCTTTTTGTCTTTATCCCACTCTAAAAGTTGGATGTAACAGTGAGACCAAATTCACAACCCAATAGAAACAGATCCAGGTACATTTACTGCAATATTCAAACTGAATACAGGCTGCTGGCCATTGACATGTAGTATCCTTTTGACTTGAAGTCACCTGGAACTGTAGCTGTGCTGTAAACAAATAATGAAGCACAGTTTGACCAGAATAAGAACTAGAATCTTTAACACACTAAGACAATAAAATATTAATGACAAACCAGTGGTAGAAGCATCATAACATCAAGAAAACTGTACAGTTAAAGGATTTTTCTTTTTACATTAAAAAAGAAAAAAAATGTTTGATGATCTGAAATGTTTAAGTGTGACAAACATACAAATAAATAGGAAAACGCTTTTTCACACCATTGTCATATAAAAGACTTACTTCCTTCATTCTGTTCATTGACCCCATTGTGGACCACTAAAATGTTGTATACTATGTAGTATATACCTTATTTACTTTATTTACTAAATTTTGGGTTTGTTTTGTTTTTTTGCACTACATTAGACAACATCAAAATAGCGTTGTCAAAAATGACAATAGCGTTGGCATTTTTGTTATTTGTGTTCTGTAATCTTTATAAAAACCTAGAAAAAAAACCCCTCTTAACCCTTGTATGGTGTTCGGGTCTGTGAGACCCGTGTTCAGTTTTTTTCAAAAGAAAAATTAAACGATTAATTATTTTTTCACGTGTAAATGTGTTGTGTCTTTCCACTCACTCCACTTGATTATAACTGATTTATTTATAACATTTTATATAAAAGAAAAACGAGAAGCACATTAATTCATAAATGTGATCTAACAAAGGTAAAGGGAAAAAATTAACCATGTTTGCTGTTCATATGTCTTGTAATTGGGATGAAGTAAACATCTGTTGAGTAATTTAACATAAAATTGTTTGATAGTGTTAATTTGGAAAGCCAAAACTCTAGCGGGTCCACCAGACCCATGAACACTGGCTGAGTAACAAAAATACGAACACCACACAAGGGTTAATCTTTGGTATATGGCGAGGCGCTGTGGACATCCAAGTTTGTGATTGTGTAGATTTTTCAAATCAATACCATGGTTGCATCTACTGAAAATCTCTGTGAAGCTTAAATCTCAGTGACCTTGACTTCAAGGTCAGAGGTAAACTTTTCTGAAAATCGGAGGAGTTTCACATTTATAACACAGGTATGTCTACTAGGAGGCTGAAGGGTAGCACTATATATTTATAAACAATCAAAAACAACAATTTATTTCCAATTTGTATGGAACTTATTTCTGTAAACATGGTGTTTTAGGTCGGATTAAAGGACTGATGTGATGGTAAGGTGTCCGCTGCTCTGCTTTGAATATTGGTAGGCTTTTTTTTTTTTTTTTAATTTTCACAAGAATTGCTACTTCCCCTAGAGTTTTGGCCACACCAGCAATCAGAAGATTCCCTATGAGCAAGCATTTAGCGACAGTGGGAAGGAAAAACTCACTTTAAAAAGGAAGAAATGTCATGGTCCTGGGTCGGTGACCCAGCGCTTTTAGTTATCATTTTCTAGTTATGATGATGATGATGATTATTATTGTTTGAGTTCTGTGTGTTATATTTGGTCTGCCTTTGAGTCTGTCTCTGTCTATGGTGTCACCCCATCTGTTTGTGAATCTGTCTGGTTAGTTCAATGTCTTGTCTGGTTCCATGTATCTGAGTTTCCTGTTTTATTGTGAAGGTCCGCGTCGTACGTGAGTGTGATCAGTTTACGTTTCCCCTGTCCCGTCAGCCCAGATTCCTCCCAGCTGTGTTGCCCTCCTGTCTCTCATCCCCTGATTACTGGTGTGTGTATTTAAGCCCTGTGTGTTCTCCTGCCTGTTGCCGGTTCGTCTGTGTTCCTCCGTGTCAGTCTGTGTAACTCTGTGTCAGTCTGTTACCCTGTGTTCCACGGAGTCCTGTTCCTCGTCTGCGTCTCTCTGCTATTCATTATCCGTTGTCATATGCTCCCAGGTCTGTTATTTTAGTTCTCCCAGTTTAGGTGTCTTTAGTTGTTTGTTATGCCCCACTGTTTGTTTGCCACTACACCTCTGTAAATAAAACCACCGGTATCTCATCCACTGCCTGCATCTTGGGTCCTCCTTCTATATCCACACGGCTCGCCTCGGCAGCCGTGACAAGAAACCTTCGACAGAACCAGGCTCAGGAAGGGACAGTCATCTGCCGCGACTGGTTGGGGTGGGGGGAGTGAAAATTAAAAAAAAAAAAAAAAAAAAAAAGCCAAAGTGATAATTATTGGAGCAGCTTAATTAATATTTCCAGTGTAATTTGCTGTTAATATCCTTTTCCAACCCCAGTTTGTGTTTTTATCACTTTTGTCCAGGGTGGAAGATGCCATGCTGGAGATTGACTCTGTATGGTTTTTCAGTGTTGATACTTGGGAACCTGTTGGAGAGGCCAGGGTTGAAAAAGGGATGCCGGAGAACCTGAGAGGGTGTTATCCGCTGGTGTGCATCCAAGGCCAACATCTCTTTAGTTAGGCTGACAAATAAGCGTTGGCCATCTTCTGGTCCTCGTCTAAACAGCATTATTTGTTCGAGGTCATCCAGACGTGTCAGTTTTATGTATCTTGTCTCCAAAGATTCATATCCTGTCTCGTATTTAAATTGTTGGGCGGTCTTAAATGTCCAGCGTTGTTGGTTGTAGTTGTCTTTTGTGAAATAGTCTTCAGTGTACACGCCAGGATCGAGAACATGATCTGGCGGCTGACCCTGAATCTCTATGATGAATTTCAAAACATCATAATATTTTTTTCCAAGGGTAGAGTGGCACCCCTGTACCAAGCTCCACAGCCACCAGCCCCAGAGACCACATGTCACTTGCTTCGTTATAAGGAAGGCCAAGCATAACCTCAGGTGCACTATAACCAACTGTCCCCACATGGTCACCAGGCATCACTGCAGACGCAGGACATGCGAGGCCAAAGTCTATAAGTCTGACTTTGACTGGAGACTCATAGCGATTTACAACCATGATGTTTCCAGGTTTGAGGTCAGCGTGCACTATTCCCACAGAACCCAGGTGGGACAGAGCATTTGTGAGTTGACCTAAAATTGGCCTGACTTCGCTTATGGGGAGACGCTGATTATTCGGGTCCCGTATGTAGTCCCACAGGCATTGATCTAGGAGTTCAAATTTCAGGCAAACACGCTCTCCGTGTGGAGCAGGGAAATTATTTTACTGCTATTGTTAAATAATCATCATTCAAAACCTTCTAGTCACCGCATTCACACACTTAAACTGTGACTAGAGTTGAGGAATATAACTCAAAACACACTTTCCTAAGAGTATTTTAGACATGCTTGTCATAATCAAAAAGAGCAAGTAAAAAACAAACAAACAAAAAATTGAAACCTCCATTAATTCTCACCGCACACACAAGAAATTAAAAATAAAACACACCAGCAACTAATGCTGGAGAAAAGTTACTACTGAAAGTGATGTGTTAGTCTTAAGTATATACAGTGCACTCAATATATTTATATATCTACATCCAAACTCAGTCAATTACTATACATCCACTACGGCAACTCAAAACTTTATTTATAGTCCTCTAATAAACATAAATGGCATTTGAAACACACACTCAACAATGTTTGCAGCAGTATTTGTAAAACCAACTGTGGTTTAAACAGTTCACTGCTTACTCATTTGCATTTTCACTCACACACACACCGTCTAAAAATAGCTCCAGCATTGCCTCAGACTCCTTTCACACAGAGATCTCTTATTTTATATTACAAAGACATCTTATATTTACAACCCCTGTCAGATCTGTCAGCTTTAGCGCCTACACAATTTTGACAAATTTAAAATAACCGCCCAGCGGATAAACTCCCTGAGTTTTTTGCGACCAATTCACCAGTATCAGACTTTAACTGTTTCTGGCCTCATCTCTAAAATCCCTAACTCAATTTAAAAGCGTCAACCAACCCAAACTTTGCCTGAAGCTCTATTTTTTGGCGTTTCCCAGCCAAGGCTTACCCCGAAGTATTAGGTTAAAGTTACACGCCCGAAGTCCAACTTCTCCTGTCCAAAAAAGCGCAGGTACCGTTCCAAACGGTAAGGAGACTCTAACTCCTAGCTTCATTCCAGGATGCCCTGTACCCCACAGTTAAGCCAAACTGAACTAACCCTGTTCGCCGACAGGTCAATGTCGCGCGTCCACGACAAGGAGGGAGCATAACCTCCGGGCTCTGCGCTTCCTAGCAGACTCGAACTGCCGTCCTAGAATAATTTATAATACTTTGAAACAACAATCAACACCCAACACAAGTGTATGACTGAGGCAGATCGACCCTGATGGACAATGGGGACTCTAACCCACAAAATGACCAACCAAGGTCTGACCTAATGACCAACCGGGACTTTAACCCACAAAATGACCAAATTTCCTACCAAACTACTTGAGACTCTAACTCAATTTCTTTGGGACTTCAATCCAGTATTTAACTACTTGAGACTCTAACTCAATTTCTTTGGGACTTCAACCCAGTATTTAAACTTTTCCTGGCAGACTCTAACTGCTCTCGCAGACTCTAACTGCTTTCATTTCTTCTTAGCAGAACTCTAACTGCTTCAACTCATGAGATTTTTCATCAAAATCAAAACAGACATCCACCAGTAACTTCAGTGAGTAGACTTAAATTTTATCATATCCAATTTGGCACGCTTTGGAAATAATTCAACAGGTAGTGCCTTACCTTTTGGATAAGCCGGCTTATGCCCACTCACTTCGACCACTGGAATTCATGTCTGCCCGTCAGACCACCTAAGACCAAATTTCTCCATCTACACCTCCAATTCTCCCTCCTCAACCACCGGACGAAGCCCCCAAATGTTAAGGTTCAAAATTGAGGAGGGAGAGTACAAACCACCCTTGGTCCAGAAGCTCTTGGTCAAACAATGATTTTTAATGAATACACACGTGTGGGAAGACACTCTGTACGCCGACAGCAAGTGATCTCCGACTTAATCAAAGCATAAACAGATATTTTATAGCATCAGGGTTTGATTTACTGACGCCCCTTCATGCGTCACAGATACATTTTATACATAGATCAGATCAACACCACAATGACTTTTAACCCAGAAGATCATCTTCTATTTTCATGGCTGGTACTTTCCGTTCTTGTCTTAAAGTGAATTGTTCCTCTTTCTTGCCGAGACACGACTAATCTCTCCTCTAAATAAATCTAACTCATGTGTGTGTGTCACGACCTCACATGCTCTTTCTCAATTCACCTGTTGCACTTCTGACCTTTCACCAGGACAGAGGCTCACTGAGACTATGTGTATGTCTTCTACTAAATAAATGTTTTAACCAAGAACCTCTACTAAAACCTTAATATAAAATGACCTGATATATAAGTGTTTTGTAAGCATGTATTGCAATTCCTTCTATGGCTCCAAGTCACTTGCACAATAGATTGTCCGGACATCGCGCCGAACAAAGCTTCCAACCCCCAATTAATTGACCGAGCTCCAACTCTTTAATAAGCACAGATATGCACTGTGTACACAATAGTTATAACTGCATCTGAAATACAAAATTAACATCATCATAAACATCTTAAGGCCATCTTAAAGCTATCTGTTACATTGTTAAAGCCTCGTCTTAGCCTGCTGCTCAAAATAACTTCCTGCTTCTGCAAACTCTCTGCAAGCCTGTTTCCTGTCAGCCTGTGACTTTTAGCCTTTCTGAAAGACACACACTGTTCAACCCCTGAATGCAATATAAACTCCAGATTATATTATTAATGCAATGGTAATAATGATGATTATTTAACAATAGCAGTAAAATAATTTCCCTGCTCCACACAAGCTCCACAGCCACCAGCTCCAGAGACCACATGTCACTTGCTTCGTTATAAGGAAGGCCAAGCATAACCTCAGGTGCACTATAACCAACTGTCCCCACACGGTCACCAGGCATCACTGCAGACGCAGGACATGCGAGGCCAAAGTCTATAAGTCTGACTTTGACTGGAGACTCATAGCGATTTACAACCATGATGTTTCCAGGTTTGAGGTCAGCGTGCACTATTCCCAAAGAACCCAGGTGGGACAGAGCATTTGTGAGTTGACCTAAAATTGGCCTGACTTCGCTTATGGGGAGACGCCGATTATTCGGGTCCCGTATGTAGTCCCACAGGCATTGATCTAGGAGTTCAAATTTCAGGCAAACACGCTCTCCGTCGTGGAAAAAGCCGTTCCATTGAACAATGTTGGCGGCATCTGGATCCAACCTTCTCAGCTGCTCCAGGATGAAAATTTCCAGTTTTGCCTGTTGCAGAATATCAGGGTCGTTCTTGTTCACCTTAATAGCCACAGCTCGGTTGGTTTTGGTATCACGGCATTTGGCTACAATACCATAGCCCCCTTCTCCGAGGAAAGCCTCTACCTTGTAGTGGTTTCCCAAAATGCTCCCTTTAACTATTCCAAGCTCATTTGAGCGGAAGAATGGGTTAGCAATGACTTATGGCATAAGTCATTGTTGATTTTGTCTTCACTCCTGATTTACTTACAGTGCAAGTAAATTGTTCCTGATTTACTTACAGTGTAAGTAAATCAGGAACAACAGTTCACAAACAGCTGCAGATGCGGAGGAACTCTTACCTCTCGATGAAAGTCCCGAAGAGCAGTCTGATGGCCTTCTGGATGTTCTCAGTGCACAGCCAACTCCACTGATCCTTCATCAGCAAACACAAGATGTTCAAAGCGACATCTGCCACAGCTGTGTCTGCAGCACGCACACGCACACGCGCGCACACACACGCACACACACACACACACACACACACACAAACCCCCATTAATTATACATTAATTATACATTTATTTCAGCACAAGGATGGGAATCTTCACAAATGAATTAAAAAAATATTTGACTACTTGTAAAGGCAGAACACACCATTAGTGGTAGTGGGCAAAAACATGGAGTTACCTTTGTGTTGTTAATAAACAATCAACCAAAAAATTTTTAATGAGAAATATCTATTAATAGATGCTGAGGTCAAGATTTTCCACTGCAAGTAAAAAAAAACATTCTTACTAAATGTGGATTCAAAAAGTCTCCAAAATGTGTTTGTGCCCTATTGCTGCAAATCGTCTACTGCTCAGCTAAAGCCACCACAGACATTGGGTTTTGCTGCACCCATGTGGTAAAACTGTGTCAGTGCATCTTGCCAATGTGGATAAATCTACTTCAGACAAACTCAACCTGTGCCGTGAGTTTTCCCTGAAATCTTCTTCACATCTTGCTCACACCTCTGCTTGTTCTCTTTCCCATTCAGTCCACATAACAGTGTTTCCTGCTCACCAACAAAATTCTCGAGGTGGGACAGTGACATGCCATTGAGGACCTAGAAAATCAGAATAAGCAAATGATTTCTGAAGAAAATGTCAACGCTCTCCCACATTAGTCTGAAACATGTTTGTGTTGATAGTTCATGAGGAATAATAACTTACAGTGCTGCCTTCACTGAAGCAGTATGTCACTTTAGGATGTAGATCAGGAATGTTGGGTATATTGAAGGCTGGGGAGATTTTGCTTGGGAAAAGCCTCCTGAAGCACAGAACACAAAACAGGAATCCCCGTGTTACAAAAATAAGTGAATTAAATCCAACATGAAAGAAGCTGAGAATTAACTCACCGAATTGATAATAAGGAAGCAAAGTAGATTTGAATGTGTGTGAAGACTGGTATCAGGCAGATAGAGTTCTTACCTGTATTTTCTGTTGTCCATTGTTCTTCCATCAGGATCTCCATCAATGTCCTCTGTTGGGCTGAGGGGTTCTGGATGTGGGAAAGCTGTCTTCAAAGTGTCCAAAGCATTTTCCATCATCTTTCAATCAATCAAACATATGTGAGATAATTAAATTCAAGTTGTAGAAAAAAGAAAGAAAAAGCATCCAGTTTTTGTCTCATTCTGAACATGATTAGCTTCTTGAGTATTTATTCTTCTCTATTTTGTGCGTTCTTGAGTATTACAATGTGGAATTTCTTTACACATTTTCACAAAAGGTCCAACTCCATGCTCAAGAACAAGGCATAAAACTTCTTACTTAACTCTCGCAGGGGAGTAATGGAGTAAATTTCACAAAATGCAACTACTTATTGGTTTAATTTTCTGTTAGCTTGTTCCTACCTTATCAATTCTTGACTTGGCAAAAGGTTTTCTTCCAAAATATGTACAGACACCTGAATTGAGAGCTAGGAACTCCTGCATGTCTTCGTTGTTGGCTATCTCAGGAATGCTGCTTAATTGCTAGAAAACAATAAAAATTATACCACAAGAACAAACGTCAGAACCCTGCAAATGCAAAAGTTATAATCCCAGTGCTTACTTTTAGGAAGGCATCCAGCTGGCTTTTACGCACTTCAACCTTCTCACCGTCTGGACTGCTGAATGAGAGATCAGGGAAAATCCTCTTTGGGCCCTTGACATCTGAAATGCAATAAATAAATAAACGTGGCATCTCTTCTTGGACTACTAGGGTTTGGTGATGTCTTAAAGCAGAGGACGATGTCTTACTCTTGATTAATTTCTTCATTTCAGGCTTCTCCTCTAATCGTGTCTGCAAGTTGAGGAACTCGCTGTATCTGCGATTGACAGCGTGACAGGCCGCATGCTGTGGAGTGGCGCTGCCATCACTGGTCGCTGTCTGAAACTGTTAAACAGAAAGAGGGGTGCAGTATGCAATCATCAATAATCCAATTTCATAAGACAGCTTCATTGTACCAGGCTGTGACATGACTGTACCTTTACAGTGTAAAGAATATAGGGATGTATGCCGGTGCCACGCTGGTCTTTTGCGGTGACGGTGCCACCAATTCTGACATTCTGGATGTTCACAGGTGCCACTGCATTGCTGGGGGAATCCAAGTTATAAGAGGGTAAACAAAGCTTTCTTCTAGGGCAACCTGGAGATTTCTCTTCAGCTATGCCTGCTGGCCACTGGGAGTCCACCGGCACCACCACCTTCTGTCCTAGATTTCTCAGTGGACCGAAGCATCCATAGGCTTCAACATCTTTAGAAGTGAGCATGCTGCAGAAGTTGTTTGAAGGACCACACTCGCAAAAGCCTCCTTTCAGATCATCATCCGAGTCAGACTGAGTTAGCGAGTCCAGTGAAATTATTTTGGACTCTGACGAGTTGGAGTGATGGGCAGATGTAAGCGGACAGCAGTTCACTTTGTATGATGTGAGCAGACCTGGGCGGCAGCTTTGAAATTTCCCAGCTGACGCCAAGCTAACCATGCTGCTCAGTGAGGACTCAGTCTGCTCCGTCGTGCTCCGGCTCTCATTCAGGTCATCAAGGTCAGAGGCGCTTTTGCTGGCGAGACCAGCTTGATCGGAAGAAGACAGTGACATGCAGGTGGCCCAGGACTCCTGGTCGATCTGACATTTGTATAGGGGATCTACTGGGAGGTCATCCACGTTGATTTCCTGGTGTGGTTCTCTGCATCTGGTAAGTATGTCTACAATGGTCTGGTTGAGCCAGTCAGGATCGGATATCCTGGTTATGAGCGGTAGCAGCACGTTGCAGGTAATAAGTTCTGTAACCATGTAACCTCCTGTCCTGGTTTCCATCTGTGGGTATGGAACCAGCACGTGTAGTACAAGGTGAACTAGAGCTCTGGAGTAGCTGAGCTCAGCAGCTTTGCTGCTCACAGCTGGATGAGGGGTGTCTACTTCACTGTAGAGCTGCCAGAGGCTCATGCTTCCCTTTTGTGTTGACTGTATCTGTCTTACTGTCATGTAGTTCTGCAGGTGACCCCCGTACACCTCCAGCAACCGCTGAACCATGACCTTTCTGTCCACTCGCCGGGCACGCTCCTTCAGTTCCATCACTGACTCCAGCATCGAATTACGCACCGCACGCTCAAACTCGCCCTCCACCTCGGGCAGCAGAGTGCGATACCACGAGGACACAAAGTCACGCACTGCTTTGTGGACAGCGCTGTGGATCTCATGGTTCAATCTCCACTCGTGCTCAGGTGAATACTGAGGTGGGTTAATGTTGCCAAGAGGCAAGAAGTGCTCCAGGTGGAGAACGCTGTTGGCATCCAGCAGAGCCCGTGACCCAAGCCAACCTCCGAGAACTACCAGGAGACTGGTGAAGACGCAAAGGAGCCAAACATTAACAAGAAGGTGGAAGAGGACGAGCCACACCAGCAGAACTCCGACCCCCAACAGCTTCCCCTGCCCAAGAAAATCCAATAAAGACATTATGATCGGCAGTGGGGATTTGTCCTGTTGAAAAAAAAAATGCATATACTGTTAAATAACAAGCAATAAGAACATTATAGTAATGACTAAATTTCAGTATACCGGTAACTGTTTAATGCAGGGGCAGGGGAACTCCAGGCGTTAAGGGCCGAAGTCCTGCAGGTTTTAGATGTGTCCTCGATCCAACACAGCTGATTTAAATGGCTAAATTACTTCCTCAACATGTCTTTAAATTCTCCAGAGGGTTGCCAATGAACTAATCGTGGGCGATCGTGGCTCAAGAGTTGGCAGTTCGCCTTGTAATCGGAAGGTTGCCGGTTCGAGCCCCGGCTTGGACAGTCTTGGTCGTTGTGTCCTTGGGCAAGACACTTCACCCGTTGCCTACTGGTGGTGGTCAGAGGGCCCAGTGGCGCTAATGTTTGGCAGCCTCGCCTCTGTCAGTGCGCCCCAGGGTGGCTGTGGCTACAATGTAGCTGCCATCACCAGTGTGTGAATGTGTGCGTGAATGGGTGGATGACTGGATATGTAAAGCGCTTTGGGGTCCTTAGGGACTAGTAAAGCGCTATATAAATACAGGCCATTTACCATTTAATCATTTGATTCAGGTGTGTTGACCCAGGGTGAGATCTAAAACCTGCAGGACACCAGCATTTAAGGCCTGGAGTTCCCCATCCCTGGTTTAATGGCTTCAATTCTCACATGATAAAGCCAGCCAGCTACAACTCTCACTCAGATCTATGTTTACACAGTGTTTGTGTCTATGATGGGGCTTTTGCATATCCCTTTATAGGCCTTCCATTAACAAATATATGCATTATAATGTAATCTATTTCCCTCAAGTTTTATTTTACAAATTTCCTTTTTTCATTTGAGACTTTTTTTGTAAATTAAAATCTAAAAAGAGAAAAAAGAAAAGAACTAGGAAGCCTCCACAGAGATAAGCATCTAAATCCTCATAATTAAAACGGTAAAACCGGAATATGCAGGGAATTAGAACAATAATTTAGCATTTTTTTAAGGTGATGTTTTTCTTTGTGTTTTTATAGAAAATTAATAAAACACCACACCTGATATGACATAGGCAGAAGTTGTGTTGCGTTTACTGTAAATGGCCCACAGAATTTGGAGGACGTGTGATTTAATTCAACTGACCATTATACATGTTAAAATTTAGATGGCTTGCAGTGCTGTACTGGATTCAAAACACTGACCCAACAAAATTACAGTTCCAGCAAAATCCCTTCTACTGAGAGACTGTTTTATATTTACTGCCTTCATGAGAATAATAAAAAATGATCAGATAACGTCCGAAGTCATTTGGAAGCAAAAGGTCCATATGACAGCTATAAACCTATTATGTTGTTTGTATGGAGTATAATGTTCTACTCCATTAACTGCCCCGTGACAATGTAATTACGCTTGAATGCACCATCTGTTACAGTATCATGTCAGAGGACTTTCTTCCATGTCAACAGTAAATTGATATAAACTTTAATGGACAGCGAGTATTGCCTGTTGTTGAACTTTTTTCTGCTTTCTATATTTCGCATAACAGTCAAACCTCGAGAGAAATCCAGAGCGTGTTTACAAAAGTACTGTGGGCTAGCAGCAGCTGAGGTCAGAGCAGAGGTCAGTGAAGCTCACCTATTATATGCAGCTAGCCCGTAGCCTACTGACAGTGGATTTCTATTAGTTTAGGCTATGAAGCAGAAAAACACACATTACCTGAAAGGTTAAAGGACTCTCTTTGGACAAATGCAGGTCGTGTTGAATGTCTTCCTGCTCCGGTCTTAATCCTCCAACAAAGATTATCTGGATAGACGCACAGAGCCCATATGGACAGCTCTCTGGCTGCTGGTTGTCTACTTGAGACAGTTAAAGAGCAATACAGTCATCTATGTGCAGCTGAAAACAAATGCTAGCGATAAGTATGCAGATTTTAGAGAATAAAACTATGTGACCATAAATAAATGAACAGACACAAAACAAGCATACAAATGATACACATTTAAGCGCTAGTAGCTGAATTAGCATAAGTTAAATTCCTTTACTCCATTTTTACAGTTCTGCACACTTAAATATTTTAAATTTATTATCTCTACATTTTCTTGATTTAATTGCATACTTCTGTGTTTTCACCAGTGTTTTCTGCAGAGTAATGAGAGTGATCTGTTTTACAAGTTGACCAAAAACTATATATATAATGTTATAGATACACATAAATGTAGGAATAAAGTGATCGGCAACCCATAACTGTAAAGTAAAGTTTTGGAGTCCTGATTCATATATTCTATATTGTTCTTATTGGTGTATATTAAAGCAATATATTAGTCATGGGAGACATTGGGGGGGGGGGGGTGATGCAGTAAGCACTTTCTTTGTCTGAGCTCCTTAAAACAGAATTTTTATGTAATAAAAACATCAAGGCTTTAGTCCTTAGCCCTTGACCTTCAGGGGGAGTTGCGCTCTCTGAGTGGTCTTGTTTTATGTTTATTATCCTCAATTGCCAACGATATTCTATTACACCTACACTATGTTTTGAATGAGTAGAGGCAAACCTTAACTTGGAGAACAGTTAAGATAAATTGCATTAGCATAGATGCTACTGCCATAGTTTGTCAGTTGCTTGCTGCTAAAAACATTTGGAGGTAAATAAGTTGTCTAAAGTGCTCCTAAAAAGTACTAAGACATTTATCTCTCTTCTACTCATATCTTGGTTGTGCAATATTTAGTAATTTCCCTTCCTGTTTCCTTTAACTCTTTCCCATGTGTCGTCCTTTAGTGTCTCCCTGTAAAGTCAGTCATGTCTGTTTGTTTACTTTTCTTTATGTCAGCTTTGTCTTTGTCTCTGCCTCTTGTTTTATTTTAGTAGCTCCTGTCTTTTGTGCACTATGTTCAGTTTTGCTTCCCCCTCTCTTACTCTTGATTTGTCCCCGCTGTGTCTCCACTTTCCTAATCACCTTCCTGTGTATTTGATTCTCAGACTTTCCTTGCCTTTGTTCTGCTTCTTGTGGCCTTAGAAACACATTTATAGAGTGGGAGTGGGAGAAGAGGGTTGCATTGACAATCCAACACAATGGGCAGCACATTGAACACATTTTATAAGTGGTCAGAAACTTGTAAATAACTCATGAAAGAATAAAGTTACGTTGAAACCAAGCACACCATTGTTTTTCTTGTGACATTACCAATAAGTTTGATGTGTCACATGGCCCCTAAGCAAAGATGTTAGACATACAACATAGAAACCTGGAAAATCACCTGTTAGCACACCACGTGGTTTAAAGCAGGTGTAGCTTATGATTGTATAGGCCTGTATGTAGCTGCTGTTGTAAATGTTTATTCTTTTTTTTCTGCCTACCTTATTTCATAACCTCTGTTTTGTTAGCACCCAAGCCCAGGCAGGCACAAGTGACTCTCTCCCTCTCTCTTTCACTCTCCCTCTCTCTTTCACTCTCTCTCTCTCTCTTATAGCTTACATAACGCAGTTTATCGCTGCAGGCGGCTGTCGCAGCTCCACGCACACTAGTGGGTTTCTGTGGTCTAGCAGGACACGGATATAGAAATCAGGAACTGCATCCACCAGCTGTCATGTCATCTGTGAAGCTCGAGCGTGCAGGTAAGCTTCCTCCTTGTTGTGAATACTGTACAGTAATACAGTTCAGATTGCACAGAACGATGCGCTGCTGGTTTCATAACTTACAGGAAGCTGCACGTTTTACAAGCCACGAGCATTTGAAGCGCACTTGATGAAATCGCATTTATCATATTTGCATCTCTATAAATCAGCTGGACTGTTGAGCGCGGTGATGGGCGGTTGTGACTGTATGTAGAGTAATATCAGTACAGAGTGTTCTTTAAGCCTCACGTTGGCATGTGTGGATTTAATTTCACAGGCCGGTGGATATGAAAAACTCGGCAGGCATTGCACTACCAGAAAACAGAGTAGAACTGAGGCTGTAATCGGAGACTTGGATATCTGCTGCTTAGCTGTTTACAGCACAACCGCCACGTTTATGGGGATTTTGTAACAGCCCGTCTGCTGTAGGCCAAATATAATTAGCCATAACTTATAGCAGAAAATTTCCCTCCACATCAAACTAATCGTTTCAACACCGATTTATTCAAGGTTTTTCTTTAATTTGTCACCCAGTAGTACACCACTGGGTGTATTTGGATAAACAAGCTTAAAGCGACATGTTTGTCATTGTCTCAAACTCCAGAAATGAAACTTTTGTACATTGTAATTTCTCTGAGTGGATCTCCAGAATATACTGTTGTTTAAACAATCATGTGCTTTTGCTTTTGTAAAAATGAAGCCCTTCCCTGTCAGTAGTGGCAGGGGTGGATGGTAACAGTACAGCTGACTGTTGTGAATAATTTAAGTCATGCGTCTTTAACACTGGAGTCAGAGAAGCAGTTGGTGACTTTTTCACTGAGGATCTGAAGCGGTGGTTAAACGGGGTTCTCCCTAAAGATCTCAGCAGGGCACTGAGCTGTTTATTGTAGCTTTTCTGAAACAAAGGACCACCCTAAACTAGAACAGCAGATTTCAATGTCACTGTTATTTTATACTTTATATTTTATGTTTTAGTAGCTGTGACACTTAAATGAACGACCTTTTAAAGACAAGTAAATGCACACTTGAAAAAGTAATGGCAGGTTTTAAATGTTTCTTAATCAAGGTGAAAGTTGGGGAGTCGTTTATTTTATTTTTATTTTTTTATATCCCCGAGATGCTGACAGAAGGACAAACAGTGTTACGTAAAACTTACCAAGCCAAATGTGTTTAAACTCTGCTCAGAAGCAAAGCTTGGGCAACTAAAGAGCTCTAATGTGGCACAGACCCTGAGTGCTTGTTTTCATTCCTTATTTTTTCTTAATTTATTGAGCTGCATGCAGAACTGCCAGTAAAGTAAAGTTTATACTTGGGTTGCCAGAAATGTTGTTTACAGCAGTTACTAAGTAAAAGGGAAATATTGTCCAACTGTAAGAAGTGTAAAGCAAAAGTTGCACTAAAGAAAGGTAATTTCTGTCCATTCTTTCATTTGGGTTCAGATCAGGCAAAAAATGCCCACAATGGCAAGGTACTGAAGGGGCTGGAGACAATTTCTGCCCTGGTCCGCTCTGTTGAAGAGACCCCTGAGCCAGTAGCTACCAAATTAGAGGGAACCATTCCCTCCTGGATCAATGGCAAACTCCTCCGCAATGGCCCTGGGAAGTTTGAGTTTGGAGAAACACAGTGAGTTATAAAGACCTGCTGCAAAGCACAAAATGAACATTTCTATAACAATGGAGTCGAGCCTTAACATCTGTGTTTCATGACAGCTACAACCATTGGTTTGATGGGATGGCCATGCTGCACCAGTTCAAGATTGAGAGAGGTGAGGTGACGTACATGAGTCGGTTCCTGCAGAGCGATACCTTCAAAAAGAACAGCGAGCGGGACCGGATCATAATGTCTGAGTTTGGCACGCTTGCCATGCCCGACCCCTGTAAAAACTTCTTCCAGCGATTCCTTAGTCGCTTTGAGAAGTTTGGTGAGTAAATAAGACAGTGGGATGAAGTATATGTGCATAATGGATCAAAAAGCAGGTTTTCTGCTGCAGTTAATTTAAAAAAGCAGAAGAGCCACGACAGCTAGAGATAAAATCAAGTTTATAACTTTGCTTTGCTAAATCCTCCTGGGATGGAGCTTCTTAAGTGTTCTGTATATACCCAAGTTTACAGTGGGGAACCAGGGGGAGCATAAAATGTTTTACATTCCCACTGGACCCTCCAGTATAACTACAAACTGTAAATCGTATAGCAGACCAATTTCTTTAAAAGGAGAAAAGCTTTCAGTCCTAAAAAAAACATGCCATCCTTTATTTGTCTTTGCTACAGAACCCACAGACAATGCAAGTGTGAGCTTTGTGAAATACAAAGGGGACTACTATGTCAGCACAGAGACAAACTTCATGCACAGAGTGAACCCAGAGACCCTAGAAACTTTAGAGAAGGTAATGTCATTTGTTATGTGCAGTAAACGCATTTCTTTGTCATTGTGTAGTCTGGTATAAACATAGTATACATCCTTATCATTCTGTTGTTTTGCAGGTGGACTGGAGTAAGTTCATTGCAGTAAATGGAGCCACTGCTCACCCCCACTATGATCCAGATGGTACCACCTACAACATGGGCAACTCCTATGGAAGAAGAGGTTTGTTCCTTGAGTCAAGTATCCACACTAAAGTCTGCACAGTTACATGGCTTTTTAAAATTTATTTATTTATTTTTATTTTTTATCTTGATTTAGAAAAAAAGAAATGAACTGTACTTTGTTGGAAGAAAGGAGGTGCAGCAGTTAGCAGTGTCAAATCACAGCAAGTGTCTGGATTCAAATCCACTGGCCGACTTAGGTCTTTCTGTGGAAAGTGCGTCATCTCTGCCTCTCCAGGCATTCCAGCTTCCTCCCAGAGTCCACAGACATGCACATTAGATTAACTGGGTTGGGTTAATTAGGTTGATTCTAAATTGGCCATAGACATCACTAGTTGTCTGTCTCTGTTATCCTTGCAACAGACTGGCAAACGGTACAGGGCGTACCCTGCCTCTCACACATGACAGTTGGGATAGGCTCCAGCTCCCCCTTCCTCAGCAACTCTGAATTAGATAAGCTGAAGAGGATGGATGGAAAATGGATGGAACAATTTTTTGTAAAACACTTCTCCTTCCAGGAGTCCTCTACAATATCATCAGAGTACCTCCTGAGAAGACGGAAAGCGAAGACACTCTGCAAGGAGCCAAAATCCTCTGTTCTATTGTGCCTGCAAACAAGTCCCATCCCTCCTACTACCACAGCTTTGGTAAGGCAGCACACCAGGGTACCACTCATTATGCTTGTTTTTTTTTTCCATTTGCTACCCTCATCTGCAAAGCTTGGTAATCTTTTTCTTCCTGCTTCCAGCCATGTCTGAGAACTACGTGGTGTTCATCGAGCAGCCAGTCAAGATGGACCTGCTGAAGATAGTCACATGTAAATTAAGAGGGAAGGCTCTGAGTGATGGAATCTACTGGGATCCCAAACAGGAGACAGTCTTCCACCTCGTGAACAAGCACACAGGCGAGGTGAGATGCGATCAGTAGCGGTTTTAGATACAGGCGACACGGGCGGTTGCCCGGGGCGGCATCATGGTGGGGGGCGGCATCACGGGCATCGGCAAAAAAAAAGAAAAAAGAAAATGCTCGTACTCATGCTGCCCCGACGTCAGCAAGCGCATATTGGGAATGGCATAGGCACCGATCGGTTTTCTATCGCCCATTTGCTGGGAGTAAGGGCGCCCTCCGTTTGCGAGGTGCACCTGCTGCTTGCGGCGCAGGGAGGAGAGGGCGGGGCGGCGGGGGATTCTCTGACCGGCTGGAGCAGCATCTAATAACCAACTCGCAAAATAAAACAAAATAAAAACAAACCAACAAAGACGAAAACACCAGACATTATGATACAGACTTATAATTTGCACCGATGTTTTTTTGAAATTCTATACACGAAAAGTGAGGCGAGAGCCCTCGGTGCGCCTGCTCGCTGCTGAAGTCAAAGTAAACTTTATTGTCATCTCCGCATACAGTCCAGAGACGAGACGACGAGGCTCCAGTTACAGCAGTGCAAGTAAACAAACAATATATATAAGAAGAGTAAGAAAATAAACATACCCTTTAGGACCAGGGATAAAGGGATCAATAACAATTTAAAATTTACAGTTTGATGATTTAAAGTCTCACACACAACCCATTGAAAGGGGAGGGGGGCCAAATAGAGCACATTTCATTCATAATGTTGTAAATCCAAGTCCATTATGTATTCTTGATTTGAATCCTGGGTTGTCTCAGAAATCTCAGAAATGCACCCTAGACAAAGTGAATCTGTGAACTAAGGTGTAGGTGTGTTAGATCATGTTGTGGTGATCCTTGGGTTGAGGGATAGGTGTTCATACTGGAGTGCAAAATTAAAACCACTGGAAGATGGAAAAGAAAAGTTCAAAGCCATCAGGTCCTCAGTTTAGAAAAAAGAGAAAAGAAGAGGAGGAGAAACGAGCAAAAGATACAGGTAAGCAGATGTGTCATTGGATAATGGCAGGTCATCCTGAAACAATCAGAATCAGAATACTTTATTATGTGGGTGATCGTGGCTCAAGAGTTTGGAGTTCGCCTTGTAATCGGTTGCTGGTTCGAGCCCCGGCTTGGACAGTCTTGGTCGTTGTGTCCTTGGGCAAGACACTTCACCTGTTGTCTACTGGTGGTGGTCAGACCACCACCAGTAGGTGGGCCTCTGTCAGTGCGCCCCAGGGCAGCTGTGGCTACAATGTAGCTTGCCATCACCAGTGCATGAATGGGTTGATGCCTGAATGTGTAAAGCGCTTTGGGGTCCTTAGGGACTAGTAAAGCGCTATACAAATACAGGCCATTTATTAATCCCTAATCCCCGTTACAGTTGCTCCAAGAAGAAATGGTAAAAGTAGGAACAGTAACAGACTAAAACAATACCTTATGTTACAGAGGGAGTGTTCGCCCAGGGCACCAAACAGGCTAGGACCGCCACTGGATGCGACTGTTAATATATTTTTTTAACTGCACTTCAATATTATATTTATATACAATACCAACTGATGTTCCTGTTGATTGATTATGCAAGAACTAGCAAGCCTGCATGTAATGTAAATGTAAAAAGAGGCAAAGACAGAATCCGTTTAAATTGGGTGTGGATTTGAAACATTGGTTGAATTCCACTCCAGGCCATTAGGGGGCCACCTAGGCTGAAAATGTTCATCTCTGCTTAGCGCCACAAATTTGCAATGACATTGCAGTAGGAAAACTCCCTAGAGTGGCCCCATTTAAAGGGCTACACAGAGAAAACTAGGTGATTCAGAATGCAATGTAACAGATGTAATAAGCATGTTGTGTGTACATATTAAGCTTTTATTACTCCATGTTGTTTTTATTTTAAAGTTTTTAACATAATTTGTCTTCTGAATAAGTGATGGTGATGTTGAGGAGTACTGTCCTTAAAGGAGAGTGTCCTTGTAGTTTACAGCGAAATGAAGTACTTGACAGAAATTCTGTAACTGTATACGCTGTACCGCAGGTCAGCTCAGTGAAGTACCACACCAAAGCCTTCTCCACCTTCCATCAAATCAACGCCTTTGAGGAGGATGGATTCTTGATGCTCGATATGTGTTGCTCCGACGACGGCCAAGCCATCAACAACTACCTCATCCAGAACTTGCGTAAATCAGGAGACGCGCTGGATGAGGTCAGTATAATTGCATGAACACATTGTTACAGAATAAATGTAGCAAGAAAAACAGATTTTTTTTTTTTTTCACTGTACTTAAGTTTTGGCATAATAAATATTTATAACCGGGGAAGACAATATTGGCTTTAAGATAAGATAAGATAACCTTTATTAGTCCCACACGTGGGAAATTTGTTTTGTCACAGCAGGAAGTGGACAGTGCAAAAGTTATGAGGCAAAAATTAGAATACAATAAGAATAAATACAGTACACAACTGTACAGAATAGAATAAAATAAAATACTATATACAGTAGAATAAAATAAAATAAATATACAATAAGATAAAAATAGAATACAAATACAAATACTATATACAACTGAGTAAAAATACAACGATGACAGAAAGGATTATTGCACTTGGTATTATTGCATATGTATGGATGTGTGTGCTTGATCAGTTAAAGTCTTTATTATGGAGTCTGACAGCAGTGGGGAGGAAAGACCTGCGAAATCTCTCCGTCCCACACCGTGGGTGCCGCAGTCTCCCACTGAAGGAGCTGCTCAGTGCTGTCACAGTCTGCTGCATGGGGTGGGAGATGTTGTCCAACAGGGATGACAGCTTAGCCGCCGTTCTCCTGTCACTCACCACCTCCACTGGGTCCAGAGGGCATCCTAGAACAGAGCTGGCCCTTCGGATCACCCTGTTCAGTCTCTTCCTGTCCCCAGCAGAGATGCTGCCGCCCCAGCAGACCACACCATAAAAGATAGCAGAAGCCACAACAGAGTCATAGAAGGTCTTCAGGAGTGGGCCCTCCACTCCAAACGACCTGAGTCTCCGCAGCAGGTACAGCCTGCTCTGCCCTTTCCTGTAGAGGGCGTCTGAGTTATGAGTCCAGTCCAGTCTATTGTTCAGATGAACACCAAGGTACCTGTAGCTGTCCACAGCCTCAATGTCCATACCCTGGATGTTCAGTGGTTGCAGTGGAGAATGCTTGTGCCTGCGGAAGTCTACCACCAGTTCCTTGGTTTTACTGGCGTTGATCTGGAGGTAGTTCAGCTGGCACCAGTCCACAAAGTCTTGGGTCAGACCTCTGTACTCCTTGTCGTCCCCATCAGTGATGAGGCCGACTATTGCAGAGTCATCGGCTTTGCTAATTTACTAAATAATTTAGTGAGAAAGCTATTCAGTGTTAGCTTTATGGATTTCAGTCTGTTCAGATTTGAATTAACCAAATATCTAAAATGTGCAAATATTGTCCCTCTCAGGTGTACAACACCTTGTGCAGGGTTTTCCCTCGACGTTTTGTTCTGCCACTGCATGTGACCAATGAAACCCCAAAAGACCAGAACCTGAACACTCGACCCTGCAGCAATGCATCGTGTGTCAAAATCGGTGACGACAAGGTGAGTTGACTTCTTGCTCATGCCTTCATTTACAGTTCACCTGTAGCACACATGCTGGAGGCAGTAACCAGAAATGAGTTGTCTTGACAACTCATACAGTGTTGTACAAGTCAACAAGCAGGCAGTGAAAATATTAAGCTTCTTATTTTGAAATTAATCTAAGTGGCAGAAGTAAAGCGTTCCCTTGAGTAGAAATGTTAACGCCACACTACGGTATGAACAGATGCAGAAAATTAAGTTAACAAAATGAGTACTAGGTTTTTGGGAGGGGGTTGAAACGCATAAAAAAGGCTTTTCATAAAATTAGAAAAGCCTGCTTAAAAGTAACCGCTACATTTGTAAAACTACTGATTAGTGAATTTGGGATATTTAGACTGATGGGTAACATCAGCACAAAATCTATTCTGTTATCTTAAGAGATGTTTCTGTAGTGATTTTTATCATTTTTGCAGTTTGTGTAGTTTTTGACCTGTGTGTATGGAAGTTTACATAATTTCTAGTATGTTAGAACAAATGTATGGCAATCAGAGTTCACATAACTAGGTTGCAGAAACATGAGTCCAGTTAAAGGTGAAGCTCATGGTCACAGAGCTCGCACGCTCGACTGACCTTAGGTGGTAGTTCATCCTCTTTTTCAATAGGTGTTCTGCCAGCACGAGGATCTCCACGGAGAAGACCTCCATGAGTACGGTGGCCTGGAGTTCCCGCAGATCAACTACGCCAGATGTAACACACATCCGTACCGTTATTTCTACGGCTGTGGCTTCAGACATCTGGTGGGAGACTCTCTGCTCAAGATGGACCTGAAGGACAAGACATTCAAGGTCTGTATGATACTGTGCAAAGGGCTCCACCTCATTTAAACATGAGAGACGGTGAGAGAGCGTTAGTGAATTTGATCACATTCACTGCTGTTATACTGTGTAAATTATTAGTTAACATAATTTAAATGGTATATTGGTTTATTGCTAGCCCTTAGTTTAGTGTTAGCCCTGCGACAGACTGGCGACCTGTCCAGGGTGTACCCTGCCTCTCCCCCTATGACAGCTGGGATAGGCTCCAGCGCCCCCCGCGACCCTGAAAAGGATAAGCAGAAGCGAATGGATGGATGGTTTATTGCAGCTTCTTTCTGGTTAATATCAACTGTCTTCCTACACTGCTGCAGACAGTTGTCTATACATTCAACTACATCTGGGCTGTCACAGTAAAAGCTCATGATCTTTCAGAGTTAAAGTTTTATGTATTGTTACTTAGTAAAAAATATTTAAAACTAGGCAAAACGATGCCTCAGATGAACTACACGTGAAATATTAAACCATTACTCTTGTTAAACGTAACTTGGCCAAAAATGTAGAAGTAACATTGGGAAAAATTAACTACATCCTGACTGCTTCCATAGCAACTGTGATTATCAGTGTGAGCTATTTGCTGCTCTGGGAGCATTCAGGTGTGTGTGTGTGTGTGTGTGTGTGTGTGTGTGTGTGTGTGTGTGTGTGTGTGTGTGTGTGTGTGTGTGTGTGTGTGTGTGTGTGTGTGTGTGTGTGTGTGTGTGTGCGCCAGACTGGAACTGAGCCAGTAGTTGAAGAAGCAAAATTAAGATGGCGAACAAGAGCAACTTTAAAATGTGGAGTTAAATTGAAAAAACACTGACACTTGTGAAAATGATCATCCACAGGTCTGGTACCAGAAGGGTTTCTACCCCTCAGAGCCTGTGTTTGTGCCGTCACCTGATGCTGTGGAGGAAGATGATGGTGTCATCCTCTCGGTGGTTCTCACCCCGTCACAGGTAAGAGTCTCGGCTGCACAGACGTAGCAAATACATCTACCTAATGTGCTGAACCTTGTTGTGTCTCATGACGTTATCAGAGGTTTATGGTTTCCTGAATTTGAGGTACCAGCATGTCTGCAAGTCCGCCTAAGCTTGATTCCTTTCCGCTTCAAATTCTTTAATCAGCTGGACACGATCTATCATAAATATTCATGTGGGTGACGAGCAGAGTCATAAATATTCATTGCTGAATTTACGCGAGTGAATTTTTGGAATTTAAAAACAGAACTTTCTAAAGCCTTCAAGATTAATGGCAGAAAGTGCACTTGCTGGCTACATTAATGGTGCCAGTAAAAGATTTTCTGAGTAACGTAAGATTTTTTTTTCTTTCCCAAAAATGGTGTTCTACTACATCCCAGTGTCCGTCTTCCTGACAGCACATTGGGCAGCCTGAATCAAAACTGAGCATTATGCTATTGTGTCCATCTCCCCTATAGCAAATGTCAATTGTTCATTTGCCCGTCTGTTTATTTTAAAATCCTAATCAGTTTTAATTACCCCTGAAACACTGGATGAGGACCCTTTTATTATTCTTTTGTACACACAATGCGTTCTGGTCCTTGAATTTAAGCAAAGCTGCTATTCTAAAGACATGCACACCTCTCAAGCATACCTCCACCTGGTGTACTGAACCTAAGTGAAGTCTTTCACTATGTGGTGGTGTGTAGAGAAGTGTGATTTGTTTTGTGTGTGTGTTAACGCCATCAATCGTTTCTCTCCAGGATAAAGGGACCTTCCTCCTGATTTTGGATGCCAAGACTTTTGAAGAGCTAGGAAGAGCCTATGCGCCTATTAACATGGCTTATGGCTTCCACGGTACCTTCAGTGCCTCTGCATAAACTTCTTGTTTTTTAGACTCCCCATGATTCATGGGCCATGAATACAACGCATCAATAAGCATTAGCCAGTTATATATCAGATGGTACTGAGTTGCTGCTGCTTTTTATGCTTAACATATATACTGTCTACAGATATTCACTACAGGTGAGGATCACCAGACATTATGTTATCACCATATTTCACTGACAATACAAGCAGTGTGCTGAGTATTACAATAACCGGATTTATCATATCCAGTAAGATTATGTTATCTCTCTTTAGTAGTTTGCTGCAAATAGACGTTGGAGGTTGCTGTCCCATTTTTACTCTAATGACTGAGCTGTTAGCTTGTTCTGAATTAGGAGGTAGGTAGCTTTGTCAAGTGAAGTGTGATCAGTGTTGGATGGATTTTCGACTGGTAGGACTTGTAGGGTACAGTTGAAAGTAAATCTGTGGTCACCCAAGTGCCAAAATGTTTTTTTTAAAAGAAATTTATTCCAAAAATTTTTACAAATCTGACTTTTGTACTGTTTTTTTTTTAAATATAATTTTTTAATTAAAGTTTCAACATTAACACTTTTCAGAGGTGAAGTGTCTGGATTCTTTTCACACACTGAATCAGTCAAAACACATGGTTGAGAATAATGTACATAAGTACGATTCCTCACATCAAATATTCTTTTACAGTCTTTTACTGGCAAGTGGTACATTTAAGGCCCCAGGTTTTATAAAGTCAACATGTGTTGCTAATTATAACAATTTGTATAGCAATCAAATTTGCATCCTTGACATTAATATAGATATTAATCGTTAATTTGTTATTACCTTTGTTCAGATTACTTGTTTCACAGTATACATTAAGCCCATAAATAGACTAAGTGTCACACAAATCACTTAAACTAAACAGACCCTATTTTACATAACAATGGGGTCTTTTTAATTGAGAATTGAAAATTGTATTAAAACTAAGTGGCATTTCTTTACCATACAGTTTTTAATTCTGTTAACTTCTGCTCCACTGTAGGGAAAAACATAACTCTTAATCCACAATTTGACAGCTTTTAATTTCCAAATTACTCTTTTGTGTTACAATAAAACATGCTACATGTTTAAACATTTAAAAGACACATCGAGGTCTCCAGCTCCTCAAAAGTAAGGATTGTCTTTAAATAAATGAATAAAACACAATTCCATTAGTGATGGTATAAACCTAAAAAATTTTTTACAAGGGCTCAACTAGAAGGCTAAAAAAAAAAAATTGGTGCTAATAAAATAATTTTGTCACAGTTAAATAACACATTTCTGCATTAAGTGCCAACTCTGCTTATGTAAATCTTATGTAAGCACATGTATTTTACATGTAAGTGATAACTGTGTGTGCCATTTGTACTTCCTCCACTATTCTAATGCATAATACACATTTATAGTGGTCTAAATTTGAAACGCATGCTTTATTAAAGTCTGGGTGCGCTTCACCCAGATTTCAGAAGTATACAGAATATCATTCACAGACGTATTTCTGTAGTAAATGTAATAGGCTAGGAAATGGTTTTACTGTGTAGAGAATTTATTAGAGGTCCTCTCTAAACTATGACTCAATAGAGGCTATTTTTCAAAAACCGATTAAACTCTCTGCACTTACACTAGAAGATGAATTTGAAAACCCATGAATGAAAAAGCTCTACACAGTTGTAACTGAGGTGTGGCTTTTTGGAGGGTTTTTTTGGTTTCTTTGCTGTTTATAAGAGATCCACACATCATCCACTAGAGGTCAGCATGTGATGACATTTACCTTCCTTCAGTCACGTTCTGGATCTGCAGAGTTGGAACAACGACTCAGTACCTGACCAGGATTTATTTAAATTAATTTATAAATTAAGAAAAAAGTTGTATACCACTTTGTGTCGTGTGTGTTTTGTAACCATGTTCGCTTTCTGTATTGTAAACCTCGTGAACTGCAAGGCTGTTTTCAGCTTTGCGATTGTGAATCGTAACGGACCCATTTTCTGTCTCATACAACAGTCTGAACAAAGGGGTGAGGCAGGGGCAACGTCTCTGAAGGAGGTGGGCTCAACATGGCCACACGGGCTATAAGAGGGATCAAACCTGTGACCCTGTGACAGTGGGACAATCTGTAACTGCCAGCCCACCCTGCCACTTCAAAAACACACTGCAAACAGTGGAGGAGCCCGGCATTGAACTTCACAGGGGTTATTTCCAAATCTGTGACCTTAACAACTGTATTTATAGGACACTTGGAAAAGAGTGCCTCTTTGAGGGGGGAAAAAAAAGATAAGATAAAAAAAAAAAAGGGTAGAACTTTTTTTTAAAGAGGGGAAAAAAGGGATTTCAAACAGACTATTATCGAAACTGTGGATTAAAGCAGAGTAACTCAAGCTTCACTTTTCAGTCTGCGTGTGTGGCCAGAGAACAGATGCGCATTTTCATAGAGGATTGTACAAAGGGGAAAAGGAGAAAAGGAAAAGAAAAAAACTGTTCCCAACAGCCGGTTAAAGCAACAGGACCCAAAACTACACCTCCAAATGTAGAAGTTTGGGGGGCGGGGTTCTCTAACTAGCTTTTAAAGTTTTGGGATGCTTTTGTAGGACAGAACATGCATTTTTAATATCTGCAGGAGGGCTGCAGATGGCACTTTGTTACAACAATGGTGATTCAAAAAAAACTTTAACAACAACGCTGCGGCTGATCAAACCTTCAATCAGTGCTCATCACTGGTGTGTTGTTTTGGTATTGTTTTATCTAAATAGAAAAGTTAGTGACTAGAATAACGACGGCACTAAATAAATTAGAATTATGTGATTTATTTTTACATCCACCCTGTTTAGTCAGAACAGCTCAGGGATCAACTGTTTCAGATTTCTTTTCTGCAGGAAAAACGTGCTGGCAGATACAGCTGCTGTCTTTCCTGTAGCAAATCCTCATATTAATCAGTTCAGTTAATCAACTTTCTCCTCAAAGTATCCTGCTGTCTTTTCAACACACAGCAGACACTCGCAATAGAAATGTATACCTAAAGATTCTCGCTGAACTCATCTCAGTCTTTTACAGCACAAACATTAAGCAGACAGCAAGTAACATGAACGACTGTGCTCATATGCACTACCCACTGTTTGATTTGCTGCTACAAAGCAGCGGGTTCTGTGGAAGCAGAATAATGTCTATTGAAGCAGCCGGTAGAGTCTCGGGTCACGAATTGTGATTTTCCTGGCAGGAAAGCGGTTTGTGATCAGTCGTGGCATAAAAAGCACAACATTTATTTTTAGCTTGTTTTTTGATGGTGATATGAATAACTCTAAAAAGCTGCTGCCTTTTGTATAAAATCACAAATGTGTGAAGCCAGACACCCCTGAGAACAGTGCTGCTGCAGTCTTCTCAGGAGGGTTACTATGTTATAGAGAAGCTGGATTTTAGTCTGGATATTGTTGTATTATATACAGCAGACTACAGAATGACTACAGAGTGTAATAATGTAAATATAGTTTAACTGCATGTATTACCATTTTGTTTTTTGGGCTTTAAAAAAAATTACTTTGACTAGAAGATGAGCCCTTAATGTGCATTATTGCAATACATTGGTTGTGATAAATTTTGCAGGTTATGCAGGCAACATGAGTTTCTAGTTTAAGCTCCACCTGACCAACAAAGTCCAATATTCTTTTTTTTTAAAATCTTTGGTCTACTCTTCACGTCTTTGTGTTTCTATCATTTAGTCTTCAGTAAGTACTCGTGCTTTGCGGTGAGTTTTTTGTCCATCAATGGCTAAAAGCATCATCTGGAATCAATGCAGAAAGCAGTGAGGTTGAACTGAAAGAGCAAAGTTGCCATTTGGGAAACCAAAACAATGTGCTGAAAGAGACTAAAAATCCCAGAGTTCAGGAGAACTGACAGACATCACACCAACAATCCTCATTGATCTTTAAGCTGTTAAATACATAGAAAGTCACTATGCAGGATCGTTGTAACTGTTTGCTTTGTACCAACCACAAACTCACTCACAAAATACATATATATAAATATGCTGTGATTTACCATAAATATTTCACTCATAAAAATTAACCATGGCAACATCATAGAGAAAAAGAGCGTCTCCCAGTGTGTTTTGATACGTTTTCCCTACACATGAAAATTCAAATTTGGCACTTTCGCCCAACCACACGATTGTTTTCATGTGTTTTGATGGAGCTCGGCCCAGTCGGACATTGGGTAAAGATGGATGCTACATTAGCTCAACAAACACGCCCAGCAAACATTTTGATAGTGAATGTCACTGTTCTCTTAGTCGAAATATAGAAATGAAAGTGGTAAATGGGCTGTTTTGTTATAAAATGCTTTTCTACTCTATGGGAGCCCTCGGAGAGCCTCATTCATACAAAAACATATGTACAAATATTTCTCTACACCTGAGTGCTTTCAATCTTCCATTTACACACATTCATACTCTGATGAATGCATCAGAAAGCAACCTGGGGTTCAGTATCTTGCCCAAGGATACTCTGGCATGCAGACTGGAGCAGGAAGGGATTGAACCACCAAACGTCCTTAGGGGATGACTGACTCTACCCCCTGAGCTTAAGCCATCCTTGAGCTTAATGGACTTTCAATCAAGTTTACAAGAATTGTAATTGTTTTATCAAATGTGAAAAGATAAAATTCTCACTTGAGCGAAGAGCAAATGTGTGCAAAGCAAAACCATCGCGATGGAGATTTAAACCGATGACCTCTCACTTCTTAGTCAACTTAGCGAGCCAACGCACACCACACCACAGATTTATAATGTGGACGTGGAGCAGAGAGATTGCTCAAGCAGCCAATGAAACAGAATGTCCATGTAAATATATGTAAATGCAAAAACACATGAGGGTCTGACTGGGATGTTACTGTACATGAAAACAACATCAGCGTCTGTCAGTCTGTTTACGCGCAATAAATAAAACTAAGGAGGGATGTCAGTGAAGCGGTGGGGACACGCCCACACAGCTCTGAGCAGGGGTCTAATCAGTGAAAGTGAAAGCACCTGTGTAACTGTACCGTGTTCGCGCTTTTAAATCTACATAAACCTGCAATGATCTAAAGGGGACTAATTTCTGGTGTGCAAAAGGAGGCTGCAGGAGGCTATTTAACAGAAGGAGTAGGAACTACATGTGATGCTTAAAAAAAACAGACTACAATTACTGCTTTGTGGTTGCGCACCTTTGTAAACCCATCAAGCTGCAGACTCATAATATCGTAGGAGTCTGAAAGGTGGGCACAAAGATTACTGTAACCAATTTAATATCTAAAATATGGCCCCAATCTGCCTTTTTATGTCGATATCACATCGTATCAATCGCATCGTTTGTGTGACTTTTTTTCTTTTCTTTTCTTTTGAGTTATGAGACCACAGTGACCTCGGAGCACAATTCTAATAAGTTCATTCTTGAGTCAAAGCGAGAGTTTGTGCCAAATTTGAAAAAAATTCCCCTAAGCTGTTAAAGACAAGCTATGTTCAGGAGACCGGGTCAGACGTAAGGACACAGAAAACGCACAAAACATAATAAATATGGCGTTACTTGTGCGTTGTTTAGCTTACACAAAAAAACAAAAGGAAATTTGATTTAAAAAAATGACGCCATTATGTTTATGTATGTCTGCCTGTGCAGGTGTAGCTCATGAGAATCTTCAGCTCCAGGAAGGCTGAGTAAGAATTTAGTAGTAAATGGTCATTTTCATTGGATTATTATGACAGCGTTTCATACAAATGTCTAACAGAATAACATATTGAAATGATAACTCAAGGTCAACTTTGCTGTTACATCATATTTTTCTGCAAATAATACACTTTTCCTGGCGTTCAGCTCCATAACTCAGCAGCAGAAGGATACATAAAGTACGTATTTCACATTTTGCAGGTTACTGAGTTAACTCGGAGGCTGAATGAAGTTTCCAACAGCTGCGGTATCTTTAATATGTCTTTATGAAGGATAAATAGGGTGTGAATAATAAAAGTAATAGTATCTGAGTTTCTATGAAGCTGCTTTGATTTCAGGATGCCGGTATATGAAAAGTTATTTATCATTTATTTAGCATTTCAGTTACTACAAAATGTAAGTAAGACAGTATTTATTTCACTTTGAAAAAGCTGTTGTTGTGTTAAGGTTAAGCAAGTCTTGGAGATAAATGTGCCTACCATGGAAAAAAAGTTTCAAGAATTTATTTGAAAAAGTACAGAGAATTCGAACTTACTGACCCTGTCATTGAAAAGAAAAAAGTATTTTTTTCCACCTGTCACGTTAAAAGAAACCCCCCACACACAAGATATTTCCCGACAGATTTGTTTTGAGATGCACGTCATATTAACAACTGTACAGTGTGTTCCCAATTCGTAACAACCGTCTTTTGAGGAGCATCTGACTGCTGAAACAGAGTTAAGTTTTTCACTTCTGCTCCTCCTTTGTGCTGCATTCTCATGATAATCACGCACAGGTGAGGAACCCTATTTCCAGTCTAGTCTGTTTTCAGTTCATTAGTACAGTGAGTGTGCTGTGTATGTGTGCCTGTGAACACTACTCAGAATCAAGAGCATCCTTTGACCTCAGAGCACTGTGTATGATTTGTCAGCCTGGCAGTTCCCTGGCATGCGTGTTCTGTGGACTTGCACACAAAAAGCAAATACCCGTACACTAAACCCCTGCTGCAGTGTTTTCAATACATCCAGCCTGATTCACGTTAACCCATAAAACATGTCTGACATATTAATCAGGTCTGCATGTGGGGGTAGCTCTACTATTGCGCTGCTGCTCAGGGCAGGGCTCTCATTGGGCCATCTTACGCATCCTAGCGGCCAATAAGAGAAGGCTGATTCTCTCCTCTCCTAGCAACAAGACTCCTTCTCTGCGAGCGAAGCAACCAGCAAACTGACACCTATAATTTTACAATATGAATAATTGTAACTTTACAGTGTTGCAGAAGAAGCAGAGGAGCACGAGTCTGTCCCTTTCCACATCGAGGGAACATCTTTGTTTTCTTCCTTCCTGCCTTTTCCTCCCTCTCCCTCCTCTTCTCCATCTTGGCTGCAGCCATGCCTCTGAGTGAATTCAGGCAGCTCCCATCTTACCATCTTAAAGGAACAGCCCTGAATATTTTTTCTTTTTGTTTTTTGTTTTTTTCTTTCTCTTCAAGGGCATTGTGGGTAATGGTCTGTACTTGTTGACCTCATAGCGCTGAATGGCGGGGCCTCTCTCAGGAGGGAAGGAATACCTTGGCACAGAGCTATCTTTTCCCTGAGACACTACCAACCTCTCAGCTATGAGCTTCTCTTTCTGTGCAGATGTTCCAGCTACAGCTCGGCTCGTTTAAAGAGTTTCAACAGAAAACAGAATAATAAAGGCAGCTGAATATGTTCATGCAGTATTACTACAGAACAGATAAAAGACAGGAGCAAATTCTGTCATGTCAGATGAAAACGAAGAAAATGTTTGGCCTAATTGAAGGATTGCTGTACTCTTTAATGACTTGGCTGCGGTTCTTGCACAGCACCTGTTGCCAGGCTACAGCAGTGCATGTGTCCGACCCCTGATCCCAAATGCATTCCTGTCCTTGCCCCTCTGGGAGTTAGGGAGAGCAGAGCACATGTTACATGTCTGCACAGCAGCCTGAAACAACCAGAAATGACTTGAATTTTTCAGCTATCGTATGACTTGTTATGGGCTGCAGTTTGCTGTGCTAGAGAGAAAAAGCTGTCTTTTTCCCCCCATGCATGCTAACTCAGTCTTTGTGTATTCAAATTAGGCTCGAAAGCTGCAGGGCTGAATACCTGAAGAGAAATGCCCGCACTCAAAAGTGTCATGGCTGTGTGAAATTTGACATGTGGCAATTATAGCAACAGTCCGACCTTACACTTGCTAGACTTCTCAAATTTAGCAGAACAATATCTCATGGTCATTATAGGTCAATTGGGGTGGGATGCGGAAAGTGTCTGGCGTGTTGAGATGAAGATGATTAAGTACCCATTTGACCTCGTGTCCTTTTCAGCATCTTCGGTCGAGTATCTAAATTGTCAAACAGCAGGGAAAAAATCCCCCACGGAGCTCGTTTCCCCCAGTTTCAATGAAGACGGACAAGAAGAAAGCACTCGCTCTTTGAAGTGCGTTCCCTCCGTCTTGCTTCTGCCCCACCTTCTGTCCAGTGGAGCAAACCGTTGGAGTAGGAGTTGCTCTAACAGACAACCAGAGTTTAACCTTAGGTGACCCTTGCTCTCATCAGGCCCGCCCTCTTCTGGAGGAATGCTGCTGATGGGAGTTTTTAATATTCCCCGGCCCTGTGTGTCCTCAAATGTGGCGGTGCGGCATTAACACAAGCTGACACCACAGATTAGCCACAGACATCAGGAATGCTGCGGCCTTTTTGTGCCACGTGGATTTTGGCCAAAAGAGCCTTTGGTTGCAATGGCCACAAAGACCTGCGAAAAACAAGTCCATGACAGAAACACGGAGACTCCTCAGTGAGGCTGTCTCGCGATTCGCTAGCCATCAAGGTACAAACCTGCGGTCGGTTTCTGTGCAAAGGTAAGACTGCACAAGCGCCAAATCGAACGTGCACTTCTGACAGTCAAGATCACAGTGGGTTTACATGTAGTTTGGCTAATTTTGGTTCACTTGAAATGATTTGCTTCTGTTTCTATTTAGACGTAGACATCGGAAGCTTCTGAACATCTGGATACAATGTGGAATCCATTCATCACCTGTAATTTCTGTATGCATAAACTGCTATTACTTTAATTCATATTGCTCATGCTGGTATCCCACCTTTCCTCTCAGCAGTCTTACCCTCTGCACGGATAATTCCTTTATCCTCATCCTCAGCAGGGGATTGGATTATTTGATGCTTAGAGATAGTATTTCATAACGGAGGTATTTTACTGCACGCGGGTCGTGTTTCGAAAGTTCTTGAAGGATCACATTTATACTTTTTCATCTTCACATACCATTTGAGCTAAGTTCTGCGTGACATGGGGCCATAAAACCTTTCTCCCTGTTATTGTAGGATCCTTACTTTACAATATAAATCATCTTCAGACAACTGTTGGTGTGATTTGACACTATATAAATAAAACTGTGTCGAACTAAAAAATAACAGAGTTTAGGTCAAACTAACGACCAGACTCATTGTCTCACTAACTGTTTGCTTGTTGAGCTGTTGTAAAAGCATGTGTGATAAAATGTCTTTAGCAAAGGTTTTAGCAATTTGGAAAAATTTCCTCAGGTGGTAGCGCGCATCTTACTTGCCATCCAGAGACTGTGTGTCACAGCTGTGAAGCACGTGACACCAACACAACAGTTAAGCAGGCCACAGAGAAAGCTCCTAAAGTCTGACTAGCTACTCCGACACAGAGTCAGAGCAATGGGTAATCTGTTTGTATTGCTATAAATCTGACCTGGCTGTATGAACAATATTACAACCAATATCCTGAAAAAGCATAAAAATTATTTGAGAAATATACACCAAACCCCTGATATCCGAGCCTTCTGTAAATAAAACAACACTTTAAAGGTTACACTGCTTCTGTGTTAATCTCTAGTCCCCTCGCGCTGTGCTTGCATCTTCTCTATTGTAAATGCTAGATGAATGAAAGACGCCTGTTGGAGTGAAAGTTTGTTCTGTGCGACATTCACCAACGCACTTCTTTTAATTTCAGATTGCACACAACTAAATTCCTTGATTTTATTCAGTGGCCTGCAAATAAAAGCAGACTGAGTTTAAAAAAAATAGGTTACATTATCAAAATGATGAACCAGGTTTTTATCCAGGCAGATATTTCAACCTTGGTTACGTTTGAATTGGATGCTTATATCAGGCTCCCATTCTGCTCAGCGAGACCTTTTTAAAGAGAGAAACAGATATATTGTGTGAGGGAGAGGCGAGTTGTTTTCAGACACCTTACTTTATCATAGCTTTTATTTTACACATTTATATGGCAACGTTGAGGTTGTAGTCATGCACACAGCTTTCTCTTTTCTGCTGTTTTTAACTAGGACTGTATACGCAAGATGGATGTAGCCACAGTGGCATCACTGCTAACTAGCAGCTTCGTTAATTTGCTTAGGTTTTAGTGCAAAACACAGATGCAGATATCTAATGATTGAATCAAATACAAATAAAAAAAAGGAGAAATACACTCACCAAACCTCATGCACAAATTTCTTCAATTGCTGCACTGCACAGCAAACTGCATTAACTGTCATAATTCTGTTAAAAAAAATCCATAGGTAATAACAACACATGTTTATTTATCTTATAAGCGAGGGACTGTATATCTCTACTCTCGTATTTTCAGTGCAAACAGCCATTCCTCTAATTTTCAGCTAACAATCCTGAAGTGGGAGTTGTAAAAATAAATAAATAAATAAAAATAAAATAACTGTACAGTGATTATGAAGGGGAAAATTAGCTACAGTGAAAGCATTTTGTATCATCTTTTAAGTTGGGCCGATTAGTTTTTGGTACTTTTAGCTTGCTTTGAATGTCTTGGCAGCAGATATTTCAATATGTTGCTTTCTACTATAATTAACAACAAGTTTTTGCAATTGTTTTTTAAAAATTGATATCAAGGTGTTCAGTAGGGTTAAAAATTAAATTAAAGAACCCTGTTTAGGGGCGTTTTGAAAGAAAAATGAGAAAACTAAATTTTGAGACCACATCTGTGGGTTTTGTTTGGCTATTTTCAGTTTTCTGTTGAGATTTTTTGGTTTATTTTAAAGTTTCCTTTATTTCTGTAATTATAGTAAGGATTTTTTAAAATGGTCGTGCTTATTGTCTCTAGTTTCTGCTTAATCTCTCGACTCCATTTAGTTTTTAGTTCTTGTTTCTTTTGTAAGTGTTAGTTTGGTCTAGCCTCCATGGTGTCATCCTGCGCCTTGTTGTCAAGTCTTTCTCTGTATTGCATGCTTCACCTTTTAGTTAGCTCCTGATTTATTCTGTTAGTCCTCCGTCTCTTGTGCCTCGCCATTAATCTTTCATCACTTGTTGTTGTCTTAATTAGTTTCAGGTGTGTCTCATTACTGTGGTGTTTCCAATCTCGTGATTACCTACTTTATCTATTTAAAGCCTCGGTTTTCGTGAGTTCTTTGATGAGTCATACGATGTTCTTCTCTGCTGTCTCTTGTTTGTGTGCTGAGGAATTTGTTCTTTATTTGATTTTTTTGCTGCCTTTTGGATTACCTGCATCACCTCAATAAAGCTTTCTTTTTGTTTATAAAGTCTGCTTCAGAAGCTTGAATTTGGGTCTACAACCTACAACCCTTGATGCCAGTGGTTACCAGTAAAACTGACGTTTACTCAGTGAGTAAACAGAATTTGTGGCTGCAGAGAGGACATTTCACCATGGAATGAGACAACTGCAGTAGCTAAATGGTTTACTTTTTCCCATTTTGTTTGTATTTGAATAAAATAAATGTTTGCATAGCTCACTAAATGGCTTTTAGAACAGCTAGACTAGTACTGAACAAGCAAAAAGAAATGAAAAATGAAAAAGGCGCTGGCAGCACACCAAACATTAAACGTACCGTTGGAAAGACTGCAGGGCAGAGGGGAGTAAAGGGGAATGTGAACCAGTTAGAACCAATATCCACTTGAGATTGTTTTTCCCCTGTCAACATTAAATATGAAGGTGTGAAAGGAGAATAATTCACTAGCTGAAACAAACAGGCAGCAGATTTGACTGTCATGATTTCATTGTTTAAGCTCTTTGAGGTTGACGAAGGTAAAAGCAGAAACATTTACAATTACAGTGGGGCAAAAAAGTATTTAGGCAGCCACCAATTGTGCAAGTTCCCCCACTTAAAATGATGACAGAGGTCAGTAATTTGCACCAGAGGTACACTTCAACTGTGAGAGACAGAATGTGAAAAAAAAATCCATGAATTCACATGGTAGGATTTGTAAAGAATTTATTCGTAAATTAGGGTGGAAAATAAGTATTTGGTCACCTCAAACAAGGAAAATCTCTGGCTCTCACAGACCTGTAACGTCTTCTGTAAGAAGCTTTTCTGTCCTCCACTCGTTACCTGTATGAATGGCACCTGTTTGAACTCATCATCTGTATAAAAGACACCTGTCCACAGCCTCAAACAGTCAGACTCCAAACTCCGCCATGGCCAAGACCAAAGAGCTTTCGAAGGACACCAGGAAAAGTATTGTAGACCTGCACCAGACTGGGAAGAGTGAATCTACAATAGGCAAGCAGCTTGGTGTGAAAAAAATCAACTGTGGGAGCAATCATCAGAAAATGGAAGACATACAAGACCACTGATAATCTCCCTCGATCTGGGGCTCCACGCAAGATCTCATCCCGTGGGGTCAAAATGATCATGAGAACGGTGAGCAAAGATCCCAGAACCACACGGGGGGACCTGGTGAATGACCTGCAGAGAGCTGGGACCAAAGTAACAAAGGTCACCATCAGTAACACACTACAACGGCAGGGAATCAAATCCCGCAGTGCCAGACGTGTTCCGCTGCTGAAGCCAGTGCATGTCCAGGCCCGTCTGAAGTTTGCCAGAGAGCACATGGATGATACAGCAGAGGATTGGGAGAATGTCATGTGGTCAGATGAAACCAAAGTAGAACTTTTTGGTATAAACTCAACTCGTCGTGTTTGGAGGAAGAAGAATACTGAGTTGCATCCCAAGAACACCATACCTACTGTGAAGCATGGGGGTGGAAACATCATGCTATGGGGCTGTTTTTCTGCCAAGGGGACAGGACGACTGATCCGTGTTAAGGACAGAACGAATGGGGCCATGTATCGTGAGATTTTGAGCCAAAACCTCCTTCCATCAGTGAGAACTTTGAAGATGAAACGAGGCTGGGTCTTCCAACATGACAATGATCCAAAACACACCGCCCGGGCAACAAAGGAGTGGCTCCGTAAGAAGCATTTGAAAGTCCTGGAGTGGCCTAGCCAGTCTCCAGACCTCAACCCCATAGAAAATCTGTGTCGGGAGTTGAAAGTCCGTGTTGCTCGGCGACAGCCCCAAAACATCACTGCTCTCGAGAAGATCTGCATGGAGGAATGGGCCAAAATACCAGCTACTGTGTGTGCAAACCTGGTAAAGACCTATAGTAAACGTTTGACCTCTGTTATTGCCAACAAAGGTTATGTTACAAAGTATTGAGTTGTATTTCTGTTATTGACCAAATACTTATTTTCCACCCTGATTTACGAATAAATTCTTTACAAATCCTACCATGTGGATTCATGGATTTTTTTTTTTTTTTTTTTTTTTTTTTTCACATTCTGTCTCTCACAGTTGAAGTGTACCTCTGGTGCAAATTACTGACCTCTGTCATCATTTTAGGTGGGGGAACTTGCACAATCGGTGGCTGACTAAATACTTTTTTGCCCCACTGTAAGTGTTGACCAGTGTTTATTAATATTATAAATTATTATGAACTAATCTTTATGTATAATCTACTTTTGGTTTTATAAAAAAACAAAACCACGCACTGTTGCCGCACAGTAAGAAGGTGGGTTCTCTCCCATTACTCCGGCTTCCTCCCACCGTCCAAAGACGTGCAGCTTGTGGGGATAGGTTAATTGGTTAATCCAAATTGCCCATAGGTGTGAATGCGTGAGTGAATGTGAGTGCGACTGGTTGTCTGTCCCTGTGTGTTAGCCCTACGACAGACTGGCGACCTGTCCAGGGTGTACCCCGCCTCTCGCCCTATGACAGCTGGGATAGGCTCCAGCGCCCCCCGCGACCCTGAAAAAAAAGGATAAGCGGAAGCGAATGGATGGTTTTATAAAGTATTGGAGATATATTTTCATTTGTTTGTGTAACTGATATTAAATGATGCTTATAAATGTGTCTGAAGCGGATGTTTTCTTAACTTAGAAATAAATCATCTGTTTTTTTGCCAGGTCCTAAAATTCAGTAAATAACATCTCAGACCCAAAAAATAAATGAATAAAAATGCAAAAGGAGTGAAAACAACTAAGCAGACCTAATGAGTCAGCCTAACAACCTTTAGCAGTAATAATTTGAAGTAATCATTTTCTATGAGTTTCTCTCTCTCACACTCTCCTTTACAGCATTACTTCAGTTCACTGAGGATTGTGGCCAGTTCATTTATGCACAGCACTCTCAAGGGCTCGCCACACCATTTCAATTTGGTTGACATCTGGACTTTGACTGAGCTGCAACACCTGATTCTTTTCTGTTTCAGCCTTTCTTTTGCAGATTTGCTGGTGTTGGGATCTGTATGCATCTGTATGGGACTGGGATCATTGTCTTGTTGCATGACCCAGTTTTGGCCAAGCTGTAGCTGTCGGACAGATGGCCTCACGTTTGAGTTTAACGGTTGAGAGTCGATATGAGGTCTTTGCTGCGTTTGGTTTTCACCAAACATGGCACTGTGCATTATGCCCAAACATCTCCACTTCGGAGAAATACACTGTTGCAAATTAAAGCTGTACTGCAATGTTCTTTTCAAAGAGAAGTCTTTCTTCTGACAACATTTCCAAACAAGCCATACTTTTCAGTCTTTATCTGATTGTAATGTCATGAACTTTAACATTTAATATGTTAACTAAGGCTTGGAGAGTCTGAGATGTAGCTCTGAAGGTTTTTTGCAATTTCTCAGAGCACTGCACAATCTGACCTTTGGCTAAATTTGCATGCACATCCACTTCTTTGCTGTTATTTTTTTCAAAGTTTGCTTTTTCTTGTATTCACATTATATGTATCCATAATCATATTGGGCCTAGCGAATAGTGTGTGTATAGAAATGTTCTTAACCTGTCCAAGAAATAACTGTACAAGCGAAATTATCACTGGATTTATAAAATGTGTACACTGGTAAAGTTTGTTCTTACCACCATGCTTATGTTGGTCAGTCAGAATCAATCTAAATCAACAGGTAATCTAAGGAGCTTGGAAAGAAAAGCGACTGGACTTCTCTAAGTTTATTGAAGACGTTTTACCTCTCATCCAAGAAGCTTCTTCAATTCTAGGACCGAATGGTGGACAGTCCCAGGTATTTAAGCCCTAGTTGTTCCTTAAGAGAGTCGTTTACCCACTATTGATCATGTTCCTCATCACATGAGCCAAGATGTGAAAAAGGGTGTGGGTCATTATCAGCAGAGGTTTCATGTGAAACCATTGTGAGGCCTTGTCTCATCATATCATGTGACCTACAGAGATCAACTGACACAAGGTGTGAGTGGGCGTTACAGCATCAGGGAAGGGGTCTCAAAACTGGACTGTAGGTGGCTGACAGTTGGTGTCTTAACCCACCGTCTCTGTTCAAAGATGGCCGTTCACAGTGGACATAAGCTGTGTCCCAAAACGTCGGCTGCATCCTTCGGAGGACCCGGCCTTTGCGGGGGTCTGAAAACGATGAAGCCGGGAGTCCGCTGCTCTCGCCGGCTCGAGTGACCATTGAACCCCTGGCTTGCTATCGAGCTGGTGGGTAACAGACATCTCTGAAAACGTTGGCGCACTTTGGCAAATATGCGATGTCTTGATAAACCAAGCAGATATTTGTAATTTACACGGCTACTTTCTGGCCTGAAAATATGTTAAAAGTTTATTTTGTGACGCAGAAAGATTAATAAGACTAATTTTAAAACTTAGTAGTGGCCGCCATTGTTGGCAGCTGAAACTTGGCTGGGCTGCGCTATGAATTCTGGGATATGGTGGGCCACGAAGGACACACCCGACACATCCTTCAAATTCGGGGAAATGAAGGACGCATTTGTCGGCCGCATTCGAAGGAGTCGACGAATTGGGACAGCCTTCGTCGCCTGGCCGTGACGTAATCAGCCTTCAAATGCGGCCTCCGGAGGATGCAGCCGACGTTTTGGGACACAGCTATAGATGGCTTCTTTCCATTTGTCTTCTCAGTCCAAAATGTAGACACTGGCATCCTCAAAAGAGTGACCTTTGACCTTTAGATGCAAATGTACAGCTGTAGTGTTGTCCTGTCGAGGTGGCTCTTCTGTGTTGTGCCATGCGTTTATCAAGTGGCTGTTTGGTTTCTCCAATGTCTGAGCACTCCTCGCTACACAAACCTGCTAAATAAGGAATGACAATGTTGTTGTGTTTGTCCTTCTGTTTCTCCCCAGCTGGTGTCTGACCTTCTTTGCTGATTTGATGAAAGCCCAATTAGGATAACCACATGTTTTAAGAGCTTTCTTTGCATTTGTGCGTTCCCTCTTTTTCTTTTCTGGCTTAGAGGGAACATTTTCTGCCCGGTGTTGTAGGGTCCTGATTACTCCAGGATTTTGTTCCAGAAGGTGGTGGGAGTCAAAGAGTAGGTACTGGCCCATGTGTGGGGGGCTTCAGGTAAACTTCACACTGCACAGTCCAGAAATGACAAACTCTTATCCTTTGTATCTTCCCTGGTGAACTTTATGTTTCTATCCACAAAGTTGATGTGAACAGTGAAGGCTTCCACTTCTTGGGTTTTGATTTTGACCCAAGTGTCATCCACATATCTGTACCAGTGACTTTGAAGAAGCATAAATGAGTCCAGTTGCTTTTCTTTCCAAGCTCATTTGATTACCATGACCTGTATGACTGAGAACCTACACAGACTAAATCAACAGGCTTGTGACAATCTGGATAATTTCCATTCGTCTATATAATGAAACATGTTTACTTAAGTGGAAAAAACCATAAAGTTGTTGTATGAGCAGGAAATAGGAGAAAGTCTGGCTAAAGAGAAAAAAACAATAGTGTCTGAGAACAAAGCCAGAAAAATCACATCGCAGCTAATGACAGTGAGACCAGACTCATTTTGAAGTTGCATTGCCACAGATCAGCTTCATTTATGTGGGATAAAACTATCCAGGCTGTTTAAGGTGCAAGCAATGAGTGAAAAACACTGTTGGATCCTGAAGGAATGTGTTCTGTCGCTTGTATCAATTACATTAACTTAACAAATCAGATCAGATAGGCCCAGCAGCCCAAAGGAGGTAAAATGTCAAGCTGACTGTAAAGATGGGCTTAGGAAGAGTTTACCTCAGAGTCCTCAGTCCTCACTCCAAAATAAGAAGAAAAAGGGAAGGGAGGGGCGGGGGGATCACATGCAGGCCCCAGTCTCATTTCTATGGCAACCTGAATGCTATTATAGCACCTTGCCATTCATTATGAAAGGGCTTCAGTTGGTGAGCAAGATGGGGTGGGGAGCGGGACAGATAGTGCAATGCTGCATTTTCCTTGCTCACAGCCAGAAAACAGGAGGAAAAGTAATAAACCTGTAAAAGCAAAAGCTGCAACACGCAGCATAGAGCTGAAAAGTTTACCATTAACGACAAAAACATGACTATTAATGCAAAACGGCCAGTGACTGAATGGGTGCTAAAAATTCCACCATGACTTGAATTGATATTTGTTTTGCAAATTGGGTTTAAAACCAGTAACTAAATAGTCTGAAAAGAAGCATCTCAAACCTAAAATAGGTCATAACAGCAAAGACAGTAATTATCATGGAGGATGCTGTTAGCGGCTTCAGGTGGAAATGTTCTCCATTTTGCCAGCCTCGTTGTCTTTTCATCTTTTTTTCTTCCGCTTTCAGAAGGGTCTACAGCATGTTGAAATGTGAAAAATGCTTTAACATATTAAAATGATCTTATTTATGTATATTTTAACCAAAATTACAATGTCAGTGATTTGGCTTGAAACTTTACTTTTTGATAAAACTTACAGTTAAGGCTGGTGCAGGTGACCCGGAATCCTCCCGTAACAAATAAGTAAACATGAAAGCAAACCACAAGTGAAAGTTGTCTCAGATGAGAGTCAAACTCTGCTTTCCTGGTCAAAGGTGAGGTGGATTTGTTTTTAGCAAATAGCACTACTCCTATATGTTGTTTCAGGGTTGTGTCAGATTTTAAAAAGAGCCGATATAATCGGTTTGACAGAGGACTTGTTGAGTAGTCAAGACCCTAGGAAGCAAACTGTGCTTTTCTAAAGCGCTGACGCATGTTGATGCACGTCGACACCTGAAATCAAGGCAGCAATGTCAATGATCCACAGTCTGCTCACTGCGTGAGACAGCTCGAAAAGTAGTGAGTAACAGGATCTTGATCATAGTTTAGATTTTTAAAGTACTAAACCAGCATTATCAAAGGAAAACACTGCTCACAAAATAAAATGTCTTATATAATATATTTAATCCATGATAATACATAGTTTATATAGTAATACCTTAAATATCCTTTGACTATTACTGCATGCAACTGTGATCCACAGGCTCAGCACATGGACACAATGACCACAGCCAATATACAACATGAAGTAAATGTTATTAATTTATTTTTCATTTTTAATGCTCTTAAATAGCAAAAATAGTTTTATTTTATTCATGACATAAATGAAAACATAGTTACTCCTCACACCAGTTTGGTAAGTGGGGAACATTTTCCTTCCACTCAGGTGACCACAGTTCGAATAGCAGGATTTCACTGAACCACAAGCAAAAATACATCCTTTAGCCAAAGTTAGCAAAAACGATACCGAGCCCAAACTCTTTAAAGATAATTTGACTTGTTTAAACTCTACATGTAACTGAATACCGTGTGCTTGTGTAAGTCGTTAGTATAATCCATTAAGCCTACCTCAGTGTGGGGGAGCAAACTGCCCCTAATGAGTCCACATAAATAAAGTGCTAATGAAAGTGAAATAAGTCTAACTGCACTCAACAAATAGCCCACCTGCCATATCTCTGTTTGCAGGCACAGAAAGGTGGGCAAATGAGGCAGTTATTTGTGAAAGGACAATCTAAAGTAAGTCTTTACGATTCAGTAGGTTGCGAGTTTAGTTAAATACATTTCAGTTCTGGGAGCAGCGCTGCTGTTGCTAACTGTGAGAATACTTAGCGGGGTTAGTGTGACAGTGCATTAGCAGCCCGAGTCCATTCTCTGCGTCCCCAGAGAGACCAGAGCGGGCATATTAACATTCTCCTCAGAAGGGCCACAGGATCTGCCTTCAATGCCGTCTGACTCCAAACAAAAGACGGTGCGTGTGTGTGCGTGTGTGTGCGTGTGTGTGTGTGTGCGTGTTTGAGTGTGAGACGCAGACAGGCTGGGAGTGTGCATGTGTAACTGTGTGCAAGACGAGACAAAAAGGAGGGAGAAAGAACAAGAGAAAACCGTCTATAGGAGGAGGAGGTAAGTTTCAGTATATATTTACCATTGCTGGGTGTCTATAGTTTAATAATGTAACCACACTGCGTGCTGCAAATCAATGTGCAAGGAATATTTTCTGGTAAACAAGTCCTCTTTTGAACTTGTTTCTTTTCTCCAAGTTTAAAAAGATTAATTTCCGTAACATCTACAAATGAAGGACAAAATTGAAGATATCGATATAATGACCTCGCTTATATTTATGTTTTATTTATTTTTGACCAATCATTAAATCCACAACATTCACAACAACCTCTCAGACTCTTAAGCTTTTCTTTATTTTTTATTTTTGAGCAAAACTTTATATATATATATATAAAAAAACTAGAATTAGTTGCTATGCAAACTGTAACCAGGTGAATCATAAGCAACACCTCTTACTCATATACCGTTTCTATTTTTATTTAGGCACTTGTGTTTATGTAATGTTTTTTGATGTCTGTTTTTTTCAAACCTGGAACATGTATTGCTTTTATATACAAGCTGTAATATGTGAGTGGGCTTCCTTAAATTTAATTACATGGTATATGCCGGCGATGGTTTCTGGCATCATCGCTTCATACAGTACCAACTGTAGGCCACTGACTTCCTATGCATAACTCAAACATCTGGCCTTCATCACTCAGTGCCTGAAATCTTTCTGCATTCCATGTGCAAACTGCACCATGTCATGCAATCTATGTCTACTCTGCTGCTGTGAAGATAATTCACTGCAGTCTACCAGGAAAGACTAGTCTCTTCTCTTATTCATGACTGCAATATGTAAGTAATGCAGCAAATCACTAGCTTTGCAGTTGTTTAATCGCAAGCCAAAATACTGGAACACAGGACACTTTTTAAAAAAATGCAGACAGGTACACTGAAGGATATGAATATCGGCACAAACTTTAATGGAAATCCATCCAGTATTTGGTGACTTATGAATTTTAAAACCACATACACCTGTACATCATTGTGCTGGTAGCACTAGAGGAGAAAGTTAGGGATTGCCTGCAGATGCATCTTCTGGGAGAACAATGAATGTCAAAACCTTTTGGTTTTTGGTTGGTTCCTCACTGAAAATGAGGAAACATTGTATTCTGGGAGAAACAAAGTCTCAAGTATGGGTCCTCTGGGTAAGGAAATGGCACTTGTTAGCAGATTATCCTGTTTTCCAAAGATTTTGCATTTATTTCTGAAGGAGCAATTAAATGTGAACACCTGACAAAGGACGTTTGTGATTTCTACTTTATTTACTTTTGACAGCTGTCCATTATATATATGTAACAAGAAGGTGGGCCCAGATACACCTGTAACTCTTTTTAAGAAGTCATGCTTTGACAGAAAAAGAAGAAGAATGAATAGTTCATGTCACGTGCACAAACCTTGGGATTCTACACCCATTCCCAGCTGGGATTTACATACTTTTTGGACTGCAATTCTGGGAAATGGTGTAACGGATTCCAGGACAGTTGATATGGAATAATAAAGAATGCAACATCTTTGCATTTGACACTCAGTAAGTATGCTCCACAAACTCTCCACTGAAGGCTGAACTGCTTCTATTTATACTACAAATGGGGAAAAAAAGAACAAATGAGGCGCTCATTGTTGACCCTGAATGATCAACGTCCTCCGCTCTTGTCCAAAAAGAAATTCTTCCAGTCGTTAACTGCTTACGTCATTACTCAAGCCGGAGAGTTGAGGGCTTTATTTCTGTTAACTGGATCATAAAAACATAGCAGGACAACTCCCAGGCTGATGAAGGCTCACTTTGGATTATAATGAATTATTTCATTGGACAGGCTCTCTGAACTTGTATTGTGATGTTCCAGTATGGAGCTTACCTTCCAGTAAGAAATTCATATTTGCTCTTATGTGCTTTCTGCATAAATTGGACTTTTTGACAGTGAATAATTCCTCTAAATGGGATTTAATCATGCAGCCATTCTTAGCTGATGGACTGCAAGTGTTCTGTATTAGCCACGTGATAGACTGGTAATGAGTCCACAGTATATCCTGCATTTTGCCTAAAGATGACTTGGACGGACGGATTTAAAATGCAGCAATATTGCTTCGGTATTGTTTCAGCGATCTGCTCTGAAGTCTCTGAAACTCCAACTGAATTTGAAATTTTAAACTAGATTAATTAAATTCATGAAAACTATCAGTTGACTATTGTTTGCTTTTAATCATCAATTCAAAGTTAACTCTGCGTGAGACCTGGTAGCTCGATAAACTACGAATTCTTTGCTCTCTACGTAATACGCTGTTACTTGGTGTTTCTAATGATTCCGTCCTTACACAATGAGGACAACAAGCAATGTCAGCATTGATTATAGTCAACCATGATGCAGACGATTTAACTTTCTCGGCCAATCTCAGTCTGACTGAGTATGAATTTCACTCCCTGATAACAAGACGCGTAAACAAACAACTGCAGAAACGCAGAAGCATTAATATCCGAAGGTTTCAGAAATCAGACTGCCCGCAAATGATTCCTGACAAAGTATTAAAAGTACAAATTTTAGACGATCGGCATTTATAGGCCACACGTGTTCAGACAGCTCATCTGCCATCGAGAGCAACTAGGGGTTCAGTGTCCTGCCCAAACCTGCTCCACCACCTGCTCCACCACCTGAGCTCTCTGAATAGGCCAGAACTGCTGGTTCTGTAACTGTAACCGCCCCCAACTTATAACGAGCGTTCGTTCGACTGCATTTAAGCACCTAAAGATGGCGGACTGTGTATAAAAGTGGCCAAAATTATTCAACGTCATATTTCTGTCCAATATTTAAAGTATGAACGTTAATTGCATCTTGATCATTTCTATCTCATTCTAATTGTACCCTGTATTTCATAGGAATATCAGCAGTGATTTAAACTCTTCTTCTTTTTTACATTTTCTTCCTTGTTATACATAATAAATATTACTGTGATTTGCATACCTCTTGTAACCCGCTGTCCCACTCAGCTGGTGGGGCAAAGGGTGATCTTCACTGACCTGATGAAGGTAATCATAAGATAAAGGCTGAGAGCATTTTAACCCTGAAGCAAAGCAGCCTTTGACCTTATAAATACAGTATCACTGCAAAGCTACAGTACATGCATACCCAGAAGCAAGTAAAGTAAAACTGGCAACCTCCGATGCATGGATGTATTCTCCAGGGACAGCTTGTTTTCTTCACCGTCTTTATGATTTCATTAGCATGGTGTCTTCTTGGCATATAGTCTTAGAGGATTGAAGACCTTCTGAACTCACTGCTGTATCACTGTGGCCTCCACCTACACACTTCCACTTGTTTTGCACCAAAGCACAGTTAAATGCAGGAATAAGATTTCCATAAGCTGGAATATACTTGCTGTGTTTGTATCCCGCTCTCCTTCTAATGCCCATGTTTTAACCTCATACTGTGAGTACAACAAAAATAATTCAAGGTAGAGTGCACACTTTTTAAATTATTTATGACTTCACTGTAACTTATTTATATTTGCTGGAAAATTATCTATTAGTTAATCTAATTGCGTTGAGACATGTGAAAGTCGTGTCCTCTGAGTCATTCTGAGCATGTGCAAAGCCTGCTCTCTGCACATATGGTTAAACAGCACAGTTTCTGCCAAACAGAATTAGGAAGACTTTCTTACCGACGCTTGATTCCTCTCTTTCTCTCTCACTCCCCTCCTTTCTCTTTCCCACCCTCTCTTTACAGCACACAAGCTCACAAAGATAGCATATACAGTATATGTGCTCAGGCATATGGGCTCTGGAGAGAAATATATACACAGAATAAGGGACAGATTGTGGTTATTGATTTTCTTCGACGGGAGCAATTTTCTTAAATCCTGCGAAGAAGACATGCCACTTTGAATCATTTGTAAATTTGTAAAATAACATTTCACTTATTTTTACTTGTTTTAATGGTGTACGGCATGTCAAGTCCTTAGCTAAATCTACATCGGGCATAGTGTGTGTTACAATGGTACAGATCTTACTGATGGTTTGAGAGATGCTGACAACACCGTCTGCAGCATCCAATCTGTGGCAGCTATTAAAGAAACACCCAGATAAAAGTTCCAGGTGCTTCTGTGCAGCAACGACATGCGTCCGGTAGCTGGTGCGCAGCACTGCGTTGTGACAAAGCTGCGCACAAACAGGAGTGGCATGGAAACAACCGCAGGCTGAGTTTGATGATTTGGTTTGAGTGCAGCAAAGGCAGGCAGACCAGTAGCACAGGCAGTAACAAGATGGCGGCGGTGTGCAGCAGCGAGTGTAGCAAGCTCTGTCCAGGGAGAGAAGAGACAGAAAGACATAAGCGTAACCTACTCAGGGCACGTAAGTGAAAAGTATAACAGTGATTTGGAGCCAGCCTGTTCCACAGGGTGGGGTGGGGCGGGCAGAGCGGCACCAGCACCTACAGGAGCACTCATAGGTAGAGGGGGGTGCGAGAACAATGGAATGGCTGCCTCCCAGACAGAGCTGCCGTACTGCAGTGATGAAGGAACAGGAAGGGGGGGAGAGAGGAATGGCACAGGAGGTAGACACACCTGCTCCTGCTGCTGTTGGAGCAGCTAGTGTAACAACCAGCAGACAAAGAGTAAGCTGAATTCAAGTCCTGCCTCTCATCTAGCGATCAGAGGGCATCTCAGGACTCAGAGTGCAGCAGTGAGGTCACAGCGTAAGGGGTGAGAGCAGGAAATGGCTGGTGAAGAAAGATATAGAGCTGATACATCTGCAGTTCCCAACATATACTAATAACTCACATTAGACACGTTTATTCACATATTTAGAGATTTAAAAAAAAGTTTTAAAAAAAACTCTAAATTGATGAGATTTAAAGAGTTTTACAGTACAGTAAGTGCACAGTGTATGGTTTTGTAACTTACAGTATCAGCTCTTTATTCAGCACCTTTAAATCCACATAAACCTCAGGGAACTGTTACCTGCTGCTTCACTAAATCACTATCGATCCAAATATCAATAGTATTGATACCAGTATCGATGCTATTGCGCTGGTATTGGTATTGATCTGATACCAATACCAGCGCAATAGCATCGATACTCGTCTCTATCCTCTACGTTCTCTACGTAGCCCGCTAAATTGTGTTAAAGAAATAATTTCTTTAGAAATATATACCTCAAACATGCACTATGAAAAATGTGGGAACCTTTTTTGTTGACTGTCATATCTATTTTATTTAGAGCCTAAAGCACATTTAAACAACAGAGGTTGACGCTTCAGGGTCGTCAAAAATTTCAGAATGCATGAAAAGCTGAAAAGGTGTGTTTTACTGCGTTGGATAATTATCGTGGAAAGTAAAAATCAGAGTTATTTAGTGGTCATTAAAATGCATTCAGAATTATCACATTCTTCTCATAAATGATGACACACTGCTCTCCCCTCCACAATCTGCCTTCATAGATTAAAAGTATTGGTACTGTTACCGGCAGTATGCGGCCTGTATTTATTTGGCGTTGGATCAGTACCAACATTTTCAGTATCGCACAGCACTACTGCTTTGATTAAATTATAATCATGCATAGAGGACTGGTTAAAAAACATGGTGTGCCTACAACTGTGGGTGAATGACACCAATCAGATACAGTGCATACAGTATATAAATATATATATATATATATATATATATATATATATATATATATATATATATATATATATATATATATATATATATATATGGCAGAAAGCAATCAAACACTCTACAACTAGTCATCTTTCTTCCTTCCTTCTCGCCGCCTGTCTAAACTAATCTTCCTTTCCATGTTTGTGCTGAACAAGGTGAACACTGACACCATAACCTACTGCTGCAAATGCACTGCTCCATGCAGGAACCCCCACTAAACTGAGAAAAAAAAATCACATTACCACATTTACATTTAAAAAACAAAACCTGAAGAATAAACAGACTCCCAGGAAAAACACTTAAAAAGTTCATGTTTGCAGGGTTCTAAGAAACATCGAGATGTGATTGAAAAGTCAAAGGTGAAAGGTAACCAACCTTAAGACACATCCCTTTGAAAATTTGATCCTATTTCAGACTAGGAATTGATCTCCAAAGACTGGGACTGATAGACAAATAAACCCAACCGCATCAAAAGACTTGAGCTCACCAGCAGAGTTGAGCAGAAACAAGTGTCAATATGTAGCACGCACACCTGAAATCTACTGAATGTGCTAAAATAGTTTGCTGATTGCAGAGCTACAGTCAAGGATGTAGCACCCAGCATTATTATATAACATATTTTCACCAAAGCACCGTTAAATGTGGATTCACAGTGGAAAAAAAGGGAGCCATTTAGTAACTGGTTTAAAGGTGAACCACATTTAGCTTCTACATGCTATGCAGGCATATACATAACATTTCCAGGTTGCTATAGCCCAAAATAGCGGTCACAGCACACCTAGGACATGTATGTATGTGTATCTTATTGCAACTATACAATCTAGTCATCTACAGCACTTTCACTATTCAACTAGATTTTAAATGATGAAATCCTAAATAGCTGTGTACTATTTAAATGCCTTTTAGACTTGTAAAGAACAGAAAATTACTCAGTAGTTTTATATGCATAGAAATATCTTTTCAATGCCCTGAAAAGACATCTTTTCATCATTCTCTTTTCAACTAAGTTTGAATGTGAAGGAACGCTTTTCTAAGTGTCTTTTCTTTCCCTCTGACCTAAAGAAGCTACTCTTACCTTTCATGTTTTAAAGTTGTTGAGACGTCTGTCAAAGTTGTTTTTTCTGCCCCTTTTCAATCAGTTCGTGCTGGGTGAGGTGTGATCATATTTGTACAGTTATATTTAGTCCAATGGACGCCCATCTAGGAATTAATTTGGATCAAATAGATGGACTAGATGCTCAAGCCTGATTTTCATTGATTGTTTTGGGGCTAAATGAAGGCCATGAGTGGCTGACCAGATGAGCTCAGAAAACAACGTCCATGTGCATCCAGTGTGTGGCGGGCATATTCTGTAGACACATGGGAAATCACAGTGTTGGGATAATACTGAGAATAAAAAGTGTTTTCTTATTCTAAACAAACTATTACAGCGAAAACGTCCTCAATATATGGAGCTGTCTGCAGCAGTGGATTCAAGTTAACAAAAGATAAAACATCTTCAAGAAATCAGCAAGTCAGATTTTACTCTACAGGGTAGTTAATTATTTATCAGCATGCTCTGCTTCTTTACCCTCATACAAACTTGCATCACATGCTGCTTGCATCCTTACTTCCAGCTTCATCCTCACACAGTAAACTGAAACCAGGCAGAGGACAAAAGCGCTCAATAAGATATGAAGTGCGTGACAATGCAAATGAGTTGCACATTTACAGAAGTCATTGCTCATTAAGAGTGTTTGACCGCATAGTAAAAATGCCCGATTTAATGAATCTCAAAATTCCTCAAGGATGCTGTATGGACCAAAAAAAAAGAAAAAAAAAAAGGCTGCTGCTAGAGTTAAAAATGGTGAAACACAGCTTCAAATTAAGGTTCAGAAAAAGAATCGGAGCTCAAAGCTACCTGTCCTTCAAGCACATAATCACATCCCATCCACGCTAATGAAAGAATGAGGACAAAACATCAAACAGTATCCCGGTTCAAATGCTGCTGAAGCTCCCTGGAAAACTTGCAGCAACTTCACAGCGGGTGAGGAGGAGGAAGGGGATATGCAAAAGGGGGACATCCAAGTATGAATAAAAGGAGAGGAAGAACGAAGCCGTTACTGCGTTCGCCGATCGACTACGCAAACAGACGCACGTTTGTGCATATTTTGACACAAAGGATGTTAGTTATAGAAAACATATAACATAAGAGGACTGTACGTTAGTCCTCAGCAGTTTGACACCTGAAGTTGTCACGCATGCGTCAAAGCAGGAAGCAGTTCTGCCACACTCATCCTACTCTCCAATGATGCCCATTGAAACACAGAACAAACTATATAAAAGCCTTTTAATGCACCTGAGAGCCGCTACAATTGTGCTTTCATCCATAGCTGATGAGGGGGTCACCTTATGACATGCACGCCAAGGTGTCTTACAATTCCCACTCGACTGTGTAATTCTGTTTTGCACCATTATCTTCACACTCGCTTGTAACAAGAAGAGAAAAAAAAACAGCGGGCCGAATGCAGGTAAGGGTAGGTATCGATGATATAATAGAAAAAGGAAGACGATTATTTTCATGAGGTCAAACACAAGTGTACTGAGCTTTCAGAGTCACGCTCTCACTAGTACTTTGTGCTGCTCTCAAGATAAGGCATGAAGAGCCTGTGGATTGAGTAGTGGAAATAAAATACCCTAAAGCACTGACTTTCATTTTGCACTTTGCTGTGTGTTCAAGTTATGCTGTTTATATTATAATTTTCCTCCCCGCTGCGTATAAATTACATTTATTTTGTCAACATCATGTTTCTTTAAATGTATGACTATACGGTTTATGACGCAGGGTTAAACAGCGAGGTGCGGTTCTTGTGTGGTTTGTCTATGCTAGCATGTGCAACATTAGTCACTGAGGGTGTAACCTAACTCACAAATTCCTCATTCATTCATTGTACCAAGGATTTTGTAAATGTGGGTGTTTTCACCATGTCACCCCACCTCATCTGGACGTCCCTCCATCTCAGTCACATGCCCCTTATACCCACATTTCTCTATCTATCCCACTCCCCCGCCCTCTCCCCCACCCAGTGCCCTGCACACTGTGCCTGCCTCTGGCTCTCAGACTCTCAATATCCTGAAAGAAACCCAATGTTCGTACTTTTCATTCCCTTCGCGCTTTATTTTTGCACTATTCGTGGATTAAATGAACCTTATGTCACCGTGTCTAGTTTTTATTAAAAATAAATAAATAAATAAATGAAAAGGCGAAACTGTTCCTTCTTCATCGTGCTTTGTGTCTTTCCGCCATGTTAAGCCTTTTCCTTTTTTTGTTCTGAGTTAGAGATGTGTGAGTGCCCCTCGCAGCTCCCAAGAACCCAACCCGTGCACATCACAGCAAAACGTCACAAGTTAGGGTCTCAGGGAATGAGAGAGGTACAGCTTGCTCTTTTTTTTTGGTCTGGCCTTTTCTGTGCAACGTACAGCAGATCATCTGCTGCACGAGCACTGTGGCTGAGACTGAAACAGCTCCCTCTATCCCTCGATTTGTGCGGTGCTCTACCTTAAGTCTCAGTTTTGCCCCTTAAGTCGAGTCTGGTCTCGGTAAAATGCACAACCCCACCATGCGTTAGCATTTAGCTCATCCATGATCACATTTACAAACAAAATCGTTATATATGAGTCAAAAGATCGATATGCATCAGTAAGCACACGCTGAAAATGTAATATAAAACCTAACCATATATAATCTTATGATAACTGAACAGACTCATGCTGTGCACACTGTACTCTAGCCATACACACCCAATCAGAAGCACTTTACCATCACTAATCATAAGGATAGCTCTGCCTCCCTGTCACAACCTGACCAAACCTAGAATAATAATCTGTGTAAAACATCTTTGATATTTTTCCAAACCCCGCACTGAGAACGCATACAGCAGCAGCAGCAGCAGCCAGATGACTACAGCAGCAGAGACTACAAATTGACGCCAGTGTCTCACGCTGATAAAAATACACCCTTAACACTAAAAAAGTCCAAGCTCCTTACCACTTACTCCCTCTATGCCAGTGAGATCTCGTGACATGCCAGGCTTGTCAGTCCTCTGAGACCGCACCTGTCAGTCATGCCGCCTTGACTTTATGGAGGGAAAGCTCATTTGTCAGGTCGCAGAATAAAATCTGACTACCCACAAGATGAAGAGGAGGAGGAGGAGGAGGAATAAGAGGCCGGGAGGAGCGGTAAGATGAGATGCAAGGAAGGAGAAAAGAAAAAAGAAGATAAAACTCACCCAGCTGACCGAGGTGGCGGAGGCTGCCGCAGTCTTCTCTGTACGCCTGTGCCGGTCAGCCTAGCAAAGGGAGAGAGGATGTAGCAGGGCACAAATCGGAGAGAGAGAGGGGAGAAAAAAATGAATGCTGGAGAGAAGAATAGGGGAAGATTTTAGTGCTGCTAGCTCAGGCTTTGTTGAATGGATAATTCGGGCTAGCACATGAGCCTGCTCTAGCAGATTGCTGCCGTCTAGCCGTCTGCTGCTCAGACATGCAAGACTGTACCATGTGCAGCCAGAGAGAGAGAAAGAGAAGGAGACAGAGACATGAAGGGAGAGATGGCAGGGAGGGCAGATGTTGGGTTAACGATTTAATGTAGGTGAACATGGGGGGAAAAAGAGAATAGAATAGAAAAGCAGTGAGGGTGACTGAGACAACAATACATTTAGTATTACAGGGGAAGGAAAAATGCACAATAATAAATCAAAAACAATCCATGAAAAAGAAACCAGCATAAGAATTGAAAAAATATTCTGTTTAGCTTGGGTCCAACAGTAAAAATCACAAAAATAAACAGCAAAACCACAGCCCAGTAATGTTACACGTATGCTGACTAATACAAGAGAATAAGAGCAAATGACAGGAAGCCATCCAGAAAGAGAAAAACAGGATTTTAGAGAGTGATAAAGTAATATTTTAACCCCCCAGACGTCTGATTTTTAACTAAAAAGAGCTCTACTGCACTAAAGCGCATATTCATCGCCCCGCACATTCAATAATGTACAATCTCAGCTTTCCCCAAAGCTTCCCCCATATGAGTCACAGCTTTACATGAGAAATCAAAAACAAGAAGGATTTTCAGGTTACCGTCAGAATTTGGCAGATCTGGTTAGTAGCTGTGAAAAAAAAAAAGACTGAGACACAGTGTGCCAAAACAGCGACAGGAGTGAATAATAGGAAAAAATGTGTAACGCCTGTTGCTGTAGTCCCTCTGCCTACTGCTGCTCAGCCCTTTCTCCATGTGACACTACTACCCATCTTTTTCTTCCTCTGTCTGTCTGTCTGTTCGTCTCTTGGCTTCATCTGTCTCATATTTTCTTTCTGCACTTGATTGGTGCTTTAGTCTCGCTGTATCACACCTCTCGGCCTGTGTCTGTGCCTCTGTATTTTCTTTCCCTCCTCTGCCTTCCATGCTTCATAGATTGCAGGCTCAAGTCCCCAAGGCTGAAAAACCGAAGAGCCTCTGCTTGCCCCTTTTTTTTCTGTTTGTTACATATAGAATCAAAACGGCAGTAGCAGTGTGGGAAAGGAACTAAATATCACCCATTCATTTCCCTCCCCACAGCTGAAATTACACAGACAAAAGGCCTAGTATATGGAGAAAGAGAGATAAGGGAAGGTAGAGAAATGAGGGAGAGAGACGTGAAGAGAACAAAAGCATACAGTAGCACAACGAGAAGGCAAAGACAGTCAAATAGGAAGTCACAGTTTTATCTTACAATGTCTCTTTCAAGCTCCTTTTTCATTTAAGGCAAACAAAAAGAAAAATCCTGCTCCAGTAGCATGTCCAGTATTCTGTTCCTGTGTCTCTCGCCCTCTGTGTCTGTGAGTGACTGGGTATTACAGCGTGCGTTTCATGGAGAAAAGGAGGGTGGGAACAAGAGAAAAGGAGGGAGCAAGAGAGAGTGAACGCACCAGTTCAGGGAGCTTCAAAGGAAATGTAACTGGAAGCATTGTGGTGTGTGTGGTGGTCTTATATTTTATCAGTATTAGTCACTGTAAAGCAGTGGAAAAGGCTTGTAAAAAAAAGAGGGGGGGAAGACACGAGACAAGATGGTAGGAAAGCGAGACAAATGGGGAGCAGAGGGAATTACCAGGGTTCTTCTGACGGACAGCGCACAATAGGCTGAGATCAGTGACAGCAGAAAAATGGCCTGTGTGGTCTCAACACTATCGCCCCCCAACCCTTTCCCCCTGCTGGTTTAAATAGGTCATTCTTTTATTTTGAAGTCAATTTAAAAATAATAAATCAGGCAGACAGTTCTCACTTCTTCAGCTCTCATTTACATTTTGCTGTATTTCTCTCTGTATCATTAGAGCCTCATTCTTTTCTTTCTTCTTCTTCGTTTTTTTGAATCGAAAATTCACTTTTAAGGCATCTCTCCTTGCTCGCGGACATCACATGTCACGATGTCTGAAAGGCATCACATGCGCTTCAGTGCGGCAAAGGGTCCCTTCATTTATGCTCAGTTTTACTTCCACCTTGTCTTCGCACACTAACACGACAAGAGTCAACCGGGACTATTTATAGAAATTTCCAAAGAAGACAAAAAACCTGCACAGATTCCACAGCGAGGGTGGGCCGTGTGTGCTGGGTGGGGGGTCAGTCAGGGAGAGCTCCTTTATGCCTCCTGCTGTATAATGTAATGCACTACCACATGGCAACAACAAACCACCGAGCACAGAAAGAAGTGTGAATACGCTTTTCTAGAAGAAGGGCGAGGGGGAGAAAAAAGTAAGCAAGGATAATTAGGCACAGTGAAAAACCCAACAGTCGATTCACGTTGTATCTACTGTAACTGAATGCTTGCGCTCTTGCAAAAGCTGCCCCGTACCAAGGGCCCCTTCTTCATTCTGGCCCAAAGAGCTCCTTACCCCACCTCTTTCGAACCCGGTGGCCTTAGGACAGAGAGCATAGAGTTTAAGTGGAAACAGTCTTTCATCATCATGACACTCCCCGCACTACACATCTGTACACAGCAGCATACCGCACTACAGGAGTAGGATACCATCTCTAACCTAGCGGCGCTACATCCAGTGTCTAATGTATATTTACAGTTCAGGCTTAACAGATTACGTGCACGTTAAATACTTTCATGGCAGGACAACTAAAAACTGCTTTTTACTCATAAAGATCCATATTTCCCCAAACAGTTAAAACAAATTAAATAACAACACTTTCATTAATTTCTTGTGTATGCATAGCTGGCAGCGTCTATGCCAACACCTTAAAGTGGGAGTTTAAAAAAATGTAGTATCCAACAGAGATCAAAAGTATGCAATGAAAATATGCCCGAAGAGCAGATATAGGTCACACGGTCTGAGACGAAGCCCGAGAAACTGAACACAGCCAAAATTAAGAAGTAATTCAGCGCATTTCTAAATTGCAGTCAGGAACCTAGATAATTTCAGGGGCCTGTGGTTTTCTTGGTTTGAAGCAGTGAAAGTTGTTACTGGCTGTTTTGATCACAGCAGTGTCTTTACCACATAGCTGCGCAGAGGAAGTATATCGTTTTGGTTAAGTGAAAGTGAACTTTGTGCATAATTGGCCGCCAAGACCTTGTTCTTCCCCTGCGGCTGTATGGTGTGTTTCCCTTCAGTGACATCTCCTTCATTAGAGCGTCCCGCAAACATCACTGCAGCAGCATGCTAGTGCTTTTCCTCATATTTTGAAATGATTTCTCTTTGCCCCCCCCCCTCCCTAATCTGTGCTGTCATTGTTTCAACTTTGTTTTCCAAGTGTCAAACGAGATGCAGTGTTTGCCATGTTCATGCAAGTCTTTAGCAAAATATCTTTATCTCTTCCCATATCTGCTTAAAGGAGAAAACGAAAAACCCCAAAACAACACTTTGAATTAAACAGAAGAAATTTCAGTGTATTAAGAAACAGACACAAAACCACCTGACAGAGAAGCTGTGTTTACAACCAGGCGATAAAACTCTCATACACAAATATTGCACAGATGTTGGCATTTATGAAATAATCCATCAGTGTACAGATTGTGTGGTGTTTCCTCAGGGAAAGCTAGGAGGCTGTACAGTTATCTCCTGTGGTGTCACTCTGAACTATACAACCTACTACCTCAACCTGCGGAACACTGGAGGAAGCTGCAGCATGGCTGCCCTGTAGGGCCGGGCGAGCAGTTCAAAACTACCACAAGCAATGTAATTTTATTTTACCAGAAACTGAAGAAAAATTTCACCAATAAGTCGTCCTCCTTACTTAACTGCAACACTGACGTAGAGGCCAAAGATAGTCTGTCATGTACAATGTTGTGACACATCGTCATTTAGCCCAACCCACAAATTTGGGTGGGGTCACTGCATCGAGGCGGCACACGTGGGATAAGTTTGGTAGAGAATATCCTGCATCCTAGGATACAGGGTCACGCAGGGTCAGTGCTGTTTAATTGTGGGAATCAAGGATTAAGAAATGCCACTCTTTATGGTTATCCAGTCAAAACCTGCTTCCAAAATAATTCCAGTGATCTAGTCGCCTTTCTTAAAAGCACTGGGCAGATGCTGTTTTTACCAGGAAGACACATACCTATAGATACGAGCTTGTGCAGCCAGTCACCACAAGTTCGGATCTACGGGTTCGTGGCAGCTGGCATTAACACTTTGAGAGCGGATAAGAAGCAGAGAAATCAACAAACATTTAAGCAGACAACTCATTCTACTGTCTGAAGCTTTCAGCTCCACTGATTCATCATGGCACTCCTCTTACTGGGTGTTCAAACCACAATGGACAACACTGTAACTCTGATAAGGCTCAACATGGCACAGCTTTCATTGCATGTAGGTCTTTCTGCAACTAAAATATGCATCAACATTAAAAAGTTTAGTCTATTTCACCGATATTTAAAGAATAAATCCACGCGTTGAGTATCAATCCTTTCATGTATTTTTCACTTCTTGTACTTCTTAAGATTGCTTCAGTGTGGGGATATACAATGTGTCCTTTTTAAGCATCTAATAGAGATGAGCGTGGAAATTAGGCCATGGTACACAGGACAGGCCGGGGCACATGACTGTAATAGATGCGGTGTTTGTGTGTTTACCCCACTGATCACATTCTTTTGAGGTATAATTTTGAAATGTCAGGATAGTATACTGTAAATAGTTTTACATCTGAACACAAGAACGCACATCGCTAGGAAATATTTTACTAAAGAAAATGAATTTGCACTGAATAAAAAGGCATATTTGCGCTGCACGAATTTTATGAAATATCACACTATGATTAAAATAAAAACAAGTACCACGTCTCCAACAGAGCAGCAAAAGCAAATGCTACAACACATCCAGCACATGCAGTTATATATTCTTAAATAAGACAAAATAAAGACAAAATACAAAGCACATTTAATCGCTCCGCTGCCAAATACAAAGTATTTTTTTTATTATAAAAATAAAAGTGATTCTTATTTGCAATGACCTAATAAATTAAATTCAATAATGCAATTCTCTGGACCTTAGAAAATTTTCTGGAGAGAAAACATAAAGCGAACACCATCGAAAAATAAGCAAAGTTTAAAAAAATCAAATAAAAATCACGCACGCGTCACATTGTGTGGGTTAGACCCTATTTTGAACCGCTTCCACAAAAAGAAAACTGTAAGTTTCGTAAATCGCCAACATACCAGTAAGGCATAAGCTGGACCTGGTGGTCAAACGTCCTCTACACTCAGATGAAGTCAGGCTCGAAGAGAAGTGTAGGCCAACGCTTTAGGAGAAATCAAGAAACCTAAAATAAAAATGTAATAAAACCCCAAAACAAAACAACAACAAAAAAAGCAGAATGTAAATCATCAGAAACTGATTGGGAACAGAGCAGCAAGTCTAACATTCACAGGGAGTATACACCCGTTCACACACATTCCCAAAACCACACAAACACGTGGTGATCCAAGCACACCCTTAAAAACACAAACGACTAAAAACTATAAGAAGCACAACAATAATAACACTAATAGCAGAAAAAAAACGCTAAATCACAACCGAAAGTAAGAAGAAAACATCCCCTTGTTCTCTCCTAGTTACGCACTCATAACCCGTTGTCCAGTCCCCATTTTCCGGGGTACAAAAACCTCAAATCGGCTTTAAAAAAAAGGTACGGCAAGAGAGAAATGGCAAAAGGTTGAATGCGGTAAGATGTGGATGAGGAGGAGTGGCAGCGCAGGGCTGGCTACAGAGAAAGTGGAATTTCTGACCAAGCAAAGGAAAGGGTGGTGTTTTCTTTTTGTTTTTTTTTGGTGCTTCATTCTGCTTGGCTTTTTTGGATCCCAGCAGGATCCTTGGCTGCTGCTCTGTCTCTTCTTAGCGCTGCCAAAATATGGACATATCCCTTTGTCTTGAACTCTGTTACATAAAAAAAAAACTCAAATTGAGAGATGAGAAAACATGACTTTAAAAAAGAAAAGAGGGATTGGACCGGCCACCAAAACTACAGCGCAAGTTATTAAAGAAAAGGAAACAGCATGAGTGAAAAGTGCACAGCAAGGAGGAGAGAGGCTTAGCAGCTGAATTCAAGGGAAACGAAAAAAAAAAGGAAAAATTCATTAAAAAATAAAAAGTCGAGATGGAAGGGTTTTGTTTTCGCGTCAGAATTTTTTCTCTGCAAACATAATATCTCCCAAAGTGCAAGCTGCAAAGTGTGTCTTCTCTGCTGCTACAAACACAGCAGCCGAAACCTTTCTAAAGCTATGCCACGTAGTGAGAGAGGGAGAGAGAAAGCAGCCACTTTTTGCTCTCTCCAAAATGGCTGAGGGCCGGGAGAAAGCGGCTATGAGCAGAGAGGAAGAGAGGTGCTCCCCGTCCTGCACAGGGGTGGGCTGGGCGATTCAGCGAGCATCTCTCCCTCGTTTCCCTCTCCTCACTCGTGCCCTTTGTCCCGTTAGCCGTCTTTCACACCGGACGAATGGCGTACAGCTGTGTTGTCGGTCCATTGGAAACTCTTTTCGGGCCACCGTGGGGAGGGGAAAGCTACAACTGTAAATGAGTGAGGTTCATGTGGTTTACTGTTCGTCGTGCACATGCTCGAATCCTGATGCTCTGCAAGTTGTTGCTGTTTTTTTGTTGTTGCTGTTTTTAAGAAACTGCTCTCAGATGCCTCACAGGACAGGTGACTTTTGCTCAACCACTATATAATTTCTATTTTAAAAATATGTGCATATCAATAATGGATATTTTATTATATTACATAAATTCAGTGTTTTTAAAAACAAAATGTAATCTTGTGCTATATTCTCACTTTTATCGTCTTGAATCCCAAATTTCAAATAAAAACATCACTGATTATGTTGAACAGTCTCCTCTCGTGACTATTTGAACTCAGCACCACTCTTGACGTCACAACAGTACAGTAGTTAAACAGCATGGCTGCTGCAGTCGGTAGTACTACATTTACATTTGGGTATTTCTAGTGGAGTATCTGAAGACTGTTTACTGGCTGCTTGCAGTCACGATGCATAAAAAGCACTACCTATCTGATATAAAGCCAAAATTCTACTAGAAACATTCAAAAGGGCAAAGGATTTTATTTTCCAAACATCATATTTAATAACCAAATTAGTAAAGATGCTGCAGTTATTTTAGCGAAGCCATCTGAAATTTTTCCGGGTTAAATCTATACAATTGTTTTTATCACTCACAGCAATAAGGTTTTTCTCTCATGCGTCTCAGCAGATGCGCGTCTACATTTGTTTTACACAAATCACTAATCATACACATAATATACCCAACATAAATCTGAGGGACTGACCTCCCAGTGAGGTCATCTTCACCAGCACTGGAAGAACCATTTCAGATTTTAAAATGGCTGCCTCACATTCTTGCTGACTGGAAGTGTGTTCAGTGAAGCTCATACCAATAAGCAACCACCCAACCAAAGTTTCCTAAAGCAAGAGATTAGAAAAACAGCAAGATGCTGCTGTATCTGACCCTGACCTCTGCAGAATAAGCTAATTTAAAAGCAAAATTTAATCTGGTAAAAACTGCACAGAAAGCCTGAGTATGCGGCATTCTTAAAAAAAACAACAACTAACACACACACACACACGGATCCCCTCCATGCATATCAGCTTGTTAGTGTTATGAAAAAGGACAAATGTTGGGTTCAGGATATTAACTGCCCTGGATACTAGTTTTGCCACAGCATGCCAATGGGCTGCTGTCTGCTCCATGGTCACCACTTGAATCTAAATGAACAGATTTGACTTTCAGGATATTGCCAAGAACCCTGTCACGGTGCCGACACAGAGAAGGGCCTCTCCAAAAACAGAAGGTTGGAGAAAACAGAGCGACCGACATGGGCATAACCCCAAACCTCTAACAAGGTAACCCCTTAAAGCCACTCTCAGAGCCTGGGAAAGTGGGGAAGAGAAAGAGGGCTGCCAACAATAGGCAAAAAATCATTACCAACATTTTTCATATGGTAACATTATGTCAGTGAATGCAGTGACAAGTGCGCTGCATAATCCAGGTCTTAGACACATAGATTAAAACTGGATTTCATTGTTTTAATTAGATTTTGTGACCTTTTAACTGACTCCTTACAATACGTGCCCTTATTATTGTCCTGCTGCACCGGTCTGTCGGTAGCCTCTTTGGATGCTGTACATCCAACCAACTTGCATTTTCCACCCCAGGAGTGAGGCTTTTATTAATACATAATGACCTTTTTTAACACTTTACTATAATGACATGCTAGCTATAGCTCTTGATATCCACTGGGCTTAAAACACCATTCAGCATTATAATTGGGGTGTTACTACTGAACCTGTAGGATTGTTGAATCAAAACTTCACACTGGTTTTCTTTTCTGTACTTTTACTGCATTGTGCATTTTTTAAGACAGGCCCATAACAGGCTGCTGGAGTTTAATCTCATTATGAGCTTAAAGTATGTAAAATACCTTAAAATGCATGAATATTTACACATCACAGGGGGTATTTATTACTCAGATCACTCAGGATCATGATGCACTGTTTAAACTGTTATTTCATCCATGTTGTAAAGCCACAGCATTTTTAAGATAAGCTGTAATATTTTTATTTGGAAAGAATGTGCTGATAAGAACACTGAGACATGAACAATACCACTGCTTCCTTTGAATTCATTACATCAGTAGACTGAAATGTAAACATGAAACTATTCTGGGCTTAATACATTATTTATAATATGTTTAACCCATTCAAATGTTTAGAGGGACAGAATTATATACTGTGTATTTTGCAAATATTGATATGTGGAAGATTACAGGAAAGGCAACATCAATAGTTCACTCTCACTTGTTTTATTACTTCATTGGTAAATGTCTAATCATGTTAAGGCTATGATTCACAGTTGAGTCATAGCTGCGTCTGTGATAAAGAAGTTTCTACAAGAACCTATATATCACCCTAAGTTACTCCTGTTACTGGCACTAAGTGACTTCTTGGCAGCTAGTGCTTCCCACAGTAAAAGGATGGTCCAGTGATGTCAGCCATGATTCTTGTCTTGTCTAATAGCATTATACATAATAATGATCCTTTCATGAGTACCTAAAAATAAAAAAGTATAATGGGTGATTTTAATTTTTTGGGTATAGCAGTCAAAATATAAAATAACCGCCCACTCCAAATGTATTTTCTCATGAACTTCCACAAACGTGCAGTAACACCTGTGAAATCCACCAGAGTTTAGGGTTCAGGCTGAGATTTTAGGTCAAATCTATATATAAAAGTGAAATAAAAACAATGTTGTGTAGGATTTATAATTTGGTTTGGTATAATTGTTAAATAATGTTACAGAACATACTAAGCTTACTCAAGTACATACATTCATGCAAATATCATGTTTTAAGCTCCCCAAATGTTGTCTTTTTTGGAAAATTATTGCTGGTTGAGTCAAATAAAAGCAGATAAGGGCATTAGATACACAAGAGGAAGTTAATAAAAGTTAATAAAATAGCTTAATGATTAAAGATGTGCAGTCGATTAAAGAATTTGTCATAATTTTCATAATTAAAGTGTTTTATATGACAGTTTTTTCGACATTTGCTTTACTTAGTACCCACAAAAATTAACTGTTCGTTCTCTGCTTTTGTGCCTGTATTTTCAGGTGTCCGTGAGGACGGCCTTCATGGCGAATTCATCCCCATAATCAACCCAGTGCAGCAGGATGAATGTGGAAAAGACGCACTCATGCAGGAGAGAGCAGGATAAAGAACCAGTGGGATACATGAGACAGCAGCAACATATATATTTTTTCCTATATTTTTTCATTCACACTCCTACATCTTTGCTTCTGAATGTTGCAGTCCAATTTTTATATCTTTCCCCCCTTTCATCTCACCCATTTCTTTCAATTGCTTGTCCCTCACTGTTCCCTCCTCTCGCTTCTCCCATCAAATATTCTGCTCACGCACAACTGCGGCACCCTTTCTCCAGTCCTCCCCATTAATCCACACCACAGACATCTTGGCCCACTGTCTCGTCTCTCTGTCAATGTGCACTCAAAAGTCTCAAAGTCTGGGCCATTTCAGCAGAGAGTGCCTGGCCGTTTTTCGCAGGCTATGAGGCCTACTGTTGAGCATGCTTTTCTACTGTACAGGGTGTACCGTGCAGACAGGACATCAAGCACTCCCCCTCTCTAAATATGCTAGAAAATGAAGACGACATCCCAGTGAAAGCGCAGGTCATATCAGGACAGGTGGCAACATAAATATAGCATCTATTTACTTTCATCACCACATAAAAACTAGTGGCTTGTTGCAGAAATGTTGGTGATATGTGGCTTGCTCTGCCCTGTTTCAGCCAGTTTCTAACACACTGAAGACATAAGCTTTAGTGCAGAAAACTCAATTGCTGTCACTGGAAATAAGTTTATACAGAGTTTCGGATTTGTGATGGACTGTGCAAAAAAATGTTCCTTCATTTGTTTGACTTTACTGCCTTCATAGTGCGAATCATTCAAAAACAAAAACAAAAAATTGTTTAATTTGCACTTTGGTTTTCACTTAACACATTTAAATCAATGCAGATTATAAACTAAGAGCCTTTGAAATGTGACATTTTCACATTCAGTGTTATTATTATTTTAATAAAGGTTTTGACAGATCTTCAGTTGGTGTAATCATGGTTGTACACCAGTGTTTCACCATTGTATACGTCAGCCAAAGCAGAACTGAAAAACTACCCAATGTGGCTTCTTGAAGATGATGTGCAGGAAGAGATACAAAAAAAGAGCAAGCACAATGACATAGCAGGGGTAAAGGCTGTAGGAAGAAGAAAAAGATGTAATTACTCTATTAATTACTTAATTTCTATTCATCTGAAGGATCCACTGACTTGAACTAATCACTTTAAGAAAGCAGCCAAATGCTCAATATTAACACATCTTCTGTGACAGGAAGAAGAGTGTGGGGCCTGTGAGGGGGGTTGAAGAAATGCAAAGATTTGCAGGGAAATTAAAGAAAGAAATTGAGACCCGCAAAAGGAAGGAAGCAGCTCAACGTGGACAACATCAAGGATAAAAACTCATGGAGTCTGATTTCTTTTTTTGCTACGTAAAGTGCACTTGTTCCTCCCTTTAAAGTCTACTTTTAACTGGCAGCGCACTGAAGCAAAATGAAGACGGATAGAAACAGCATTTTGAGATATTCCAGAGTATAAAAAACCCTGGCTGGATATTGAGTTTACCCCCTCCATTCTCCTCTTTTTCAGAAATAAGGGCTCAAGTTAGATTTTACAGCGGAGCTTAGAAATAGTACACAGCCCCTCATCAGCCACCCTCCTCTTTTGCCGTTTCTTTCTTTCTCTCACCCTCCACTCCTGCCGTTTCAGACCCTCATTTCCCTGCCCTCCTTCCCCTTCTTCCCCCCCCCTCCTCTCTCTCTCTCATTCATTCAGTTTAATTTTGAACTCTGCACTGGGAGACAGGCAAAGAGGGTAGCTCCATGGTTACCTGGCACCAGGCCATCTCATTACACTGCCAATTGATTCTGGCCTGCCGCCATGTCCGCTGCCTACCTCCCCCACGCCCCGCACCATTTCTGCACCCCAGACTGTCTGCAGCAAAAGGAGATTTCTGAACACACAGGACAGAACGAGACAAACAGCTTCACTTACGCACATCAAACTTAACTCGCATGCATGCACCACCACATGTATGTACGCACAAATGCATACCTGCTCACAAACACACACAGCAAACTAAAAATGGGAAAATACATGTGCGTATATTTAAATATTCATATACCGTTGGCCTCCACACAGTGTACAATCAGAGTGGCTATGAGAAAAAAAATAAAGTCATAATCTCATTACTATCATTTTTAAATCCATGTGACTAAAAACTAAACATGAATCTTTATTTAATCATAGACAGAATCCTCTTTCTAAATTCTGGTGTTCGCAGATAGAAAGACTTGAACTGTGAGGAGTAAAATCTAAATTCACAATACATTTAACTGTCAGGAGTGATACTGCAATTTATAACAATAAATAATCGCAACTTTGGAAAAACAAATTAGTGCAGCACAGATGTTAAAAACCAAAGAACTAATTTAGGAAAATAAAGTCTTCAAACCTGGTTGACTGGACAAAGTGTTGTCTGACACACTGGGGTGGTTGAATTCACCCTGACTTGCAATGACTTGGAAGTATTTAGTGACATTTCTGTGTTCAGTGCAGTCAATGGAAAGCCAGAGTAAACCTCTTCTTAAAAAGCAAGGATTTTTATTTAGGTTTATACCGTAACTATAGCAGAATCCAATGAGTAACATTAACATTTTATACAGCTAAAGAAGTGTATCTGTTTAAATCTTGTCAGTCAGACATTTGATTTGTTTGTCTCTGCTATTTCAAATTTTATAGATGATCGTTAGTGTTGCTACATCTCATGTCTCACTGGATATTCATTTGTATCTTTGAATTTGAAGAATTTTTTCAGGAACGATGTTTCCTGCTTAATGTGATACTAGTTTCCCCAATCCCGACCAATCCAACAAGTTAGACACATATATTTTAAAAACATGAGCATGGGAATCCAATAAAAAGTCCTGTATGGGTGTGTAAAAGCCTTCGTTTGGGTTTAGTAATCGCCACAAATCTTTTGTATTTGTACGACTTTAAACCGCACCTTTTAAATGCTTGTTGCTAAATTTGAGTGTGATGCTTGTTTGCTTGGTTACTTCCATCTGAGACATATGCAGTATCAACTTAAACACTGCTGCTAAAAAGAAAGTCTTCCACAAAGATTGCATCTGAAATCAGCTGCACCTCTGCAACACATACCAGCAGGAGCACAGAGTGACTGACCAGGCGTTCTCTAAGGCATCTCTAAGTACTTTGTTCATCTGAAGGACAGAATTTCAACACGAGTTTAAGGTTTAACACAACTATTGCTGTCTTTTAAATAGTATCCCTTTTTAGGACACACTCAAAAAATACTGTAAAATATCACTGATGAACGTCTCAGACGACCACATTTTACAGCAGTTTTAGACCAAACAGAAACCTTATAGGGTGATCCAAATATGTAAAGCAGCTGCTTCGCATAATTTAGTGTAGTTTGGAGCCAAAGAAGTCAGGATCGATGTTTAACGATTCATCTTGCCCTGTGAGAGTTTCAGTAGCAGAGAGCTTGCTGGCAGTTTCACTGCTGAGACTTTGTCATACGCAGCATCTGTCTAGGTGTGACTCAGTCATAGCTTCCTGCTTCTTCTGCTACTGCTGGCAGATGCCAGGGTCATGGCTTCTAGCTCATCAGGGATTTGAGGGGATCAGGAGTCACTGGGATCGTAGAGCCATATGACAGTGTGTCTACTGTGCCTTCAGTATACTCATATTTAATAGCCATCCATTCATGCCCTAGTTTATAATGTAAAAGAGTGATTGTGCCTGTTTTGTATTGTAGAACAGTTGCCCAACATTGTTGGATAGGTGATTTGTAACTGTGGTTTCTGGCTTTCCTGGTTTTACAGTTTAAACCCAATATAAATAGCTACATCTCTAAACACGGGGTGTAGCTATAGCAGTTTAAGACAGCTCAGGCAGACAGCATCCTGCACCACTTACTGCATCACCCCCTTTCTCAAATGCTCCACCCCCGCTTTAGCTGCCCAACTTAGGATTTTACAAGGCATACCTACACCCAACATCCACCTGTAGGTTCGGTATACACAGAAACTGAAGTCACATCATGTATGCTTCATCTACAGATTTTAGAAGTTATCAAAGCACCATCCATAACAGGAAGATAAAATATCATTAAATGAATTGAGTTAATTATACCTTCCAATATAACTAGGTATATTTTTAGTCGTCTTTATGCATCTTTATAGCTACTGTGAGTTGTACTGCCATATCCTGATTAATTTATCACCTATTATTACTATTACTAAAGTGTAATCAAATCAGTCGACCCTAAAACATCTGCACAAATCGAACGGTGCTCCATTCATTATAATAGGTTTATGCATTTAGTTGTCAACAGAATCATTCAAAAAACAGCTTACTGTTAATGCCAGCACATTCATTTAACCAGCTTGTAATCAAACTTTTAAGATGTGCATATTGCAAATCTTATTTTTGTGCCAGTGCTGTGACCTTGGTGATTTTTTTTTGGATTTTTTTTATTCCAGTTTTCAGCAGTTTGGTGAATTCATGGCTTAGAGACAATTCTTGTCTCAGTAAGGAATTCTAATGGCGAGGAATTCTAACAAACCAGATGCTCTGTCCAACACACGGGAAAATATTTTAACAAGGTCTAATGGGAAGTATCCTTGTTACTTTATGCTTTCACAGCCGTAACTGGAAAAATCTTATCTTCCACGTTACTACAACGTCCCCACAAATTCTTAGCTGATGACAAACTGAGCAATATACTTTTGTAAACAATACATTTCAGGAAAGCCTCAAAAAATACACATTTTTAATTCATAATCAACAGCTTTTGTTGGATATCAGTGGACTCATGATTAATTTAACTTCAAATATCGAATATCATCTGTCTTCTGGCCATTTCTTGGCTGCTGTGCACTTAGAATTTGTGTGACTATGCACCTTCAGGACAGGGCCATCAATTTCATGGTAGCAGGTGCCACCCACCCATCCATTTTAACACTGATAAGGGCTCCACGTTTGCAAGCAGGAGGAGAGCTACAGCTCAATATGAGATAAATGTATTTAAGAAATACGTAATGTATCTCAAAGAAAATTGCACCTGATTTCTTTAAAAATGCAAATTCGATTCAAAAGTCATGATGCACGAGAGCCCTTCGATTGAGATTTTCATGGGGAACGTAAAAGTTGTTATAAAGCATCACAAACGCCTTGTGAATACTGCACTGTAGGGGTCTTTCTTAAACTGTCCAAAAGGGAAAACAAAAAAATATTTGTATGTTCCAGATATTAACATGAAAAGATGCTGTGGAAGAAAAACATCTCTCTTCAGGATGTATATTTTTGTATCTTTTCTAAATGATTCCTATCAGTTGCAGAGTACATGCTAAGCAGTCGTCGTACGCACTGTATTATATTGTTTTACCACATCTGTTCTACCAGATAACACTGTTATTGATGACTGTGGTAATTAGACTGTGTGATGACTGTAGCCAGAAATAAATAAAGAGAAGCCCGTATAAAGACTTTCCAGTGCGAGTCTGTCTCTTCGAAAAGTAAGGATTAGAGATGGGCCTCCCTACTTCGGGGCCCCTTTCCTGTACATGCACACGGGTTGTTTAAGGACACAGTGAACCAGGCTACCCGATCTAGGGAAGGGGCCAGGGCAGGGGGAGCAGTGACGGGACGGCCAAGTGGAATAAACTTTCATGGAATCCAAAGAGCTCAAGCTGCTGGCTTAATGCTAGTGGGAGTAGAGGGGACTGGGAGAGGGAGAGGATTGGCTGATGTAAAAAGAAAGGGAGGAGCCACTTCCTCAGAAGGGAGAGAGAGATTTATGGAGTCCGACGGCAGCAGGGAGAGAAAAAAAAGGACAAAGGTGCCGATGAATACGGGGTTAGCAAGTGGTTTCCAGTGTAACAGTGATTTAAAGTAAAGGTACAGTAAAGATGAGAGGCACTACAAAGCATCTCGGGTTTAACCCTTAGGAAATCTGAAACACAATATTCAAAAAAGACAGGCATCCATTTAGATTTTTCCCAAACAAAACTCCAGGCTGTAGCTCAGAGCAGAAAATATTTGGGTTGGTCCACTTATAGATGGTAACCGATCACACCTGCATTCCTGGGAGAAGGGAGCTGCCAACAGACATTCTCCTGTTGCCCCCCTCGCACCCCTTCTCCAATTTTCTCTCCCCTTGTTACCTTGTCTCCCTCTTCTGCGTTCCTCTCCTTTCTGTTGCTCCCCTTTCTATATGAGTGTGTCTGGGTCCGGCTGGAGAGGCTTTGTCAGTGAACATTGGAGCCCTGACTGGCCCACGGGGGCCCGATCCATGAATACCCACACTGTGAGAGCCACTCTTTCACTTCACACCACTTTCTCTACTGGAATGCCTGAGCAGTGAGGTAAGAAACACACACACACACACACACACACACACACACACACACACACACACACACACACACGGAAACAGTACAAGCACACATACACATTTTCTCACTTTCTCTCTCCCCCCACCCCCTACATGCGCACACATACGCACATGCACTATACTTTACACACAAACTGAGTGAGTCATGCAGTGATGAAAAGCCACTGTTTTGTGTGCGAACCCTCTCACCCTGGACTAACATCCTGAGAGCCTTTCTCCTTCATCGGTCCCTGCCAAGCTCTCCCTCTAATTAAACACTATTGGGTCCAATAGCATTGGCCCAGTTTCCCCAGGACCATGCCCCTTCCACAGCTCATAGATGTCCTCAGCCGTGTAGAGTCTATATGGAATCTGAATGACTGTGGCGATTAACAACTTCTCAGGATTTATAATTCCCCACTTAATGATGGGATGGCCACAAGTCTCTTGCCAGCTTTACAGAAGGACCGGCCTAATAGATCTCCATCTGACATGTAATATTGTGCGAAAGGATTTCAGGAGACGATTAAGTTGTTTGGTGCATTTTCTTTTAAATTAACAGCATTACTGCTTAGAATGATCCCATTTTATCCACGGAAAACAGAGCAAACATTTTAAAATCTGCTAAAGTAGTCTGATTTTACATTTTCATCTTATAACATTGAAAGACACGACTATGCAATTTATATTTTGGTATGGTCCCACAGTGAATATTAAAACAAACAATCGAATGTCAGCTTTAATTTAAGGGATTTAACAAAGATATCACCTGTGTTTAAGAAGTAAGCCATATTTATACACCGTCCCCTATTTTCAGATAAAGTAACTGGAAAGTTGACAAGCTGTTGCATGGCCAGGTGAGGCCTGGTCCCTTGTTATCCCAAGACAGATTAAGGATATAAAAGATATGGAGCTGATTCCAAGTGTTGATCTTGCATTTGGTAGTAGTCACTGGAACTCTCAATATGAGATCCAAAGATATACAGGTGTGACAGAAGGAGGCCGGATTAGGCTAAAAAACCAACATAAACTTATCAGAGAGGTAGCGGAAAGTTCAGGAGTGGCCTTATCGTCAATCTCATATATGCAGTGGCCAGCTCAGCAAAATGCAAAAGCATGAAAGACCACAGAAAATAACTTTAGTGCTTGATATAGAATTATATCAGGAAAAACAACTTCACGACTGAGTCGAGAACACTCTCAAGGAGGTAAGTGTATCACTGCCAAGAAGAAACAGCCATTGGGTACAATCAAGAAAAAGAAGGTCAGATTAGACTTTGTCAGAAAACATTTGAAAAGACACTGCACAGCTCAGGAAAATATAATTTGGAGAGTTGAAACCGATATTAATTTGTACCACAATGATGGAAAGAGAAAAATTTGGAGAAGGAGAGCAGCTCGTGATCCGAAACACACTGCATCATCTGTCAAACATGTCAAACATGCTATGGCATGGGCATGCATGGCTGTGACTGGAACCACACCAATAGTGTTTATTGATGATGTGACTGCAGATAGAAGAAGCATCAGGGTAAATTATAAAGTGTACAGAGCAATGCTCTCTGCTCAGATTTCGCCAAATGCTGCAAAACCGATCAAACAGAGCTTCACAGTGCAAACAGATAATGATCTAAAGTTTAGAGCAAAAGAAACCCAAGAGTTTCTTAAAGTAAAGAAAGATAATATTCTCCAACATTCAAGTCAGTCACCTGACTGAGGTCAGTGAGACGCACAGACAAACAGAAACCCTTTACTACAGAGGCGGCTGTAGTCAAGGTCTGGAGCATCTCAAAGGAGAAAACTATATTTGGTTTCTAGGGTTCAGGCAATCAGTCAAGGCAGTAAAGGATTTGTAAATTTGCTCTATGACCTAAAAGCATTACATATTAAAATTGTGTATTTTATTATCTTTACAGAATTGGCTGAAATCTTTGGCTTTTCTAAACTGTAAAACTGTAAATGTTAACATATATTTATGCAGTGTGTGATTTTGCGAAACTTTATGGTGTCATTGTGATGTCACAGGGCATTACATCGAAAAAATAAAAAGTGTATCGTACCGCTCTCTTCATGCCCTCTCATATGATATATTACTCGATTTGGTTTCTTGACTTTTTTTCCAAGGTCCATGGGCGCTAACAATGTTAGATCAAGGTTAAATGCTTAGTCGTCCGAAGTATTCACGTCCTGCAGGTTCTAGTATAGTGTTGTGAAGTTTGAAGAGGATCCATAAATGATTGACCCGATTTTTGCCAAAATGAAATCAGCCTAAGATAGGGCTGTGCGATATGACCAAAATCTCATATCCTGATATAAGAATTCTATCGTCCCGATAACGATATAAATCACAAAAATGTAACACTTTCTGTAAATTATGTGAATCTCGGGCAGCTCGTCTTGCGGGAAGTGTTCCCAGCTGCGCGTCATGTAGCTGGAGTCGAGTGTTTTAACCGATGCATGAAACTATACATTTTTAGACATAAGTTATAAAGGCCGCCGTTTTCTTTGTGAGTATTTATTACACGGCGTGCTGCGAGTTGCCTGTTCTAACGTTTGAGTCTAAGGTTTATTTTTTAGCACCTGACGGCTCTTTTTTACTTCTCATCCATAAATAATCTGCTCTTTCACATGATTCAGTTTATTTTGAAAAGTCTCAACAGGATCTTGAGCTTTATTGTGAAAGGCCCAAGGAGCTTGCAAAGAAAAGCGTCTGGACTTCTTTAAGTTGCTTGAAGACGTTTCACCTCTCATCCGAGAAGCTTCTTCAGTTCTAAGGTCAAATGGTGGAGAGTCCCAGATATAAACCTAGTGGGAGTGACCCCCCACAGAGGGACAAAAGGACCCCCTGATGATCCTCTAATCGCCTGAGCCAAGGTGGGAAACTGGGCGTGGGTCCCAATCAGCCAGAGTTTCAGGTGTGTTCATTGTGAAACCTGGCCCCACCTTATCATGCGAATTCCTGAGGTCAGATGGCCCAGGATGTGAAAGGTTTACGTGGAACATAAACAAGCGGACATGCGATGGTGTTACCGTCGTTGTTGCTAACGACAACGCATAAAACATGCGCTTGTCCATCTGTAGTGTGGTTATATTAAATATAAGAGAAAGAGAGAAAGAAGAAATTAATATAGCCACTACAGTGACCATCAGAACGACGAAAAAATATTGCTGTAAACAGTTTATTTTGCGACACCACAAAACAAACGATAGCGTAAAATGAAATGATAGACGTCTTTATATCGTCATCCGATATATATCGTTATATCAAACAGCCCTAGCCTAAGATGTTGTTATCTACCATCACACAACATTTGAACACTATATAATGAAAACTGTGGATGCCATACAAACAGACAGACAAACAAATGGAACCGACTGCACACCCTCCCTTTTAGGGGGAGAAAACGATTCTTGTATTTAAATTTAGGTTCTTTTGTCCAATTAATTTCGACCTTCTGAAAATGTGGAAGTGTAAACCTTTCATTTAAAACTTTGGTAAAACCTCTTGAATTAAACGTGAATTGACCTGCACTTGAATCTCATCTTGATTATTTGACTTAAAATCCACTGTGGTTGCAAACAGAGGCAAAATTACAGAAAAAGTGTCACTATCCAGAAACCTTGAGGACCCAGCTACTTTATAGATATGAATAAGCACTAGAACTACTCATTAAATTATTCTTGGTAATTTAAAACACTGTGCACTTTACACCAAGTTTCACCAAGTAATTATTACCACAGGACCTCAGCAACCAATGAGCCAAGCACATGACGGAGAGATCAATCTATCTGTGTGTAAAGTATGCTTCAGCTGTGACTGGATCTAAATTGCTCTGTTCAAGTATTATTTTGGGAGTCATATTTGTGCCACAACTTAATTTGCACCAAATGTCTCAGTGAATCATCAAGAGAGTTTGTGCAACTGTGCACACAATTATGCTATTTGGGCAGCTGCTAAAGATCATATCAAAAAAGTGGAAAAAGTCAAAGATCACAAACATTGAGCACAATAACAGTGCGTTCCTATTAAAATTCTACCCACTGTTACACGACAGAAACAAATCACACCATTAGTGTGAAAAGGATAAAATGATCACATGACACTAAATGAGGATTAAAGGTGAAGGGCTTGAAGTACTGAAGTCAGACACGCATCAAGGTGAGGATTTTCAGGGAAAACGTGAGCGACTAACCAGACAGTCCTGCACACTCAGTCTAAATCATCCAAGAACAACAACAGAACTTCACATCTACTACTTCGTATTAGCAGAGACATTACAAAGAAGACATTTTGCCATAATTTCTTCTTTGGTAATTGCCTCGCTAGTGCTCATTAGAATAGCATTTGTTCAGATATTGGGAAACATGATAGTGTCAACACATTAGACTGAGCCATTCATAAAGCCATGACCTATAAATTTGCACATGCATAGCACAATTGTAACTTGCTTTGTAAACTTTACTTTGGGTAAATTTTCCAGCCTTCAATTTAAAAATAAAAACAAACAAAAAGAAACCCTGTTAATTCTAAACATGCAGTCTTTTAATCTCAGTGACCAAATTCTATTTAATTTATGGAATTTAAAATATCTGCCCATAAAAGGCTGCTGTTAGGTGTTACCATACTGGTTGCCTATTAGCAAAGATTTCATTTTGTGACTTTTATTACAGAAAACAATACATCTTACTATAAAGATTGTAGCACATCTCCTCCATAATGGGTGTGCCAATTGGACATACAGCACTTATTAACATCTATGGGGGTGTAAAAAAAACATTTATTTGAAGTCCCAGTTGTTTTGATTTTCCTGTGTATTATGTTCACTTCATCATCCCACCTATTTGCGTTTGTTTCGCGTGTCACGTTCAACATGCGTCACCTGCACGTAACTTAACAGTCACCAAAATTCGAATCTAAATATTTAAGAATCTGAAAAAGCACAGCAGGTCTGGCAAATTCTTAAAACAGAGAGGTTTACCCTCTTAACAAAATGAATTTTGCTTAATTTTGATAAATGTTTCTGTAAGATTCAGGACAGGTGACAGACTCTCAAAGACCAATAGGCTCCTAAATCTAGAGCATCTTTCTAGTGTCTTTGTTGACAGGCAGGCGTCTCAGCCTCTCACAGTCAGTCATTATTGCATATCCTTCCATGCACCTCCTCTTTGCCTAAATTTGGGCTGGCTAACCCAGATCCTGGCATGAAAACCTCCCTTCACAAACCTGTGGGTGAAGTCATAGACACTGCATCTTTGTAGCGTCTACAGCGTGTGGTCACGCCTTTCACCTCAAACAAGTTGCTCTTTTTTATTTTGGACATCACTCTCTGGAAGCTGAGTCATTTTAATAAACACCAAGCGGATCACCCTAGTTTGGAAAAGGCCAAATATTACACAGACATTACCAGACTGTTACACATGTCTGCTGTGGAGGAGGGAAAGGAGAGCCAATAATCTGAACCTCTGAGATGACAGCAATTGGTCAGGAAGAATGAAAGCCAGATTAAGACAGCAAACAAGAAAAAATTAACATTTGCATGCAGGATTCCCCAGACAGCGGTACACTGACCGCAAGCTACATTCAAGGAGAATCATGATAATTATGACTCTAAGTCATCCCTCGCTATTTTTATCCAACAAATAGGAACAGCCCTTTAATTCTAATTTTAAATCATTCACATATCGCTTTAAGACATATAGGTATAGTTGATGCCACTATGCCTTAAAAGATATAATATAGAGTAAAAATGGTCTGTAAACTGTCAGGAAAATCTCATTTCTTTTTATATGTTGTATTGTTTTGAATAGGAAGTTCTTGAGATTAATTTATTTCCTACAGGGAACTAATCTTTGAAAGCTATTCTTCTGCATGAGACATGTTCAGAGTAACATGTAAAGTTACATCTGTGTAGCTGACATATTCTCCCTCTCCCCTGTAGGACTTTTGCATTTAGTCTAATCATTTTGAAACGCCGCATTTTGGAAATGACAGCAGTAGTTCTCGGCAACCTCACAAATTTTCCTCTCTGTTTCACCTGACTTTTAATAGACTAATTCCCAAAATATAAATCACTATTCACCATGTGAGCCAGTACAGTACCATTTTTTTCTTCTTCTACTTCATTTCTCTTCGATACATATTCATCCACAGTTAACACTAAAAAAGCACAATTGCTGTCTTTTTCAAATGTCGGTGAGTAATTCGCCTGAAAGATTCAACACCGCACATCTCTCTGTAAAACAAATCCTTTTGTTTCCAAAGCAATAAATCAGACCACTTGTTGGGTGTGTCTTTCCAAACACGTGAGACATGACTCTGAACAGTGGAAAGCCATAATGAGCAAGCAAAATTCTTCAAATTTAGCAATCAAGTAACCCAACTGTGTGCTTACGGCACTAGGGTGTGTAGGCACCACTGTGGTTTCCTGTTCTATTGTGTCTCTATTTGATGACTCAGTCGCACTTTCACTTCTTGAGGCCACATGAAAAACACTGGTCATTCAACCACATTAACACCGCCCAAAGAACATTGAATCATATCCTCGATCACTAAAGTACATAGATTTTCTAATCTGTCTGTTTTTTGTACTCCTGTGCAGCGTTGAGAGTCCATGCAGGACTGTGTCCTCTATAGCCTTTTCCAGTATACTCAGACGCTCAGGCACACAAATAAAACAGAAAACACACACACAGAGTACCTTGTGAGTCATGAACTGTAGCTGTAAGGCTTGGAAGGATGGAGGCAGGAAAAAGATACACACAGTGAGTAGAGCTACTACAGTCTGCAGGCTCTCACAATGCAATTTTAAAAGAGCTGATCATCAACGTGAATACTGATGCGGTCACGGGATAAAATCAAAAACCATGTTAATTTTTGATCGGTACCTGAATACTGAAGTCGCACAGATATGCAGAAATCATTAAATATCAACACGTTCTGAATGAGAGAGTGCACTGTATATACAGACTGTCCTGTGATTGTTTTACCTGTAAAATATGACAATGTTGCTATGAAGCAATTCAAGAAATTTATTTTCTAGATGAAAAAAAGAACTCAAATTGTAATTTTGTAGCCCTTCATTTTGAACGGATTATTTACAGTCTGTAAATGAGTCATGTAAACATGCAGAACAGTGCAGAGTAATGAATTCATGCTGGTCTGCAGAAACAGTAGCGTAAGATATTACAGAGAGGTGAATCGCTGCTTATGACAAGCTCCCTTAATGACAATTTAAGTAAGAGACTAGGAGGTGTTTTTGATCTTTTAATCTAACATTTTAACTTTTTAAATACAAATATTTTTCAAACTCTGTTTTCAATACACCCAGCACTAGATCCAGTTGTGAATAAGCCTGTAAGTGCTTTGCCATTAAAACCGTAGCAGAAAGAAACTGGTTTGGCTGAAGCAAACTGAACATGGATCTAATAAGCAACTTTTTTAGAAGCTTTTTTCTTTCTTTTTTTAAATCAGTGCTTTACCTTTCATATAGACAGAGAAAACAACACGCAGACAAATAAACTTATCCTGTGGCCCAGGTATCACATGACCTTTTTTCGACGTAAGTGTTCAAACACAAAAGGAATATAAACATGGTTGTTCGGAAGATGATGATATGTCACTTAAAAGTAGATTTTATAGGTTCTGAACCAAAGGATTATTGGACCGGCTGTTGTGACTTTCGTCCCGAGAACTGAAACTTTGTTTTTTTTATAGACTAAAAAAAAAAACGGACATATCGTGACTTTAAAGTAAACCCTACAAGGCTCATGGAAGGAACATTTTTCCAAAAAGTCAGGATAACAAAACAAAGAATTCCGAAACACTGATAATCTTTGTCAAAATAACACAATCACACTCATGCTCAGGAAGCAAAAGCAAAATGCTTCTTTTTAAAAATTTTGTCATATCTCAGTGTTTAAAAATTCATTAAAAATAATCCTTGACCTGCATCCTGATCCAGACTCACAACACAAACTAATTACTTGTTTGTTTTTTTAACCACACAGCTGAACTTTCCAAAAAAGTTTGTTGAAATTTCATTTAACATGTTACATTAATAATCAGCTAAAAACTAATAACAAAAAATATCCTTTTCAAAGGTGATAAAGGCAGCGACCACACGGGATCACCTCTCAATAAAGCGCGCATGCTCACGCTGTTAATATATTACATATTTCTGAGTAATAAAAAGCAGCGTTGATTATTTATTACTTTTTAAAAATATTGTACTTAAATGTAAACCGACAGATGCCAACTAGACCACACCCTACTTACATAACACACATCACGTTGGTGAAAAATAAACGTGTATCCATCTGGTTAAAATGCAAAAATCATTCAAACACAATCGCCAACCAGCACTGCAAGATAAAAACTCAAGACAACCACCTCTCATCTAAGCTCCCAGGGAATATTGACCGATAAGGGGACTGTAACATGTGCAGTTAGGGGCACACTAATAGAGAGGTCCTCTGCCGGCTGGACACTGATATGTGGCATGTGTCTGCAGCCGTTAAGACGGCACTGCCACGCTGTGTCAGACAAGGTAATAGACCTTTTACTGCGGTAACTGACTTTACAGACTCTAAAGATAACAACCTGTATCCTGGGTTGATTCTTTAGGACGGCATTCCATATTTCTGAGGTGGTGAATATACCTAAAGGCCCCACAGATGAAAGCTTTTCTTTCCTTTATATGCATCATCATTGCTGGAAGACGGTCTCTTTTTAGATCCAGATAAGCCGAGAGTGAATCCAAGCTATGAGTGAGTGAATGATAACCAACAAAAATCAAAACCAACCTTTTCAAATGTCTCAAAAGTGAAAAGCAAACCATGGTGCTTTAGCCACTGCAGTCAAGAGTAACAGTGTGACAGGGATGTGTTGCTCATAAAAGCCTATTAATGGCTGCAGTGATTACTTTTAAACAATGTAGCATAAAACCGACATTTTGCTATCAACTACAGGCCTTATATTCAAAGACAGTATTGATTATGAATAATCCCATCTAGTAGTGCCGTGTTGAGGTTTTACGTGCTAGTTAATAACCGCACAACTTGGTTTGATTTCAGTTTTGCAATTTAGCTGTGACTTGCAAAACCTGTGAAAGCACAGGACACCGAAGACACCCCCCTTTTTTTAACGGCTCCTTCTTCCTTTGCTGCAGTGTTCTCTGATTGGCTGAATACATGTGTCAAGTCACTTCAGTGCTGTCAGAATGAGGACTGTTATTGGCTGGTAGTCCAATCCCCACTCCATCCATCTCCTCGAGCCAAGGCGTAGATCAGTAGGCAAACAGTTAAGTGCGTCAGGTGGGGCTGCAGCCGCTGCACTCCTGAAGAGGAGAAGGAGGCACTCGGGGCCACGCCAGGTAACAGAACAACAGCATGGAGGCAGATGAATGGCCCAATGATTTTCAATAAACTTCATTCACAAGTGGACCGAGTGTAAAGGTGCAGTGGAGGACTGAGGCACCTCTACTAAGATTTTTCGAGGGCTGTAAATTCATCCACAAAGAATTATTGAAATGGTAAAACTAGGTCATGTGAGGATAATATATATCTTTAGGGAAAAGTTGGATCTGTACTAAGGGGTTACCTCCCCTACGATGATCCCTGACTAGCAGTCTAACAAGAGACACATTTATTTTAATCTATAAAGCGCTTTTTCACACAAGTCAAAGTCACGGCCTCTCTCGAGTCTCATTCAGCCATCTCTCTGACTCTACAGTTTCACTGACATGTTCCACACTCACTTCAGGGCAGCACATCAAAGCCCAACAGTGTGAGCAAAGCTGGCTGGCTTCACACAAAGACAACACAATGACACTGCAGTAAAGAAAAAAAAGATTTAGGTCATGTCAGTGCTGTGAGTCACTTCTTGTGGTCTTCTGCCATACGCTGCTGACATAAATAGCATCAGCACCACACAGACACACAGACTATCACTCTGCTGTACTACTGATATGAAGTGGCCACAAACAATGATTATCACATCACACAGACTTGATAGATAGGAAAAGTAAATGGGAGTGGAGTCTTTTTCCAACAGGGATGTTGTTTGTGGCGTACATAGCCGTGGGTGTGACTTCCACCTGCAGGCCAGCCCAGGAAGTGAGACTCGATAAGGGCTAAACTTACCGGGTGGGGGGTAACGCAGTTGGTGCTCTCCATCCATTCCAGAAGTTCTTAGAGCCACCTACAGAAGGGGAAAAAACAATAACAATGGTCATTAGCTCATATGCAGAGTAGGTAGTACCAAACCAGCAAACTTTGGCTATTAACAGTCCTGTGACGTCTTGACTATTTTTTTGTTGCTGTGCTCCACATACGTCAGTGCTCATAAGGAATCTAACATTCTGATCAGTGCAAGAGTGACTGTTTTGCAGATTGAGGTCAGGATTTGGCTCGGAGTGTTATGTAACCTGGTATATGGGCCAGAATAATAGTATTACATATGAGCGCAGTTCAAACGGGAGCCACGGCGGTGAAAGGGAGGCTGATGCAGACTGCGGCAGTGTCTGTGTTTTTAGGCAATGGCTCAGTGCTCACAACAGACAGACGTGCCCCAGAGAGTAGTCTGAGCATTTTTTGTCTTGCCTTGTTTCATTTCTCTCCTTCCACATCAGTGTGCGCTCACCTTTCTCACCCACGCGTGGCTATTCTGTTCCTTACATTTTGTTTCCTAAAATTTCTTGATGTTGCCGTAGCTGCGGTTTAACGTTTTCTACTTTTCCCATTCGGTCTGTGATAAACCGAATGGGACCACAAGACAGACAGTAGCTAGATGAGACAAACAGACAGATAAATAGATAGATAATCTCTGTAGCAGGGATCTCATTAGGGCCTTGTCAATCTCTCATTGCCACTTTTGTTATTTTGTTGGTTTTTTTTTTCTGTCTTGCTCTAGAAGGGTGGGATATCCGCATTGGTTGCTATGGCACCAGACAGCTCCTCATTTCCTCAGACAACGGCTAACTGTGATTGTGTGCGTGTGAGTGTGTGTGTGTCTGCATGTGTGTGTGCCTCTGTGTATGTGTGCATCCACATGTCTAACTGTGTGCACAAGTAACGCATACATGTGTTAGGCCTCTCGTGTTTAATGTGACGAGTTCCAGCAAAGCGATAATCATCACTCTGCTTCTGCAATCAATTACAAAATCCACTTAAGATTCATAAACCATGACATATAAGCAGCTGCAGCTCAGCTTCATGCTACGTTTTAACTAGGTCTTCCCTCTGACTGACTTGATTTATTCAAGGGATCTTAGCGGGGTTACAACTCGTGTGTGACTGAGAAACAGAGTGAATTTCTGTTAGATGTGGCTCTCAGTGTCTGTCTTGCTTTTCCTCTGCTGCTCAGCACTTTGTCAGATGTAAGTCTGTTTGACTTTACAAACCAGCATCTTAGAGCCTTCATCCTTGCTGACCTGCTCTTTCACCTCAATTTGCACTCCAGCAGATGGCAGTGTCTGCTTGACACTGTAGTATACGCCTCCCAAACCACATTTCACTGAATGTTTATTTAAAGCGGGGAAAGAGTTTAATCAGAAAAACAAGCTTTTTACAAAAGTAATTTTTTTAAAAATTCATTCGGTTCTATTTTCTAACAAAAATTGAGGTCAGTGTTATCAGTTAGCGAATTTGAAATACTGACTGGTAAGAGGAAAGAATGCCTTAGAGCTCCTCAGTGTCAGGGACAGGCTAATTTTACAATTAAATTCTCCGGTTCCCAAAAAAAGAAACAACTAAGCCTGAAAATATAGGACTGAACAGTATACCCATGATTTTTTTTTTTAACTCTACAGGAACGAAGGAATAAAAGGAGGACCAAGTACGTTTAACCAAAGAACAAGGCAGCCTGAAACCGGAGCTTGATGTCCTGATGGCTGGGATGGCAAAGAAAAGGGCCACTTGTCTTTCTGTGTGTGTCTGTTCATGTACGTGTATATGTATATGTGAACAGGCTGCGGTGTTGGGTGAAAGAGGTGTGTTTTTTCCACCCTGAGGGGCCTCAGACTAGGGCGGGCGAGGCGGAGCTCTGGGGAGGCGCAGCGTGGGGAGGGTTGTTTTAACTGAACTCAGTGCACTGTAACAGCAGTCGGGGCGGGAGGTCACAGAGTCCAGCATTCCTCTAGAGCGTTGTCTGTTTACATGACCGCCACTGCCTGGGGGAGGTGGCAGCTCTGCATAACTATAACATCATATAACTCTCATCGCTTGCCTATATGTCCATCATCTAGCAGAGAGATAAGAATGCTTTATTCAGTGTTCCTAATGTTGAAATCTGTTCAAGCTTGAGACTTCAGTCAGCCACTTCATTCTGAGTGTACAAAAAGGTCTCCAGTCACAATGGCTTCAAAGCACACTCAAACCTTTGTTTGTGCAGTAATGGAGGCACAGTAATATGCTTTCTTCTCTCTATTTTGCATTACAGGCAGAGATACTTCAACAAGCGACATTGCTGCATGTAGTTAGAATGACCTGTGAGTTAGACACGACATGCAGTACCTGCACTGCACGCCAGCGACTTATAGAGCTGAACAATTGTTAATGCTGCAATGCCTCGTGGATACTTGAGAATCCAGAGCATGAAACACATTTGAGCTTAGCCATCTGCATTTTATTAAAATTTGACTGACTTGTGTTTCTTCAGGCAATTGCTCAATCCCTGCAGTCTTTGCTAACCGGGAGTGATTTTAATTGTAGTTCATTGCTTAAAAAAAGACTATAATTCACATTTTTGCCATGCTGAGAAAGCAAATTCTGTATATTGTCTGTATAGGATTATTACACTGTGGTTAGTGTGTATGTAAAAAAAATGTGTGTGAAAATGTGAAAAACATTGCAGAGCAGGATTAAGGGGCAAAAGATGATATTATGTCAGGTGGGTCAAAGGACCAGCTCAGGCTACTCTCAAGTGGCTGAACTTATCAGGTTATTTACGTGGAACAACTTCAACTTGGTTGGCTTGAGTTGCTGCTGGCCTCTCTGAAGAGCTAATGCGGGCTAAACTTTGACTGTAGCTCCTCTGTGCTGCTGCTTTTCACATCCCAGAGCCTAGAAGCCAGCTGGTCAGCTCCAGGGGAGCACAACAGAGATGGGGAGTGACATCCAAGCCCTAGAGAGACAGTGCTCTGACTGTACTGTGGACTAGGGAGGGGGAGCACGGCTGTCAAAGGCACCATTGTTTGACAGGCCTGCATGGTTTCACGTGCAGCACATGATTCTCACTGAGGGTCTGAACTATAGCCCAGTTCGATCTAAACTGTCCGGGAGGATGTAGTTGTGGCCTCCCGGGCAGGTTAAAGTGTAACTGTGTCCGTGTTTTCTCAGGAAAGTGTGTTTACCTAGAGGACCAACATGGAGGCCCTTTTGTTTAACTAAGTAGCGAGGCTCGCCCTAAAAGTAAAGCTCTGTGAAATACACAGGAACCAGGAGGCCCTTCGGTGCTCCACTAACTGGTTGGTAGGAAGTATTTTCTTGACTGTGTGTACTCAAATGTTTGTTTGCACGTATGGGGGAAAAAATGAAGTCACATGCACAGACAATTACATGTCAAACAAATCTATCAAGTATACAAAGGAGTACAAGCTGAGATTTTTTCATCCAGATAAATCCAAACAGCCCACAGTGAAAGGGTACACAATTCAGAGGTACCAGTCTCATTTAGAGACCAGAACAGCTGCAGCCAATTAAATGCAAATAATCAGGCAGGTTTAGAAAGAGGAAATTCGGGCATTTTAAACATTTGGCCTCATTCTTAATAACTTGTCGCCACTCAAATATTGGGTCCAAACAACTTTGCACTTGATACCAAACTAATCAAACCACTTGGGTAGGCTGTGGGATAATGCTGACTTAGCAGGAGATGGAGAAAAAAACATAGTTCGATGAGACATGAAAGTGAAAAAAATGTGATAAATACCTCTAAATGACCAGTCTTTTAATCTGAGAGCTTCAAACAAGAAATTCAAGCAAAAAAAATAAATTAAATTAAAAAAACCAACCCCAACATCATCAATTGAGTAAATTCCTCGCAAGACATAGTATACAGCTGACACAGATGAAGTTGTACTGCATGGGTTCAATCAGTAGCAACTCAACAGTTTTGCGTACATAAAATATTTTATCAAATGAGACCATTTATCGCACTTAGATCATAATTTCAGGGAAATAACTGGTGAAAATACTACTTATACTTATGCAAGCCAAAACAGCACACCCTCCAACGGACCAGGTAAGCTGTGCAGTATGCGTTGCCATGTCTTTAAGCTCCACGTAGCTCACTGACTCATTAACCTCACTTCACAGTACACCCCTCTGATTTAATGTTTACCATGTTCACACTGCAGCTGAAAGTAACGGGGAGATCATCGGTTAGCAGACGTTTTGAGTAACATGTATTAAAACTGATCCACGTAGCAAAATTTATGACAAACCAAGTATTTCATGAGATATTTAGCTGCATATTCAGGGGATCACCAAGCCATTAGTGATGACCTCTGGGCCAATACATGTACAAATTTTCATATTAATCCATCCAACAGATGTCAAGAGGGTGGACCAACTCTGTAACCTCATTTACAAATGTTTATTTTGTAACCTTTAAGTGGTCCGACTGTTTTTTAGTCATCGATCCAGCTGTTAACAATAAAACTGCTAACACAGCACATCAATGTCTCGACAGGTATGTCCGAGCACAAGTATGTTTACTTTGTTTCTCTCTGCCCCTACCAGAGATCAGCATGCCGACTGCTGTCAAACACAAACAACAAGCCACTCCAATGATGGAGGAGGGAAAAAAAAATCTCATATATCCTTGAAATACTTTTCTTCCTTTCAACAAAATAATAAAGTGCGAAAAGTGGATAAGTGGTGGTGTGAAAACATGCTTTTTGGTGAGTGGGACGTAAAAAAAAATTGGTTTTAACTTATTCAGTATAAATTATTATCCTGTCCCTGAAACTGTAGAAAACATTTGCCGTGAAGTTATTAAAGATTCTTTTTGGCCACCAGAATAAAAAGGACAAAGAGCTTTAATTTTAGAAGAAGTAGGCATGATTTATTTTGAATTAAAAAATAAATAAATTGATAACACTTAGAGGAAATACAAAAGGTAATAATACCTGTTTTGCCTTTGTAGTTTTCAATTTTAGTTTCTGAAATAATGTTAAGTTACTTCAAAGTACTATTATTATCTCTTTAATGAAACTAAAGGCAGTGTCTCCGGCTCCGTTTAAAATAATATTCCACCAATCAGTCGATGCATCTTAATCTAACTAAAAGCTTTTTAATGGTGCACAAACCACCCTTTGGTTGTCAAGCAAAAATGTGGTCTTCACTTTGCTAGGCCATCGTAACACTGAGACTGGTGCTGACTGCACAACTAAAACCTTTGTGGCTTTTTTAAAACCTTATGCACCAATATAAAAAACAAAAAAGGAATCTCAAAGCAAATTCTTCAGACTGGCTTTGTAATTTCGTCACTTTCGAACCAAGTGTGCAAACTGAAAATGTGTGTGCCATAGGTCTCATAAGGTCAACAAACCTGACCATGATTTGTTACATTGCAGCCATTATTTCATATACAGGGACATTAAATTGCTTTCATATAATGTTCTGATCACAGAGTGGATAAATCACTGTCTGTCTCTGTGCTATCAACTATCCAATAAAAGCAAAACTGACTAAAAAATAAATATAAAGATCATGCTCCTAGTATATTTTGTCTTTTTTAAGTAAACTCCGGGAGAGTATTGCGTTCAAAAATGTTCAGTTTGACTGAAAACAATATCAACTCTAAATTCCCACATCTGCTACTCCACATGTAGATATTAGTGCTGCTTTTAATCTTTTAAATCATGGTCTAATTAAACAATCTGCATATGGATTGAAATCATCAGCTGGTACATGAATGAAAGTTAGTAATCCAAGAGATTTACAATCAAACATTAAAATTATGACAATGTAAAGTTGATCAGGGCGGCTATTTAGGACATCTGCTATAACTTACGCATTGCCATTTATGCAGATGACAGTACCATTTTTGTATCTGTTGATAATTAGAAAGAATTTCAGAAAAATGATTTGCTCCAGACCAAGAGCCTGCAGCAAACTGCTATTTATAACACACTTTATATGCATGTGTAATGTTGAGACTGACCTCACGGATACTGGGTGAACAATCTTCAATATGTATGTTTATGTTTATCTAGCCACATATTTTCTTCCACTTATTTAATTTTCACATTTTGTTTTGTGCTTGATTTTAGCAAAAATGAAATTACACAGATACAGTTTTCAAAGTATATATAGTATCCACAGGTTCTTCAGAGTAAGGATAATTTTTGGAAATGTACACTTTTGTGTTTTTTCTCCAGATAGCTTGCACACTCAGCAAGGGCATCCTGCAGGCAGATATAATGCCTCTTCTCTGGCCCAAGGGTCTATATTTCCACTCAAGATGCTGATTCAGCCAACAACACAGAGGCTTACTTTGAGAAATAGACAGTAAAGGAAAAAGAAGAAAGTTTAATTTCATAACCTAGAGCAGTAAAATAAGAAGATTGTGGCAAATTGATTAACTCCTCTACTGAACTTATTATTACTGAGAATACACAGATGATTAATAGCTGCTTTATCTAACGCTAAGCTTGTAAAATTAGCAGTAAACACCCTGGTAGCTCACATATTTAAAAAACAGACTATTGTGTTAGTTCATTAGGTCATGTGACTGCATTTCCTTTGGATTAAGATTGGGACTCTGATTTTTCCTATGGTTTCCTTTCAACCATCTTGCTTATTATCCTGCACTGCTTCCTCAGCATCCTGTAAATTTTATTGATATAATTTAAAATGAACTGCTTCCTAACTGATGCAAGATGTCCAGGCTCTGAGATATCAAGGCAGTTGAAAAACTGTGCTGCTCCCAGCAACATGGCTTAGATGTGCGAGCAGGATTTTATGTGGTGCCTTTTGCATTCATATCATAGCTTTGTGGATTTTTGACAAAAAAAGCTCTTCTTCAACTTATCATCCGTCCACAGAAAATTTGTGGAACATTCTGTCTGTCTTTTACAAACTCAAGATATGCCAAAATACCTTTTGGTTTAAGGTACCAGTGTTTTCTTTCTCTTAAGGTAGAATTTCATCCTTACAGTTTTTCTTGTAGTGGTTAAATGAGCAAATGATTAATGAAGTTGTAAAGAATTCTGCAGGTGTTTTGATGTTTTTTTTAATAAGACCTGCACATTGTGTCTTTGTGTTGATGTTGTGCTTGTAGCCATTTTGACCCCAGGCTTTGACAGCTTTTTCAGCTTTTTTTCAGCTCCTTAATACTTTCTCTAAAGAACTGTAAAAGTTTTCGTAATCAAATTCCATCTTAGGAACAGAATTTGTTTGTAACTACTTGTTGTCACAAAGACATAAAAAAACAATTAGTTGTGAAGCAATCTAATCATATAGTGCTGTGTCTTGGGGATCAATGATGGTCCAGATAATCACCAATCGCTTGTCAATCATGGCAACTTTTAAGCTTGTTATTCCATTATTGTATTAACCCTTCCATGCATGAATTATGACAACCTCAATCAGGATTTTTAGTTTTTAATCAAGTATTTTTATTCATCTTTAGACATGAAAAGATGATTAAAAATACTTAAGAAAAAAATCCTGACAGGGTTAAATAACAATGATTGCAATGACACACCTCATACATCTATAGTAACATTAAACGACCAGTGGGTGGCAGGGTATGGAGTGACACATCAGTGTCCAATGTAGTGGTTTATGTGCAAGTATACCATCAACACTGACACAAATACAAGAAAAAAGCCTTTGATGACTGTCCACTGTAGTGACCGCTATGTGTGAAAGGGTTAATTTAACAGATTCATATTAAATGTGCCACATGTATATCAAATGAGAAGAAAATAAGAGAAAACATAAGGTATGTATTGTTTTTAGTTTGGTGTGGTGTAGCCACACCTCTTCTCAACTTTTTGTTTCACTGCATATTTACCAGTAGAAGACAGAGAGCAGGAGAGCCGATTTAATTATAATAGACAGTTACTCCTAGTGCCCTATACCACTTTAGGTAATATGAAAATAAAAAACTTTAAACTAGTAAAGTTAAGTCACTAAAAGTTATGTACAAGTCACAAAACAGAACCAAAGAAAGACTTAAATTAAGTTGACTTAATTATTAAATGTTGTTTCAATATACAAAGTAGTTTACAATTAATATGCATAGAGATTTTATGCAAAGATGAACAATAGCCTCTTTAAAACGAAGGGGTTTATGCACTGCATTCCTACCATAAAATCCTTCTCTACATAAGTGTCAGTGAAATTACTTTTTTGCTGACTAGACTAATAATTTCCTTGAATCAGTCACCTGAGAAAAACATGCTCTTCTGTGTTTCTTCCATGTGGCACTAATGCATGAGCATCATTGTCATCACTTTAGTCAACATTCCTGTTTAAACACTAGACAGCTGAGCAGTTAATGAAGCTCCTGCTGCCCACGCTCCAATTATTAAACCCTATCTCAGAGTTACCTAGTACTTTTCCTATTGCCATCCTATACAAAAATCAATCATGCTGAGATTGACCTCTGTATAATTGAAAGTAGCATAGTTCCTGTTATGAACAATAAAAAAACAATATTTTTTGAAAGACTGTAAGACTGTGAAAAAAAAAGCACCAGTAGAAGTAGAAGCCACTCCAACAACATAGAAAACCCCGATCACTGAAAAAATATATATGTGTAAATACAAATTAGTCCAACTACCTGATCATAATTATGATTTGTGAGCACCAGAACTCAATTCTAGACCCTCCTGCATCATAGCTCCATATGTGGAAAAAAAATGCTAGACAAACTGAAAAGTGCTTCAGACGTTGCAGAGGAGTTACTAATGTTCCTGTAACCGCTCAGGCAGTCTGAGGACGTTGAATAATGTCAACCTATACACTGCAGACACAAACAAAAACCTTGCAGGTTTGGTCTTTGCTACAGAATATGAAGAGACATCTGATAGACATTAGGAGAACATTCTATGGTCAGATGCAGATGAAACCAAGATAAATTTGTTCAGTTCAAATGGGATTCAGCATGTTTGAGGTGGGAAAAAAACAACCACAGTGAGCGCTCAGGGAGAGCACTATCCCACAACTCAAACACAGAGGTGGTAGTGTGACTTTATGTGGCTTCACGAATGCAACCAGAATGTCTGTGGATACACCAAAATGCTAGCTTACAAGATTGTTTCCTTCCACCGGAAGCATATGTCCTGAATCACACAAGAGACTGTAAAGAATGGAGTAAAAGGATGACAGTAAAAGCTGTCATCCTGATGAGAATGTTGCCCAACTTGAAAAACAACTGGAATCTCTGTAACACCAGTAGTTTCCATAGCAAGGAGGCTGATGTATTAAGAGCAATGTGCAATAACCTTTACATGGCTTCACTCTGTTATACATTTATCCCTGGTTCAAATTTGCTCTCTGTGTAAATGATTTCTCTAAGTTATAATAAATGGGCTGGTTCTCATATAGTGCTTTTCTAGTCTGAGCACTCAAATCTCTTTACACACATTGCTTCATTCACCCATTCACACCCATTTATACAAGCACTTTTTCTTTGCTTTTTCTCACACATTCATACTTCAATGTGTCAAATGCATACAACTTGGGGTTAGTATCTTGCCCAAGGATATTTAGCAATCAGACTGGGAGCAGCCAGGGATCAAACCACCAACCTTCCGATTAATGGATGACCTTCTCTACCTCCTGAAGTACAGAAGTCTAACGCCTTATAAATGCTTAATTAAGAGGAACTCTCAGATATATGTTTCTTCAATGAAACATATTTTTGAACATGTAATTTTCATATATTGGCTACTAAGTTATACAATGACAAATCTGTCTCTCGTTTTCTTTCATGTGGAAGGCTGGAGGATATCCCATATGTAGCTCTGAAAGAGTGTTTTAGAATTATGAAGAAGACTCACTAATTCTTCACTTATACCTAATCTTCGCCAATCAAAACACAGGTGCACTCAGTTCATTTCAAGGTGAAGTGCAATCAATAAAATACTGATACAATTAGCAGGAAAGTCTGTGTTGCAAACATTAGTAAATTATCTGTTGGTTGAAACATTGCTCTCCATATATTTTGTGCATTGAGAAAAAAAAGTCTCAGAAAAAAATGTGCTGGTCGGAAAATCAGTTCAGAAAATTCTCCGAGTTCCCACCTCTTACACAGAATCTCGTCACATCACTCTCTCTGTAAAATCAACAGTACTTTTCTTTTTATGTTCGTTTTTCTTTTCTTTTTTACACCAAAACAAATTTTTGCTTTTTGCTGTATTAAGAAGCTAACCTTAGAGTAACTTCAAAGATTAATATACTGAAAAATCATGACCTCTCTCTTTTTTCTCTCTAACCGGCTCAACATCTGATCAGCAGGACACACAGAGCCAACTCCATACTGCATGATAGTCACATCAGCTGGAGTCTAGGACAGCAAAAATCTTAAGTGTTCACACCTGAGGGGTGCTCTGCATGAACTGCTCTAGCTCCTCTACACACCACCCCACTGCCACTTGTGCTACCTGAGGAGGATCAGGAAGACAACATCTGGATATGTTCTGGGGGCTGTAATTTTAGAAGCTCTTAAACAACCTTAATCCCCTCACAGTGTGCTATTTATTTTGGTCATGTTCTTTCGTCAATAGCCAGATTTTCTAAGAAGCAGGCAGCATTTCAAAGGGAATGACATACTGAGCCTAATATATGCAACAGATTGGAAACAATAAAAGCAGTCATTTTTTCCAGCTAAAGATTACTAATCTATAGGTACATTTTGTCTGCTTCATCCAACATTGCAAACAGATTTATCTTTTCCAAGAAACTCAGCTGAGTTCAGTATATCACAGCGTACTCGTTTTTCCAGTAATCACCAAGAAATTCAATTAAAAAGGAAAAACTTCAATATTACAGAGAAATGTAATTAAATCCCACTCTACAAACTTTTCCTAGCTTAAATACGCATTAACCCAAAACAAAAAGTTCTTTCTCAGAAGCAGAGCACAAGTCAGAAAGATCCATAAAAATGATTTCATTGCAATTCATCCCGCAAGCTGCCATAATGACTAAATTTACCACTTAATTATGCTTTAATTGGGGGATTTTCAGCTTCATTACATAAAGGGGGGCTATAACTTGAAAGGAGCAGGAAGTAAAAAGTCTCATCTGTGTGTTACCAGGTTTTTAGAATAAATTCAAAAGTGCACTAAAGCATTGGGCCACACTTCTTAATCTTTGAATGCAGGTGTTTTGAGTCTTGTCGCCACAGGTATTGTTAAATCAAGCACCTAGCCTTGCAGTCAGCCTTCACAAACATTTGTGGATGAATGGGTCGTCTAAAGATCTCACTGAGTTTGAGCGTGGTACCGTAACAGGGTTTAACGGTTACAACAAGTCAGTTTGTGAAATGTCTTCCCTCCTAGATATTTTGAGATCAGCTGTAAGTGGTGTTACTGCAAATTAGAAGAGTTTCAGAACCACAGTAACTCAGCCCCAAAGTGGTAGACCACATATAGTTACAGAGTGAGGTCACCGAGTGCTGAGGCACACAGTGCGTAAAAGTTGCCAACACTGCTGACTAAATAGCTGCAGAGCTCCAAACCTCCTCTGGCATTAACATCAGCACAAAAACTTTGCACATTCATCACTGCATGGGTTTCCATGGCTGAGCAGCTCCCGTAGGTGTAATGAGTAGGCAGCCTGGTACTTTTGTCCATATGGCGTATATTATTAGAGACATTGCAGCAAGAATACAGTGATGTATTACTTACTCCATATCAAGTCATCATTTAATTTTGCCATTGTTTTAAGAATTCAACTAAAATTTTCATTAAACTCTTTGTTTAAATAAATACACAGCTTTCCCATTTGGCATTAAAAAGGGTGAAGTAGAACAGAGGTTAGTTTACAGCAACGACCACGTGGTGAAATGGGACAAAAGGCGAGACAAAACAGCCAGACAACATATTTGTGAAGAAACCAGATAGAAGTCAAACAGGAAGAGAGAGAAAAGGAAGAGAAAACAGAACATAAAGAGACAGAGAAAAAGACGAGCTCGTCAAACGAGCGAGGTGAAGAGTGAAAAAGGAATGTAAAACGGTCATATTTTACCACTGATAGCAGGCGTGCGGTGTGGCAGGCACATAAGGAGTTCGTTTATTAGCGTTAGTCCTTTTAAGAGGGGTTGTCCTAAAGAAAAAAGAGCCGGTTCAGACCACTGATCTCAGCCCACTGTCTTTAAAAGCATGATACTTTTATTTGACTCAATCCATAGATCTGCATGTAAAAAAAAAATCACTGCATAAATAACACCTAAAGAACAAGCAATCAGCAGGAGTGTGTCTGTGTTCATATAGTCAAATTAAACCTATAAAGCCGGAATGGGATTTTAGCATTTCTTGTGTCGATTACTCAAGCTTTAACATCCAAACAACAAGCTGTTCAATTTTATAAAATTCATGGCTAACAGCTTTACATGAGCAAGACCTAATCTTACTCTTTGTAAGTGACTGCACACACTTCTATGCTAGGCTGTGATATGAACATAACAATTAAAACTTGACAAGTCTGACAGCAGCACAATTTGGATTAAATTAGTTTTGTTCATCTTAATGAGATGAAATGACAGTCATTGCAATCGCTTTGTTTAATGTAAAGAGAAGCCAAAAAAAAAGGATATGACATGTTGCATCACTGCACTAATTTACGAAACATTACCTCAGCAGACACAAGGAGCAGGGAAAGTAAGAAAAGTAGATGAAAGGTTATGGAGGATTACAGCTTGCAAAATGCCGACAAATAATAATTCATACAAAGTGTTACCCTTCAAATTTGTCCTCTCTAGTGTCATTCTGATGTGGAGGAAACTCTGATGATGCTACAGATGTTTTGTGTTTAGTTTCCCGAATACATACATCAAATCAACCACATTAAAAAATATACAGGAAATCTTTTAGGGAAGATTTAGGTAGAACATCGAAGCTATTTGTCCAAAAACCCCAGGATTATACTTAAAGAGATATATGTCCCACATTTGCAACCAGCCAAGCAGAGGTTTTCACAGACACTAATGCGTTGGTTGGCCTTTGGTTTGTTTAGGGATTACTCTAAACCGTTTAGTGAAATGCTGTGTGATCACTGCCTGATACTGTCTTTTCAGACCTAAGCCTCTTGCTGATTACCGCAGGAAAAAAAGGTGCTCTGTCACATTCTTTCACCTTCACCTAAACTTTAGTCTGTGACGGTGCTTTCAGTTTTTACATTTTCTAGGGGAAAAAAATATGTCCAGATATCCTTGGAGCCCTAAAATAATATGACCTCAGGCAAACACTTGTGATGGGTACTTCATACATTCTATGAAATTGCTTAACTACTGTAGATCTATAAGAAATAGTCCTGTCTCATCGACCACACAGTGTACTGAGCAGACACCTTTAGTACTTGACAGTTTCACAACAACAAAATCATTCCAAATAACTTAAGTAATCTCTAACTGTAATATCCCGCTATAATTAGATAATTAGAGAAGACAAGTGCACTTTATAACTTTATAAACATCCAATTTGTAGCCAGTAACGAGGCTGACTCCACCACTGGCTGTGGTGGTGTGACCTTCAAGTACGGCTGTTATTATTTTCCACAGAGATCAGCAGCTAAGAATGTGAAGCATGCAGAGCCTGAAAGATCCCTTTCTCTTCCCAACAACCCCCAACACTGTTTTCTACATTTTCTTTTCTACTATACCTATACAGTACCTTCATTTCTGTTTGAAACCAAGCACATTTTGAAGCATACCTTGAGGTAACTCCACCATCCTATATGTCCTCTGCTTTTTCTTCCTGTCCTACACTGTCAGCTGCCTCAGGTTTGTAGCACACCCTATTGTGAGCACTAAATAGGATGTCATGGTGACACTGGTCAGTATTTTGAAGAACAGTAGCAAATCATTGGAGAGACCTGAGAAAAAAATAGGAGAGCTATTTTAATCTGTTTCCCTGCAGGATATCCTTGGACAGCATGTCAAACAGAATCACACACAACAGACATTAACTTGAGTCGAGCCATTCTGAGTGCATTCAAGCTCGTGGCATTCACAATCTTAAATTATGCATCTCAGCACTGCATGTACACAGAACCTAGAATTCATTGCTTTTAATCATCCTTAACATGACTACTTCTTCTTGTTTTTGTTCTGTAAAGCACTCTAATGTAGAGGTTACTGGTAAGTGTACAAATATAATGTAGAAAATCTCAATGAATCCCCACAAAATTTCAATGAAGATAAACTGAGTGGATGCTTCACACACTGATCCCGCCCAGAAGCTGATTTCAGCACCACCAAGTTCTGGTTCTTCCCTCATAAACACAGACATTGTGTAGAGAGTACCAGAAGAATATTTTAACATTATATGGACGGTACCTTGCTCATTAGCTTAGCTACAAACATTCAGTCCTCTCTTTGGTCGCTCTGAACAATCCAAAAGACTCACCAGTTTTTAAATGTCACTATGTTGTTGATGGGTTTTTTATTTTATTTCCCATACCAAAGAAGCATCAATTTACATGACATTTAAATTTAAGATTAAGATTATTATGTGTGGGGTGTGCTTGAGGAAAAGATGTGCATGTAAGTAAGAAAGTAAGGTAAGCAAGAAATGGGTTTGGCTGTTTAGCATCATAATAAAAAAAATAAATAAAACTACCAACTGTCTTTCTCTGAATCTGAAAGTTATATGGAAGAACAATGTGAAGACTTTTGGGAGAAAGGGCAAATTGAGTAGCATTGAATAGTCCTCTATTACAATGCTGAGTCAGACTAGGCTCATACAGCAAAACTTCCCTGACTTTTAAGCAAATGTTCATCACCACATATTCTCTGAAATGCATGGTTGTGTAAAATATCTGCATTGAAAATGAAAATAAAAATGATTAAATCTATTACAGTGATACCTTAATATGTCTCAACTTTTTCCCACGTAAACACAACATTTGACAACCTCCCCAGTACCCATAATGATGAGTTTTGACACCTCAGTCTATATCATTATGACCATTAAAATAGTTTCTGGGTTTTTCTAAGGGTAGTTAGGCAGAGACTACCCTCACTATAACTTCTGATTTAAACCCAGTCATTTTGTTCAATAAGAAGCCCTCAAATATGACAGAAATCACTGGGTTCAGAAAAGAGCTTCAAGGATGACTTCAAGTAGCCTTTCAAGGGATAAAAAAAATAAACATTTAAGGTCAACACACCAGGAAAATGTCTATAGAAAGAAAATGTGCCAAACCACGATAATTCATTGTGTAGTCATAATTAACAAACAGTTACTGTAGGAGCGTTGGAAAAAATACCCCACCTTGTAATGGAACGATCTTCAGAGAAGATAGCAAGTGAGAGCTAAATTAGCTGTTAGCCACCTTTAGCATCCACAGTTCCTTTGCAAATTGGGGTACATTTCTGGACACATTCCTCACAATGGTTTGCTTCATGGTGGGCAAGAGGAAACGGTGCATCTGCTAGCAGGTGTCACACCAGGAAGGGGGGGGAGACAGTTCTGGAGAAGAGACTTAATATTCTTGAGGTACCAAAAGCGTATCTACAATCGAATGGCTAGCTAGCTATCTCATTCTAAAAGCGCCAAATGAGTCAACATAGTCTTCACTCCATGTCCTGGGTACTGGTCTTTCAAGTCATGCCCTATAACTTTACAATAGAAACCTAATTTAGCATTTTCCAGGTACTTCAGAAATTCACAGTCTTGCCTTTTCTAAAGTTTCCCAGTATATTTATTTGCCATTTCCCAATTCCATGACCAAAAGCTTTCTATGACCATATGAACCCAGCCTAGGGGTGAAAAAATATCAGTGAGGCAATATCAACTTCCTTTGCTTCGCCATTAGCTTCCTCCTGCAAAAAGTTATCAGTATACTGTCAACAAACAGCATCAATATTTTAAACACTCAGGCGGTCTAACCCATTACCCCAACAGTTTTACTTAGTCACTACTTCATGACTCCTCGTGATGGAGCTTATCAAATTAATGAATTCACAGGGGAAAATGATGGGGACAGTGTGGACACCGAGGAGAGATCAAACTCACACGTTATCAAAACAAAATGCACAAACACACCGAACTGTAAAGAACGAATCCTTAATTCCTAATTTTTCCCTCTTTTGGTACACAGATATGCAAATCCATCATATATGATTGTTTTGGTAAGTATCAAGTATTACATAATTAAGGGCAACATATTAAATAACTGTGCATAGTTAATTCAAAAACATGATGCTGACCCATGAGTTAACTGTCATTTGGTGCCACCTTCTTTAGTCATTGCCAGGTTGATCAATTCTGCCCTTGTCTGCTGGCATCCATTTAAGCTACCAATAAGTAAAATGTTTTACACTACAGTCCTTAAAGCAGCAACATCATTGGAAAAGTTAGCAGAACAGTTCTCTCTGATCCACTCCTGCTGCGATATCTTGTCATTTGTGCTCGGACTGGCCCTATGTTGAAATCTCCAAATGCAGATAATCTAGCAACAACACTTTTTTTTCCACTTTAAACATGTGAGCATCATTTCAGTAAGGGCTAATGGATTAAGGGTTTTCTAGTGAACTGCCTTAATTTAAGCCAGCAGGGGTAAATGCTGTCTGCTCTCGAGTGAAGCCGTCACATTGTCCTGTGTGCAGTTCTTTTTATTTATTTTTTATTTTTTTTAACCTCTGGACATGTGAGATGTCGCAACAAATGAAAAGCAAAAGAAGACACATCCTGAAAGAAGCAGAGCAGCTAAGATTAACCACAAACTAGACAACAGAAAATTCAACACACACCCACAAACGTGTTGGCACACACATATACACAAAGAGCACAAACAGAAGCTCAAGTCCAAGAAAAGTGTACCACTGCCACAGTCCTGTACAGTTTACTGAGGTTTGTGACAGAATTTGGAACAAAATAAACAAGGTGAAAACTTTCACAGTGATCCTGGCTCAAACCAAACAACCTGAAGTAACTTTAGCTGTTTGTGAAACTTACCCTTTTCCCCACAAGTCTGCTTGTTGTCAGTCTTTCATTCCAGCTAGGCAAGTTTGTTCCTCAGATTTCTTTCGTCTCAAGATGGAGGCAGAAACTCTCCAAACACCGTTCCTTTGCTCTGAGTTTTTGTTATTAGCAGGTCCGGTTCTGCTTCTCTCCTACTGACTGCTGCATGAGCTGCTAACATGACAACACTGATAAACAACCAACTGGAATGACAGACACCAGTGCTCAAACACACAGGTGCACGCAGACCCCCAGTGAACACAAACAGAGAAGGCATAGACAGCTTAGAGAAGCACAGTATAAAACAGCTCCTTTGCCAGCAGTTCGCCCCTTGTGTGGAACTCCAACCTTACTCCACCTACCTCCTCCTCCTCCTCCCCCTCCACGCACCTCCCCTCCCTCTCTCCTAAACAGCTCCAAGACACAAAGAGAAAGGGGCTCAGAAGTTTCTTTTTCTTCAACCTTTTCCTGTTAACGGTTCAACGCACAATGCAGAACTGTCGTCTTTTCCTGGTTACAAAAAAACCAAAAAAACACCGAACTGCTTCTGTACGACAAAGCAGAGCAAAACAGTGTGAAATGTTTGTTTTTATCCACACTTGTTTAAAAGTACGATCCTCTTTATTGACATAAAAATCAGAAACAGTCAAACTGAATTTTCACGAGCGTTTTAAATCCTTAAAAAAAAAGCTCAAACCTTTTGCTTGCTTCTGTCTTTTCAGTGGTGCGGAGAAAAAAAGATACACACTTTATATGCACAGTAATCCTTTAGCTGCTCTACTTTAAATAGCCCAGATTTCATGATCCTTTGACACAATTTCAGGTGACTCGTCACAGAGATACATGAATGAAAAATATCTGTATAATCAAAGACCTATAAGCATGGCCATATGTCATATATTTCACATGCTGCATTAATCCTGGCAAACAGCTAGAAATCTCTCACATTAACTGACCTTTCTTACGAATTTTCAGTACGACTGACTAGTTAGTTAGACTATAGTATAGTTATACTATAGTAACGGCTTGCATTGTGTGCTCAGTAGAGCAGATGCGAATGCTCGCCATGATGATGGTGAAACCTGTTTTAATAAATCAGTAAAGGTGAAGGCTCCTGGAAAAGTTTTTGTTCGGAGGGATGCTGCTTTCAAATAGCTTCTGCTAGCTCTCAAAAATGTTTGTTCATTTGCTACCACTATGATTGATGATGTTTGCGCTTAAGTCCATCCACATATCCAAAGTCGATTAATAACTGTACCCCACACTGAGAAGCACTAACACTAAGACATCCGTCAATCTGTAACAGTACAGTATATCCATGTTTTTCTGTTCTTGTACTCTGCAGGCACTTCAGCTCATCGTGATGATGTGTTATGGCCTCACTTAACTCGTGACAGCTGTGTCCAACCTTATCGCTGGTCAGAATGACTAGCTCTGCAGGAACTGGTTGCCTAATCCTAAGCTTGTGCTTCTGTGAAAAATTGACATTTTCATGTTTATTTGCTAGAGCTGCTTTGCTCGAGTGACAAGCCAATGACTTCACATTTGATGTCATGCTGTCAAGCATGACTGAAATAAAAATGACTGAAATAAAAACGTTTTTTTTATAATTCTTGGTTTTGTCATAAACTAGCCAGGGCGCTACACAGAGCAAGAATTTTGACTCTTTTCCAAACTGACTTAGCTATATGTCAGGACCCCCAGTAATCTGGTTCATGTTATTGCCAACACGAAGGCCCAAGGACTTATGACAGCCACTTGCAAACTGCCAATGCTGTTCTGCAATGTGTCTGAAGACCTTCAAAGTTGCCAAGAGACACCTCTCACAATGACTCTGAATTCCAAAAAGTTTAGACGGAGGACACAAATAAAAAAAGACCAGCAATGTAATTGTGGCACATGTAACCCAGAGTAAAATCTACATTATAATCAAGCCCATAAATATTCATCAACGACAATCTTCTTCTATTATTTACAGATCACCTTAATATTGGACTGTGAAAGTCTTCATAGCACTTATCTCTAATGGAAGAAGTCACAAACCTCTGTTTTTAACTTCGTTTTAGCATTTTTCAGCTTACCGTTTGGGTTTTAAAGCTGGCAGCTCCACAGTTTTGATTCACTGCTCCCACCCAAAAACCCTTTTTTTAGTCAAAAAGCTCTGGAAAACACTTTAAGTGGTCTGCTCAAACAGCACACAGTCAAAGCAGGAAAACAGCTTGTGAACACAGTGGAGCATTTAGCAACTGAAGAGCAGGATATCTCACACAAGAGTGAGTTGAGTTTAATTTGACACAACTGCAAAATGAAAGCCAGACAGATGTGCAAACAGGTAACTGTTTCACATTATAATCACCGTAACGACTAAATTAATATTCCAGTTTCTACACTGCAATCCATGCCCAAAGTTCCCCCCAAAAACCCAAAACTTTAATGCGCTTTCACAGGAAAGAAGGACAGACTTAAAAATTCGATGTATAAAAACAGCTCATATAGTTAAGAGATTATCTAAGTAGTAATAACACAATAAGTTTTAAAAAATCATACTGATGTTTCAAGACTCATTTGATAGAAAATACATGCATAAAGGAAGAAATCCTTTTTAAAAATACCAATTCATTGTTCAGCATTAAAAATTAAGGTCTTCCAAACCCTAACCCCAATTAGTTAGTTATTCAATCTTAAGTGTAGCACAGCGGCTGCATAACTCGACGAAGGAGAATGCATACTGGGCCGAGGCCTAATCGCGCACCTCTGAACAAAAATATCTGCTCAGTTTCTGCATGGTTTCTTTCTTTGCCTGTGCTTGACCTCTGCACCAACGGAGAGGATAGAACTGTGTTTACAGACTTTTGTTAAAGCATTTCTTTGTGCTGAATTGAACATTAATTTGTCTAAATTAATTAACTAATAGACTGAGATTATTTCCATGTGTGATCAAGTTATGAACACCTGCAGAATACTTAAAGGGATGTTGGTCAAGATTGCGACTACCCTCAGCGCCTTACCAAAGAATGTATACATGAAATGTAAACCATCATAACCGAACCAGTAAGCCCTAAAAAATATCTACTGTGCTGTTTTTGTGTAGATGTTTTCTTTATGATGTGTTGATCAGCTATCATTAAACATTAGTCTTTTACACTACTTCGTAATGTATTATTAATAACAATCAAAAGCAATTGTTAAGTAATCGCTGCTAAGTAAAACAATCCATGTTTTTCCGATTCCCAATTTAAAAAAATAAAAATTTTCACTGTCAAAAAACTACATTTGACAATTTTAGATAAAGTCCTATTTTTCTTCTTAGATTTTAGTGCAGGGAACCTACAACTGAATTAGTTTAAATGCCACTCAGGCCCAACACACAGCTCTCTGAGGCAAAACAAATCAAACACCAGGATCAGTGTTAATCTACATGTTACCCGGGGCAGAATTTAGAAATTGCTGGCTCATAGTGTTCGTGAGCCTGTGAGTAACTGACTACGCGGGACTCTGAGATTGGTTTAACAGCGCCATCTAGCGTGAGTGCTAGAAGGCACTGTGTTGCATGCCAAGAGTTTAAGTGTGAGTGAAATGCGGGCAACGCAGACAAAGATTTTAGAAGCACTCAATTTACTCCTAGTGATAATTTATATTTAAAATTCTGTAATAATTCCGTTTTTTATACAGTTTAGAACAAGATGCATATCCTTAGATAATCACTACAGTTGTCAAAAAAGCCAGTAATAACAAAAAAAGGTTTGAGGCTACATATTTACAGCAAGAATTGAAACTAAAGGCACTTCATATGACAGTATCTAAAACACTGTAAGGCGGATTGAGCTATGTTGCTTCAATCTGACATATTTCTTTATATACATTTTATAATGTGCTAAATAACTCATGTAAAGTGCACTTTATACTGCTCAGCTTCACACAATTACAACCCTCTTGAATACGTTTTACATAGACATGCGCACAGCCTGTAAATAGCGTAGACATAAACATATGTGTATATATGTGTGTGTATACACACACTTTCTACTTTTTACTACATGTCAGTAAATTGTGTTTAATTATTGTATTTCTATTTATACTATGTCAGTATGTTTATGTTAAGTCTCTTTTTTTGCGCCACCTGTAGCAACTGACTCTTGAATCTTCAATCCTCTTAACATACTACAAGATATACTGTTAATGTAATATTTGCTATACACTATATCGGCTTTAACTACTCTGACAACTAGACTATGCAATGAGCAGTAGGCCATAAATCAAACGTACCTTATATCCTCCTCAGCTTCTCATATCACGTGGAAGAGCCTGTATTAGCTAGAAAGTTTCATTTGTGGGGCTACCATGCTAATACAGTAGTTATTCATGTCCCAGGTGCTTTTCACCTGTGCGCTTTAACCTGTAGTGAGTTTAAGATATTGTTAGTGGTCCCACGGATTTAAAATAAAATGTAGTTTTTAAAGTTTCGTCACTATTAAAAGTGCATTATACTAAGCGCCTCGAACAATTAGGAGGAAATTCAGGTGAACAGGTTAGCGCAATTACTTTTAGCTAGCATAGAAGAATTATATAAACTCACAAATAATACTATGTCCTAAATTAATATTTCAGATTCATAAAATGTTGATAAATTTCACACATTAAGCAAGAAATCCTCTTTGCAGGCAGTGCAAGGTTCATAGTAGGCAATTGAGAGAAACGGAAGTCTGAAATGTTATAAACCACAACTGGCAGCATGATGTCTGAAAATAAAATGTGAATGGTCTAAGTATCTGCAAAAAACTAGTTCCTTTTCGTTTATGACTTGCACAAGTGTTTTTAATCAGAGATGTATGCCACTGGGTTTAAAAAAAATAGGGTGGCACAGGGGGCTCCAGGAAATCCAGATATTTAATCAGAAATAAAGTTAGCATAGAAAAGAATTATTTTCAGATTCATGCGCAGGGGTTCTGCACAAGACTTTAAATATAACTCTGCGGTGGACAGTTGTTTTAAAGTGGAAAAAAGCATTCAGACTTTTTACTTTAGTAAAAATTACAACCTTACTTGGTAGCCTAACAGTACTCAGTTTGTATAATCAAACATTAAAATACCTGAAGTACATATATAGTACAGGTACCTCAAATAGTACCTGTACTAATTATGTAGAATGGCAATTTTCAGACTCATACATATTATTATTATACATATTGTCATAATTATACATTCATGTGTATGTCTCTTTAATAATTTTAATTACTTATATGTTGCTGAATAGCTTGCTCTAATAAAATGCAATTTATCTGCAACACAAGAAAAACCTAAAGCCTTCAAATAAATGGTGTTGAGTACATTGTATCCAAAATATAGTGGTGCAAAAGCACCACACATACATAACATAAAATACAAATACATTAAACCTGTGCTCAGAGATTTAATATCAAAGTGTAAAATGAGTTTGATGTCCCTGCATTCATTACTGTTTTAAAAACAAATCAGATGTTGCAACTGGTACAGAATAAACCCTAAAGCAACTAAACTTATTTGATATGCATTTGTGCAGACAGTTTACAGTAAGGGGATATTGGCAGCACTGCTCTACTGCACTGCAGTGTCCACTTATGCTCGTTTTCTTGCTGCACGAGAAGAGGGAGTAAGGTCTTTACAGAAAACATGGAGGGCTGATATATGCTGGCCTTCGTAGCTCCACAACCTTGTTTTATTAATTTTTAGAGTATCGGTGGATTTTCAGATTCATGCAGCAAATAACTGATATCTTATGTAATCCAGAAAAAGTAAAATTCATCACGTTGTCGAAAAAGTACTGTCGTGGTCAGAGAAAGCAAGCAGAAGGTTCAGTCGATAAAAAACAACAACACAGCAACATTCTGTATATTATCATATAAATTTTCTTGGTCATATTGACTTGGTTGTCTCCAGACAAATCCCATAGGCCATGGCTTACAGCAAGATTAAATGAGTCATGTGGCCATGTAAATGTCAACACAGAAGAAAATGATATGACATTTTACAGGAATCAAACCTATAACAAGCTACCCACCTGAGCACCAAAAAACGATGAAGATCAGTTCCTCCCTGTCTGATTGTCAACATTTCTTTTGTGCTTTTTGTGTTTGTTTTTTTTCACCAGAGGGTCACAGCTACAAGTTAAATAGTTATTTTTGACCCACGGCAATATAGTTTTTCTGATACACAAGTCTTTCTCAACTAATTCTGGTCACAGTGTGTGAGAAGGCAGCAGAACACAAAGTCGTCACCCACTCCCCTCTCTGCCAAAGAGGGGCCCGCAGACACAGTTTAATGACGCACCCTCTCGTGACATAAAACCTGATTCATCGGCAACCATCAACAAATCAAACAGCCATCTGCATTCCTCGCAGCACCTCTACATTTTGGGTTAACAAGTATATCGCTGAGGATAATGCAGCAAAGTCCCGCCCAAACTGTAACACATTTTTCTGTAATCTCCACACAAACTGTACATTCCCGTTCCTGAGCAGTGTGTTTGAATACATTTGCCTTCATTTATGCGCTTCTTTTTTGTTTTTTCTTTTTGTTTTTTGCATGATGTCTTTTGATGGAAGCCACTTTTTGTTCAGCAGTTCAAGATAAGAGAGCCAAAGAGCAAATCCTTCAATCTTGCATTAGCATTTCCCTCCAGTTGAAACTGTGATTGGGCCCGTGTGTCAGAGGCAGAATCGGTGGGTCGACCAGCTGCCACACCCCAGTCTCTCCCATTTCTTCGCAACTGCAAAATCCCAAGTAAGGAATCTGGACAAAAGAAGACACAGATGTGCATGTTGTCCAAAAAAAAGCATTGGGAAAGGGAGAAGTTACAAAGGAAATCAAAGAAGCGCCGAAACTGAAACGCTACACTGACCTTTCGAACAACTTGGACAAAGTCCTTGGAGTTTTGGGGGTTGAGGCCTTGTATCTGGCGAGTGCAGGCCTCCAGGGAGGAAGCATGGGCCACAAACAGGACCGTGTTTCCTGTGTGAAAGAGGTAGAGAACATAGAGTCACATTCCTCAGATACCATAAGCTTTCTGTCCCAAACTAAGCCATTGATGATGTTTAGTTTCTTGGATACGCGTGTTTTACGAGCTAAAAAGTCTAGCTAAGAAGTTTAAAAGTACAACACTGAAAACTACAGTTTTATCTACATAAAGTGGCTGTTTTAACCTGTGAATGTTGGCAACATTTAATGCTTACTAAGCAATTACTTAAAAATCCTGGATACATGTTAATTATTATACTTTACCCAAGTTTTTGCACTCAGTCAGGATCTCTCGGGTCACCTGGAAGCTCCTGCTGATGTAGGTGTCATAGGACTCTGAAACTGTCAATTTACTTATGGGAATATGAGGTCTAGGAGAAAAACGAAATAGATACTAGGGGTGAAGTAGATTGTAGGATCAGAGAAAACAGCACAACCTCCATAGTGTTAGTGTTGCTGTGTACCTATATGTTGTGTCCACACTCAGATTAGCAGCAGCCAGCTCAGCTGGAGGGATCCAGGAAGGTAAACATGTACCTGAAACCCACTTGGTCCATTCAAACAATCCTGGCTCCACACGGATTTTTGTCTTTCCGTCCTGCTGGAGACCTGGCAGAGAGTTGAACTGAGACTTACTCTTTTTGGAGTAAAATGTAAAGGAAATGTATAAATATGTGCAAACGAGGTAACCTTTAAAAAGGATTTGCCTTTTTAAAGCAGACATATTGATGTGTCTAAATACTACGAAGGTCCCGTTACACTTTATAAAATGGACCTAGAAAAGCCTCACTGTGATAAGACCTGAACTAAAGATTTATGACTCAAAGCTAACATTGAAAATATCACACAGTAGAAAGAAGCTGAGTAGGTGCTGGTGTCAGTACACTGACGCCTGTGAAGATGAGGTCCTACCTTGAAGAATGTGCTGAGTAGTCTGAATGCATCGAAGAGAAGGAGAGCAGTAAACAAAGTCTATTGTTGTATGGCTTTCTAACAGGGCTTCCCCTGAGATAGGACAAAATACAGTGTGATTCCACAGGCAAGAATGTCATGTAGTATGGGAAATAAAACATTTCAGTCTTAAAAAGCTCAATTCTTCAGAATCTCAGATAGCTTTACACTGGTAAATGATATAAAAGTAAAATATACCAACCAACAAGACGGGCCTGTGTGGCGCCAAAGACAGTAATTGGGCAATCCTTATCAAAGTCCCGGTGCCCACCACTTCGAGCTGGGAGACTGGTTGGCATGTTGAGATTAGAGCGAATGTATCTGCCTGCACAACACAAATAAAATATAATAAATCAAGTTAAACGTATTTAATGCCATACTGATGTGTAAAAAACATGGTCATCCCCCTATTAAACCCTTACCTTTGGAGTCAAAGCACTGAGTGACCCAGTGTTTGCCAAACACCACATCCATCCTCTCTCCATGGCGACACACAAACAGCCTCATCTTGGACAGGGACGGCTGACTAGCTGGTCTTGACACCTACGATTAGAATTGTTTGAAACTGTGAGTCATTAAAGACAACATGCACTAATCTGGAGCCTCTGCTAGGAGCCCACGCAGTAATTATTGTCATTAACAAACTCTTTGTGGTGTTTTTTTGTTTTTGTTTTTTTTACTTTAACACGGGCTGTACCTGCATAGGAAGACAGAGGCCTGGAAGGCTGGGAGGATCCACAAGACTGTCAAGTAAACTGTCATTTTGCTGTCCATCAAAAAATAGCCCACCAACAGTGCTGCTAGAGTTCGATGGAGAGGCACAGTTAAGAAAGGAGAAAGACCTAGAGAATGAAACAAAAAACAAAACACAAATGATTTAAATTGTTAATAGTTTTAAAAAGGGCACAGCAACCCTGTTTCCCTTCCTTACCCATGGACGACCCATGTATCAGACTCATCGGCACGGTTGACGTAGTTCTCAGGCAGGAGGCCGGACAGCCCTGTACTCAGCGAACTACCAAACACCCAGCCTTCGCTAGCGGTGCTCTGCTCCATCGGAGACATGAAAATAAAGTCTCCTTGCAACAGCTCCAGCTCGTCATCGTTCTGAGGCATGTACGGGTACATGACTTGCAGTGTCTGCGGGGGGCCAGATGATTAAGAGCCATTAAGACGGCAGCAATTTCAAGTGCCCGAGCTACAACTGAGGAGCGGAAACATGCTTGTTAAGAGATGGCACTAAATGAGAGTGTACCTCGTGATTAGCAAACCGAATATCCCTGGAGAAGAGCACGGCCAGCCAGTCACACCCTGCAGACACGTCAACATTTTTGGCTAGCTTCTCCAAAGCCGGAAGGCTACTGGCTTGAAAGTGGTAAGCCAACGTGACATGAAGCTGTTTCTTATGGGGCTCAACATGAACATCTGGATTAAGGATAAAAAAAGAACAGCATATACACACCAGTTATCCACAATAATAAAAGCACTGGCAGGTAAAGTAATTAACACTACAGATCGTGTCACAGTGGTATATTTATGTGGGAAAACCTGGATCCTGGCCTTCAGCATCTTTCCAAAGCCTACAAGTACCCCCAATTCAGCCCAACCATATTAAGCCTAACTCTAATATGTGCCTTTTCCATGCAAAAGTTAAGGGTTTCTTGGGATGCACCAGTTGAAAATATAGAAAATACTAGTACCACTTCTGACCTTTAACCTTGACGATAGCATACAGCCTATCTCTCATGTTACTATTAGCTAGCCTGGCTCTGTACCATGATACAGTTCCATGGTTGTAGTTTTTCGTCAATGGCTACATGATGGACTCTCTTAACCAGGCAAAGGAACTTCCAGGATATGGTATCAACTAGCGAACCAAGCCCCAAATAATAATACATTAAGCAGTTCTGCCCAAATAATTCTAATACATGGGATAAGCAAGAGAGAATTGTATTGATCCTTTCATAAAACTCTTAGTCAGAAAGCAATTAGGCATGCAAATGTCTGTCTACTCCTTTGAACTAAATCATTGCTGCAGAGAGCCTGGGAGCATTAGTATCCAACACTGCGTCTGCAAGACAGCGTTCATGTATAACCTCTTAACCAAAGGGAAAAAGAGGACTTGAACCTGCTTTTGATGCGGCTTCAGTGGCAAAGTCAGCAGCAAAACTCTTCAGAACTTCTGCCATCTGTTCCTCCACGAAGAGACCAATGAAGGTTGAGGAGACATAGAGCTCCAGGGGGAGGGGCATAGGTATGCGACCCTTCCACTTGGCCATGGTGGTCTGGAGAGCATCGGACAGAGCCTCCACCTTCGCATCAGTACACTGAGTGTAAAGGAGATAACAACACAGGAAACTCAGTGATATACTGAACACTCTGTCATTGCTAGTGATCTCAGAAACAATCTGTACATGGGCAAATATAGAGTTTAGTGCAAATATACTTACATACATACTTATTTATTTCCACTGAATATATTTTCTGTAAGTTTAATCAACTTTTTAATATAAGCTTCTACTGTTATCCTGATGACATCCAGCTCTACCTGTCTACCAAACCTAACACCACTCTCCCACTTGTGACACCTCCAGGAAATCTGCTTTGCTTGCAACTCTGACTTTCTCCTGACTGGCCCCAAAGGTCTTCTTCTCACAGTCCCTTTGACTACCATGATGTTTACAGTAGAGTTTTCAGTTGCTCAGCTCCGCACCTTGACATCTGTGACACTCACCACTTTCAAATCCTGTCTCACAATGCACGTCTATGCATGCAAGGCTTTGAACTGGGAGAAATTGGGCTGAAATTCTACACATAGACGTAATGCTTTAACAAAGAGGAACTTGGGTCATAAGTTAGCTAACAACTGAGGGACAGATTTTAAATTTGAAGACCACAAAGAGGTTACAGGAGGTTAACCAATCCAGCAAACTCAAATCTAACATGTTGTATTTGCAAGCACTTCTTTCAGTTCTAAACTGTTCACTGCGTTCTCTGCAGCAAGCTTCACGCGGAAATGTGACAGCATACATTAAATGTTTACTGTACATTCGCAGAAACTGAAAACAACTTCCTCTGGGTGAGCACAAATAATTTAAATACACACACACACACACACACACACACACACACACACACACACACACACACACACACACACACACACACACACACACACACACACACACACACACACGAAGTTGAGACTGACCATGAAGAACTGGCAGAGGGTAATGTGGGGAAAGATGTTGTGTGCCTTGTTCTTGCCACAAGACAGGCGGGACTGCTTCCAGAAGTGCGTGAGCTGCTGGAGCAGTGGCCCACTTGGTCGCAGATATAACACATACTCTCTGGGTAGAGGGTCATCCAGGAAGGGGTCATCGACATGGGAAAAGAGCCTGGAGTGACCAAGATCACGTCAAGTGGAAAGAGGGAGAAAAAAAAGCTGTGATAATGGAAGATAAAAAGGAAGGAGCAGCTAATGTCCAGCAGAGGGCAGCGATGGTTGTAAATGCAATCTGATGTGTCAATAAAATGTTACATTAGGTCAGTATATTTTTGCCATGTCAAGAATATCCATTTGATTTCCTGTTAAGCAATAACAACAGGGAGCGTAAATATGAGTGTGCACATGTGTTGCTCTCACCAGTCACAAGCCGCCTGGACGTTTTTCCCTCCTGTCGAAACCAGAGCTTTTAGGCTGCAAAACAGGAAGAGAAAGCAAGAGGGGGAGATCAAAGCACAGCCACACAAATCAATACTTTCTCTTCCGGACTGTATTTATTAGGAAGAGACTGCTGCGTCTCCGTGTGACTGTGAACAAAGAACAAACATCCAGAGAGACCAGTAAAAAGACAGAAAGCACACAATGATTCTTTCATTATTCATACCAGAGGTTCATGAAACACTCTGACTTGAAGCAGCTAGCTTCTTTGCTAAGAACTAAGAATGCACTAGGACAGTCTGGTTCTATCATCAGTTAGGTGTGGCCACCTACAGGGAGATGCATCTCCCTGTGTTAGTGTTAACTGAGGTCGAACTTGAAGCCGAGCACACTCGAGTACGGTAACAACACATTCAAATCACTCGTCTCATTGCTTAAAAATGTAGGCCAACAAAACCCCTGTGTCACGATACCAAGATCTGCTATAAATGACAGATAAAATAACGCCTTTGGTTCTAAAATGATATAAAATGAACGGTTCCTACCACAAGATTTATCTGTGTCATTTTATACTCTAATTTCTTTCTTTTTTTCCTGAAACAGAGAGCTGATTGAATGATTACTCTCGAGTGTTCAAAATCTAATTAGCATCTTTTTATAAAAGCTCTGTTATCGCAGGCTGCCTCTGAAGGGATTTGCTGATTCAAGGAGGTTTCTTCAGCTCTTAGAGGACTAACACAGATTATATCTGCAAGAGACGGTAATTTAGAAGGTTCAGAGCATACACGCACTGCAAATCTTTGGTGCACTGTAGCATAAACTTTGCTGTTTTGTCGAACAGGGAATTCATGTTAAGTAACTGCACGTTGCTTTGTAGCATTTAAGCTTTAAAGCTCAGCTACAAGCCACCCAACTCCATCTCCTTTGAGCTTTGTAGGGTGCTTGAAAATAAAGCAGAACTCTGAGTCTGTTTAGCTCTCATTCATTGCAACAGATAACCCTAAAAGCAAAACCTTCAAAATAATGTCACATTTTTCTAAATGATATCTCTATTCTCACATAAGAGAGCTTTGCTTGTTGGTACTCTTAATGGCAGTTCTAATGAGCCATAAAACTGAACAAGGGGTCGTATTCTGCATCATTGTATGGTCACCATTTGACTGAATTTATAGCGTGATGCGGACAGAGTTCATTGTGCTGCCCTGATGTTCGAACTCAATGAGCTATTTTTAAATTTGTCCCAGTGAGAGGGTCCTAGATACGGCGAAATCCCCCAACCCTGGGGCAGTGCGCACTGAAAGAGCACAGCGTGCACGCTGAGAGCGTCAAGCCTACAGGATCCTAACAGATGGCTCACACAGATCTACATAAAGACTTGAGTTATATATCAGCTACAGTGAGAGTCAAAAAATTTGGTTAGTCTATGGTTAATCTATTATTTATGCTATTTTAGCACTACACCACCACTGTAAGGAGGAGGTTTTAAGAAAGAGAGTCAGTTGTCCTTTTCAAAAGATTCCACCTGGTTCTGTGTGGAGGAGGAAAAGAAGGGGATTTTCTCTCAGAAGGCATGATGGGATTACATGCAGATGTGACTGAGACGTCACAAAATCCAATCCAGGCTGGAACATTGGATTCTTGCTTCTTATCTCCTTGGTATTTTATGAGAGTGAACCCTTGCGATATTAAATAATAGTAATGCTCTTAGTGCGGAGTCACAGAGCAAACTGATGCAATGGCACTTGAATTTAATCTTCCTTTTTTTTTTAAAGCTTTTCAAAGGAGAAGAACCCCCGATCCATGTATAAACAATAACACAACATCAAGCAGGATGGTGTTGCCGTTTTTTATTCATCTGTGTGGCACAGATTTTTAAAAAGGGCAATGTTTTAAACAAAAGATTTTTTTGTATGTGTGTATTTTGAAAATGTAACGCACAAGATTGGAGTTTAAGCTTAAGCTTTTCGTGGATCAGTCCACGTGAAAAGGACATCATTACCGACTCTGGCAACACTTCAAAGTAAAAACATCGATGCTGACACGTTTGATCAAATCATACGTTTCAGCTAACAGCCGATTCAGAAATATGTCTGCCTGAAACTTGTCGATTTTTCCTCCTTTATTAAATCCATAAATAAAATTCTTGAGATTTCCGAATGTCTTTTGTGAGAGTGTCCTCGACTGAAGTAGGTAACAGTAACCGAGCAGGTTTTTTCATGCCTGGAGAAACAGAGGAGCCTCTTCCTGTGAGGAAGCCGTGCTAAATACCACCAGGCTTGCTTCGTTGCAGCATGTTTCACTGTGGTTTGTGCTGTGTTTTTTTTTTTTTTTTGCTACCATTTTTCTTCATGATTGTGCTTGATGGCTCACTTTGGAATCGTTATACAGGTGGCCAGAGTATTCACACTCAAACCTCTAGTGTGACTCCTCTGGTGGAACTTGTAAGTGTAATGTTCTCACGATGAGCTCTTCCATGCATAGTTCCCTTAGAAAAGAATATCTTTATATTAAGATACTGATTAAGCAAGAAATCACATGCATGTGATGTATTCCTTCGCCAGAAGTTTAATAAAGAAGGTAATCTTTCCACAATTTTTAACGCTCATATTGGAATATTATAATCAACTGCTCCACATTTTGAAAATGAAATATCCTCATACTAAATTATAAATGTAGCAATACTTTTTTCAAAACCCCACTTTCAAATTTGGTGCCTTCTTTATTAAACTTTCCCACATTTCTAATAGTTTTGGAAAAAGAAATGAGCTGATTTAAGTATGCGTTGTTCTTGGTATTTCTTGCAATCATTTCCAAGCTGTGGTGAGGCCGTTTTCAGAAATATCTTTAACTTTTTTAAAGCCTTACTTTCATGGTCTGATTTTGACTGACATGCGGGACCACAAGGAAGTCGTAGTACACCAACAGACATGCTTAAAGGTGTCATGTATACTTTCGCCACCGCAAATTCCTACATGCCTGTCTGCATTTCATAATCTAACCTCAGACGAGTGCCTACTTTACAGAGTGGTTATGACTGATAACAAGAACTAGGCGTCGCACAACCCATGTAGATCATATCAGTGTAGATATTTGGATGCAGTCTTGGTAAAAAGAGAGTACATTTCGAAGGTTTTCTAATAAGGACAAACACCTCATACTGGTTGTCAAGCACAGTGGTGTAGGTGTGATGATTTCAGCTTGTTTTTCAGTAAAAGGACCTTAGCACCTCGCAGCCGTTGAGTCGACCACGAAGTCGTCTGTATGGCAAAATGTTACAGAGTCAGCTGAACTAAAGCGACGCTGGAAAGAAGAGTGGGTCAAACATCCTCCACAACAATGTGAGAGACTGAGACAGTCATACAGTTATCCGGTCGTTAAGTGATGACATGATGAATCCTATTTCCCGGCCTAAAATAGCTGTGTCGCTAGCGGTCACGTAGCACATCATTATATACCAGCTAGCCAAACTTCAGTAACCCTACAAACGTCACTGCTGTTTAGTTTTCTGTCTTCATTTATGTTGGAAGTGATAATTTTAATTTGTTTCCAAAACCCGGTAGTCAGGACATGCTATATTGTATTTAGATAGCAGGGAGTTAGCTCGCTAGCTTCTAACTTCTAACTCCGTTGAATGTCATAAATTCCGTTTTCATGGATGCCTAGATGTTAAACTCACCTGGGAGAGCAGAACGCTGATCATTTTATTAAAGATGAAAGACTTTAGACAGTTTTTCAACTCTCAGTAATGCCATAGTGATGTTTGATATATGGACTTGCAGCGGAGTTTAGGCCCAGACACGGCTAGTGACGTCAGACTTAACGACTGGATTGGTGCTAAAGGCGAATCTATAAGTTAAATAAATAATATAATGGTTACATTTAACTAATTTTAAGACCAAGTGAGGACAAGATGTAGAGTCTTGACAGACAGAATATTGTCTATTTTTTTCATTAAAAATAAATATACGCACCTTAACCACTTTAGAGTAGAATGATAAATAAAGACAACACTGCCATAAGTACAGAAAACAAAATAGTTGAACCAGTTATTCCAGCCTTCACTTACTAAAAATGTTAAATGCCAAAAAAGGCAAAGACTTTTTGACTATAGTGGTCGATGCGTTTTCTTTTACCATGAATTAATTCCATGTTTCAAATGGTTTTTCTATGTCGTTCCAGTATATATATTTGTTAGTGAACGCACTCTGGATTAGTAATAGTTTCTGTGAGAAACTAGAGAAAGTGACTATTATTGAATGGAGCTTTAACTTAATTTGCACATGCACCACGGCTGCACGCAACACAGAAAACAGCTTTTCATGGCAGCCACACATGGCAACTGTGTTTAGTTCCTGTTTCCACATTTAAGCCCACTTCAGATAAAGTGTTGTGTTGCATGTTAAAACAGCAGTGTTTCTGGTTTTTCACACGTGTAAACATACAGCGGACTATTTATTACAGCTGAACTGGATATTTTTCCATGCAGGTTAGCTACATAAATTTCCAAAGAAGTAGCAAACCACAAATGAAGAACAGAAGTTAAAAAAAGAAGCATATCAACACATCTTAGGACACACACAAATGTGTTAAATGCTCCCAGGGGCCCCCTCCTGACTTCACTCAATAGGCAAATGAACATTTCCTGTTTACAAGCCACACAGTTTTTGCCACTTATTACAGCCACAGGGCTGAGAGGACTGATGCTGCTAAAACCAGACTGCAGCCTGAGGAAAGCCCCCATCAGGAGAGGAAAGGGGCTCCCCTTCGGCCAATCTAGCAGACTATGCAAATGGGTGGTAAGCCCACGCCAGACATGAGGCCGGAACAGCTGATTCATCATTATAGTTCACGATACATTGCCTACAAGTATCCTTATACACAACAAGGCTGATGCATTCATGCCAACAAAGCAATAATGCTCACCGACTTAACATTTCCATTATGTAGGTTTATTGTATATGTTGAAAGAGATGCTTTATGGCATTTTGTTTCCTTAGAGTTAGTGACACTAAGCCAGCTATCTGTGGTAGGATTATAAAAAGGTCCTTGCAAAATTTTCTATCAAGAGATCCATCTCTGACCCTGAAAAGTTTGAAAATCCCACTATTAAACTAGCCACATCTTTGAGGTCAATTTGCTTTGCACAAAAAGTGGAAGCAGCGCAAAGTTGTAAGCACACTAATGTTTAGACATTTGCCTGCTAACACCTCTACAGCTAATTTGTTTTATCTTGTCTGTATAATCTACTAGTAGATGCCCGTGCATCAGTGTTGTTTGGCCTGTTTGTTCTGTTGAAATGGCTTGAAATGAAAACAATATGATGCTTTTATAAGGTGCTGTAGGTGCATAACCGCAACAAATAAATATTTTAAGCCATTGCTAGGCAGTTGTTAGGCAACATGATGACATTATAACATGACATAAAGATATATTGGTAGCTAACTGGTTCTCAACATAATATATTGTGTAGAAGCCAGGTTATATATGATAAATGTTTCAAGTTTTAATGACACTTTCTTTAGTTTTACGGCATCTCAGCTTGTGAGTGTTTGTAGTGTTTGTGTTTGCAAACTAGAGGTGACCGCAGCAATCTGCTAGGAACCGCTAGTGTGAATGTATCTGACCATACAATCAGAAACAGACTTCATGAGGGTGGCCCGAGGACTCAGCGTCCTCTAGCGGGCCCTGTCCTCACTGCCCAGCACCGTGGAGTCCAACTGGCGTTTGTCATGAAATGCCAGGATTGGCAGGTCCACTTGCACCCTGTGCTTTTCAAAGATGAGAGCAGGTTCACCCTGAGCACATGTACAGGATCTGGAAAAGCCATGTAGAAAATTATACTGCCTCTAACATCACATGACTGGTTTGGTGGTGGGTCACAGACCTCTACAGGCTAGGCAACGGCACCGTGGCAGCCATTAGGTTTTGAATTGCAGCAATTACATTTCAGCAAAATAATAATAATAATAATAATAATAATAGATTGCATTTATACAGCGCTTTTCGAGACCCTCAAAGCGCTTTACAATTCCACTATTCATTCACTCTCACATTCACACACTGGTGGAGGCAGCTACAGTTGTAGCCACAGCTGCCCTGGGACAGACTGACAGAAGCGAGGCTGCCATATCGCGCCATCGGCCCCTCTGGCCAACACCAGTAGGTGGCAGGTGAAGGGTCTTGCCCAAGGACACAACGACCAAGACAGAGAGAGCTGGTGATTGAACCGGTTACAAGATGAGCTTCCCAACCCCCTGAACCACGGTCGCCCCTAACCCGCCTAACCTCACTTTTTTTTTCAGGGCGTCTTTGAATTCAGTCCTCTCTAAGTTGATCATTTTCGTTTCCATCAAACGTGTTCCTAAAACATTACGTAGTTCATATCAGTATAGATATCCAGCATGATCACTTTCCCACTGAGATCTGATGATTTTTTTGAGCAGTTTATTAAAATACCAATTCGGATTTTCCTAAATCTTGCCCCTTACAAATACTCTCAATATTTAAGTAATTAAAAAGACAAACACAAAAACTAAAAATATTGAAAACTAAACAAAAACTAGCTTTTTCAAATAATAAAAACTGAAGTGCAATAAGGAAACTAAGTGAAACTAAACTGAATTAAAACAAAAACTCAATACTGAAAAAAATTAAGAAATAAATTTAGAGAATACATAAATATATATACTTTGATCTCTTGGTGTTGTACATTCAGAGCTTTCTTTAGAGCTATCAAAGCAACATTTCAGTATCACCCCTCTAACCGTACACTGCTTGCCGTACAAAGCAAGCAGTGTACGGCCCGTGACATGGGCCTCTACTCTTCATTATTTCCACACAATCGACACATCAAATCCACAAGATCTGACGGAGAAAGTCAGAGATTGACACCAGTTAATGAACTGTGAGCCGTTTGTGTTACTAAAGTTAATGTTTAGTCGCTCGCCGAGCTTTGCCGTTTGAGCAATTGATCAGAAATGCTTCTAAAACAACTAAAACAAAGTGTGCTGCTTTAGCATGCTATTTTTAGTGCCCCGTGACGTCAGTGAAATGAGTGCACAGGGCAAATGTTTCACTAAGAATATGTGAGGCTCGGTGCCAAAATTGTGACGCATAGCACAGCATTCATCAAAAGTCCGCGGATGTGTCATGCAAAGCAAAGCAAAACAGCAAATGTTCAAGAGTTGCAGTTGGCACGCACATGGATGCTTTCTGAAAGCTAAAATCAGGATCTTTATTCTAGTTTGGGGGTTTTTTGGGGTTAAATTACACCTGAAAATTTTGTTTCCAGGTCTCAAAGGTCAGATTAAATTTGGCCTGTCGACAGGTTAACAAATACAAGCTTAATCTAAATAGAGTTTTTAACTGTTTACATTTCCTAAAGTTTTGCATTTGTCTACTGAGAAAAAAAGTACAGCAACTCAAGAGGTATAAAAGGCTTTTACAATGCAGAAGAGACGTGCGAATCCCCTGCGTCAGCCACCCTTCAACCCTCAAACGAGCACACTCTAAAGGTCACAAGCCACTTCCGGAAATGGGCGACTTCCTCTTGGCCGTCTGCAATGCAAGCTCAGAGTTTGTTACTGCAAGCAGCCACTAACACGTCTGATGTACTCGTGAGCTACACTGAGTGACTGCTGTAAGATTTCCTCAGTTAAACTTAAACGGTTCCTCATTGATGCCTTTGGTGCGTGTTACACGGGAGTAAAGTTAATGCATGTAGCTGCTATGGTTGAGGCGGGAGTTATGAAACCGATGCAGGCAAGAGAACATTGTCCCACACCGACTTCCTCTTAAACAAACAAAAGCCTTTACAGACAGAAAGAACAGAAACAAAGACAGAAACGACAAATTTACCACATATTATGCTATCTGAGCATAGATACGTTAGAGCGCAGCAACCGCAGTGCCATCGCCCTCTTCACTTTAGACACACTGTCGGAAACCAACAGACATGGCAGTGCCTGAAGATAATTGCACGTGTTAAGGAATACAAAACAGAGGCTTTTGGTCAGCATTTGTCAGGGTTTATACTGGAGCTCAGAAGGGCTGCATTCTATTTCACAATCAACACCAGATTTAGGCCAAATAAACAAATGAAGGGCACATTTATGGCATTTATTATGCTAAACTGCCAGATATTAGACAGACCCAGCCTTTCAAAAGCAGCAATTTTCTTAGAACTTGTGTTTAGTTATGATGTTATATTTTCTAATACGCCACTTATTAAAACCTGATCACCTGATTACCCCATAACATATATTTTTATTTCAGATTTTGGATTCTGTGTGACAATCCTGGATGCACGAGAGTTTATGTGACTTTTGGGATGAAGCACAGACCTTCTGACTGAGAAGTGGTCATGCTGCATAATTCATTACAAAAGCCTTCACCGCTTCTAGTTTGTCTACATCCTGTTAGCATGAAAGTAAAAGTGAGCAAAAGGGTGTCTAAATATTTTATTTACTCTTTTAATTCCCCGCTTTGCTCTTTGTTCCTGCGGTTCTTGTTCTGCTGCATTGTGGTCATCAGCTTCACGCTTCAGTTGCTCCAAACTGCCACAATAAACACTGAGGTAAGGCATTTTAACGAATTAGTATGCTGGCTCATATCCTAATTTGTTTCTATTTCAGTCACATTTTTTTTTCTTACAGCTGCTTCAAGGCAGGTCTGTGCTTCATGCATGGCTGACATGAAGAAGCCGCAGACACGCTGTCTGTTTCTCGTAGTTTCTCTTAACATAGTTCATCATTTGTTTAAATCAAGAGCTTAATTCCTCTCTTGACTTTCTCACGAGCTGTAAAACTGCGCCTAAATCTGCCATCGGCACAGATACCTACAGTCAGCCGATACCATAGTTATGTCAAATTTAGCCTCAGGTAATACACTGCTCTGACGTTACACACTTATTGATAATTGGAGGTCAGAGAAAAGTCAGGATCCAAGTCAGGACAGAGGAAGGAAGACAGAGCAACTGCCTTACTGATAAAGTATAGCAGGCCGGAGAATACTGGGGATATAAACTCATGGCAAAAGTTAATATTTAACTACGGTGGCAGTAATGCAAGCAAATGTTTTATCAAGGAATTTCCCAGAACATATTGTTTACAAAATATCTGTAATTATACAGACCATATCTGGAAGTGGCCAGAAGCTTGGATATAACATCACAACAAAAGATCACCAAAAGTCCAGAAGATGGCTCGTTGTAGCTTCAAAAACAAAACGGTAGTTCTAGCCCGATACTCACAGTTGCTCCATATTTTTGGACACAAATTTCTGTTTCATGTGCAGAATTTGTTTACCCTTAAGGTGTTGACGTGGTAAACAAAGATATTGCATTTACAGCTATTTTTGCACACACTTCCTCCCCCCACACTATAATGTAAAAAGACTCAGTTTAAGATCTTGTTGAGGATCCTTTGCACGATGTCTGGAGTCTGTGGACCTCACCAAAGATTCTTTCTTTGTCATGCTTTGCAGGCCTTTGCTGCAGCTGTGTGTAGCTGTTCTTTATTTGTACTTCTGCCTTCATTTTTGCATTCAGTACGTGGAATGCATGCTCGACTGGCCAAGTCAGTCAAGTGATCGGCTTGGCCATTTTCGGCTCTGTAATGACCTTTCTGTTCTTGAGGCTGATGAGTGTTTTGCGCCTTGAAATCTCTACGTTTTTCTCTCTTGAAGTCTTCTCTTTGCAGAGGGATTAGTTAATGATGAGCCTACATAATGGAGAGTTTCAGCACTTTTCTTTACCATAGAAAAGATGCTGTGATCATACACCAGTTGTCTTCAGTAGAGATCCAGCCCCTTTACATTGCTCACTATGGCATAGATTTTATTTAAAATAAAATTATATTTGCCATTTTTATTTTCTAGAAAAGAAAAAGTATCCAAATAAAAGGAGCTTAACTCTATATCATGTCCTCGGTCTTTTATTATGGCAAGTCTGTGTTGTAAGGCTCAGTTTTCCAACCGTCTTCCAACCATCTGACACCATTATCGCAGAGAAAGAGAGACCACTGTCCATCCATGTCCTATCTGATTACACAAGCCAGTTCCTGGATGACTCAGCAGACCCCTCGCTGCCCAATTAAAACAGAAAGCCCAATTCTCCGTGTTCGTGTATGCGTGTGTGTACATGATTCATGCTCCCTACTCCCTGAAAAAAAAAAAGAACTCTAGCACAATGAAGCTGCTGTTCGCTTGAGCCATGACTGATAACTGATTTTCCTATTAGTACCTCTCCCACACACAATACCAACTGGGAGAGAAGCTGACAACAAAACCTAATAAGCAGATGTTTATTTTTGATATTTTACAGCAACGTGTCTGGCGTGGTCGTCAGAGTAGATTCTGACCGTTTGAAACACATCTGCAGAACACAGATAACTTTTAAGTGAATCGAACTACAGCCCCCAAATGTCTTAATCGTGGATTTCTCCGTTTCTGACACGAGTATTTCATTTAGAGAGGGTTACTGCAAAGCTGTCTGTGGTACAGAGACAACACTGGGACGTATTGCATTATCGCTTGATAAAGCAGACGTGACAAGCGTGTCCGAAAGCAGTTGCCTGTTTACACATCGATCAGATACAGAGCGACATTATCGCCTCATCTTTTACGTCTTTAATGTTCCACTTAGAGAAAAAAAACAAATAGCTTTGTGTGCAGTTATTTCAAGACCAGAAAATGGTTAGTAAAACCTGTGCATATTTGATTCCCTAAAAATAAAATGGGATAAAGAACCGCAAGCAGTCACACATGTAATTAGGCTCCAAAAATATAAAAATGTCATGTTATATTTTGGTATCACTAGTCATATAAGTAAAAAAGGAGCCTCACACTTCATGAGGCTTTCTAGTGTTGCACAAAACACCTTTTATGTTTGTTTTCTAATATCATAAATAGGCCAGAGAGGCCAGACAGCCTTGAAGGCAGTGGCTCCTAATAATCCTGCTCCATTATGAATGTAATAGCCTCAATCAAATCAAAGTGTATCAGTCTGTCATCAATAATAGAAGCGAGCCCTGGCAAACAGGTTGCTCTGTCTGCATCGGTTCTTTGTGCAGAACGAGTGAGAGCTTCAGCCTGGAGCGATCAAAGCCGGGATGACCTCAGCCAGTTTTGCAGACGATAAAAAGGCTTAATTTTGGAGACGCTGCATCTTAAACAAAAGCGAAAGACTGTTCAACACTTTCGGCCTACTTGCAAAACTCTGCCAACTGTCACTGCTAAATTCTGACTCCTTGTTCTAAATGGTCAGACAGTTTTCTATCTGTACGATCCAGACGGCAAAACAAGCATCAGAGCTCGACGTTAATCGCGGCGCTCTCAGGTAATTCACTTTTGTCTGCTGTGGCAGTAATTTCAGCTTTCTTTTGATACCTGGGGAGAGGCTGAACATACAGAAAGGCTTTTGTGTGAGAAGATGAGGCTGCTGAAATATATGTAATGTGGGAGTCAACGGCAGAGCGAGCAATGAGAGACACTATGATTGCAGATTATGTGATTATGTGGAGTTTGCGCAGCGAGAGGAGGCTGAGATGTAAAAACCGAGCTCTGTGCAGAACTTCAAATTTGACACCTCTTCAGTATGTCGGGTTACACAAACCACATCATGTTTGATAAAACGCTCCTTTGCCCACAGGCTCGAGTGAAATAAAAGGCTCAGCGACAGAAATGTTCATAACTTTACTCACTAACAAAGCTGCGCATCCATTTTTTAAACTTCTCTTCTTTCCTGGTTTCAATAAACACATCCTTCTGTTGATTAACCCTCATTTTTTTATAAGAAAATGTGTTATTTATATGATTTTTTTTTTTTTTTTTGAGGGGGGGAGGGCGGGGGTGCAATAGTAGTAAGCAGATCACACATTGTCATTTTCCAGTATAATTACATAATCCACAGACTACAATCACAAGCCAGTACTGCTTGTTTCCTGGCAACTTCTTTGCTCAGGGATGAATGAAAAGAAGTATTGAGAGGCACATCCAAGAGAGGCCCAGGGGGTCAGCTTCTCATTGAAAAAAAAACAAAAGCAAAAAAAAAGACTGCCTCAGACAGCACTAAACATCTCCTGTCATTTTTTTTATTACCCTAGCAGTGGGAAGAAGACGTACTTTGGTTTGCTGGGGAGGCAACACTTGAGCTTAAGTCATTGTTGCTGTCTTTTTTAGCTGAGATTGAGTAGCTTGCGTTCATATTGTTGGACTAAATACTTTCTGCAGCACCGCAGAAAGAAAAGAAAAAAAGTAACGCATGGCACAATAGATAAGCCGAAATCCTACTGTGTAAAGCTGCTGTAGCATTTTTCTTTACGGGAGTCATCTGAGAAGACCCCACGGGCGATAATATGTATCAATAAACACGCACAGCTGAGCAGACTCGCTGCCTCTCCTTCCAGCTGCAGAGATGCTGCTGATCAGCTGCTGGTGTTGACGCCGAAAGGCAGATAAAGGAAAACTTTGACAGGCTGCTGATGGTCAGCTCTACAGTGTTTAATGGTGTGAGCAGTGTGTGAAGCTGCGTATACTCACGCCCTGGTCTTGGGGAAGCCCATGGACAGCAGTACGTCCAGAGTGGACCCATGTTTGATGGTGTTCGGCCGGTTCTGGCGCTGTCTCCGCGGGGTCACTTTGGCATACAGTTCCTCTTTAGCTGCCATAACTCACTGCTCCATCGGTACGTCAGGTCCACCCCTCCTCCGATGTACTGTCATTTGTTGGAAGTAATAGATGTGTATAGATATAGATAGACCGATGGGTGTAGAGAGTAAACCAGAAGAAGAAAGGAAGAGGCGAGCTAATTAAAGCAGGCTGCCCCGGCTGAAGAGGAAGCGCGTAGAAATCACGAAACAGTGCGGGGAAGCGAGCATGGTGAGACTTGGTCTAAACGCACTTAGCTTGTCAAGCTGCCTCCTGACGGACTCGCACATGAACTCAACAGCAGGGGGCTCAGCCATGGAAAGTCACTTCTGCGCTGTCAGCCGTGCCCCCGATCCACATTCGCCGAGCGCGGAGGCGAAAGTGTCTGACTCCCGCTCGCTGTTCGCATCCGGTGCTCTCGAGTGAGAAAGTCAGCCTTTCCACGCCGAAACGATGTCTTATTTATGAATGAATCCCGGAGCGAGGGGAAGGCTCAGCCTGTAAACGGTCGCAGGTCTGACTGCGCGGCCCCTCTCTCTCAGTTAAAGGGGCATACGCTTGTTTGTGAGAGGACAGGAAAGCTGTTATAAACGGAACCAGGGTGAAACTAAAAGTAAAGCCCACTCCTCTGCTTATATACGTGTGCGATGAAAGTAATGAGATTACTTGAGAAAGGGTGATGTAAAGAGCCGAGGTACGGCTGGATGGTGGAAAAAGTTGGTCACACTTCCTGTCTGCGAAAGTCTGTGTCGACACTACTCCGCATGCGCAGTGCACTCCAAAGGGGATCCGAGCACCATCAGTTGCCACAGTAACCCGCTCAATTTGCCCTACATTACTACGTGAAATATAGGTACTTCTAACTCTTACGGATCGCGGTGATGTGTGAATTCCTCCTGCAGTTAAGTGAATGATTTTTGTCATTTTAAAATGTATCTGTGTAGAGAATAGCACAACTTTTTTTAATGGTAGCTTTATTTTCTTTCATATTGACAGCTGTAGCGTTTCAGCTTGTGTGTGATATACACTTTTAAAGGAGAAAATAGAGCAAAGAACTGCAATAAAAATAGATAATCATGATAATAAGTAGCACCCCATCGTGTTTGAAACGAAGCATTAATTTTTAAACTCATCTGCATGACTATGATTATATATTTGTGCACGTGTGGCCATGTATTGAAAATGAAGGGCGACATGTCTCATACAGCTCAATGGACAAAAATGTTTACTTCTTATTCAGTCCACTGCCCATCGTGTCCATCACACATACTTAGCAGTAGGCATATTTTTCCATACATCCCAGTAGTTATAAATTGAAACAACAGTTAAAACTTCAGAATTATAACAAAAATGTTTTACGATGACCTGGATTCCTCGCTCCATACTCAAAGCTGACGGGCAGCATTTGCTTTGGATTGTTGCTTGGTGGATGGACGCTACTCAAAAACCAAAAGGAACACTTTTTAATCAAAGTGTTGGATTAAATTAGTTAAACATACTGTATGTGGTCAGGGAAATAACAGAGAGGGTTCTTAGTTAGTCCTATGTCCTCTAGGTGGCCCTGTGCTCACTGCTGAGCCCCTTGGAGCCTGATTGGCATTTGCCATAGAATACCAGAAATTGAAAGTACAACACTTTTGCCTTGTGCTTTTCACACATGGGAAGAGGTGACAGACATGAAAGGGTCTGGACAAGCTGTGGAAAATGCTATGCTGCCTGCACCATCGCTCAGCACGACCGGTTTTGTGGTAGGTCAGTGATGGTCTTGAGAGGAATGTCCATGGATGGAAGCAAAGGCCGCTACAGATTAGGCAACGGCACCCTGATTACCAGTAAGTATCGGGTTGAAATCTGTGGACCCACTGTAAGACCCTACGTTGGTTCAGTTGTTCCTGGGTTCCTCCTGAGTCCACAACAATGCTGGGCCTTATGTGGTGAGAGTATGCAGGCAGTTGCTGGAGGATGAAAGAATTAATACATTGACAGGTCCCATGTTCACCTGATCTAAATCCAGCTGAACTCCTCTGGGACATTACGTTTCTGTCTATCTAATGCCACCAGGTTGCACCTTAGACTGTCCAGTCTAACTCCTGAGTACAATTCTAAGTTGCTACAGTGAAATTTTAGTAAAATGTACTTTTAATTTTAAGAGTATCTTTGAATCCAGCCCTCTGTAGGTTGATCCTTTCATTCCTAACACATTACCCAATCTATATTAAAATAGAAATCCAGCATGATTTTCCCCCACACATATGATATAAAGTGTTCCTTTATTTATTTTTTGAGAAGGGTATAATGAACTTTCCCCAGTTTCAAAAATAAAAAGTGCTGTTCCACTGTCATTTTAGTCTATACATGGCAGACAAAAAAAAATCTAACATGCGGCAATAGGCTTATAAGGAATTGATGTACATGTGCTTTAACTTTATTGGATCAGCATGTATTTGCAAGTACAACTAATTTTTATAAAAAGAGCAGTATTTATAGGGTCAGTGAGGGTTGGCTAGTCAAACAGTCAGTCTGTAGATGACACAAAAGCTAAATATTACCCTTCCGAGACAAATGTAGACCTATTTTAAAAGAGTTTATTATAAATAAGCACACAGAAAAATTATACACTTATACAAAAAGGACAAAACAACATCCACTTAAATATCGAATGCCATCAATATATACTTGGATCTCATCACACCACTATCTAAATGTTAGCGTCCAGAGGTATACAGCATTTCATTAAGATATGTTGTGTGAAAATTGAATGTGTCAGAAGCAAGTAGATCCAAGGCATTGACTTCATACAACCTTCTCCATGAATCCTATTCACAAAGTAAACTTTTACCCCTTTTCCACTAACAGGAAACCGGTTCAGTACTGGCTGTACACCTAATCTTGAAGCCTTCAGAGCATTCTAGCCAAAAATAAACTGGTTGGGACCTGACAGTCGGTCCCTTGTTGGAATAAAATGGATGTTAAGTTTTTCCAGTGTGAATCATGGTGAAATCGGTGGGTGTGCTAGCTTACTGCTAATACTGCTTTAGGGTTGCGCACTCTCAGCATTAAGTCTCACCCTTCCTAAACAGGCTCTATGCCAAATAAGTGGAAGCCTTTTTACTAAGCAGGAAAGGCATATTCTCTCACACTCACACGCACACACACACACACATCACAAGGAATGTAGCAGTTCATGACTTTAGTTGCCAAAGGCGCACAGACGCAGACACATACCCTCTAAAATAAACTGAAGTCATTATGTGAATTTGGAAACAGTATTGAACCATTTTCCTGCAGTGAAAGGGGTATAAGAGTGACCATTTAATCCCAAGAAGCTATCCAAATTTTAAAATTAGTTTTATTTACAAAGAAAGAGAGAAAAAAAATTATCATGTACATTACATCAGATCTGTGGTTGGAAAGAGAAGAAATTAAAAAAAAAAAACAAAACAAACAAAAGCAGGAAAAACAAAAAAATAAAACTCCTTTAAAAACGTGGCTGTGATATTGAGGCTCTGTTAACATTTCAGCTAACCCACAAAGACCGATAAGAGAGTTGTGCTAGCGGAAATGAATGTGATGGGACAGCAAATATAATAAATGCAGCAATATACGTCTGTCCTCAATGTAAAGATAACAAATATATTTATTCATTTACTGCTGCTGGTGGTGGTGTAAGGGTACTCTAATTAAGCTTGTTTTCACAAGTAAGCGCATATCTTTAAAATCTTGTTCTTCATAAGACAGAAGATAAAAAGCACACAGAAAAGCACACATCGGTGATGAGCAGAAAATTGGTCTCTGCTGAAAATAGGTCACTAGTGGCCACAGTTCATTTCAGTAAAGATAGATACAGTACAAGGTTCATTAGTTATCTATTTCCTTATTTCCTGTAGGGTGTTGCTGCATGAACCTCACGTGTTGATGCATTTGACAGACTACTGTAGCTGGCTCAGGTTTAAAAAAAAAAAAAAAATATATATATATATATATATATATATATATATATATATATATATATATATATATATATATATATATATATATATATATATATTGCAATGGTCTATAAAAACTGCATTGTACAAACTTTCAAACTCCTGGAAAACCACACACTTAAGAGACATCTCGCTCAGAGCGCTTGCTGTCGCCACTGCTGCTCGTACACTATACCACAAATGATGACTTCTGTGTGAAATCCGCCTGAGAAACAAGCATATCAAACAACACAATCAAAATAAAGCTCTGCTTCATCCATTTTTGCACAGATACCATGTTTTAGCCCTGTATGCAAAGTGTATCACATGTGACACATGAGTTAGTTTATGCCGAGTAGTTGCACAAAAAAAAAAAAAAATACCAGATGTAAAATTTAACCTTCGATAAAGCAAACTGATATTTAGTTTAGCTTAGAAGGTTCACGTAACACTCCAATTTCAAAAAAAATTCAATTTTCTGGCAATTTCAAAGTTCAAATATACCAAGCACACTTCATTACAACGAGAGCTAGAAGTACTTATTATAACAATGAATCCGCTAGTGGAATAAAAGGCAACGTTGTACTTACATCATCACCACCACCACCACTAGGTGCTGCTTGGTAAGACTGGTTCATCTTTGAACTGCTGCAAGAAAAATGAGGGGGAAAAAACCCAGTATTGACATCACCAAATATAGATCGCTATCATTTTTACATTATTAAACCAAAGGCACTAATGTTAAGTAACATTTAAATGCATAGAAATATGCACTTACCTTTCTTTCTTTGCTGTAATAGGAAGAAAGGAAACAACATCAGCACAGAGTACTTCTTACAGATACACTTTTTAGACCTCTGCCTGCCTGAATCAACAAACTAACTTTTCGCTGATCATCGTCAGAACAACGAGGACGGTAAAAGTCTGATTTGAATATAATGTGGAAAACTAACCAGGCAGATATCCTTTCTTTTTGGCAAACCAAATGGCAAATATCAGTAGGGCCACAAGCAGCAGAGCCACTATTACACCAGCGACAATTCCTCCGGTGTTTAGGTCGCCTTGAAGAAAACACAGGGAAACATAATAAGGTGAACCAGCACACTTTCTTTGTGAGGTAAGGAAGAAATGGCTCAGGCGAAAGCATTTTGTGGAGTTTAAAGTGTGAAAGGAACTTACGAACTTCCATCTTCATAGCTCTACATTTCTGAGCAGGGCCAGCATCGTTGAAAGACTCACAGTAGTAGTCAGCTGTATCCGTCTTGGCTGCAGCAGGAAATTTCTGTGGCCACACAGGTATATTTTAAACTTAAAGGCCAACACACCATATCAGTCATAGTAAAGGTTACACATGTAACTAGCTAAAGCTTACCAGTTCGCCACTGGTTGAATTCAACTTGTAGGTGGCGTTTTTGAAGCCAGCAACGTTACTAGGGTTATCAGGCAGAAGAACGTTGTTTTTGTACCACTTGTATGTGGGGCGCGGTGAAGCGCTTTCATCAATGCAATACAGGATGGCTGTGCTGCCCGTTGTTACCGATGAGGGGACTTTACAAAATGGCACAGATGGAGGGACTGTAGGACAAAATGTTTAGTTTTTATCTGGACCACTTATAAATGGCAACATACGGTCTTCATTACAGCAAGTAAATGTGATACATAGTCTTACCCAGAACAGTCAGAGTCACTTCTGTTTCCCCAACTTGGGTTTTGTCAGCGCTGGTTATCTCACAGGTGTACACTCCAGTATCTTTACGAGTGACTTTGGAGAATCTCAGATTGCTACCACCATACACATTCAAACGGTCAGCATACGGCGCTGTGGAAGAAACGCAGCATTACGTAACCAGCATGGAAGTATTCAGACACCACATTCAGCAGATGGGTTTCAGGACAGGTTATTTGGTTGGTCACAGAAAAAGGTTTTTTCTAGTGTTGTCAGTGTTAATCTAATTAAAATGACGTTAACGCCATAACTGCATTAACTCGGCGAGCGCCGTTAGCTCATCAACGTGTTAGTGCAGTTAGCTCGTTAACGCCGTGCAGCCCCACGCATGGGGCGATCCGCGGTAACTCGCTAACAGAGATTTTCCGCGTTAATGCAGTTTTGGCGTTAACGTCATTTTAACGAGATTAATGCTGACAGAACTAGTTTTTTCTTTTAATCTAAATCTGGATCTGTCAAATAAAACGGACCATGGCAGGCACCAATGTGATCACCGTGACTGATATTGATGATATTACATTCACCGAATTTTGTCAACAGTGACATCAAAATAGAATTTTTGGAAAATTGTGGTTTTATTTCACATGCATCATGTGTTTTTGTTTTTTAGTTAAACTAATTAAAGTGTCAGTTAAAAGAAAGAAACGTCAAACTTACCTGTTGGTTTCCCATCGTGAACCACAAACACCTGAGAGCCTTTTCGGTCCTTAAACTTCCATCTAAGTAAAATGTTTGAACCAAAGTCTCCTGAAAATGAGCATGTCAAATCCACACCTGGAAAGAGAGAGGGAAATTTGTGTGGTGACACCATTAACCTGCATAATTCTGCAATCTATTATTTAAATGCAGTTTTGTCTTATTATATGACTTCATCTTGAAAACCTCTGAATCTGTGATTTTAGCAGACACATCATAGACAGTTTGCAATTTTCCTGGGTAATCATTCACAATCCCATTTTTTGTTTTGTTTTTTTAAATTCTCTATTTTTAACATGTTTGATTTCATTTTCTGTTTATGCTATTTTTTACATGAACAGCACTTTGTGAACCCTGGTTTATTTTAAAGTGCTTTATAAATAAAGGTGGTATGGTATTCAAAATTTTGTTTTAAAACTCACCTGTGTTCTCTTCCGCTCGTTCATTTGCCTTTGAAGTAGTGACCGAATATCCACTTACACCTAGACACACAGATTAAAATAAAACAAGTAAATAAATAGAACACTCAGCATCAAGTGTCAAGTCCAAAATACTCACTTCCTTTAAGCGAACCGGCTTGTAGCCTAAAGGAATATAATGCAAGTGAATGCACGGTCATGATAGAGCTACCATTCTTTGTCTCTGAAATAAACTACAAAACAGGGAAAGCATAACTTGTGTAATGGAAGGTTTGATATGAGTGATCGGTACAAGTGTTGAAGTGGACATGTAGCGATACATGACTAATTTACTTCATGGAGCCCTGTTCATAAAAGCTGACATGGATGCAACTCTGTCTGTGAAGCTTATTTAAGAAAGAAGTGGTTAAAGTAAAATTTTTAAAAACATGTTTAGCGTCATCTTCTGTCAGCACGGAACATTTCATCATCAGGTTGGTTGGTCGGTCGCAGCCAATAGTTAACTAACATAAACTAATGTTACTAACTCGTAACAGAAACAATAACTTGGGGGCCTAAGGATGATAGTCATCAAATCTTGTTTGGTTTTCATATTTTTAGTGATATCAACTTATTTTCTTTCTTTTTTTTGCTATATTTTTCAGGTAACCTATATTTGACCAAAGCATAATAAAACCAGAAATTCTGTTTTTTGTTGTGTCACCCGAATATTTTTAGTGGCCCCCATATGGCCACGCCTATGAAAACATTCTGGAGGTGCCCCTGGTTCCATGATCAGCTGTAAGTGCTATTATTACTGTGTGGAAGCAGTTACTGAGTCACCAGCGATCCAAACCACCTCTAGCATTAATATCAGCACACACACAAAAAAAATGTGCACCAGGAGCTTTACAGCATAGGTTTCCACAACTAAGCAGCTCTTGTATGCGTAATATACAGGTGGCTCTATACTTTTGTCTATATGCTGCTTGTGTGTATGGCTGCATACGGGCCAAGCACTCTTGAAACGCAAATGTAATTTATACACGTTTCATTACATGTGCACTGTCAGTGTAAATAAAAAAAATACATATATACATGACCAAAAGAGACAACAACATAATATTAAAATAAGCCAGTGTATAAAATACAATAAGCTTACTGAATAAACCTATAAGCAATATCCTTACCATTTACTTGGACACACACAGACCCCATAATGGTTTATAAAAGAAAAATTAAAAAAAGCTTATTGATAACACACACTAACAATAGGCCCTGCAGGATAGGAACCTTTTGGGTTTAAAAATACTCATTGTGTACTCAATGTACTCTGTGTAATCTAACCCAGCGGTCCCCAACCTTTTTTGCACCACGGACCGGTTTATGCCCGACAATATTTTCACGGACCGGCCTTTAAGGTGTTGCGGATAAACACAACACAATAAAACTAGTACTGGTACCGAAAAAAAGAAGATTTATTTATAACACACGTGAAAAGACCCAGGAAAACCGAGTAAACGATAAAAATGATAACAAAATAACGCTGAAAACCGATAAAAACCCTGAAAACCATACATTTCACACCTGATCGTCAACTCTCAGCTCGGTACCAAATGACTCATGGACCGATACCGGTCCGAGGCCTGGGGGTTGGGGACCGCTGGTCTAACCTGTCTGAAAAGTGAAGCATGGCGTGAGTAGGAAGTTTGTGCCAACCATTTGCTGAACACAAAAAGCAGATTAAAAAAAGAAAAGAAAAAAACCCCTACACACATGCACAGATAGTGCTCTGCTTAAGCTGCTTTGAAAATTGGGTTTTAATAAACCCAGTTTTAACACTCCACAAACATGGCATGCAGGAATAGGTGAAGAGACGCCAGGAGGAGATTTTATTACTCAGGCTTCAAAAGGTAACATCATTTCAAAGTTAATTTTTTTTTTGTACTTTGTTTAACAAAAGAGACCTAATGGTGTCTAAAAATCAATCGAAGGTTTTCATTCATTTAAATAAACTAAAATAATCATTCTAGGCTGACGGCCACGATCAGAAAACCCAAGTCCTCCCTCTGTATTACCAGGAAAATTATAAGGTATTCCCAGTAGACCACAATCTTCCATTATGTAAATAATCAGGCATACAGCACTGAGGATTGAAAAACACACCCTTTGCCCAAACACTTGGAGCATGCTCAGAAGCTTTCAGGGAGTGGTCAAGCAAAACATCAAAACAAAAGTGGCTCATTCCTGTCTGCTGAACCAGGAAGCTTCCGGTGAAACTATCGGCTCTCTGGGTGAAACTGGGTCTTTTCAGGCACGTCAGCGGAGCTTCGGGGACACTAAATCATTAATGCAGCCAGTAAAAAGCTTCTCTGTCACACCACATGTCCATCTGTTGCCCCACTCCACATTACACTGCACAGCTGCCATTACTTTAGAGTTACATGATTAACCACTGCCCTGTCTGCTAAGCTTAGGTAGCACAGAGAAGCTTCAACTACAGCAGAAGGCAGATAATTATTAACTCAGTGCAAATTCATTCTGTGAGCATTCATCACGTTTTTTTTCAAGGTGCTGATAAAAATAAAGCTAAACTTCAGATTAACATTGATACAAATACACTGCTGGCATGTGTTTTCATAGCAGACCAACCTAAAGCCTGTGTGCATTTCTTACAGGCAATCTCAACCGAGATAAGTTTGATGGAAAGATGAGGTAGGAGTGCAAACTGAAAGAACACACCATGACTTCCTTGTTTGCATACTTTTAGAGTTTCAGTGTACATACATACTGAGAAGTCCTGACAGCAAATGTACCTGAGAAGTGGAACAAGTTTTAAAGGAACTCGTCTGACAAGCCAGAGTTTGATTCATACAGCAGAGTGTGCTTATTGTATTGCTCACATTTTGCACAAGCTGTAAACAGGCTACAGAGGAATGGTAGGGGACGAAAATCCCCACTTCTTTACAAGTTTGAGGGGGAGTTGTTTTATTTTTGTACATAACATACACAGGTGATAACCTGAACAGACTTTGAGTTTACTCACTGTTAATACCAATCCAGAAAAATTACTGTAAAAATACTTGACACCTTGCAAGCAATTCAGAAAATCTGAGACAGTATAAGGATAAAAAGCCACTCAACATGTGTATAATGACAAATGTGAAACTGTATGCAAAACAACAAAAGCAGCAGCAGCTCCAGATTAACCTTTTTTAAAAAAAAAAAACAACACCACAAACTCAAAACTGATAACTACACTATTACACAAATGACCATCAAGCAGCGGAAGGAAACTTGGAAGGAAAATACAGAATAACGAGGAGATGACATTTAAATTAAGGCGGAAGAACGAATAATATTACACATATTCAAATTCAAATTTCAAATTCAAATTTTTATTTGTCACATATTGTTCAGGTCTTGGGGGGGGGGGGGGGGGGGGATATCTGGATGAATCACTAAACTAAACTGATTTTTGTCCCTGATCAGTATTCTTATTTTTACGATTAACTTATCTTTTCCATAAAGAGATTTTTTCATGAAGATTCACCTTTTTTGTTTGTTTGTTTGTTTTTCTGCAGAGATGATTATCAAAAAGCCGAGCTGTATATAAAACACACTGCACCTCACAGAGAATTACAACAGGACAAACGATGCTGACCGATACCTACTGACCCCTTTAGAGTGGGCATGTGACTGACAGGAAACTGCTTAAGAACTTACCAAAGTAAATAGCAGCTCTTTGATGAATTACATTTGATTGAATATGGCCTCGCTAAACATCTTTACATTTGTGTAAAAGTAATGGTGGTGTGGAAACGGAAGGTTAAGATGTTTTAAGAGTAGGACAATTCCAGTCATGTAATGAAAGGAGCTTGCAAAGAAAAGCGTCTGGACTTCTTTAAGTTGCTTGAAGACGTTTCACCTCTCATCCGAGAAGCTTCTTCAGTTCTAAGGTCAAATGGTGGAGAGTCCCAGATATAAACCTAGTGGGAGTGACCCCCCACAGAGGGACAAAAGGACCCCCTGATGATCCTCTAATCGCCTGAGCCAAGGTGATTACTTTTACACAAATGTAAAGATGTTTAGCGAGGCCATATTCAATCAAATGTAATTCATCAAAGAGCTGCTATTTACTCCTCTAATCACCTTGGCTCGGGTGATTAGAGGATCATCAGGGGGTCCTTTTGTCCCTCTGTGGGGGGTCACTCCCACTAGGTTTATATCTGGGACTCTCCACCATTTGACCTTAGAACTGAAGAAGCTTCTCGGATGAGAGGTGAAACGTCTTCAAGCAACTTAAAGAAGTCCAGACGCTTTTCTTTGCAAGCTCCTTTGACTACGATGACTGAGAACCTTCACAGACATCCAGTCATGTAATAATTCAAAATGGCCTTTCATGGGCGTTGTAACTGAACCTGCCCATATTTTTAAAGAACCGTTAAGCTTATAATTACGGTTTAGCAAAACGACTGCAAAACAAGATTACTATCTTCTTTAAAAGTGAAAAAAAAAAAAAAACACGGAGCTTCAACTGTTGAATGCCTACAAAGACTAAAAGAACAGCACATAAATAAACATTTTAAAAAATTAATAGATAACTAAAAAGAAATCCCAAGTTTTCTCACCTATTGCTGCGCCAGAGAACAAAAGCAGCCAAAGGACTCCTCTCACAGTCATGTCGGGTTTCTTGTTTATTATTCGACGGCGTTCTCCTTTAAAAATTCTCGAGTAAAACAAGCCGAAAGTACGCAAAAATCTTCTTTGTGTCGAATAAAGAACGAATGGTCTCCGTTTCACCGACTCCTATTTCTCTTATTTCGACGTTTCCAGCTCGAGTAAACACCTCTTGTTACCTAAAGAATCAGCGCAGGTGACTACAAACACCTAACTTCCGGTAATAAGATCCTGTCAGGTGCCGCCCAGAGGCTGATGGAGAAAAACAGGTTTGACTAGAACACGCCCAATAGAAACTACATCTCCCCGATAGGAAAGCATGTGCAATGGCTAGTTTGTCAATACTGTAGACATTTCCAGTCTTTTAACCCTCACACATTCTCAGCTGTGTGGGTTCTGCGTGAAACTGATGTGCGTGTTTGTAGGCCATGCAAGCGCTTGCAGTTAGGTCCTGCCGTGGTGTTTTCCAGCTGAGTCAGAAGTGAGGAACAGAGTAGACTTTCGATGGCACTGTTTGAATAGATTCGTACAGATTCTTATATTTTTTTTACCTTGTTTTAATGTTTGTGTGTGCTTCTTGGCCCCTTTTTTCTTAATGCATTTATGTGAAGTACGTTTTAACTTTGTTAAGAAAAGTCCTGCATAAATAAAGTTTATTATTAGCACCATTACATTTCATTTTAATCGGGATATAGCTTAACATTATAATCGCAAGCTTTGCTGTCATTATACTAAAGGTACAGCCGAGCTGTATGCAGCACAATTCAGTCCTAAGAGAGCAATCTGTCTTATTAAACATATGTACAGAGATTAAAAAGAGAATTGCTAATAAACACACCAATATAAAAAATACATATTTAAGCATGTGTGTTTAAATGCATGTTTATTTTAGGTACATTAACTAATGAATCCTTATTGAAACAGAAACAGAAAAAAGTGGATAAATGTGAACCAAACAAA